>NC_137803.1:14327040-15579540 GCF_963383645.1 Muscardinus avellanarius
ACTCTCTCTGCATCCCTCACCGCCACACATGTCCTTCATCTCTCTTGCTGGCTTTTCTGAGTCATCTTTGATAATAAACTGGTAGTGATAAATACACTGTTTCCGGGCTCTATTAGATGGCTTTTAGCAAATTATCAAAACTCAGGAGGGGGTGATGGGAACCCCCGATTTGCAGCCAGTATGGGACTTGTGATTGGCTTCTGAAATGAGGCTAGCTATGTGGGATTGAGCTCTTAACCTATGGCATTTAGTATCTCATCTGAATTGGGTCATTGCACGTCCACTTGGTATCTGGGGAAGCTGCAGGATCGATTGTGACAAAGTCCACACATTTGGTGTCAGAGTGTTCTGTGAGTAAATACGGATCACAGTCGTGAGGGGTATGCTGGAGGAAGGTTCTCATGGTGACCAGTGACTGGGTGTTTACAGACGGAGAAAGATTGAAATGTATGGAAAGGTGGCTGATTAGAGCCAAAGCTCTCCACCTCTTTCTTACCTTTAGGGCTTCTCAGTTTAACTCCATCAGTCTCACCCTTTCCTGAGGCACTGCCAGCTATGCCCTGAATCTTCCTTTCTTGAAGTCCTTATCACCCAGGCAAGGTGGTACACACTTGTCACCCCAGTTGCTCCGGAGGCTGGGGCAGGAGGATAGAAGATTTGAGACCAGCCTAGGCAATCCAGTAAGAGCCCATCTCAAAATACAAAATAAAGAAGCTGGGCGTAGTGACACATGCTTGTAATGCCAGCATCTGGGAGGCTGAGATGGCAGGTTCGCGGTTTGCCGACAGCCTCAATTACTTAGTAAGGCCCTCTGCTACTTACTGAGACCCTGTTTCAAAATAAAGAATAAAAAAATTGGGCTGGGGATATATATATAAAATAGAATGCTCCTAAGTTTTATCCCCAGAACCACAGAAACAAAACAAAACAAAAAACACTAGGGATGCAGCTAAGTGGTCAAGTTGCCCCTTAGTTAATCCCCCAACCCAGTATCACAAACTATAATAAATAGAAAAATAAAAAGGGCTGCAGTTGTAGCTCAGTAGCAGAGTGCTTGCCATGGTGGGGCCATGAGGTTACCCAAGAATGCTTCAAGATGGATTCACACAAGATGAGAGAGAACATGATAATCAGGGGCCTACATTTCAAAACTGGAAAAGATGTTCAGATTTTCCCCCAAAGATACTTCCAAGTGGTAAAGTTGGTAGGAGAATCAGTAGATGGTGTCTACAGCACATTTGCCTGAATAAATGAAAAAGATGACAGATCCCAAAGCTTCTTTTTAAAGATACATTTCTTAGCCATCTCCTCATTTCCCTTGCTCCTCTTAAAGAAGCCTCTTGCTTTGTCAACTGACCTTCCTCTCAGGACGGCACTTGCTGTGGACATCTCTGTTGACTTGGGCTTGTTCCCTCCTCATGAGTAGAGGGAATGGTAATTCTCACCTTTTCCTGCCCTACACATTGTCCTGAAGACTGAGATGGTGGGCATGGACTCCTCCTCTCCTGCCTTCCCACTAGCACAGGAGGCAGAGGGGGAGAGGGAGGGTCCAGAGGGAGGAGGCAGGGCTCTCTTTGTAAATAGGGGGGAGAAAAGCCTTCATTCCTACCTTTCCCTGCTTTGGACCTGAATTAGATAGGATAAGCAGCTTCCTTGGGGAAGGAAGGAAGGTCTTTGGGACAGAGGGGATTCAAGGCCTTTCCTTCCATGTTCCAATTCTATGATAAGTAGCCCCCCAGCTGTGAAAGCTGCTCCTGGATGTACCATGTTTTTTCTCTCTTCCATTTGGTGCTGCTTCTAAATTGGGAGTTTTTTTTTTTATTCCTCTGTTTCTTGTCTCCCCTTAATTTTCTAGGACTGTGTTAACCATGTACCACAAACTAGGTGGCTTCAAACAATATAAACTTTATCTTATCTTGGAAGATGGAAGTCTGCAGGCAGGGCATCGCAGGGCACACCCCTCTAAACCCAGAGGAGAACCCCCTCTCACCTTCAACAGTCTCCGGTGTCACCTGGCTCAGAGACGTACCACTCTGCCCATTGCCTCTGTTGTCCCGTGGCCATGGCCATCCTCTCTGTCCATCCCTCTCTCTTCTATTTTTAAGGACTCTTACCCTGTTGGATTAAGGGATGACCTCATCACAAGTAATTACATCTTTAGTAACCCTATTTCTAAGTAAGGCTACATTCTAAGGTATGGGGGTGGTTATAATTTCAGCATATCTTTTTTGGGGGATACAACTCAACCCTTAACCTCCTGATCCAAGCAGTTTTTTGATACCACACTGCAGCTCATTGTGCAGGCAGCATATGCCACCCTGATATGGACACGGCCCTGACTGCCAGCAGTGAGCTCTGCACCATCTCTACTGAATGTGCCATGAAGCCCCTGGGAACAGTAGTGAGAGCCAGGCAGCACTGCGGAAGCAGCCTAAGGTGTGAATTTGCGACATTCCTGCGTGCGCTGTTGCCTGTTTCACTTAAGTCAACTAAGCCTGAAACCAGGGAGCTTAGATGGTACCAGTGGGAAATACCGAAGCCCTTCCTATTTTATTTGAAGCAGTTAGTTTTATCAGAAGTACTGAGGTGGGAATTTGAGCAGCTGCATCCACTGTCCCACTCTGTGAGGTGGAATGAGTGTAGGGTGTCCTCGGGGTGCTGAGGACAACTGGTAGGCACTGGAGGAACCACCAGCATGTGTCTGTAACGTGGGGTTGTGGCCCTTGTGGTGGAGAAGCACCTCCCTCAGCCTCCCATGGTCAGTAATTGACATCACCAGAGCTTAAGAAACGTGGTTTCCACAGATGACTCACACGGTAGGAATGAAGCCAGGGGACCCTGAATTTCATTCAGGTTTTGCCCCAGCATTGCCAGCTGAACTGAACACACTTTTTTTTTTTCTTTTTCTTTTTAATGGGATCTGGTTTTTCTCATCTGTGAGAAAATAAGGGAATTTGCTGCATCATGTTGTCTGCGAGACAATTAATAGGTGCTGTATGCAGTGGGCTGGCAAACCTCAAGGAGGTTGTGAGGGGTGATGGTGAGGACAGCCTCTCTCTGGCTTCGTCTCTAGAGGATCAGGGGATGTTAGGCTGGGATGGAGAGACTTGATAAGAAGGTGGCTGTGCTGGAGATGCTGGTCTTGTTCCCAGGGCCCGGGAAGGAGAGATTTAGTCTTGTGTGTATGAGCTTGTAAACGTGAAAGGCAGCCTGTTGGTAAAGCTAAGGACAGTTGGGGCCATTAGCATCCTTTTGGGTAAGAGGTTGCTAAGGGAAGTCTAAAATATTTTTGAAGGAGGCTAGATCTCAGGGATAGACTTTTTTTTTTTTTTTTTAACTAGGGTACAGGGTATTGGTGAGAGGATTTAGGTGCCTTGGAGGCAGGAGACTGGCAAGCGTTAAGTTTCAGCCTCAGAGCGCTAAGGAGCCAAGGGAGGAGTCCAGCGCTGTGCTGTGGAGCTCTGGGCAGGAGGTCACAGCCCAGCCAGCAATCCGTGGGGCCCTGGTGGGATGCTGGAGGGCTCTTCCCAAGTGATCTAGATGTCTCTGCTAGGGTGAAGGCTGGTTCTTGAACCTGGGGTTGCCTGGGCATGCTTGCTGCTGGAGAAGGGCTTCCAAGTGTGTTTCAACCTGGTATTTTGCCTTTCTCTGCCCCTGAGAAAGAGAACTAGAGAAGACCCACAGATCAAGCTGAATCGATCCTTGCTGCCCCAGCATTGGCTGGAGTTGGGTCTGCCCACCCTGTCCTGCTGTCTGTTTTAATTGTCTGATTATTTACATTCACAGGGCAAAGGCATCTGTTTGGAAAATGCTCTTGAAGGTAGGTGTTTATACACTTCCATGACAAATTTACGTTTAAGTGGCTATTGATTAACAAGGCTCAGGGTGAAAGGTGTTCTGTGATATTCAGAGATAGAATGAACAGAGGCTCACAGTCACACCTTGGTAGCCTGCCAGACCCTGAAAGGCATGGATTCCGTGTGGGATTATTTGCTACTTTGGGGCCCTGAATGCAGAAAATGGCCATGAAACAGAAGGACTGGTCATTTAAAGAAGTACAAGTAGCTTAGGAGAAACATTACAGTGATCACAATACTCTGTGGGGAACATTCTCTTGCCTGTTACCGCTCGTGGAGAATATGCCATTTTTGTGACCATTGAGAACTCGCTTCATCTTCCAGAATTCAAGCTAGAGTATTCTGAGGCCATAACTGTTCAAAAGCAAGTTATGGGGGAAAAAATCTGACAGCTTTTAATATAAAAATCATTTTAGTTTCACTGTAGAAACAAAATCATACAGATTTAGTGTGTGATTGTTCTCGAGCAGGCATTGAAATGAGCCAGTTGGTGAGCTAAGTTTTGGTGGTGACTTGATTTTGAACAAATCATTTGTTTTTCCTGAGTCTCAGTGTCATCAGCTACAGAACAGAAAAAAGAATTTTTTTTTTAAGCTCTGTGCTTCTTAGGGGGTTGGTGGTAATCATGATAATTTATTTTTCCAGGAGGTTAATGAGATTTTATTGTGAGATAAAATCTTTTTTTCATATTTTATTTTTTATTGGTGCATTGTAGTCATGCATCTTAGTGGGGTACAAGGTGGTAGAGGCATATACATGCAGACATAATAATTTTTGCAAAGTGTCAGATGTGTGTTAGATTTTCTTCACTGTAAGCAAGCAAAATGCCTGACAGAAACAACTTAGAGAAAGAAAGTCTTACTTTGCTCATGCTTTCAGAGGTGCAGTCCATGGTGGGCTGGCTCCAAGCCAGAAACATCATGGTGGAAAGGCATGGCAGAGGAAAGCTACTTATGGCAATTGCAAAGGGGGTAGAGAGAATGAGAGAGAGAGAATGAGAGAGAGAGAATGAGAGAGAGAGAGAGAGAGAGAGAGAGAGAGAGAGAGAGAGAGAGATAAGGAAGGAGAGAAGGGGTGGGGGATAGATGTGATCCAAGGCCATCCCCCTCAGTGATTTATGTTCTCCAGCCAAATATCTGCCCAAGTTACTACCCAGTAGCCCAAAGTATTAATCAGAATTTACCAATCCACTCATGAAGTTACATCCCTCGCAATCTAATCTGTTCATCTGTGAACATTGCTGCATTACTTACATATGTAGTTTTTTTTGGGGGAGGTGCATTCCATGTCCAAACCATCACAGTATTTTGCTACCAATAAGTAGAAATTTTCAGCACAAAGGTAGAAAGTTAGATTCTTTTTCCTTTATGCCGGCTCCTTTGCATCTGTTTTAATTATAGTCACTCCAGAGTTTTGATTGAAAAATGCTGGTTTCTCCTTGTTTTACTACTTAATTAATTTAAAATGTCGTCCTGAGTAATGGCACAGTATCTAGATGAGGACCGTTAGGAGAGGAAGGATTGTGCATCTGGGTGTTTGTAAATAATGCTTAGGTGACACTCTGGCGATAATTATGGCTATTTGAAGATGGGTTTTATAGCAAGTGTTCAATTTTCCTGTCACTTTTTTCCTGGGCTCTTCCACTTAAGCAAGCACATTTGTCACGTGGAGCTAACTGTTCAGGGAACTAAATCCCAAAAGAAGTCAGCGGCTGTGTGAATCCACTTGGCATTTTTCTGGGGCTGACTTTGTAGATCCTCCAGGGTCCAAAGATTGAGATACACTCTTAGTCATGACGTGGAGCTAGTAAGGACATCAGGAGGATTATGAAGCAAATCTACTAAATGATCCAGTTTCCAATTCCGAGGAATGGTCGCTCCCCAGATCAGAGTGACCTGGCAGGCGCGACCAGACTGTTGATGACCAGACTGTTGATGGCCATGAGGTCCTAGCTAGGACTCTGGGCAGGCTTGCATCCCAGACTGTTCTCTACCTCCTCATCCCTTCTTGGCTTGTCCGTGGGAGGCTCTGAGCACTGAAGGCAGCTTGCATGAAGAGTCCTCTCCTGCAGACAAGACCACAGAGGTGTAGGAGTAGCTCTTGGGCTCCCAAGCTCTGTGGCTGGCCCATGAGAGGCCCCGTTGTGTATTTTACCATGCTGTTTTCCAACTTATGTGTGTTCTCCGGCACTTAGTCTTCAAACGTCTTGAACACTGGCTTCGCTGTTGTCACTTTACTTGTGATTCAATTAGGATCTAATTTCAGATAGCGATCAGCCAGAGAATTTTGTTAATGGATCTTCTGGAAGCTTTTAAAGTCAGGAATAGGAAAGGCCTTGGAAGGTCATCGTGTCCAGCCCTCTCACCTAATGGATGTGAACCCTGTCACCCAGAGAAGTTGAGTGGCTGCTCCAGCGTTGCACAGGGAGTTAGTGGCAGAGCCAGGACTAGAATCCAGGGCACTTTCAAGACCTGCACGTAGGAAAACATCCATTGGTCATATTAAATATGAAATGATGAATGCTTAGCATGTGTTCTCTCTCGTAGACTAGCCATATTGGAGCCATTTTGGAGGCTATGATGTTGCAAAAATAAAGAATTATAAGGATTAGAAACATCCTGATTACATTTTTTATATTTGATTTCTGGTAAACCAGAATTGCCAACAAGGCCACCCTCGTGGAAAGCTTTGCAAGGTGCATTGGTTTACTTCTCTGCATTAATGATCAGAATGGCCTTTTTCTTAAATGCCAGGGAATGTTGCTGCCCTTAGAATCATTCTGCACACTGGTCATAATTGTATATGGTGAGCCAGGTTTGGTGGTACTTGGGAGAATTGCAGGTTCAAGGCCAGCTTCAGCAATTTAATGAGGCCATTAAGACACTGTTTCAAAGTGAAAAAAAAATAGGGTCAGGGGTGTAGCTTAGAGGTAGAGTGCCCTTGGGTTCAATCCTCAGTACCCACTCCAAACACACACACACACACACACACACACACACACACACACACACACGCACACGCACACAGTTGGCTTGACAGCATGTATTTGGCACTAACACAAGCTATACAATACATTCCAGCAGCTCTTCTTCTCTGGGCCAGATGTGGTGGTGCACGCTTGTAATCCCTGAGCTTGGGAGGCTGAGACAGGAGGATCATGCAGGTTCACAGCCAGCCGCACTGGCTTAAGAAACCCTGTTTCCAAATAAAATATAAAATAGGTCTGGGAGTGTAGCCCGGTGGTAGAAGTCCCCTTGATTCCATCCCAGTACTACCAAAAAAAAAAAAAAAAATTAAAAATATAATCTGGAAGCCGGGCATGGTGGCACATTTTGTAATCCCAGCATTTGGGAGGCTGAGATAGGAGGATCGAGGATCGTGGTTTGCAGACAGCTTCAGCTACCTAGTGAGGCCCATTTGCAACTCCCAAAACTTCTGTTTCAAAATAAAGAATAAAATACAGGGCTGGGTGTGTAGCTCAGAGCTAGAATGCCCCTGGGTTTCATCCCCAGTACCACAAAAAAAAAAAAATAATAAAATATAATATAATCTGGATCCAATCGTCTATTGACAAATACTTAGGCTGGTTCCATATTTGACTATTATAAACTGTGCTGCTATGAACAAGAATATGCAAGTATCATTATAATATTCTGATTCCATTTCCTTTGGGAAGATGCCCAGAAGCACCATCACTGGGTCCCCATGGTAGCTCCATTTCCAGTCTTCTGAGAAACCTCCACACTGATCTCCACAGCAGCTGTGCTAGTTTGCAGTCCCGCCGGTAGTGTACTAGGGTTCCTATTCCCCACATCCTCACCAGCATTTATTATTTTTTTGTGTTCTTCATGATTGCCATTCTTACTGGAGTTAGATGGAATCTCTGTGTGGTTTTAATTTGCATTTCCCTGATGGCTCAAGATGCTGAACATTTTTCATGTATTTGTTTGCTACTTGTGTTTCTTCTTTTGAATAAGATTCTGCTCAGTTCAGTTGCCCATTTGTGGTTTTTTTTTATTGGATTATTTCTTAATATCAATCTTTTTAAGACCTTTGTATATTCTAGATATTAGACCAAGAGCTGTATGCATGTGTTTGTCTGAAACTCTATATCCCAACGTGATTTAAATTTCACTGCACCAAATAATAATAAAAATAAATAAATAAAATAGGACATAGTGCGTCCATTTGGATTCATCCACATGCCTATAATATGCTCCATTTTCCCTTGTTTTTACAGTTTTGGAGACAGAGTCGATTGGTTCTCTGTAGTCCAGGAAAACCATGCCACCTGCCGCTGTCATCGCCGCTGCGTTCTGATGCGGCATTGATTTCCCCCACTAGCTTCACATTAGATTGAACACAGACATAGGCATCGGGTAAGCTTGGCAGTGAGATCTGCTTGGCTTGTTTACTCCCTCCCATTGTTAGAATGACTATGATTCAGCACTGGGTTCCTTTTCCCCGATGGGCCGGCGAGAGGAAAGAAAGAGATGAAATCCCAAATTACCAATGGAAACATAACCAGCATCATAGGATATCCTTTATGTAGAAAACTTGACTCCTAATTACTTCCTAATTACCCCAGCTAAAATAATACCCCATTCCAGCAGATGACCAAACTGCTCTCTAAATACCACCACAAGCCGGGCGTAGTGGGGCGCGCCTGTAATCCCAGTACTCGCAAGGCTGAGACAGGAGGATTGTAGGGTCAAGCTAATCCCAGTGACTTAGTGAGGCTCTCAGTAATTTAGGGAGACCCTGTTTCCAAATAAGAAGTAAAGTAAAGAGGGTTGTAGCTTGAAGGCAGAATAGCCCTTAGTTCAATCTCTAGTACCACAAAAATACAATACAATATAACATAACACAACATAACAACATAGTAATATAATATAACATGATACAATACAATATGATACAATTGCCATCCCATTCCTCTATAATATGATATAATACAATAAAATATGATATAATACAAACAATACAATATAGTATAATTACCATCCCATCCCTATATAATATGATACAATACAATACAAACAATACAATATGATGCAATATAATACAATTGCCATCCCATTCCTCTCTAGTTCTCAGTTAAGAGAGAATCCACAAATAAATACTAAGAAGAGGGTTTCCTGTGTAATTCTAAATAGATTGTGTCATGGGTGAAGATGTGGATGTGATCTGTTACACACTATATGTATATTTTAGCACATTTGGACTTTTATGAGTTCTCAAAGCCAAGAGCTTGTTATTTTCCCCACTTATTTTCTTGAAAGACAGATCTCAGGTGGTTGTCATGCCAGAGTCTGTACGGTGGCTCGCTGGTTCTTTGGGGATGCAGGGAAGGGTTTGCCTGGATGTAGGTCCACCAGGTAGATGATGGAGCTTCTGGCTTCCATTTGGCAAGTGTTGGCTGATGGACAGAGATAATAACTGAGTCAAAGTAGAAGCACTTCTGGTTAAACCTATGGTAAAAAGCTTGGAAAAGAAGAAAGTAACACAAGTAGCAACTTATCACGGATGGTAACTGAGAGTGGCAAAAAGACCCGAGATAGACTGGGTTCCAGTTTTCCCCCATCCTCGACGTGGGACCTGGACAACTCATGCAACCTCTAAGCCTGAGTTTCTTCATTTGGAAAATGAGCCTCTTGGACAAGAGGTGTGGGCATAATGACAATGGTGGTCATGTTTGCCTAACTCTCTGATAAGCTGGGTAGTGGTCCCCAAAGATGCACTTGTCCTAATATCTGATACCCATTAATATGTCTCTTTACGTGGCAAAGCTGACTTTGCAGGAATGATTAGGATAAATATCTCAAAATGATGAGTTTACTATCTGGGTGGACCCAATGTAGTAGAAAGGGTCTTCTTAACTGGAAGAGAGAAGAGTCTGGCAGTAGTAGGAACTGTGCTGATGGAAGCAAGATGTCGGGCATACTGGAGGAGGGGCCTTCAGCCAAGGAGTACAGGTGGCCGCCAGGAGCGCAGAAGGCAGGGGACTGTTAGCTCCTTCCGTGCCTCCAGAAAAAACCAGCTCCACCCCATCTTGACTTTAGCCTGGGGAGACTAGTCACAGACATCTGGCCGCCAGTCTTATAAGGCCACAAATTCATGTTGGTTTTAGCTACTCAGTTTCTTGCAATTTGTTATAGCAGCCATCAGAACAAGTATACCTATGTATATGTATATGTGTATGTGTATATGTATATGTGTATATGTGTATATGTATATGTGTATATGTATATGTGTATATGTATATACATATGCATATACATGTATGCATATGCATATGCATGTATGTGTATATGTGCGTGTGTATATGTATATGTATATGTTGTGTGTGTGATCCCGATAGTGAACCCAGGTAGCTGTTTACCTCCTGAGTGACATCCCCAGCCCCATTTTATTTTGAAACAGGGTCTTGCTAAGCTCCTGTGTGCTGGCCTTAATCATGCCATCCTCCTGTCTCAGCCTCTGAGGTACTAGGATCACAGGTGTGTGCCATCACCCCCAGCCAGAGTGAATACATTTACCTCTTCCACAGTTCTTACAGTGGTTAAATGTGACATTGTATCTTTCTTCATTTACACATCACAAAGTGCTGTATACATGTTATTACTTTTAAAATCAATATTTTATGTTCATCTAAATTTCCAAAAGGGTGATTAAGTCAGTAAGACTAGGAGAATAATAAGATAAAAAAGTCTTCTCAGTTACACCATGAACAGATTACATCTGAATATTTTAAGCCCGTGTGATGGAATAATTCTTAGTTGTGAAGTGATTTGTGGTCATTAGCACATGTGAGACACTTCTTCTTAGGGGAGCAGGCAGGTGTGTGCCTGACGGTTCGTACGTTTGGGTTTCAACCTTGCATGGTTGGTAGCATCACCTGGTGAGTCAAAGTCCTGATGTCCAGGCTACACCCCAGACAATTATGCCAGAGTCTCTGAAAGTGGACTCAGAGCACACCTGGAGTGTTTTAGAGCTCCAGCTGATAGCGCAGCTGGCTGCAGCCCGCCGCAGAGGGGCCCCTGCTGCGCAGTGAGGCTATCAATCGGTTCTCTCTGGAAGCTGATGGTCTACATGTTCTTTTGAGTTCTGGGGGGAATGTCCAGTTGAGGACTCTGTGTCATCTTTCAGTGATATACACGGATCTCTTTCTGAGCTATGGTACCATTCCAGCAAGAATACAAAAACATGAGTTACCCCGCACTCCTGAGCAAGTTGAACGAAGCAGTTGGTATCCTGGGATGGCAAACACAAAGTCTATCAGCAAACACCTTTCTCCTTTCATTGCCAGAGGTTTTCTAAAAGTACAAGGGTGGGGGAGAAAAGCAAGGGGGAAAGCTTTCTCTTCAAATAGGCCAGTCTTTTGAGAATTGATAAACATTGCTTTTACTTATGCCTTGTGTCCTCTTGTCTCCAGTTTGGAGAAGAAAATAATAACATTGGGCTGTCTTCCTTTGACATTACAGTTTCCAGAGTCTAGTCTTTGAAAATTGCCATCGCTGCCCTCCGTGTTTCTCGGGGTGTTTGGGGATGTGATGTGATATGCCCCCCAGGCTGGCTCTGGGCCACCTGTCACTGAGAACACTCTGGCCTTTGACAGCAGGTGACGTTATCTGCCTTCTGCATGTCACTGGGAGAATATTGTAGATAAAATAGCTTTTATAAATTACAAAGTACTGGGCAGATGTTGCTGCTATGTTTTCAATGAGACCTCTGGGTCATGGCTGCAAAGATGGCAGCCTGTAGAATAAGCTTCTATTCATGTGTGGGAACAGATGGAGGGCCTCATTGTCTAGAACTCCAAGGTAGTGAACTAGGAGAGATGCTGGCTCTGGTACTGTGTGGCTTCTTACTATTCATTTAACCAGTTGGGTTTCAGTTTCTCATCTGTAAATGGAAACATTAACACTTGTCTTTTTAAAGATTGTACAAAGTTGCCAAGCTTGGTGGCACATGCTTGAAATCCTAGCTACTTCTGAGGCTGAGACAGGAGATAGCAAGTTTGAGGCTACCTGGGCAATTTAGCAAGACCTTATCTCAAAAAAAAAAAGTTCCATTAGGTAAATTTGAGTGTCCAGACAGTCTGAGTTATATTGTTTCAGTTTAAATCTTGGCTCTGAGGCTTACCATCTATAAAAATGGGTAAACAGAATACCTTTCCCAGGGGGCTTTTGTGAGGATTAGATAAAACACAGTATCCATACTGGATACCACCTCTTGCTCTTGAAGCTGGGGCAGCCTTGGAGCATGGGCGTCTGTTTTCTTTCAGTCAACATTTATTGGATACATGTATGGGTAGGAACTGCCAGAGATACAGTGTTTATCCGAACTAGATCCTCTGGTCAAGTACTTTAGTGATTGAAAGTTTAAAGAGCTTGATGCAAAGAGGCTACAGGGGAGGTGGGAGGGGGCAGGTAAAGCCTTTCTATTCCTGATAGGTCAGATGGTTCATTTGTAACACCATCCTCAGATCAAGAGAAGTTTCTTAGAATTTTGGGTATCAAGCCATCATGGCACACCTGGATCCCAGCTACTGAGGAAGCTGAGATGGAGGATCGGGAGTTAAGAGGACAGCCTGGGCAACTTAAAAAGACCCTGTTTCTCTTCCTCTCTCTCTCACATACACACAAATGGATATAGTAGATGGTTTGGGGACCAGGCAGAGAAAGGTTTTGGGTAGGTGGCTGATGCAGCAGGTGGTATCCTTGGAGAGTGGCCACGGCTCTCTGATCTGGTTGGCAATATAGTTGATCATGTATCAAAGCAAAACAGAGTGATGTGACATTTCTGTGTGTCTGGTTGTGTGCCAGCTGTCAGGGAGGGGGTAACATTCCCCCCCAAAAGATGGGGCTTCTTGGGTATCTGGAGACCTTGTGTACTTCCAAAGGGCAAGGAGTGTCCAGTGAGAGGCTGGGAGAGGCCTGGGTAAGCCATATCAGACCCCTGAGCTCAAAGAAGCATTTTGGATAAACCATTAAGTTCTATTCAGTATTTTTTAACCTCCCCAATTTTAGGTAGTATTTACCAACAGATTTACTTGGCCGTCATGAATATATACCCTTTTTCATAGAAAAAGGTGCAAATGAATGTTCTCTTTGTCCTGAGATTCCCTTAGAACCACTTTCTTGTGCTCTAATCAAGTATATGTAGTTTGAGCCTCCACCCCCCTTTTTTTGGTGGTACTGGGGTTCCTGAAAGCCCTTCTACCTCTGGGCTACACTCCCAGACCTATTTTTATATTTTTGAAACAGGGTCTCTCTGGCTTCGAACCTGCGCAATCCTCCTGTCTCTGCCTCCCAAGCGCGGGGATTACAAGCGTGCGCCACCACGCCCGGTTTGAGTCCCCTTTTGTTAACTTGGGTTTTATTAGCGATCAGAGCTATTCATCAACTGTGAGGATGATCGTAATAGCCATTTGAGTTATTTTTAACGAGACTAGAGAAGAATTATTTGAAGGATACAGAATTCTAGAAAACGCTCAAAGCAATTTTGTTCTTTTACCAGTCGCACTTAAAGCCACTTAAGAAGAATGGCGAGGATCATACCGATAACGAAAGCATTCTGCTTTCAAGTGGGGGTTTTGCGCTCGACAGTACGCCGTGGGCTTAGCACGAATTCTCTCCTTTTATGGCTCAGTGATTGCACGAGGGAGTATTTTCTTAGTTTTCACATTTTTACAGGTGAAGGGCATGAAGCCACAACGAGGTTAGATAACTTGTCCAGGTTTAAATGGTTGCCATGGAAGGTCTCTACCATTTGATTCCATCGGGTCTGATTCATCACTGGAACTCTAAACCTTATTGTATTGTTGCCTGGGGCAAAATCCACGGCGAGGAGGTTGGGAGGAAAGGGCTTCTGAAAGAGCCAGGATGCGTACATTAGCTATTGCACCTCACCGTATCCCTGACAGCTTGGCTGAAGAGGCATCAGGCTTGGGCATCTTAGCGACAGGGATGCTGAAAGCTCAGAAAGTAAGAATGGTCTCAGACCCCACTTCATCCCAAAGAGACTTGACTCACACGGTTGCTTACTTCCAAATTAATCGATAGAGGAGAGATCCATTTTGTTAGTGCTCATGAGTTTAAGAATTTCCAATTGGGGTTAAATTTTAAAAGTTCTTCCTCCATATTTTGGAAAACGGCAAGGCTTTGGTGTCAGCTCAGTGATCACTTTGGGCCAATCATTTCAGTTCAGCTAATAGTATCTCCTTTGCGTGTTTCCTTTGGGAGTGATGATCACCTATAGCTTTGTAGGCATTCCCTGTAATTGCACGCTTAGGAACCATTTGACATAACTTTAGAAAAGGGAGCCAACTTTTCAAAATGGAATCATGGTCCAGGGAAATTCCACAGGGTCCCTTTCATGGCAGCAGACAGGGAGGGTTTCTGAAACGGACACTCCCTAGTCATACCACAGACAACTGGGACTCAGTTTCTGTGTGGTGGGTACCAGGACCACCTTGTTGTGGAGGAGATGCTCAGTGCAGTTGGTCATCTGTATCCTCAAGTTCTGCGTCCGCAGATTCAGCCAACCTCTGATCCAAAAATAGTAAAGAAAAAGCTGCATCTGCGCTGAACTGTGAATGGGTACAGACTGTTTTTCTTGTCTTTATTCCTTAAACAATACAGTATAACAGCTATTTACATAACATTTACACCGTGTTAGGTTTTATAAGTAACCTAGAGATGATTTCAAGTATTCAGGAGGATGTGCATAGGTTATATACAAACACTATGACAATTTATAGAAGGGACGTGAGCATCCTTGGATCTTGGTGTCCATGGGGTCTTGGAACCCAGGATGCTGAGGGTTCTTAGATGAGGAGGGTCCCTCTTTCTGCTGTCCCTGCCAAGGGTGAAACTGTCCTCATGCACCATTCATAATCCTCCCCTCCACTGAGTGAGGTAGCCCCCGCTCTGGCTCTGGCAAGAGATTGGAGGCCAGGAAGAATGGAGTCAGAGGACCCGCCTCCTTTGCCCTCTCTGCCTGACCCCTTCCTTCCCCAGCTCCTCCTTAGCTCCTCCCCGAGGCCTTCTTGCTGGGCTGTCAGCCTTTGCTGATTCTGGTGGCCGCTCCAGTCTTGAGGAGCGAGGGCAGGGGCTTCCCACTGGAGCTGATCCTGGGCACTGGGCAGGACCTTAGCCTTGTACAGACCACGTGTCATGTGCTCCTTGGGTATAAGTGTCCAGTTTAGGTCTTGCACATCTAGGTGCCTGTGTGTGGTAAGTGAATGGGTGTTGCTGGATCTTCTGGTACTGACTTTCAGTTTTATTTTGGGGAAGGCAATAGTAACCAAGGGATGGGTAGCCCTGCCCTTCTCTTCCCCTCTCTCCCCTTCTCTCCCTCCCTCTTCTTTCCCAGGGCCCCATGCATCCAAAGCACACACTCTACCATCGAACTATGTATCCCAAGCCCATTTTTTTTTTACTATGTTTGGCATACAAATTTAGAGATCGTCTCTTATGATGTGGAACTATTTAGACATGTGGCATAATTATTCATGTTTAGAAAAATTGGGGAAGCACTGATACCTTCTGCAAAAAATAGTAAGCAATCTAGAAAAAATTAACTGAGCTTGTTCTTTCTGTCACCTCACGGGGTTTTTAGCTGTTTTACTTGAGTAAAGTCAAATATATATATATATATATATATATATATATATATATATATATATATATATATATATATATAGTAGGTACTGGGGATTGAACCCAGAGTCATTCTACCTCTGAGTTACATCCCTACTCCCATTTTATTTTTTATTTTAAAACAGGGTCTCTCACTAAATGCTGAGGCTGGCCTTAAACCTGTGATGCTCCTTTCTCAGCCTCCCAAGAACTGATTACAGGTATGTGCCACAGCTCTTAACTCTGGAGTATTTTTTTTTTTTTTTTTGTAGGTCTGGGGATGGAACCCAGTGGCATTTACCTCCAAGCTACACCCCCAGCCCTGTTTTTTATTCTTTATTTTGAAACAGGGTCTCACTAAGTTGCGGAGGGCCTCACTAAGTAGCTGAGGCTGTCCTTGAACCGCGATCCTCCAGTCTCAGCCTCCCGGATGCTGGGATTACAGGCATGCACCACCATGCCTGGCTAACTCTGGAGTATCTTTTAAATCGAGTATCTTCTCTCTCCAAGGCCCAAGTAGATGCTGGGGGCACCGCACTATATACAAAACACACACGGGGCTGCTCTTTGGGGGAGACAGCAAAATGAAATAGGGAGGTAACAGAATGTGTCTGGTGAAAAATAACTTAATAAGGAAGCGAGAGAGTGCAGAGAAACATTGCAGACTTGGAGGGGAAGAAGAAAGACGCTTCTGTGTCTGAGAGACAAGAGGCGGAGAGTCTAGGCGGAGGGAGAGACAGTAGGAGGCTGGGCGGTGGGAACCGCCAGCAGGGCTTGAACCCGGAGCCGGGGCAGGCAGCGGGGAGGTGAGGTGGAGGTCAGTGGGTGGGATAGACTGAGTGGCTCATGGACCGTGGCATTTGCCTCCTATGAAGTGAGTGGGCACTGAAAGGCGGGAGAGATGGCCACGTGCCTGGCTCTGCTTGGGCACCATGAATCTGGTGATGCACCTGCAGGGAGCTGTGAGGAGGCAGGGGTGAAGAGGGAGACAGGAGGATCCTGGTTCGCGGCCAGCCTCATCCACTTAGTGAGGTCCTTTGCAACTCAGTGAGACCCTGTTTCCAAATAAAGAATACAAAAATAGGACTGGGGGTGTAGCTTGGAGGTAGAATGCCCCTGGGCTCCATCTCCAGGATTAAAAAAAAAAAAAAAAAAAAGAGGGAGCCAGACCTGGACAATGGGGGCATTCCGAACAAGAATGATGGCCTGGACTAGGATGGGGGCTGCAGGGTAGGGAGACATGGCTGGGTCCCAGACATACTTAAGGAGAACTATGCAGTAGAAGCAAAGGAGGAGTGTCTGGCAAGATTCTGAGGGCTCTGCTCTGAGCCTCTGAAGGGCAGGTTATCATTAACTGGAGGAAGGACATTGAGAAAGCTTGGGAGGAAATCAAGAAATCCGTATGGGGCATGGTGGCTTTGAGATGTCCACGAGAAGCCCCGGTGGTGATCTTAAAGGGGTGACTCTTGCTGATGTTTGAATGTCGGTTTTAAGTTAACATTTTTATCACCTGTGGTGGCTGGCTTTCTCTGAGATGTGTATTAAGAAAAATAAATGTTTATACCATGGTCCTGGTAGTGATTTTGAAAGTCAGCCTCAGGGCAGAATATGTAATGCCTGTATTTCCCATTGATTTTAAACCATCTCTGCATAATTAATAGACTCAGGACACATAGAGGGTTTTTTTTTTTTTTTAAACTGAGCTGGGAAAGACTACACTGAGCCTTTTTCAGAGCAGAGCGGACTGTCCTGGCATTATGCAAGCAAAGGTGCAGAGTTGGCAGCAAGAGCAGACCCCATGCTAGTGGGAATAGCACATTTAGCAAAGCTCTAATTTGTTAAGCTTTGATGCCCTTTTATAGGTAAAATTTTGCATTTGTTTATTTAGATGCTGAGGATTGAACCTGGGGTTTTGCTTATACCAGGCAAATGCTCTACCACTGAGCTGCTCCCCAATCCTCTTTTGCTTTTAAATGTTAATCTGCTCACTCATTCTTATGTTTTTATCTCTACTTCTTTCTTTTTCTTTATTTATGAAAGTTTCATTTTCTTATTGGCCCTACCACGGTTGCTCCCAGTAGTTTAGTTGCTCCCATAGAGGAGCATCACCAATGTTTTTTTCTTTCCTCTTTTAAAAATACTTCTTTGGCCAGGCGTGGTGGCGCACGCTTGTAATCCCAGCATTCCGGAGGCTGAGACCTGGAGGATCCCAGTTCGCGGACAGCCTCAGCTACTTAGTGAGGCCCTCTGCAACTCAGTGAGACCCGGTTTCAAATTAAAGAATAAAAAATAGGGCAGGGGGTGTAGCTCAGAGGTCAAATGCCCCTGGGTTCCATCCCCAGACCCACAAAAAAAAAAAAATAAATAAATAAAAAATAAAAATACTTCTTTGGGTGCATTGTAATTATACAACAGAGTGAGATTCAAAGTGATACATCCATGCACGTACACATCACTGGATGCCAGGGGGTTTTGAGCAGCTGGTATAGGTGCTACTGGGCTCGATCCTTCTGGTTGTCCCTATTTAATCCTTAAAATGATATTTTGAAGTAGGTGGGATTGTCCTTGCATCGTAGATGATCCTCAGTGGGGTTAAATGAAGGCCTTGGGCTGCGTGGCTACTTAGTGGCAGAGTTGAGATTCAGATCTAGGCTGATGAGTGTCCAGGATCCTGGCTCCTGACCCTGATCAAGCAAAGCTCTCTCTTTAGGTCATCTAATGCTTCTAGATATTGGTGCCTTGCACTGTCTGGCCCTCTTGGTATTAGAGGTGGGGAGAGCAGTATTAGTATTTCTGTCCCTGATTTTTCCCCCACAACTGTTTTCATGAAATTTTGGGAATGTACAGAGCACCCTTCATGTGCCTGGTATTTGCACAGTATTGGGATTTATGGTGCTATGCTTTCAGCCTAGCCAGTATTCTCTAGGAAAGTGCAGCGCCCCCAAGAGGTGGCTGCCTGTACATCTGGGGGCATCTTCCTATTAATTCAGCCTCTGAGCTACAAAATTGTCCAGGCCACAGAGGTGGAGGACACCTCTCAGCTTGGGGAGCAGAGGCCTGAGGACAGAGTTGTGAACAAGGACCAGAGGCAGGGGCGGGGAGACTGAGTCAGGGGATGTCACACAAACGCGGCTGAAAGGAGACGAGGAGGGGGTTACTGTTTGATAGTAAATGACTGTTGTACCTTTGACTTTGTATTTCATGACACCATTAGCAGATCTCCAAGATAGCTTCTTGGGGATTGATAAAAAATAAAGATTAGAAAAAACAGCAAGAATGAAAGCCTAGTTAGATTGAGAATTTAAAAGTGTGTGCCTTATTCCTTTGGGCCCCTATGACAAAATACCATAGGCTGGCTGGCTTATAAACAAAAAAATTATTTCCCACAGTTCTGGAGGCTGGAAGTCCAGGGTTGAGGCAGATTTGGAGTCTGACAATGGCCCATTTCCTGATTCACAGATGGTGCCTTCTAGCTGTGCCCTTAAGTGGCTTGACAAAAGGAGGTTTGCAAAATAAAGGGCAGAAATCCCAGTCATGGGGTCTCCACCCTTAGGATGTAACCACCCCTCAGAGCCCTGCCTCCTGGTACCTTCACATTGGTGATGAGGTTGCACCATGTGCATTTTGGGGGACACACCTCGAGACCACAACAGTGTGTATGGGCTAGACCTCGGAATGGGCTTGCAGCCAGGCTCTCCAAATGAAAGTAGTTGTTGAGAGGAGGGTTTAATTGGAAGTACCATCATTCCAGAAGTAGCTTGGGGAGTAGGGACTGTAAGAATAGTAGAGGGTAGTAATCCTCAGCCTCCTTTTGATAGAATATTGATTTTACATAAACCCAGCAGTGTCTGAAGGTAGGGATGTTTCTACCCATTAAAAATGAAGGAATGTAAAAACTTTCAAAATCCTGCTCTGAGAGAAGCAACTTTTTGACTTAACCTCAAACTTCAGCATCTAAGTAGCAGAGAGATGAATGTTTTCTAGCACACATCTCCTGGGTGGCCGTGTCAGTGTGAGTGGCAGCCCTAATGTCTCACGCTGCCCGCCGCGTTGTCACAGGCTGGTGTGTGGGCTTGGCGAAGGTCTGGCATGCTGAGCCAACTTTATTGTCTTGTGAGGTTTTATCTTGGATCCTTAGCATTTCCCTTCTTGCATAGCACAGCCCCGACTGTGGTGTCTACTTATGAGTAAGAAGTCATCTTAACCTAGCCTCCCTACCTGTTTAGAAATCCTACAGTGCCACCTGTGTTGTGGGGCCCTTGTGTCCACCAGCGGTCCTCGGGAGAAACAGAGGGAACCTAACGAATGAAAACAGGCTCTTTGTCACTTGCTCTACATAAATTGTTAATTGCTAGAGCGAGTAGGGGAATAAATGTTTTTCTTTGCAAGGTCATTGCGAATATCTAAAGGTCATCAGAGCCTTTAAGAACCAGGTTAAAAGGTATTTTGTACATTCCTTAGAGAAATCAAGTTTCATTGCCCTCATTAGAGTTAAAGGCTTTAAGTCCATATGACCTATAGACTTGTGTTATTGTTAGTATTATTCTGTCACAATCCCTAGAGATATTGCATGGGAACAAGATGAATAATTCTTTGGCCTTTCTTTTTTTTGGAAACTTGCCTTTGAGATAAAAATGATACTATAAATACCCTACATGTCCAATTACTTTCTTATACATAAATAAACACACACACACACACACACACACACACACACACACACACACACACACACATATCACCACCACCACCACCACCAGCTGAATGCCTGTAATCCCAGTACTTAGAAGGCTGAGACAGAAGGATTGTAGGTTCATGGCCAGCATCGGCAACTTAGCAAGACCCTATTTCAAAATAAAAAAGTGAAATAAAATAAAATAGGTCTAAGAGTTTAGCACAGAGGCAGAATTCCCTTGAGTTCAATCCCTAATACAAACAAACAAACAACAGAAAAAAAAAAACCACCTGAAACTGACCAGAGCTAGTGTAACTTATTCCACCAGACCAAAGTAATGAATGGTTTCCTTTTGTCTTGGTAAAGTATGGCAACGTGATACTGTTTTAATGCAGGATTTAATTACCTACAACTCATCTCAGTTTAGCTGTATGAGATTTTGTAGAGGTTTGTTCATGAATTTGACTTTGACTTCCAAACAGTATGATAAGCAGCATCTGTACTTTGCCAAGTTTTACCTCTTGTACCTTTTATTTACCTAAAGAGTATAGCTCCCTCACATTTCTTTTTACTTGTTTATATTTATTGTGGTGAAACATGCAACATAAAAGCTATCACTTTAGTCATTTAAGTATATAGTTGAATTGTACTGAATATATTTATGATGTACGGCCATCATTGCCACTTACCTCTAAACTTTTCATCTTGTGGAACTTAAGCTCCGTACCCAGTGAGTATTTCCTCCTCAATCCCACCTCCCCTCAGCCCCTGACAGCCACCATTCTACTTCTGCCTCCATGATTGTTTCCATCAGCATTGTTGCTGCTCACTACTATGACCCAAAATACCTGATGACCACAATTTAGGGAAAAGCAGAACTGTTTGCTCACTGTTCTGGAGATTTCAGGGGTTTCAGTGCATGTTAGGGCCGGGTGAGGTTTGTGGAGCTCAGGGCATGGTTTGAAAGCAGAAAGAGAAAGAGCAAAGGGAGGGGACAAGGGATATACATATACTTATATATGTATACATGTAATACATATAATATGTATATATAAATATATATAGTCCCCAAGGCCACACCCCCAGTGACTCTCCTCCTTCAGCCATACCATGCCTGCATACATTATCATCACCCAATAAATATATTAGTTTATCATGGATTTATCCACTGATGAGATTAGAACACTCATGATTCAATTATATCACCTCTGAACATTTTTGTCTTCTGTAGCCAGAGCATAGCAATGGTTGTTTGTTTTGGTGCTACTGAGGATCAAAGCCAGGGCTTCATTCATGATAGACAAGTGATACCATTGAGATATGAGATATTCCTCCAGTCCTATTTTTGTTGTTGTTGTTGTTGTTGTTGTTGTTGTTGTTGTTTTGAGAGTACTAGGGATTGAACATAGGAGCATCCTACGTTCTGAGCTACATTTCCAGCCCTATTTTATTTTTTTATTTTGAAACAGGGTCTAAGTTGGGGAAGGCCTCACCAGGTTGCTGAGGCTGGCTGTGAACCTGTGATACTCCTGTCTCAGCCTCCCAACTACTGGGTTTATAAATCTGTGCCTCCACATCCAGCTGCCCTATGGTTTTTTGGCTATACTAATTACCACATGTCAGTGGAATTGTACAGTATCTGCCCTTTCATGGATGGCTTATTTCACTTGGTGTAATGACACGAAGATTCATCCCTGCTGTGACAATTGTCACAAATTCTTTATGAGGCTCTATGGTATGGATATACCACCTTTTACTTATCCAATCATCTATCTGTGATTCATCTACCTGTGATGTTTTAGCTATTATAAATAATGCTGACCTGAACACAAGTGTTTAAATATCTTTTCAATCTGGCTAGGTCCCATGGCACATGCCTATAATCCCAGTGATCTGTGAGGCGAAGGCAGGAGAATGGTAAGTCCAAGGCCATCCTGGCAGCTTAGCTAGACCCTGTCTCAAAATTAAAAATAGAAAAGATTTAGAATGTAGCTCAGTAGTAGAGCACCCCTGGGTTCAATCCCCAGTGCCGGTGAAAATAAATAAGTATATAAATACCTTTTTAAGACCCCACTTTTTATTCTGAGGATGCACCCAACAGTGGAATTTCTAGGTGATATGGTAATTCTGTTTTTAATTTTTTGAGAAACTACCACACTCTTTTCCACAGTGGCTGGTGCTGTAGGTTTTTAAACAAGAGCCAACACTCCTGAAGAGTGTTCATATCTAATTAGGTGAGACTTGAGTTGAGAAGCCAGTGTAAATAGCTAGAAACACACCATGCATGGACCCATGTTATTTTCAATGAGAGCCATCTTTTCTATAGGGTGTGCTTGAGTTGAAAAAAAAAAAAATAGTGTTTTTCTTTTTTTTTTTTTTTTTTTTCCAAACCGTTCAGCAACTCTGCCTGGGCAAACTAAAACCCTTCCTGCAGCATAGGCTGGCTGGCATCTGTCCAGGCCTAAACTTGAAAATGCAGGATGTTGGGAGGAAAACTATGCTAACCATTCCCAGTCTGTAGCCAGGCTGCTGCAGTTGGAGGGGTGGCCAGCCCTGAGGTAAAATAGGAAGAGGCTGCCCAGCATCCCAGGAAGGTGATGATGGCCAGATATCTGACCTTTCACCAGAGGGAAGAGAGAGGCCAGAAAGAGCCTTGTACTGGTCCTAATTTTTGTGAAAACAAGTCTCCAGGGAAACAGGCTCCCACAGCCGTTGGCGTGAGGGCGGCAGCTGTCAGCCACCCTGCTTGAGCCACGGTAGTGGTCTCCTGAAGAAAAATGGGTCCCTGAGGAACACAGAAGAGTGTATTCTGCCTTTTTGTCTGGTCTGTGGTCAGCTGTCAATTAATAGAGCTGTGCTGCGAGTTAGAAAACAAGGCCACAAAGGGTCTTTCAGGAAATGTTTGTAATGCGGAATTATTCTGCCCCACATTGTGTTGGTTAGAAAATGGAACAATGGCTTGTTCATAACAAGTTGTTCAGTAGGAAAAAATGTGATAAGCGGGATTGCTGGTTAAGAAAATAACAAAGTGAATATGATAAACTTGTGGTAAAAAATAAGTGTGAACCTTGAAATAAAAAAGGCTCAGAATTCAGTTTGAGTGATTTGCGATTGTATTCCTGGGACTAGCCTTGACTGTATCTTCTTTTTGTAGTGCTGGAAATTGAACTCATGGCCTCCCACAGGACAGCCAAGTGCTACCACTGAGCTACATTCATTACCCCTATGCTAGCTTTAAAATGATAACTTTTAGTCCTGAGGTATCCTCAGACCTCCTTCTGGTTTTTTAAAATAAAGTTTTATTGGAACAGAGGCATGTCCATTTGCTTACCTCTTGTCTGACTGCTTTGGGCTATAGTGGTGATAGGAGCAGAGACTAAAGAACCCAAAAAACCTCAAATATTGCCAGGAGGAAGAATATTGGGCTCTGTTCTAGAACCGGGCCCCTCAGAGTCCCTGGCCCACTGAAGTGTGAAAAATGCTAGCTGGCCGGGCGTGGTGGCGCACGCTTGTAATTCCCATGCTTGGGAGGCAGAGACAGGAGGATCGCGCAGGTTCGAAGCCAGCCGCGCGCGCTGGAGACCCTGTCTCCAAATAAAAATGTAAAAAATAGGTCTGGGAGTGTAGCCCGGAGGTAGAAGGGCTTCCAGGAACCCCAGTACCACCAGGAAAAATAAAAAAAAAATGCTAGCTGGGTCATTTCTTCAACTGGGCCTTCATGGACAGGCCCCTGTGACTAGACTCCTAGAAATTATATGTTAAATTCTGTCTCTTCTATATTTAAGTGTTTAATTTTTGTATCTCTACCCCCCATGGAAGAAGAAGGGCTGTTTCCTGCATCACTTTCTAAGCCCACAACGTGAAGAAACATTATGCAAGAAAAGGGAGGTCTTTACTCTGAATGAGTTCTTCTTTGAAAGGACAGTCACAAGGATCTCACTATGCCAGAAAGAGGCAGACTTGGCTTGTGTGCATTTATTTGTTAACCTTAAATAATGCATACGGATTTGCAGCAAAGCACGGTGGTGAAGTGTGCATTTTGTAAGCATTATTAATGGACAAGGGACTGTTTGATGGATGTTGGTTTCTTGGGCCTTAATGGCTAGTGTCATATCACATTGCAGGTCTGAAGGTCACATTCCAAGGTCTCTCCCACCTTGGAATAATGAAAGCTCTAATGTCTGCAGTTTTAGGCCTCTGTAGTGCCTTTTTGTGGGAACCCATTAGAAATCACTGCTAGTGAGCCTGACAGTGTTATGGAACTTCTGTCATGCATCGAACCCTGTAGGAATCTCTGCAGAACAGAGAGAGAATCGGTAGTGGGCTGAGCCTGGCTTCTGGTCACCGTTTTCATGAGTGGCTGTTTTGTGTGCCCTGGAGGTCTTTCTCTCTCCATTCAGTCTCTTACGTAGGTAGTGGAAACCAGAGATTTATATGTACTTAGTGCTCACAGGGTAGACAGATGCTTTGAGAGTTAGAAGGTAGGCAGGACAGTAAAGGGAGGAGGGACATGGTACTTTTAGAAACGGTGATTTCAGAGGTAGAAAGAGGAAAGAAGCTCAGAAATGTCCTGGACCTGAGGGTCAAAATCTATTTCTTTCTCTCTCTCTCTCTCTCTCTCTCTCTCTCTCTCTCTCTCTCTCTCTCTCTCTCTCTCTCTCTCTCTCTCTCTCACACACACACACACACACACACACACACACACAACCTACAAAGGTGCATATCACTTTGCTATACTAGCTGTTCATTAGGGATAGCGTAAGGTTATCACTACTAAAAGCATACATCCTTTTTAGTGCTACTTTTCAATGGGAAAGTTCTCCTTTGTGATAAACAAGTCTCTGGGATGTTGAGCCTGTAGCATGTAGGGTTCATGGAACTGGAGTAGGACTTTGCAAGAGGCAGGGCTGGCTCTCAGGGTGCTTGGGACTCAAGGACTTTCAAAGTTCACCAATGAGGTCACAGGTTAGAAGCAAATCCATAACTAGGTGGAGCTAGGAGTTTTCAGATCAGAACATGAGCATTTGGAAGAGGAGGAGGAGGAGGAGGACCTATAGAGATAGGGCACCACCTTCTCTGTCCCCTGCCCTGAAGTCACAGCTCTGTGGGGTCATGCGTTATGAAGAGAAGGTAGATTAGGAGCCTGATGTTGAAGCTTGCCTGCTTCATGGGAACAAGTCTTTGGACTTTGTTTTAGTCTGTTTTGGCTGCTGTAATGAAATACTGTAGACCGAGTGGCTTATTAACACAAGAGTTTATTTCTCACAGTTCTGAGGTAGAGGCAGGAAGTCTAAGACTAAGGTATAGCAGATGCAGTGTGTTGTTAGAGCCGTTTCCCTGGTTCAAAGACAGCATCTTATTGTGTTAATGGATGATAAGATAAGGGGAAAGAGTGAACAATCTCCTTGGGACCTTTTCTTTATAAGGCAGTAATCCTAAAATCCCATTCACAGGAGCTCAGTCCTCATTATCTAATCACCCCCCAGAGGCCCCATTATATTCTGGGATGGGATTTTAACATATGAACTGGGGGAACCTATAAGTATTCAAACCATAGTAGATGTCTTCAGAGAATCTCATGGGCCCAGAAGCAGTGATACCGAGTGTCAGTGAACATCTCTATTACCCAAGTCTTGGTATCCAGACATTTTTTACTAAAAAGAACAGGATTCCTTGGGGAAATAGCTGATGCTGGGTTTGGGACAGGGGAAGAACATGAAGAGCCTGCAATATCATTTTGTACCATAAAGGGAGGATGTGTTAAAAGAATGATGGGCATAGGAGCCAGTTCTTCGGCACGTGTGCTGGCCAAACTTGGCACTGTCTCAGTATCAAAGTAAATACAGCAGTAATGGGTTAGAACTCATTGAATTATATGAAGCTGTGGGTCCATGGCACTATAAGTAAGTACAAAATAAACGAGAACATTCTATTTGTAACAGAATGCCAACTGATAAACATAGAAGACAAGATGAATTTTTTAAAGATCATTAGTTGCCAATCTTCACAGTTAAGATGAACTAAGCAAGAAACTTTATTTAAAAGAATTCTGCAATTAGTAGACCAAAGTTTGATGAGGAATAGTATATTTATATAGTTCAGGTGTTACTCCACAAAATACTTGTTAAACACAAAGGGAGAAGATGGGCATGGTGGTACATGCCTGTAATTCCAGTTCTTGGTTGGTTGAGACAGGAGGATTGTAGGTTTGAGGCCAACCTCAGCCACTTATTGGGACACTGTTTCAAAACAAAAAAATGAAAAGGAGCTAGGGATCTAGCTTGGAGGTAGAATGTCCCCAAGTTCAAACCCTAGTACCAAAACAAACAAACAAATGGAGAAACCAGAGAGGTACATGCTATCAAAGTTAATATATAACCATCTGCAGAGGTGATAGGGAAAACCAATGTATCACGTCTGCAGTATCTCCCACACTCAGCCCCTGAAAACAAAATTATACTCTGAATCTGTACACAAATAAATGAAAATTGAGAGAGAGTCTATGAAATAACTTCTACTAAATTTTCAAAACCATCATGATTATGAAAGTCAAGGAAAGGCCCAGGAACAGCTTCAAATGGAAGAAAACTAAAGAAATGAGATGGGTAAATGCATCAAGTGACCTTGGACTTGCCTGATTGCAAAGACATCTGGTGAAATTTGAATGGAGTCTGTGGTAGTGTCCCAAGGTCGACTTCCCGGTCTTAGTCATTGGTCTGCAGTAGGAATACTCTGAGCGTACAGGGTGTAATGGGACCTCAGGTCTGCAGCTTACTGCCAAGTGGTTCTGACAAGGGCATGAGGGGTGGGGGAGTTTGCTTTCTTGCAATAAAGAGGTGTCCGGTGGGCAATCTTATGTTTATTGAAGTAGAAGATGATGGCGAAGTCCAGCTGGGATTGCAGAAGTGCGAGAAAGGCAAGGGTGAATCGGCACTTTGTCATCTTAGCGAGATGCAGGATTCAGGAAGGAGTGGGAGGGGAGAGAACAGATGTGAAATCCTCAGTTTAGGGCGAAGGAGCCTCAGCCTACAAAAGAGGGAGGAAATGGGAGTCAGGGAGCTGAGTCCTGCGGGAAGACCAGGTTAAGATTCTGACAGGTGAGAACGTAGAGGACACTGAGTCTCCAGTGGGTTTGAATTGCAAAGGTGCCAACCCATGTGAGCTGCCCTTCGCTGGCCCCACCAGTCCTGTAGTGGGAAACAGCAGCTCTTCTAGCTTGTCCCTATCTCAAATGTTAGGCCCATCTGGGGACAGTCTGTGGTCAGCTGTGGGTGCTTTGAGGACAGGCAGGGAGGACAAGGGCTCAAAAAGGATTCTGACATTGTGTGTGCTCTCTAGAAGAGGAAGTTGGTTTAAACTACACTGAGACCTATTTCACTTAATCTTGGTACTCTGAGATTTGTTTTGGCTAATGCTGATGGAAATCTGGCTAATTCAAAGTCCAGATCCAACATGTGAAAATTGATTACCTCCCCATCCTTTTTTATTTGTATTTTTGTGGTACTAGAGATTGAACTCAGGGCTACTCTACATCTGAGCTATACCCCTGGCTATATATTTGATTCTTTGTTTTGAAACAGGGTCTCACTAAGTAGCAGAGGGCCTCACTAAGCATCTGAGGCTGGCCGCAAACCTGTGATCCTCATGTCTCAACCTCCCAAGTACTGGGATTACAAGCCCATTTTCAGTTATGAGACTGATCTTTAAAACTTTTTTTTGATCACCGTTCTGGTCCCTTGAAATGCTGCAGCAAATGAAAAGCCATAAGAGAAGTCCCCAGTTGAACTGTTGGGTCACTCGTGTTTGATATTAACTTACCGAAGACATGAATGCCTGGTATGTGTTTAGATGCTGCGGTCTACAACGATACAGGAGATATATTTCCTGTGCTAGAGACAACAGTCTCGGTATGGGGACACTTCTGAATGAGCCAGTCAGTATAACACAGCATGAGGATTGAGGACCTGAAGGAATGAATCTCTTAACTATGCAAAGTGGGAGAAATAGTGTGTGTTTTTTTTTCAAGGAGCCAGCGACAGAGGGGCACTGGAGCCTGAAACTGGTGTGGGGGATGGAGGCTAGGCACTCTCAAAAGTTATATTTCCAAGGACCTCCAGAGCCACTCTGCAGAGTCTAGAGAAGAGAGTGCATTTGGGCATTGTAGACCAGGATCTCTGCTTGACACTTTGCCTGTGCAGAATAGAAGTTGAATTGAGAAAAGCACCAGGTCAGGGCCCTTTGGGTTTGCTGGTCCTCACATAAGATGTTTAAAGGGCTGTTAGGATTTTCTAGATGCTTGAGAGGTTTGCTAGCCCTCTATTGAAGCTTTCTCTATTCTAGAAGCCTGGGAATATGGAATCACTGTAGTAGAATGGAGAGTTCTGTGAAGAATTGTGTTTCAGGGGGAGGATACAGATGAGTCTGTAGTGAGTTTAACTTTTCATTTTGAAAAACTGCAAATCTCTATGAAAGGAGAGAGAAAGACTTCATTTGCAGATTTCGTGAGACTTCACTGCAGAATACTTCCAGCCTGTATCCGGAGAACAGGACATTTTCCTACATCATCACAGCACATTAGCACAAGCAAGAGACGCACCATTAATTCAATACTAACCTCTGACATCCAGCTCATATTCAGGAACACCTATGGCTGTAGGTTTCTCCCTTCTCAGTTGTGACCTCTGGGGTTCATGCATTACAGTTGAAGTTTTGTGTCTTTGGCATCTTTGAATCTTGAGCAGTTTTCTTGTTTTTTGTGTTTCACCCACGACGTTGACAGTTCTGAGGATTCAATGCCAGTCCTATGTGTCTCGTTCCTCACAATCAGATGTCAGGCAAACATCTTGGTGTGGTACCTTGTAAGATGAAAAGAACATTTTGGTATGGCAACTCACAAGTAATGTGTGTCCTTCCTCTGCTGTCCCCTGAGGAAGTGTGATGTCGGTCTCTCCCATTATTGGAATGCTAACTTTGATCTTTGATCAGTGTGATAGCCGCCAAATTCCCTCCATTGTAAAGATAGCCTTTTTCTTTATCCTCTAGTATTCTGCCTGTGAGCTGATACTTTGAGAAATGTAAATATCTTGTCCTTCAAGAACCTCTCACCCAGTGATTTTGGCATCCACTGGTGATCTTTGTCTAACTCAGTCACTACATCAAAGAAGGCCACATGGTAGTTTTTTGTTTTTGTTTTTTTGTTGGTGCATTGTAGCCAAACATCTTAATGGGGTACAAGATGATAGAGGCAGACATGTACATATCACTCATTTAGCCCTTCCCCAGTTCCCACCACTTCCCTCCCTTCCCTCCTTTCACATTTGGCTAGTGACTGACTTTGATGTTTATGAGTGTACATCAGCAACATGGTAGTTTTCAAAAGTTAATTAGTGTTCAGGCATGAACTAGCATTCATCAGTTTAAAAAATACCCCCCCCCCTTTTCATTCCTTTCTTGCCTTCCTCTTATTCTGCATACTCTTTTTCTCTAAGTGTCATTATGAAGTCCTAGATTCATTTTTAAAAAATTCAGTGTCTTCTAAAATACAACATCTGCCTCAGCTAGCTTGGATTGCCATAGGAAAATGCCAAAGCCGGGGTAACTTCAACAAGCATTCATTTCTTACTGGGCTGCGTGCTGGGAAGGGCAAGATCAGGGTGCTAGTCTGGTCAGGATCTGGTGAGGACCTGCTTCCTGGGTGGCTTCCTTGCTTCCTCCTCCTTACTTGGTGGGAAAGAGTGTTCTGATCCTTCTTCCTCTAAGGGCATTAACCCATCATGAAAGCCCCACTCATGCCCTGGTCTAAACTTACTCACCTCCCAAGAACCCCACCTCCTCATACCATCACATGGAGGATTTAAGGGCTACGTGCAGGAATTGTTGGGGGATGTGTGTTCAGTCCGTAACGTCGCTGTTTGTTCAGATGCTCTTGCTGCCAGCTTACCAGTGAGGCCTGAGTAGCTCTGAGCGCCCCCTGCAGCCGCTGGGCACCTGCTCCCTGTTTCTGCTCCCTGGTGAGGTGGCACAGACCGGGCTCCTGCTCCCTGGTGAGGTGGCACAGACTGGGCTCCTTCCTGTTTTTCCTGCCCCAGATCTGGACTCAGCCACTTCTCCAAGGGTTTCATATCTCTCTAGCTGGATATGTCATCATTTAGAAGTGAAGTAAGTCCAAGAACCAAGCATGCACTCAGTGCTACTAGACCACCAGTGTTTCTAGGTCTTGGTATTATCAAAGCTTAGAGGGATATATTATTTCAAATAGTGAGAGTCAGCCGGGCGTGGTGGTGCATGCTTGTAATCCCAGCATTTGGAAGGCTCTTTGCAACTCAATGAGACCCTGTTTCAAAATTAAAGACTCAAAAATAGGCCTGGAGGTGTAGCTTGGAGGTAGAATGCCCTGGGTTTCATCCTCAGTACCGCCAAAAAAAAAAAAAAAAAAAAGTGAGTGTCATCCAGTGATTTAAATTTAAATTCAGCACCACTGTATTCTGTCTCACCTTCCCTCCGCTTACTATTTTTACCCCTTCTTCCCACCATGAGAAAACCTTGTTACCCCACATCGAAATCAAAAGATGTAATTATTTTTACCATATAATATATGCAAAATTGTTTCAGAATTATTATACTACCATGAGTAACAATGCCAGCAGCAAACCAAGTAAAAGTTCAAGTCATCAGTTCGTGAAACAGAATCGTTTTATAGTCACCTTTTGCTAACCACACCCATCATGAAGGGAGCTGATATTCCCAGTGCATTTGATATTTTATCTTATGGAAAAAAACTGATTAGATTTTTATACAAATGGCAATCAGATTACAAAAGTAGCCATAATTGGGAGAGGTCACCAGGATGGATATACCGCCCCATTCCATATTTGTGGACAGAAGGAAAAAAAAAAAACTTTTAAAATTGTCATGATGTTTTTGTCTCTTTATCTTTTTATTATAATCCAGCTTCTCGGAGATAGATGACATTTATTTATTTATTTATTTATTTATTTATTGTGGTACTGGGGTTCCTGGAAACCCTTCTACCTCCGGGCTACACTCCCAGACCTATTTTTATACTTTTTAAAATTTGGAAACAGGGTCTCTTAAGCTAGCCCAGCTGGCTTTGAACCTGCGTGATCCTCCTGTCTGAGCCTCCCAAGTGCAGGGATTGGGGATTACAGGCGTGCGCCGCCACGCCCACCCGACGATAGATGACATTTTTAAATGCATTGTCTCTTTGGCCCTGAGCTCTGGAAATGTTTTCCCTCAGCTAAAGCAAACAAGCAGAGGAGGCGAGCAGACAGCCTGGGCTTTCACCGTCTTTCTTCCAGAATCACTTCCGAGGGGAGGCATGTTTTTGAGTGTGTGTCTGTGGTCTCTATGATATTCCATTAGCCGGAGAATCAGAGGGGATGTGACCGAGGAAATGACCATTGGAGGGATGGGGGTTCCTGATGGATGCTCCCCCCTCACCACACAGGTACCTGGAAGCATCTTAGTTCTGAATTTCTTTGGGACTCTGCATTCTCCTCTCCTTTCTCCTGTAGATTAAAATTGACCTTGTTTTAAGTGACTCAATGACTTGAGAGCATTAGAGAATTATTTTCTGAAATATACTAGCTGTCTCAATAAACCAATTTAATCTGGTTCTTGTGACCTACATCAGTTAATGGTTTAGGAGGAATCTGGTTTCATTTCAGTCGGTGTTTGTTGCCTCACTGCTAGGACTGGGACATCTCCAGGATGGCTGTCAGGATGTGGATGTGCGTTGTGTAAGGAGATAAGGCTGTTCCCTGCGAATTCTAGTAGAAACCATGGAATCGGGAAGGAAAGGAAGCATGCCCCTTTTGCCCAGTTGGCACTGAGGCTTAATACAGGCTGCACTGTGTCTGTGTCTTCTCCTTTGATAAGAATCTTGAATTACGCAGCTAGAGACTTACTGTGCTGTTAGAAGTATCCATAAAATGAGAACAAACTGGGAAGCTGCAGAGCATCTCTGCGGGGAGTAGAGATCATGATGTGCTGATGTATTATGGCCATGTTATTATTTGGTGGTTGAAGATGTATCCTTTGTATCCAGCAAGTACTAATGGGGCGGGCCCTAAATACACAGTGGATTCTAAAAGTCCTATCAATTTTCTTGGCTGGCCTAAAATTTTCTTTTTAAATTATTTTCTGCTTACAAAATGCATGTTTGTTAAACCAGGCTCCTTTATGAAATCATAGGTAGAAATGAGGTGCTTTCAGAAAAAAACATTAACTTGAGTAGGGTGTGGAAGCACACTCCTGTAATCCCAGTACTTGGGAGGCTGAGGCAGGAGGGGCTCAGGTTTGAGGATAGCCTCAGCAACATAGCGAGACTCTCAGAAATCTGGCGAGACTCTGTTTCAAAAATAAAATAAGAGCTGGGTGTGGTGGTGCACGCTTGCAATCCCAGTATTTGGGAGGCTGAGACAAGAGGATCAACAGGTTCAAACCAAGCCTCAATAACTTAGTGAAGCTCTCTGCAACTTAGTGAAACCCTGTTTCTAAAGAAGAAATTAAAAAAAAAAAAATATATATATATATATATATATATATATATATATATATATATCAGGCTGGGGGCTTAGCTCAGGCATAGAATGCCTCTGGGCTCAATCCCCAGTGCCACTAAATAAATAAATAAATAAATAAATAAATAAATAAATAAATAGGGCTGGGGGTGTAGCTCAGAGATAGAGTGCCCTTGTATTCAATCCCCAGTAACACACACACACACACACACACACACACACACACACACAGCTACTTCCATCAGTTGTCTCAATGATAAACCTGGAGACTGTCCCCTACTCCTGTTAAAGAAAAACTACTCAGTGGTACTTATCAAAGCATGATGATAAAGCCTTTACACAGAACCATCACAACATGGTCTTGCAGTGGGGGCAAGAGATTGGACTCCATGGCTGGGATTGGTGGATGGAAGATTACTTAGAGGAAACGTCAGGGGTAAAGGCAGTTCTGGCTAAACTGACTTATTCAGATTCTTTCTAGAAATTCACCAGAGTAAGCAGACATCATCTCAAGGGTGGTGGAGGATGAAGCACTGAGCAGATATTGGGGGTGATGATCAGATATGGTTGATGGAGAGTTCTCTCCCCCTCTCCCCGTCCCCATATAGACAAACTTTGTTAATTAAAAGTGATACAAATATGCTGAGCGTGGAGCACATGCTTGTAATCCCAGTACTTAGGAGGCTGAGACAGGAGGATCACAGGTTCAAGGCCTGCCTCAGCTACTTAGGAAGGCCCTCTGCAACTTAGTGACATCCTGTTTCAAAATAAAAGAATAAAAAAATAGGGCTGGGGATGTAGCTCAGAGGTAGAATGCCCTTGTGTTCTATCCCCAGTACCACAAAAAAGTGAAAAAAATAAATATAATGTTTTTACTCTACTCCCAAATAAGATAAAACTATTGGGTCTAGCAGAGTTGTAGTTTTTAAAGTTTAATATCAATATACAAAAATCAGTTGGATTTTAATATACTTGCCTGGATAATCCAAAAATGAAATCAAGAACATAATCCAATTCACAACAGCCTATAAAAGAAAAAGTTACTTAGGAGTAAATTCAACAAAAGAAGCCCGAGACTTTTATACTGAAAACCAAAAAAAAATATTTTCAGTGAATTTGTTGTTGTTGTGCTAAGGATTGAACCCAGGGACATTCCGACTCTACGTTACACTCCCAGCCCTTTTCACTGAGCTTGCTGGGTTGCTGAGAGCCTCACTAAGTTGGTGAGGCTGGTCTTTCACATGGGATCCTTCTGTCTTAACCTCCTAAATACTGGGATTATAGGCATGCACCACCATGCCCCACTCTCGAATGAAAGTTAAAAGACCAAAATAAAGTAAAAACAGTTTTTGTGTTCACAAATCGGGATATGTAATGTTCCTAAAATGGCACTACCAGAGCATTTGAGTTCTTCCTAAATTGACTTAGAAGAACTGGTCTTAGTGGCACAGGCCTATACTACTCAGAAGGCTGAGGCAGGAGGATCAGAGGTTTGAGGCCAGCCTCAGCAACTTAACAAGACTTTAACTCAAAATAAAATAAAATAAAATAAAATGGGCTGGAGGTGTGGTTCAGTGGTAGAGCACCCCTGGGTTCAATCCCCAGTACTACAGAAACAAAACAAATCAAAACAGAACTGAATTAGTGGGGTTCAGTACTAAAACTGGATATTACAAGAAAGTGCATGGATGGCTGCTTCCTTCCCTGTCTCCCCACCTGTCCTCCTTTTCTCTCCCCTCTCTGTCTTTCAGACCTCTTCCCCTGCCTTCATGCCTTGTTCTGCTCCTGCAGTCACCTGGCCACCTTGGTCTTCCCACCCTGCGGGGCCAGCTGCTCTGAATCCTCATCTTTAAGATTAAAAGATGGGGTAACATGGTGCCTTTCCATGAAAGGTCTTTCTTGGCTGTCCAGGCTTCCCCAAACACACCCTCATCTTCCTCCTGGTTCGGCTTGCTCCTCCAGCATGGAGCCCAGGTCACCTGGTGCTGTAGTTGTCCCTGTGCCTTACATGGTTGCGTTTATTTCCCCGTGGTCTTAGAGAAAGGCCTCATTTTTTCATCTTTAGATCCTGTTAAGATGTGTGACTAAGCCAGGTGTGGTGACGCACGCTTGTAATCACAGCATTCGGGAGGCTGAGACAAGAGGATGGTGGTTGGAGGACAGCCTCAGCTACTTAGTGAGGCCCTTTGTAACTCAGTAAGAAGCTGTTTCAAAATAAAGAATTAAAAAATAGGGCTGGGGATGTAGCTCTGAGGCAAAATGCCCCTGGGTTCCATCCCAGTACAGAAAAAAAAAAAAAAATATATATATATATATATATATTATACACACACACACACACACACACACACACACACACACACATGCACCAATAAAAATATCTTAAAAAATAATACATCCCACAAAACCAGAAGAGTGATTTGTACCAATATACATTTGAATGGATGTATTAACAGTCTTGTAGTATGACGTGTGATTGTGTTGTTTGTTCCTGTAGAGTTTTCTCTGGGAAATATAATGTGAAGGTGAAGACTGTTTCCAAAATCATGATACTAGGACATTCAAAAGGCTACACAGAGTGTTCCCACTTCCCCTAGCCTGTGCCTATGGGTTGGGTATTAAATGCACTGGCATCAAGGTAGTCGGCAGAGTTGTGGCCACAGAGGACGGGGTGAGGGGAGTAAGGATTTGTGAACTGGACAAGGCACAGGGAACCTCCTGGGGTGGTGGAAATGTCTCAGTTGGAGTAGCAGTTACATGGGTGAGTGCGTTTGTCAAATCTCATCGAACTGCACACTTAAAAATGTGTGTATTTTATTGTTGATTATTTTTCCCTCAGAGTTGACTTAAATACACATTTAAGAAAGCCAGAGGAAAAATCTTTTAGATTTCTTGTTAGGTTTGGAAAGGCAGATTAATGGTGGGTGGCATTTGTGTGCACCAATGTTCGATATCTACTTTCGAGGCTTATACTTTTTTCCCCCCTTTCCTTACTTTGCCTAAATGGAAAATCAACCCTCATTGAGTTACTGCAGCTGGAAGTAAGAAAAAGCAGAAGTAATGAGGAAACTGACAGCTGGCTCCCCGAGGTGCTTAATTTTAGTACCAGTGCCTTTAGGGATTCTTTGCAATTTTGGTTTGAGTCTTAACTCGTGCGATGAATCACCAATATCGAGGGTAGGTAGGGAGATTGCAGCAATAAACACTCCGCTCAAAGGAAATGGTCTTATGAATGGCTTTTAAACAGACATATTTGAAGAGATATCTGTAAGACCTACTGGGTTTTTAATTTGCCATTCTTTTCAACCGTTTAATACAGAATGCTATTTGAATAAATTAAAGAAATATATGCATATATGTGTGTATATGTACACATAGACATATATATGTATGCATAAGTATATATCTATATTGATCTGTCTAGATATATGTTTTTATGTGTGTGTGTACATATATGTATGTATGTGTGTGTGTGTGTGTGTGTGTGTGTGTGTGTATCATGTGTGAGGCTAAATGAGTCTTTGTGAATGTCCATCATGTACATTAGGGAATTTCCCATCATCCTCAGTTAGATTGCCTTATTTGCTCATCTACGGTTTCTCCTTCCTTGTCTATTGTTCCATTTATAACTCAATCACTAAGCCAAACATGAGAAGGGGGGAGGGGGGGGGAATAGGTGTGAAGTGGGGAAGGGCTAAATGAGTGATGTGTGCATGTATGCCTCTACCATTTTGTACCCCATTAAGATGTATGACTACAATGCAGTAATTAGAAAAGAAAGAGAAAAAATGAAAGTAAATGAGTCTTAATTAGGTAGGTTTGGGGTGTGTGTGTGTGTGTGTGTGTGTGCATGCACACATGTGTGTTGTTATTTGTTTGTATTGTACTAGGGATTGGATAACCCAGGACCTTTCACATGCTAGGCAAACACTTTACTACTGAACTACATCCGCAGCCCTTTTTAATTTAATTTTATTTTGAGACAGGATTTCACTAAGCTGGGCTAGCCTTGAACTTGAGATTCTTCTGCCTCAGCCTCCTGAGTAGCTAGGATTATAAGCATGCACTACTATCCCAGGCTATTTTTTAAATTAAACAAGACTTTCCCTCTGTAGCTCTTCCAGAATATTATTGGAGACGAGTTGTGGTAAATCATATATACATAGCACTTTGGAGGAATGCTGAATATGTTTGGGGAATTTACACAATGTCCCACTGTGTTAGTCCATGGTAGTCAGCTTTTTGTTGCTGTGACAAAATACCTGACTGCATCAGTGTAGAGAATGAAAGGTGTATTTGGGCTCACAGTCTCAGAGCTTTCAGTCTATAGATGCTTGGCCCCATTGCTATGGGCCTGGGGTGAGACAGATCATCACAGTGGCAGAGCGACTCACCTCATGGTGGCAGAAAATTCAAAAGAGGATGAAGATGGGACTGGAGGCAAGATATAATCCTCAAGGTACTATTTCTTCTAACTGACTTCCTTTTCCTCTAATTTCTACCATATCCCAGTAGTTCATTTAGCTAGGAATCCTTCAGTGGATTCATCCTTTGATAGAGTCAGAACCCTCCTGATCTAGTCACTCCCCAAATCCCCCCTCTGAACATCACTGCACCTGGGAGGACTCTTCAACACATGAGTCATTTGGAGAAACTTCAGATCCAGATGAGGACATAGAATCCTCCAAAGAGAAAGGACCCATCGGAGACCTATATAGATATCTGAGAGGGTAGTAGGGAATTGGCTCACGGCATGCTGGTGACTGATAGTAAAAGTAGACCAGCATAAGATACTCCTGTGTAAATGGAGTGTGGTGGTACATGCCTGTAATCCCAGTAATTGGGAGGCTGAGACAGGAGGATCTTGGTTTTGAGGTCTACCTCAGCAACTTAGTAAGACCTTGTTTCAGAATGGAGGTGTAGCTCAGAGGTACAATGCCTCTGGTTTCTATCCCTAAGTACCAAACAAACAAACAAAAAATACTGCTGTGCAGAGCTGGAATTAACCTGGGAAAAATCTAAACTTTCTTAGCCTTATGGCCTCTCATAATTATGTAAATGAACACAGGAATTGTGCCCATACCATGAGGGACTTATCATGTTTTTGTGAAATTCCATCAAGTGAAGTATTGCCTTTAATCCAGAGCTGTTCATGTCAATGCCTGATTTTGTTGTTGTTTGTTTATTTTTCTTTTTAATGATGGGGATGGAACCTAGGAGGATTCTACCTCTGAGCTATCCCCCAGCCCTTTGTGTTTTTGAAACAGGGCTTTCCTAAGAGACTGGAGACCTTGCTTAAGTTGCTGAGGCTGACCTTGAACTTAATATCTTCCTGTCTCAGCCTCTCAAGTAATGGGTTTACAAGCCTGAGCCATCATGCTTGGCTCCATTTTGTTTTAAGTATTAAAAATGTGGAACTGTACCTCTATGCTTGTCCTGATGGTATCAGAACTTGCTGTTGGTAGAAGTGATGGTTCATTTTAGGTGTTAACTCGGCCAGATTGAGAAATACCATAAATTTGGCAAAGTATGATTTTGGGTAAGTGGAATGAACTAGGTGGGAAGACTCGCCCTGTATGTGGGCGGCATCAACCAGGCAGTCAGGAGCCCAGAGTGAATGAATACAGGAGAGTTGACCCTTCCCTTCACCCTCAGAACTGGAACACACTCATCATTGCCGTGGACACCAGAAGTCAAGGCCTTGGGATCCTAGGACCTACATCAGCAGCTCCCTGGTTCTCAGCTCTTTGGTCTGGAACTGAGAGAAACCACCCTCGGCTGGCTGGTTCTGAGGCCTTGGACTAAGCTGTGGCATCCGTGGGTCTCCAGCCTGCAGACAGCCTGTCATGGGACCTCTCAGCAACCCTAATCCCATGAGCCAGTTCCCTCCTAACTCCCTTTCCTGTGTCTGCGTACATAGCCTATTGGTGCCTTCTCTCTGGGGAGGACAGGCCGATGATGGTCATTGTTAATGTTCTTTCTTTTTTGCTGAGCAGAAAGTCTTTTAAAAAAAACAACACACAGACATTGTGTTTGTAAAGTTATAAGGTTGCATCTAGATGCTTTATGATTTCCAAAACAGAATGAAAAATAATAGGGAAAATACTTTGCTTTTTGTAGCTTGCCAAGGCAAGGTGGCAATAGTTAGAAGAACAAGCTGTTGGGGAATATATATTTCCAGAGTAATGCACTGAATCTAAGGAAAAGGGAAAGGGTAATGGGAAATAATATAGATCTGGGGTTAGCAAATAATGGCTTGTTTTTATAAATGCAGTTTTACTAGAACTGCCTGGGGTGGGATGGAACCATGTTCCTATACTTACTTAGGTTCAGTGTTTGGGCCTGTGAATTCAACTGATGGAAACCAGATTGCAGGAGAAAATGTTAATTTAGGCATTCAGCATATGCTCAGTGATGAGTAACTCCAAGAGTTGGCTAGGATGGGAGGATTATATACCTAGCTTAGCCAGGGAAAGGGAGGAGGGAGAAAAGACTTCTACGGGAGAAGGGTTGGATATATTTAGTAATGACAAATGGGTTTCTAGGAGCACAAATAGATGATAAGAATGTTTGTGATAATGTGTGGTTCTGCTATCTTCTTCCTGGTCATGAAACTCTCCCAGAGGGATTTATAGTGTTTGCCCTTGGTCTTTCTCTTGGGAATAGATCTACTTAATTTCTCAGAAGTTTCTGCTTTTAGTCAAATAAGGGGAGCTCTAGCAAAGCTTCTCTTTACATCTGTCTGGGTCTCAAATGCCTTCAACTTAAAGTCATCTTTCTTAAATATGCTTTTATTGGCACATCATAATTATATACCGTACTGAGTACAGATAGAGAGAAACATACCTGCACACGATTCTTTGGGCATTTCTCTCTAGGTGTCAGGGCCCTCCCTCCACTTCTCTGTACATGTTGTTGAGATTAGCATTGGTAATCTAATGTACATACATAGCGTTATTTCAACTCTGACCTTCTTTATGTCTCTGTCACTCCTTGCCCTTCCCCTAAACCCCCTCTGTTGCTCCACCAGGGGCTCTGATCTTCTATCTGAGGTTACCTTTGCTTCCCAATATATGTGTAGCATCCACATATGAGAGAAAACATACTTTATTCCAACTCTGGGTTTGGAGCAGGTCTTAGCAGTACGCAGGTCCTCTAGCTCCTTGATGTTACTTGTGACTGTTTTCACACTTTGGCACAGTTCAGTACAGGTGCTCCTTGGCTACATTCCAATAAACCCATCATAAGTTAAAAATGCATTTCATACACTGGACCCCCTTAACATGGCAGCTAATATCACAGTACTACAAGAGTATCTATTATTCCCCCAATGTAATGGGGGAATCGATAATAGACCAAATTGATGTCAATTTTAATTTTTTTTCCTAGAATTTGTGTTTGGGTAAGGAGTCGGGAACACACTTGTGTGGTTGAATTTATAAAAGCATAACTCCATACATAGGAAGTTTTGGGCCTTTGAAAGTCACATGTGTTCTTCATAGGAAGTGTAGTGGCCAAAGAGGCCTGTGGTAGAAAGGTATTTGCTCTCCAGGAAGCTTGCCTGAGGCCTCATAGTCCTTCAGGCACAGCCTTTGCCCCCAGCAGTGACTTACAGTGCGCCCCTAACCTTGGGCTGGCTTCAGATCCTGCACTGAGATGCCACATCTGACTTGTATAGGCTTGTGGGCCCAGAGCCTGGCTTGCTGCTTGGGAAGATGGAGACAAGGTCCTCTGTGATGCTTAACCATACAAAAGAAATGCCAGTGTTCTTCCCCCAAGCTCCTCTGACTGTCTCCAGTGTCTGTGAAAGTGAGGGGCCAGCAGGCCAGCTGGGAAGGCCCTAGGGGTCCAGCATCCTTTCTGGCTCTAACAGGCAATGCTCATTCTCTTTTTTATGGCTCTGCCCAACTCAATTGCATAAACACATTCAGTAGAAGAAGAGCATCTTTTCAGCACTCCACCTGCCAGGCCCTTTTTGTTGTGGTTCTCTGGACCTGCTTCTTCCCTTAATGATGTACATCCAGGCCCTCCATGAACAGGGCGTTTTGTTTGCCAGCCTATTCTCAGTGCCTTGACTCATGCTTGGCCCATGGTGGGTTCCCAGGAAATAGCTGTATACCTGCCACTACACATTTTGCCCTAAGAAGTGTCCAACCATCTGTAGCACAGGGGGAGGTGTTTCTTTCTCATCTCATTGGCTTTAGCATTGTGACTGACTTGTCAGTTGCTTCAACTCTGCTCAGAATTCTAGCAGGCAGGCTGATTGGTGATTTCTCTGTCTGTCTGTTGGTATCTTTTATCACTCCCTCCCTCCAAGGAGCCTGGGATCCCCTGACAGTCCTGTGCAGCTCTCCCCTACTTTATGACTGGCAGCAACTTTTTCTTGACCATCCCTGGGTGATGGAGAAAGTGAAGATGAAGCCGTGTGATATGAAGCCGTGTGATTGGTTAAAAAGCAGAGCTCACCTCGGCCTCCTGCATGAGCTTGACAGGCACATCGTGTCTTTTCAGGGAAGAGTTAAGACCACTTGCTTTTCTCACAAGTTTGGGAGCTAGGGCTTCCTTACTCGATCAAGGAAGGATATTGATTGTATAAAAAATAGTTTTTCATTCCCTGATGCTATGGCTGTTTTGTTTAACTGTTAGCCCTAGATAGATGCAGTCATTTAAACAAAGACATAAAGGAGGAAATTTTTAATGTAAACTGGCTCTCATTTAAATAGTTTGGACGTGCACCCACATCTCACATAATTGTGCATTCTTGCAAGATTGTTACCAGATAATATTTGCAAATGATCTGTCAGGTATAATACGTATAGAACAAGCAATCTAACAGTACTATCATATGGTTGAAGACCTAACAGTGTGTCATAACAATATTTTTTTCTAGAAGATTCCTTAGGGGAGACCATCCAGTTCACCCTCAAGGTAACCTAAGGTAATCTATCTCACTTGAGGATAGAACTGATCTAAAATCCTTTCTCCTGTATTGATTGTTGAGTGGCTAATCAAAGGAACAAAACCCACTATTATTATCAGTTATTGTAAAACCGAAATGTGGCTTTAGTTCCTAAAAATGTCTTAATTCTGGAGTATTTTTATATTAAACATGCAACACCAAAGTGTGTGGACAGGACAAACACATTCATCTTTTGTCAACTTGATTTAAGTAAAGCGTACCTGAAGCTGGGTAAATAACATCCCTGGTGACTGTGGCTACATCGTTAGTTGGGTTTCTCGGCAACAGATTTGGCACGCACCCTGCAATCTCCCTTGGCTTAGCATGCCCTTGGTACCTTGGCATGTACAGACCGGGACAGCCACAAGCTATGGCCAGGCCTTTGGTTTTTGCTGAATCCCAGTGACTTTGCCATCATAATTGGCCTATTGCTTCCTTTTTCTTCAACTACTGATACTTTCCTATCTTGGATCTCCAGGCCAGTTGATCCCCATCACCACCAACATTCCCTGCGACATTTTCCATCATCTAAGACTGTTTGTTTTGTTTTGTTTTGGTTGTACTGGGGGCAGAACCCAGGGGTTTTCTACCTCTGGGCTATACTCCCAGACCTATTTTATACTTTATTTGGAAACAGGGTCTCACTAAGTTGCTGAGAGCCTCACTAAGTAGCTGAGGCTGGCTTTGAACCTATGCTATCCTCCTGTCTCAGCCTCCCAAGAGCAAGGATTACAAGCGTATGCAACCATGCCCAGCAATCACCTAAGACTTTGAAGGGGCTATTTCACTTTCCAGATTTTTGGCTTCATCAAATAAAACCAACCAGGTGGATGTAGTGGTGCATACCCGTAATTCCAGCACTTGGGAGTCTGAGACAGGAGGATAACAAATTCGAGGCCAGCTTCAGCAATTTACCAAGACCCTCAGCCACTTAATCAGACCTTGTTTCAAAATAAAATAGGGCTGGGGGTGTAGCTTAGAGATAGAATGTCCCTGGATTAATCCCCAGTGTCACACAGACACACACACACAAAAAAAAAAAAAAAAATTAAGAAACAAACAAACCAGAAGGCTCAAAGGAAGAAGTGGCACAAACATTAGAGTTTGGACCAGTGGAATTCCCAGTCTCCATTTTTCAGTGTCCAGGCACTTACTTGCCCTGCTCTGTAAAGGCAGTAGCTGGACTTGCACCAAGTGGATATACTACATGCACATAGAGGTTGTGTCATGGAAGAAGTGCTCTCTGCTCCCATAGAACCAGAAGCCAGGACATTTCCACTCTTGCTGCTAATGGGAGTGTTTGCTAAGATTTAGTGTAGCTAAGTGGTCTTGTCAACTCGAGTAGCAGATAAAACGAAAGCATGGTTATTTAGTTTAATCTCATTTCAAATATTTATATATTCTTCAAGAATTAAATGGCAAGCCAGTATCCAAAACACATGCTATTTCAATGGAAAAACAAGAGCAAAATGGCGCCAATTCTAATCTCCGATTTTGAGATTTTCTTGACACCACCATTAAATGTAAATTTCTCATGTAGACTGTCAAGTGAAAGAACTCAAGGTCAGCCAGATGTAATCGATATCAGATCCTGCCACAGTTCCATAGAGAGGCTTCATAATTAATCTCATGGTGGAGGAACATATGAAGATTCTTAAGAGTATAATTAGAGGAAACCTATGTGAATTGTTTATTTTGTCCTTTCTTTTATCCTCTGGTTCATATGCCTGGACTTCTAAAAGCAACTGTGATTATATAAATTCAATGTTGGAGACTTCCTCTGTTTTACCAAAGCACCAAAGTTCATGGAAGCACTTTACTACATTTGTACTTTATACAGATACATAAAATTAGTTTAAAAATAAAGTTTATTTTTATAAAAATATGTTGATATTGTATAGTATATCCAAATCCCCAAGTAGCCATGCCCCCCAAATAACAACACATACACCCTCTGGTTTAGCTCCATATTGTAAATTTGATATTATTTATACAACTAAGTATGATTTCATAGAAATATATTTGAAAATAAGTTCTATCTTCTAAGCCATATTTTTTTTAAAAAAATGCCTTCCTACAGCCACTATTTCTGATTTTATAGATTTTATAGATTTATAGATTTCTCTTTGATCTTCACTTTAGGTTCTTTTAAAATATAAATTGTAGTGACATTTAAAAATGTCTCTAATATATTTCAGCGTATACTTGTTCTTATGCACTCTACCGAAGCACTCTTTCCTTTTAAAATTTAATGAGTGTTTCTCTGACTACCCCATTTTGCTCTCAAGAAAAGCGACACAAAGCACAGGTTCCTAAAGCAATCGCCAGGACGTGCTTGTGTATAACACACTTGACAAGGGACACTGCATTTTTCCCCCTAGTCTCCCAGGACATTGATTCTTCTTTAGTTGACTTGTATCGTTAGACTTGACGAAGAAAGGGAGAAACAATGATTCATCATTAGCTTCAGGCCATAGCCTCATAAATTTTCTTCTCTTTACCTAACTAATCATCATCATTACTAATTATGCTCCCGAAAATAAACAGAAATGCAGGGCAGGCTGGCTTAATATAGAACAAATCCGTGTATTAATCAGAGAGGCTTCTGCCACAGAAGCAGAAAAATAGGAACTGTTTTCCCATTCTGTTTTTGTGTTCTGCCTGCATCATAAAGCCTAGAACTTCCTTGGGTGAGGTTGGAAATGGAGTAGTGGGTTCTAATTTTAAGGGAGTGTACCACAGATTACTTTGAGCATAAATGCAGGAATAAAAATTGCTTGTTAGTTTTGTTGGGAAATGATGGTACAGCAGGTCTTGGAGCAGAGCCAAGAACACTGGCCTTCCCCCTCTGGAGCTGTTCAAAATGGCAGGTCTTTGATAATCAGGAAGTACCTCTGGGCAACTCACTGTGTGGGAAGAAAGGTGAACTCACTTGACCTTCATCCACAGCTCCATCATCTCATCCCTGTCTGGACAGTGAAGAAACAGACTCCAGAAGCGTAATGACTTCTGTGGCCACAGCTGCTTGGCGACAGAGCTACATTTGATCCCAGAATTTTTGAAGGTAGCAAGAGCAGGATTCACCAACACACCTTGCATTTGGATATTAAGGAAAAGTCAATTCATGACCTTGGGTGTGAAGTTGGAAGCATGCTACCTGCATATTGGGGGTTTTTGCCTCCATTTCACATTTCCTCTGCGACAGTCCACACACTTTCTCCTTTCTCGGCCCTACACACCAACTTCCTCTTGCACCTGTGGCTAGTGGTCACCAGACTGGACGGCACAGCCCACACTATTTGGCTAGAGCATCTTAACTTGCCTTCTCTGCCTCTCTGTGCCTATAAGCTCCTGTTTTGTTAAAAAACAACAACAACAACAATAACATTTAGGAGCCAGGTGTGATGGTGCACCCCTGTAATCTCAGTACTTAGGAAACTGAGACAGGAGGATTGAAGGTTGGAGACCAGCCTCAGCAACTTAGCAAGGCTCCCAGCAACTTAGACTATTTCAAACTAAAAAATAAAATAGGACTGGGGATGTAGCTCAGAAGTATAATGCCTCTGGGTTAATCCCCAGTAGTGTGCAAACACACACACACATACACACACACACCCCATTAACAAGTATTTCTTGATTCTTCTCCCTCATTGTATTTTCCTTGGTCGTCTCGCTTTTCTTCGATGACACCGTGCTGCTGCTAGCTGTCACCTGGACTTTTTCATCCTTCTGACTTCATTGCAGCACCCTAACTCTCCTCTCCAAAGCCTTCTTCAGTCTCCTCATCCCCTTTACTTCTTGGCTGACATTATAACATCCTGCTGACAGGCCTCTCCAATCTGCCCTGAAGGGATCTTTCTTTTTACTTTTCTTGGGTTTTCCTTTAATTTACTTTTAAAGCCCCAAATCCTTGGCCCGGCACTTGAGAAGGCTGACGATGGTCTCCCACCTTTGGCTCACATGAAGCCCATTTCTCCCCTCCCTGTGGGGTCTGCCATCCTCACTGGGCCTAGAGAAGAGTTCAGAAAGGTTCTTGAGAATTTTATTTCTCAAAACAGCATTTGGGTCAGAGATAGAAACAAAGAGCTAAAGCCTTAAAACTCTTCGAGAAGACATCTATTAGTTGCTCTAGCATTAGAAAAAAAAATCTTCTAGCCAATGTCACAGCTAGAAAAGGGAAATAATTCTGTAATTGCTGATATCCCTCCCTTTGCTATTGATTTCTTAATATGAAAATAGCCTGGCTGCTGATTTCACATGTCAACTCTTTCCCTTTTTCTTTTCTTTTTTAAAAAATGTTTATTGGTGCATTGTAGTCGTACATCTTAATGGAGTACAAGATGGTAGAGGCATACATGCACACATCACTCATTTAGGCCTTTCTCCCTTCCCACCACATCCCCTCGCCTCTTTCCTCCTTCTCATGTTTGGCTTGGTGGTTGACTTTGATATGTTTGTGAATGTTTGTCATGTCGACTCTTTTTTATAATCCAAAAATTTTCACGAAATATTGCCGATTCCTCCAGAAATTTTTGGCACTTTGTATTTTTCTGTTCCTTACCTCCCTTTTTTTCTTTTCCTCCATTTTTTTTCTCCTTTTTCTTCCTCCCCCTCACTAAGTTGCCCAGGCTGGCTTCAAACTCATGATCCTCCTGCCTCAGCCTCCTGAGTAGGTGGATAATATTGCTTTAGAGGCTGGGGGTGTAGTTTAGTGAAGATCATTTACCTAGTATGTATGAGGCCCTGGGTTTAATCCTTAGAACTAATAAAAGAAAGAAAGAAAGAAAGAAAGAAAGAAAGAAAGAAAGAAAGCCAGCCAGTTGTGTTGGCACATGTTTATAATTCTAGTACTTGGGAGGCTGAGACAGGAGGATTGCAGATTCATGGTCAGCTCAGGCAACTTAGTGAAACTCTCTACAAGTTAGTGAGACTTTATTTCAAAATAAGAAATAAAATAGGGCTGGGCTGTAGCTCAAAGGTAGAATGCCCCTGGGTTCCATCCCCAGTACTCCCCACACACAGACATGCACATCAGCAAAACAGTATTTGGTTTTAGTCACGTTTCTTGGGACAAGCCTAAACAGTAATGAAATTCAAGGAATGAACTGGAAAATATTAGCGATTCCTTTGTGATTAATCTATCTCCTGACCCTCGCTGCCTCAAGGTTCATTGCTTCTCTGGTTTTGTTGCTCTTGTATGCTTTGTTCTGTTTTTTGTCTCTCTTGAACCAGTTGGTTTGATCTCCGTTCAAATGCCTTGGTGGAAAAGATAAAAGGATGCGTGTGTGTGCTTCTGCCTGCAGAGTCATTTTAATTACCACTGAGAAAGGAGCAATCCTGACCCATCTGAAGCAAGCACACACTTAGGTTCGTGAAGTTGCCTTAATCTGGCAATTAGTACTCAAAGGAGAATAAGTAGAGGCAGGAAAAGAAGGTCAGAGGAACTAAGGAAAGAAATTACATCTAGGAAATGCTATAAGCTTTAGCATGAAGTGAGAGAGTTACCCCCCCCCAGTGTATTTTAGGACAACCCAGGGTCTGCTGCAATCCACAAAACAGAAACAGCAGATGTCTTCTTTATGAAATAAGGCGGCATAATCTACGTGTGTTGGAGGTCTTCATTTCTTTAGAAATAAATACTTGTTGAGATACACTGTCTGAGAACCTTCCTTCCTTTCTCCCTGTGCATTATAAGAATCCTATGTTCTCACCAGTGGGAAAGTTTTATGCTTTTGAATCAAGATCAAGATGTTTTGAGCTGTAATATACATCCTTTAAGTGTACCTACACTGTGAGGACTTTGAATGAATTAATGTTTTTTTTGCATTATTTATCTCCCCCAGAAATGAACACACCCATGAATGCTATGTGCCCGTGAGCCTCGCAGTCCCCTGGCAACACTGGAAAGGCGCCTAGTAGTGGCCTCTGAGAGCTAGTACCTTCCCCTGGTCCTGCCCTCCCTGCCCACCATACAAGATGGAGACGCTCTCCCAGGATTCTTTGCTGGAATGTCAGATCTGTTTCAATTACTACAGTCCTCGGAGAAGGCCCAAGCTGCTGGATTGCAGACACACCTGCTGCTCCGTGTGCCTCCAGCAGATGAGGACCAGCCAGAAGGACGTGAGGTGCCCCTGGTGCCGTGGCATCACCAAGCTGCCCCCGGGCTTCTCTGTGTCGCAGTTGCCCGATGACCCCGAGATCCTGGCTGTCATTGCTATCCCGCACACCTCTGAGCACACCCCGGTCTTCATCAAACTTCCCAGCAATGGGTGCTACATGCTGCCCCTGCCCATCTCCAAGGAGCGCACACTGCTGCCAGGAGACATGGGCTGCCGCCTGCTGCCCGGGGCCCAGCAGAAGTCCCTCACCGTCGTGACCATCCCTGCAGAACAGCAGACTCTGCAAGGCGGGCCTCCCCAGGAGGTGATGGAGGAGGAGCCAGACAGGCGGGGCGTGGTGAAGAGCTCCACCTGGTCCGGCGTGTGCACTGTCATCTTGGTGGCCTGTGTCTTGGTCTTCCTCCTGGGCATCGTGCTTCACAACATGTCTTGCATTTCGAAGCGTTTCACTGTGATATCCTGTGGCTGAAGCAGGGTGCAGGGAAGGCTGCGTAGGTACCAACTTAGGGGTTGACCAGATGTTGGTGACGGGATCCCGGTGAGAAGATGGGTGGGGGGGGCGACACTGACCATTTGGTGCCGAGCGCTGGCCTCTGGGTTGCCACTTGGTTTACCCGAAGACAGACGTGAAGGGTAGAGGGTGAGGTCCCCGCAAGACACCGGGCGAACTGTTCTGCGTGTGGATGGTAACAGCTCTGAAGATGATCGCATGCACCCTCATAATCATGTACTAAATGGGCTGTAATTTATGATTTTTCAAGATCATGTTAGGAGACAGACATAGTCTACTTAGACGTTAAACCGTACATGTGCGTGCAATGTGAACCCTCAATGCGGTAGATTCAAATAAAGATGCTGTGTATACAAGTAGAATTAAGCCTCGAATTCATGTAAAAATTCAGTGAAGACTTACAGTGCTGGCTTCTTTGCGTTCTCTCTCTCTCTTTTTTTTTTTTTTAATGAAATCCAGTTTTTATTTAGTTGCTAAGACTTTTTAAAATATATACATTTTGAATGGCACTCAAATCAAAATACGTGAAACGGACCGTCTTATTTTGTTGTTGTTGTTGGTTTTTTTTTTTTTTTTGAGAAAACATTTGAACAAGCGTCTCCAGTGTGTCGTGTTTTGTCGTGTACCTTCATTTTTCTTCGCCTGTGATTAGATCTCGCTACGTGTTTATTAAGCCAAGAGCTCAACAGGGGAGCAATAAACCAAGAAATAATGGGAAATTCCTAATCCCCCCAGGAACACTGTATGCCAACGTTTCTAAAGCCATCTCACAAAATAAGAATCGAAAATGTAAATATTGTGTATTTGTGTGTGTGGATGTATGTGTGTAATTTGATTTACCTCAGGTTTTTGAGTCTTTTCAGAAGAATCACTGGGAGTAAGACTTTGTGGGCATGAATGAGTCAACTATCCGAAAACTGGCTGCCTCCTGGGCACCTGGGTCCTCCCAGTGAGGCATCTCCTGCGCGACACCTCCGATGCTCACGCCTCTGCTCTGTGTTCAAGTCCCGTGTCTCCTGAGGCACAGGTGGAGAGGAAGAGAGGAGCTCATCTTTCCTCCCAGTTTGGGGGAAGTGTGAAAGCCATGAGTGTTGCTAACGAATGGCAAGCCTGGACGGGCATTTGAATAAGTAGTCTGCGATGATTTTTTTTTTTTTTTGGAAAGATGTGCCCATAACTTAAACTTTTTGAATTCTAGATTCCTCCTGTTGAGAGAGGCAAGAAAATCTTTTTGCATTTCTCAATATGTTTTTATTGAGAAAAGTGGCCAGGTAAACTAACACATCCCTGATGTAAGTGGGCCACTGCCTCATGAATGTTCAACTGTTATTAAATGTTTATAGATGGTCATATAGAAAGAACCACTAAGGTTAAATGACAAATCCCTATCCCTGAGTATGTGTGCATGCAGAAGTAGCTGTGGGCTTTACAGTTCTCTTCTGATTCCTTTTATGAATCCACAAAGCAAGTGATATGTGTCAAGAACTCCACTCAAATATATGTAGGTTCTCCTAAATCCTTGAAAATGGTGGGAATCGTGTGGGGGGGGTATATAAGGGGAAAATAAGTAGTACTGATTCTAAAAAGCAAGGCTAGCAAACAGCCCTGTAAAATCGAGACAACTTCATTTACTTAGCACAAAATACACACACTAAAGTGATAAAATCAATGTGGAATAAATCCAACCAACAAGCAACAAACAAAATAACCAGAATACAAAGTTAACAGTTTTAATTGGCATGAGGACTCAATATAAAATTATAAACTTTGGGGTTTTTTTTTTTTTTAGATCTTTCAAATTTGTCCTAAGATTTTTAGAAAATATATTTGAAAAGCTCAAACTAGAAATTAGGCTAAAATGCCATTTTATTGTGTAAGCTATTGGGCATTATACAACAAATAATCTAGGATTTATTTGGTATTAATAATTTAGGTATCATATTAGCTGAATACTATCCTCTATTATGTAACGTAATATACTGTTGGGTTAGTGTCAGCTACAAACCCCCAGGCTGCTGTAATGCATGTCTGACCTAATTTCTATTTTTCTCAGAGGGGGAAACAACCTGGTGGAAATGTTGCATTAAGAATGTTGCATTTCAAATGGACTTTACCTTTGCAATTTTAAGCCATGCCATATTCAAGTTAATTTTGTGGGCGATATCTGCATATACATTTATGTACAGTTCCAAATGACTGTTCCTGTAGTGTAGTACGTGATAGAGTTCTACTTGTCTAGTAAGTTATATATAGACACTAACGTGTGTGACAATACAGTGTCCTGTGTTTCTTAGTACAAAGCTATAGAGTAAAAACGTCCACAGAACTTTTTAACTTAAAATCAATCCTGTGCTAGAGTTGCAATTAAGCAGTGCTAAATTGATCGGCTCTCTGGTAGATTCTTGACCTGGTGACTTACTGATTACAGCCTAAGTCAGAATGCTTTGGTGCAAGTCTCACTGATGTAAGTAACATTATTTAAATAGTTTGAATGGATGCTGCCTGCAGATTGCACACATGCCTGTTAGTATATGTGTGTGTGTGTGTGTATGTGCGTGCGTGTGCATGTGTGCACGCATGTGTGAGAGTGAGGGAGAGAAAGGCAGAGAGATGTTTTGGCCTGCCAGATAGAATTTTTATAGGCTTACTGATATTTTGATGTTATTTGGAATCCCATTATTCTAGCCTCTTCTGGCATTTACCCACAACGACTAACAATTCGACTAACCCACGTGATAAAAGCCTAGTGACGCAGTGGCCAGGATTCATAGTCACATGTCTGTGAAAAGTCTTAACTGGAAAGCAAAGCACGTTAGAACTGAAAGCAGCCACTGGTGGTTTAATTCTCTAGAAGAGTTCGTGGAGGCCCAGAGAGGATCCTGGAGACTTGTAATTCTGCAACAAAAGGGGGACCAAGAACCGTGCATTGCTGTGCCTTCTTGCTCCTCCTCCATCTCTGTCTGACTATGATTCTTTTCGGGGCTAATGTCTACTCACCCTTCAGTATTGCTCCAAATGTCCTTTTGTAGGATTGCTTCTTCTTTTGAGTTAGCGACCTCTCTGGGAAGTGAAAGGAGGGTTGATTTAGGGTTGAGAATAGGCATTTCAAGAAAACTCTCAAACCATATGAGTTTTTAAACTTTTGAAACACTGTCCCACCTCCGTGTGTAAAGGACAATGAGTGCTATGTAAATAGTAAACTACAAGAAGCATGAACTTTTATCTTTACTAATGATCTTGCCTACGTAAGAGAATGCTTTCATATATCAAGTAGAGCTGTGTATGCTGCCAAAACGCATTGTCTTTGGAACTTTTTTGTGTAATGACCTGGGGCATACATTGCCATGAAAGGGCGAATTGGTTCTGAGTTCCACTGATACTTTATGATGAGAGTGCTCCAAGGTACTTTTAAAACATAATTAAGTTTAATCTTGTGCATGACTTAAGGAGTGGGTCCCTCGGAGGCTCAGCTCTGTTGCAGTGCGCCCCATGGGATTTCCTGGATGGGTGACATTCGGTGGAACTTTCTGAGATGATGGAAATGTTCTGTAACTTATGCCATCTAATACAACAACTGCGAGCACAATGGCTGCTAGCCACATGGGGATAGTAGGACTGAAGAGCTGGCCTTTAAATTTTATTTAATTTTAAGTAATTTAAATTGTCCCATGCAGAGGGTAGCTGCTGTACTGGCTAGTCAGTGTGTTCATAAACAACAACAACAACAACAATAACAACAACAACAACAACAACAAGCTAAGAGAGTGTGTGGGCTAGTAACATGCAGTTGAAAAAAAATTCTTTCAGGGCTTAAAAAGTATGTGATCTCAAGTATGGCAGTAGGAATTTATTGATTGCCCTTTGGACTTTTAGAGTTATTACTTAGATACTTTGGCCCAAGGAATGACCACTGAAGCATAAAGATTGCTTTATTAAGCCCCTTTTTTGGGACCATTAGCTGCATGTGAATTTATTGTCCAAAAATAGTAGTTAGACAGTACCTGTAAAACGTTTGACTTGCAAGCTCTGCATGACCTATCCTGTGAATTTGTGTTTAGGGTCTTGTGTGGCCAAAGAATAAATGTTACAGGGAAAAAGAAAACCTAATGAAATTCCTCTTCACTTCCAATATCTTATCCAAACTTCATTGCCGCATTAGTAAGGTGTGAAATCTCAGAGCAAGCACATTTTGAGGTATTCAGAGTCCTTTTGTTGCCCTTGAAGTCAGCCAGCTTGTCATTGTATTTGGTTTGGGCATATGTGGGCATCATTTTTCAGATGCTGCACTGAAATATAGGTACTATTTTTAGAGCAGGATTTGGCATTGTTTTTAGTCTTCTCTTTTTTAAAAAAATATTTGTTATCACTAGAAGAATTGAAGATTTGAAGCTTTGCACAAAGGCACTTTTAAAATTTGCTTTACAACTAAAAATGCCTGATAAAATGTGTAAGACTAGGTCTGATCTTCCTCCCTCCCTCCCTCCTTCCTCTCTCCTTCCTTCCTCCCTTCCTTCCTCCCTCCCTCCCTCCCTTCCTCCTTCTTCTCTCCTTCCTTCCTCCCTTCCTTCCTCCCTTCCTCCCCCCTCCCTCCCTCCCTCCCTTCCTTCCTTCCTTCCTCCCTTCCTTCCTTTCTTCTTCCCTCCCTCCCTCCCTTCCTTCCTTTCTTCTTCCCTCCCTTCCTCCCTCCCTCCCTCGCTCCCTTCCTTCCTCCCTCCCTTCCTTCCTTCCTTCCTTCCTCCCTCCCTTCCTCCCTTATTTCCTTCCTTCCTTCCTTCCTTCCTTCCTTCCTCCTCCCTCCCTCCTTTCCTTCCTTTCTTTCTTCCTCCCTTCCTTCCTTTCTTCCTTCCTCCCTTCCTTTCTTCCTCCCTCCCTCCCTCCCTCTCTCCCTCCCTCTCTCCCTCCCTCCCTTCCTTCCTTTCTTTCTTCCTCCCTTCCTTCCTTTCTTCCTTCCTCCCTTCCTTTCTTCCTCCCTCCCTCCCTCACTCACTCACTCCCTTCCTTCCTTCCTCCCTTCCTTCCTTCTTTCCTTCCTTCCTTCCTTCCTTCCTTCCTTCCTTCCTCCTGGGGATTAAACCAGGGCAATGCTAGGTAAGTACTCTAGCACTGAGCTACAGCTACACCCCCAGTTTAGGAAGCAGAACATTTAGTTGGAGATATATTTTCATATAAAGATCAGCCTTCTGACAGTCTTGTATTATTCCCATCTAGATTTTGATTTGAAGAGTTTCTGCCCCTTTATTTGATAATCCATGCTGTAGCTGGACATGGTGGACACACCTGTGATCCAAGCAACTGGGAGGTTGAGGCAGGAAGATTGCAAGTTCTAGGTCAGCTGGATAACTTAGATCCTGTCTCAAAATAAAAGAATGAAGAAGGCTGGTGATGTGGCTTCTCTGTTCAATCTCCCAACAATGGGGAAAAAATGAAGGAAGGAAGGATATGGGCTGTGTTAGACTTCATTGTTTCCCAAATGTAATGCAACCCAAATGCATTTGCTTTAATATAGCAGAATTTCTTTCTTTTTATTCAAAACCTCATCAGTGGGCAAAACTAGTTTTTAGCCTGTCTTTAAAGTTTTACTTTAAAAATTTTGCCAAAATGATAGTTTTTCTTTAGACTTCGAAAGTTAGAGGCCCAAAGGTTGTTGGTAAGAGAAGAAGGGCATACAAAACAATTGTATGTGATTTTTGCTTTCCCTTAGAGAAGGGATGAGACCAATCAGGCAGTAGTTTGTTTCCACACCAGACTTGTTGGCTGGTCAATTTGTCATCCTTGACCTAGTTGGAAAAGCTGTTCCTTGACATTTCCATCATTCTCAGTAAGACGTCACCCACAAGGCAATCCTTACCAAAACAAACACTAGGGGAGAGTGAGGTCACCAAATCAATTTGGTGACTTTTGAAAATAATAGGGTATTTCAAAAGCAATGATTATCAGTTGCTGGATTTCATTTAACATGAAACACTTCTAAAAAATAAGTGGAAATTCAAGTCATTTTTTTCTGATGCAATTGACTTACTGCACACACACACACACTCACACACACACACACACACACACACACACACATTTTAACTATAATTGGAGTTAAAGCCAAAAATATGTTTCCCAATTTGTGAATTATGCAATGACAAATTTAAATGTTAATTTCTTAACAATTGCTATGAGCTGCATTCATTATGTGAAACTATCTACCTTTGGGAGTATCTGTTTAACTAAACTCTTCAAATTTCTCAAATATTTGAAGAGGTGGGTTCTACCATATACATTTTGTTGGAAATCTCTTGATTATAGAGGAACATAAGAAATGGGGCATTTAATAATTTCTGTCTTGCAAATAGCTTGCTTTGGTGCTCTGCTCAATGGGCCAGGGCTACCATTATTCCTGATTCCTCCAATGTGGCTCCCATTTTTTTCTGCACAAGTTTCCCTGCTCAGTCTGGCCCATGACCTTTTGATTTTTCTGGATTCACTGCCTGGGGTATCCCACTGTGTATATTCTCACTTATGATGTAGTGGTGCTTGAAAACCTTCATCTCATTAGCCAAATTTTATTCTAAAGTTTTTGATACTTTTCATATTATGATATTTTTAGGGACAATCAGTAATTATAGCAAAGTACTGAGGGGCCACCTGAGACCTGCAACAGCATGCATTTTTTTTTGGCAGGGTCGTTCTTTTATATCTGACCCTGCTTTTCCAAAACTCTGCTCTCGATTCATCACCATGGGTTGTAGGGCTAGCAGCCTATGGGGGAGTCTTCTGCAATATTCCTGAGCTAGGAGTTATTGGGTTATTCTAACGAGGTTTCCAAAGGGATTGCCTGTTTTCAGTTTGATATTTGCCTTTTGAGAATCTAGAAGGGAAGTGCTTGGGTATGATGGAGAGTGGGAGTTATAAGAAGAAATAGATGTAGCAAATATCTCTTACAGGAGAACAGGTCAATGTCTTTCTAAACAGTGCAAGGACACTGTAGCTCTTATCTCACACTGTGCTTCCAGCCTCATTGGCTGGAAGACAATTCAACTAGTATGTCCATCTAACTTGAAAGAGGTAGAAGCAAGGCTCTGGGTCTCTATCAAGGGATAGGCAGATGCTCCCAGAGATGGAGAAAATGCTTAACACAGGGAAGGAAAATCTGTAATGGGATTGTAAATGGAAAATAAGATCCAGATGCCAGAGTCCAGTTATGGTAGACAATAGCTGAAGGAAGCGAAACAAAACAACTGGGTGACTTAGTCAAACACATCTTGCCATTCCAGCCTGCAGACCCAAGTCAGATCAGGAAGCTCGAGTGGAAGACATAGGGAATGTACTCAGCTGGTGAGGGCATCCATGGAGGCCCCATTATTCCTATCATCTTCTGCTATATTTTTTCATAGATCTGATTGTCAGCACTCTAGACAATTCTAGAGCCTGGTAACAAAGTTGGTGGCCAATTCAGAACAAACTCTGGTATCACCTCTTAACTGTGAAATGCAATGTCTTATTCTGTGGATCTGCGCTGACTTCAGCATCTTACTTAGAAGGTTAACTTCTTAAATATCTTACTACTGCTGGGAAAATTAGTTGAATAATTCTTTGGTCTATTTACTGGCTGTTGCATTTATTGTATCTATTCATTCCACGACTTGTATGGGACTGTTCTCATAACTGAACTTGACAGTTCAGCTTAGGGTGATCACAAACTCCCAGCATAAGCCATGAAGCTGCTGCCCAGGGTTCCTTGCATTCTTCTAGCTCAGTCTATCCCCTTTGATGGATGGGTCCCCTTCCCCCTAGATAACAAATACTTCAGACAAATGGCTACACTAATGCTGTTCGGAGGCTGTTAACTCGAGTCCTTGACATGTTTCATTTACAATTATTCAGATTATTTATTTTAGGAGCTTTTCTTTGAAAGGGCCAAATCACCCTCCAGATAAATGAGCTGCTGGTTTGTGTAGAAAATATTGTCCAAATGTTGCCAAATATTGACTTGGTAGAGGGGATATCAAGCTGCTGTTTATAAATCTGAATGTCTTAAAAGCATTCTTGCTTGCTCTCTCTGTTATAGATGGTGTCTTAGCCTGTCCTGAGTTTTTCCAATGAATCCAATTTTAATATATGGTATTTTTGTATGCCAAACTGGTGTCTTGTCCTTTGTATATGTGGTAATGTTGATTTTATGACTACTGTTAAAACACATTTGCTATGATTAAAATTCAAAATGATTTCAAATAGACTCATGCGTTGGTTTTTTTCCATTCCCCACCCCCCCACACACAAAAATTGGCTGGGATTTTTATCATCAGTTACCCAAAGAATTTTAATAGACTAGGGTAATAAAGCTTCAAAGAGCTCATAAGCTGAGGGTTTTCAATGGAGGTGACTTTCAAGTGGCTCCTCCCAGAACCAAAGAACCAATGTGTAATGAGTAAACCCAAGCCTCTTTTGGCAGCGTTGGTTCTCCTGGCTTCTGGTGGTTCCGCTGTTTAGAAATGACACAGTGTGTCTCAGGCCCCAGGTAGACCTTCACAGCATGCCATGTCTAGAAGTCCTCCATGTCGCTCCTCACCTTGCCTTCTGGCTAAGTTTGGAAAGGTATCCTTTAATAAATATGTTCACCAATAGGACAGAGGTGTTTTGGAGGGCCTTTATGATAAAAAGCATCCCGTCTTCCAATAATTGGATCATATTCATGGATTTTAGTTCAATTAGATGAAGCCTTGTCCTAGGTCAGGGGTCAACCTAAGTCAATGCCATGATATGCCTGGGTGCTGATGTAAGCATGCTTTGGCTCTGACTAAAAAAGGTAACCCACATAGTGTTAAAACGGAGGCACGCCAGGTGTGGCAGCACACACCTGTAATCCCAGTACTTAGGAGGCTGAAACAGGAAGATCTCAGATTTGAGACCAGGTTCAACAACCTAGCGAGATCTGTTTAAAATAAAAACAAAAAGGGCAGGGAGTGTAGCTCAGAGGTAAAATGCCTCAGGGTTCCTAAATATAAATAGGCAAATAAATACATTGTGAAGTATTATTATAATTCCCATTTCGTGTACCAAATAAAGCAGCAGGCTTTGTATTACGGTGTCTAGATTTTTGAAAGTATGACATTTATCTTTCCAGTTGTACAAAGCCCTGGTACCAGTATGAGGCAGAGGTGGGGGGCACTCAGTGATCCCCTTCCTAGAGACACATCCTCAGGCTTGAACTTTTCTATCTGCCAGAAAAGTTGACCAGAAGAAGGCAGGTGGGCATTCAGAGGGGACAAAATGCCTCGGCTTCTCCAGGGCTTTTCTCCCCCTGCCAGGAATTGTTGGTGTCTCTAGTCCTATCTAGAGCTTACCTGTAGACTTGCTGAGGACAAGGCAAAGGACAAGGGGGTCGCGAGGAGCCCTACGGGTGCATCTTGCCAGGGGCCACCCACATGGGAAAACTCGTCAAAATATACTCCTGGGTGGCACAGATTTTTCTGCCTCTGGATGTTGGGCTGGATGGAGGGGGAGAGGGCCTCATCTCCAGAATCCTTGCCTTTGTGGCTGCTTCCTGCAGAGGAGGAGCATGTGTGAGGGGCTGAAGGTCTGACGGAGGCGTGGAGGTGCAGAGTTTCATCAGGTCCAGCATTCACCGCACACTCTCCTCACCCTCAGTCCTTACACAGGCATGCATCCTCCAAACACTATGCCAAATTCCCTAAAACAAAAGCCTATCTGCCAACACACAAATTCTCTTTCTTAGTGCTTTGTTCTCAGCAATAATTCTTGGAAGAAAACCCCCCTTTCCGTGTACACAATGTAGTGTTAGGCTGAGTAAATGACACATGGGCTGGGGGAGGGAGAAGCTCTAGAATGAAGGCCGAGCCTCTGCTTTGCTTTTTATAGGTTAGAAAGCTTTTGCACAATTCTACTTGACCCAGAAAATGCTACAGCTGTAATTGGATTCGGCCTCTTTCACTCCCCAAACCCACTGTTGCCTCTCTCTCCATCTCTCTTCAGAACACTGTGCTCAGCACATTATTATTTGCTTTATTTTATTTGAAGGAATAAGTGGAGGTGTAGATGTATGTGTATGCATGCATGCATTTGTAATTAAACACATGAATGTTTCACAGTCTCTTGGCATGGCATGGGTGTGCGTGTGTATGTGTGTTAGAAAAGAGAGAGGAGGAGGAGAGAGAGAAGACAGGAGAGAGAAGAGGGAGGAAGGGAGGGAGAGAGAGAGAGAGAGAGAGAGAGAGAGAGAGAGAGAGAGAGAGAAGAGAAGAGAAGAGAAGAGAAGAGAAGAGAAGAGAAGAGAAGAGAAGAGAGAGGAGAGAGGAGAGAGGAGAGAGGAGAGAGGAGAGAGGAGAGAGGAGAGAGGAGAGAGGAGAGAGGAGAGAGGAGAGAGGAGAGAGGAGAGGAGAGAGGAGAGAGGGAGAATGAACACTGGGAATCAAACTCAGGGGCACTCTACATCTGAACTACACACCCAGCCCTATTTTTTTTTTTTGAAAACAGGGTCTTGCTAAGTTGCTGAGAGCCTTGTTAAATTGATGAGGTTGTCCTCAAACCTGCAATACTTTTATCTCAGCTTCCCAAGTACTGGGATTACAGGTATGTACCACCATGCCTGGCCAGCACAGATTTTTTTTAAGGTTAATGGTAAATATCTTCACAGAAATATTAGACTAGGGTCAAGAACTCTGATTTGGCTACCAAAAGAGGAGTGTTTATGTGAAATCCTGAGGAAACTGATTCCTCTGTTCTTCACTTAGTTCCCCCAGTCACCAGGGACAAGGGTTCATCTTGTTCATCTTGTTCAAAGTGAAAATGGTCCCTCCCCATGTGGGGGAGAAAAGTACTAACATCTTGCTCATTCTAAAGTTCAAGCTGCAGCTCCTATAATAAAAGAAACTAAGGCCAGGTGTGGTGGCACACACTTATAATCCAAGCATTCGGGAGGTGAGACTGGAGGATCATGGTTGGCAGACAGCCTCAGCTGCTTAGCAAGGCCCTTTGCAACTCAGTGAGACTCTGTTTCAAAAAATAAAAAGCCTAAAAATTAGGGCTGTAGCTCAGAGGTACAATGCCCCTGAGTTCCATTCCCAGTACTGCAAAAATAAAATAAAATAGAAAAGACACTAAAAAGATGAACATAAAGCCAGGTGTGGTGGTGCACGCTTGTAATCCTCACGCTTGGGAGGCAGAGACAGGAGGATCGTGCAGGTTCGAAACCAGCTACGTTGGCTTAAGAGACCCTGTTCCCAGATAAAATAGAAGGGCTTACAGGAACTCCAGTACTACCAAAAATAAAAAAGAAGAACATAACAAATCTATTTAATTATGTTTTATATGACACAGCAAGCTTCAGAAATAAAGGCCCTGGGCTGGGGAAGCCCCTCAATGGTAGATTCTTGCTTAGCACATGCAAAGGCCTGGCTACTAACTGGTGTCAAGAACAAACAAACTAACTAACTAAACTAAAGGCCCCCAAACCTAGGAAAAGATGTTTTCTATAAAGTCTGATTAGGATCTGATGGTGGCAAACAAGAGACTTCAGGAAGGTCTGTTTGTTTAGATAGGAATTTCTGTGGGACATTTCTGCTGGGTATAAAAGAGGATACATGCCACAGAAGAATCTTCCAGGAAAAACAGAGGGAGAAGGCCAGAGAGTAACCTTTTGAGATTTTTATGCTGCACTCCACGGGAGAGAGGGCAAGGACTATCATTTCTATGGCTGACTTCAGGAGGGGGCAGTGAGGAGAAGGTCAGAGAGACTGTCCGGCTTTCTAGGTTTTCTCAACTTCCCTTGGGTTAGAGTCTCAGTATGTCAAGAGTATTATGGAGTATTTATTCCTAGGTATGGACTGTAAGGCAGAACTTACAGTCTTATTAAAAAAAAAGAATGGCAGGCATTGGTTAAAATAAGCAATGGTCCAATCCAGTACAGAGGTACAGGGCATTTGAATGCATTTAATAAGGAAGAGGGTAGTTTGCCTGATTTGGCTTGGGGACATAGAAAAGAATATCTAGAAGAAGTGTCTTAGGCTGAGATCTGAATTGGAATTAATAAGGACCATTTCTAGAAACATGCTTAAGAAGGAAAAATGCAAAAAAACCTCTTGGGGTGTCCACTTTTCTTGCTAGTATCCCTGCCATCCATATGTTGTCTTGTGCCAATTACACTGCATTTGATGCTATTTCAGGAAGACTCACCAGTCCCTAAGAATATCCATCACTAAGGTCTGAATGTTTTTGTCTGTCCCAAATTTATATGTTGATGAGACTGCGAGGGCAGAGTCTTCCTCATGAGTGAGGTTGCTGTTCTTATAAAACAAGCCAAAGAGAACTGCCCCATTCCTTCCATTATGTGAAGACACAGCTAGAATGTACCTTCTGTGAACCAGGAATCACCAATCATTCAATCTTTCCAGCACCTTGTCTTAGACCTCTCAGCCTCCACAACTGAGAGAAATGAACCTTTAATTTACGGGCCACCCAGTTTATAGTATTTTGTTATAGCTGTCCAAATAGACTAAGACCTCCATAAAAGTACATTTTATACGGGCAGGTATAAGATGTAACTATGTGTGAAAGTGGCTCTCCAATGGACATTGTGGCTCATTGTACTCACACAGCACAGATTTTCTTCTGCCCTTGCCATGTACAGAAGAAAAGAACAGGTGGAATCTTTTGTTCCAATGCTGGTGCTATTATTTTCTGAATAAAACAGACTCAGACTCCAAGATTGCTGACATAGGCTACAGATAAATCTCTAAGAAACAGTCTTGAGATAAGCACTTTTCAAGCATTGTTATGAGGTTATAAGTATTATATGAAAAGTTTTGCAGTAAAATAAACTAAGAAATACTGAAAAAAAACCACTTTTAAGAATACATATATAATAGTTCAAAGCTCTTAATATTTATATTAGGGTTTTTTTTAGAGAAGCAATAGGGGTGAGTATATGGAGAGAGAGAGAGAGAGAGAGAGAGAGAGAGAGAGAGAGAGAGAGGAAGTAAGACATTTTAAGAAACTGTTTCATGAAATTGTGGAGGTGCAAGTCCAAAGTCTTTATAGTAAATCAGCAGGCTGATTTAAAACTAAACATTGTCATTTAAAACTAAACATTGTAGGGGGCTGGAGAAGTAGCTTGGTGGTAGAGTACTTGCCTGGCACCCACAAGGCCCTATGTTTAATATTTACCACCACTAAAATAAAAAAAAAACACGATGAAGCCGAGCGTGGTGGCACACACTTGAAATCCCAGCATTTGGGAGGCTGAAACAGGAGAATTGCAGTTCATGGACAGCCTCAGCTACTTAGTGAGGCCCTTTGCAAGTCAATGAAACCCTGTTTCAAAATAAAGAATAAAAAATAGGGCTGGGGGTGTAGCTCAGAGGTAGAATGCCCCTGGGTTCCATCCCCAGTACCTCAAACAAACAAACAAACAAACAAACACCAAGATGAAACAAACCAAGAAAAAAAAATCTCATTATGCTAAAAGGTCTTGAGAATACCTAGAAGAGGAACATAATATATACTACTGCCTCCCACTTTATTTGAGTAAAGAATCCATCATTTCTAGAATGTCTATTAACATCTGTTAGAATATAATGGGGGGAGTATTAGCCTTGAATAATGATAGCTATTTTTGACTCATTCTACACATTTCTTTGTTGAAGAGATCATCAGAGTCTCATCCCAAATAAAACAAAACACATACATGAAGTGCTTATGATTTTATGAAGTAAGATCAAGATATTAGCTCATGTTCAGCCGCTATAGAGATTAGTATGAAGATTCCTCAGAACACTGGGAATGGATCTGCTATGATCTGGCTATACAACTCCTGAGTATCTTTCCAAAGGGGCTGAAGTCAGAGAATTACAGTAATATATGCATATCCTTGTTCATAGCAGCACAGTTCACAATAGCCAAATAATGGAGCCAGCCAAGGTGTTCATCATCAGACGAATGGATCACAAAATTGTGGGATAGCCACACAATGGAGTTCTACTCAGCAATCAGGAAGAACACAATTATGTCATTTGCAGGAAAATGGATAGACCTGGAGAACATTATGTTAAGTGATGTTAGCTAGTGACAGGAAGGGAAGGGGCATGTTTTCTCATATATTCAGAAGCTAAGGAGTATGAGATACTAGAAGGACTCCACAAAATGGAGGGGAAACCTCAGTGGAGCCAGAAAGGTGGTCAAGGGGAAGGGAAAGGGGAAGGGTGAAAATCAATGGAGGAATTACTACCATTGACTTTGTGTACCTATGTAAAAATACCAATATCAATCTCAGTACTCTGTGTGGGAAGGGAGGATGGGAAGGGGGCCAGAGAGGGGGGCACCAAGCACTGTGTGCGTCTATGTCATTATCACTATGATTTACATTATGATGTGAAACTATACTGCACCGATAACATTATATTAAAAACAATAACTATAAGCATAAAGTAACCCAATAGTTGTATCCGATACATTGAAGGTACAGTATAAGTAATTTTCATGCCAAAATCATGTACTGTGTATATTACCAATGAAATGTTCTCAGATTATGAGGGGAAATAGATATACATCTGCTTTAGCAGTAAGGGTAGAAATGATTCATACTTGAACATACTGCATGGATATCAGAATCTAGTTTGGGAAAATTATAGCCTAAAAGTTCATAAATATTCATTACTACATATTGTGGGGTTAAAAACAACCCATAACAAACTAAATTGATTACGATGAGCAAAACTAACAATAATTTGCTATTAAGAAGCAAGAACAGCAGCAATTATAAAAACAGGATCAACTCAAAACAGCACTGATAATAACGATCCTTCCCCCAAATTGTAGGAATTTAAATAATTTGCCTATGCACTTGTGAAGTAGCTTGCAGTGTTAGTAAAATGGTAAATTAGTAAAATACTGAATTGGAGCTATCTCTATATGAACTGTATATGAACATTCATTTTAGTTTAAAAGTGTCAAATTTAGCAAAACGTGGAGGCAGATATTAATGGGTCGAGCCCCTTCAGGCATTTCAGAAAAGGTTTTGAGGTTGGTAGGAAGCTCATTAGGAAGACCTGCCATGGGCAGAGGGCCATATATTCAGAACTACTGCCTAGAGGACTGGGTGATCAAAAAAGCAACTTCTGAGCCCAGAGAAGACACATAAATTAAAAAGCAAGCATTTTTCTACTTCAGCTTAATAGAAATAGAACATCACTTTAATAAAAATATAAATTTCATAGAATGAGATCAATAGTTACAATATTTACTTTCAAATATGCTCAATATTGGGCAATAAAAGGACTATCTATTTCTATAAATTTCTATCAGGTTTCCTACTGGTTTATGAAAATGTATATGTGCATGCACACACACATATATACACACATGTGTATGCATATATATATACACACACCTGAAAATTCAATTTCGTCTTTTTTACATACTTTTAGTTCATGATCTTCCACTGTACATTGGTTAAGTTTCCTCTTAAATTCTGCCCAGTCCCACCATCTAACACAGCTTCTGCTTCCTTCCTGGCTTTATGTTAGACAGCCAAGAAATGGCCCAACTTTTGTTCCATACTAATCTAACTCGCTCATCCCTCAGTCTTTGAACAGGCAAAATTCATCCCAAAGTAAAATATTTGTACATCGTTAAGTGTCAGCCCAGCTCCTCCAGCCTTTGAAAGGGAAGCTGTTTGGTAGTTTTGATTTGTGCGGAAACGGCTGTTCATTTCAGGATGACCTCTACTTATATAAAATGGAAAGTGGAGTTTTGCCTTAAAAAAAAAATAGGACAGACTTTGAATATGTAAACTTTATTTATTTATTTCTTTTGGTGGTACTGGGATTCCTGGAAACCCTTCTACCTCCAGGCTACACTCCCAGACCCATTTTATATTTGTATTTGGAAACAGGGTCTCTTAAGCCAGTGCGGCTGGCTTCGAACCTGAGCGATCCTCCTGTCTCCACTTCCCAAGTGTGGGGATTCCAAGTGTGCCCGGGGCTCGAATATGTAAATTTTTTTTTTTTTTTTTTTTTTTTTTTTGGTGGTACTGGGGTTCCTGGAAGCCCTTCTACCTCCGGGCTACACTCCCACGGGCTACACTCCCAGACCTAGTTTTTAACTTTATGTGGAAACAGGGTCTCTTAAACCAGCGAGGCTGGCTCCGAACCAGCACGATCCTCCTGTCTCTGCCTCCCAAGCGCGGAAATTACAAGCATGCGCCACCACGCCCGGCATCGAATATGTAAATTTTAAAAGCTGCAGAGTTAGTGAATGTGGGGGTGGACAAGGGAAGACTTCCTACAAGAGGCTTTGAACTAGGTACCACTGCTAGGGGAGGGCCGGGTGTCACTCCTGCCTGGGATCTGTCCCCTGTAGACTATGTCTGCTCTGTGCTCGTCATCCTCATCAACGTTGCTTGGTAAACACTTAATGAATGCATGAGCATGGGAGTTGTCTTGTCTGCTGGGATAATGCAGGAGCTTTGTGCTTCCGGTACTCTGACATTTTGGGATGGTTCAGACGCTCTTCTTTGCAGATACCATCTTTTTTTCTGCACTTAGAATCTTGCTTTGGCTGTGGGGAATAGTTCTCTTTCTCCTTCCTGCCCATCAAACCCATTTTAATGAGCTGTTCCTGTTCAGCTGTCTTTGTGCAATAAAGTCATATCCTCTTCTTTGAAATATTCAGGCTCAAGCTGACTGGCTGGGCAACTTTTGCTTGTTAATCAGCATTAACTGATGTCAGGATCCAGCGGCCCTCTTGCTTTGACCATCTACAGATGCTGTGCATATCTCCACAGTCCATCATTTTGTGAATGTATTATCACACTCCATTCTGCTGCATGCAGTTACGGTATGCGTGTTGTGGGTTTGGGAGGGAGGGGACAGGATCTGAAGTAGTGTAAAGCAGGTAAGGTGCGTGGAGCAGAAACTCACCAGGGACACTCCCACTTCCTCCAAGGCCCCCTTTTCTTACCTTTATCCCCATTCTGAGAGGGGACAGGAAGGTGTGAAGATGGGCATGCATGTTAGTCACCCCTGTGACTGGATCAGAGACAAGACCAGATATACCTCTGCCGTTTCCCCAATAACCGCCAATATACTCTCATACATAGGAGCTGCTCAGCAAATGCTGCAACTGCCAAAGTAGAAAATAATCCAGATTACAAGGTGACAATCGTAAAGCCCCAGGGAAGTCTACAAAAGAAAATGTAGATCAGGTCAACGTGGCTATATAAATGTCTGTAGATAACAGATGTCAGATGTCTACTTCAAATATAACTCACCATTATTGCACATTTGAAGTCTTAAATTATTTTCTCCTGTATACTAGGTTTAAAAACTAATCCTATCAGATAATCGCTATAAGAATCTGAGACCAGCAGTTTCCTTGTCTTATTCTTATTTTGGTACTGGGGATTGAACCCAAGGTGTAGAATTCAACCTCCGAGGTACACCTTCTGCCATTTTGTTTATTTTTTGATTTTGAAACAAAGTCTTGCTAAGTTTCTGAGGCTGGCCTCAGATCTGCGATCCTCCTTAGTCTCCCAACTTCTGTGATTACAGTCCTGCGTTACCATGCCTGCCCTATTTTTTTCATGTTATACTGTCACTCACTTCATAGAGTTGTTGTGGAGATTGAGGTAGCGAATGCAAATAAAATTTTAGGCCTGAAGTGTAGCTCAGTGGAAGAGTACAAGCTTAGCTTACTTGACACCTTGGATCCAATCTTTAGCACCAAAATACATAAAGATTTGGGACAGTGCCTAGCATGTTGTGAGTTCTCCACGGAGGGTTGCTACATGACGTGTGTGTGTGTGTGTGTGTGTGTGTGTGTGTGTGTGTGTGTTTCTAGCCCGTTTGTCTAACCCAAGAAGAACCTGTTCATTTAAGTAATATAAACCTTCCAGTCAGGCATGGTGGTGCATGCTTATAATCCCAGCATTCAGGAGGCTGAGACCAGAGAATCGTGGTTTGCAGACAGCCTCAGCTACTTAGTGAGGCTCTTTGCAACTCAGTGAGACCCTGTTAAAAAAAAAAAAAGAAAGAATAAAAATTAGGGCTGGGGGGGATAGCTTGGATGTAGAATGCCCCTGGGTTCCATCCCTAGTACCACTCACCCACACAAAAAAATCACCTAAATCTGCCGGGCGTGGTGGCGCACGCTTGTAATCCCCGCGCTTGGGAGGCAGAGACAGGAGGATCATGCAGGTTCGAAGCCAGCTGCGTGCGCTGGCTTAGGAGACCCTGTTTCCAAATAAAAATGTAAAACTAGGTCTGGGAGTGTAGCCCGGAGGTAGAAGGGCTTTCAGGAACCCCAGTACCACACACACAAAAAAATCCCCTAAATAATATAAACCTAATAGAAAAGAAGATAGTGGTGGGAATTAGGGCTATTTTCTTTTTGAGGTCTAATATTTCTTGATGTGTGTGTGTGTGTGTGTGTGTGTGTGTGTGTGTGTTACTGGGGATTGAACTCAGGGGCATTTTACCTTTGAGATACAACCCCAGCCCTTTTTTATATTTTGTTTTGAAACAAGGTCATACTAGATTGTGAAAATTCTTGCTAAATTACTGAGGCTGGTCTGGAACCTGCCATCCTTCTCCTGTCTCAGTCACCCAGATATTTAAATTATAGGCCTGCACCACCACATCTAGCCCTAATATTGATTTTTATTTATTTATTTATATATTTTTTATACTGCTGGGGTTGAATCCGGTACCTCTCACTTGTCAGGTAATGCTCCACCACTGAGTCACACCCCTAGCCTCTGAGAGGTAATATTTTAGGAGAAATGACTTCACCTTGACTTTGGGCATATACAACATTTATCAAGAAGCAGGCTGTCTCTGACTCCACCTGAGAAGACCTGCATAGAGCTCTCAGGGTTCTAGATGTGCAAGCTGAATTGAGAGTACAGAGCAAAGCAGTGGGCAGAGAAAGCCTCACCAAGAACAAACCTTGTTCTCTGTGCAAATCTCTCTCTCTTGAATTTTTCATGCCTTTTGAGTGCACTCTCCCCCCTTTTCTTTGATTTCCCTCAAATAAAAAGCCCGCTTCTTGCTTCATTCCCACTCTCCTCCCGCCTCTCCACTTCACTCTTCGAGACTGAGTGACTTTAGAAACGTCTCATACAACTGGATTTATTTGCGACTCTCAGGGGCTAATTTATTTATTCCATTTATTTTTACAGCACGTCCATTACCCAGGGATTCTGGGCACATATAAATGATCTGCTTAGGATTGGCAAACAAGAACTGGTGATAGATGGAGAGTGAGCAAACAGTCTAAAAACATTAGTCAAAAGGCCTCTTCTCTGCTAGAAGTGCTTGGCTAAGCAGGTTGCTGGGTCCCTCTTACAGTTTTCGCAGGTCCTGGCATTTTTAAAGCTCACACCACTTGCGTTGTTATTGACACAAACAACAAGAGAAGCATCGCTCAGCCCCAGGACCAGGGCGGAGCATGGGAGAGGAGCTCCTGAAGGGCAGAGAGGGGAAGGAAGAGGAGGGGCAGGTGGCCTGCAGCTTTGCAAAGGCCTGGGAGGTTCTCTCCCTGGAGATATATTAATTTTGGGATCATACAGGGAAAAGCCCCTGGCGCTGGAGATGGTGCGTCCTTGGAAGGTCTCAGAGTAGATTTAACCTGGATTCCAGGAGAAAAAAAGAAAGGCTGCTAATCCTTGCTAAGGGGAATTCAGGAAGGGGGACGTCAGAGGGGAAGCAGAGTGGAGAGTTCACTGCAGATTCCTACTTAGGAGAAAAGAACTAACTGGGAAAGGACCAAAAGAGGCAGGATGTCTCTCCCTCCCTTGTATGCCATGTAGGGAACTGAGGGGTGCTCCACCACTGAGCTACTTCCTTCCTGCCATCCTTCCTTATTCCCTTCTTTCTTTCCTTCCTCTCTCCCTCCCTCGGTGCCTCCTTCTCTCCTCTTTCTTCCTTCCCCCATTGGTACTGGGGATTGAACCCAGGGCTATTCTACCTCTGAGCTACACCCCTAGCCCTTTTATTATCACTTTTTAAAATTTTGAAACAGAGTCTCCCTAAGTTGATGAAGCTGGCCTCAGGCCTGCAATCCTCCTGTTTAACCTCCCAAGTGCTGGGGTTACAGACCTTCGCCTCTAACAGTCGGCACCAATCTTTGGTTTAAGTCCTTCCTCAGTTAGACTTTGAGGCTTCGGCAGCCCCTCTCCTGGTATCTCAGAAAGCAAATTGCCAATCCAGCTTTCTGTTCCCTCTACCAGGGGGTTCCAGGCTGTTTTTTGTCTTCACCAAGTCCAAAAGGATAAAGTGGCTGGTTTTTAAAAAGGTTCCAACAAAACAATGTGGCTTTGAATGGGTCGCTCAACTCAAAGTGCTCTCCAAATGGAAAATATTATTACAGCGGGACTAATCTCTTAACAACAGTAAAATGCAAACCCAGCCATGGAAGTACACAGGTAGAATCAGCTAGGTTTAACTCTGAATGGAAAATGTTTTCTGGACAAGTAGGTCTGAGAGCAACAAATAAGTGATGTACTTAGCAAGAGTTGGAAGACGTGACCTTCGCCATTGGGAAGGCTTTCGGGTTGGAGATGCAGGAGAACGGAGGCACCGGGCACAATTAGTGTGTATTAATGGGCTGAGAGAGAGAGCGCATGCACCTCTTAGCTCCACAGCCGGCAGAGAAGCCTAAAAGCAAATTAAGCCTAAATAGGTCACTGAATGCTTTTTGGTTTTCTTAGTGATGGAGACAGATCATCATGGATCTATTAGCCTTTTCATCTGATGCAGAAATTTTATCCAGGCAGCAGGCAAAGGCATCCTGTCAGGCACCCAGAAATCCTTCTCATTCACAGTTCCAGGCCCCCGGGCATATTTGCATACAGATTCACTGTTTATTTAAGAAACACACCAACCAATACTGGGTGGAGATATGTCCCTATCACTCTGAGCTGTATAACGATGTGAGATTATGCTGCACCAATAAAAGCATTTTAAAATAAATAAAATCCAATAAATAAGAAGCTGATCCCCTTCTGTAATCCTGGTGACTCGGGAAGTTGAGGCTAGAGGATTGCAAGCTTGAAGCCAGGCTGGGAAACTTAGCGAGATCCTGTTCCCAAATAAGAAAAAATTGAAAAGGCTGGGGGTATAGGTTAGTGGTAGAGCTCCTATCTCCAGAAATGGGCTTCATTCCAAGTACTGAAAATTAAATTAAGTTAAATAAATAGTGATTTAAAATACAAATAAAATAAAAATAAAACAAGACTAGAAATAACTGGTGTTCCTTCTCATTTGCTTTAACTCTAACCCTAACCCTAATAATCTATTATGTCCAAATCAATGACTTGGAGAAATCTATAATTTGTTAAAAGTTTTAAGCTGGACATGGTGATGCACTCTTATATTCCCAGCATTCGGGAGGCTGAGACAGGAGGATTGCAGTTCTCGGACAGCCTCAGCTACTTAGTGATGCCCTTTGCAACTCAGTGAGACCCTATCCCTGTTTCAAAATAAAGAAAAAAATGGGGATGGGGGTGTAGCTCAGAGGTAGAATGCCCCTGGGTTCCATCCCCAATACTGGGAAAAAAAAAAGTTTGACTGTCCTTGAAATTTTTTTCCCGTGATTGATACCCTGATGTGAAGCCAACTTGCATTCCCCGGGGATGCACGCACAGGACAAGGTTTTGAGCTGATAATACCGTGGGGTGGGGGTGGAGTGTACAGCTGGGCTGGAGTAAGAAGGGCGTGGTCTGTGCAGGCTCTTCAGGTAGCTGTGTGGATGCCCATGGGGAAGATGAGTTCATCTCTCAGAACCTTGGTTTCTTCACTTGCAAATCAGGAATGATGCAACCTCTCCTCCCTCACATTGCTAGTTGGGGGAACAAGCCGGAAAATGAAGCCTGTGGAAATACTCCAGAAAAGTTGAGTTATGTTAATGAAATGCTTCAGTGAATGCTCCTTAACTACTTGATTAAGGAATGACTACAAGGATGAATAAAAGAATCACTGCATATATTTATTTTTCTTCTAGGTATTGGGGATGGAACCCAGGGGCATTCTACCTCCGAGCTACACCCCCAGTCCTATTTTTTATTCTTTATTTTGAAACAGGGTCTCACTAGGTTGCAATGTGCCTCACTGAGTAGCTGAGGCTGGCCATGAACCTGCGATTCTCTTGTCTCAGCCTCCCAAGTCCTGGGATTACAAGCCTGCGTCACCAGGCAGGGTTCTCCAGTCTATTTTTAAGTGCTAACAATGTCAAAAGATTTTAAATGTTCCGAAGTACATTTGTTCCTGTGCCTCCCTTCCGGTCAGTCTGGTCTGACTGGGAAACTCCCACTCGATGTCACATACACCAGGATGCTTTTCTGACCCAGTGACAGAGGGCTCAGCCATCCCTTCTCTGCAGTCCCCTGGCATCTCATAGATTTCTCTCTGTTCTTGTATTTATTGCCTTCCTTGTTTCTGTCCTTATCCAGAAGCATAGGATCTTATATACATTTTTCCCACAGTACCACCTTGTACTGTGCTTGGCTTTGGAAAAGGGCATGGTCTTGGGGCTCCCTGGAATGTATGTCAGGACTTCTGTGGCTGCGTGCAGTCACTCCATAGTGTTTGGCTCTGACTCCCCTTTCCTTCCTTCCTTCTTTGCTTTATTTTTTCCCCAACTATTTCTGTCAGCTTCCCTGCTGAGCATGGTCACCTTGATCCTGTAGCTGAGAGCATGCTCTGCTTCCAGCCCAGCATGAGGAGGAGGCCCCTGCAGGTCTTACGGGGACGTGTCCCCGGGCTTGGGGCAGCGCCTTTTCTAACCTCTGAGAGTCTCTTTTACCAATTGGTTCCTGATGAGTAGACAGTCCATTTTTGATAACCAGGACTTACTTAAATAAAACATTTAGACTATTTAAATATATTTATGAGCCAGGCATAGTGGTGCATGCCTGTCATCCTAGTACTTGGGAGACTGAGACAGGAGGATCACAGGTTCTAAACCAGCCTCAGCAACTTAGCAAGGCTGTTTCCAACTAAAAAATAAAATAGGGCCAGGGGTTTATCTAAGAGGTAGAATACCCCTGGGTTCAATCCCCAGAGTGATTAAATAAATAAATAAAATTATTTGTTCAAATGTACTTATATAGTTAAGTATATAGTCCTTTATCACATGAGCAGTACACAAAATGAAATTACTGAACATTTTCTGAATAAATGGTTATCATGGCATTCATGTCTGTATATCATGACATTGGATGTCTGTGACAGCAAGGGGTGATTTTGAAGATATTATGTTGAGTGAAAGAGGCAGATACAGACATTAAATGATTCCACTTACATGAGACATCAAGAAGAGGCAAGCTGGGCACGCTGGTATATGTCTGCGATCCCTGTACTTGGGAGGCTGAGAGAGGAGGATTACAGGTTCAAGACCAGCTTCAGCAATGTAGCAAGACACTGTTTCAAAAACTAACAAACAAAAACCAGGGGGTGCAGCCCATATATAGACTGCTTCTGGGTTAAATCCCCAGTATGAAGAAGAAGAAGGAGGAGGAGGAGGAGGAGGAGGAGGAAGAAGAGGAGGAGGAAGAAGAAGAAAAAGGAGAAGGAGAAGAAGCAAATTCATAAAGTATTTGCAGAATAATGGATGGAACTTGAGAATATTATGCTGTGATTAGTCAGTCACAGAAAATTAAGGGTCATAAGTTTTTGGTCATATGTTTTCACTCATATGCTGAAACTAGAGAGAAACTAGGAGAGATACAAGAACAATAGTGAAAGGGGGTTTGGAGAGGGAGGTGGGAAAGTGAATGGAGAGATCTAATGATAGAAACAATCCAAATAATCCTTTGCTCATATATAAACGTATCTCTGTGGATGTTAATGTTATCTATGGGGTGAGGGAGGGAGAGAGGCAGGAGCTGGATGGAAATACACAAGTGCTGCATGCATGGATGTTTCTCTGAAACATCACTCTGAACTTTACTATGATGAATATTTGAATGCCCCAATTAAGAAAAAAGAAAGAAAGAAAGAAAGCAGAGCAGAGGTTACCAGGGGCTAACAGAAGGGTAAGTGGGATGGTATTGTGCAATGGGTACCGAGTTCCCGTTTGGAATGATGAAAGGTCATGGAAACAGGTCATGGTGAAGGTTGCACAATGCCAAACATATCCATAAGGCCACTCCATTGGACGCTCCAAATTAACAGAAGTGCGATCCCAGCTCTACCACTCCTGGGTATTTTTCCAAAAGGGTTGAATCCAGAGAACTATAGCAACATATGCATACCTATGTTCATAGCAGCACAATTCGTAATAGCCAAAATATGGAACCAACCCAGGTCTCCATCAAGAGATGAATGGATTGCAAAACTCTGGGAAATACACAGAATGGAATTCTACTCAGCTATAAAGAAGAACAAATTAATATCATTTGCAAGAAGATGGAAGGTCCTGGAAAGCATTATGTTAAGTGAGATCAGCCAAGCACAGAAGGAGAAGGTACATATGTTCCCTCTAATATGCCCAAACTAGGGAACGAAGAGGATACCAGTGGGACTCCAGGTAATGGAAGGGAAATACCAGCAAAGCTTGAATGGAAAGATAGGGGAGGAGGAAGACTGAACTTGATTAATGAGGGTCTACATCCGAATATGTGTAAAATTATGAATATGGCATGGTTACCCTAGACAATCATTGGTGGGAGGGGGGAAGGGAAAACAGGGTCGGGGGGGGGGAGAGGGCACCAAGTATAGTTTAAATGTATACCATTTATGTTCAATAAAAATTAAAAAAAAAACAAATTAACAGAAGTGGAAAATATTATGGACTTTTTTTTCACAGTAAAATATATAGAGGATACAAAGCCCCCAAGGAGCGAGAGATGCTTTTTCATTGTTTTGCAACCCCAGACCTGAGCTTTCTCTTGAGGTGGCTGGGGAGGCATGGAGTAGGATTGTGGCCTCTGCCAATTTGCTCAAAGTAAACAGAGTTAATTAATTAGGGCTGCTCCTCTTCAGGAGCTCTTCCTACGCTGACTACTGTTGACAGAGCAAAATCCTGTGGAGAGGGGACAAATACCTTAGGCCTCTTATTACAAATTAAGAAAGTATGCAAAATAAATGTACCACATCTGTTTAGCCAGGGTTAAGTATATTCTGCATACAGTAAAACTAGAGCCATTGGAAGGCACAGGGTTGGGTGAAAGAGAAAGAGAGCACTTTCCTCAAGCTGCCCACCAGGGTCAGAGCTACAGAGAGCAGATCTAGCCCGGCCAGGAACTCTGCTTCACTTAACCCGTCACGGTGGTTATCTTAATTGCCAATTTTTAAAACACTTTAAAAAACACTTTTAAAACATTGAAATGTCTAAAAACACGTCAATGGAGATGAGGCACATACACAAGATCATCAATGCCAATCTCAACGGCATTCCCGGGAGGGAAAGGGAGCAAGATGGAGTTGTGGGAGGCTCACTGAATGCTGTACTCATGTGTTCATGTGTCTCTATCAGTCTCAGCTCCTCATGATGTATGATTACAGTGCACCAGTAAAAAATAAATAAAAACACATAATACCCCAAAATGTCAACTACTAAATACCTGGGTGAACACTATAAACATTTGCAATCCAATATGGTAGACTAATTTCATACTTAAAAAATCTGGCTATTCTCGCCAATAACTAGATGTTTAACTTTTTTGGAAAAATTGGAAGGTCCATATCACCAGTAATGTAGATTCCTTGCTCCTACCCAGTGGATGGATGATAGGAGCTGTACCACCTCTTCTGGGCACGTAGAGTTCATATTTCTATTCTACACTCAGACTCGCTCACTGGTGGTCTCTGCTTGGCCCCTGAGGACATTAGAGTTCTCTCTGTCAGCAGCTCTAAGTCTTTCCTTTATCTCACCTTCTCAGTATAGCTTCTCGGCCTTTCAACTCTCTCCCTTGGCAGCTCTAAATTCTTGTAGCACATATTGTGTCTACAATATTCTTTATTCTTATCACACATTACTTTAGGAATGTCATACAGGCATGATAGAAAGTTCTAGAATTTTCTAAAGCAGAAATTTTAGTTTATTTTGCCCCATTCTTTATTTATTTCTGTTTTGGATGACATAGTCACTCAACAGATCTGTCTCCTGACCTCAACTTGATTGTACGGCCAAATGCATAGACCAAATGCATAGACCATACATTGGGTTGGGTTGGTGTCAATAATGAATCAGTAGGTTTGGAAGGACTTTCAGAAAAAAGATGACTCATGAATTTGACTGGTTAGAGTATTATGATAACATAGTCAAGAAATATATTTTTAGCCCTTGGAAAGTCAATCGACTTACCATACTTGGCAGTCATGGGCCGTGCCTTATCCTCTGGCTAATACATGTCTTTGTTCAAAGGGAAGAAACATAATGAACTCATGCACACTTGTCCCTCAGTCTTGGTTCCAGATCTCCAGATTGGTCTGATCAGTTTTTTGTTACTGTTTTGGTTTTAATTTTTTCCTGGATCAAACCCAGGAGGATTCTGTCTCCAAACTATACCTCCGGGACTCACCCGCCTTTTTAAAATTTGATTTTCCTATATTTATTTTTGTTTTATTAAAATAAAACAGAATTTTGCTAATTTGCTGAAAGCCTTGCTAAGTTGCTGAGGCTGGCCTTGACTTGCAATCCTCCTGTCTCAGAATCCCCAAATCTGGGATTACTGGTGTGTGCCACCATGTTCGGCTTTTAATAATAATTTTGTGTAAGGGTACAGTTGCTAAAATAGAAAAAGGCATTCTCTTTTACCAAAAGGAGAAGTAGTTGTTCTCTCCTTTCATGTTCTTGCCGGGGTATTTTGAGTGAATTGACGTTGAGTCAATAATTACAATCCAATTACTGATATGACTTAGGTGATGGAAAGAGTGGTGGTTTGGAGAAGAAGAAAGAAAGGCTGTGACAATCCAAATGTTGATATAGAATGAATGAAATTCATTGTTATTAGGAAGTCACAGTCGTTTATAAGAAAAACATTCTTAATCTTTAAGGATAATAAAAATGGAGCAAAAAAATAAAAAAAAACCAGGAAATTGAATTTCAATGCCTAGCCACTGTGTAATATACTACTTTCTACTAAAGACAAATAGAGGCAATTCTTGCCTTGCACAGTGCTGTGCAAATGAACACACATGTACATCAGGCTTGTGACTTCCCTTTGCATGGTTCCTATATACACAGGTTTCAATAAGTAATAAGGTGCTATGTGAAGGTAGCACAATCAGGATGTGTCCTTATTTTTAAAAAATGAACAATCCAAGAAGATGCGAGGAAGGATCTGTAGATGAGAAAATAAGGAGACCTAACTGAGGGGGATGGGGTGGGGGAAGAGGGACGTTCCCTAATGCACCTGAGGAACATTCACAAACACATCAAAGTCAATCACTAAGCCAAACACGGGAAGGAGGGAGGGGGAGGGAACGGGGTGGGAAGCGTGGAAGGGCTAAATGAGTGAGGTGTGCATGTATGCCTCTACCATCGCGTACCCATTAAGATGTCTGACTACAGTGCACCAATAAAAGGTTTAGAAAAAAAGATGGGAGGGCATTTCAGGATTATTTGACATAAACCAGCGCGTGTGCATAGTGAGTTACTTGTCATTTCAGGTGAACAAACCATTTTGCATTGATAAGGTTTGTTTGAAAATGTCAAGACTCTTTATCTCTCTTCTGGGTTTTCATACAATCCATTATAATAGAGTTTGTATTCATCGAGACGGCTAGGTTATGTTGTAGTGATACATGGCTCTAACTCTCCTGGCTGAGCACCACCACATCTATTTCTCACTCTTGCAAAGTTGTTTGTGGATCTAGGTGACTCTTTCCAAGACAAATGGATTCTGTGCAACATCTCAGCATCCAGAATGAGCAGAAGGGTCACTGTTCTCTAGCTGTGCCCCCTAGACTACAGAATTCCCTCTGTTCATGCATATGTCAGGGGAAGCTGTTTCCCACACTGCCCACTAAACGGTTTGGTTTGGAAGGGGCACGACTCACAGAAGTGGCTCTGGTTCATGGGTCTGGCTACCTGCAGTGAGACACAGAGCCCCCATCTTGTCCCAAAGGCACAGTAGACAGGATCCTGTAAAGCACTAGAGGTAGCCACTGTACATTTTCAATCACATTCTGAATTCCTTCAATTGATAATTATATAACAAATTGTTGGGTAAATATACCAATTGCTCTCTCTGAATGTAGCTTTGAGGAGCAGACAATGAACATCATTTTATTTAAAGATTGCAATGGTCTGAATGTGTCCCTCCCAATTTGTATGTTTAAACTTAATTAGCAATGTGATAGTACTTTAGGAGTTATTATAGGAATCAATGTTCTTATAAAGGAGCATGCATAGTGTATTAATCGCTCAGGCTCTTCAGCCTTTGGTCATGTGAGGATGCAGCCATGAGGCATCCTAACAGCAGAGAGCAGTCCTCACTAGACACCCTGGCAGTGCTTTGCTTGATCTTGACCTTATAGTTTCCAGAACTGTGAGAAATAAATCTTACCAAGTCCATGGTATTTTGTTATAGCATCGTACATAAACTAAGACATGCAACTCTGGAGAGAGAGAGAGAGAGAGAGAGAGAGAGAGAGAGAGAGAGAGAGAGTCCATCCATATCTTTTTATCCATTCACTCTCTGTCCATCAAATATTGTTGAGTGACCACTATGTACGAGGTATTGATTTTTTTTTTTTTTTGGTGGTACTGGGGGTGGAACCCAGAGGCTTTCTACCTCTAGGCTATACTCCCAGACCCATTTTATATATTTTTTGGAAACAGGGTCTCACTAGGTGCTGAGAGCCTCACTAAGTAGCTGAGGCTGGGTTTGAACCTGTGTGATCCTCCTGACTCAGCCTCCCAAGCGCGGGGATGACAAGCGTGCGCCACCACGCCCGGCTAAGGCATTGATTTAAGTGCTGAAATTCATCAGTAGTCAAAACACACAGAAGAGTCCCTCCCTTCTTGAGCATGTATGTTAGTGGGGAAGATAGACAATAAAATAAATCACAAAATAATAGGTGAAATTATAATTTCAGATCATAATTATGTGTCAGAGAAAATAAGAAAGAAAAAAGAGGTTCTGGGGCCTGCAATGGACTGGACCATTTTAGATAGAGTGCTAAGGGAAGGCCACAAAGAGTCATTTTAAGGCGGGCATGGTGGCGCACGCTTGTAATCCCAGCACTTGGGAGCCTGAGACAGGAGGATCATGGTCCATTGACAGCCTCAGCTACTTAGTGGGGCCCTTTGCAACTCAGAGAGACCCTATTTCAAAATAAATAATAAAAATAGGGTTGGGGGTATAGCTCTGAGGTAGAATGCCTGTGGGTTCCATCTCCAGTACTGGAAAAAAAAAGTGAATAAAAAAATTTTTTATTCCATTGAGAATGATTTTGGGTCCTAATGAATGGAAGGTCCTGTGGAGGGAGGATGCAGCTGGCTGGGAGTTTTGCGTAGATTCTGCCTCTCAAAGGTTTTACAGTGGATGAAGGAGCTGGAGGATATACAAAAAGAAGATAATATAAGATAAATGTGGTGTTTAAAAATGAGAATTATACCTACTGGCTTTCAGCTATGTGCCATGCTCTGGGTTCAGTACTTTCCATGAGTTATTAATTTAACTTTCACAAATCAGTGGCATCTCATTTGTCATGAACATAAGCTATGACTCAGAAAGGATAAGTGATTTGCCCAAGGTAGCACCTCTAGGAAGCAGCTGATCTGGGGCTCAGACCCAGTTCTCTAACTCCAGAGCTGTGCTTTTAACCAGGAGCCCTGTTAACCTCTCTAAATATGGTAAGATTCACAGCAGAGAATAACTTAAAAGCCAGGACCTACTTCCACTTAGGAGAAGGGAAACTAAGAATGGCTTCTTGGTGGAGGTGACATTTAACCCTGGCCTGGATTTATTTAAAGGATTCAAGGATAGGGCATTGGGAGAGCTTCTCATATAACCAGGGACATGGGATCAGAACAACTTAGAGTGTATTTGAGGAGGGCGAGGAATTTGTGTTTGGCTGGAATTAGTGAATAGAAAAGACGGGAATCAGGTTAGAAAGAGGATTTGATGCCAAATTGTAAGAAGGTCTTAAAGGCCACACAAAGGAGTTTGAATTTTGTTGGAAAAAAACAATAGTCACCGTTGAAACTGTTGAGCAGAGAAGAACAAGGAAAGGCTGTGTCTTACCATAAATAAACTGTCCGGCTGTGTGAAAGATGGATTGAATCAGAGAGACCAATTAGGAGCCCAGGAAAGGGCAGGGGCAGTGGACTGGAACCTCGCCAAATGAGTGGGCAGTCCAGAAGCAAGATGGATAGCATCTTTAAAGAACACAGGGCAAGAGGGTCCAGGAAGAGGGGGACAAATAAAAGATAAGCCAACCTGGAGGAAAGTCTAGATAAATCTTTATTTTCTTACAATTTACACTTTGTTTCTGCTTTAGCATTTATCTTGGATCCTCAGACAGGAGTGGATTGAGAGTTTTACTGTAGACTCTTGGGGAGATTCCCTGAATGCCAATGGGACAAAGCTCCTTAAATTATGAGCTGAAAAGCTTCGAATCTCTTCTCCCAATGAAAATCTTGTTAGCCTACCATTTGAAAAGGAGCGCATTCAAGTCTGACTTTGTTTGGCTTGTAGGTTTGATTCCTTTAAAGTGATAGTTATTCAGGAGTGTGGCAGGAAGCCTGAAATTTCAATTAGATAAGCCGAGGTTTACCTGTTGGAGGGGAGAAGGTATTATCTTCCTGTTGCTAGGTGATGGGTCTCCAAAGCAATAGTTCAAACTTAAAGGATCAGAGCTCTTTCTAAATTTCTTTTCTTTTGGAAACAAGCATCACTTTGAAACTAACCCCAAATGCCCTGCTTGGTTCTTTAAGAAATAAGACAACTTGCCTGCCATGAAATACCAAGCCATCTGCCCTTCCCAAATTTCCATGGACAAGCATCCTCTACAGTACCTAGAGGGAATAGGTAATACCAGTGACTCAGAACAGTGCTAGCTATCCTCACTGCTGTGCAGGCAGTAACACTTCACAGTTCTATGATATCGGTATGGTTTTTTCCCCTTTAATGGATAGTGTGACAGCTAATTGTGTCAATGTGACTGGGCGGTGGTACCCAGTCATTTGGTCTGCATGTTGCTTTGAAGGTATTCCGTGGATATGATTAATATTTGAATCAGTACATTTGATGTAAAGTAAATTATTCTCCATCATGTGGGTGAGCCCTAATCAATCAGCTGAAGGCCTTAAGATCAAAGACTGAGGTGCTCTGAAGAAGTAAAATTCTCAAGACTGCATCAAGGAAACCCTGCCTAAGCTTCCAGCCGGCTCTCCTGCAGAGCTCAGACTTAACTCTGCACAATCGATTCTTGCCTTAATTTCTCACCTGCTGGCTAGCCTTACTGATTTCAGACTTGCTTAGCCTCACGGTGGTGCAAATCAACTCCTTACAATCAATCACTCTCTCTTTCTCTCTTCTCTTTTCTTCTCTCCTCTCTTTTCTCTCTCTCCCCTTTTCTCTGGCAAACCATAATACAGATGAAGAAACGGAAGCCTAATGTGTTCTATGTTGCACAGGCAATAAACAGTGGATGCAAGACTTGAGGGAAATCTGTTTACAAGGGCATGTTTTAATCACTAGACTCCACTGCACAGGGAGTGACTCATGGTGACTACATCCAAATTTGATATCCAAAGCACAGGCAAAACACAATTTTAAATGAATTTTATTAAATTCCAGAAAGAATAGATGCCAGGAGAGAACTCTTCTTCTGGTTGCATTATTTTGAAATGGGGCCTTTATATGTTGCCCAGGCTTATCTTGAACTCCTGAGCTCAAGTAATCCTCTCCTTTGCTCTTCCTCGGCTTCCCATGGAACTGGATTAGGGGTGTGTGCCACCAGGCCTGGTTTCTGATGACATTTTTCTCTTGTAATTGAGAGGAGACTTCCAACCTGGGGTTTTCCAAGAGGTATAACCAACTTCTTTTAAATGAATTAGTGTAAAACAACACCATTTTATGTAGTTTCCAATTCTCTGGATCAGCCAGAAGATCCTTCCAAAATTGATGGCTTGGCTAACACCTGTCAGGTGCTCATGAAATCAGGGATGAGCTGAGCTATTCCAGAAGAAATGTCAAGCTGATCTAGAGAATTATGAGCTAAATAAAATGGTGTTGCTTTAAGCTACTTCATTCAAGGGAGGTTTGCTATACAGCCCAAACTAACTGATATATACAAGTGCCTTTCACTAAATAAGGATACTATTTCTTCCCAGCCAGTGTCTAAAACAGATATCTATCTTCTTAAATAAGCCAAACATGCCCACAAGGTGCACAAGGTGTTAACCTTATGAAAGGAACTTTATTTCATTTCTATACTTTATATGATTATGATTTATACTTTTACATTCAATTGTTATAGCTGACTAATATCAAAGCATACTGTTTCATCTAGGATTCCTCCTGCTGTGACCCAAACACTTGACACACAAACTTAGAGGAAGACAGGTTTTATTTGCTTGTGGTTCTAGAGATTTTAGTTTATACACATATATAGTCCATTTACACCACAGCCAAGCAGGAGCTAGGGCTTCAGGTCCTTAGAGTATGATGGCAGGCAGGAGAGGGAGAGGGAGGGAGGGAGAGAGGGAGGAAGAGAGAGAGAGAGAGAGAGAGAGAGAGAGAGAGAGAGAGAGAGAGAGAGAGAGAGAAGGGAAGCTTAGAGCTGGAAGGTCCAGCTGGGTGGATCTGGGACACACACATGTCTTAACCTGGCCACACACTTCAGACCGGTCCAAGAGTGGTTGCCTTTTGACTATGAGGTCCAAGGATATTTTGCATCAAAACCATAACACACACTTTTCTAGAGTTAAAATCCAACAATTAGGCATATTTCATAGTGATCTTTTAGTTTCTTTTGTATCTTGATGTTGGTGTGATGAGAGACCATAGTGAGGTCACTATTTGCATAATATTTCACATGTCCAAAGGGACCTGATTATGGTTAGACAATTCCAACACGCATTTCAAGTAAAAGAATATATATGTAAACTCTAATATGCTGCCAGGACATAAGCTCTCTGTGTTAGTTGGTTTTCTGTCACTATAACAATTCCTGAGATAATCAACTTATAAAGAGAAAAGGCTAATTTTGCTCATAGTTTTGGAGGTTGCAGTCCATGGTCAAGTGGTCTGGTAACTGCTCTTGTGGGAGGCAGCTTAGTGGAGCAAAATGACTCAACTCATTGCCAAGAAGCAAGAGATAGAAAGGGACCCAGGTCCTAAACTCTTTGAAGCCACACCTCCAATGACCTAAAGACCTCCTGCTAGGCCCAGCTTCTTATAGATCCACCATCTTCCAATATCATCACCAATAGTGGGGACCCAGTCTTTAAAACATGGGCCATGTGGGGGCATTTAAGATCCTAAGTATAGCACTCTGTAAAAGCAGCTTCATCGTTTGTTTGACTGTGTTCATTATCAGTACCTATAATCTGGAACATAGTGGTTCTCAATAAATATTTATATAATGAATAAATGATTATGGACCCCAAAAGTGTGAACAAATATATATCTCTTTTTGATGTGCTTTCAAACATTTTTAAAATATTTTAGTGTGTGTGTGTGTGAGTGTGTGTGTGTGTGTGTGTGTGTGTGTGTATTACTGAAAATTGAACCTAGGGACATTCTAACTCAAAGTCACACCCCAAGCCCTATTTTATTTTTTATTTTGAAACAAGATTTTAAAATAAGTTGCTGAGAGGTCCTTGCTGAGTTACTGAGACTGGCCTCAAACCTGCAATCCTTTGTTTCAGCCTCCTAACTACTGAGATTATAGGTGCGAGCCACCACACCTGGTATGTTTTCTATTCTTTATCAAATAGATTGTTGTCTTCATTCTATTTAATTTTTCTTCCTAGATGATTACTAATGTTAAAACATATTCAAATAAGTTCTTTTTAGAGGTAATATGGTAGTTTTCTTTAAGTTGGGCAAGTCATCAACCATTCCAAAACTCTCTAGACCTCTACTGCTTGTATTATCATTATTTATATTCCCTTTAATCTAACAAGAAATAGAACCCTACAAGACCTGTAACAACTGATAAGACCATTCATTATGCAGTCTGAAGGTGCAATCCAGTATGGTGAATGCAGTCATTTTCCTTGGAATTCAAGTGAATGCCAACTATGTTTATTAGCACAGCTGTTACTCTGAGGAAAGTCACTGAGTAAATTCAAGAGTTGTGGTTGTGGTTTAATCAGAAATTATTATTATTATTGTTTATTATTATTATTATTATTATTATTATTATTATTAGTGGTACTGGGGTTCCTGGAAGCCCTTCTACCTCCAGGCTACACTCCCAGACCTATTTTATACTTTTTTATTTAAACAGAGTCTCTTAAGCCAGTGCAGTTGGCTTCGAAACTGTGTGATCCTCCTGTCTCTGCCTCCCAAGCGCAGGGATTACAAGAGAGCGCCACCACGCCCGGCAGAAATTATTTTTTTAAAAAAGCTGTTGGGTTCCAGATGTGTAGGAATTAACCAATGGTTGTAGTAAAATCAAGTTCTTACCTTTGCCTGCATATTTGGTGTTTTGGTTTGTTAAGTTAGTTGATTTTGTTTTTAGGACAGGAGGTTTAATCAAGGGTGTCTTCCTCTAAGTTACACTATCTATTCTTTTTTATCTTGAAATGGTCTCACTAAATTGTCTAACATGGTTTCAAATTTGTGATCCTCCTATCTCAGCCTTCCAAGTACTGGGATTAAAGGCATGCACTACTAACCAGGCTGTTGCCTGCACATCTGAATCACTCAGAATTAAAAAAAAAAATTATCCTATATGATGATAGGCATGGTGGCATATACCTGTAATCTCAGTACTTGGGAGGCTGAGAAAGGAGGATTATAGGTCAAGGCCAGCCTCAGCAACCTAGCAAGACCCTGAGCAACTTAATGAGACCTCACTTCAAAATAAAAAAAATAACATAGGGCTGTGGGTGTAGCTCAGGGATAGAATGCACCTGGGTTCAATCCCCAGCATCTCCCCATCCTATAAGGTATTTGAGTATGGGTTTATAGAAACTATATGCTTAATATTCTTGTAAACTTAAAACTATCCTAAAGAAGTTGATTTTTAAAGAGAAAGAAAAGAAAAAATACCATCTTAAATGGTATTTGAGTATGGGTTCATAGAAACTATATGCTTAATATTCTTGTAAGCCTAAAACTGTCCTAAAGAATAAAGTTGATTTTTAAAGAGGAAGAAAAGAAAAAAAAAATGGCATTCACACACACACACACACACACACACACACACACACACACACACAGGAGCCTGGGGTCTGAGCATCAGAATCTTAACTGCTCTCTGAAGGGAGTATTCAAACCAGGTTTGAGAAGAACAGCCTTGAAGGTCCTGCGGGTTCTCTGGCTAATGGAAGCAGCCCCTTTGGTGTCAAATGAGTAAAGGAGCTTAATTTTTGCTTTTCAAAAGCCTATTAGAAGATGAATGGATTGACGCACAGAAGTGTTACAGGTCTAGAGTCATGCTAATGTCTGGAAGCTGGGAAGCACCCTTAAGTGATGCATTAATCACCATGGTACTAAAACGGGAGTCGGGAGTCATCTAAGAGAGAGCGTAGTGGAAATCGGCAAGCTCGTTTTACTAGAGACTTGAGCTTCTTGCTTTATTAGAGGCTAGCTGCCCCTAATAAAATGAACTGAGCAAGAAAATGGGCTTGAATTGAACAACTATGAGCACAATGGGCTCGAGGAGACCCCCCCACACCATGTTTATGGTGAGATAGTCTAGGGTTGGCGCAGGATCCTAATTACAGCAATAACTGAGCATCCTTCATAGTAAACTGCAGGCAGGATCCTAATTAATGAGCTCAGTTCATCTGAAGCTAAGAGTCTACCTACGGCGCATGAGAGACGCATATCCATCAAGCCCAAGCCAGACGTGGGCCCTGCAGAATGTGTTCTATTAATGTCATTTAACATCTTTTATCAGTGCCTCTCAGAGCACTTCATAAATGTTAACTCTCACTGCGCTCTCGGGAAAAGTTTCTGATAACACACTGGCTGGCAGGCAAGTCAGCCTTAGCCTTGGATTACCCCAGGAGAAGCAGCTCCCAGCAGCCCAGGGCTCGGGGTCTGGGCCTAGCGAGGACGCTGAAGGAATGGACTCTGATAGTAGAGGAAGAGTAAGTGTGTTGAACAGTGTTTCTGGCCCACAGTCTGATTCACACTGGGGCCTGAGGCAAATCTCAGACTTGGGCATCTCCACTGAGAAATTAATTTAATGTCTTTCCAGTTTCAAAGGATGGTTTGAAGACAGACACCTTGACCGTTTTTAGGGGCAGAACTTGTTCCTTCCAGCCCTGAACTATGATTTCTTCTGGGGCAATACAAGAGCAGAGCAAAAACTGTAGGAGTTAGCCAGACCTGGGTTCGAATTCTAGCTGTGTAGGCTTTGGGCTCTTGATCTCAGTCTTTGGGGGCTGCAGTCTCTCCATACCCCAAATGAGGTTTACCATGCTGGCCCTCAGGTAGGGCTGCTGTGAAGAAGGTAATCGAGAGTCAGGATCCTCATCAGGATAGCGTTCTTTACCTACCATGCTGCCTACTTAAGAGAATGTCAGGAAGGTAGTTCTCAATCAACATGACTATTATTATTGTTATTTTTATTGGTCATTGTAACCATATATCTTAATGGGGTAGAAGATGGTAGAGGCATACATGCACACGTCACCCATTTAGCCCTTCCCCAATTCCCATCCCATTCCCTCCCTCCTTCAAGTTTGGTTTCGTGATTGATATGTTTACCAATGTACATCATGTGCATTAGGAAAGTTCCCTCTTTCCTCTCCCATTCCCCCAGTTAGGTTGTTTTATTTGCTCATCTCTGGCTTCTCCTTCCTTGTCTAGAGTTCTTCCTATGACCCTTTTTCTCCCTAGCTTCCACATAGTAGGAAGAGCATCCAATTTTTTACTTTTTGTGGTTGACTAATATCACTCAGCACGTGGATTACAAAACTAAAGGATATGTACAAAGTGTGACTGTTATTGAGTTAAGCTTTCCCCTTTCCCTTAGTGTAAGACTGAAGTAGCAAGGCCAGTCAGGACACCACTATAGAACCCAGGCAGCAAGAGTCAGACAGGCCTCACTGGAGGAGGCGGTAGCTCTGAGAGCTTTGTAAAATGCAGATTATTAGTCAGGCCTCTCTTTCGGCTCCTATTTCTGTCCCACCTAGGGATACCTCACTGTCTTTTCCCCTGAAGTTGTTATAACAAAGCACCACAGAATGGGTCTTAGAAGAGCAAAAAATGGATTGTCCTACAGTTCCAGTGGCTAAAAATCCAAAATCAAGGCTACCTCTGGGGTTTCATCAAAGAATGGATTCTATGCTTCATACCTAACTTCTGGGAAACCCTTGACCCACCTTGTTCAATAGACAGATGCCTCAGATCACTGCAATCTCTGCCTCTGTCTTCATGTGGCTTTCTTTCCTGTGTGTCTCTGGGGTCCGAATTTCTCTCTTTTAACGGGGAATGATGACACACATGTGTAATCCAGTACTTGGGAGGCTGAGACAAAATAAATAAAAATAAGGCTGGGGTGTAGCTCAGAGGTAAAATGTCTCTGAAATCAATCTTCAGTACCAATAAATAAATAAATAAATAATAAATAAAATATTTTTCTGTTCTTATAAGGACCCAAATCATTGGGTTAGACCTACTTTACAACAGTATGGCTTTATGTTAACTTAATAACAACATCAAAGACCCTCCTTCCAAATAAGATCTCATTCAAAGGACTTAAAAGTTAAAACTTGGATACTCATGTGAGAATATAATTTAACTTATACCCTTTAAGAAGTGTCAGTCACAGCAAAGACAACTCAGCAGCCAATGGCTTGAGTGTTTATTTATTTGGGTTCTAGGAATTGGACCCAGGAGTGCTCTACCATTGAACTACACCCAGCCCCCTTTATTGTCTATTTTTAAATAGATCTTATTAAATTACTTGAGCTGTCCTCAATCTTGCAATCCTCCTGCCTTAGCTTCCTGAATCACCGGGATTACGGGTGTGCACCACCACACCCAGTGCCAGTCTTGTTCCACTTTCATGGATTTTATTGCCACCAGTTCCTAAGTATCTTTACCTCCATAGTCTAGGAAGGAGGATCTTGGCAGGTGGAGGGCTACAGCCCTCCCTGGGAGGCTCTGGGTGAGCATCGAAGAGGCGCTAAGAATCAGCATCAGCCTCCAGGAGGCATTCGACGCCCCTTAAGCAGCCTCCCAAGCAAGCAAGCTCCAGCTGGCTGCAGTCTTGCTATTTGTCAGGGCTTTAGGGCTGATGCCTTATCACCCTGACAACAGATGTTGTTCCTGGGGCTTCTAGAAGTAACTTACACATTCACCAATGTTAAATTCATGCTTTTACAACAAATATAGTTCAGATGTTTCAAAAGCAGACTTCCAAGAGCATACTCAGTGCCAGGGTTGCTTCACCCCCCCGCCAATTTTTCTTTATTATCAATAAATGCCAATCCATTTGAATATTCAAATCCTTTCCTAATTCACAGATCATGCCAACACTGAACATTTTCTTTTTATATTCCGTTAAGCTTATCAATGATCTCCCAGATGAACAGAACATCATTTATAACATTTCTTTTCAGGGACATTACCCTACCTGGGGATTTTTCTAATGCCCAGGAAAGGTATAATTGATGTGGTTATAACTGATTGGAGATGGGCATAAAAGAGAAATTGATTTAAAAGATGATATGATGTTGGGCGTGGTGGCACACTCCTTTAATCCCAGTACTTGAGAGGCTGAGACAGAAGGATCAAAGGTTCACAGAGAGCCTCAGTAATATAGTAAGACTCTCAGCAACCTAGCAAGACCCTCTTTTTTGTTAAAAAAGACAATATGAGCTATGTGCTTTGGACATTTGATGGCATTTCTACCATGTTCACAAATGGCAGCTTGAGGGAATTGTTTCTATGCCTGTCATTGAGAGGGACCCAAAGGACTCCTGAATTCCAGTTTGAACAGGTTGAGCTCAAAATGCAAGTGGAGCATCCATGCAGAGATTTCCAGGAAGCTGTTGACTGTAGGGGGTCTTAAGTTCTGGTGTGACAGCTCTCCAAGAAAATGGGTGTGATCACTCAGAAAGTGTGCAGGGTGAGAATAAAAATGATCCCAGGACAGGATTGAGGGTTGGAGGTGAACATTAACACTCAGGATAAGAGGATGAACAGCCTATCAAGAAACCCAGTGAGGGGACAGGGAAAGAAGGAACATGACCAAGAGTGGGGCTGAGAGGTAAATCAAGAGTCTGATATGATAGAAGAGGACCAAGACAATTAGCTTCGTAAATAAGGACTCAGTGGTGAACAGGATAAGCAGGTGCTTCATCATCCAGCCAGATAAGAACTAAAAAGCATCTGTTGAAGGAAGATCACAGGTTAGATGCTAGCCTCAGCCACATAGTGAGGCTCTCAGCAACCTAGTAAGACCCTATTCAAAATGTAAAGTCAAAATGGCTAGCGTGGAGCTCAGAGGTAGAATGCCCCTGGCTTCAATCCCTAGTACCACTACCATCACCAAACAAACAAACAAACAAACAAACAAACAAAAAAAGCATCTTTTAAGTTTTATTTGTTTTTTCTTTTTCTTTTTTCTTTTGGTGGTGGTACTGGGGTTCCTGGAAACCCTTCTACCTCCGGGCTACAGTCCCAGACCTATTTTATATTTTTACTTGGAAACAGGGTCTCTTAAGCCAGCGAGGCTGGCTTCGAACCTGCGCGATCCTCCTGTCTCTGCCTCCCAAGCGCCGGGATTACAAGCGTGAGCCACCACGCCCGGCGTCTTTTAAGTTTTAAAAGGAGTGGTTGGTGGAATGAAGGCAGTGTAAGACTAAACGTAGTAGTTGAGAAATAAAAAAAGAATATACAAAGTATAAAAAATTGCATAGAGAGGAATGAGAGAAAGAAAGAGGGGAGAGAGAGAGGAAACGGTAGCTGGAAATGGACGTAGGATTTTCCTTCCTCTCCGGTGGATGAGGCTTAAGTATTTCAAGTGCAGATGGAAGAAAACTAGGAGGAAAGGTCGGTGAGGAGGCTCAAAGTGCAGGGAAGGGGGAAGTGATCGGATGATGGAGTGAAGCGGACACAGCTGGAGAGGCTGGGATTGGGACCTTGCACAGAGGAAGGTCACTTTTTGTTTGCATACAAAGGTGACTCATATCCAGGCCCAGCCTCACAGTTCTCTGGTAAGTGAGTCTTATTTTCTGAACCACCTAGAGATCTTCAAACAGGCATTTCCCTTTCCTCCTTCTCTCATCTCTTCTGTTCAGATCCTGTTTTGTTTTATTATCCCTCTCCACATCTATAAGGTTTCACCATATCACCCACCTAATCAAGAATTCTTACCATGTACCTGCTTCCTGCGTCCAGCGTGAATTCCTTGAGTTGCTTTCAACGTCCTCACGATCAGGCTCATTATTACTTTTCCAGTCGGTCTCTCACCCCAGTGTTTACCTTTTCCTCTGTAGAAGTAAATTGCTCTTCCCTGTGGAAGACAGGCTTATCTTTACCTCCCTGACTCCATTCATACTGTTCTCTCTGTGAAATAACCTTTCTGTGCCCCTAGCTCAACAAACCCTACCTATCCTGGATGGCCCAAGCCAAGTGTCACCAAGCCTCATTTTTTCTGTGCTTCTATGAAGTTGTCTTCAATTGCATGCCGTGTCCTTCTCTCTGGCTGTCTTATTATCCTTAGCACTGCACAGGTTCATTCTTGCTTTCCTATGGGTAAAAATTATCAACAATAAACATGAAAATCAAGCTCAAACCTCTAGACGTATTTGTAGCCAAGTCAGCATTTGACTTAATTCTACTGAGCAAATGATGGTTCTCCTTACTTTCACATTGCTTTCTTTTACGTGATAGCTCATGATTTACATTTTCCAAAATCCTAATTATCCAGCATGACTTCTCTGCTTTAAAACAGCTCCATATCTGAATTGTTATAATTTCTTATCTAAAGTAGGCTTGCAAATCATATTATTAAGCAAAATTTTCCATTCCCCCATGAAAAAAATTTACCGATGTTATTTTTCTCCAGAAGACAGACCAACTCCTATAACATGAAACTCCAGCATTTTTTGGTAGTGGGATAAGATCTTTGTGTATATGATTAGTTAATAATGTTTGACCTTATTCATTTCCAATCCCTTCTCTTCCATCAAGTTATCATAAATTATGGTTTTACCGTGGAAAATTGTCAAATTTCTGTTGCTATCAACACTGCCCCTCAAGTTATAACACATTCTAATTCCATTATACACAAATCTGATGTCGATCATAATTCAGTTTCATAAATTGTTGTCATAAAGTGATTGTCATAAAGCAGGCTATATTTGCTCATGAGAACGGTGCTATAATTGGGGTTGCATTTCTAATATAGAATGCAATATCAAATAAATAATAAATACGTGAAATATGTGCCATAAAATCAAATATACAAAACTATTAACCTCTTCAGTTAATTAAAATTGTAAGGTCTATAAATTGGACATAAATCAACTGTGCACATTCTACAACAGGCTCCCGATGAGCTATAAAGTGCACAAATAGCACACAAAAATTATGAGTGGCCAAATCAAAGATGTGACCTAAAATAGAAGCTGAAGTTCACTTCAAATAATAAATTAACAATAAACTTCTGTGTTTTATTATCTGTGGGGAGACTTACTTTGGGCGGGTGTTTGCACTACAAAACCCCCAAGACAGTTTCAGAGAACAAGGCTTGGTTGTGTGAATAGTGTTAATTAGTGTTGGTGCTGTAGTACTGGCCTGGGATTCAGACCACTTGATTTAAACCCAGTCTGAAGTCGGCTATGTGCAGACCACAGATCTGAGGTCTCTGTATCTCAGTTTCCTTAGCTATTGAGTGAATGTCGAAGTAATGACCTCTAGCTCTAAACCTCCAGGTTCTATCCTAGAAGGGCTTTATGAGGACGATTTGGAGAGCTAATTTTCTTGAAAAGCTATCGAAAGATGTTTAGGCTATGATATATATTTTCCTAGGTCAATTCAGTTTAACAAAGCAAAGGGATTGAAAGTCATTATACCTGAGTTAGGCATATCCCCAAGTATTTTAATATTGGGCATGGTGGCACGTGCCTGAAATCCAGGACACGAGAGGCTGAGCCAGGAAGATTGCAGATTGCAGATTTGAGGACAGGCTTAGCAACGTAGACTCCCAGTAACCCAGTGAGACCTGAGGCCCTTTTTCAAAACAAACAAACGACACCAACCAAATAAAAAACAAAAAAACAAAAAAAAACAAAAAGGGCGGGGGATATAGCTCAGAGATAGAATTCACCAGGGTTTAATCCCCAGTACTACTACTACTACTACTAACACACACACACACACACACACACACGCACACACACACACACACACACACACTTTTAATAATCTTTCTTTGGAGTGGACACCTGACAACGTTGAGGAGTAGGGTTGGTATCTTGCTAGAACATTTACTTACAATGACAAGAAAACACAACTAATTTCCTTTTATCTTTTGCATCTCCTTGACTTAAAGCTACACATAGAGATGCTTAGATCAAAACATGTATGGGCACTGAAAACCAATAATCCCCTTAAATTATTTTGCCGGACACATGTTTTTACTGGAACATTCCCAAACTAATCCGCACTTTATTAAAAACCTGAAAGAATGAAAGAAACCTTTCTATTTCTGGGGCTTGACACCATACTGCCCTTGCTCTGAAACTACTTAAGAATAATTACTTCTAAATGAACTAGCATCAATGAACTAGCAAGAAGGTAAGGATACCAAGACACCAAAAATCTAAATACAAAAGCTTTAACCTGGAGAAGAATGTGAAGCACTCAACAAACATTTTGCCTGTAATATATTTATTGAATCCCAGTGAAATGGAACTTGGTGTCCAGGCCTTGAGGAGATGGAGACATTTGACAAAACCAAGACCCACCCATGCAGTGTCCCATGAGAGTTTCCTGCAAATATGGGCATCTAAGGACTCCGTCCTGAGGATAAAAATGTATCCGAAATAAATTTGTACCTGGAGGTAAAAGGCAAGTCAGCAAGAAAACCGTCCATCTTGGATCTTAGAGATGAGTAGAGGGAATATAGATCTTTCTTGGGAATTTAGTGTTTAGACCTACCTTCAAGCATATTGGCTGACAAAATTTGTAATAGCTGGTGATTCCTAAAACTTTAAAGTAAGAGTAGGTTAAAGTGATCCAAAATAAATTGTTTCCCCAGGCATTTGGCAAAATAAATAAATAAATAAATAAATAAATAAATAAATAAATAAATAAATAAAAAGACATCTTGCTGGGCATGGTGGTGCATACCTGTGCACTTGGCAAGCTGAGTCAGAAAGATCATAGGTTCAAGGACAGTGTGAAGTAGCTTAGTGTGACTGTGTTTCAAAATACAAAATAAAAAGAGCTGGAGGTGGAGCTCAAAGTTAGATTTCTCCTAAGTTCAATTCCCAGTACAAAAAATAAAGAAATTATCTCTAAAGGAATCAATTTGCAACACAGGCTTGAAAGAATTCTCAAAGTTAAAGTTGTAAAAAATATGAGTTCATAGTCAAAAATTACAAAAGAGCAAGGAAAAAAAAATCATGGTAAATGTAAATCAATAGCAATAATAGATAGTACAAGTAGATATAAAATGACTTCAAATGTTGGAATCATCAGGTACAAAGAAAACTGTACTAAATTTTGAAAGAAGTAAAAAAGTGAATTAAAATATTAAAAAAGAGTAAAAAATCAAAATTTAAAAAGAACCAACAGAACTTCTTGGAAGAGCCCTGTGATTACATTGGGCCCACATGGATAACCCAGGATAATCTCTTTAACTCTTCATCCGCCAGCTGATTAACAGTCTTAATTCTTTCTACAACCTAACTCTTGTCATAAAACATAAACCAGCATATTTCCAGATTTTTGGATAGTAGTACATAGGCACCTTTGTAGAGCCTACCACAATAGTGGATATGACTTCAGAAATTATAATATATGTAAATGGACAAAATAATTTTCCTTTAAAAAAAGATTTTTTTAAATTAGATTAATAAATTTTGGCTGCATGCTGCTTATTGGAGACATAGCTAGAGAAATATTGTAGATAAGAAAGGGAGAAGATATACCCACAAATTCTAATCAAAAGCAAGCTGAAAAACTGTATTAATATTAGACTGAATTGACTTGAAGACTGGAAAGCATTACCAGAAATAGAAACATTATGTAATGATGAAAAACTCAATTTGTATTGCCTTACTATAAACCTTTAAATATATAAATCACAATTGATGCAATGAGAAGGAAAAATACTAGAATCTGCTGTCATATTGGGAGACCTTAACACAGACTTTCATTTCTTTACTTTTAGTAGCTCATTGCAATTACACATCATAGTGAGGTTCAATGTGATATTAACAGGCTTGATTTAATAGAAAATATATGTATGCAAATTATTATAACCAGCCAGTTAAGGACACACATTTCTTTCAAAGCAAATGGAATATTTACAAAAACTGATCACAAATGGCTCATATAAGTAAAATCTTAACAAACTTCAAAGAGTTACTTTCCTGCAGACAATTTTCTCTGATACCAGATTGATTATATTAAAATTAAAAATAGCAACAAAAATACCCAGGAAAACCTCACATGCTTGAAATACATTTCTTACAAAAATGGTTGAATGGAAATGATTGGTAAAGGTGGATTATGAGTCCATAATGATCTGTTACACAAGTCTATCTTTGAAAATTTCTAAATAAAAACAAAAATACATAAACTTACAAAATAACCTAGATCTGGAAGGAAATCATAGAAAAACATAGAATCAAATGACAATCATATTATGCACCACAACTTGTTACCATATTACTCGAAGGAAAAGATTTTTAACTTTATATTCTTATAGCAGAAGAAAGGTACATTAACACTTTCCAAGCTGGTGTCAAGAAATTAGAAAAAGATCAGCAGAATAAATCCAAAGAAAATAAAAGAAAGATGAAAGCAACAAAGAGGGCTGGGAGAGTAAAGTAGAAAATACACAATAGGAAAGATTATAAAGAGTAATCAAACTGAACACATGCTGGAAAGATTGATTATGGCAGAGAGAATGGAAGCCATTACCACACTGTCAAGAAGTGCTTCTGCTGAGGATACTGTTCCCCAGCGATTCTGCAGGCTCGAAATTGCAAGTGTAAGAAAAGCATCAGTGAGCAGTAAGCAGAGGGCTTGGGGCAGCCAATTCTGCTTTGGGGTCATCTGAGAATGAAGTCGTCAGCCTCCGTGACCTTGTGAGACACGGGAGTTGGGCAGCTGCGGAAGGGAACCCTGGTAATCCAGGGTGGATGTAGCAGTGTCCACTGGGGAAGTGGGAGCCCTTTGTCTGCCGCACACATTGCCAGGCAACCTGAGCTCCTGGGTCCTTCCTGAAAATGTTTCCCCATCACACTGAGATCGAGGATAAAAAAAGAAAAAAATGAAGGGCACAAATATAAATGCTAGGAATTTAAATAGGACATAACTACTGGTGCTTCAAAGATTTAAAATACAAGAAAATAGAGTAAAAAAGTTTGCCCTACTATAGTTGAAAGCTTTAATAAAATGTTTATGTTCCTAGGAAAATACAACCACACAAAAAATAGCCTAAAGGGCTTATCTCACTTATGTCCGCAAGTCAAGTCACAGTCGATATGCACTTGGGAACACTGGGCAGCGCATCAGCACCGTGCCAGAGACTCTTTTTGTGATACTGGGATTGAACCCAGGAAATTTTACTTCTGAGCTACACCCCAGCCCTTTTTATTTTTGTTTGGAAATAGGGTCTTGCTAAGTTACTGAGGGTGGCCTTAAATCTGGGATTCTCCTGTCTCAGCCTCCCAAGCATTGGGATTACCGACATGTGTCATTGCACCCAACTTCTGCTAAGAATAACTTTAAACAGTGAATCACTAATAAAGAGTATAAAAATATGTCAAATACCACAGCAAATGGACCATGAAATAGATACTTACAGTTTGAGAGCTGATACAATGCAGAGGTCACCATATTTGCCCTCAGCTAGGAGCCAGTGGGCATGTACTTTGTACATGCCCATGTATACACATGACCCCGAAGGCACTGATTTGGGGTTAACAATAAGTTTTAGCAAGTAGGTAATTTTTAAACACAGAATTCATGAATAATAAGAATTAAGCCTGGCGTGGTGGCACATGCTTGTAATCATAGCATTTGAGAGGCTGGGACAGGAGGATCCAGGTTCACGGCCAGCCTCAGGTACTTAGTGAGGCTCTCTACAACCTAGTGAGACCCTGTTTCAAAATAAAGAATAAAAAATAGGGCTGGGGGTGCAGCTCGGAGGTAGAATGCCCTGGATTTCATCCCTAGTATCTCTCCTCTCTCTCTCTCTCTCTCTCTCTCTCTCTCTCTCTCTCTCTCACACACACACACACACACACACACACACACACACACACACTAAAAACCAAAACAACAAATAGTAAGAATTAACTGGATTCTCTTTAGGACAAGGAAGAAGACAATGGTAGAGGCCCTTATCAGACCAGAGAGACTTGGGAAAAACAAGATACAATCTTCTTTCAGGCAAATGGTATTAGTACATACATGAAAAAACTCAAGCAAACCTATAATAAATTATTATAGCTAGTGGAAGGTTACAAAGATTGCCTCATACAAAATCAATATACAAAAATTAATTGACTTCCATACATCACCAACTACCATTAGAAAATATAATTTAATAAAAGGTACCATTTAAACTGGGCATGGTGATGCATAATAGCTTTATTTATTTTTTATTCAAAAACAGAGTCTCTTAAGTGATGTGAGCCTCACAGAGTTGCTAAAGCTGACTCTGAGCCAGAGATGCCCTATCTCAGCCTCCCAAGTACTGGGATTACAGGTGTGCACCACCACACCCAGTTGAAAAGATTTTTTGATAAGACTGAGCTCAGATTTTGATGAGGATGTGGAACAACACTGCTTGGATATGGTTGGTGGGTATGTAAATTATTTTGTAAATTTGAAAGTACACATCCAATCATCTAGCTCCTCTAATCCTTAGGTATTCTTACAGCATTTCTTTGAGACAAATCTCATTAGCCCTATTTTATTCTATTATTTTTTATTTTGTTCTACTGGAGATTGAACCCAGGGGCATTCCACCTTTGAGATATGCCCCAGCCCTATTTTATTTTTATTCCGAGACAGGGTCTTGCTAAATTGCTGAGGCTGGCCTTAAACCTGTGATCCTCCTGTCTCAGCTCCCCAAGTACTGGCTTGCATCATTAGCTCCATTTTATAGAAAGGAAATATTTAAACATAGTGAGATTAAGAAACTTAATGGGATGAATGGTAGAAGATGGAATGGAAATTCAAATCTATCTCTCTTTTACTTAGAGAAACTTTTTCATGTGTGTATTAGAGACTTATAGAAGATTGCTCATAAAGCAATATAATAACAAAACATAAAACCCCAAACACTTGGTATTCCCTTTGACAGTAAAAATATTAAATAAATTGTGGTATATTATCACAAAATAATACCACAAAATAGTGACAGGTAATGACTTATAGTTATACACAGCTACATGGATGACTTCTAATACTGAACGGAAAAGCAAACTTAGAAGAATAATGGAGCCAGGCGTGGTGAAACATGCTTGTAATCCCAGCATTTGGGAGGCTGAGACAGGAAGATCATGGTTTGCGGCCAGCCTCAGCTAATACTTAGTGAGGCTCTTTGCAACTTAGTGAGACCCTGTTTCAAAATAAAGAATAAAAAATTAAGGCTGGGGTGTAGCTCGGAGGTTGAATGCCCCTGGGTTCCATATCTGGTACAACAAAAAATAAAAAAGAAGAATTGACAGTATGATTACATTTACATAGCATTTTAAGTGCTAATTTAGACAAATACTGCGTGAAATTAAAACTATAAACAAAAAGACGAGGGCATGGTCCTCAAAATAAAAATAATCCTTTATCTAAGGGAGAGACAGATGGAGCGGCTTGGGATGTTTACCAGGTAATAGAAACACTCTCTTTCTTAAACTGGTTCATGGGTTCCTGTATTGTTATTCCTTATCTTTTACACACACACACACACACACACACACACACACACACACACACACACATTTTGGTATATATAAAGTAAACTCCTTATCTTTTACACACACATTTTGGTATATATAAAGTAGTTCCTTATCTTTTACACACACATGCACACACACATTTTGGTATATATAAAATATTGGGGAAGGGGATAAATGAGTGATGTGCATGTATGCATTACCATCTTGTACTCCATTAAGATGTCTGCCTACAATCACACCAATAAAAGAAACTAAAGTATTTAGTGAAACATCTAAAAAAAATAAAACAATAAACCAAACAACCAAAATGAAAAAATTTCAGTTAATTGCCCAGGCTGGCAATGCACCTCCAAGGGCTTGACGATAAGGAAGCTGACCTTCCATTAATATCTTTAGCTTTCTTATTTTGACTTTTTTTGGTGTGATGCTAGAGACTGGACCCAGGGACATTCTACCTCCGAGCTACATCCCCAGCCCGATTTTTTATTCTTTATTTTAAAGCAGGGTCACACTTAGTTGTGCCTAACTAAGTCGCTAAAGCTGGCTGTGAACTGGGATCCTCCTGTTTCAGCATTCCAAGTGCTGGGATTACAAGGGTGTGCCACTGTGTCCAGCTTTTTTTTTTTTTGACATTTTGACAAATGCATCTTACAGAATTTTTACAACATTCAAGACAAGCCTTCTGAGTCTTATTTTATCTCAAAAAGACATGGGAAGTGATGCGTGCATGTATGCCTCTACCATCTTGTACCCCTTTAAGATGTATGAGTACAATGCACTGATTAAAAAATTAAAAAAAAAAAAAAAAAGAAGACATGGAAGCCTAGCAAGGCAAAGAGACCTGACTGAGAAGGAGTGAGAGCAGGTTCAACAGCTCGAACCCAGCTCTCTTTTATTTCAAACGTGTGCTCTTGTTAAAGGCTAAGTGAGATGGAGGAAATGAAGGTCTGACTCTTTTTCCCTGCAGGTGGCTGGGGCCTCTTTTTAATCAGCAGAGAAGCCAGTCACACACACACACACACACACACACACACACACACACACACTATCGCTATAGTCACTGAAAATGGTAGCTTGCCTAGAGAGAAGACATGGCTCAGAAAAATGGTGACATTTATAACCAAAAAGGTACTTGGGGAGACCCTGCAGATAAAAACAAAAAACAGAAACAGAATACAGCATGGCCTGCGAGCCTGGAAGCGGGTGTTAAAGGGGTCACGTGGGACTTCCCAGGTGACTGAAGGCGGGTGGGACCGTTTCCATGGTCCCTGTAAGGTGGCAGAGTCGGCCTCAGGGAGGACAGTGGATGCTGCAAACACAGACGACAAATTCTGTCGCTGTCTGAGCGTCTGCTCGCTGCAGATAAGGCCGTCCCTCCATCAGCCGGGCGTCCCCTTGCTTTCAGAGGAGTCCAATTAGCATCACTCGTGGAAGAAGAAACCTCTGCTCAGAATTTCATCTTTCAATGGCGAGCTGAGATGAGAACACCTTGGCAGAGGTGATTTGAGGCCTCAGAATGGGGCAAGAAGCAGATAGTTCTGATATGATGTGTTCATGGGGAACATCGGAAATGCTTTTTTTCTCTGGGTAGGCTTTATGCAGTCTGAAAGTATTGTCAGAAATCTGCCATTTCCACTTGCCTTCCCTTCCATGGTCTATTTAACTTCCAATAACCACCTTCTCTAAACGTGGCAGGAAGTAGTGAAGGTGCGACATTTCACAAAACCTTGGTTAACACACTGAGTTTTGAAATAAGACCTGTGAAATATTCAGTGTAAACTTGCCCAAGCAGCCAGTTGTCTACTTTAGCCAGGCAATCAAAGCTCAGGTTAGCAGACTGCCTTGGATTTCATTTCTATTGTCTGCTGAAAATTTCTTTAAAGTCAAAGCACCTCTTCACCCCCCAGATTTGGGCAGCCAGTGGTGTTTTCAGCTTTTTGGTCTTCTGGATCTTCATCCCCTTCTCACTGACTTTTAGAGATCCTTTAAAAGCCTGGTTCCCCTCACTCCCATCCCTCTGGCAGCAAGCACTGCATCCCCTTTTCTTCACAGGATGTAATTGAACTTTCTGGATGAGAAGTCGCACCTCAGACATTTAGCTGTGGTTTTCACAGTCAATAAATGAATAAATTGAAGAGCTCTCCAAGCAGCTGTGGTTTCTGAGGCTGAGAATCCTTTTGCATTGGTCACGTGGCTTCGATTCCTGCCCATCCCCTTCTGATGTTGAGGCCAACTTAGTGGGAGAAGCCAGTTTCCTTTTCTTTCCTATTAGAATTTGAAAATTAGTCATTATGATCAATCAACCAAAAATAATTTCATCAGAGTAGCGATTTTCCTACTTAGAGAATTTAGGGAGTTTGAATCCAGTAAAACTATGGAAATTTCTTCTGCTCAGCTCATTTTTAATAGGCAATACATAACAGAAAAGGTGCCATTTTTAACTCTTTTAAAGCATACAGTTTGGTGGCATTAAGCACTTTTATAATGTTTTGCAACCACCATTACACCTATTTCCAAACATTTTCATCATCCCAAACAGAAAATCTGGAACTCACATTCTATTAATCACATTTTATTTATCCATTTATCTGTTGATGGACCTGTAGGTTGTTTCTATCTTATTTATTTATTTATTTATTTATTTATATTTTTGGTACTGGGGATTGAACCCAGAGGCATTCTTCTAAGCTACACCCCCAGCTTTTTAAAATTTGGAAACAGATTCTTTCTAGTTGCTGAGGCTGGCCTTAAACCTGCAGCCCTCCCGTCTCAGCCTTCCCAAGTACTGGTGTTACAGGCATGCACCACCATGCCTGGCTTGTTTCTATCTTTTGTTTATTGTGAATAATTCTGCTATAAATATTAGCGTATAAATATCTAAATCCCTGGTTTCAACTATGTGGGCACATAACTAGAGGTGGAATTGCTGGATCATACATTTCTGTGTTTAATCTTTGAGGAAGCAGCCCCTTAGTTTTAGACAGAGAGGCCGTCTGTTGACATTGAATAATGACAGACAGGAAATGCCTTCACCCCAGAAAATGAATCTCTTTCTAGTGCAGAGGATTTTAGGAGCTTGAGCAAGCTGGTGAGAATAAGTAAATAGTCCATTTGTGAGCTGACGTGGAGGGAACGTTTCAAATCCCTGTAGTCATCACCTTTCCTACCTTAAGTGAAAGTTGATGCAAGCTAAGTACCAGAAGCAGAAACGACTCCAGCCATCCCTGGAATCGATCCAGCTCTTTTGTTTCAATTCAGTGTGCTTGGACAAGACAAAAATAAAGCAGTTTGAGGCAATGACAATGCTTGTCCACAGTCCCGCGGGTAGTAAATGGCAGGTCTGGGATCCGGTCACACTATCTGGTGGTTCTACTCACTGGAGGAAAAGTAAATGTGAAAAGAATGTATGAGTAACACTCTCAGCAACCTAGTGAGACTTTGTTTTAAAACAAAAATAAATAAATAAATAAATAAATAAATAAATAAATAAATAAAAAAGGTCTGGGGATAGAGCTTGGAGGCCAGAATGCCCCTGGATTCAGTCACCAGCAGCCCTCTCCAAAAAGGGAGTGAATAAATGACGTTAAATGACGTCTTAGTTTCAAAATTTCTCAATGCTTTGGATCTCTTGGGAAGCCTAAGTTGAAAAAAAATCAAGGTGGGAACCAGCAAACAAGTTGTGTCATAACTGTTGTGACTCACCGTGACCTACCGAAGTTTCATTTATTCACCAGGTTCTACGTGGCATCCGCTGGACAAATGGATTTGTTTCTACAAATCCTTATAAAGCACCGCTCCATGACTAGCACCGTTTGACAGCTTGGCAGGTATAGAGATGAATAAGGCATAATCTTTGCCCACCAGATGATAATGTCACAGCTTCCCCCCTTAGGTCTCTTTAATTGGCTTGAACAAATTGCCTGCTTTATAATGACATACATTGCCCCTAAGTAAGGCTGCATCCTGTCAGCTCGTATTATAATGAATGGAATATGCTATCATAATTTATGATCTATTATAAAAAGAATTTAAGAGAAGGAAAAACAATATTTATAGGCTAGGGGCTTGATGGACTTCATCTTGATTAATTGCAAAGCACACATTATTGGTCCCATTTTGTAGTGATAGAGACAAAGACTTGGAAAGGTTAAAGAACTTGCCTATAGCCATATAACTGTGAGCGCAGAGCTGGGCTAGGAACTCCCCCTCCATCTCTCCAGTGTCCCAGCAAGTCTCATTGTATCATGTGGCTTCTTACTGCTCCTAACACAATAATCCCCCCACAATTTCATCTTATCCTTGCTGTGTTGCCCAAGAGCTTCTAAACAGGTCATTCACTGGGATAATTTAGTTAAGTGATGAACGAATAGATGAGAGAGGCTTCTTCACATATCTTATTATTTGCCTATCCTGGATAAAACTGGTGAGATTTTGGTCCGAATTATCATAGGAAATATGGGGGTTTTGTATGCCTGTGAGTTGCTTGCTCTGTTGAATCACCACTCTGTGACCCTAAAAAGTCATAGTTGACAATCATCACTTACTGTAATTGAGGAAGGGATGAAGCTAATCCTCACTGAGTGATAACCACGGTGCTGTGTGAGTATGTAGATGATGTGCTCTATCGTAATGATCCCTATTTTTTAACACTTCTGGGCCACCCATCTTCCCACTCATTACAAGTGTGTTACAGAATCTGACAGCTGTCATCCCCATAGCAGTAGGAAGTTGCTAAAATATAGCATATATACAGTAGTGGTTTTTATTTCTTTAATTGAGTGTCTGAGTGCAAGAAACTATGGTAGTTTCTTCCGTGGATACTTAATCTTCATGGTATCCAGGTAGTTATTATTCTCATTTTTAGCCAAGGAAATGAGGTGCAAAGAGATGCCGTGGTTAGCAAATGACAGATCTGAGATTGTGTCACCTTGGTGATTCCACTCACTACTCTGCTCAGAGAAAAATGGGAGAAATGTGGAGGTCCAAAATGTCCAAGGGAATTGGTTAGCAATGGCCAAGTCCCTGGAAAGATGGTGGAGCAGACGTTAATCAAACATAAATATATTTTTCTGTCATTTACTGTCTGTGCTCAAGCAGACCTCTGAGCTCCAGAGCTAGTCACCTTGGATAATACGACCCTATATCTGCTCCCTTCTGCCCTCCCAGAGTCCTCTTCTCTCTTATTCCATGTGTGAGATGGCTCCTGTGGAGATCTCTGAAATTTCATCTAGAAACCCCCTAGAAGCAATTTCTTGAATTTTTCTTTCATTTCCTTCTTCCTGTATCTACTATATGCAAGGCCCTCAAGGAGCTTAGGATAAAGTGAGAAAGACAGGCATCTAAACTATTCAGTGTAATGTGCTTTACAAAGGCACAGTCAGTCACAGATTTGGGATACAGTTTTTCCTAAGTATCATCAAAGGATTGGTTCCAGGACCATGAGGTTATCAAAATCTATGCATTCTTAAGTCTTATCTAAAGTTAGTGTGCTTCTTGCATAAAACCCATATACATCCTCCTGTATGCTTCAAATCATCTATAGATTACATACAATACCTAGTAAAATGTGAATGCCATGCAAATAGTTGTTATACTGTACTGTTCATGGAACAACAAGAAAAAAAATCTGTATGTGCTTGGCATAGAACAATCATTGTCGGCCTAACATAATTCTCAGTGCTGATTGGTTCATTCTTGTCTTAGGAGATTCAGAAGGACCAATACTACATATAAATAGGCTTGAGTTTGATTTATAGGTTTGCCTAACATTCAAGTGTAAAGCTCTGGTCTGTAAGCAACATGGAAAGTAACTTTGGATTTCTGGAAACAACATTTCCACTGATTGGGCCTGGAAACTCCATCTAGCTGGTAATGGATTTGTGAATGAAAAGAAACAGTTGGAAAAGGGAGGTAGTAAGGAAGAATCAGCAACAAGCACATCGCATTTCCCCCCATAGTGTTCTAGGCTGTGGGGTCGTGCTTTCACTCGAAGCTTGGAGCTAAGGCTTGGGATGTTCATATGAGGGCTGAGTGGGTATTAGTTGAATGTTCTCCATGCCCCATTTTTGCCTATATACTGAGATTGTTTTACAGAGAATCCAGAATCTACAATAAAAATTACTCTGCAAGTTCCACCATCGGGCTCTACTATGCCAAAAGTAAGTGGAGAATATCCATTCTTCATGTCCTTTCCATAAAAAAGGGAAAAATACGGTCTGCTAACAGAAATGCAGTAGGGTTATTTATAGCCCAAAGTCAGGCTTCTGCCATTCTTTGTCCCTGATTTCTGGAAATAGCCAACCTATAAGAACTAGAGTCAGTGGTGGTAGCATGTGCCTCTAATCCCAGTATTGAGAGAAAGAGACAAGAGCATCACAAGTTCAAGGCCAGCCTCAGCAACTAGTGAGACTTATTTCAAAATTATAAAAGAAGCCCCACATGGTGGCACATGCTTGTAATCCCAGCATTTGGGAGCCTAAGACAGGAGGATCATGGTTTGTGGGGAGCCTCAGCTACTTAGTGAGGCCCTTTGCAACTCAGTAAGACCCTGTTTCAAAATGAAGAATAAAAAATAGGATTAGGGGTGTAACTCTGAGGTAGAACACCCCTGGATTCCACCCCCAGTACTGCAGAAAAAGAGAAATTAAAAAGAGGTGGGGATATACATCAGAGGTAGAATGTTCCTGAGTTCAATTCCCAATACCAACAAAACAAAACACAAGCACTAGGCCTCAGGGTAGCTGATCAAGGGAGCAGGCTGTGCCTCAGTTTCTTCAGATGCTGCAGAAACTTTCTTGCTTGTTTCCTTATCAGAAGAATTGGTTTGTGATTAATGATAAAATTCCTCGAAAGTTCTTAGAGCTCCTAGGAAAAAGATCTTATTTCAATGAATTACAACACAATCAAAGACTTCAAATGACCCAAATCGTTCCAGTGTCTGGATTGCTTCTCCCTTGACATCTTTCCTTTAAGAGCAATATAAACTCCTTAATAGCAAAACAATGCTAGCAGGACATTTCAATAAGCTGTGAAATCCATTCATTAGTCATTCAATCACTCAACAAACATTTATTGGACACCTGTTATAAGCCAGGCACATTGTTGGCCTTAGGGATTGTCAAGAGCTCTGAAGTGTTTCTTGGGACCAGAAGTTCTTTTGTGCTACTCTTTCAGCATGAAATGTCGTGTTTATCCTCACAACATGGGAAAGTAGATACCATAATTGGTTGTTTTTCTGGTGCTGAAACCAATTCTTAAAGAGGGTAAAGGCTGTGCCCAAGGACTCATATGCAAAACTCACCTTCAAACTTCATTCTATTCCTAAAGCTTTGTGCTATATTCTCACTTTCTATGAACTTTAGTTACTAGATTTCAATTAAAATAGTCCAACCAACATAAATATACAAACTAGACCCTTGGCATTTGTAGATTTAACTTTCCTGGCTTTGACTATTTGCTGAGACTATTCCTGGGTACCATTAGCAAATGACCTGGAAGACTCATGACTTAGTTATTTGATGTTCTGAGACACAATCTGAATCTCTTGCCCTAAGAGAAAGAACCAACTAGTCACATTTCATAGAGGCTTACCCACAATCTGCAGTTTTGTGTGACTTGGTTTCTTCATGTTCTCTTTTGTGCTTTTTATGGGGAAAAATGCTATAGGGGCTTGTGTATTATCCACAGAGCTTATGACTATCAACATTTCAAGAGACAGTCTCAGGAGTTTTCCTTTGCATACACCAATATATTAAAAATTGCTAGCTGGATGTGGCGGCAAATGCCCAGAGGGGTACCCCTGATCCAAAGGCTTCACCAAACAAAATTTCCATGAATTGCCCATTTAGAAATATTTTGATAGGCATGAAATACTCCCAATATTAAACTTCAAAAATCTCTTTTTTATCTGGTGCTCTACATCAGTTAAGAGCTATTTTAACAGAGGAAGCAAAAAGGAGAAATGGAATTTGCAGCATGCCAGCTCCAGAGCCATAAAGCAAAACATGAAGTCTTAGATCTGGAGCTCAATAGCTCAATAGCCAGCCCAATCTTCATTTACAAAAACCATTCCACTGAGTGGAACCTGCGGCCCTTGTGACTCAGCAGTACCATCGTCTCTGCCAAAAAGAGTAGTTTTAAAAGACTCTAGTTTCTCACCATTAGTCACAGAAGACTTTAAATACTACTTCAATATTCTGTGAAAGTATCCTTACTTACCATATGCAAAGGTCCCTGGAACTATGGAGTTTTGTTTAACCAGATGTATCGATGTGACCCTTTCTGGTTGCAAATAAACATGATACTTGGATTTGCACATCTTGAAGCACCCACTTTGCTGTGTAATTCCATTATACATAAGAATCTTAAAAAGCTTCTCAGAGGTCAAGAGCAAGTCTGTTGCCTGGAAGGAATCACAGGCTGAATGGTGTCTGTTCGGCCACTTTTTTGCCCAAGAGAAGGGAAAACAGACCCGAAAGACAAAACAAAATACATCTTGGTTTTGAGATACATCTTGTGGCACTGGCCTCATTCTCAGCATATTGCAGAGTGTCAGGTATGGGTCTGAGTGTTCCCAAAATTTCTTTACATGCAAATAAAAATGCTGCTTCTGCAAATGGGAACACCTAAATATTAATCAAAGCTTTGCTGCCATCTTGCAGAAATGCATAATGAGATTTCCTAGCTGTCAATCACAGTAATTCTGACAGCTGTAATGAGATTCTGGTTTAATGTGTATTTTTCAATGACTTGGGGCCTGGAGCAGGTGTTGTCCTCTTTAAAAGATGACTTGCACACATTCAACCAATTTATTCTCATTTGGAAGTGGGGAAGCAGTCTATAAAGTGGTCCAGCATGAGTGAGCCCTTTTGGGCAGCTAAGTGTTAAATTGGTCTTTTATCTACCTCTACCCATTGACCAGAGGAATGGTGAGTTCCAACAGTGATTGGTCTTAAAGAGTGGTCATTGTGTATGGGATTATCTAATAATGAAAGGCAAAATGTATGGACTTAGTGTAAGATAATTGGTGCAACCCAAGAGACAAGAGACCCCAGAGGTCGGTCCATTTAGGGAAAGTTTATTGTTTATTGCAGGCGAGGTCAGCTGCCAGGCTGTCTCTCACAGGAGAACAGCAGTACTAGGGGGAGAGCAAGAAACTTTTTATATCAGAGAGAGAGAGAGAGAGAGAGAGAGAGAGAGAGAGAGAGAGAGAGAGAGAGAGAGAGAGGAGAATATGGGAGAGAGAGAATGAGAGAGAGAATATGAGAGAGAATGAGAGAATGAGAGAAAGAGAGAGAATGAGAAAGAGGGGAGAGAGAGGAGAGAGAGAATGAGAGAGAGGGGAGAAAGAGAATGAGAGAAAGAGAGAGAGAAAGAGAGAGAGAGAATGAATTAGTTACCCGCTTGTGACTGTTTTCTTATTTTTGGTAACTGCTCCTTAGACTGGGTCAGAGTACCTGCATTATCATGGCACAGACATGCTTGTGAGACCCACATAGCTGGAGCTGTGAAACCCACCAGGGCCATGTACCCTCTGACCTAACACTTAGAAATTTCACTTAAATTCCAAGGGAAATCTACTCAATTCCGAGGAAATGATCTCCAAGATCATTAGCTACATGTCTATGCCCAGCAACAGAACATATTTACCACTACTTCTTGGAGATAATTTAAGTCACCCTCTCTCCTTGGTAAACTCGAGCAGAAAACAAACTCTACATTTCTGACCATTTTGCAGAGCCTGAAACCATATCTATTAACTACTTGGAATCCCACTAGGGAGGAAGAGCAGGTGGGAAGATGTTTGGATTTATAGTATCACTTACCTCTCTGGGTAAAATCAGAGTCATAAAAAAGCAAGAAGAAAGAGTTCTTGAGCCCTCCAGGGTAAATAATGCAAGACACTTTAAAATCCTGCTTTTTATTACTTTGGGCCAAATAAGACACCTTACCCTTTTGCTGGAAAACAACTTCAGCTATTTTCTGAGGCCACTGTTCAGTTGAGTCTCTGTTTGTCTTCAAGGAGCTCAGAGAGTTTGGTACCCTCTCTGACTCTGTTTCCTTACCTCTGAAGTGGAGCTAACAATATCTACGAGGACTTAGCATGTATGTAGGATATTGAGTAATAAACAGTGATGTTATCCTGAGTCTTTAAAGCTCTGTAACAATGACCAAGGTTTGATGGCAGAGAAACTAAACAAAAATGTAATTTTCCCCCAAGTTGTTTATATCAGAATTGTCTCAGGTTTTGTGCCTTCTGTTTCTATGATGTTTATCTCCCTCCCTCTCTCCTTCCTTTTATTTCTTCTTGCCTCTCCTCTCTCTTCTATCTCTCTCTCTCTCTCTCTCTCTCTCTCTCTCTCTCTCTCTCTCTCTCTCTCCCTCTCTCCCTCTCTCCCTCTCTCCCTCCCCCCCCCTCTCTTTCTCTTTCTTTCCTGCACTGGTGATTGAACCAAGGGGGCATTCTACCTCAGAGCTACTCTCCCAGTTATTTTAATCTTATTTTTGAAATGGAATTTTAGTAGGTTACTGAAAGCTTCACTAAATTCACGGCGATGGTCTCAAACTTGTAATTCTTCTGTCTCTGCCTCCCAAGTACTGGGATTACAGGCATGCACAACCATGCCCAGCTATCTTCTTCTTTTCTTGTTGAAGACTTCAACTGAGGTACCAAAGGCTAATTGAAGGAGGGCAAAAGGACTAGACACTGGTTCGGGATTATCTGAGCCATTCTAGGCAATCTTGGCCATGATTCAGCAAAGGAGTCATAAGAGCTCACTGGTTTGCTCTGATTGAGAAGAGACCATTTTGAGGCAGCGGAAAGGTCCACATGTAGGCTATTCACAAACATTCCGATGGAGAAGGATCTTGGTCCACCTTTCTTCCAGCCTTCCACCTCAATTTTGAGAAATAAGCACCTCCTCCTCCTCTTGACCCTCCTTTGGGCCTTGAAGTTCTTTCTCTTTCCTGTGCTACCACAAAGACAAAATAATTTGCTGAGACTCATTACCTTTTAAAGTCAACTGTACCCCTATCCTCTTCATATGTGAGAGAAGTAGGCAGGGCACATCAGGAAGGCACAGCTGGCCTGAGGTTTACATCTGGGAATTCTCTTTAGCCCTGTGTATCCAGGGGAGTACTTTACCTTCCTTCCCTTGGCAACAGCAGCAGAAAATCATTGTCCTGGTGATTGCAAGAGTTTTGATGGTGACGTGAGATCATGCATGTACCTACCTAGTGAAGGGCCGGGATCTTAAAGGGCACGGGCATTTCTCCTTTTGCAGTCTAATGTGCTGGGAAATGTCTGAGACCCGCGGCCTTCTCTTCTTGTCTGTAGGCATGCTGCTAGCATTCCGGAGGGGTTGCCCTCTTTCTTGGGCCTCTGATTCATGTTACAAGGGTTGATATTGCCCCTTTGTCTATTTTTAATTTTTTTTGAAACGAGGTCTTGCTATGTTGCTGAGGCTGGCCTATGATTCTTAGTCTCAGCCTCCCAAGTTCTAGGAGTACAGGCATGTGCCATTTCACCCCCTCCTGTAACACTTTCTGTCTCTAGAAGTCTTGCCCACATCAGTGAATAAAGCAGCTCCCAGAACTACTATTGAAATTTAGAGTCAAAATAAATACCAGTGCTTTGCTTTCAATGCAAGAGTTTGTACTTTCTTGGGGTTCCTGCCCCTTGAGTTTTTGATTCCTAGAACTCTTGAAATATTTTATTTTTTGAAGGGGCTCCCGAGTAACTTTTATTTTGAAAATACTTGAGGGATGTGCTGCACAGACCGGAAGCCTGCCCGAGCCTTACTCTTGCAGTTGGAGGATCCCCCGATTGGGTGACCTTGTGCCTGTTATCTTGGAGGTGAGGGAGTCAAGCATGAGGTTGGCAGGGGATGTGTTTGGTGTCCCCTGTTCACCCTGTTCTGGTCAGCATCCTTACAGATATAATCTAAAGACTTGACCGTGCAACTTAGAGGAAAGGTTTATTTTCTTATGGTTTGGGGTTCAGTCCATGTGAGTGAGGGCTGGGGAATGCAGATCTCAGGGCAAGGTGGCAGATGGTGGAGAGAGGAAGACCTAATGGGCCATGCTCCGTATATCATGGAGGAAGAGAGGGAAGGAGAGAGAGAGAGAGAGAGAGAGAGAGAGAGAAGAGAAGAGAAGAGAAGAGGAGAGGAGAGGAGAGGAGAGGAGAGGAGAGGAGAGGAGAGGAGAGGAGAGGAGAGAAGAAGGGAAGGGAAGGGAAGGGAAGGGAAGGGAAGGGAAGGGAAGAGAAGAGAAGAGAAGAGAAGAGAAGAGGAGAGAAGAGGAGACCAAGCAAGGGAGGAGGAACCATATATAAACCCCAAGGATTCACCATCACCTCCAGTCACCCTCTATGAGTCCATGCCAAGAGCCAGGTAAATCCCAACGGATTTGTCCACTGCTGGGATTACAGCCCTCAAGACTCACCAATTGATGAGCTCTTCAAGGGGCCATTCTGTATCTAACTAGAGCAACCCCTTCCCTCACTTGCAGCCTGTTCCTTCCATTGAATTTACTTCTTCATGAGCCGTAAGAGCAATGGAGGTCCGGGGGGACAGGGCAGTCACACCAAGCCAGTACCCACACAGACTGGTACAAAAATGGGCCTTCTGTCTCAGCCTGGAGCTGGCTGCATGCACCTGCAGCCCGTGGGCAGTTTGTCTATAGACAAGGGACCAAAGTATGTGTGTTCTCTATAAACAAAGGTGTTTGTGGGTAGAAAACACAGTGCTTGGGGTGACTGGCATGTAAACAATGGTTGGAAAGAGAGACTGAAAATCTGGTTGTGTAGGTAAGGGAAGAGAAAATGGGGAGTCAAAATAAATAAAAGGGGCAGTCAGGCCATTTGCAGAGGAAGCCTGTCCAAGGGTTTGTGATGGGTGAGTTGGTAAGTGGCTGCCAGGCCAGGATGGAGCCGAGGGGATTTATGTGCACACAGAGATCACTTATTCTGTTGTTACAGCAGAAATTGAGTGTAGGACTTGGATTATTGGACAAAATCCTTGCTAGCTCTAAGACTCAGAAGCGAGACTGAGAAGGAGGGAGGGGAGGTGCTGAGTTTCCAAATTTGAGGTGGAAGCAGAGTCAAAAGAAGAGAAAACAGATTTGAAGATCACTAAATGTGGAAGATATTGTCTAATTTAGTGCCTCTCCTTACAAATAAGGAAGCTATAGCCCCAAGAGTTTAATTACACCCCAGAAGGTTACTAAATATTTGTGGAAATCACACTTGCAGCCAAGTGTGGTGGCACACACTTAAAATATAATCCCAGTGCTTGGGAGGCTGAGACAGACAGGAGGTTCTTGACCAGCCTCAGCTACTTAGTGAGGCCCTCCACAACTTAGCGAGACCTTGTTTCAAAATACAGAATAAAAAATAGGGCTGGAGATGTAGCTCGAAGGTAGAATGCCCCTGGCTTCCATCCCCAGTACCATTTAAAAAAAATAACACTTGGTTATCCAAGTGATGTAGGTAGGATGGTGTGGTGTCCCCCAAGAGATCTGTTCAACTCTTATACTTTGGAACCTGTGAATGTGACTTTGTTTGGAAATGGGGTCTTTTTAAATACAATTTAATTCAGATATTATGCTCAAGTGGCTGAGCTCTTAATCTAAAATGATGACGTCTTTAAAGAGGACAAGAGACAGACAAATTGAGGTGGGAGAAAGGTCATGCAAAGATGGAAGACATATTTGTAAAAATTGGTGGTACTGGGGTTCCTAGAAGCCCTTCTACCTCCAGGCTACACTCCCAGACCTATTTTTTATTTTTGGAAACAAGGTCTCTTAAGCCAGCGCAGCTGGCTTTGAACCTGCGCGATCCTCCTGTCTCCACCTCCCAAGTGCAGGGATTACAAGTGTGCACCACCACGCCCGGCTTTGTAAGAATATTTTAAAGTCAAGAAACACAAAGGATTGTGCTTGTTGGCAACCACCAGAAGCTAGGGAATCAGTAGGGAAGAAATCCTTCCCTCTAAACCTCCAAAAACAAAGCTCAACCAACCTGTCAATACCGATCTGGACTTTCAGCCTCTAGAACTGTGATAATAAACTTCTGTGGTTTTAAGCTGCCCAGTTGTGTTACTTTGTTACAGCATCCCCTAGCATACTAATACACTGGGCTGAGGAAAGAATACCTTTGTAAAACATAAAAACTTAGGAAAACAACAGATCCCATGGCCACATTCAATGTTTCTGGTAGACTAAATACATAGATACACTCTCCATAAGTTGTAGGCTGTGAGGTCAGAGCAAAATATGGAGAGGTGAATGAGGACTTAGAGAATAAGGAGAGAGAGAGAGAGAGAGAGAGAGAGAGAGAGAGAGAGAGAGAGAGAGAGAGAGAGAGAATGAGAGAGAGAGGATGAGAGAGAGAGGATGAGAGAGAATGAGAGAGAGAAAATGAGAGAGAGAATGAGAGAGGGAGAGAATGAGAGAGAATGAGAGAGAATGAGAGAGAATGAGAGAATGAGAGAGAGAATGAGAGAGAGAATGAGAGAGAGAACGAGAGAGAGAATGAGAGAATAAGAGAATGAGAGAGAGAATGAGAGAGAGAGAGAAAATGAGAGAGAGAATGAGAGAGAGAGGGGGAGAGAATGAGAGAGAGAATGAGAGAGGGAGAAGAAGAGGGAGAGGGAGGGGAGAGAGAGAGAGAGAGAGAGAGAGAGAGAGAGAGAGAGAGAGAGAGAGAGATAGATATCCAGGACCAGGCTGGGTTCTGTGGCTTCCTCCTTCATGGGGTCTGGATCTCACCAGGCCCCTTGCCCCATGCTGGTCCTGACTGGGGCACCAGTTCCTGGGAGGATGTGTTATTTTCATTACAATACTCCTAAAGGCCCTGTCTGAGCTTCCCCAGAAGACTGCAGGGAGTAATGACAGTGCCCTGAGCTCTCCTTTCCCTTGGCTCCCTCTACCTCTGAGATGGCCCTGTGTGCTTCTTGGCTGCCACACTGATCCCACCAGGTTCTTTGCCTCCACCCCACCTGCCCCTCGTTCTAGTTACATCTGGTTCACCTGAGAGTTCAGCAAGAAGTCTTGTCTAAAACAATGACAACAAGAATAAGAGGAACTGAAAGTAGAAGGACTATGATGGAATAGGAAGAGGACCAGTGGGGAGAGAAGGGAGTGGGGGGACAGGGGAAGGGAAGGGAGTCGTGATCCAGGTATGATATATGCATGGATGGAAACATCGCAGCGGAACCTGCTAACTTGTACAATTAATATGTGTTAAGAATTTTTCATTTTACACTTTTATTGGCACAATGCAATTATATATAATAGTGAGATCTAAAGTGATATAGACCTACATACCTAGAGCACTTGGTGTATTTCCCTGCATATAAAAATTTGTCTGTAGCTGGGCGTGGTGGTGCACACTTGTAATCCCAGAATTTGGGAGGCTGAGACAGGAGGATCACGGTTTGAGAACAGCCTCAACTACTAAGTGAGGCCCTTTGCAATGCAGTGAGACTCTGTTTTAAAATAAAGAATAAAAATAGGGCTGAATGCCTCTATTTTATAAAAATAGAGGTAGAATGCCCATGGGTTCCATCCCCAATACTGAAAAAAAAATCTGTCTGCAATGTATGATCCTGTTATTCTTCCAACCTAGACTGCACAGACCTATGTATCTGTGAAGCCTCGCCTCTGTCTTTGGCTCCAAGTACCATTTGTGGAAGAGATTAGACTGCAAGGGGGAGGGACAGCACTTCCTGATGCACTAATAAGAACATCCGGCCAGGTGGGGTGGCGTACACTTGTAACCCCAGTACTTGGGAGGCTGAGACAGGGAGAATCACAGGTTCGCGGCCAGCCTCAGCAACTTAGTGAGTCTCTCTACAACCTAATGAGACTCTATTTCCAACTAAAAGAACAAAGTAGATCTGGGGGTATAGCTCGGAGGTATAATGTCCCTGAGTTCCATTTCCAGTACCACCAATAAAAATAAATAAATAAATAAATAAATGAAATATAAGAATATTTGTACTCCAATGACCAGGGCAAAAATGTACAGGCTGGAGCTTTATGAAGAGACCCTTTGACCCCCAGAGAAAAGTCACACCCTATGGGGAATGGACCCTCCAGAGTTCCAACCCTAGTCACTTCCTTCTATCAGGCCTCTCCAGGGGTCAGGGCTATCCCATCAGTCCCCACCATTTATCACTGTGTTACTTGCTCAGGTAAATGGTTTCCATCTGAATTGAGGCCAGTTATAGCCTGATTCTCCAATTGTACACCTTTTGGCTAAAGTTGCAGATCCTTGAGTCCTGTGCATAGGGACTCAGCTTCAGTAGAGCTGGATCTGGCCTTGGACTTGCTTTTTCTAACCAGCATTCAGGATGCTTTTGCTGTGGGTGATCTGCAGACCTTAGACCATTTTGATCTTGTAGACCAGCTAAAGCCTTCCAGTGCAGAGGATACTGGGGATGGTGGTAGGTGGTGGTGTAGAAGGGACTATCTTGATAGCTCAGCTGTTCTGTGCTTCTTTTTATGTGGGCCACATCCAATGACACTGGGCATTAGCTCAGAGCCAGTGGACCCTGAGAAGCCTTCCCAGTGGTATCTGAGTGGCTCAGGAGTTAGCCAGGGTGATAAAGTTGTGGTTGGAACAATGGTGCTGAAGCCAGGTCAGTATACAGCCTGGCAGAAGAGGACAGGGGAGAGAGGGAGGAAGCAGGAGCTGGCAGAGAGAAGGGCCGTGGAGTCTGCAGTAGGTGGGGCTGCAGCCGCTGCTGGCTGGCTGTGCATACCTCTGTGGCCATTGCTCCCCTTAGTGAAGCAACTTGGCAGCATTCCTTGATGTGACTTTGTTTCCTGTGCAAGGAGGTGTCACTTTCTAGGTCAGAAGCTTTCGCCTGTATCAGAGAGGGTAAAAAAGACAGAGAAGAAATAATAATTAAAAAAAAACAACTCTCAACACCCTCACCCCCAACTCACACCAGTGTTTGTCACTGCTCATTGTAATACGGAATGCCATATTTCCAGAGTGATGGAGGAGAGATGCCCTAAAATTGCTGTGGGCACCCTAGCCAGTCCCTCTGTGTGGCTGGCTACCTGTCACCTCTGCATAGGTCCAGACTTCCAGGAGGTGCTGGGGCTGGGGACTGAGACTCTGTTTTTAGATCAAGTCTTGTAAAAATGCCATTGGATGCTGCTGGATGCAGGCCTTCTTGCTAAGGATGCTCCAAGCTCCACACAGACACTCTCCCCTTGATGTGGGAGGATGAGAAGATAGCATTGATGTATATTTGTGTTTGACCTCACGAGTGTCTCCTGTTTTCCATAAAAAGGGGAATCCAACTGAAATGTAAAGCAGGGCACTCACTTGTCCCACACAAGTTACTTTTAACAGCTGTTTCCTTCTGGCCATTTGTAGCTAAATTCTGAACCCTTGCCCTGCTGTATTTAGAGATCCTCAAAGGGAATTGAGTGCTGGTTTAAAAGATATGTTTTGTTTTAATTAGACACATGTCCCACATGTCACCTGGTGCTGACAACAGTCTGTAGGTTTTCTTGGCCAAAGCATGAGATGGTGGATAAGGAAGAAGTTGGTTTTCTCATCCCACTTGGCCTATTGAGCAAGCTTTGTATTCTGCTTGGTGTCTTTGCTTAGTCAGTTTTGCAGAGGATAAGATAGTGCAGTTATGAAGAGCATGGGTCCAGGACTAGACTGGGTTTGAATCCTGGATATCCTACTCAGTGGCCTCGTGGTGAGCTGTGACAGTTGGCTAGTCCTTTCTGTGCCTCATTTTCTTAATCTATAAGACTTTAGAACATGTTCCATAGGGTTGTTGTGAAGGATAAATGGGTTAGCAATACTCAAAGCTTGGAGTTGTACCGGGCACATCGTTAGCACTTAAGATGCACTACTTTATTTCAATTTATGCTTTGCAAGTATTTTCCATTGTTTCCTGATTTTAAATCCACTATCAGAGAGCAGCAGGAGAAGTCACCATTGTCAGGGTTATAAGCCAAGATTTGATCTGCAGCCCCTGTCTTCTACAACACCTGCAAAGCACTACTTAAAGAAATTCTTTTTGTGGTTGTCTGCAGAATTTTCATTCTTCCTCCAGAGTACTTCCTGCTCCATTATAGACCTTCTGAGAATGCAAAGAGTGAAAATTGCTTTTATAGTAAAATTGGCAAAGGGGCATCTTTTCTGTCTCTCCAAACAGGGGACTACAATCCTATATCCTCAGTCCTCATCCCTGGGTGTCTTTGTTTGGGGGAGCTGTGCTGAGAATTCAATGACATCTTGCTCATAAAGTGGTAGCCCAACACATTTTGGGCACTCTGTGATTATGTTCCCTTTCTCTGCTCTCCTGACCTGTTGACCAGCTTTGACTAGCAACACAGTTCAGGCAAGGCTCCCCTTCTGGTCCACTGTGGTGATGACATCACAAAGCCTATTGTTTTACAGACTCCATCAATGAGCAAGGAGGAAGGAAATGCACAGGATCTGATTCACAAATAAAATTAGACCTAAGACATATTGGATCTGTGGTCTGTGCTCCAGAACTGTGTTCTCAGACAGTGAGTTTTCTCCCTGACACTTCTTTGATTCCAGAAGTTGCCTTACTGGGTGGCAGGGTGGCACCTCTTCCTGGGGCCTGTTACCTGGCCTGATATTTGAATCAAGAGGGTCCTTTTGATCCTGTGGCTGCTGAACTCAGGGTCACAATAAACAAGACTTCTCATTATTATTATTTTTACCTGTAGCCACTGGGAACCAACCTGGCTGAATCTAAAAGCACTCAGATGGAACTAATCAAAGGAAATGGAAATTCAAGTTCTCACCGGGTTCTGAGAACATCAGGGCTACCAGAAGAAAGTACCTTCTCTGTATACTCCTTGGGACTCTGACTGTCAAGGAAGACAGTGGGTTTTATAGAGTTCAAGGAAAATAAAAATGTCAACTAAAAACTATACTGCTTTGCTATGCATGAAATGCTGTCTTCTATAGCAGTTTCTTCTATGGTGGCTAATTACTGAGGCACTAAAGCAATTATTTGTGGATATCCAGCCCCTGAGGATCTAGCTTCTACAGAGCATTTATTCCAAAGCTGTCCTTTCTGCCTCTTGCTTTCTCATGGAAATTTAGTCTCTGCTTTTCCTACTGGGGAAACAGTTGCCCTTTAAATATAGCTCATAGAACTTCTGCATGGGCCAAGAGCCATCCATTAAGAGAGCATACAGTCAGAGAACACTCTATAAACACTGTGGTCCCCTTACTGCAACACAATGGGCAGATTTCCTACACCCTGACCTTCCACATATCCTGGCACTGGTGTTGGGCAGCTGTGGTCCATTCATTAAAAGGGAGGGTTTTGAATATTCTTGTGTTTCCTCTCATTACAAGTTCCAATATATTACCTGCCTACTATTGTTCTCCCTCGCCTGGGGAATGCTTTTACGTGAGACCTCCCAAATCAGAGTGACAATGGCCCCAGGAATTCAAGCCAAGGATCCCGAGAGGAGCCAGATGGCTCTTCCTTTCTCTGGTGCCAAAACTGGGGCATCTCTCTGAATCTAAGACTTGCACACAGATGCTAGAAAAGTGTTACTTGAGAGAATTGGTCTTTTATTAGAAAAGAATGACTGGTTATGGTTGGTGTTTGGCAAAGTCTATGCTTTTGTGCTGGTTAAGTGGCCCTGGATAAGAACTATGTGGTTATCTGCCCAGAAGGCCAAAAAAGTATTATATCTTCCAAGTAGACTTCAGAATATTTTGGGGTGAAGAAACATATTGCTGGATATATTAGTCTATGTTCTGTAACCAAAATGAAATAACCAAGGCTGGGTACTTTATAAAGAGAAGATGTTTATTTAGCTCATAGTTTTAGAGGTAGAAAGTGTAAATAACATGGTACTGGCTGTGGGGAGGCCTCGCCTGGCTGTGTCATTTCACAGTATATGAAATCAAGTGGGAATTTGATATGAGAGGGTGATATCACATAACAGGAAGATCACAAGACAGGAAGACACTATCAGGGGAGGGGCTAGTCTTGCTGCTTTTTTCCCCCCTAATTTCTCTTATGAGAACAACTGAAGTCTCACAAGAAATACCTAATCCCATATGAGGAGAGCTCTCCCCAGTGACCTCCCACTAGACTTCTTCTCTTAAAGTTCCCTGTACCTTAAGGCTGCCTCATTGAGGATGAAGCCTCCAACTCATGAATATTTGGGGGACACCCCATCCAAACTATAGCAGTGAACATTCTGTCTTGAAGAGTAATTAGAATGTGAAATCTGAAAATTTCCTGCATCTACACAAAGCTTAGTAGAAAGACTTGTATCGAAGTTCTGTTCACTCTACTATAGATAAAGAGGTATGACTTTTCTGAACAGCACTTTAAAAGTGTAAGAGTCATAGAGCATCTGTGTGTATATGTTTAAAATAATATGTCGACATTTTTTTTTTATTCCCAAAGAGATTCAGGTGCTCTGAGAAAGTTGTTCCCAATGAGAGATGGTAATTTCCTGGTTTCTGGTTGCCAAAGGGATGACTATATCCAGTCTCAGCTTATACAAGGACTTCCTAAGGAAATTGAAAGTTTTGATTCCTCAACTTTTAGACAGGATATTTTTTGGCTGAGGTAAAGGTAAAGAAGCATACACTGATGTCCACAAAAAACATTTCAAGATAAATATCTCCCACTATGGTTAGAGTACAAGCAAATAATTGCTCTAAATAGTGGAAGTAGAAAAATGTGATGTATATTAATTGTAAGGGAATCTAGAAAATTATATTTGCCTTACTTGGGAAATTCTAGAAAAGAAATAAGGGGAGTGTACACTAGAGGTCAGCAACATTTTTGTAAGGAGATGACTAAATGGTACTCAATATTTTAGACTTTTTGGGTCATAAGATCTCTGTTGAAACTACTTACCTCCATGGTGGTAGCAGGAACAGCCACAGATGATATGCCAAAGAGTGGACATAGAGCTGAAGTATTGGTGCACTCCTGTAATTCCAGTACTTGGAAGGCTGGAAGAGGAGGATCACAGGTTTGAGTCTAGCCACAGAAACTTAGTAAGATTCTCAGCAACCTAGGGAAACTCTACTTCAAAACAAAAAATAATTTAAAAAGAGTCTGAGGTAGAATGCCCCTGGGTTCATCCCCCAGTATCACACAAAATAAATAAATAAAATACAATAAACAATAAAGAGTAGGCATGACGGGGTTTCAGTAAAATTCTACTTTTAGACTCAGAAATTTTAATTTTGTGTAATACTCATATATCACAAAACATTATTCTTTTCTTAAACATTTCTCACCTTGTGGGTGATACAAAAGTAGGCAGTAGGTTGGGTGGATGGTTAATTGTCAGTTCCCAGTGTGAAAGTAAACTTATGTAAAGTGACAATGGCCTCCAGATCCCAAACAGGAGTTCTTCTTTAGAACAGTGGAGTGTGTTGTAACCAGGAGTAACTCACCTGTAATCTCAGGGCTTGGGAAGCTGAGCTAGGAGAATAACTGCAGGTTCAAGAGCAGCCTCAACAAATTAGCGAGACTGTTTTAAAATATAAAAATAAAGACATCTAAGCTGGGCATGGTGGCACATGCTTGTAATCCCAGCATTCAGGAGGCTGAGACAGGAGGATCACAGTTCTGGCCAACCTCAGCTACTTAGGTAAGTCCTTTTGCTACTCAGTGAGACACTGTTTTTTAAAAAAATAAAGAATAAAAAATAGGGGTGTAGCTTGGAAGTAGAATGCCCCTTGGTTCCATCCCCAGTACCACCAAAAAAGACATCTGGGTATAGCTCAGTGGTAAAAGGCCGTTGGGTTCAATCCCTAGCACCCCCCAAACACCAAAGTGTGTTGTAATCAGACTGTACACAAACCTTATACTGTATGAAACCATGAAGGTAGCATATAAGGATCATGAAGAAAAGGCCAAAATTTACCACTTATATCCATAATCTATCCACCATCTGTCTCTCTCTCTGTCTCTCTCTCTGTCTCTCTCTGTCTCTGTCTCTCTCTCTCTTTCTACACACACACACACACACACACACACACACACACACACACCTGGCACACACACCTGGCACACACACCTGGCACACACACCTGGCATTTTAACAAATGATTTGGATGATTTTCATGAACTCTCTAGTTTGGGAACCACTGATACAGTGATGAGCCGACTTGGGCCAGCGGGTTGACTGTCCGTCTGCCACTGTTCAGCACAAAGACACGGAGTGTCAGCCTCAGCTCCTTGTTAACAAAGTGGGGGTTGAGAAGGAAATGGTGGGAGGAAAGGCATAATTATAAATCACCTGTAGCTGCTTCTGCTTTACAAAGGAGATATCATTCAAACCAAAGAGGAAAATATTCCCGGAGCATCTTTAATCCATTGACCATGACTAGAGCCAAAGAGGGGGGAAGGACTGGAATTTTGGAAGTTGTACACCTGCAGTGATGCCGTCATCATCTTGGGAATATTTGTGGATAGACAGGAAATGCCCAAAGCAAGGTAGAGAGATAAATTGCATTTGGGAGGCCGGAGGTGGGTGATCCCAGAATAGGGAGAGTTAGAGAGGAATACAGAGAATTCTATGGTGGGTGGGAACCTTCAGAAAGGGTGGAAGAGCCTGATACATGGTAGGGTGACCCAAAGATTTGGAAAATGGATTGGCTACCACTCATTTTTATAGAAATTGGTAAACTTGACATTGTGCTATTTCAAGAGAAAATCCCCCTATTGTCTTAAAAATTTCAGTGAAGTTGACTTCAACACAAAGATACAGGGTGAATGCATTGGAAAAGGAGTCACAGAGAAGAGCCATGTTTCAGATTTTGGGCCAGAGATTCTGGGGGAAACAGGAGAACTGAGTGAGCTTACAGAGTAGAAATGCCAAGCCAGGTGCACCTTGAGAATTTCAGCTCCTGGCAGTGTGCTGGAATCTTGACCTTCCCATCTAACTTCCCTCTAACTTAATATAAGTTAGAAGAGGAGCCAGTCCTACTTCAATCCTAAGCAATGCAGTGGTCTTAGCTGCCTCTTGGATTGTGTTGGCGCCCACAGTGTAGGAAGCTATGAAAATCAAAGTAGAAAACACATGTGGATAATGACATATGCAATTGGGCCCTTAGAAGATCCATAAAAATTGGTAGCCCTGATCAGTGTACTGGCTGTTATTGAATACTGTTTTTTTTTAATTACCAAGCTTGTCTATTTTGATAAGGCATTCCACTTTTTATGATGAAAAGTTAAAAAAAATACTTTCTCTCTCTCTCTCTCTCTCTCTCTCTCTCTCTCTCTCTCTCTCTCTCTCTCTCTCTCTCTCTCGGCTGTCTCTGTTAGTTAATTATGACCAAAGATGGTTCTTTTGATCAAGATGTAGTCATAACCCAACCCAAGAACCACTTACCTGGGAACAGTTGGTTTGAATATCCTGAGGAAATCACCTTCTCCTTGCTCTGGGCTTCAAAAGGCCATTATGATCCAGTTGTGGTGGTGCATGCCTGTAATCCCAGTACTTCAGAGGCTGAAACAAGAGAGTCACAGGTCTGAGCCCAGACTCATCAATTTAGTGACACCCTTAGCAATTTAGATTTTGTTTCAAAACAAAAACATAAAAAGTACTATGGGGGTAACTGGAAGGTAGAATGCCTCTGAGTTCAATTCCCAATAAACACACACACACACACCAATATAGTGTCACAATGGTATCCACAAACCATGGTTCAAGGCCCAACTCTGGTCCATGACACTGTCGAGAATATCTTACCCAATTTTAAAGGGTTGAAAAGAGAAAAAGAAAAAAGACAAAAAAAAAAAAAAAAAGAAAGAAAGCCATAATTATCCCAAACCTCAGTCAAGCCTAATAATATTCAACAGGGTTACATGTGGCCAATACAACCTAGAATGTGTATGTTTATTATCTGGCTCTTCACAAAGAGTTCTCTGAGTCCTAGCTCAAGCCATGTGACCATCAGATCCCATAGCTGGGGAGGGAGAGAAGAACTCAGGGTTTTGTGCATGTGACCTGGAGCAGCTCTGAGTCCAGGGATGTATCTGGAGTTTAAACCTTGAATTTATTTATTTATTTATTTATTTATTTATTTATTTATTTATTTATTTTTGGTGGTACTGGGGTTCCTGGAAGCCCTTCTACCTCCGGGCTACACTCCCAGACCTATTTTATATTTTTGAAACAGGGTCTCTTATGCCAGCGCAGCTGGCTTCGAACCTGCGCGATCCTCCTGTCTCCGCCTCCCAAGCGCGGGGATTACAAGCGTGCGCCACCACGCCCGGCATTGAGTTTAAACTTGTGTTACCCTAGCCCTTTCTCATGGCCCCACAGGGTAAAGCCCAGGGAGAAAGGAGCCCAGATATCCATTTTGAGGCTGGGAGACACTGGCACTGCAGATATATGGCCTCTTCTATCCCGGAAGCCCCAGGAGGGAGCCGCTGGCAGGGACCATTGGCATAGCATGTGGAAAGGCAGGAATGAAGCAACCTGAGGCCGAGGTCGCAGTGTGTAAGTGAGGGCAAAGGTGAGTGGCGAGACAGGTCCGAGGATGGGAGAGGATTCCCAAGAGATCCTGGAACTGGGGGCTGAGGACTCTGCTGGCCCAACAAGCCTGTCCCAAAGGGCGGGCCAAGGAGACAGGTTATTTCCTAAGCCTGCATTTTGGGTTAGCATGATCCTACAGTATTCCAGCTAGAGCACCATGCAAGTGACCTCTGCCTTGCCCTCTGTCTGAGCACTCAGTTCACGTGGCCTTACAAACTACAGAAGGAAAAGAAATGGGTGTCTGCACCAGGATCTTCCTTCCATAGCCACCGTCCTACAGACACAACCAGGGGACATTTCTAACCACCACCCTTAGCATGCTCAAGTTCAGAGAAAGACAGAAGAGAGTCCAGAAACTAGACTCCACATCAAATAAAGCATTTGATGCTTGTTTTGAATCCTTTTCTTTCCATTTTCTTTTGGAATTGTGGTTACACTTGCATAGCAGACTTTAACTAAAGTACTTTTTTTTTTTTTCATTTTGCACTGGGTATTGAACCCAGGGTGTTCTATCTCTGAGCTGCACCTCCAGCCCTTTTTTGTTTTTATTTTAAAATAGGACCTCACTAAGTTGCTTAAGGTCTCACTAAGTTACTGATGATGGACTGGAAACTGAGATCCTCCTGACTCATCCTCCCAAGTACTGGGATTACAGGCATGCCCAGCAAGGTACATTCTTCTTAGAGGAAAATTCCCACTGGTCGAAGGCTGAGCTCGAGGCTAAAACATATAGGACTCAGTGTGGCAGTGCTGATTTGGCAGCACCACCTGCCATAGGCCACTTGAGACAAGCTCTTGATGGCCTGATAAGTGGGACCGCTAGGGCGTGTGGATCTAGATGATGGGGACTGTAGGATTGGTAGTGACCTGGTATGCTTGAGCTGGGCAGAAAGACACTGAGCCAGGCAAGGGCTGACCTGCCCCTGCAGATGTCCACCTGCTGATGCCACGGGGCTGTAATTTCCCTATCACTTTTCAGTCACAGAGAGGTCAAGTTAGGGGAAGGTTGTTTTAAGCTCTCTAACAAAGGGGACCTTGCCTATTTTGTTCCTTGCTGAATCCCCACAGCCCGTAACAGCCATGTGCCTTGCAGCAGACACACAAATTTCCGTTGATGTCGGCCATGTTGGAAACCCATTTGGTGGTGGGAATTGAACCAGAGCCGCCTCATGTGTACTAGGTAGAAGCACTCTGCCACTGAGCTACACCCCCAGCCTCTTTTTTAACTTTTATAAATAAACTTTTTGTTCTTTGCTAGTTGGAACGCATCAGGAACCACAACCCGACTCCTCACTCATTCTTTAAGTCTCAACCCACTTATTGCAATATTCTTGTAGAACACAGCATGCTGGGACGCTTGCCCTTTCAGGAGAGCCACTTCTTGTTTTCACTGTACCCTGTGCACATATCTGTCCTTATTCTAGTCAGTTCCGATGCCCATCTTTTCTTCATTCTGAGAGCCCTTCAAAGCCAGGGAACTTTTATATTTATCCCCTTCCCTCTTGGCTTACATGATTTTGATTGTATTTAAAGTGCTGAATAAATTAGAGCAAAAGTCCTATTGCAACATTTCAGGGATGGAATGTTGTTTAGGGTAATCAGGCTTACTTGGGGTCAGAGAAAGAGATGTGTGCTGAAGCTTGTGGGTTATGGTCAAAGCACAAGGAAAGACAATTTGGAAAGCAGAAAGAAGACTAGATATGGCATTCATTACACAGTCAGAATATTTAAATACACCCAAAATTCAGATGTTAAAACCAAGCCCATAAGATTGGTGATGGTACTAGGAGGTGGGGTCTTTGGGAGGAGATAAGGTCATGAGGGTACAGCCCACATAAATGGATTAGTGCTCTAACAAAGGGGACACATGTGAGCTGGCTTGTCCCTTCCACTATGAGGAGACACAGAGAGGGATACTGTCTATGAACCAGAAAGTGGGCTCTCACCAGACACTGACTCAGCTGGGGGCTTAATATTGGTTTTCCAAGTTCACAGAACTATGAGAAATACATTTCTGTTGTTTGTATGCTATCCAGTGTATGATATTTTATTATAGTAGCCCATATCGCCTAAGATAGCATTGTCATATATATAATTTATTTTAAAGCAACTATTTTAACGAATGTGTTGATGGTGTGTACCTGGACTTGTTTAACTGTTACCCTAAGCATATTTTTTTTAACATTTGAAGTTTCCTAAGTCTCTAGTGGTCTTTAGGGGTAATTCTATTATGTTTCAGAGTCTGATACTGGTGCTTTAGTTATAATTATTTCTTTTTTTTCATATTTATTTTTAATTGGTGCACTGTATTCATACATCATAGTGGGATACATACTTTTGTAGACATACATGCACACATTGCCCAGTCAGCCCCCACCCGATCCCCACCCTGTTCTCTCCCTATCCCCCCTTCCTATGCTTGGCTTAGTAGTTGACTTCTAGTATTATAGCAATTTATCCAAAATTAAAAATGATAATCTCACATAACAGTTTCATTTGTCTGATACCAAGCTTTTGATGACTTAAAGATAACATTTCAATATTTCTTTTTGCCTTCTTTCTTACCAGAGAATCTATTTTTTTCTGTTTTTTAGGTGAAACTATCATATATTTATATATTTATTTTTCAGAAAAAAAATTTATCCTAATATGGAATATGGACTCTAGGTACCCACATCGATCTTGAAAAAGAACAAAGCTAGAAGATATATATTTTCTGATTTCAAACCATATAAAGCTACAATAATTGAAAAACAGTGTAGTACTATTCTAAAGGCAGATATATAAACCATTGGAGTTAAATAAAAGCCTAGACCTAAATTCTTCCCTATATTGTCGTTATTTTTGACAAGGTTTCCACGAACATTTGGTGGTAGAAATAATAATCTTTTAACTAAATATTGTTGAAAAATAATAATTACATGGAAAAGAATAAAATTGGACCCTTACCTAATCCCATATACAAATATTAACTCAAAATAGATAAAAGACCTAAATATAAATCTTAAGACTATAAACTTTTAGGAGAAAATCTGGGTCATAAAACCTCACAACATTGAAATTGGCAGTGATTTCTTGGTTATGATTTCAATGGCACAGGCAAAGAAGAGTATACAAACTCCCTAAAAAATAAAAAAACATATTGTATATCCAAAGACAATGTAAACAGAGTTAACAGTTACTAATAGAATGGGATAAAATATTTCCAAATGCTATCTCTGAAGGTATATTAATATTCCAACTAGAAATCCTAAAAATTAACAACAATAAAGGCAAACAATACCCTTTAGAGATAGGTAACAGACTAACATAAATAATGAATCTCCACAGATAACCAATCTTAGTTGTCTGTTGGATGGAAAATCTTGTTTCTCTGGTTCTGATGTGTGTTACCTATTTCTTCTTTGTAGTTAATCTCTTTGAGTATTTTCTCTAGTGCTGGTTTTGAAGACATAAATTCCTTCAGTTTCTGTTTGTCATGGAAGCTTCTTATTTCTCCATCTAATTTGATAGAAAGTTTTGCTGGGTAGGAAATTTTTGGCTGGAAGTGGTTTTCTTTCAAAATTGGGAATATGTTACTCCAAGCCCTTCTGGCTCTCATAACTTGGTTTGGGAAGTCTGGAGAGATTCTAATTGGTTTGCCTCTGAATGTCACTTGGCCCTTTGCTTTTGTTGCCTTTAAGATTCTCTGCTTGGCTTCCACATTGGTCATTTTGACAATTATGTGGCATGGGGATCCTCTTCTCCGATCCTGTCTAAAGGGAGTTCTATAAGTTTCCTGGACCTGCGTATTGACCTCTTGCTCTATGTCTGGAAAATTTTCTGCTATTACTTCCTTGAAGAGATTGTTGATCCCTTTGGTTTCACTTTCTTTTCCCTCCTCTATTCCAATTATTCTTAGGTTAGCTCTCTTAAAATGGGCCCATATTTCTTCAATATCAGATTCCTGCTGTCGGATATTTTTTCCTAGATTAGAAACTATGCGTTCATTTTTGGAATGATCATCTTCTAAGAGCGAGATTCTGTTCTCCATGTGTTCTAATCGGTTGTTTGTGCTTTGAATTGAGGCCTTTACTTCATTAATTGCATCCTTTATCTCTTTTTGGCTCTCTCTGAGTTCTTTTCGAAGCACCTCTATTATTTCTACAGTTATTTTCCTGATTTGATCTTCTAGAAATCTCTGATTTTCTCTTTTATCGGGTTCTGATGTTGTGGGGTTGTGAGCATTCATTGCTCCAGTATTATTCCTCTTTCCCATGATTTCGGACGTTTGTGCCTTCTCTGGGTTCTTCCCTTGGGTCACTATGACTTCACTTAAGGTGCTCTGGATCTCGAGTCAGTAGTATCTCGAACCCACTACTCCTTTACTGGGTTGTATCACAGAGTCTCCGACCCAGAGAGTCGATAGAGGCTGCTTTAGACCTTGGGGGGTGCCAGGTTGCACGTTCTCCTATGGTGTGATATCACTGCCACCGCCCCTCTCCCACTGGGTCAAGTCCCATTGAGTACAGTACTGGGATTTCTCCGCTGTGGCCCGCAATTTGACTCACTGTTCTTGAGTACGCAGATGTAGCTGTAGTGAATTCGGTGCTGCTGCCGCCGGTGGCAATATGGAGCCGCTGCTACGCCCTCGGCTGTTGAGCTGGCGTTTTTTTTTTTTTCTTGGTTTTGATTTCCACTCTGAATCCCTGCAACGTGTGCTGAGCTCAGACACTGGGAGCTTTAGATGTCCTCTGCGCCGAGAAATCCCGCCTGGCTGTTCCGCAGCGGCTCCCCTTGGCTTGCTGTGGCCGCCCGTGAATTCGCCGGCAGTATGGTGCTTCTGCCGCGTCTGCCGCGTCCTCGGGCGTGATGATCTCCTCTGTGGCTCTGTTCTCAGTCCGCTTTCTCTCTGGAGCCTGGTGATTTTTTTTGCTTCTCTGGTGATGTTGTTTTCTGGCTTTGAAAGGCGCTGATTTTGTGGTAATGGATATTTGTTGTTAGCGGGGCTCTTAAGCCCCGCTTTTCTCGGTTGCCATCTTCCCGGCTAATTATTTCTTATGAATTGACTGGAAGGTTTATCTGATAGAATCCTGGCTATTAGATTTTATTTTTTCATTGGTAGAATGAGTGCTAATGGTTTAATCAGAAAAGTTGTCCACACATCCTTGCCTTTGTATGAACAGTGTATAACCAGCTTGCATTCTTTGGAACAGCTTTCAGGTCTTAGAATTCTACTAGAATCTGTGTCCATCTGCTTAAGGAGAATTCTGTCATCTGACCAATTAACTGAATCTTGCTGCTGGCTTCTTGTCACATCTGCTTCTAGTGAAAGGACAGAGAGCTGAGGCAAACCAGGTGGTCTGATGTTTGCTGAGATTACAAACCAGGTGGTCTGATGTTTTAGCTCCCGCTGGCTGATTCACATCTCTATGTGTCAGAATTTGGTCTGACACTTGCTTTTATTGTAACAGGCCACCTGTTGAGACACGGTGGGAGAGGAGACTATGTCCCTCAACCCCTCTACCCATCGAAGGTTGTCAGAGGACTATAGCAGCAAATGAGCACTGGTGCAGGTGAGTTGGAAGAAGTAGGTATGGAGGGCAGTGGAATAATGACAATGAAGCCTAGAAAGTGTTGGAAGGACCGTGGGAGATGCAAATTGACAAGATTTGGTGGCTGATCGACTATGGAAGCAAGTGAGAGGTATGTCAAAAACAAGATCATATGTATGTAGAGACAAATAGGTTTGCAAAGTAATTCACATAACTCATTTGTCTTGGCAGCAGCCCAGAGGGATGGATTGGGTAGTTATTAAAAGCAGAGGGAACAATATAGAAAGTATCCATGATATCTTCAAAGTCACTTGGCCAAGAAGAAGTCATACTATTAGGGTCCTTACTCAGGTTTTCAGGCTTTACCTAGGCCAATGTCTTTTTTGTTGTTGTTGCTGTTATGCCTCCTAAACTCAGATATTTTGAAGGCTAGACCAGGAAAAATAAAGAGGTTGGGATAGAAAGCAAAGAGGGTTGAAATAAAGAGACACAGGAGTACTAGAGTAGGAAGAGCAGGCTATGAAAGAGGACAGGTAGTTCTTCAGCGGGAGGGAGGATGAGCCCTCAAAGGCCGGCCTCGCCCCCTTTGTGGGTGCTGATGTCGATCTCACAGATGGTCAGCTTCTCTGTCTGCTGAGCAGCAGCCTCACCAGGCACCTCCTTAAATCTCATGACAATTCTGGCCAAGGATTCTCAGGTGTCCCCACAGATCATTCTCCAGATTGCAGACTCCCTTTAATCTTTTTCTCCTGTTGGAGATGCCCTGTTTCACCCCTAGTTAGTCAGTTTTTTGTTGTTGTTTGTATTGTTGTTGTTGTTGTGATAAAAAAAAATTCCGGACAAGCATAACTTTGAGGAGATTATTCTTGTTTATTCAGCCTCACAGTTTCAGAGGTTCAGTCCATAGTCAGCTGGCTCCAATGCAGATACCACAGTGGGAAGGCATGGTGAAGGCATGTGGGTCTCACATCATAGTGGCCAGGTGTGATGGTGGTGGTAAGGGATAGGTATAGTTACCAAGGCCAGTTCCTCACAGACCCATTTCCAGGCATGCCCTACCTCTGACCTTTGCTGCATTGAGGACACACTTTCAACACATGAGCCTTTGGGGGACATTCCAAACTCAGACCATAACAACTCCCAAGCTGCCCCATTTAGAAAAAAACAAAAAGAGGCCTCTTGCCTTAGGACTTCACTTGGGGAAAAGGATTTTCCATGCACCAAGGGGAAGAGGAAGCCAGCACCGAGTAACATATTTTGCTTGGCTTCATCACAGTTGACACTTGGCGACTCTTCAGAGTGTGATACAGCAGGCCCTTTATGGTCATTCAGAGCTGCCTTGTTGAACACAGTCTCCTATCTCAGCATCTTCCTGCCATTTAAAAAAAAAAAAAAAGCCAATAACTCAGACAAATACCACATTCTGCATTGTTTTGTTAATGTCCACAACACCAATGGAACAAAAGCCAACCCAAACTCCCCTGCTTTCACTTGCTATTTTTTTTTTTGTCATTTTAAGTTTGACTAATGGTTTCCAGTGCCCCTAGGGAGCCTTTTAAGAATGTGGACTCCTGGGCCAGACCCTCCTCTCCAGGCTGATTTTGCAGATATGAAAAAGACTGTTTCCTCTAGAGAGTTGGCTGTGTTTATGCTTAAGGAACCTTTGCACCTCTGTCCTAGAACAGGCCACAGACTCGAGTAGAGACAGAACTTTCCTTGTACTTTTTCCCCCCTTGTACTCTTTGCCAATGTTCCCGTGGTCTCCTTCAGTTGGAGCCACCCATCAGATTAATAATAAATTGCTTTAGGCCTAGGCTCATTCTGTTCTCCAGGAGCACATCTCTAATGTCTCCATTTGACCTCAGCCTTCTGTTTCTAAATTGGCCTTGGCAGATCTAGAAGGTGCCTTAGAGACATTTTTGTGCCTGGTGAACAACTTGACTTGGCATGGGGATCTGGGCAGGAGGGTTTATGGGCCAAAGTGTAGACTGGGCTCATGAGAGTAATGTCTAATGAAGAAACTGACTTCTGGTTAAGAAGTTGCTCAGCTTGTCTGAGAGAGGCAGGCAGGAGCTGATTGGAAGCCTCACCTGCTTTTGAGGCATAAAAATACAGCCTGGGGAAATTGAGTTGGAGAGGTACAAACTCTATTCCCATTTCTATATTTAAATTCTTCCTACTAAAAGCTTAGCTTTTGGTGGTGAAAGGTAAATTATCCCCAGTGGCTACATAAATCTTCAGCGTGAATGAGTATATCAGATCCTCTCCTAAAATTAGGAAAGAAAGAGACATTTGCAAAAGAAAAGCAGAAAGGAGGTGGTTTGAGACCAAGAAACCATGCTCTAATTTTCCAGCAACTTCACTAGGACATGGAGAGGTTGTGAGACCCAGGAGGCAGGTGCACACACAGCAGGCTGATGACACGGGGACCTGGGCTGACATGTTCTCTGGGAAATGTTTCACATGAGCACCTTGAGTGGAACAGAAGCAGGTACATCTCCAATTCCTTGAAGACTTTATTTTTTTGGCATCCCTGGTTAATATATTTTAAAAAACTACCTTGAAAAAAATTTGTAGTTAATTGTATGTTTCTATGAACTCTACAGGAAATAACACAGTCATCTCTGACTCTAGTATTTTTGAACTATGGAAAATATATTATAAAATATTGTTTTAACCATTTTTAAATGCATACTTACTGGCATTAAGTACATTTATGTAGTCATGTAGCTATCACCACAGCCCAGCTCTCACCTCCCCAGCCCCTGTTGGCTGCTAGTCTGTTTTCTGTCTCTATGGATAATTCTAGAAATTCATAAGAGGTTTTCCCAAGATACAAATCAGTTGCACATATCCTAGAAATAATCTCTCTCTCCTTGGATAAAATCGATTTCCTTCACTGTGGGTCTTAGGAATGTGTGCCTTCAAGAGCCGTTTGCTGAAGGGTCATTTTCTCCTTTACTTTTCTAGCCAGAAATGTATAATCCAAATTTATAAGCCAAAACTTATAATCCATTTGGCTTATAAACAGGGAGTGGAAGAAACTGGTTTCTCCCAGAAGTTGCCAGGAATCCTTAAAGTCCGGAAAGGTGCCTTTGGCCACTGGGGCAATCGTGAGCTGGCATCCAGTCCCCTTGCTCCCCAGAGAATCCCAAGACCAACAGACGGGACAGTGAATGAGAGAACCTTGACAATTTAATGCCTTATTTTTAATTTTTTTAGTTGGTGCATTGTAGTCACACATCTTAATGGTGTACAAGATGGTACATGCACACATCACTCGTTTAGTCCTTCCCCGTTTCCCACCCGCCTCCCCCTCCCTCCTTCTGTTTCATGTTTAGCTTAGTGATTGACTTGATACGTTTGTGAATAAGCATCATATACACTAGGGGATTTCCCTCCCTCCTCTCCCATTCCCCTCACTTAGGTCACCTTCTTTGGACGTAGAAGAAGGAAATCATGCCTTTTGAGACCGGGATAAAACTCCTTTTAGCTTCTGCCTTTCTCCCTGGTCCTGTCTATTCCTAGCTTCACCTGATGGATCCCCGTTGCTTGGGGGAGAAGCAGATCAGGTTTCCCCCATGGACAGGTGAGCGTGTTGGCAGGTAGCTGGTGAGCCTGAGACATCTCTGGGCAGCCACCATTGTTTAGCCAACACAGGCTGTTTGTGGCCATCAGATTTTTAAGACTCACAACAAAGAGCAAGGAGGGCCACTCAGGCTCTGTTGTAAATCAATCCCTCGCCAGCCCCCTAGCTCTTAGGGAGACAGGCTCAAGGTCGCTAATAAGTAACTGGATTGTAATTTTTATTCTGCAACACGAACCCAACAGGCAGCTTAATTGCAGTTGCATAAGCAAGCCATGTAATCACAAATTGGGCCCATTGCTTCTGTCACCTGCCACCAAGAGAAATGTTCAGAGTGGTCAGCCTACTTTTTGCTTGGGTTAATACTGAATCAGAGTCTTTTAAAGTAAGAGAAGTGAGAAAAAATAGTGATTTTTTTTTTAACGCAGAAACCTTAAAGGTCCCATCTTGCCTGAGCCAACCATCGCTCCTCCTGTCCCCTCCTGGGTCCCTGTGTTAGCTTGCGGGTGGGTATCTAAATCCCAGCTCCTAACTATTGATCGGCCTCCTTGTTTAATTGCCCAGCAGAGTGCGTTCTCAGCCAATCAATTTTGCTCCTGAGATGCCAGTACCTTGCTTCAGAGGGAGGAGAGGACCAATTAATCCTTGTTTGCTTTTTTTTTTTTTTTTTGGTGGTACTGGGGTTCCTGGAAACCCTTCTACATCTGGGATATACTCCCAGACCTTTTTTAAAAATATTTTTATTTTATTTGGAAACAGGGTCTCTTAAGCCAGCGCACCTGGCTTCGAACCTGCGCGATCCTCCGGTCTCTGCCTCCCAAGCGCAGGGATTACAAGCGTGCGCCACCACACCGGGCTCCTTGTTTGCTTTTTAATTCCTGTTCTGAGCATAGTAGATGCACACACAGGTTAATTTTTAAATCCACTTTCCTGTAATTTCACTGCTTTCTTATTTCACCCTGGAAGCCTCCCTGACCCTAAAACCATATCCATCTCTTCTTAGTGCTCAGACGTTCTCCTTAAATTGCTTTGCAAATACCTGGCTTGCTCACTTCCTAGAATTCTGCTGATATCAATGGTCCAAAGTCCCTTCATTTTTCTGTCCCTGTCTGAAGTGCCCCAGGGAAGAAGTGTTTAGGAATTGTTGACAGTTGTCCACCCTATGCTCCAGCAGACAAAGGAAGGAGGGTTGATTTCTAGGTGTCATTTCGGAGCCTGCTCTTGGGGCCTCTCTCTCCTTAGATCCAGCAAGCCCATGGGCCCAAGGCCTTGGGAAGCTGGAGTACGTATAACCCATCAGGGCACTACGCACACACGAAGGAGCTGCAGGACGAGGGCACTGCATTTTCCTATAAAAATTGAAATCTGAAGGTAAATCATGGCTTTTCTAGGCATGGAGACACAATTTCACCCTTTATGTCTAACGCTGATTTTTTTTATTGGTGCATTATAGCCTCACATCATAATGTGGATCATGTTGACAGTGGCATACATTCACACAGTACTTGGTGCCCTCCCCCTCTCCGCTTCCTCATTTCCCTCCCTCCTGATGCTGAGTGTCCAGGTGAACAATGTCATATCCACATGTATGCACATAGGCTCACGTAGCTTTTCCATTAGTAAGCCTCAGCCTTCTTCCTCCTCTACCCTTCCTTCCTAGCTTTGCTGAGGTTTTACCTCCAGTATCTGGAGAGCCCCTATGTTCACTGCAGCACAATTCACAATAGCCAAAATATGGAACCAACCTAGGTGTCCATCAACAGATAAATAGGTTACAAAATTATGGGAAATATACACACACAGTGGAATTCTACTCAGCAATAAAGAACAGAATTATGCCATTCATAAGAAGGTGAAAAGACCTGGAGAACATTATGTTAAGTGAGGTTATCCAAGCACAGAAAGGGAGGGGACTTACTTTTTCTCTCATATCCTCAAGCTAGGTAATATTAGGGATAATGCTATTTTATCTCTGCCTAAATTTAGGCTTGAGACATGTAGATAATATCAGCCTTCACAGCAGAGCAGTCAGCAGAGGGGATGTCCTCTCTGGAAAGTGAGTCCCTTTTATTTGTAGCCATCTATCCCTGGGCCTCCTGTCCATCTCTCCGCCTGTGGAAGGCCTGAGCTGCCTTAATATTGGCGAGTTGTTGGCCACATTTGAACACATCAGCTCCCAGCACAGCTCACTTGAGTCTAACCCTGAAGTCGAAGATCAGTCAGAAAAGCTTTAAGGAGCTCTACTGGGAATCATTCACAGCATCTGAGCAGCCTGCCTATATTTGGCTAATGTGTGTTTCCTTTCGCCTGATAGAGTGCAAAATGCCTTCAAACCCAGGAAAGGGTCCCCAAGGGACCAGCATGCTCAGTTCTTTCCCAGGATAGTTATGCAGAGGGACTTGGCTGCGTGCAACTTCTAAGCAAAGGCAACGCCAGCTACGAGGCAGGCGGCCGACCTTTAGGGTCTTTGATCCTGTATTTTTCTGCTAGGATATTTAATGTGATAGCTAAAAATAAATACCAATGGAGAGTTTTTCAGAAGACCTCATATAAATATCAGAAAATTGTGCTAAGAACTCAGAACTGTAGTCCTTGTAGTATCTGAGAACAAGAGACAAGAGAGGGAGGGAGAACGAGAGGGGGGGGAGATAGATCTGCAATTCAGGCTCCCCTGTCACACTCTCTGAGCAGGTACAGCTGCCCCAGGTCCTTGAAGCTGTGCCTAATGCAAATATGACCTTATTCAAATTGCTCCAGAAGGTGTTGATAGCATGTCAAAGATGTAGAAAAGGTTACATTATGTATGAAAACACACATTAAGCTGGCAGAGAGACTGATGTCACGTAGCCAGGGTTCAGGAGAGGCAGCAGCTCTCAAGAAAACAGGCCTTTTACATTTGGGTATACAGAACTCCTGTGGGGTTTCTCAAAACACCAACTTGTGTTATTTCTAGGGTGTTTGCATCTTCACCCTCATATCCTTCCAATCCTGTGCAAAAAGCCACCAGGATAGAACACAAGTGAAGGGGCATGTGTTGATTTAAGATGGCTGAGTTAGAGCGAAGAATGAAATGCTAATCCCTAGACAGAGGGCCGGAGTCCTTTCCCACAGCAAAAAAAACAAAAACAAAAACAAAAACAAAAAAACACTGGGTGACTTGTATAGTGAAGACTGTTATAAAATGCTATTCTACACATAAATGTTTATGTTACAGATTCAGCAACTTTTAAATCCAGGGCAGTAATCTGGCGGCAATTGTGACTTAGACAAACTCTGAGCCCTGTAAAAACCATGTGGAAGAGAACAATTACGTGGGCCAGGAGGTAACGGTGTTCAATTGCTGGTGGTCGACTGGGTCTGGAAAGGCAGAGGAAACACTTGATATACATATTCATGCACACACACATATATCTACAAACACATTTATTTGTTTGCTTTTTAATTTTGGTGCTGGGGATTTTCTACCACTGAGCTACATCCATAGCCCTTTAAAAAAAAAAACCAAAAAACAAAAAAACAGGGTTTCACTAAATTGCCGAGGCTGGCCTGGAACCTGTGATCTTCCTCTCTTATCCACCCTGAGTATGGATTACAGGCGTGTGCCACTGTGCCTGTCTTGTGTATTTATTTTGGTAATGGAGACTGAACCCGGGGTCATTCTACCACTGAGCTTCACCTCCAGCCCTTTTTATTTTTATTTTTATTTTGTTTTGAAACAGGATCTAGCTAGGTGGCTGAGAATCTTTCTAAATTGAGGAGGCTGGCCTGGAAACTGCAATCCTCCTGTCTCGGCCTCCCAAATCCTGGGATTATAGGTATGGACCACTGCACTCAATTTTATTATATTATATGCTCTGTCTTGACTTGGATTTCTCTGAAAAAAGACTCTGGGGAAAAGGTTCACCTGCCAGTAGTTAGTATGGGGATGTACACCATCTCTTGGCAGCAGCATCAGAGACTAAGCAAGGAAAACCCTAGTAAGGTGGCATCATCCAGGTGGTTGCTGCTGCACGCATCGGGTGCTCAGTTTTCCTGAAACCTTCTAAAAACCTCATAGGATGCTCTCAGAACTGGGACCCAAAGGTCAAAGGGAGAAGCATGTATCCAAGAGTCCTTCTTCCACGAGTCAAAGGTTCCCTCCATTGATATACCCATTGGTTCAGTGCCACGCAGAGCAGCTCGTGGTCAGGAAAGCTGCAGGCTGCAAGCAGGAGCTGAGGGCAAAGGCTGCATGAGGCTGTAGCTGTGGGAAGCTGGCAAAGCCTGAGTGGACCTGGTTACCATAGCAATAGCTGGAGCAGGGGTGAGGCTGACAGGGAGCTCAGGTGATGCTGTGTATGGTGTATGATGTGCTTAATGCACCTGGTTAAGAGGGTGTGGGGGAAGGGAAGGTTGGGAGCAGACTGGGCTTCCCTCAGAGTGGAGCAATGGGGGGCTATCAAGGAGGAAAAGGCCACCTTAAAGCCCAGCTCAGCATAGGGCTTGACAAGTATTAATACATGGAGAGAGACGGGAGATTAATTTGGTGACTGGAAAAATATATTGAAAGTTAAAATGCTCCTGGAAATTAGAGGCTCCATGTCAGAACAAAAGGCGACACTGCCAGTTGTTAATTGAATCAATTCACTGGGAACTGGGGCGGAGTCAGGCAGCCTGTCCCTTTCAGCCCAAAGAAAGAGCTGGGATAACTGCAGAGCTCGGTGAAGCAGAACTCATGACCAGAATGTATGTCCTGTCTCCAGAGGTCCCTGCTCTGGAAAAAAATCACCAAAAATACTGAAAATGAACATCGCCTTAAACTTGTGCAGTCTTTCTGCTGGAGTGTTTCTGAGGCATCTCAGGACTTTTTTTTTTTTTTTTTTTTTTTTTTTTCCTTTCTTGTGAATGAGGAAAACCAGGGACCTGAGAGGGAAGCGATTCAGCCACATTCCCATGCTGGTCAGCTAAAGGTCAAAAATAGAACCCGAGTTGGGAATTGGGCCCAACAATAAGGAAGAGAACTGGAAAACAACGTCTTGAACTATTTGAGGACTTGCTGTTCTCAGGTAACCTGTGGCCCGCGTTGGCCTGGTGGTTAGGGCACTGGGCTGTGGTCTGTACCTCTGTCCTTTCTCTTGGGGGTCAGTCACAAGATGGCTGCCACAGGAAAGGGGCCCTGCCCTGGGAAAGGCCAGGGCTCAGAAGCCCTATCAGCAACTTCTGTTTGCTTACATTTGTTGAATATGTGCTGCAAGGCCACGTTTATCTCTGAGAGTGGCTGAGAAATATTATTTCTTCACCTGGGAATTCCAGAACTTGAGAAGCTGAGGCAGAAGGATCACGGGTTCATGGGAAGCCTCAGCAACTTAGTGAGGCCCTCAGCAGCTAGGTAAGACCCTGCTTCAGAAAACAAACAAACAAACAAACAAACAAACAAACAAACAAACAGAGCCAGATGGGGTGGTGCACTCTTGTAATCCTGGGACTTGGGAGGCTGAGGCAAGAGGATCACTAAGAGCCTCAGCAGCTTAGTGAGGGAGGCTCTTAGCCTCTTAGTGAGACCCTGTTTCCAAATAAAATATAAAATAGGTCTGGGGTTATAGCCTGAAGGTAGAAGGCCTCTTGGTTTTATCCCCAGTACCACAAACAAACAGACAGACAGACAGACAGACAGATAGATAGATAGGTGGATGGATAGATAGATGAATGAATAAGTAATAGGGTTGGGTTATAACTCAGAGATAGAATGCCTCTGGGTTCAATCCCCAGCACTGAAATGAAAGAAGAAAGGAAGGAAGGAGAAAGAGAAAGAAAGAAAAGAAGAAAGGAAAAGGGGAAAAAGGAAGGAAGGAAGGAAAGAAAGAAGGAAGGAAGGAATGAAGGATTGGGTATGAGTATAAAGAAAAGCATCCTAACATTTCTATCTACAGTGGGGCCACCAGAAAACCACCCATATTTGCTTCCTTTCTGGATGTTTAAGAGACACATATGATGAAAAGCTCCAAATATCACTGGTCTAATCCTATGAACCACAGGACCTTATGCTTCCAGCAGAAATTTTTACCATGGGGTCAGTGTTTTAATAACACAATGGCTCTCACAGGGCCCTTTCAGATGAGAATATTCTCATTCCTTCTCCAAAGACTCAAGAAGTCAGAAAGACTGGCCCCTAGAAGGATCAGAGGCCAGAGGTTGAATTGGTGATAATTGGGTACAATTTCCATGTATGCTGTTTTATTGCTACTGAAGCTACATATTAGGCATACTGCAAAATACAGAAACTACAGTATTCATGAAACAAATAGACATTCCATATACATTTTTCTGCCTAAAATGGAGACAGTTACAGAGAGAAAATAATAGAGAAAAATCAAATAACTGAAAAAAAGTAAAATGCTGGAATAAAGACAACTAGAAGACAGAGAGAGACTTCTCTTGAGGCCAAAGTATTGAACTTGCTGTTATTTATATCCATCCTCCAAGTCCAGCTGAGGCCTTGCGCATGTTAATATACACAGTGCATTGATTTACATGTCTAGGGATTCTGCATCCATGAGTTCTTATTTGTCAAGAAAAAAAAAAGCCTTTCTCATGCCACAAACCTTCAGAAGAAAATATTTGTAAAACACATATCTCCTAAAGGACTTGTACTCAGAATAAATAAAACATTTTAATGCTGGGCGTGGTGGCGCAAGCTTGTAATTCCTGCACTTGGGAGGCTGAGACAGAAGCGCAGGTTCGAAGCCAGCCTCAGGTACTGAGTGAGGCTCTCAGCAACTTAGTGAGACCCTGTTTCCCAATAAAATATAAAATAGGTCTGGGAGTATAGTCCAGAGGTAGAAAGCCTCTGGTTTCCACTCCCAGTACCACAAATAAATAAATAAATAAATAAATAAATAAATAAATAAAACATTTTATAACTCAAAAATAATATGATAATCAAACCAGGCATGGTAGCCCACAGTTGTAATCCCAGTACTTGGGAGGCTGAGACAGGAGGATCGCAGGTTCTTGGCTAGCTTCAGCTACTTAGTGAGGATCTCTGCAACTTAGTGAGACCCTGTTTCAAAATAGAGGATAAGACATAGGGTTGGGGGTGTAGCTTGAGGTAGAATGCCCCTGGGTTTCAACCCCAGTACCACACACACACAACAACAACAACAACAACAACAACAAATAATAATAATAATAATAATAATAATATGATAATCAACTTGATTATAAAATAGAAGATCTGAATACAAACTCCACTCTAGAAGATGCACAGATGACAAATGAGTGAAAAGATACTCTATGCCATTCATCAACAAGACAATGGAAATTAAAGCTACAATGAGACTCCACTGTATACCCACCTGCACAAGCCAAAGTGTCAATGGCTGGCAGGTTGGCAATGTCTGGTACTAATGAGAAGGTGGAGCTGCTGGAACTCTCCTGCAAGATGAGTGGGAATGTAAAATAGCATAGTCACTTTGGAAAAGGGTGGACATTTCTTATTGAGTTAAACATACACTTCTTATATGATCTAGCGATCCCACTTCTTCTTTCTAACCTCCAGCTGGAAACAACTTAAATGTCCATCAACAGATAAATGGACAAAAATGCACTGTGGTATATCCATACAGTGTCATATTAAAAGGAGTGGTACAGACAACATGGAGGAACCTTGAAAGTGTTATTCTCAGTGAAATAAACCAGGCACAAAAGACTAAATGATGCACGATGACATTTATGTTGTAAGGGAAGATGAATAATTTTTCTTCTTAGCTTGAATAGACCACTGTAACAAATAACAAAATATCAGTAGAAAAACAAACAACTGGGCATGGTGATACACGTCTGTCATCCCAGTACTTGGGAGGCTGAGACAGGAGGATTGCAGGTTCGAGACCAGCTTCAGAAATGTAGTGAGACTTTTGGTAACCTAGTGAGACCCTGTTTTAAAACCAAAATTAAAAGGGCTGGATGTGCAGTTCAGAGGTAGAACACCCTGGGTCAGTCTCTAGTAACACACACCACACAACCACACACACACACACACACACAGAAAATGGAAAGAAGGAAGGAAAGACAAATAGAAGTATATATTTTCAACTTTTAATTGGTGCATTGTAGTCATACATCTTAGTGGAGTCCATGATGGTAGACAGAAGTATATTAAGATGTATATTTTGTACATACATGGGAGACACCCAAGGAATGACTACCTCTCAAAGAGATGGCTTTGAACTCTGCTTGTATAGCATCTTGAACAGACAATAGTAAATTTTCACAAATATGAGAGACAAAGGAAGAGAACTTTAAATCTTTCGAAGGGTGGTACCAGTGGAAAAGCAAGGTCATTCCAGATCAAAGCTAATTACTAATGGTTCATGGAGATTCCTCTGGTACTAATTTCATGACCAAAACAACCTAAAGTTGCCTTTAATGATTAACTTTTGTTCTACCTTCTAGAAAGTGTGGGGTGGGGCAAGATAACTTTTGTTTTTTTACATCAATGACCTGATTTTAGGCAAATGGAGGGCCAAGAGCTTTTCTTCTACTACTTTAAAAAAAAATTGAACCCAGGGCCATTCTATCCTAGCCTTATTTTATTTTCTATTTAGAAGCAGGGTCTCACTAAGTTGCTGAGCCCCTTTTTTTATTTTATTTTTTCTCTAAAGCCCTGTTTGGCCTTAAAACCTCATGTGGCTTCTGCTTCCTATGGCATGACAGTTTGTTCTATATTAACACGTTTTGAATTGCTTGTGCCTGAGTAAAACGAATGCTCTGTGAAGATGTATCATGTCTTCAATGGCTTCTGGTGCCTGGATCCACCTGTCAGATGGGGCTGGGGAGGGATGGCCCTAGGTCCTGCCCTTGCCCAGGTGACTGGCTGGGCATGGCCAGGTGTGCAGGAATGCCAGCCCTCCACAGCTCCACACACAGGAGGCTGGAGGAGCACTCAGGGTATGAAAGTACATGGTCTTCATGCTCCTTTGCAAAGCGCCAGATGCTGAGCCCTTTTAAGTTGCTGAGGCCTGTCTTGAACTCGTGATCCTCCTGTCTCATCCTCCTAAGTGCTAAGATTACAGGTGTGTGTCCCTAGGATGGATGTTACCGGCTTCTTCTTGTCTTTAGTTTAATGATTCCTTGAATTTGGGCTGGAATATTCTACTTTCCCACAATATAAAGTTCTAGAACAGGAAAACTGTGGTGAAGGAAGAGAAGAGTGACTGGCATGGGCACGCGGGCACATCTGCAGCGATGGAAGATGGCTGTGCTTGTGTCCATTCCTTGAAGTTCATGAGAGAATGCTTAATTAAATTTATGTATATTAATTATACTCCAGTAAAGCTGGTTTAAAAACGGGATATTGCCAGGTATGGTGGTGCATTCCTGAAATCCTGGTACTTGGAAGGCTAAGGCAGGAGGATGGCAGGTTTGAGGCTAGCCTCAGAGACTTAATTATACTCTCAACAACTTGCAAGACCTTGTTTCAAATTTAAAAAAAAAAAATTTTAAAAAAGTATCTTCGAGGAAGACTGTCTCTGGGTTCAATCCCCAGTACCAAAATAAAAACTGAAAAGGTTAGACCTTTTAAAGCATCGTTTGAAGCCTCAGCTCTGGGGTAGAACATCCATGGGAGCCATTTGTTTACTTGTGGTGTGGGACCTTCATGTTCACCAGTGTGAACGTGATCTGCTCCCCAGTCAGGAACTATAACCTGGAGCTTTGCACATGGACGCTTTCTCACTCTGAAGCTCAATTTCGAGCCACGTAAAAAAGGAAGGGCATGCTGGGAAATTCTTGGTCATGTGGGGTTTAAGAGACAATTTTCACAACTCTCATCAAGATAGAAAAATAAGCTGATTTTACTTTACTCATAATGAGAGCACCAGGCAGATGTTACAGCTAGTAGGGAATAAAATAATGAATAAAATTAAAGAAGGTAAAATAATGTTGGAACGAATGGGAAAATGGAGGTAAATTTGTTGTTTTTTTCCACAGAGGGGAAACTGGTTGCTCCTCCAGGCAGAAGTTATTAGTGGGTGTATAGGCAGGACCACCTTGCATTGCTATAGGTTAACTGTATTTCTTTCTTTTTTAAAAATATATTTTTATTAGTGCATTGTAGTCAACCATCACAATGGAATACAAGACTTCTTAGGATATCCAAGTACACATCATCCAATCAACCTTTATCCAATCCCATCCCACTCTCTCCCCCTCCCTAAATCCCATGCTTGATTTAGTGTTTAATATTGATATATTTATTTATATACATCATGGGCTTTAAAGAGATTCCATCTTCCCTCATCCCATCCCCTCTGATTAGTCACCTTAATTGCTCCTCCATAGGGCCCCTTCTTCCATTAGATTCCCTCCTACTACCCATTTCTTCCTAGTTTTGCATATTAGGGAGAGCATCCAATTTTTTTTTCTGTGATATTTCTTTGTGTATGCTGCTTTGCAAGTTCCAGTCCCACTCTTGAAGGCCCCAGCACCAGCCAGGCCACCCGGTAGACTCTGCCCCCGGCCTTGCTGGCTCCAGTACTGGCCTTGTCTCATGGCAGGCTCTAATCCCAACCTTGGGGACCCCAGCACCAGCCTTGTCTTTAGGCTAACTCCTATCTCAGCCTCACTGGCTCCAGCTACAGCCTCACCAAATGGCAGGCACCAATCCTGGCCTTGCTGACCCCAGCACCAGCCTCCTCCCTTGTCAGTCTCCGATCCCAGCCTCCAAGGCCCCAGCACCTGCCTTGCCTCACAGCAGACTCCAATCCTGGCCTCACTGGCCCTGGCACCAACCTCACCCCTCAGGAGGCTCCGATCTCTGCCTCCAAGGCCCCAGCAATGGTCTTGCCTCACTGAAGGCTCTGATCATGACTTTGCTGGCCCCAACACCAGCCTTACCCCTTTGCAGGCTTCGATCTCTGCCTCTGATGCCCTAGCAATGGTCCTGCCTCATGGCAGGCTCTGATCCCAGCCTCGCTGGCCCTGACATGGGCGTCACCCCTTGGCAGGCTCTGATTCCAGCCTCTGAAGCCCCAGCACCAGCCTTGCCTCACAGCAGGCTCCAGTCTCGGCCTCACTGGCCCTGGCACTGGCCTCACCCCTCGGCAGGTTCTGATCCTGGCCTCAGAGGCCCCAACACAGTCCTTGCCTCATGGCAGGCTCCGATCCCAGCCTCACTGGCCCTTACACTGGTCTAGCCAACTGGCAGGCTCCTATCCTGGCTTCTGAGGCCCCACCTTCGGCCTTGCTACCTTGCTGTGTTCTGTGCCAGTATGAGCAGGTCGTCTACAGATGTTCCCCTTTTTATCCCCTCCTTTTTTTGGTGGTACTGGAGTTCCTGGAAACCCTTTCACCTCCGGGGTTTACTCCCGGGGAATCCACTTTTTTAAAATATATATATTTTTATTTGGAAACAGGGTCTCTCAAGGCAGCAAGGTTGGCCTCGAGCCTGCGTGATCCTCCTGTCTCCGCCTCCCAAGCATGGGGATTACAAGCATGTGCCACCTCGCCCAGTATTCTTCAATTTTTTTTTTGTAAATATGAGGGAGCAGTACATGTCTTTTTTGAAAGCTGGGGCCCCAGATACCCAGTGACAATATAATTGTGTCCTCCCTCCAAAGGCAGAGGTCCACAGCTTCACTCCAGAGAGCAGGCTCTGCTGCTCCATACGTACCCTGGCCTCCCACTCTGAATGCATGGTGGCCATGAGGGCTGATGACTCCCAGAACCTGCAGTGTGGCGGCCCACCTCAACCATGCGGGGCTCCCTCTGAAACCCCCCAAACCCTTTTACTACTTAGCATGTTGTCCAGAAATCCCAATCATGTGTGGAAGGAGCAGTTTACTTTTGGGGACGTTTCCCCAGAAGTTCAAGGTAGACTGGGCTGGATCTGTCTGCCCCTCTAAACTTTGGTCACCACCACCGCCGCTGCTGCTACTGCCATCTCAGTTCTCTCCTGGACACCTTTCCCACACATTTTGTTTTCCAGAATTCCTGAGCATTTGCGGCATTAGCGGTATTCCTTTGAGGATATTTCTTTCAAATTATGATGTGGATTGGATTGAATCTCTGCTTCTACCAAATGCTAACCACTGCTTCCAGTGTCACAGCCATCTCTCTTGTCTTCTGAGCACCTTCTTCACACAGCATGTTGTCCCGAGTTCCTGAGTGTGCATGATGGTGGCATTCTACCTCTGGGGCTATTTCTTCAAAAGATCCAGGTGTGTTGCATCAGATCTCTGCCTCTCCTGAATACTGGCCACTGCCATTGCCGTTGCCTCCACCATCTCAATTCTTTCCCAAACTCTTTTCCCACACTGCATTTTGTCCAGTATTCCTGAGCATGTGTGATGGTAGCATTCCACCTTTGGGGCAACTTCAGAAGATCAGGGTGGGTTGGATTAGATCTCTGCCTCTTCCAAATACAAGCCTCCACCACCACCGCAGCCACCGCTGCTGCCACCGCCTTCCTTCTATTTCTCCGCTGAGCTCCCTCCTTACAGATGATGTCCAGAATTCTTAAGTATGTAAGGAATAAGCAGTCCTCCTTCGCGGGGATTTTTCCAAAAGTTCCAGGTCAGTTGGATATGTTTTGTCTGCATCTCCAGAATCCTGGCTGCCACCCTGCCACCACGGCCATCTTGACCCCTTTTCAATATTTTTTCGTTTTTCTTTTCTTTTCTTTTCTTTTCTTTTCTTTTCTTTTCTTTTCTTTTCTTTTCTTTCTTCTCTCTCTCTCTCTCTCTCTCTCTCTCTCTCTCTCTCCTCTCTCTCTCTTAAATACAAGAAGACAGTATGTGTGGTTTGAAGAGGTTGTGGGATCAGGCACTCGGCAGCAATTAATTTTTTCTCCCTTCCAAGAGCAGAGTCCCACAGCCTCACTGCACAGAGCAGGGTCTGCTGTTCTAAGTGCACCACGGACCCGGTGCAGCACAATGGCACTGAGTTCCTCAGGACACCCAGCTTGGCATCCTGCTCGGTACCGGGCCTCCTGGGACATGGGCTCAGCCTCCTGCCTGGCACCAGGACTTCTGGGGCGCGGGCTGGGCCACTGCCCCAGGTTAACTGTATTTCATAAGGCTGTAAATTACTTCTCATAGAATCAGAAATGGATTGTGAGATAGTTTCCATAAAATCTGAATTGAATCATAGGGACGAGTATGCTACAGAATCAATCTTTTTATTTTTATTTATTTATTTTTGTGTGTGTGTGTGTGTATGTGTGTGTGGTACTGGGGATGGAACCCATGGGGATTCTACCTCTGAGCTACACCCTCAGCCCTAATTTTTTTATTCTTTATTTTTGAAACAGGGTCTCACTGAGTTGCAAGGGGCCTCACTAAGTAGCTGAGACTCTCTGAGAACCGCGATCCTCTGGTCTCTGCCTCCTAAATGCTGGGATTACAGTGTGTGCCACCACGCCTGGCCTAGGTTTTTTATTTTTGTTTTGTTTTGTCCAAGCTATACCCCAAACCTTTTTTTATTTTTTATTTTGAGACAGGGTCTCAGTAAGTTACTGAGGGTCTCTAAGAGTCTTGCTGAATTGCTGAGGCTGGCCTTAAACCTGCAATTATCCTGTCTCAGCCTTCCCAATACTGGGAATTACAGGCACGCACTACCATGTCTGGCTCCCTCGTTTTCAGTGGGAACACAATATTTTTCTCTACTTAGGGATTCTGGAAAGGCTTACTGCACCCACAATGAAAAATTTGCTCCCATCCCTTCTCAGATTTTGCTGCTGCCTTTTATGTGTTTCACAGGCTCTGTCTCTACTCTTAAAGTTGATTCTGCAGTAAAATTTCCTCTCCCCTACAGAATGAACTCATTAAAAATACACTTCAGTTGGGTGTGGGGGTAAATGCCTATAATCCCAGTATTTGAGAGGCTGAGATAGGAATCTGCAGGTTTGAGGTCAGCCTCAGCAGCATAATAAGACATTCAGCAACCTAGTGAGACCCTGTTTCAAAACAACAACAACAACAAAAAATTAAAAAGGGAAATTAAAAAAAGGGTTGGAGATATAGCTCAGAGGTATAGTGCCCCTAGGTTTAATCCCTAGTACCAAAAAGAAACAAGCACTTTAATGAGAAACATTTATTTTTTCTGAACACCTTGAAAAATTTTACTCCTCCAACAAGGAGATGGCCTCTTGTACACCAATCTTATTGAAGCCTGTTTAAAATATCATCATCTTTGGGAGAATAAATAGGCAGAGCTATCCTGAAGCACAGTACTTGCTTGAGGTAAGGTTCTTCTCTCTCAAAACCATTACATACCTCCATTTTCCAGGCTCCAAAGGTCAGAAGAGGGTGATAAATCACGCTAATATTCATACGCTCATGGCTTCAGCACATAAAAATGCTCACTTGCAAGACTTCCGTATTTTCTTGGATTGATTTTTATTACAAATCCTCCTCCTCGTGTTAATAGTACTATCTATAAAGGGATAGTTTAAATAAAATTCCTACATAAATTTTGGAATTACATAGATGCCCGCAAACCAAATATCTGAGTAAAATGCAAGTGATTTTCAAGTTAAAATTGTGTTGTCATTAGAGTGTGGTGATTAAGAGCAGGCAGAAAGAGTAATCAGACAGGCTTTGGGTTAAATCCTTGCTTTGCCACCTACGGTGTGACTTTGAGCAAATTGCCTAATCTTCACCGATCTTCTTTTTCTCTGTATAATGTGACTCTTATGAGGATTAAGTGCATATAAAATGCATATGTAGTGACTGGCACATCTGAGAAGAGGTGTTGAAACGATCACCTATAAATAGCATGAACAGAGCAGGCATAGGGAAGGCAGAATTAATGTGTTTTGTTCTCTGTGCTTTCCTAGGGTTTATATTAAAGTTCAAATATGGATAAAAGGAATGCTCAGTGAATGTAGGTATTATTGTACTCCTAAACACAGTCTATTTACCTAATAAACTCAATCACCTCCAATAGTTTACCATTTAATTTATAATTTAGTATGTATTATATAATTGACTATTTATCAATAGTAAATTCCTCTCCAACCCAACTTTCAGTAGAAATGGTCTGTTCTTTATTTTCCTTGTAGTCTCTGGGTCTCGATATAGTCCTTTTATACTAATTCCTAATTATTGTCTTCTTAGTTATGGACACTTTTTCACTTTTATTGATTGTGCTCATGTGGTCTGTGAAACTCTGTGTCAGAACCTGGACTAAGCTCCAAAGACAGATAGATGGACAGAATAGCAATCACTAAGCCAAACATGAGAAGGAGGGAGGGGAGGGGATATGGGGTAGGAATTGGGGAAGGGCTAAACGAGTGATGTGTGCATGTATGCCTCTATCATCTTGGATCACAAGATGTAGGACTACAATGCACCAAATTTTTTTTTTTAAAAAAAAGATAGATGAACAAAATAGGATCTCTTTCCTCAACTTCTTCAAAATCTGTTGAAAGGAGAGCAGGACAAACAGTGATGACAATATTGAGTGACTATTTAATGATACTGGCAAATACATGGGCACTTGGCAGCTCATAAAAAGGGCTGCTACCTTATCCTGGGGTGGGTTGGAAGAAGGACTCCTTGGAGAAGACAATGTTCTGAGACCAAGTCTCAGAACCATAATGCCACAAAGGCATTGTTGTTGTTGTTGTTGTTATTATTGTTGTTGTTGTTGTTGTTGCTATTTGAAGAGAAACTGGTCAGGGGCATTCCAGGCAGTGGCATGTTGAAAGCCACAAAGATAGGAATGGAGTACCTTGGTTGGATGGAATGCACATTCATTTGGAGATATTGAGAGCTGAGATCAGAGAACTAGTATGAGTCAAATCGTGAAGGTGTTGATGGTCATGCTAAGAACTTTGAACTGTATATTGGAGAGAAAGGTGAGCCCAGCCCCTGAGTAACATAAAGCAATGACATCACCACTGTACATTGTTTTTGTGTGGTACTGGGGTTCCTGGAAGCCCTCCTACCTCCGGGCTACACTCCCAGAACTATTTTTTAATATATATTTTTATTTGGAAACAGGGTCTCTTAAGCCAGTGCAGCTGGCTTCGAACTTGTGCGATCCTCCTGTCTCTGCCCCCCAAGCGCGGGGATTACAAGCGTGCGCCACCACGCCCGGCAACCACTGTACATTTTTTAAATAAAATTATAGTTGCACTATAAACTAGAAAAGGAAAGGCTGCACAGAGAGAAAGAGAATAGGAGGTGATTGTAGTTGTTGGTGAGACATTATGTGTGTTAGAGTCAAAGGAATTATGCAGGGATGGTATAGGAAGTAGAATCAGTAAACCATTTGGCATAGGAAAAAAGTTGAAAGACATATATAAAAGGATCTCCAGGTCTGTGGCTTCACTAATATTTCCATAAACAAGGAAATAGAATATCAGATAAATACACATGGGGTAAAAAAAAAAACATTCAGACTTGAATATATTGCTCTTGTTGGGTATATGCATTACTTAAGTGGAGACCTCCTTTGGTCAGATGATTAGCTAAATGTAAATCCTGGCTGAGCGTGGTGGCGCACGCTTGTAATCCCCGTGCTTGGGAGGCGGAGACAGGAGGATCGCACAGGTTTGAAGGCAGCCTCGCTGGCTTAAGAGACTCTGTTTCCACATAAAAAAAGGTATAAAAATAGGTCTGGGAGTATAGCCCGGAGGTAGAAGAGCTTCCAGGGACCCCAGTACCACCACCAAAAAAAAAAAAAAAAAAAAATGTAGATCCAGGAAAAGACCAGAGATAGTGATTTACCTGTTGTTGGCAAAGCTGTCTGCAGTAAAGAAAGCCTTGAGTATGGGTGTGTTTACTTAGCTATATAGGGAGGATGTGGGCCAAGATGAAACCTCAGGGACCCTGAACTGTGAAAGGCAATGGAAGGAAAAGAAGCAGTTAATAAAGGAAAATGAGTGGCCAGAGGTAGGAGGAGAAGCAGTAGTGTCAGTAATGTGAAGCCTGAGTGGAAGGATTTTCAAAGCAAGGAGTCATTAGTCATCTGAATTGTTATATAAAGGTAGAAAAAAGGCCTGGGAAGAGCCCATTGCACTTCTTGACAATTCCTAAGTGATGGTCCTGTTAACCTGGCTAGTTTAAGTCCAGTGCTGGAAAAGAATGAATCTTAGAAGTCCATACTGATGACTTTGGTTGTGTAGACAGGGGGAAGGGAGGGTGAGAACTAGGTTAAGAAATAAGGTCAAAGAAGGGTGGTTGTGAATATTGGTGGCAAAGATCTAAGGATAGAAATCAGTGGAGGAGAAAGAGCCATACTAAGAGGCTTTCTAAAGATGTAGCTCGGAAAAGGCAATAAATGCTGTAACCAAAGGTGATATATTTAGTGTCTGCCCTAAAATGACAAGTCTTCTTCTTATTGCAGGAATCAAGGAAGATGGTGAACCCTGGGCCCAAACCAGTGTGTCTGGAGGACAGGTTTTCCTCTGTCAGTCAGGTCAGTGTTGGATGATGGAGTTGGATTATGCGATCGCGTGATGCGGGACCCTTGTTCTAAAAGGCAGAGCTCCCAGCTTCTTACTCCAGTTCTCTACGAGCCTCCTCTTTACACAATGCTGGATTTGTCTGGGGTTGTAGGCTCCTGGCTCCATCCACATGATGCAGTCCTTTCTTTCTGATCCTAAGCATGATCTTCAGCACAAAGAGTGCATTTTCCTTTCCTGGATAAGAGTCCTGGTAACAGGCTGAGGCAGTGTGGGCAGGCAGGGATGGAGAAGGATTTCCCAAATTGGACTTTACCTAGGGTATAAGAGCACCCATGAATTTTCTAAGGACATTTTCTGGACATTTTCGAGTCATTTCTAGGTGCTTTTGTAAATCAGACCTGGATTTAAGTTTCAAAGTGAGAAATGATTGATATTTAATGCTATTTTGATTCTGCTTCCATAGCAAACAACTATTTTTTATCGTCAGTGTTTGTCAAGAACATGGACAATCATTCCAGGTTGTTGATGGTTACTGTCTAAGATTGAAACTTACCTGTGTCTCTGGTATATATAAGCTGTCTAGACCAGTGCTGTGGGCAATTGCAAAGTGGATTGTACCTACTTGTCCAGGTCTGTTTAATAATCTAAATTGTGATAATTTTTCTCTCATTTATTTGCTGAGCAGTGTAAAAAGTCATATATCAGTTGGAATCTTGCTTTACAAGGGGTAAAAAAGAAAACATACTTACTTAGGGTTTCCCGAAGGATTTTGCTTATTTGGTAACTTGAAGCTTCTGTTAAGACCATCAAACCAACTTGGTGTGAAGGACCAAGTCACTCAGCTAAGGAGATACTCTCAGGCCGTGTTCCCACAGGCCAGAGATGCTCTCCAAGCAGGATGACCTCACCCTTAGGCCACCTAGGAGGTTCAGGGCCTGGGGCTGCAACTATGGGCCTTGGACATACAGGTCCACAATCAAGTGTGCACAAATTAGCACTTCATAAGGGGGTGTAGGAGTAAATTCTGGGCCTGGACCTGTTCACTTTCCATGTGCTTTTGGACAGGCTCAAATGTAAATTAAAGGCCATTATGAGCATCAATTGAGCTTATCCATCTTATATTCAACTAAACTTTATTGAGTGACTGGTAGGGACCAGACAATGGGGAGTGATGAGGCTAGAGCCATGATTCCTGCCCTCTGCATGATGACCGTCCAGTGGGTATGAAACTGTCTTAAGAACAGATTGTGACTTGGCTGGTATTAATTTGCAGATATTGCTGAAACACAGTACTAGAAGCTAGGTGGCTCTAAACAATAAAACCTATTCTCTCACAGTTCTAGAGGCTAGAAGTTCAAAATCAGATGTCCCCATGTCCAGGGCCACTCAAAAGGCTTTAGAATTCTTCCTGGCTGGCGTTAGCCTCTAGACTTGTAGATGTGCTGTGGTTACCTCTCTTCCATCTTCCCGTAGCCTTCTGTGTGTCTCTGTGTCCACGCTTCGCTTTGCTCATACACTAGTCATCAGAGTGGGCTGTGCATTAGTATCATCTCATCTTAACTGCATCTACAAAGGCCCAGTTCCCAAATACCATCACATGGCCAAGTTGCAGGTGAACGTGAAGTTGAGGAGGTCACCACTGGACTTTGTGTGATCAAAATATGGCTTCTGGGTGTATTGTAGCACTCACAGAAGAATTCAACGTCCCCAAGAATCAGGAAGGTGACTTATATGCCCCCATCAATATCAAGTGAGAAGTGGCATGAGCTAGTCACAGTCCCACCTAGTACTACTTCAGGAAGGAGCTTAAGGATCAGGTGATGGGTTATTCTGTGAACAATTCCTAGCAAATTGTCTGGAACAGATGCACAATGAAGTTGATCTGCTTCATGCCCTCATGCTAAAAAAATAAAGATTCCAGTGCGTAACAAATTCAAATAACATCTCCTCACCTGTCCTAGAGCTGTGGACCATGTGCTCCTGGATCCAAGGAGGATGACTATGGACTCTGGTTCTGTTGGATTTATCTTGAAACAGAGACAATCGAAGCTACATTCATATAACAAAGTTTAAAGTTATCTAAACGAGACAGGATAGATTTCCCTCTGGGGAGGGACCGTCTAGTAAAAAGTCTTGATAGGTAGTTCAGAGACAATATACTGCTGGTATATACTGAACAGCTTTGCAAGTCACTAAAATATTACAGTACTTTCTTATTGTTAACTGGCCACTGGAGGCTCTAAAAGTTTTTAATACTATTTGTTACATAATGGAACAAATTTTACACAGACCATATTCATGCTAAAAGTCCTTGGAGATACTAGGCAGGGGAGAAGGGAAGACAGAAATAGAAAAGAGACAGGAGCACACAGGTGATACCCAGACCACGTGGACCTTGGTGTAATAAAACAGCAGTAAACTATGACACTGCTCTATGATAAATAGATTCAGCTGTATGCCAAGAAATCAATACCTGTAGAAACTGTTTATAATACAGGTACGGTTCTACATTTGATTCTATGCAGCTTTGTCCTGAGTTCTAGATTCTAGAAACTTCTACTTTCTATTCCTTATCAAATGACGTTTTTTATGACACTAGTAATTGAACTCAGGGGCATTCTATTTTTGAGTATACTCCCAGCCCTTTTTGAAAACATTTATTTTTTGAAACAGGGTCTCACTAAGCTGCTGAGGCAGGCTTCACATCTGTGTAGTGGGATTACAGGTATGCATCACTGTGCCCAGCTCTTGCAGTACAAATTGAGCAAGGCATGATGGCACACCCTTGTAATCCCAGTGCTTGAAAGGCTGAGACAGGAGGGTTGTGAGTTTGTGGAAAGCCCCAGATACTTAGTGAGGCCCTCTGCAAACTTAGTGAGGACTTGTTTCAAAATAAAGAATAAAAAATAGGGCTGGGGCTATAGCTTGGAGGTAGAATGCCCCAGAGTTCCATCACCAGTACCACAAAAAAATTAGGGTGCTGAAATTTGATATACTACCTGTCTGAGTATGTATAATCCTTTACTAAAGTACTTTTAAAACAACAAATGTAATGATAACGGTAATGATTATAATGATGTTATAAATCACAATGCTTGATAGCCGTGCAGAGTTTCTATGTGCCAGGTTTAGTTCTAAGTCCACTACACATACCATTCTTTCAATCTATGTACCAACCATGAAGTGCATATTATCATTCTCCCCCTTCTAGGTAAGGAAATTAAAGTGCTAGAGGTTAGATAGTCTGGCCCAGAACAACAAAGCAGCCATTTAAACTCAGGCCACCTGGCTCAGAGTTCTTGTTCTTATCTGAATGAAGTTTGAGTCAGTATTTACAGAGTTCCTGGTGCCTGTGCATGCTCTGCTCTGTTCTGGTACCATCTCCATCACACCCCTTGTCTTTACTTGGATGTCATCTGACCTGGGCCAGTGTGCCAGGGTCCAGTTGTGTCTTACATACTTATTCATTCTGTAGCCAGTTTCCATTACTTGTTTTCTTTCTTGAAAACCATGATGCAGTGTGACAGAGTTTTCATTAAAACAATACTTGAGAAAATTTTAGGCACCTAGAGTCAAATTGATACCCTATTTACTGAATTTTTATTAATTCCTATTTAAACAAACAAACAAACAAACAAACAAACAAACAAAATGAGCTGGTCGCTGGTCACTCTCCCCACTTGGTCCCCAGGCAGAAAAATTTAACATCACCCAGGAAGGAGACAGGGAACAAGAAAATGACTGACGTAGACCTGCTATCCATCAGTGTCTTCTCAGTACTAGAGAGTTTCCAGTCTTCCAGTCAACATCTTAGGACTTAACTCTTTGTGTGTGTGTGTGTGTGTGGGGGGGTACTGGGGATGAAACTGGGGGCCATTCTACCTTCAAGCTACGTACCTTGCCCTATTGTTTATTCTTTATTTTGAAACAGGGTTTCACTGAGTTGCAAAGGACCTCATTAAGTAGCTAAGGCTGGCCGTGAACCATGATCCTCCTGTCTCAGCCTCCCAAATGCTGGGATTACAAGTGTGCACTACCATGCCTGGCTATTTTACTCTTAAATAGATGAGCTATTATTTGTTTTTTCTGATACTGGAGATTGAATCCAGGGCCTCGAGTATGCTAAGCATACACTCTACCACTGAGTTACACCCTTGCCCTTTTACTCTTAAATATTAATAGATGACTGAAGACCATCAGATAATTGAATCGTATTTTAACATAAAGAGCCTAACTAAAACAAGCTGGGTGTGGTGGCACACACCTGGGATCCCAATACTTGGGAAGCTGAGACAGAAAGATTGCAGGTTCTGGGACAGCTTCAGCAACTTAGTGAGGCTCTCAGCAACATAAGAAGAATCTGTTTCCAAATAAAAAATAAAATAGAGCTGGGGGTATAGTTTGGAGGTAGAATGCCAATGGGTTCAGTCACTATTCAGTCTCTAGCACACACACACACACACACACACACACACACACACACACACACACACACACATACACACACCCCACATATACACACATTAGGTCAGGTACAGTGGTACACATCTAGAATCCCAGTGACCTGGGAATTTGAAGCCAGAGGATCACAAATTTGAAGCCAGCCTCTGCAATTTAGTGAGATCTGTCTCAAAATAAACATTTTAAAAGGGCTGGGCGAGTGGGCGAGTAGCTCAGCAATAGAGTGCCCAAGGTTCAATGTCCAGTGTAGACTCCTGTAGATATGTACAGCACATGCTGGGCTGCGGTTGCTGCAGGGCTGAGACATGACCTCTCCATATCTATATGGGAAACCCCAGTGTAGGGGTGTGGGGTTGGGGGTTCAGGAGAGAGAGGACAGGTTTTATTCATTGGCCCCAGGTACCAGTGTCTAGGTTTGCTAAGTGAGGTTCCCAACACACAGTCAAGCCAGTGAGTTCTCCCCAGTGGGCTCCCTCCCTGGGCCCCTGTCATTGGCTACTTTATTTCCACATGACTCCTCCACCTTGAGACCATTACACAACTCTCCTACTTTAAAACAATAGCCAAGAAACTTTTGTTTGATCCTTTTTACCCCTTTGTTGACTATCTTACTTTCTAGTTTTATTCTTATCGACTGACTTGGCTTTTACCTCTTTTTCTCTCCGTTACCTCCCTGACCCGTGGCAATCGATTTCTCTACTTTCCACATCAACTGTGTCCTTGAAGCTGGCACCCGCACACTTATTTTGAAAAGTTTCCATCCTGTAGAAGCGCTGAAAGAACAATACAGTGGATACTCATTTGTTCTTCACCTCAGTTCACCAAATTGCTAACATCTTGCCATGTTTGCTCCCTATAACACTCTCCCACTGTGTGCCAGTGGGTTTGTGTTTTGACAGAACAAGTGAAAAGAAGGTTGTATTTATCATGACATTTCACCTTAAATGCTACATTCCCAAAACTCTAAATACTCAGGCATGTATCTTCTTAGAAAGAATGATCGTTAGCAGGGTGTGGGTAGTACACACCTATAATCCCAATACTTGGGAGGCTGAGACAGGAAGATCGAAGGTCCACAGACAGCCTAAGCAACTTAGTGGGGCCCATTGCAGCTTAACGAGATCTTGTTTCCAAATAAAAAATAAAATAGGGTTGCCGGGTGTGGTGGCGTGCACGCTTATAATCCCCACACTTCAGAGGCAGAGACAGGAGGATTGCACAGGTTCAAAACCAGCCTCGCTGGCTTAAGACACTCTGTTAAAAAAAAAAAAAAAAAAATATATATATATATATATATATATATATATATATATATATATAATAGGTCTGGGAGTGTAGCCCGGAGGTAGAAGAGTTCCATCCCCAGTACCACACACACACAAAAATAAATAAATAAATAAATAAATAAATAAAATAGGTTTAGAGGTGTACCTTAGAGGTACAATGCCCCCAGCTTCAATCCTTAGTAAATTTCTCCACATACACAAAAAAAGGGAGAAAGAGTCCCAGTACCACACCAAAAAAATAAAAAAAGAATGGGAGAAAACAAAAAAAGAAAGAATGTTCATTTCAATGTTATCATTCCCATGAACTTAACATTAATTTTATGAGGTCACGCAATATAAAGTCCTTATTAAAAACTTAAATTGTCCCTTTAAAAATCTTGAAGTTTTGTTGTTTTTCTTCTTGTTTTTGCTAGTGTTTTAAAATCCAGGTCCTAAATAAGTTTCATACATTATCTCTGATCATTTTGTTCATTTGGTTTCCTTAATCTGGATTTTAGAACGTTCCATCCTGTCTTGTGGAATGACACCATAATTGACACTGTTTGGAGAGTTCAGGTGGGTTATCTCTTAGATGGCCCCATTCCTTTTAGAATGGCGCTTCGTGGCCGGGCGTGGTGGCGCACGCTTGTAATCCCCGCGCTTGGGAGGCAGAGACAGGAGGATCGCACAGGTTCGAAGCCAGCTGCGCGCACTGGCTTAGGAGACCCTGTTTCCAAATAAAAATGTAAAAACAGTTCTGGGAGTGTAGCTTGGAGGTAGAAGGGCTTCCAGGAACCCCAGTACCCCACACACACACACAAAAGAATGGCGCTTCGTGGATTTTCCCCTCCTCTTTAGACACAGGTTGAACATTGGCCTTTTGTTTTGTTTTGTGTTTTGGCAAGAAGATCCCATAACCAATGTTGTGTGCTTCTAGTTGCATCACCTCGTGATGTCAATTTCACCCCATTACTTGTGAGGGGAAGTTTGCTTACCGTGTCTTTCTGCCAAGTTTCTCCACTGTAAAAATATCTTTCCCCATCTGTGGCTAACAAGTGATGTCCTGAGACCACACGAAGATCCTGTTTCTATTTATCTCTCCTGGTTCTAGCACTCACACGTCCACTGTCCTTGCCTCAACCAGTTACCACGGTGAGAAATGTGAAGTGAAAATTTTCAAGCCCCTTCTACATGCATTGGCTGGTGTTCTTATGTAAGAAAACAACTCTCTGGCTCCTCTTTTGTTCAATGGACTCTGGGTCTCTTTTCCTTCAATTTGGAAGTCAAAGCCATCATTATTCTTTCTGATACTCAAATCAATGCAAATATGGCCTGCAGGAGTCCATTTAAGCTGGCTCCCTGATTATTTTGCCACAGGCCCACTGAGTCTTTCAGTACTATTTTGCCTTGACTCCCAAGGGTTCCAGACTTGCATTGTATCCCCACTGCCCCAGACCTTGATTAGTCCTGTCTGCACAAAGCCTGTGTTCATTTTGGTTCTTCTAGTGTTCTTGCTTTCTCTGGAACACTAGATTCTCTTATCCCATGTTTCCTTAAACTCTGTTTCCCTAAATCCTGTAGTGCTTGCTTTGATCTCTTGCTGATTTCATAACTACTCTTTTAGATTCCTTTGTTAAAGTTATTATTATTATTAATTATTATTATTATTATCTGCTGTGCACAGAGTCCGAAGCCCTACCTTCAAGAAGCTCACACTCTGGAACAGCCAGCTAGGCTTGTGATTTGTTATTCAAATAGGCACTTTAAAATTGAAAGAGGTGACACAAGAAATTACAATGAGCCCTGTGCTATGTGGTGGCCCATGACTATAATTCCAGCTGCTTGGAAAATTGAGACAGGAGGATTGTAAGTCCAAGGCCAACCTGGGCAATTTAGTGAGGCCTTGCCTCAAAATTAAAAAGATAAGAAGGGTTGAGGATGTAGTTCAGTAATAGAGTGCACGTGGGCTCAAACTCCAGTACTGGGAAAAATTATACAGGCTATGAAATATAAATTAGAACTGTCCAAAGGCTCCAGAACGAGCACCCTCACACTTTACTGGCTTCCTCTCTTTAGTTTTACTATCAGGCTTGCTTTCTTAAACATAGCTTTCAGCATGTACCCCCCCCACCCCCAAAGTCCTGAAGCCACAAGTCAAAAGCTCTTCTCAGGCCTGAGGATGTAGCGCAGTGGTAGAGCGCTTGTCTAAGGCCTTGAGTTTGATCCGCAGCACTGGAAAAAAATAAAAAATAAAAGCTTTTCTCAGATTTCTAAGGCACTTAGAAGTCTTGGCCGCTAGGCAATTGAGAGCAGAGGTGCTTATGTCTTGCAGCTACCTTTTCCTGCACCTGCCCAGTGCCAGCACGTAGCAGGTGCTCATATATAGGATGTTCAGGAAGGGCCTTGGATTTTCTCTGCATGGAACATACATCTCCCATCTGTGCCCTGCTTTCCTCACACGGGATGCCTTCCCATCTCTCTTAGACATACTTAATTTGCACCAATTTCAAATCAAGGTGCCAGAGTGAGCACATACATGCTCTTTTGTCTCACACTCTAGCTGAATTTAAATTTAGAAATTAAAAATTAAAATTTTAAAATACATAGCCCCACTTTAAAACAAGAGGAAAACCTCTCTGAACCTGGATGCAGAGGATACTCACAGCGATGGGATGGGGTGTAGGGTGCAGTCACATGGTCCAAGGGAATCATGACCAGATAAGTATGGTGACCACTGGGAAGTGTTCAGGGCCAGCCCTTCCCCGGTGAGACAATGGAATCCCTGTGAGAAGCAGAGGGCAACTGGGAGTGAGCACCCTGGTAAGAAACAGAGACAGGCGTGCAAAACAGGAGCAAGGCTGGGTAGTCCAAAGGAGCACTTCCTATCTAAAGGGGAAATCTGTAATTGTCATTCTTATGCATATGTATGACTAATCTCTTGTACCCTGGCATTAGGCATGCATTACAGTAGATGTTGCTATGAAGATTAATATTTAACCCAGTAGACACAGAGTGAAGCAGATTATCCTTCATAATGTGGGTGGATATTGTCCAATCAGTTGAAGGTCTTAATCTAAAAAGACTGGGGTCCCTGGAAGGGTAGGGAATTCTGCCAGCAGTAGGGAATTTTTGCCTGTTGGTCGTTACTATAGATTTTAGATCTACTAAACCTCCATACAATCACATGAGTCAATTTCTTAAAATCAATCGCCCTTCTTTTCCCTGTATTTACACATGGTTGATTCTGTTTCTCTGGAGAACTATGACTAATATGAAGTCTTAAAACACATAATGTAGGAAATAGAGCCAACATTTCCAGTGCCGAGCAGGATGATCTCAACAATAATCACAAAATTTCACAGCTAGGTGTAACTCTTCTTTCATCAGGAGTTACTTAGTGAGCTATTCATTGCCAGGTTCTCTCCTAGGCACTGGGGATTCATGAGAGAACACAGATTTATAAGATGTACACATATATAAAATGCATACATGTTTTACATGCATGCTATAAACTCAGGTTTATAGATAAATCTGATGAAGTAAAAGCATACCAGAGCACACACCTTTCAGAGGAGCTATGTTAGGTAAGATGGTTCAGGAAAGTCTTTCTGGGAGAGAGACATTTAAACAGGGACTGAATAAAGGAATAAAAAGCTATGGGAAGATGCAGAGAGATAGACAAACAGGAAAGACAGAGAAAGAGCTCCCAAGCTCACACTGAGAAAGAACCCACCCATGAGACAATAGTGGTGAGATCAACAGCTCTCTTTCAGGGCTGAGAGTAAATTCTGGAAAGAATTTTTTCTCCAACAAAAGTATCATTCAAGAGAGAGAATAAAACAGACATCATCAGACACAAAGGATAGGGGCACTGACTGACCAAGGCTCTTGCTGAAAGAATTGCTGCTGAATTGTATGTATTTCGCTGAGAGGAAAAGGAATCCAAAGAGGGTAGAATGAAAAAGCAACTGTGAACAAAGAAAGTGTTAAAAACAGGATGGATTGATTGCTGTAAATAATAAGCAGTGTTTTGTGGGTTTTCAAACTCTTGTGTATAGTATATTAACCAGACATTTTGAAGATAGGAAGGAGGGGAAATTTGGAGAGATGTTAAAGATTTTAAGGTCCTTTTGTTGAGGAGGAGGCAGCTGGAGGTTCTGATTAAATTTAGCCTTGGTTCGGAAAATGTTAGCTCTGTATTTTTCATAGCTCTTTCTCATTCCTCACAGCCTGTATTGGATTGAACTTTCTTCATGAGTCATCCATAATTACCTAGCCCTCTTTCATTTATCTTCAGGACTCCTCTACCGTTTATAGCTTGTCCATGCATTCTAGGACTTAACTATATGATGCCACCTGTCTGTACAATTCTGAGGGCTCAGCATGGCAAAGCCTGCTGCCCAACAGGTAGGAGGGCATTAAGAACAGAACCTGGTGACATTCTGCTTGGACATGGCCACTGGTCAGCTCCCTGAGCTTGGACACAATGCCAGCCATGCTTGGGCTAAATTTACTTGCAGTCTGTAAAGTGAGATGAACTGGTGAGTTCTCTTCTAAAATATAATCCAGCACTGAAAATCCATGATTGACTCTTCTGCTCTTTTCTTTCAAATCCTGAAGAACAGTACAGCCAGGCATCATGGTGCATGCTTTAAACCACAGTACTTAGAGGGTTGAGACAGGAAGATTGCAGGTTGAGGCTAGCTTCAGCAACATAGGGAGGAGACTCAGCAATCTAGTGAGACTCTGTTTAAGAAACAGTAACAACAACAATAACAACAACAACAACAAAAGAAATTTAAAAAGGGCAGAGGTATAGCTTGGAGTTTGAATGTGCCTGGGTTCAATCCTCAGAACCATAAAAAAAGAGATGAAAAAAAGCAAATTGATCATCACATGTCTCAATGATACGGCACAGTCAATGGGTAGATATCAAGAGGCACCTCTTTTTTCTGTCTCCTCACCTCTCCTCCAGTTAGGGGGGCTCTCAATTCTCTCCCCCCTGAGGCTCTCCTAGCCTTGCTTAAGGACTGTTCTCAGATGTACTCCAGAGTGGGTGCCAGTGGCTGAGCTAAGGCCAAGGGGAACTTTCAGTCATTGGGCCTTTCCTTCTGCTCATATTCTGAGCTTCTTGTACAGTATAGTTATTTTTTGGTATCCACAGGGGATTGATTTCAAGACCCCATACAGATACCCAAATCTGTAGATCCTCAAATCTTCTATATAAATGATGTAGCATTTGCATATAACTGACACGAATCCTCCTATATGCTTTAAATTGACTCTAGATTACTTAAAATACTGTATATAATGTAATGCTATATAAATCATAGTCATACTGTATTGTTTAGACAATGACAAGGAAAAAGTCTCTGTGGGCTTATCAGTACAACACCACGATGTCTTTTTCTTGAATATCTTTGAGTTTGGTTGCATTTGCAGAGGCAGAACTCACAGACATTGAAGGCTACGAGAACTTCTCAGTTCATCTCTCTGCATCCGTCTCTACTCTTTTTATTTTTCTGCCCACACTTTCAACTTCCTAGATTCTGTACTGATGACTGAATCCAACCTTTGATACCTGTCCAACCTTTTGAGCCCCATCCAAGTCCCATGCTTCTGTGTGGACAGCCCGCCTCGAGGTGCTTGCTGCAGCTCCTGATGCCTTAAGGCCCTCCTCCCCCTACCTGGGTTTCTCCCCTGATCCTCCCTCATCCTGGATCATCAGGCCTCTACTCAGCGCTCAGGTCCTAAGTGGTCATTCATTGCACATAATAGAACATGACAGCAAAACCCAGATCATTCTTAAAAGTAAGAGACCTTAGAAACTATTTGCGATGTTGACAGTAGATTCAAAGGCTGCGAGGTGCATCTCTAAGCTGGTGTGCTCTTTGCCAGCACTTTTCTCTATAGCCTGAAGGTCAGGTATTAAAGGAGGGTCAGAGAGTGTGTGTGTGATGGAGGACAATCAAAGCTCATCTTCTCGCCAACATCGCAGCATTGATTTTTTGCTATACCTCCACCCAGACTCCCTTTGGTACATTCCTTTCATCTTCTTTCTTTTTTTCTCTTTATTTTTCCCTCCTCTCCCTTCTTCCTTCTCCTTCCCTCTCCTTCCTTCCTTCCTTCCTTCCTTCCTTCCTTCCTTCCTTCCTTCCTTCCTTCTCTCTCCCTTCCTTTCTCTTTTTCTTTCTTTCTTTCTTTCTTTCTTTCTTTCTTTCTTTCTTTCTTCTTTCTTTTCCTTTCTTTCCTTTTCTCTAGTTTTCTTTCTGTTTTTCTGTCTTTCCTTTTTTCTTTTCTTCTCTTCCTCTCACTAGAAATAATACTAATCATATTTTCTCATTCAATGATAAGTTTTGATGGGCCAAGTTTATATTCCAAGTAAGACTTAAAGCAAGAAGCAACTTATTATGTGTTATCTATTGCTATGTAACAAATCACACCTAAGTGACATGCGCTTGTCATCTCAACGTGTTGTGTCAGTGGGCCAGGATCCCAGGCTGGGTTAGCTGGTCCTCTAACACTCTTGCGAGGCTGTAATAGATGTGTAGGCCAGAGCTTCAATGTCATTCTTAGACTAAGCTGAGACATGAGGAATGAGGACTATGTCTGTGCTGTTGTGGTTGTTGGCAGAATTTAGTTCCTGGAGGGTCATTGGTCATTGGTCCACAATTCCTTGCTGATTGCTGGCCAGTAACCACCTTGGTGGTTCTGTTTGTAAAATAGTCAAGGAAAGGAATCCCATTCTGTTTGTCATAGTCTATTACTTAAAAGCAAGTCATGGCTGCACCCATGCAGGAATACCAGGAGGAAGAACCACAGGGGCCCATGCACAGAACCACAGGTAGTAAAACACAGTAGGGAGGCCTTGGACCTGGGAGGGGCAGCCTGCTTCCACCTTTCAACCCCACATTTAGCATCTGTACCTCAGCTTCTTCATTTGCACAACAGGCAGAATAATATTACGTACCTCATGTGGTTGCTGTGAGGATTAAATGAGTCTTTCCACTGGGAGTGCTCAGAACGGCCTGCAATATACTAAGTGCCTTACAACTAATTGTGACACTTTCCTTCTGCTGCTGTTACCCTAGAGAGGTGTGGGTGGCACTTGGGCAGTGTCTATCTTCTTCTTTTTTTTTTTTTTTGTGGGTCTGGGGATGGAAATCAGAGGCATTCGACCTCTGAGCTACACCCTCTGCCCAATTTTTTATTCTTTATTTTGAAACAGGATCTGAGTTGCGGATGGCCTCACTAAGTAGCTAAGGCTGTCCACGAACCATGATTCTCCTGTCTCAGCCTCCCAAATGCTGGGATTACAAGCGTGCACCACCATGCCCGGCAGTGTTTATCTTCTTGCTGAGATTTTTTTCCACCTTAAGCAATGATGCCATTCAGGAACTTCCACATATCATATGCATGCAGTGGGTTTATGATCATTACAAGTAAACTGCATGTTTCACATCCTTTATCTATCTATCTTCTATCCATCAATCATCTACAATAGTTATAAATAAACTGCGTGCTACATATATGCATATATACATATGTATGTATATGTGTGTGTGTGTACATATCTTGTGGCACTGGGGATTGGACCCCAGGGCATTCTATCTCTGAGCCACAGCCCCGTTACCAGGTGGAACATGTTAATATTACTCCACAGCCTGTCAGTGCTGTCTCTGCGTGGAGGCCATTCACACAAAGAAGCACAAGTGGGGAATGCAGGAGATTTATTTGGAGACATGATGGCACCATGTGAGGAAGGCTGTGAGCAACGGGAAGGGGTTTGTGTTCCAGAGAACAGCTTCTGGAATGGGATGTTTCTCCTGGAGCGGGAGCTTGGGTGGGAGCAAATGTTATGTTCCAGAGAGGGGATCTGGAGTGGTACCCATGGGAGTACCATTCAGCTTTGTTCAGCCTGGGAGCCTTTCCCCGTAATGTTATGCATTGGGGAGGTTACTATTTCTTTCCCAGCACATCTTAGTGAGTTGCTGTGTCTCCTCCCCTCCCACAGGGCAAGGTGTCTAAGTTGAGACCCTGCAGGTAGATGTAGCCTTCTTATATCTCTGCTTCCTGTTTGTCCCAGTGGACCCCATGTGCTAATATCTAACACATTACCTAACACTCCCAACCCTATTTTATTTTATTTTATCTTATTATTTTTTATTTTGAAACAGGGTCTCATTAAATTGCTGACAGTCTTGCTAAATTGCTAAGGCTGGCCTTGAACCTGCAATCCTTCTGTCTCTGCCTCGAAAGTACTGGGATTACAGGTGTGCACCAGCATGCCCGGCTGCGGTTATTTGACAATTTACCTTGTATTGATTTATGTCTGGTTTCTTAAGGGGAACGTGGGATGCCACAAATGATAAGTAAATTGACAGGGCCAACCATTTAGATAGAAGAGTCTTTGGGGACAATTTGATACTGTACAAAGTGGTTTCATCTCTAGGAACTGAGACGAACCCATCAAATATTAATGGGCCTTTAGCAGGAGCTGCTGTCCTTCAAACAACTGGCAGAGTCTGTTGCCAGAGTTCTGAAGAAAGACTCTCGCCTGCAGGGGGCCTTGGGAGAGAGTTCTGTGTAGAAGATGATCTTTAAATGCATTTTAGCTTTGTGACTGAAAGAGTAGATGGAATTGGCCCCTCTGGCGGTCTCCAGGTGGAAGCTGTAAGAACTTTGTTTATGAAAGTGATATGGAGTATTAGGAAGAAAAGGAGTTTTAAAATAAACCCAGAAAAATCATACACTATTGTCCTGCTGTGAAATACAGATTTTCTCTTTGTTCTCATTTCCTGACATGCAGCTCTTGGAATCTACAGAGTGATAAAAGTGGCTTTTGTGTGCTAATGAGATTACTAGTGGCTGGGGGCCCTAAAAAGCTTCAGGATATGGTCTGGTCCCCAGAAAGACCAGGGTCCAAAGATCAGAAGAGTGGAACTTTTACCCCTTCTGGAGAGGGCAGAAGTGAAAGCGTGCACCACCAGCACCACCAAGTTCAAGTTCATCGCCAATAGACAGTGATTTCATCCATTGTGCCTATGCAAGGAGGTGCTGTAAAAACCCCAAAGGCCTGGGTTTGGAGAGCTTTCTGATAGTTGGAGATGTGGAAGTTTCCCATACCTTGCCCTACATGTCTCTTCCCTCTGACTCTCATTTTTATCCTTTATAAATAGGTACATGTAGGTGTCAAGGAAATAAAATGATACAGGGGTAGCATTGGACTGAGGCACTTTATTTGGAACAAAGATGCCATTATTAATCAAACCTCAGACACATCCACAGCTGAATCTATGAACTAGGCTAGACGGGGCCCACCTCCCACGTCACTTGATCTTTGAACTCTTGTTAATCTCTCCTGCCCTTCTCTACAAAGAACTCTTTCCCTCAACTGTCCAGAGCCTGAGATCACACCCAACCCCTTTCTGGACACAAAAGCCAGACTTTGTTAGCATCAATCATAATTCTTGAATAACAAGTGATTTAATTTCCAATCTTCTTGTGGTTTTAAAACTTGGAGAAACTTTTCTTTTCCTTTCCTTTTTCTCTTCTTTTTTCTTATGGTACTAGGGATTAAACACAAGGGCATTTTGCCATTGAACTCTACCCCCAGCCCTATTTTATTTTGTGGTACTGGGAATTGATCCCAGGGATATTCTACCACCAAGCTACACCTCCCTCAACAGCTCTATTTTATTTTTATTTGAAAATAGGGTCTCCCTAGGTTGATGAGAGTCTTACTATTTGCCGAGGCTACCTTCAAACTTTTGATGCTCTTGTCTCAGCCTCCCAAATACTGGGATTAAAGCATCACCACCATTCTTGGCTTGTTTTTCATTTTGAAATAGGGTCTGGCTAAGTTGCTGAGGATCTAATTAAGTTACAATGCACTGGCCTCAAACCTATGATTCTTTTTTTCTTGGCCTTACAAGTACTGGGATCACAGGTGTGCACCACTGTGCCTGGCTTGGAAAAATTTTTCAAAATTTTAAAATCTGTGTTTTTTGCACTTGCAATCCAAATAAATCCAGAATAAATGTAATTCCTCCCCTCAACTAGGTTGATTTTATTATCACTTATATCACTGTTATCATAAATAAAATGTTTCTCAGAGTCCTGTGAGCTTCTCTACCAAAACTGAACCCTAGGAGGGGATTATTGAAATCATAATTCACTCTCTCTTGGTCAGAAATACAGGCCACAACCTGGGATTTATCACTGACATCTAAAGTGGTGGTCTTTCTGGTGGGGCTGAGCCTTAGCCTGTGGGATCTGACATCATTTTTATGGGTAGACAGTGTCAGAACTGACCTGAATTATGGGACATCATATCTGCTGAAGAACTGCTTTCTTGGTGTGTGGAACAAGTCTCCTATACATCTTGTGTCAGGAATATTGTGTGAGAGTAGAAAAAGCACAGTTTGACTTTATCCCCCTATTCTTAATCCTATATCACTAAATGAATTAAAAAATATGATGGCAACGAAGACTTCAGAATTTAAATAGCAAATGAGTAATCATTGCAATTCATTATTTTCAGGAAGTTTGGCAAAGGGCAGATTTTGTCTGGTACCATAGAGAAAGCACGGGTCCAGGGAGGTTTCAGTTAAGGCAGAACCAATTGCCCATCCCTAAGATTCCTGGCAGAATGACAGAGCTGAGCCAGCAGATATAGAGTGCTCAAGAGGAGGTGTACCCGTTCACATTGCATTTGGCTGCAAGTAACGAAACAACTACCTGACATGACTTCAGCAAGCAAGGGGTTCATATGTCACATGCAACAGAAGGTCTGGGGTTGATCCTGGACAAGTACATCGTTTCCTAATGTCATCAAGGATGAGTCTTATTACCTTCCTCCTCTCTCTCCTTGGTGTCTGGATGGCTGTTTCACTCCCAGGTGTCATACCTGCTTTAGGGAAGACAAGGAGAGAAGGAGCCAAAGCTCTGAAAGGCCAGTGACTTTGATTCTATCTCATTGGCTACAACTGTGTAACATACCTACTTCTAACTATGTGACTCTATGCCCATTTCATAGAGGACAGAAATTTGCCTTTCTGTCCTCTATGAAATGGGAAGATTTAAAAGGATGCTTGAGTTTATGACCCACAGATCCAGTAGTAACAACATATACAGTTCCAGGTACCCTTGTTGCTCTTGTTACAGCTATCTGGCTGAATTTTCAAACTACATCTTTGTCTATAGGCAGAGAGGCAGGTGTTCATGTTTTTATTGGGTGTCAGAATTGGATAAGCTGATGCTGGTAACTGGCTGAACTTTGTGTATAAAGACAGACTCCATCTCTGGTCATACCCTTCTCAGTGGCCACACACACACAAAAATTTTCCCACTTCTAGTAACTATGCCTTACTGCCTAATGGTCAAGAAAAATAAACATAAATATTGTGCACCAAAGTCTGTCCTGTGGAGTGGAGACCATTCTTGTTTTTATTTTTCTAGCAAACCCAGCAGCTGTTAGCTGGCACATGGCAGTGCTCGATCAATACCTGATTCAGCACAAAAAAAAAATGCAGTCTTTTCCTCTCTGGTGGTGTTTCTCTCCCAGGTCACAAGGCAAAGGCTAATAAAGGAACTCACTTGCATGGAACAGTAGCCATCCAGCATATAACATTAAAATTCCATATGCTATGTCCTGTGGCTTGGTTTCCACTGAAAGCAAGATATACTTATCAATAAGCCCAGTGTATTTACAAATACACTTTGCAGATTTGGGCTTCTTGATGAGCACATCTTGCCTTTCAGTAGAAACCAAGCTATAGCATGCAGCATGCCAGATAATGTTATATGCTAGATTGCTAATGCTGTATGCAAGGAAATACCAGAGATGAGCAAATAGGGCGACTTAACTGAGGGGGATGGGAAGGGAGAAGGAGGAAATTCCCTAATGTGCATTGATTCACAAACATATCAAAGTCAACCAGTAAGCCAAACCTGAGAAGGAGTGAGAGGGGAGGGAATGGGGTAGGAATTGGGAAAGGACTAATTGGGTGATGTATGCATGTATGCCTCTACCATATTGTACTCCACTAAGATGTATGACTACAGTGCACCAATAAAAAAAAAAAAAAAAAACATTGTAAATACCTTGTTTTGTATGCTGCTAACGTGTCTGTTAGCTGTCTTTATCACCATGTTTAACATGGGAAGCCCTTGCTAACTCACTTTGACCATGGCTGTTGCCATTTTGCAGAGATAATCAAAATGAATTGCAGGGATCTCTTGATGCGAAGCTAGGAGCTTTGCTCAAGGTTGAGAGTCCACTGTGAAGCACTGGGATTATTTCTCAGTTCTTGGGTATAACTGCATAAGATTAGAGCCATTTCCCTGTGGGGCACAGAAATACACAATAAGCAAGAGATAACTGTTAAAGGGAGGCTTATCATAAAGTGAGGGAAAGAGAAAGTGAATTACAACCTAGAGAGAAAGAGAGGTGGGCAGATTAACTAGGGGCTGAAGTGCCCTAAAATAGTTAAGCTTTTTCCTTTGGTTAGGGTTGGAGGTGGGGCTTGCAGTGACAGGAAACCTTGGAGAGTGGCAGTGTTTTATATAATCGCTCTCCTAGAGTCCAGTGTTTTATATAATTGCTGCCCACTTATTGGAAGTTATATACTTATGCTATGTTAGATTTTAGGGTGTATACTAGCATACTTGGGTCATTTTGCCCTTTCCAGCCTAAGACCACCAGCAGAAGGTTATACATCAGTCAACTTTCCCCTCAGAGCAGTATGTGGGTACAGGTGTGACTTTGGAAATATGCTGTGTGCCAATAAGTCAATGGGAGAGAGTGCTGGTCTCCTCCTGCAGTGTACAAGGAGAGTGGTACCTCTGAGTGAATCCCTGACTGCGAGCTCTTTCTCTCATCCCCTTTTCTCTCATTCCTGGTCATCTAGCTAATCAATCTACACTATCAGGACAGAGAAAAGAGACTGATTTTCCTTTGGCAAGAAGACAAGCTATGGGGCACCCACACATGCCTGTCCGTTGGTGGTGTTGGGAGGGAAGAGGGGTTGGATAGGAAGGAAGGAGAAAGAACTATGTCTGCAAAGCTTGAATAAATACCCTGGCCTGATTCCCATTTAGGAAGATGCCAAGTCTTTGAGGAAAATACCTAGCTGATCATTAAGCAAGCTTGCATGGAGTGTGTAATGAGACTGCTCCGTGTGTTTGCCTCAGTCAAATTGCTGCGACACTTCATTGACAAGAAAAATAAAATGCCTAACAGAACCATTTTATCTATGGAAAGAGAGGTTCCTGAAATATTTTTCCAGACCACAGTTTTGACAAAACAGTATTACTTCCCTTGTCCCCACCCTGCCTCAGGGAACTCTAATCCTTTGAAGGCGATTGATTTCCTTTTATTGGCACGCTCGCTCACGACTCAATTAGAACACATTTTTCCAGTGGGCAACGATCTTGATCACATTAACATTCATGAGATGAGCCTGCGTTCCACTTGTTGTTTAATAAAAGAAATAGAATCCAGGGATATTATTCAGTTGTAGTGGCTCGCCACCTTGGGACAACATAACGGGTGCAATTCCATTAAAAGCACTAGCAGTGGAAGGGAAGTAGCAGTAATGAAAAAATGCTGCTTTGGGGCAACAACCTGAAAGTACTTGCTTGTCGTGGGTGTCTTCCCATGGCTGTTTGTTTAATCAAGAGTAGAATCTGCCAGGCTTCAGGCAGTGGGGCTGCTGCAGTGACTCAGAAGGAATGGCCATGGTGACTAGGCTAGGAAAAGAGAAAACCTACACTTCCATATGGCCTCAAGCTTCCAGTCTACTCCTAGGAAGCCCAGTGCTCACCCATGCACACCTCTCTTCCTTTTGGGGGCTTCGAGTGAGCATGTTCCCAAGCTCTGTGCCAGAGGCCTTCTCTACATTATACCATTAAATTCTCACTACAGGCTCAAAAGGAAGATATCAAACCCACTGATTGATTGATTGATTGACTGAGTGCATGAGACTGGAAATTGAACTCAGAGGCATTCTACCTCTGAGCTATACCTCCAGGCCCATTTTCATTTTTTTTATTTTGAAACAGAGTCTCACTAAATTGCTGAGAGCCTTGCTTAGTTGCTGAGTCTGGCCCAGAACCGGCGATCCTCTTGCCTCAGCCTTCCACGTACTGGAATGATAGGTGTGCACCACTACTCCAGGCTTAAACGCATTCTATAAATCAGTGGGGTTAAGCACCTTGCCTATTATGAAACACAGTGGAAAAGAGGTTGAAATCATGTCCTTGGAAGTCAGGGAGTGATGGGGAGAGAAACCCTTTCTCTTGAACAGAGTGCAGGGACAGGAACTGAAAAGGAGCAGAGAAGCATAGAAAACCCCCAACAGGGGCGGGCCGGGAGCAAGACGAAGGCTCTTCTAGGGTTGGTGCCACGACCACAGATTGGCTGGATGTTCACACGTGTATAGAAAGCAGCAACCAGTGGAATATGTCATGGCATAAATGCGCAGTATTTAATATGTTCTTTCTGTTCCATCTTCCTCTTTCTGAGAACTTAGCATTGCCTCCTCCGTCTTATTTTTATGAAAGTTTTCTCTGAGCTTGAAGTAAAATTTACACATGGGAAAATAAGCCTGAACAAAGATTTTCACTCTTTAGTCAGAATGTGTGTACAGGGGTAAATGAAGATCCATCCTTTCAGCCTTCCCAGATCACTCTCTTTGGTACATCCCCATGTGGCCCCTACATCATGACACTTTCTCAGTGACTGGCATTGCCATTATAAAATATCACAGACTGAGTACCTTAAGCAATAGATGCTTTCTTGCCAGGGTTCTGGAGGCTAGGAAGTCCACATCAAGGTGTTAGATGTCAGTGACCACTTCCTGACTTGCAGTGGTCTGGCTTTTTATTGTGTCCTCACAAAATAAAGAGAGGGGGAGGATAGTGGGAGTAGGAGAAAGAGGAGGAGGAGAAAGAGAGAGAGAGAGAGAGAGAGAGAGAGAGAGAGAGAGAGAGAGAGAGAGACTACTCTAGCCTCTTTTTGTAAGGGCACTAATCCCATCGTAGGGCCCATTATCATGACCTCTTGGGACCTTAGTTACCTCCCCAAAGTAACTACCCTTCCAAATACCTTCACACCAGGGAAGGCCACCTAGGTCCTGCCTCCTCCTCATCTCCTGTCCTTATCTAGTGGCATTTTATCATCAAGTATTTCCTATCTGGACAACAGAGAAAAGTAGAATGGGTACTCTTGGAGTTCTGCATAATCTAAATGGGCCATTATTTTTAAAGGATGTGAAATACAGTATTTAGCATGTTCTTTTTGGTCTCCCAAGATACCAGAAAAAAAATCTTTCTCCATGTTCTGCTTGCATCGTAAGTCAGACTGAGCTCATCTCTGGTAGTAAGCAAAAGTACTGAATGATAATGTCAGAGCCCAATCCACAGAGGTCAGTGCACCCCAGGGTCCGTCTGCCACTTGGCTGCAGCATCCCGCCCTTTGGGCTGCCTTTCCCTTGTTCCTCTCCTTGGGTCCATGGGTGCATTTTATTTCTCCTTGTCTCTTTCCCTTTCCTTCCTTCCTTCCTTCCTTCCTTCCTTCCTTCCTTCCTTCCTCCCTTCCTTCCTTCCTTCCTTCCTTTTTTCCTTCCTTCCTTCCTTGGTACTGAGGATTGAACTTAGGGACATTCTATCTCCAAGCTATGTCCCCAGCCCTATTTTATTTTTAAATAAGGCCTGGCTAAATTGCTCAGGCTATCCTCAAGCCTGTGATCCTCCTGTCTTAGCCTCCCAAATACTGTTTTTCTTCCAGTTTCCTACTCGATGTTTCAACCATCAAAACTGTGTGTGTGCACATACACAGACACACATAATTTATATGAAGAAACCTTGTACAAAGTAGACATTAAAGAAGGACCTGGAAAACTTAGGACTCTTCATTAATCCTGTGAGAGGACTTTATTTATTTATTTGTTTATTTATTTATTTATTACCTTGCTGGACTAGGGATTAAACTCAGGGCTCACACATGCTGGGCAAGCGCTCTACCATCAAGCTCCATCCCCAGTTGGACTTTTATTTAGAAGAAGGCTTTTATTCCCCCACCCTTAAACAAAGAACAACTAGTTACGGCATGATGAATAATTAAAAAGTCCCTTCTCGTGACCAGTCAGGAGCTTTTCAACATTCAAGTTAATCCAGCTCCTCTGGCAAAAGAAATCCTTATAAAGGTTAATACCAATATAGAATTTCTAGTTATTATGGATTCCAAATTCTTTTATTGAGTGGTTCAGAAATGATTATCCTTTTTCTTAACTGGGGGACTGAAAAGTGGAGAGAGCAATCCCAACGACCTTGTAGTTCTCTTGAGGCTAAGAGGCTTCCAGGTGGCCAACTCTGTCTGTGGCCATTTTGGGGTAATTTGATACTGTCCCTCAAGTAATGAGGGAGGCAGACATGAATAAGGATAGAGGGAAAGCCAGCCTGCAATTGAATGCTTTGGCTTAATGAGAATGACTGCTTTCTTACCTCTGTGAGAGTTCAAAGGCCTAGGGTGATTTCCCTAAATGGCTTCAATGAACCTGATGCAAAAGCGAGAAGATGAGAATTAATGGCACCCTCACTGGAAGGTTTAAAGTCTAATTAGCTCTCAGCCTGGCTGAGTTTTGTTAATCCATCGATGAGATTCTGGGAAGGCAGGCGGGCCAAGCAGGCAGCAAGAGCTAAGTTCGAATGAGGAGCACAGGGAAAGGCAACCAACCAAGGTGATTTGCTCTACATTTTGACCCATCTGGCAAGGATGCCATTCCTGACTTGTTACCTATTAACAGGCCCCAGGAAAAACTTTGAATTATGGCCCACATACATGTCTGATTACTTTTTCTATAACTCAGGATGCTGTAAGTAAATGGATTAAGGAAGCATTTGATCTTCAAAAAGAGGTTTAGGGTTGCTTTGATGATTTAAGTACCCAGGGGATACCATAGACCATCATGGATAATGGATTAGGAGAAGCAGGATATTAAAAATGAACTCTTCTCTCTGGTCACATATAGATGGTGCTGGGTTTAAATGGGGATCAGGTTAATTCTGTCACAAACTTCCATGAACAGTAGAGATAAGCAGAGAAAACTTGGTTGACATGAGGGAACCCATTTTTCTCGTTCCTAGGAGGAAGATCCTATTGTTGAAAGAGCTTTGAAATGTAGTCTCCATTCTCCCAAGATGATAGATTCTTGGAAAAACATAATTAAAAGTACAAATTCTGAGCTTAAAAAAAGTCCAATGAGTAAAATGACATGACCTTTAAGAGGTTAAATTATGCCCCATGAATAGAGACCATATTATCAGCCCATGGAGAAGAGCTCTCCTATTGTCTTAGCCAGCTTTAGGTCACTGGGATAGAATACCTGAGAAAATGAACTTAGATATGGAAAGATTTATTTAAGCTCATGGTTTCAAATATTTCAGTAGTTGATCAGCTGGCTCTGTTACTTTCCACCTGAGATGAGGCAGGACATCATAGCAAAGGAGAATGGCAAAGGAAGATACTCAGCTCATGGCAGTTGGAAAACAGAGAGAGAGAGAGGGAGAGAGAGAGAGAGAGAGAGAGAGAGAGAGAGAGAGAGAGAGAGAGAGAGAGAGAGAGAGAGGAGATACAAGGAACATCTCCAGTCACCTATTTCCTCCAACTAGGCTTTACCACCTACAGCTTCCACCACTTACCAATAATGCCATCAAATATGAATTCTTCTGTTTGAGTTAGCTTTTCATTGCCATGGTCAAAATATCTGACAAGAAGAATTTAGAGGAAGAAAAGTTTATTTGGGCTCAAGTTTTCAGAGGCTCAATCCATGGTTGGCTGGCTCTGAGGAAGAAAGATCATGGCAGCAGAGTGTGGTGGAGGAAAATCTACCTAGGTCGTGTGAAGCAGGAAGCAGGAGATCAAGCAAGGAAAGGATTGGGGACAAACATAGGACCCAAGGTGACACCCCCAGTGGCCTGTTTCTTTAAGCCATGGCCATATGTCTACTGTTACCTCCCAGTAAATCCATTCAAATTATCAATCCATCAATGGGCTTATCCACTGATGAGATCAGGACCCTGATTCAATTATATCACCTCTGAGCAGTTTTACACTGCTAATATATAAGCTTATCTGTCAGACATTATATATCAAAAATAGTAGCATGCTCAAGGGACTAAGTGACTGATAAGGTCAGAGTCCTCATGATCCAGTCACTTCCCCAAAGCCCCACTCCCGGACATTGATGCCTTGGGGATCAAGCTTACCACATTCCAGCCTTTGAAAGACACCCCAGACCCAAACTGTAACAACTACAGAACAGAAGATTCCCTTAGCTTATTCCTTTATCTCCATCCGTGTCTTGGATCTTTCCTAAGAGCTATACTCACAGATAGAGGGCGAGAGATGGCCGTATTCCTGAGCTATAGCCAGGGTGTGGGGACTATGGTAGGATAGGAATTCATCACATGTAACCTGTGACGGGTCATGGTGCTATGAAATTCAATTTTTAGTTGGTTTCCTATCAGTAATGATTTTTTGTGTCACAGGGAAACAAATGCAACTCCCCTTTATTCCAGATCTTGAAAAAGAATGTGTCAGGAACTTGATTTGTCTGACCTTTATAGACAAGCATAACTAAAAAAATAACTTTAAGTTTGTTCACAAATTTGTTGCTCAGATTTCTGAATGCAATTTGTAGCTGCACTACCACACACCATTTTTATTTTAGTCAAGCTGGTTACTTAAAATTGGGATATCTGGCCCCCAGTAGCTATGACAATGAGCCAATCACTTAACCTCTTTGAATTGTAGCAATCTTATCTGAAATAGCTTATTATTCTACCTACCTGTCAGGGTTGTTGGGAGAAGAAAAATATAAATGAGATTCCATTAGCCAAAATGTTTTGAAATCTGTTCTACAAATAAATATAAGGAGCAAATTGAGATGGTTTTATTTTTAATGCTATTCTTATAAAAATTCCAGCAAGATTTTGTAGACATTTGTAGTCAATATCATCCTATGAAATATATGGGAAGATAAAGAAACTGGTCTATGTAAAATATTTTTGGGAAGAAGTGTAAGAAACCATTTTACCTAATTTCAAGACTTATTACATGTAGCCACTATACAGATTGTGTGGTATTAGCTAGGGAATAAACACATAGAATAGTTTAATAGTATAGATAACCCAGAAATAAAAACCCATAGATATTACCAGCTAATTGTTGACAGAGGTATAAAAGCAAAACAGTAGAGAAAGCACAGCTTTCCTAAGAGACAATTCTACAATAACTGGATATCCATAGACTTGAAAAAATTTTAAACCTCACTTATATAAAAATCAACTTAAGAAAAATTAACTCAAGAAAATGCCTGTAATTCTAGCTAGTCAGGAGGCTGAAACAGAAGTAGCAAAAGTTCCAGGCCAGCCCGGGCAACTTATCAAGACTCTGTCACCATATATACAGACAAATATAAATAAATATATATACATATATACGTTTATGTGTTATATGTGTGTATTTATCTGTGTGTGTGTGTGTGTGTGTGTGTGTGTGTGTGTGTGTGTGTGTGTGTGTGTGTATTTAAAGCATCAGAGATATGGCTTAACTGTAAAGCACCCCTGGGTTTAATCCCCAGTACCGGGGAGAATAAAAACCTCAAAATACATTACAGATTTGAACATAAAGTATAAAATATTTAAAACTTTCAAAAAAAAATCAGAGAATATTTTCAGTGCCTAAAATTTTGTGAAAATCTCCTAGGTATCACACCAAAAGCATTGTTCATTAAAGAAAAGCATCAATAAGTGACATTTTGTTAAAATTAAAAAAATCTAGTGATCCCAGAGAGACCCTGTTTGGAGAATAAAAAGACAAGCTACAGGCAGGGAGCGAATATTTGCAAACAATCTATTTGACAAAAGACTTACATCTAGGTTACCTAGAGACCTCTCAAAACTCAAAAGTGAAACAAAAAATAAATAAATATTTCAACTCAGAACAGGCTGTAGTCATAAATAGTCATAAATAGTCATAAGTAGTCATAAATTTCACATCTTGAAATAATTTGATGGCAAATGAGTACATGAAAATATGCTTAACCCCATTAGCCATTATGAAAATGCAAATTAAGAAAACGATCAGAGATCCCTATTAGAAAGTAAAATAAAAATAGTAACACTGCCACAAGTTGCGAAGGATGCAGAGAAATTGAATCTCACATATATTGTTGGTCGGCATATAAAACAGGAAAGCCCCTCTGGAAAGTAGTTTGATCCATTTAAAAACTCTAAACCTATGCCTGACATACAATCTCACTGGGGACTCGTCCCCAAACAGCCAAAATTATGTCTCCACAAAGGCCTGTGTATGATTGTTCGTAACAGCTGTATCTGTAATATTTCTACATTGCAAACCTACATTCTGGGGATGGTTCAACAAACTGTTATATTCATTCCGTTAATTCTTACTCAGGAATAAAAGGGAAGAAACTATTGATAGGCTCAATTTGATATCTAGGACAATGCCCCTTCCCAAGATAGCCACATCGAAATTCCCCAATCCTATGTCTATCTTACCTTATGTGGCAAAAAGGGCTTTAGTGATGTGATTGAATGAAAGAATCTGAGATGGGAAGTTTGTCCTGTATTAGCTGAGTGAGCTGAGGATAATAAAAAAGACCCTTAAAAGAGAGAAGCAGGGTATTTGGAGCCTGAGTGGTCAGGTCTTAGGGATGGCGGTGGGGCGGGCGGGGGGCGCAAACCAAGAAATGCTCTACCAGCCGGAATAAGGAAAACAGATTCTCCCCTGGAGCCTCTGGGTAGGGGGCAGGTCTGCCCACACCTTGACTTTAGACCAGTGAAACTGATTTTGGACTTTTGACCTCCAGACAGAGGTGCAAGACAATACATCTGAGTTTGGGGCAATCACAAAATTTGTGGGAATTTGCTATATGAAACAAATTCTCAATAACTCAAATGGATCTCAAGGGCATTATGCTCGGTGAAGAAAGTCAACTCATAAGGTCACAAAATGTATGATTCCATTTATATGACATCTTTGAAATGGCAAAGTTATAGAGATGGAGAATAAGTGAGAGGTTGCCAGGGGATAGGGCTGGTGGGGAGGATGGTGGGTGTGATCGTGAAGTGGGATGGAGGGAGCTTCGAGATGAAATCTCTGCAGTGAAGGCAGAGGTGTGCCTCTTGACTGTGTGGGTGGCTCCACAGATCCACACCTGTGATGAGATGACCTAGGACTGCACACTCACATGGTGTTCCTGTTAGTTTCCAGTTTTCTGCTGTTTTGATGATGTTGTCCTGTTGTTATGTGGGATGTAACCAATGAGAAAGTGGGGTGATGGATGCGTGGGACCTCTCTGCACCATCTTTGCAACCACTTGTGAATCTGTTATTCAACGGCCACCTATTATTTCAAAATTTAAAAAATAAGCAAAAATGACAACCACAAATTGAAATTTAAAAAGCAAAAATAAAAGCTGCGCCTAATTTTAAACTTGTAATAAAGCATCTTTTCTAAAAATACCTCTGACTCTCAGTAGCTTTTGGAACATATGCATACAACTAGCTTTGCTATTTAGAATTAGAATTTCTATGTTTATTTCTAATTAATTTAATTTATGAATACTAAACCGCAGCAACTTTTTACTCAACAGTTGACTGGTAAATTATACTGTTCATCTTGGCTCAAGAGAATCTTAGGCTGTTCTCTAAGAATGAATGTTACTTGGGCATGGTAGTACGCACCTGTAATTCCAGCTTCTAGGGAGACTGAGGCAGGAGGATGGCATGTTCGAGGTCATCCTGGGTAACTTAGTGAGACCATGACTCAAAATAAAAAGTAAAGGTGGGGTGTGGTGGCGCACGCTTGTAATCCCTGGGCTTGGGAGTTAGAGTCAGGAGGATCGCACAGGTTCGTAGCCAGCCACACTGGCTTAAGAGACCCTGTTTCCAAATAAATATATAAAAATAGGTCTAGGAGTGTAGCCTGGAGGTAGAAGGACATCCAGGAACCCCAGTACCACCAAAATAATAATAATAATAATAATAATAATAATAATAATAATAATGATGATGATGATGATGATACCAGGTATGGTGGCACATGCCTATAATCCCAGTACTTGGGGGGCTGAGACAACCTTAGGCCAGCCTCAGCAATTCAATGAGTCCCTCAGCAACTTATCAAGACCTTGTTTCAAAGTGAATTTTTTTTTTTTTTTGACAATGAGGATTGAAGCCAGGGGCATTCTAACTCCAAGCTACTCCCCCAGCCCAATTTTTTATTCTTTATTTTGAAACAGGATCTCACTAAGTTGCAGAGGGCCTCACTTAAGTATCTGAGGCTGTCCACAAACCTCCTGTCTTAGCCTCCCAAGTACTGGGATTACAAGCATGCACCACCATCCCCGGCTTCAAAGTGAAAAAAAAAAAATTCTTTTCACAGTATTGGGCATGGAACCCAGAGGTATTCTACTTCCGAGCTACACCCCCCAGCCCTATTTTTTATTCTTTATTTAGAAACCGGGTCTCACTCAGTTGCAGAGGGCCTCACTAAGTAGCTGAGGCTGCCTGCAACCTTGTCTCAGCCTCCCAAATGCTGAGATTACAAGCATGTGCCACCATGCCTGGCTTCAAAGTAAAAAATTTAAAAAAGGGTTGGGGAGTGTAGCTTGAAGGTAGAACTCTCCTGGGTTCAATCTCTAGGAAAGAAAGAAAGAAAGAAAGAAAGAAAGAAAGAAAGAAAGAAAGAAAGAAAGAAAGGGAGGAAAAGGAAGGAAGAAAAGGAAGGAAGAAAAGGAAGGAAGGAAGGAAGGAAGGAAGGAAGGAAGGAAGGAAGGAAGGAAGGAAGGAAGGAAGATGTAGCTCAGTGGTAGAGCACATGATACCCTGAGTTCAATCCCTAATACCAGTACTGGACTGAGGGATTTAAGCAAGTCAAACAGTGGTCTGGGGAATTCAGTGGTCCCTGAGCTGAATTCAGTTCAGAAGTGCCCAGTATTCATCAACTGGAGCTGCCGTACGGTAGACTAGGTGACTTAAATGACAAAGTCATATTCACGCCTCTGGAGGCCGGAGGTCAGGGGTGAGAATCAGCCGGGTGAGGGCCTGGTGAGGGCTCCTTCTAGCTTGCAGGCAGCCATCTTCCCAGCATCCTCACATGAAGGAGAGAAAGGAGCAAACTTGTGGTCTCTTTTCTCACAATGACACTAATCCCATCACAGGGCTCCACGCCCATGGCTTGATCTAAACTTAAGCGTCCCCTGAAGTCTTCATTTCCAAATACCAGTACACTGGGGTTAGGACTTCAACAGCTGAATTAAGGTGGTGGGGAGGGGGCACCACTCAGTCCACAATAGACACTGAAGTGGGCATTGTGGTCCAAAGGGACAAATGGGAAATTAGGATCTAAATCCTTAAGGGCTTAAGGAAGTGAAGCGTTTGCTGTTCATTTCCCATGGAGACTTCTGGGAAGCTTTTTAAGGAGAAATAGTTGAGAGTGTAAAATATTTTCAGACAGTGTGTGTGTGTGTGTGTGTGTGTGTGTGTGTGTGCACTTGTGTATTTTTTTTATGGTACTGGGGATTGAACCCAGAAGTGTTCTACCTTCAACCTACACCCTCAGCCCTTTTTATTTATTTTATTTTTTATAGTACTGGGGATGGAATCCAGGGACATTCTACCTCCGAGCTCTACCCTCAGCCCTATTTTTTTTTTATTTTTTATTTTGAAACAGGGTCTCACTGAGTTGCAAAGGTCCTCCCTAAGCAGTTTCCTGAAGCTGTCCATGAACCAAGATTCTCCTGTCTCAGCCTTTCAAATGCTGGGATGACAGGCATGCACCAGCACGTCCGGCTCTATTTTTTTTTTTTTTTAATTTTGAGACGGGGTCTCTCTAGGTTGCTGAGAGTCTTGCTAAGTTAAAGTGGCTGGTCTTGAACTTTCGATCCTCCTGTCTCAGCCTCCCAAGTACTGGGATTACAGTCATGCGCCACCAAACTTGGCTAACAGCTTTATATTTTTATGAGGACATAAAACTTAAAAATATTCAATATGTCAATGAGAAGCTTGTTAAACTGGCCTCGTTCTGTATATCTTTGGGACTGTTGCCTAATCTATGCTGACTACACCTAATCTATCTCTTCCAGATTTGTATGAAGGAATCATGCAGCATACGTGGTTGTTTTAAGTGGTAAGAACACTTCTGTATGAAATATAGAAGCATTGCTGAGTATATACGAAGTGTGATAAATGCTAGTTCCCTTTCTCTTCTCTCTATGCTACTACCTAAAACAAAAGCCCCTTTATTGTAAAATATAATGTATTTTACCAGAATAAAAGTAGATAAAAGACTTAAGGGGATGGAAGAGCTGTGGTATGAAGAAAGCTACCAGCAAGAAATACTAAGGATCTGCAAGGTTAACATCTCCAGGGAAGACGGGCTCCTGAAAATTGGAGGTGACATAGCAGATTCAACACTTCCAACATGAGGTGACCCCCAAACTGACAAGGTCAAAGATTTTTAAAATTACTTCTCCATGGATGGTATGCCAGGACACCACCACTGAAAATTAATCCACTCACATTAAATAAGCCACCAGGGCTTGAAATGGAAACGCTTTCACGTCTCTATGCATTGTTTGCCCAATTTAAAGCATAAAAGGAAAGGGATTTCTTTCTCTATCCTTTAAGTGCTACTTTTATTTCTTGCCTTTGTTTCTTTCCATAGAACATCATTGCTGTTTTCACACATTTTAGAGGAAGCCTCTCCGGGCAGACTAAAAATCAAAGGCAGAGCAATGGGGAGTAAATGTATGCCTCTACCGTCTTGTACTCCATTAAGATGTATGACTACAATACACCAATAAAAATAAATAAATAAATAAAAATAAATCAAAAATTTTAAAAAGAAGGAACATGGAGAAACTGGAGATGGTCATTGGCTAGGCAGATATTGCATTTTACTTTTTTTTTTTTTAAAGTTAATCCAAGCTGGGCATGGTGGTGCATGCTTGTAATTCCAGAATTTGGGAGGCTGAGACAGGAGGATCACGGTTCGTGGACAGCCTTAGCTACTTAGTCTACTTAGTGAGGCCCTCTGCAACTCAGTGAGACCCTGTTTCCAAATAAAGAAAAAAATAGGTTTGGGGGTGTAGCTAGAAGGTAGAATGCCTCTGGGTTCCACCCCTAGTACTGCAAAAAAAAAAAAAAAGTTAATCCAGAGTAATGGCAAAATAAAGAGGTAGAGTTCGTTTTATGCAGAACACGTTCACATCTCTTTTCCCAATATTACTGCTTTTGTTAAGCTTGGTGGTCTTGGTTGCAGATACAAAGAGGCCGGACTTCCAGAGATGCATTAGCAAATCCTCAGCTCTGCAACGGAAACACCAAATGTATCCAAATGACAAGTTTATGGAAGTAGTGCTTGATGGTCTAATCACTTCATTACCTTAGAGTGAGTTTTTAAAAATTCATGCCGAATAGCAGTTAAGCTTTTGTAGAGCATTATATGCTCATCTTTGTAGCGGTTTTCCTTAAACCCTACAGTGGTCTGCACGGTCCTTTTCTGCACAGTGGATATTCAGCAAATGTTCGACATGGCTTATATGAGTGATATGTTAAAAAAAATCATTCTCAGCTGGCATTATTTACACAGAATTTTAAAACACTATGATGGAATATTTATAATATTCATGTGGAGGAAAAATCTGCATTTCCACAGCCATATTTTTTTCATGGTGAGAGATTTGATTTTTTTTTTCTCTGTCATGAGAAAGAGCTGTCTGATCCAGCCTTGGTGATGCATGACTGCAAATGTAGTACTTGGGAGGCTGATAAAGGAGGGGGATCACAGGTTGGAGGCCAGTCTGAGAAACTTAGTGATATTCTGTTTCAAAATAAAAATAAAAGAGCTGGGGGTGTAGGTCAGTGGTAAAATGCCTCTGGGTTCAATGGTTCAATCCCCAGTATGAGAGACAGAGGGGGAAAGAAAGAGGGAGAGAGAGGAGAGAGAGAAAGAGAGGAGAGAGAGAGAGAGAAAGAGAGAGAGAGAGAGAGAAGAGGAAGGAAAAGAGAAGAGAGGAAGGAAGAGGAGGAGAAGGAAGGAAAGAATAAAGGAGAAGGAGGAGGAGGGAGAAGAAGAAGAAGAAGAAGAAGAAGAAGAAGAAGAAGAAGGAGGAGGAGGAGGAGGAGGAGGAGGAGGAGGAGGAGGAGGAGGAGGAGGAGGAGGAGGAGGAGGAGGAGGGAAGCAAAAGGGGAAACGGGTGTTGGGTCCAATCATGTCTGAGTATTGCTTTCAATAAGCCTTTCCTCTCTGAGGGTATGTTACTGTGCTTGGAAAGATGTTCTGTTCTCTGTGCTGTGAATTTCACAGTGTCACAGGGAGGGCCACCCACTCTTACCTCCTGTTCATTCCGACCTGTTTTGAACTTCTGCATCTCCCTGTTCTCATGTGGTCTGGTGGCCTCTTAGGATTTGCATGTTGTTCTCACACGATGTCTTTATTTTTAATTTTTATTTTTGCCCTTTTGTCCTCTTTCCTGGGCCATGTCTTCCTCTTTCTTGGTTCATTCTGCTGGGGCACATTTCCCAAGAAAAGATGACCTTGTGACTTCTTTACATGTGATTGGTCATTGACTGGCAGGCTCCCGCAGTGTAGGATCTGTGCCATCCATATCCATGTGATCTTTCCATTAGAAGGGACCCGACCTTGGTTTACTACTCTGTTGCTAACTTCTGAAGACTCTTAATTTTTGAACAAGAGGCCACACATTTTTATTTTTTCTTAGGCTCCACAAATTATGCAGCTGGCCCTGCCTGCGACATGTAGAAATCTGGGTGAAATAATTTCTCCTCATAATTCTGTGGTTATTACTTTGGCCATGGTGTCCAGTGTTGCAGCTGATAAGTCTGATGCCATTCTGGTTCCTTTTCTAGTATGTTTGACTCAATTATTTTTCCCTCTGAAAGCTCCTACTAGCTTCCCTTTATCTCTAGTGAATGAAACTTTTATGATATTGCTCTTGGGTTGGACCTCAGGTTTTCACTAATCACCTAGCCCACATGGTGGGTTCTTTCAAATTTTGAAGTTTATGAACTCAAATTCAGAGGAAATTTCTTTTATCATTGTTTTGATAATGTTCTTCTGTATCCCCGTTATAAAATCCTTCCTTCTCCTCCACTTCCTCCTCCTTTTCCTTCTTCTTGTACTAGGGATTGAACGGAGAAGCATTCTACCTCCAAGATACATCCCCACTCAGTCTTCATTATTTTGAAATAAGGTCTTGCTGAGTTGCTGAGGGCCCTACTGAGTGTCAAGGCTGGCCTCAAACCTGTGATTTTCCTACATCAGCCTCCCTGGTACTGGGATTACAGACATGTGCCACCATACCTAGCTTCCTTAATGAAATTCTTTTCTTGTGTGTGGTGCTGGGAATTGAACCCAGGGGCATTCTGCCTTCAAGCTACACTCCCAGCCCAATTTTTTATTCTTTATTTTTGAAACAGGATCTCACTGAGTTGGAAAGGGCCTCACTAAGTAGCTGAGGCTGGAAAGGAACCTGTAATCCTCCTGTCTCAGCTTCCCAAATGCTGGCATTACAAGCATGTGCCACCACACCTGGCATCTTGATGGAATTCTTATTACTTCGATAGTAGATATCTAGATTGGTCTTCTATCTTATTATCTTTTTCCTATTCTCTATTGACTTGTTTTCATTTGGCTTTCTGGAAACTTTCTTTAACTTTGTATGGCAATGCTTTATTAAACTTATTATATTCTTTATCATATTTCAAATGGACAATAGCCCCTCTTAGTCTATGACTATACCATTTTTGTAGCTTTCTTGATTTTTTTTTTGTACTGGGGATTGAATCCAGGGCAAGCTACCCCTGAGCTACACCCCTAGCCTTTTTTATTTTGTAACTGGTCTATGTTGCCAAGTGTCTCACTAAGTATTTTCTTGGGGAAAATCCCAAATATCAGCATCTGTAAGTTTTTCCTCTCTGCTATCCATTTTCTCAGAGTAAAAATTCTACAAAAATGCTCAACTATAGGCAACGTAAAGCTAGAGAAAGTTGAAAATGGTATTTCACTATCTATATGTTGACTTGCATTTAATGTTTCTATTTTTATTATTTATTTATTATTTTTACTTAATTTATGGTACTGGGGATTGAACACAGAGGCATTATATCTCTGAGCTACACCTCCCTCCAGCTCTATTTTATTTTTAATTTTAAAACTGGTATCTCTAAGTGGCTGAGGGGCTTGCTAAGTTGCTGAGGCTGGTCTTGAACTTATGATCTTCCTGTTTCAGACTTCCAAGTACTGGAATTGTAGGTGTGCACCACCACGACCCATTGAATGCTTGTATTTTTAAAATCATGCCTCATATCTTTATTTTCTTATTCTTGATTTTTCTGACTCCAGAGCTGGAACTCTGGGTTTTTTGTTTGCTTGCTTTTGTGCTTTTCCAGAAAAGAAATCTTTATCCTCCTCTGATGAGAGAGTGAACTACCACCCATAGTCTTTTCATTCACCTCTGAGTCTTTAGCCACAAGCAACACCTACTTGCCCTTTAAACCCAAGCTCTGAGTTTTGAAAAAGAAAATGGACACATTTCATGATTGCCTCCTGTGCGGGCAGGTGCATTTATGATGCCTCTGGTTGGTTAAGAGAATTTAACACTTGTGTGTGTGTATACACATACATACATATATGGTACAAGGAATGGAACCCAGGGGCATTTTACCTCCGAGCTACAGCCCCAGTCCTATTTTTTATTCTTTATTTTGAAACAGGGTCTCACTGAGTTTCAAGGGCCTCACTAAGTAGCTGAGGCTGTCCGTGAACCACCATCCTCCTGTCTCAGCTTCCCAAGTACTGGGATTCTAAGTGTGTGCCACCACGCCCAGCTACTTCGGTCCGTATTTAATCCTCCTAAATTTGCTGACATCTCTTGTCAGTCTTTGTCCCTACACAGGCTCCTGTTATGCACCTGTCTTATGCCTTTTTGTTCCTTTACTTACATATTGATGGTGTTTCAGGACCAGAGACCCATATTCCATTTAGTTCACTACATTCAAATAGAATTCTCGAGTGACCTTCTAAAGTCTTTCTAATACTTTAATTCCATGTCAATATTGAAGCTGGCAATAAAGTGGCATGGAGAATATCCAAAAGTGAGGGGAAAATATAATGAAGAAAACAACAGAATGCTATTGTTTGACAAAGAATGTTCCCAGCTCTATAAATAGATCTGTGATACCAAGGACAGATGGAGGACTTTTGTTTTTCTTTTTGAAGGTTATTTGGCTTTCTAGTTTGGGGAAAATATAAGTAAACAAGCATAAACTTGGGGCAAACTCAGCCCTGTAGTATTAAGGAAAACGGAAGAGCAGATGTGTGGTGAATTCGGAGACCTGGGTTGATTTAGATGACCTTCTGGCTCTGGAATTCTGTATAAGTTAGTTTCAAAAATTATTTGTAGAGGCAGAAAAAACCTTCTTTAATGACAATATGGCTAAAACTTAATAGAGAAAAGAGTTTAAAATGAAGATTATAGGCTGATGTCTGTGTTTGCTTTGAAATATATTTAAAAATAAGAATGTCATGGCCCTGGATTTGATCCCCAGGTCCCAACACTGAACCATAAAGAAACCCAAATATACCTATAACAATATCTATCCATCAACCCATCCATCCATCCATTTATATATCTATGTACATACATATGTATATAAAGAGAGATAAATGGCTATATATGTGAGGAAGCCATAGAGTAAAATACCAACATTCATTGGTAAAGTTATTGCAACTTTTACTATATGTTTGAAATTTTTCAAAATTGTCATCATACTCTGATGTTGGAAAAAAAAATGAGGCTTGTGAAGACAGAAGGAAACAGTACTTCCAGACATATACTGACCATCCAACCAAGCCCAGAGAAGACACTGTCAGTCTGCTTTTTCAGTAGAAACATTCCTATGTGAACTCTTGAGATTTGAGCTCTGCAGACCTGAAGCTGACGCTGCTTCTGACAGCTGTCAATGGCGATGGCAATGGTGCTGCCCTTCAAGCCTAAAATAAAGACAAGGGCTAAGTTCAACCAAGCACTAGAGACTTCAAAACCATGGTCTGCACATTCAACAAGGAGGGCGTGATATCAGTTCTTATGGCCATAGCAGAAGGTTAAATTGCTGGTGTATTGATCCAGAACAATGATTTTAGATTGTCCACTTTATCACAACATTATATCTGACCTTGTAGTTTCAGTGGGCAAGTTCTGATACCTAGAACATGGTGCTGATGAAATCTAAGAAGTGTTGGCCAAATGGCCTTTAGCCTAAAGTAGTATAATTCCAACTTGATATCGGGATTATAGATTCAATTATCACACAGAACAGTTTGTTTCATATGAAACCATTACCTGCACTCACAAATACAACCCTGATCCTAGAGATATCTTTTGAAGCTGTGCCCTTTGTGATAAAAGGAACTTAAAGTCAATTTATCTCAAACATACTTATCATCAATTTCAGAAAAGCAATTCACTTATGGCCATAGGGGATATTTGATAGGATTAACTTCCTAGTTGCTTATGAGCTCATCTGGATATAAACAATTTTCCTTTTAGAAGGAGACTATTTTAATAAAATGCTTTAAAAATTGACAGTATTATTGAAAGAGTCCAGAGATATTGCCTCAGGAAAGATTTTATACACATAGAAGTATTGAATGTATGTGTTCATACTATATATATATATATATATATATATATATATATATATATATATTCTGTTGAAAGATATCACTGCTATTATTTGAGACGTTGTGTATAATGTAATGTGACTTGGTATGCAATCAGCATTATTGTGTGCTGTAATCACAAGGCTGTAGGAAGTGCTATAACTGCTAGGCTGGTGTTCCCACCGGTATGGAGCCTATTCACTGGAGAATACTCTTCCAAGGATCTTCTGGACATGTTGATACCTGCAATTCCTCAAAAACAAGTCTTTCATCTTTCTTCAATTTGTTTTCTTTTTTCAGTTTTCAGAAGCACCAATGAATTAAAAAAAAAAGTCATTTGAGCTTTCAAATATGGCATATTTTGAAGGATCTTTGTGACTACTCTAACATTTATCAAAAGGAACTACTTCCATGTTCAAACGTGAAGGAAGCTTTGTTTCTTTAATAAAATCTCTTCAGTTTATAAACGAAGGGATGGAGGGCCAAGGATCTCTATGACTCGTTTTGGATTGTAGGAGGAATGCACACTGGAGCAGGTGCTGGAGACCAGCTCTCCTGACTGCTGGTTGGCACTTTTCCTCTTCACCATATCACTAGTCTTGTTCAAGATAAAACCTCTGTCCCAGTTAAGAATTTATCTCTTTGGAATTGTTTGTCATTTGGCAGAACTTCTTCCTGTAGCCTCACTCCTGCCCTGGTACTAGAGATGGTACCCAGAAGTACTCTGCCATTGAGCTACATCCTTCGTCTTTAGCCCTGTTTATTTTTTATTTTAAGACAGGGTGTTTCTAAGTTGCCCAGGCTGAACTTGAACTAGTGATGCTCTTGCTTCACTCTTCTTACTATGGGATTATAGGCTATGCCACCCAAACCTGGTGTCTTTTGATGTAGCTTTCTAAGTCCTGAATTAAAAATAATTTTGTTCATACTTGTTGGAAAAAAATAAACTTTCAAAAATTATTGGTTTGAGCCAGGCATGGGGGTGCATATCTTTCATTCCCGTAGTTGGAAGGCTGAGTCAAGAGCATCACAGGTTTGAATACAGCCTCAGGAATTTAGCAATACCCTTAGCAATTTAGTAAGACCCTGTTTCCAAACAAAAAAATAAAATAGGGTGTGACGAGCCCCACCCATTGCCTGCTAGCTCGAAGACCTAAAAATAGCGCCGAGCGGAAGCTCTGTGAGGCCCATTAAGCAGTAAACAACCTTCAGGAAGTCCGGTAACCGGAGCATGGGGCGCACGGGAACACAACATACCACTGTTTGTAACAAATGAGCTAATTTTGCATGGAGCGAGTGATCTGAGGCTGATTGGCTGCTTGGGATATATAAGCGGGGAGCGGGGAGCGGAGAGAGAAGAGTATGTAAGAGCCTGGGATAATAAAGAGTCCGAAGAAGATCGTCTCCGGTGTCGTGCTTGAAAGCGGCAAGTGGTGGCCCGTACGGGGAATCTCTCTCAACGAGACGGTCAGAACTTTGGACTTTCCAGGGCAGCCGGCTGGTAAGTTCTCCTGTGAAGAGGGAGGCTCTACAAAGTAGAGGATCATAAGATTGTTCTTTCCCAACTCCGTTTGAGGACGAAGGGGAGCTCCTTTGAGGGGAGGATTTATAGGATAGTATACTCTCAGGCTGGACCTGAGGCTGAATAGGTATGGGAAATAATCCATCTCATCCAATACAAAAGGCTTTAAAAGCCTTATTAAACGGAAAGGGGTTAAAACTTAGGGATAAGACTATTCAGGGTTTTTTGAGCCAAGTGGATGAGGTGGCCCCTTGGTTTGCAGTATCAGGAAACTTGACCCTGGCAAGTTGGGATAAGTTAGGGAAGGATATTAAAAGGGCAGAGAAAAACAATCAAGTCACAGGAGGAACTTATCCTTTGTGGCGCCTCGTCAGGGCATGTTTGGAGCAGAAATACTACAAACCGCTAGTGCGAGAGGGACAAGTGGCACTTGATCTGTTAAAAGAGGAACGGTCCACTTCCTCTCACCCAGCTAGTGAACTAGGCTCTGAAGGGGAGGGGGACTCGGACGAGGAACTTGCGGCAATAGAGGAGGAAGTCAGCAGATTAACCCTAGCTACGGGCCCCTCGCAGGGCTCTGTTCCTCCGCCCTATAATCCCTCAGCTCCAGGACAAAGCGGAGGCCGCTCCTTTAATGAAAAGGTATGGCGTGAGCCGGAAATGTTACTATCCAGACAGGCTTTCCCCGTGTTTCAACCACAAGGAGGAGGACCTCGGTATCATGAGCCTTTAGATTATAAGCTTGTAAAACATATTGCTGAGTCCGTGCGGACTTATGGTACCAATGCTGCATACACCGTAGCCACCTTAGAAAGCATTTACAGGTATGCCATGACCCCTGGAGATTGGCAGAACTTGGCCCGAGCGGCTTTGACCCCAGGACAGTATTTAGATTGGAAGGCTTTCCTTATTGAGTTCGCAGCAGAGCAAGCAGCGGTGAATCAGGCCGCAGGACAACCTGCCTGGAATTTGGATATGCTTTTGGGACAGGGACAATTTGCTAACAACCAGACCTGTTACCCTCAACAAGTGTATGATCAGATAAACAATTTGGCCACCAGGGCATGGAAAAGTTTGCCTAATAAAGGGGAGGTGTCAGGCAATCTTACTAAGATAATTCAAGGTCCCACTGAGCCTTTTTCTGATTTTGTGGCTAGGATGGTAGAAGCTGCTGGACGAATATTCGGGGATGTCGATGCAGCCATGCCACTTGTTAAACAGCTTATTTTCGAACAATGTAATACTGAATGCAAACAAGCTATAAATCCATATAAAAGTAAAGGTTTAGAAGTATGGATGAAGTTATGTAGAGAACTCGGCGGACCTTTAACCAACTCGGGGCTCGCTGCGGCTATCATGCAAGCATTTGGCAGGCAAAAGGGCAATAACAACACCCGACTAGGAAATTGCTTTTCATGTGGGGCGGCAGGGCATTTAAAAAGAGACTGCCCAAAACGAGGCTCTCTCTCTCAAAAGAGCCCACCAGACCTATGTAAGAGATGTAGAAAAGGCAGACATCCCGCCTCAGAGTGCCGGTCCGTTAAGGATATTGACGGCAATATCCTACCGTCCCATGATCAGTCGGGACAGGGTCGCCCGCTGTCAAAAAACGGGAAACGGGGCCCCCATCCCCAGGGCCCTTACAAGTATGGGGGCCAACAAATGTACAATGCTATAGAGACACACCAAACACCCCAATGGCCCAATCTCCAACCGCCCAAGGAATCCGGAGAGCCACTCCCGGTTCAGCGGGATTGGACCTCTGTGCCACCACCCGGCTGGTATTAACCCCTCGAATGGGAATTCAAATTATGTCGACTGATATGTCAGGGCCATTACCCCCAGAAACGGTGGGCATAGTTTTGGGGCGATCATCATCCACCATGAAAGGCCTAATAACTCATCCTGGAGTTATTGACCAAGATTACGAGGGCGTTATAAAGGTTATGGTCTCCGCCCCCAGAGGAATTGTTGCCATCTCTCCTGGTGATCGGATAGCGCAGCTGTTATTATTACCTAGTCTACATTCTCTCTTCCCTTCAAAAAAGGAACAGCGAGGAGAAAAAGGGTTTGGGTCCTCTGGTACTAATATAATATCTCTCGCCTTTGATATGGGAAAACGACCTTTAATTATTTTGAAAGTGGAGGGAAAGTCGATTCTAGGATTGCTTGATACAGGGGCAGATACTAGTGTAATTGCTTCTAAGGATTGGCCCCCCGCCTGGCCCATAAAAAAGGCTGACACACAGCTTAGAGGATTAGGATACATTAAAACACCTGATATTAGTGCTAGACCCCTTCATTGGGAGGACCAAGAAAAACATTCTGGGACCTTTACACCCTATATGCTGGAAATTCCGGTCTCCTTGTGGGGTCGAGATCTACTTCTGGACATGGGATTCCGATTACATAATGAATATTCTCCCCAGGCGCTACATATGTTTAACAAGCAAGGTTTTCATCCATCATTTGGATTAGGGCGAAACCTACAGGGACGGAGGAGCCCTGTCCCCACTGAAGGACAAAACACTAAACAGGGATTGGGTTTTGTGGAGTAGCCACTGGGGAGGCAATTCCCATCACTTGGAAGACGGGGGATCCAGTATGGGTTTCCCAGTGGCCTCTCCCCCGTGAAAAATTGGAAGCAGCAAAAGAGTTAGTAAAAGAACAACTAAAATTAGGACATATCCAATCATCCACATCACCCTGGAATACCCCTATATTTGTAATAAAGAAAAAATCAGGAAAATGGAGACTATTACATGATCTCCGAGCCATAAATGAACAAATGCAAGTTATGGGACCAGTCCAACGTGGACTCCCCCTTCTCTCAACTATTCCAAAATTCTGGCCAATTATAGTGATTGATATAAAAGATTGCTTTTTCTCTATACCATTAAATCCTCTAGATACCCCACGTTTTGCTTTTACTGTGCCATCCCTAAACCAAGAGCAAATTGACCAGAGATATGAGTGGAGAGTGCTCCCCCAGGGTATGGCGAATAGCCCCACTCTTTGTCAACTATATGTGGATGCTGCCTTACAACCTGTTAGGGATAAATTCCCTCCATTGCGTTGTCTCCATTATATGGATGATATCCTATTAGCCTGTGAAAATGAAAAGGTACTGGATGAAGCGTATTGTGTGCTTGTTAAAGCCCTTGAGGAAAAGGGTTTAGTTATAGCATCTGAAAAGGTTCAAAAGGGCACCATCACCCATTTTTTGGGAAATATTCTTTATCCCAATTTTGTCACGCCTCAAAAGGTCACCATTTGTACAGACCAGTTACACACTTTAAATGATTTTCAAAAGTTATTAGGAGATATTAATTGGATACGTCCTGCTTTAGGAATCCCAAATTTTATGCTAAAACCTTTATATGATATCCTCAAAGGAGATTCTTCCTTAACCTCTCCTAGAATGCTGACTGCTGAAGCCCGGGAAGCCTTAAGTTTGGTAGAACAAGCTTTAACTAAGGCTTCCCTTAAGCGCATTTCACCGAGGGATTCTATTTGGGCATGCATACTGGCTACTGAGCTCCAACCCACTGGGGTCTTATGGCAACAAGGACCTCTATTATGGATTCATCCTAAACTATCTCCTCAAAAGGTTATTGAGTATTATCCCTCTATGGTGGCAAAGGTTGCTGTTCTTGCCATACAGCAATGTATTCAACATTTTGGCCAAACCCCTAATAAGCTTATTGTTCCCTATAGTAAACACCAAATATTAATTTTACAAACCTCCCTGGATGATTGGGCTATATTACGATGTGTGTTTAATGGAGAGATAGATAATCACTTACCTAAAGATCCTATATTACATTTTGCAACTCAACATCCTATTATCTTTCCAACCATAACCAGAAGAACACCTATACCCTTCGCTATCAATATTTTTACTGATGGATCAAAATCTGGCCTTGGAGCTTTTATGATAGAAGGACAAAAACCCATAGTTGTTCAATATCAGCATATATCACCTCAGCTAGTTGAACTAAATATTATATTAGAAGTGTTTGAGAGATATGATTCTTCCTTTAATTTGTTATCGGACTCCTCCTATGCTGTAGAGATGATAAAGTCCCTTGAATGTGCGGGGCAAATATCAACACATACGCCCATCCACTACTTGGCATCTAAAATTCAACATTTAATTTTGATGAGGAAAAATCCCTTTTATGTACAACATATTAGGGCACATACAGGCTTACCAGGGCCTGTTGCCCAAGGTAATGATTATGTAGATAAGCTTACGAAGATGCCCATGATTTTCTCTCTCACCCCACTTCAACGGGCACAAGATTTTCATCGCCAGTTTCATGTAAATGCTAAAACTTTACAGATTAAATTTAAAATTCCTCGTTGTCAAGCCCGTGACATCATCAAGGCCTGTGGTGCTTGTGCACCCTTTATCCCTTCTTCTAATGTTGGTGTTTGCCCACGTGGGTTGCTCCCCTTACATTTATGGCAAATGGATGTGACCCATATACCTGAATTTGGCTCTGTTAAGTATGTACATGTTTCTGTTGATACTGTTTCTGGAATTATATATGCTTCTACTCACACAGGGGAAAAAGCTCGTGACGTTATCGCTCATTGTCTTGAAGCTTGGGCAGCATGGAATGTGCCAAAAGAAATAAAAACTGATAATGGTCCGGCTTATACCTCACAAAAATTTCAGTCTTTCTGTAAACAGATGGGCGTAACATTAAAACATGGCCTTCCATATAATCCTCAAGGACAGGGCATTGTTGAACGCGCCCATCGCACAATAAAAGAATGTCTAATAAAACAAAAAGGGGGAATAGGTGAGAATCTGAAACCAAGGCAGCGATTATCTTTGGCACTTTTTACTTTAAATTTTTTAAATTTAGATATTAATGGCAAATCGGCCGCAGATCGCCATTTTTGTCCTTCTAGTATTCCCCATGATATGGTAAAATGGAAAGATGTCCTCACCGGAAAATGGAAGGGACCTGATCCGGTACTCACATGGGCCAGAGGCTCTGTTTGTGTTTTCCCACAGGACGAAACCGATCCGATTTGGATCCCAGAGAGACTGACTCGTCAAATAATATCGCAAGATGGCGCCTCAGGGATGGATACACCTGATCACCATGCTGATCTGGACAAAACCAGTATGGAGTGAGCAACAATGGGGCAACTGGAGCTGGGAGTTTGATAAACTCACCGAACAATTACGTGCTGAAATCATCAAGGTCAACACCACCCGAATCGACCGAACAATTACGTGCTGAAATCATCAAGGTCAACACCACCCGAATCGACCCCAAAGTGGCCCAAACGCTGGCGTCCCGGATCCAGAAGGCAGCATTCCATCTAAAAGAATGGGCCGGGTTGGGAGCATTGGGATTTTGTTTTGTTTTCCTGTGCATTCTATGTCTCTGTTGCCTGAGACGTTTATTTCTGCAGAGGGCCAAGGATCAGATGCTCCTAGCTCAGGCTTTCATGGCGGTTGAAGCAGGACAATCGCCTACTGTTTGGCTAGCCGCAATGGAAAAATCATAAAGCAGAATGTCAGCAAGGACTGCACTTGGGACCCCGGGAGGGTGCATCCCAAGGAGGATATGCTCAGCTGCATACGGGTTACCACTGTATTGCTCGCCCGTCCCTGCAAAAAAGGTGGTGGCAAATAATTGCATAAACTATAGCAGGGGTTGAGTCCTCTATCCTCTTCTGCTTAAAAACAAAAAGGGGGAACTGTGACGAGCCCCACCCATTGCCTGCTAGCTCGAAGACCTAAAAATAGCGCCGAGCGGAAGCTCTGTGAGGCCCATTAAGCAGTAAACAACCTTCAGGAAGTCCGGTAACCGGAGCATGGGGCGCACGGGAACACAACATACCACTGTTTGTAACAAATGAGCTAATTTTGCATGGAGCGAGTGATCTGAGGCTGATTGGCTGCTTGGGATATATAAGCGGGGAGCGGGGAGCGGAGAGAGAAGAGTATGTAAGAGCCTGGGATAATAAAGAGTCCGAAGAAGATCGTCTCCGGTGTCGTGCTTGAAAGCGGCAATAGGGCTGGGGTTGTATCTTAGAAGTAAAATACCCCTGAGTTTAATCCCCAGTACACACAAAATTTTTTTCGGTTATGATAATAAGACAAGCAACCTAATTAAAAGTGGACAAACTAAATAAATACTTCACAAAATATACAACCAGTAAGCCAATGAAAAGATATTCATTATCATGAGTCATCAGGAAAATGCATATTAAATACTGATGAGATTCCATTATGTACCTAGCGAAATGGCTTAAATTAAAAAAAAATTATTACAAGCACCAAGTTTTTGTGAGGACTTGGGACAATAGAGCTCTCATATCTTACTGATGGGAAGGTAAATATTAATACGGCCACTTTGGAAAACTTCTTGGCAATTTTGTGTAGATACACATTTGGGTATAACACCCTTGCACAAGAGAAAATATATATATACACAGAGATGTTGTACACAACTGATCATAGCTGTTTTATTTGTAATAGTCAAAAACTGGGAAGAATCCAAATCACCATGTTCACTGAGTAGACAGTATGTTTCATGCAAAGCTATGTCCAAGTAGTAATACCTGTGTCCATGTGACATTATTAGGAATAAAGGTTTTTTCATATGTAATGAAGTTAAAGAGCACAAGGAAACATCATCCTTGATTTGCGGGTGGACCCTAAATGGAATGACATAATACGAGAAATGACACAGAGAAACAGGCATACCAGCCAAGAGGCCATGTAAAGATGAAGGCAGAAATAAGTGATGCTACCAAAAGCCAAGGAAGCCTAGAAGCCACCAGAAGCTGGGAAGGACAAGGATGACAATTTTGTATACACATTTGGGTACAATACCCTTGCCCAAGAGAAAATATATGTACACACAAAGACATTGTACACAACTGATGATGGTTGTTTTAGTTATAATAGTCAAGAACTGAGAAGAATTCAAATCATCATGTGCAGTGAGTAGACACACTCTCTTCAGGGGGAGCATGGTCCTGCTGACCCTTGAGTTTGGATTTCTGGCCTCCAGAAATAGGAGAGAATGCGTTTCTGTTATTTTAGCCACTCAGATTTGTTATAGCAGCCCTAGAAAACTTATGCAAGCTAATCTGTAGTGAAAGAAAGCGGCTCAGTGATTTCCTGGCCCTGGGGAGAGGACTGAAAAGGGGGGCCAGGGAATATCTGGGATGATAGAAATGTTCTGTGTTTAAGTTGAGATAGTGACTTCACAGATGAATTCACTCATCAGATTTCATTTTATTATTTTTTAAATGTATAGTTTTTTAGCTCTAATTTTATTTATTTATTTTATGTCATTTGCAGGAAAATGAGTACAACTAAAGAAAATTATGTTAGGTGAGATCAGCCAGTCTCAGAAAGTCAAAGTTTTCTCTCATATGTGGAAGCTAGAGAGAAAATAAGGAACAAAAGGGACTTCAGGTAAATTGAGAAGGGAGACCAGTACAGAAGTGGAGAAGGAGTTGAAAAGGAGAAAAAGAAAAACTGATGAAGCGAACAGTTCAAATACTGTTACGTCCATATATCACAACCAGTCTCACGGTTCAGATAATGGTCTGTCCATATATCATAGTTTTTATGGAAAAGGGTGGGTAGGGTGGGTAGCAGGGTGGAATTCGGGGGGAAACGCACCAAGTGCTGTGTGCATGTATGTTTAAGTTGCTTTGAACCTCACGATGATGTATAATTACAAGGCACCAATAAAAGTTCTTCTTAAAGCAGTGACTGTTTTCTCTGAAACAGCGGATCTCTGAAAATAAAGTAGTCACGAGAGTATCTGTGACCATGTTACAAGTTTGCCTCCCATGAGCCTCTCCCAAAGGAGACGTGATGGTCTCGTTCCTAGTGTGAGAACTAGACTGTAATCTCACACTTCTTGCCTGTCTTCTGTATTCTTTAAGAATGGTAAATTAATGATAGTAAGGAAAGTGGTTTCATTAGATAATTCAGTTTGATGTTTTCTTTTACTTTACAAAGTTCAATGTCACAGTTGGAACATTTAAAAAAACAACAACAACAACAACAACTATGAAGCTGTTCATCAGTTCCATCTGGTTTCCCCAAATAGACCAATACTGCTTAGGGCAATTGTCTTACTTGGCCTGTGTGTTGGAGGGGTGTGTGGGATCTGTAGTGCCTAACCGAGGAAGAGCTTTAGACTTTATTGGATGACATGGTCCTTTCTATTACTTTCTTTATTGGTACTGGGATTGAACCCAGGGGCATTCTACCTCTGAGCTACACTCCCAGCCTGTTTTAAAAATTATGTTTTATTTTGAAACAGAGTCTCTCGCTAAGTTGATGAGGCTGACCTAAAATCTGTGATCCTCTTGTTTCAACCTTTGCCCTTCCTGCTCTTGAATACTTAAAAATTCCTCAAGCAGACTTGTCTGCCATCCAAGACTCCTCACCCTGTGCTCCTTGCCTCCCCCCAAACACAACAAAGGATGTGATTCAGAAGCTCTGGGATCTGAATTTTTGCCAAGTTTCCCATTTCTAAGATAGGACATCCAAGGATGATATCCTGAGATGGTGTCCTTGGGAGAATTAAATAGGAAATCCCTACCCTTATTCCTGGGTTTTGAGATTTTTGACCAGTATCTGAAACTCAGTGAACCTTTCCCATCTGCTGACCCAAGTCTTTCTTCATACAGGAAGGTTTTTTTCTCCACTTTTTGTTTAATTATTGACTCCCTTCCCTCTGTTTCTTCTTTTCCTTCTAGGCCTCCACTTTTGGATCTGTTTTCAAAATTCTTTGTTTTGTTCAGCTGAATTCTATCTTTTCATGTTTTATCTGTGTGATATTTTATTTCTTCCAAGCTTCCGGGTTGATTTTTTTTTTATGGTACTGGCAATTGAACTTAGGGGCATTTTATCTCTGATAGACACCCCCGGCCCTTTTTAAAATTTTTATTTGAAAACAAGGGTCTTGCTAAGTTGCTGAGGCTGGCCTTGAACCTGCAGACCTCCTGCTTCAACCTCCCAGGTACTATAACTACAGTGCATCACTGTCCCTGGATCTGAGCTGATTTTCAGTTGTGACTTTTGTAAGTTGTGTATTTGATAACTACATTCACTTTTTTTAGTTTTTAAGTTAAAATTAGTATGGATTCTTTTTTGTGCCCATGAAGCCTTTTTTATGCCTAACTAGATCTCTTTCAGGACTCTTAAAGAGAGACTCAACACCTGCTAGGTGGAAGCTCGTATCTGGCTCTGACATCAGGCCCCTTTCAACTGGCAATACCTGTTTCAGGCCCGCTTTTGACTTCCTCTTCAGGTTGCTAAATAATCTCGTCTTTCTTTACCGCCTCATAGCTTTTCTATCCTTAGAAATTCAGGCCAGCCTCTGAGCCAGCAAGCAGGGCAAACCCGACCACTACACCCCCTCTCTGAAATTCTCTTCAGACACAGTTAGAGGATGGTGTTGAGATGTGGGGTGGTACATATGTATTTTTAAGCCTTCCTTATACACAGTTCCACTTTTCATGCTTTCTGTTACCCGTAAGCAACCGTGGTCCAAAAATATTCAATGGGAAATTTTAGAAGTATATAGTTCATAATTTTAAATATCTTTTTATTGCAGTGTATTGATAAATTACTCTGTTTTATTATTACTTAATGTTTTTAACCCTTTACTGTGCCTAACCTATAAACTAAACATTGTAATAAGTATGTATAGGAAAAAGCAGAGTGTACATAAGATTCAATACTACTTACAATTTTAGCCTCCACAGGGGTCTACTGTATATAAAATCTCTATATCTATTCACACACGTATATATTTTTCATATGTTATATATAGAAAATATATGAAATATACAATATATTAATATATGCTTCATATATCAAATACCATATGATATATAAATTATATATTGATATACTTACATAACTATACATATTAAACATACATATATGTGTTTATGTGTTTATATATTTTTGTGTGTATATATACAAGATAAACATATAATCATATGCATAATAATCATATAGTCATATATTACATAGATTATATACTATATCCTACATACATGGTCATATTATATATTATATACTATATACATATGATCATATTACTATACATATAGTAAGCAGAGCCTTCTTGGAGTCCTCTTGGAGGTGTTTGAGAAAAGGAGGCATGCAGTTGAATGATGCCTAGACCTCCATCTGATCTAGGCAGAGGGGACTGTGCTCACTCGTGGTGTGGACCGGCTCCTTAGATGGGGAGCCACCTGGGATTTCACAGCCAGGCATGCCCTTCAGGAGCTTCTAGCTGCAGCTCAGCAGGATCGGGAGGCTGTCTTCCTTCTGTGCCCCAGTGAGCAGCTCTAGGTTATCCAAAGATGCCTTACTCATCTTTTCAAAAGAGCTCCTCTTCTCTAGATTTCTTTACTTTCTTACTAATCAAACAATTCAAGGGGTGTCTCCAGAAACAGCTCTTAATTCTGTAGTTCAGGCAGATTTTTACTGAAGAGGACATCAGTAGCATAAACAAACATGAAGAAAGGAACTCAGGGCTTTGAATGAACTCGCTTTAAGAGGGCTAGGGATTCTGCTTTCAGTCCACGTAAGAATGGGCTTTACTCAGCCTCAGCACGTAGCTGCACATAGGCTCGGAGGTGTTCTAAATGAAGGGCTGCACTGCTGATTGTTGGCCTGACTTTTACATGAAACACAGTTCTGTTTCCAAAATCTGGCCAATCCAGTATGAAAGCTGAATTGGAGAGTACAGAAGGAAAACATCAGGGTCCTCCTCACTGGCAATATATTGAGGCTTGAAGTCACAATAAAATTTTTAACTTTTTTTTTTTTTTGCAGTAATGGGGATAGAACCCAGGGGCATTCTTCCTCTAAGCTATACCCCTGGCCCTATTTTTTATCCTTTAATTTGAAACAGGGTCTCACTGAGTTGTAAAGGGCCTCACTAAGTAGTAGCTGAGGTTGTCCACAAACTGCGATCCTCCTTTCTCAGCCTCCCAAATGCTGGGATTACAAGTATGCGCCACTACGCCTGGCTTATCTTTTTCATTAAAAGAAAATGCTGCCGGGCATGGTGGCGCACGCTTGTAATCCCCGCGCTTGGGAGGCAGAGACAGGAGGATCGCGCAGGTTCGAAGCCAGCCGCGCTGGTTTAGGAGACCCTGTTTCCAAAAATAAAATAGGTCTGGGAGTGTAGCCCGGAGATAGACGGGCTTCCAGGAACCCCAGTACCACCAAAAAAAAAAAAAAAAAAGAAAAGAAAAAAAAAAAGAAAATGCTTGCCGACTCCCCGATTCTGCACCAGGGACCTTCTGACTGGGAACATCCTAAAAAGATGTTCCCTCTGTAGCCACTATTTCTTGGCTAGATAGCAGCTTGGGATCTGGATCTCTTGGCCACTTGGAGCCAGCAGGTGCTGGAAAAATGATTGATAACTATGTCAAAACTGAGAAGCCATTTGGAGCCCCAGAGACTCCAAAGAGGAAAGAAGAAGGTAGTCTGATATTAGTTAAAATTATTTCTTTGTTTATAGGGTACTTTTCAAGATCCCCATGCACAAAGATTTCTCATGAACTTCACATTAGCTTTGCAAGGTAAGCTGTCACATTTTATAGAAGAGAAAACCAAGGCTTAAGGATTTATCAAAGCTCATATAACTTCTTTATTTTTATTTTTTATTTTTTTATGCCCAGGGTGGCGCTTGGGGGACCTAAGTGAGCCTGATGGGAGATTTGGTAAAGGTCAGATATTAAACTATCTGTTTGTTTTAGCACTCTATCCCTTTGATATATTTCAAGTTACATCCTATTCCTGAATATCTGCAGAGTAGTCTTTTTTCTTAATCTCATTACGAGGTTTTTTTTATCATACATTTATTTATTTTTTGAGAAAAAAATATATCCTAACATGAAATATGAACTCTAAAAACCCAAAACAATCTCGATAAAGAACACAGCTAGAATTTGTACATTTTCTGATTTCAAACCTTATAAAGCTACAATAATCGAAACATTGTAGTACTGCTATTAAGGCAGATATATAAACCAGTGGAGTAAAATAAAAAGCCTAGAAATAAATTCTTCCATATATGGTCAAATTATTTTTGACAAGGTTTCCAAGAATATTTTGCAAAGGAAATAATATTTTCACTAAATATTGTTGAAAAATAATAATTACATGCAATAGAATAAAATTGGACCCTTACCTAACACCATATACAAATATTAACTCTAAATAGATAAAAGACCTAAATGTAAATCTTAAGACTATAAACTTTCAGAAGAAAATCTGGGTCATAAAACTTCACATGATTGAAATTGGCAGTGATTTCTTGGATATGATTCCAAAGGCACAGGCAACAACAGAATAAACAAACTTCATAAAAAATAAAAAAATGTACATCAAAGACAATGTAAACAGAATTAAAAGTTACTGATAGACTGGGATAAAATATTTTCAGGGATCGCCGGGCGTGGTGGCGCACGCTTGTAATCCCCGCGCTTGGGAGGCGGAGACAGGAGGATCGCGCAGGTTCGAAGCCAGCCGTGCTGGCGTAAGAGACCCTGTTTCAAAAATATAAAAATAGGACTGGGAGTGTAGCCCAGAGGAAGAAGGGCTTCCAGGAACCCCAGTACCACAAAAAAAAAAAAAAAAAAATTTCCAGGGAGTTAATTGAAGCTGTGCGAGACCATGGGGGTACTGAGTTGGGTGTTTTTGCATGGGGAGCTGCGACAAGGGTGTGGTATCTCTGCCACTGCTACTCCTTCACTGGGCTGGACTTCAAAATCTCAGACCCAGGAACATTATCAAAGCTGCGCAAGTCCCTGGGGGTGCAGTGCTGGGATTTCACCTTTAGGAGCCTCTATTTCACTTACAGTTATTGTGCGCACTGATCTGAAGCTATCACGGGCCTGGTGAACTCGCTGCCTCTGCTGGCAATATGGCGCCTTGCTACACCTTCGGCTTCGGCCGTGAGGCTGGAGTATTTCTTTTCTGGTTTTGAGCTCTGTTCTGAGTCCCTGGAAGGTATGATGAGCTTGGCCACTGGGAGTTTTAGATGTTCTTTGCCCTGAAAGAACTGCTGAATAAACCCGAATGATCTGCAGCTGCTCACTTCAGCTCCTTGTTTACCTTTCCTCTCTGGAGCCTGGTGCTATGAGGCAAGATGGTGCTGGCGCAGCTCCGCTGCCGCGATGTGGGCTGGTTTCTTTTCTAGTCTCTGTTTGTTCTTCTAGTCCTCATTTTCTCTGTCCCTTGTGTTTACATTTTTTATTTCTCTGATGATAGCTCTATGAAAAGTGCTGATTTTGTGGCAATAGAGATCAAGTGTTAGCAGGACTCATAAGCGCTGCTTTACTCGGTCACCATCTTCCCGGGAGTTCCATATAACTTCTTAGAAGCAGACTGGGGATAGACTCCAAGTCTGTTGGTTCCCAATTTCTGCTTCTTGGAGATCTGGCAATTTGCCTAGGGCTCTTGGTGGATCCTTTCCTAATTTTTTTTCTCCTCTCTTTTGATTAGGAAGGATTATTGATCAGTAGCAATGATAGGGGATGCTATGAGATTTCCTTTTCTAAAGGCATTGAAAATATAGAATCTCTTTTGTCTGTGACCACAAAGGCCTAATAACTTGAAACTAGTTTGGAGCAAACCCTTGGGTCCCTTCTGTTCAGAGCCACTGGCCCTGCCCATACCTTCCTAGTAGCTCTTTGAGGGCAATGCAGTGTCTGACATGAGTGGATTCTCAAGTTCAGGCTGCACCAGTGAGGGAGGCAATAGCCATCAGAAGACCCTCTCCAGACTATGAATGCATGTTTCTCCGGAGAGCATCACTTTCTCAAATATAAGTATCCTTGGTACGATTTTTATAATTCTTCTCCAGGCAAAAGTGAGCAAATTTTTAGAATTCTGTGCATGGCTTTGTATAAATTTAAAAAAGTGACCTTGAACTCCGATTTCTCTTTTGACCTTTTCTAAGTTGAAAGGTGCATTCTACACAATGTTATTGGTGCTTCTGAATCTCTGTGGTCCCACCCCAAGATACATCTCTTGCTCCTCTAGTTGGTATCCAGGTAGAGAATGTTCAGGCAAACCTGACCTGCATCTTGCTGAAAGACAGAAGAGGGAGAGAGAATTCAAAGAGGGACACGAGCATGTTTGGGTTGACATGGTTAGAGATTGTCTACCTTGCCTAAGCTACTCAGAGATGTTTAGAATATCAGACAAACTTGGGCACACAGAGACAGGGAAGAAGCTCCCGCCCTTCTCCCCACATTGAACTACATTTGAACTTGGCGATGGCACTTAATTGAACCCATTCTCAAAGCAGAAAAAAGCTTATGTATCAAATTTAGAGGTCTGGGGGAAGAGGCTGGAGCTGGGACAGATTTCAGCCTGCAGCTATACAGTTTTGGGTAGTATGTGAGCTTTCTTGTTACATGGGTAGAATGCTTCTATGTCATAGACAGGATGTGCTATTTGTCAGAGGTTGGGTTTAATTAGTAGAGCATGCTTAGAATTACTTGGAGGTAACTTTGCAACCATTTCTTTTTTACATTTTATGCAGACATAACAAAAGAGACAATTATGTAAAGAGTTTGCAGGATTTGCCAGTTGAGGAGAGAAGGGAACACAACTCAGGACCAGTGAGGTCCTTTGTTTACATGACAGAAAAGAATTTCAGCACGAGCCAACAGAGATATTTAGGAGACCAAGAAATGCACATTCAAGGGAGAATGCAGGCCATCTCCAGAGTGAGAGATGACTTTCAGAGTTTCATGGCTCTTTTTTAAAGGAAACTTTGTAAATGGAGAGCACGAGAGGTTTGTGGGGTGGCATCATCCTAATGTACTCAATTCCTTTCATTCTGGAGTACAGAGCAAGTGACAGTGGTCTGGTTCTTCTCAGAATCTTCAGGTTGACATTGTCCAGTTAGTGGATAGCACTTGGACTGTATCATTTGGGCTTTGAACAAGGTTTGTGTCTAGATTTCCTTTGATCAGTCTTAAAATGTTTTCTGAAAGCCAACAAGGCATATAGGCACTAAATTACGGGACCTTTTAAAAATTCAGGCCTGGAGGAAAACAGGCCTGGGGAGTGGAGGTGAGGTTGGTCATGGAAATTTTAGATTTAAAGCTACAGCCCTCTTTCCCTTCCCTGTTTGTCTCCTTTCTACATGTTTTGTTCATTTCTTCTATCATACCTCTGTATGAGAGATTGTGGTGATGTGTGGCAACTTAAGATCTAAGGTGCGTGGGAGGTGTGTGCCTGAACAAATGTCTAAGATCTAGAGTCATTTCCATCACGACCTTGGGAACTTCACTTTGGATTTCTTGGTTCTCTGGCTTCTGTCCTGTGACATGGAAACATTTTCTTGAGGTCTGAAAGTCTATCTCTGCTTTTGGCCCTAGGATGACGTGTGCTGCCATCTAACTTTGAGATATCCCCTTTAGCTTTGCATTCAAGCCGTTTACTGAGTGCGTTGTATTAAAATGACCAACTATGGAGAGATGAAAATAGCTCTTTAAAAAAATACTTCTATGAATTTCTTTCTTGACTTATATGTGATCAAATGCCAAGGCTGAGATGCCACTAAAAGAGGAAAAAAAAAATGTCCATAGACAGTTCACTGAACTTTCCCCCTTTGCCCTGTGCTTATTTTCAAGTTCCTTGTGTGTTTCAATGAACAACTGAGTCGTTAATGTTTTCTGTTTAATAAACAGAGCATCTGCAACCTCCGCTCCTGATGTTCAGGACAAGCTTGGCTATTAGCTAACGGAGAACTAGTTTGAACCACAGGACTCAAGGTCACTTTCCCTGGTTTTTCATTTGCATTCTCCATGTAATTCACTGTGCTAATGCTCTCTTGCTTTCTCTGCAACACCCTGCTTCAAATATATCATTGCTTTCCTCCCTTGGGACCAGGACAAATAGTGCAGCCCACACCATACACAGTCCTACGCTGGATTAGCACAGTGATTCATGTTCTGTGAGCTGTGTTCCTGGAGCCCAGAGAGTGACATTCATTTATGCCTTCAAAAATAATCCTCAGAGCCCTGATGAATTAGTCACCAGGCACTGCCGGTTGCTAAATGGCCTACTTCGGCATCTAGACCTGAGAACAGCAGGAGTCTTGGTGTAACTTGGGGTTTGTTCTGAGCTTCCATTCAGTGGGGGTTGTGCTAAGAATGTTCTGGTTCCAAGTTTTACCTGAGAGGGACATTTGGAGAGGCCTGAAAGAGCAAGTTGGGGGTCTCAGCCTATCAGTGGAACTCTTGCTGCTCCTGGATGGGACAGTTTACATGGTTATCTTTGCTTAGTTGGTAACGCTGTTTACTAAATAAACACGTGGAGAAGGCTGCCTAGAGTTCATCACCTCTGTAGCAGTTTCTCCTCCCCTTTCTGTACTTGTTATTTTTGGTCCCCAAACTCTGACTACCCCTGTCCAATCCTCACTTTGAGGTATTTTCCAGTTTTTAAAATCATTATGCATTTTTATTTGCAAGTGGTTTTGTTAGATAATTTATTTTTATGTTTTTTTTTTTTTTACTTCAGCCTGTTTCAATTAAAACCTGTTGGTTAAGCCAGGCATAATGGTGCAGCCTGTAATCCCAGTACTTGGGAGGTTGAGACAGGAGATTTGCAGGTTCAAGACCAGCCTCTTAGCAACCTAGCAAGACCCTGTTTCAACACAAAAGATTAAAAAAGGGGATGTGGGTATAGCTTGGAGAAAGAATGCCTCTGAGTTCAATCCTCATTACAACAAACAAACTACAAACTAAAACAACTATTGGTTAAAAATCTCAAGGAATTCAGCATTATAGAGAATCACTTTTCTAAACATCTTTCTTCTTGTGATTTTCCAGAGTCTTCAAGTTTCTACATTGTCCCCAGAGGAGGGATTTATCATCCTTGACACTCTTACTCTCTTTTCTTCTGTTGAAGCAGGTACATTATTGACTATTTTCCTTAAGCAGAAAAACATGGAAGGAAGCCAGACATGGTGGTGCCTCCCAGTATTTAGGAGGCTGAGACAGGAGGATTGCAGGTTTACAACCAGCCTTGGCAACTTAGAGAGGCCCTTTGCAACTTATTGAGACCCTGTTTCAAAATAAATAATAAAAAGGTTTGGTAGATCATGTAACTGAATGTACACTAGTTAAGCTCAGAGGTAGAATGCCCCTGGGTTCAACACTCAGCATCACAAAAAGGGAGTTTGGAAGGAAGGAAGATAAAAAGAGAAAGAAAGAAAGAAAGAAAGAAAGAAAGAAAGAAAGAAAGAAAGAAAGAAAGAAAGAAAGAAAGAAAGGAGAAAGAAAGAAAGGAGAAAGAGAGAGAGAAACATTGAAAATGGAGTAGGGGATTCCACGAAGGAGGTAAACACAAGCCAGGTTATCAAAAACTGCTGCTTTCATCAGAAACCTGGCACCCTCCAGGAGTCAGCCGACCGTGGGGGAAGGGGCTGACTAGCCATGCATCTAGAGAGTCATGTGCAGTTCTGGTTGGCCGGCCGAGTCACACGTGGCAGGATGGAAGTGTCCATGTTTTAAGCAGGGGTTTTAGGGGGTGGGGCTAACTGTGGGAACACCGATTCTCTGGTGACATCTGGAGCCTTGAGATGCCTAGAATCTCACAGTACCTGGATTCTTGTGATATCTCCACTTCTGGCTTCCACCTCCTGGCCCCGCTGTGGGGTCACATGGGGGGTGATACCCAACCTAAAGAAAGAAAGAAAGAAAGAAGAAAGAAAGAAAGAAAGAAAGAAAGAAAGAAAGAAAGAAAGAAAGAAAGATGTGGAAGGAAGCCAGGCATAGTGGCCCATGCTTCCTGGGTTCAATATCCAGTACCACAAAAAAGGAAAAAAGAAAAAAATGAAGAAAAAAAAAGGAAGGAAAGAAGAGAAAGAAAGAAAGAAGAGAAAGAAGGAAAAATATGAAAGAAAGCCAGGCATGGTGGTGCATACTTGTAATCCTAGTACTTGGAAGGTTGAGACAGGAGGATTGCAGGTTCTTGGACAGCCTCAGCTACTTAGTGAGTCTCTCAACAACTTAGTGAGAACCTGTTTCAAAAGTAAAGAATAAAAAATAAGGCTGATGGTCTAGCTCAAATGCCCGAGTTCAATTTTTAGTATCACCAAAAGAGAAAAAAAGAAAACGAATGGACAGAAAATGTAAATGATCTACAAGGGAATAATATGTAGGTTACTGTAGTAGATCACGTAACTGGATACGCAATAGTTAAGCTGTAAGAGAATATAAACAAAATTCACAGCTCAGTAGCCACTGTGGATGGAGGGATTTAGGGGAAAGGAGAAGGACGATGTGGCAAGAAGCAAACATAGGCTAAAGGTACTGGAGAATGGAAGAAAAACTTTAACATGGCCTACAATCTGAGCTAACTCTTCCTGAACTTGGTTTCTTCTCTCTGCCAATGAGTTCATGTTAATTTGCAAACAGCCAGTGAGATTCTTTGGAGACTTTGGTCCTTGATAAGAAATCTAAAGATTGAAAGATTATAATCTCGCTCTAATTCAATCTTCCTCTAACCTTGAACTCAGTGCCTCCAAGGTGAATCGGCAAGACCCAACCTGCCTTGTGGAGTAGATTCCCAAGAAGGCTGGCAGTGCATGCATCCTTCTAAGGGGTGAGCTCGTGATTTGCAGCAAGAGCATTTGTCAGTGTTCCCTTTCTTGGGGAGGACATACTTAAGGTTCCAAGGGTTCTACGTATCCTCCCTATTTTTTTCTTTTGATATTCTTTTAAAATAATTTTAAGAGAATTTAATAACTGGGGATTTGGGGAAGAGATAAATGGCAATTCTTCCATCCATCTGTAGCCATCATTTGCTAAATAATTCTATCACATTGGGGACCTTAAAGATGTATTGGCCAACCAGCTCATTTTGAAGAAATGGAAGTCTCAAGGGCTTAAGGCATGCTCTCCACAAAACATAGCCAAGTAGCAGCATGGAAAACCTTCTGCTGTTCTCATGGCAAGTGGTTGCTCATACCTGGGGAGCAATCGTGTCACCTTTACTTTGCTTCTCTTGTGCTCTTGCTATAGTTCATGCACTGCAAAGAGGAGATGGCAAAGAACTATTCTCTTACACCAAATATTTCTTCCTTGGAGTGCGGTAGGGTAGTGAGCCTGGAGAAATGGAGGCAGTGAGCCCTCCCTCAAGTGGGGTGATGTGAGGGTTACTCCAAATCACCATTTGCACCAGTTTGCTATGTCTGTTGTAACCAACTACCACAAACTGGGTGGCTTAAAACATCAGAAAAGTGTTGTCTTATAATCCAGGAGGCTGGCGTCTGAGGTCACATTGTGTGTGTGTGTGTACTTTCCTTTCTCTCATAAGGACACTTTTATTGTGTTTAGAACCTACCTCAATCCAGAATGATCTTATCTTGATCCTTATCTTGATTATATCTACAAATACCATATTTCCAAATAGGGTCACGTTGTAAAGTTCTGATGGACATTAATTTGGGGGGACATTATTCCACCAGGTACACCACACCATTAATTTGAAAATGCCTCTGCTAAACAAATGCTAGGCTGACTGCTATTCTACTCAAAGTACAAACATGGCTGCTGGAGAAGCCACTGACCACATCACCGCCACCTCTGTGACTGGAAAGGAGACTGTGTGTAGCAAGGAGTGTGGGCAGGATGGGGACACCGCTGTGAAATACACTGGAAGGAGTTAGAGGGTAGATAATTAGGCTACCCAAAAGCCAGTGAGGAGTCGAGAAAATCCTCAACTTTTGACCCAAACTCAGCTTATACACTGAACCCTGGCTAACAATTCTTGAGTTGGCTTATAACCCCCAGAGTAATTGAAACCCATTCCAAGCTGACACAGCGGTTTACACCTATTATCCCAGTGACACAAGAGTGTCAAAGGTTCAAGGCCAGCCTTTGTAACTTAGAGAGATCCTGTCTCAAAATAAAATATAAAAGGCTGGGAGTGTAGCTTAGTGATAAAGCACTTGCACAACATGTGGGAGGCCCTGGGTTCAATCTCCAGTACAGTAACAACAACAACAAAAATTTCAGAACTATAAGAATGGGCTGGATTCTAGGATGAATGAATTATGTAGCTGATTAAGTAGTGTGCATGTGTGCCTCCACCAGACTGCAATGCACCAATAAAAATTTTTAAAAGTGACCATTATTAAACATTGTAAGCTAAACTCAGAGATATATATAGATGGTGAAGTCCTTTGAAAAACATCTTACTGTCAGGCTGGAGATGTAGCTCAGTGGTTCAGTATATATTCAGTGTGCACTAGGACCTGGTTTCACTCCCTAGCACTGTCTCTCCAAATTCTGACAGTCTAATTTTGAAGGTAAAAAAAAAATCCATACATACAATAATAATGGGAAACTAAGTCTAAAACATTATATAAAAATGAGAAATATTTTTTCTGTTTAAAAAACATTGTGATGGTCTATGTATCAGTCAAAAGAGATTTGTCCTATAAATTGGACACACACAGAACAGAACCCAGGAAGGCATTGAATGTAGAATTTCTCTTCACCCTGGGAAGTCAGAATTGGCATCATTTTACTAGCATTGATGTGTGACAACCATGGAAGGTTCACTGGTGTCTTGGTGTTGAGAGTTTTTATTGGGGCTCTGTTATATAAGCATGATCGATTGACCATACCGTGGATCTGGTCTGTAGTCTCCAGCAACTCTGGACATCACCAAAGCTTCTTCTCTAAATTGGTCTTTCTGGTATGGCCATGCCCACCCTAAAAAAATGAATATCAAAGAGATTACCTCTAGATCCTGAAGGCAAGACCCAAGCATCTTTTGAAGCAATGTCTAATTCTGTACTCCACATTTCTGAGAAGTTGAATGACTCTACCGAGATCATTTGCCTCAGCCAATTTGTTTGCAATTATTAAATCTCAGTAAATCTGCACATTCTTTAATGATTGGTACAGAACATGAGACAATAAAATCTAATGGTTCAAAGTTGAATTTTGGAACCACACCGTGGTATCATATCACACTATCACGCTGCTATTTACCACTGTGTGACCTTTGCCAAGTTCCCACCCTCTTCGTGTCTCAATTTCCTTATTTATTAAATGGAGAGATAATAAAACCTAACTCATATAGTCAATGCATGGAAAATACTTAAAATAGTACCTAGCACATACTTAGTACTCAATTTCTTTTTATATGCTAGTACTAAAAATATGTTAATAAACCAGGTGTGATAGCGCAGATCTGTAATTGTACCTTCTTTGAGTTTGAGGCAGGAGGATCCCAAGCTCAACACCAGCCTCTGAAACTTAGCAAAACTGTCTCAAAATAAAATTTATAAAGGATGTGAGGGTATAGCTCAGTAGTAAAGTATGTGTCTTGTATGTGCTGAGCCCTGGGTTCAGTTGCCAGTACTGAAAAAAATGTTAGTTGGTCAGAAAGCAAAATTTATCCCCAGTCCTTTCCCTTTTTTCTTTTCACAGCTCAAGTTAATTAATAAATAACAATGGCTGGGCAGTGATGGGACACACCTACAGTGTGAGTATTTGGGAGCTGTGACAGGAGGATCATAGGTTGAAGCCAGACTTAGCCACTCAGTGAGACACTGTTTCCAAATAAAGAGTAAAATAGGGCTGATGGTATAACTCACAGGTGGAATGACCCTGGGCTCAATCCCAGCACCACAAACAAAAAAAACAACTGAATCATATTACACATCGTCTTCAATTTCATTATTTGAGATATCCATTAACTATTAATTACTGCTACATGAATAAGAGTTTTTTAAATTGAAGAAATATTGAGCAAATTTTCAAAACCCGAGTAACAAGATACCTCCTTTACTTTGTTGGTGTCTGCACATGCATTAAATATGTGAGCAGCTGAAAGCCACCTGGGTGAGGGAGGCCAAGAAAAGTCCTTTTGATTTGTTTAAAGTCACAATAACAAATGATTGTACCCCACACAGTCCTGCTCCAATTGTACAAATCTTTCATTGCTTAGGAGAGTGGTATTTGTCAGGAAACACTGCCTTCCTAAAGCCAAGAGAGAAAAATAACCTCGTGGAAATTTCTGTATGCCTCGGAGGCAAACTTCTAGTTTTCCTATTGTGAAGAAGCAAAATTATTATTTTTATTATTTTTATTTTATTGGTGCACTGAAGTCATGTATCTTAATTGAGTACAAGATGGTAGAGAAATACATGCACAGAGCACTCATTTAACCCTTCCCCAATTCCCACCCCATCTCTCCCCCCTCCCTCCTCATGTTTGGCTTAGTGACTGACTTTGATACGTTTGTGAATGTACATCATGTACATTAGGGAATTTCCCTCTTTCCTTCTCCCACTCCCCTCAGTTAGGTCACCTTATTTGCTCATCTATAGTATCTCCTTCTAGTTTTGTGGAGTGGCAGTATCGTAGCCAATGAGGTGTATGTGAGGCGCGATTATTGCTAATTGAAAACTTTTCCCAATACCCCGCCATGACGACTTGCAGTATAGTATCTCCTTCTTCATCTAGAGTTCTTCCTATGACCCATTTTCTCCCTAGCTTCTGCAAATTAGGAAGAACATCCAATTTCTTATTTTAAAATTGAACCCAGGGTCATACCTAGAATTGTGTAAAAAGATTCAATGACGAGAAAATTTGATCAAGTCCTTATGCACCAGGCACCACACTGGTCAATGTAAAGGAAACAAGGTCAAAGAGGACCTCGTTTTTGAATCCCCTGAGTCCTTTAGCCTCACAGGACACGTGGATGCACAGAGCATGCCAAATGATGTGATAAATGTGCCAGCGGAGCAGGCGCCACATTAAATTCTGCCAGGGTGAGGTAGAAGTGAGAACCTACCCTGTTAGCGATTTGGGGGAGCATGTGGGCGGGGGAGGGCACTCCTTCCCTCACAACTACGGCACCGTCTGGAGGTCAAAGATCAGAAATAGCAAACAATAATTGCTGAATCCAGGCTGGAAGGACGTATGCTCACCAGCTGTGGAAGGTCACCCAGTCATCTGGGGTTTTTCATCTCACTCAAGTGAGAGAAATTAATGTATGCCTTTTGGGAAAAGGCAGAAGTATGCTGAAACCTTGTACTCTAGCAAAACGTGACTTCTTCCCATTTTGGGTTGAGAACTAACTGATTAAACTAACAGTAGCAGGCACTTACAGGAGGTTTTTTTTTAACCTTTTAAGAGACTTTTAGGGTCATTAGGGTGATGTGTTCAGGACAGCCCTAGGAGAGACATTAAACCCAAAGAGGACAGTGAGAACCAGGGCAATGGCACGTACTGGTAACACCACTCTGGGAGCCGAATTTGTCTTAGCACTCTTCATAATCGTTGTACTTAATCGCAAAACCACGCAGCTTTCTGGATTTCTTTTTCTTTTTTAATGGACAAGAGTCTTTAAATTGCAAGGCATGTTGGCACCATTTACATTTTAAGAGGCTTAAATGTTTAATTTTCTTTTCCATTTCAGTGACACACTTTAGAAAGTTTCACTCCTTTTATCATACCACATTCTGAACATATCCTACCCTTTTGATCCTAACCCCCAGAGAGACGAGGCAGGACTGGATTTTCAGGGTATCGGAAAGGGAAGGAGAGGTCCGGCAGGTGGAGACTGTTCCATCAAGTGAGAGTGAGCCGAAGCCCTCCACCTTGCCAGGCCCCCGTTACATAAAGGAGACAGAGGTGATGGTTTAAATTGCAGAATTCTAACAGCTAGAGGGTTCAGGGCTCATCTAACCTGCCTTCTGCAGCTTGAGATATTTTCCACAGTCTGCCCCCAAAGTATTATCAATGACAATGTCCTCCCCTAGCCCTAGACTGCTGAATTACAGCAAGCCCTATGTCCACATCCATCCCAGGCCTGACACTGGTATCTGTTGAATTTCCATCTGAGTGACATCCTCATTAGATTTCAGGAGGAGTAGTGAGTGGCTCCATTAAAATTTCCTGAATTATTTTGGTTTCACCCTTAAGCAACTGCTTAATTGGCTTGTTTCCCCTGGGACTAAACATTTTCCTGTGGCGGGAGCAGAGAAAATTAATAGCTTCTGGAATATAGAACAAGGGGGTAGGGATTCTGGAAAGTCTTTTCCTTTGCTAAGGTTGTTCTTGGAAGGGAATCTTTGTTATCGCCTTAGTGGGTCTAAGTCCTGCATTCTAAATATTGCCTGACTTTACCCTTGGCTCCTTTTGAGTCTATCAATTAAAGCTACTGTAAAGAAATCAGCAACAATGCCTACCCTTAAAGGAAACTGAGATCCTGGCTGGGAGGTTAGTGTTCACAAGTTCAGGCAAAAATAGCCCATTGTTTCTGGGAAAGCAGAGAAGGCTCACAAATCCACAGCATATAGCCGTCTCTCTGTAGCAATGCTGTTGTCCTAGTCAGCAAATCATCTCCACTCAGGGGTTCATAAACACGAGGAATGTGAACAAGAGGAATTTGCACTTGTGAATTGTGATGACATTTCTTTTATTTAAAATGACCAGGCCGGACATGGTGGCACACGCTTGTAATTCCCGCGCTTGGGAGGCGGAGACAGGAGGATCGCACAGTGCACGTTCGAAGCCCCTTGCTGGCTTAAGAGACCCTGTTTCCAAATAAAATATAAAATAGGTCTGGGAGTGTAGCCTGGAGGTACAAGGGTTCCATCCCCAGTGCCACCAAAACAAATAAATAAATGAATAAATGAATAAATAAATAAATATAAAAATAAAATGACCTTAGGGGTCTCTATTATAACAGGTTTCTATTATAATAGGTCACTATTATAAGTAGTGTACCAAATGGTTCACAATGTAGAATTCCTGTTTTAGGTCAAACTAGTCTGTTTTTTATTTTTTTATTTTTTCTGTACCTATTGACAACTGGTTAAATATTATCTACCTTTCCCAGGAAAATCATTCTCCCTGGGGCTGATACTAAGAACTGTTCATCCTGACCTCTTCTTTTTCCCCCTCTCAAATCAACCATGCACATTCATTTATTTCATTGTTTGACACATATTCCTTGATTCTCCTCATGTCTTACTGTATTTTGCTTGGTACCAGGTATGCGGTGATAAACAGAAGACAATTCCTATCTCCTCAGAACTTACAGTTTAAAGGAAAGAGATATGTTTTAAATATTTATAAGGACCTATATGCATCTATTTACATCTATATATACACATAGTGCACAAATATAAACTATGATAAACTGTATGAAGGAAAGAAATGAAAGGCCTAATTTAAACTAGGGCTGTTGGAAATGGTTGGGGGTGGGCTGGGTCTAGAAGTCAGGAAAAAAGAACACCAGGCAGAGAGAACAGGCTGTGTGAAGGTGCTGGGAAGGAGTCGCCTGTTCGAGCAACTGAAAGAAGGGGACAGCTTCTCATATGTAAGTGTGTGCACAGGGCCATTGTGGATGTGGACGTTTTGCTAATCCATTAGGTAAACTTCCAAGAGGTAAAGCAAGGGCATGCAGTGAAAGGAACTCATGTTTAAATGGATCCCTCTAGCTTGAGGGAACAAAAACAGAGAGGTGTTTGCCACATATATAGAGCAAAGAGGATGGGGTAGGGAGAAGGCTGAGAAATCCAGGCTCCCTCCTGCTGGGCCAATGGACAGGACTTGTTGATTGATGGGTGTGAGGATCAGGGAGAAGGAGGGACACGCAATGACTCTGTACCCCTCTGATTTATGCCACGACTACTCAGTGAATTTCATTTGAGGCGACCTTTCATGACTGTGTCACTTGTCTCACCGTCAGTCAGAAATGAGCTAAGCTAGTTTTTCCATCTTTCTCCAGGGTCTTGACTGAGAGGCTAGTCTGTTCTATGGGTGTGAATAAATACCTGGATGGATTTATTAACTCCATATCTTCTTTAATCAATTAAACAATTTAGATATGACTAAAACAGAGTAATACTGATTATTTATCAGCCTTATATGTTAGGAAGTATTAGAGACATAAAATGAATTGTCTTCTCAGCACTTGAGAGGCTAAGTAAGGTGGGAGGATTACTTGAGCCCAGGAGTTCAAGATTAGCCTGAGCAATGTAGGGAAACCCCATCTCAAAAAGGCAATATGAGCCATGCATGGTGTGCAAGCTTGTGATCCCATTACTTGGGAGGCTGAGGTAGGAGGATGGCAGGTTCGCGGCCAACTTCGGCTACTTAGTGAGGCCTTCAGCAACTTAGTGAGACCCTGTTTCAAAACAAAGAATTTAAAAATGGGGCTGGTGGTGTAGATTGGAGGTAAATGCCCCTGGGTTTAACCCCCAGTTCTGCAAAATAAAAAAGGCATGTGTGTATATGTTGTGGGAAAGGGGGGACCTGTAATCTCAATACTTGGGAAGCTGAGAAAGGATGCTCACAGGTTTGGGGCCAGCCTCAGCAACTTAGCAAGGCCCGGTTACAAAATTAAAAATAAAACAGAGTTGTGGGTATGGCTTGGAGGTAGAATGCCCCTGGGTTCAATCACCAATACCGAAAGAAAAAAGAACATTAATTTCTGGGTTTTAGGTTCCTTCGGAGTAACTCCTTTCTACTTGCTCCTGCAAATATGTAAAATGTACTTTGAAAAATGGCTCTTCTTCAAGAAACTTCCAAAGGAAGCTTGGTTTTCTTCAAAATACTTTTGAATGATTTACTAGTTAATAACAATAACTAATAATAAGCACAATAGCAACTATGCTGAGTGCTGAGAAGCTCTAGTGCTTTGAAGGCTTCATCCCATTAAGTGAGTGGCATTGTCCTCTTTAAAGTCCTGTGGTTAGTCCTTGGTAGGGATGGAATCTGAACCCAGGTGGGGCTAGTTTCAAAGCCAAAGTTCTCGACCATGACCTTGGGTGTCTGAGAGAGGTTCCGGGTAACCTGAGATTCTTGGTGGTGGCCACACTCCCTGTTGTGACCCGTGATCACCCTTTGCTTTGGCAATGGGAGACATTTACATTGCCTGAGGAGGAAACAGTGACTTTCTCTTTGACGTCCCAAAGTCTGAATTTAATCACTTCTGGCTCTAGCATGCTATGGGTTATTACTGTCTTCTCTGACTCTTTTTCTTTTCAGTTGACCTCAGTTACAGTAAAAAAATTTTTTTACTCCAACTTTATCTTTCTCACTTCTTGTCTAATCCAAAAAGAATGATGGAGTTAAAATGGCTGAGAAAGAAAGAGTCAGCAATGTAGTTTGATGGAAAAAAAGTGAGTTGTAGGCTCAGTTCTGCCATGTAATGATTGTTTCTAATGTCTAATTATGGATGTTATCTCAAATAAACCATTAACTCATTCTTCATGTGCAATCACAGTGGCTGGTTCGAAGTAGTTATGTAATCCGTGTTAGTTGGTGCCAAATCCTGTGCTAGTCAGCGTTTCAGCCTTAAGGAGGAAAGGTTTGCTTTTGGCTCACAGTACCAGAGGTTTCAGTCCGTAGTCACTTGGCCCCATTGCAGTGGGCTTGTGCAGAGGCAGAATATCATGGTTGGGAAGACATGGGAAGCAGAGCTGCTCACCTGCTGATGGTCTGAAAGCCAAGAAAAAGAGGGCTGAAGGAAAGGCCAGGGACAAGGTACAGTCCCCAGGGGACATGCCCCGAAGGACAAATTCCCTTCAACTACCCCAATAACGCCATCAGCTAGGAAGCCACCAGTGGACAAATCCATTAATGAGATCAGAACCCTCATGGTCCACTCACCCCAAAGAGCCCCGCTTCCCTGTGGCTGCATTGGGGACCATGCCTTCAATACATGAGCTTTTGAGAGATGTTCCAGGTTATAACATATCCTAAATAATGTGGGGGCTATGTGCTCATTCACTGGATCTACAGGGTGAGGGTCCTCTGTGTGCCTGGGGCTGGGGTACAGAGATGGTGCTGAGATTTAAAAAGCAGATTTGAATTCAAATCTTACTCTGTGTCATACTAATTGTGGGGCTTGATGAAGTGCTTTACCTCTCTGTGTCTTGTCTGGCATTTAGGGATATTCGTAGGACCAGTTTTATAGGACTATTAGGTAGACTGAAAGAGATTCTTTAGAAATCACATACACAGGGCCTCACATGCTGTATTTAGTGAGTGTTGCCTGTTATTATATTGGAAGGGAAGATAGCTTCACTCCAGCGTAATTTATTTCAGTAAGTATTTAATAAGCACACATGTGTACATCTATACAAACCTATACATCTATACATACATGGCAAATAGTGATTTTTGATGTTGGAGAGAAGGATGACTCTTCAGCCTAAAATTATATTCAAAAAGCTGAACAACATATTTTCTTTTTTTTTTTTTTTTTTTTAATTTTATTTTATTGGTGCACTGTATTCATACATCATAGTGGGATACAAACTTTTGTAGACATACATGCACATATCGCCCAGTCAGCCCCCACCCGATCCCCACCCCATTCTCTCCCCATCCCTCCTTCCCATGCTTGGCTTAGTGGTTGACATCTAGTATTATAGCAATTTATCCAAAATTAAAAATGATAATCTCACATAACAGTTTCATTTGTCTGATACCAAGCGTGAACAACATATTTTCTATATCACACAAACTGGAGAATCAAGCTTAGCAATCTGTTTGATACTGGAGATTTGTGAAAGAGAGCAGTGATTTTCAGGTGAAAGGGGGAAAGGGAGTGGCGACGTAAGACAATTCGTGGAGACTAAAATTTCTGTTTATCAGAGAGGACTGGGTGAAGGACAGGCAAACTTGAAACAAAGGCCTTTTATATCTTTTAATGTTTCTATGAAGAAGAGAGGATTTCGTTTTTGGTGTAAATATAGATAGTACTGTAACCCAGCATTAACTGGATTTTACCAAAGAAGATAGACACAGACCAGGGTGCTGGACAGAGAAGCAGGGTACCCTGGGCCAGGCTTTGAGAGCTGGCCACTGTGGTGGTGCTGCTTGGTGGTAGCCCAGCAGCTGGTGTCTGGCTGAGATTTGGTGTTGGGTTCAGAGCAGAGCAATTAATGTGGGGCAGAGTCGTGGGGGGCACTTGGTGTTGAATGGGTGGATGAGCCCAGCCCTGGAGGTCAGGATGTTCCAACACATAGACGAGCATGAGAGGAGAAAAAAGGAGGAAATACTCAAAGTCCATCAGGATTGGCAGCTGATATCAAAGAGGTGTATCAGCATGGTCCTGATCTCTGGACATGGCTCAAAGGGAACTGGCCAGAGCCAGGTGAGTCTTGTTTACAGACCTTGAACTCCTGCCCTTCTGCAACTCAGGTCTATGTGGCAGGATCTAGGGCCCAGAATCGATTGTGTGGCAACCCAGAAGTATCCAAACACCTCTATTTAAGAGACTCCTTCTCTGCAGAAGGGAATGAGTTTGTAAGAAGGATCAGATGTCTATTTCAGGAAGCAGTTGAGATGCAGAGAGGCTGAGAAACCCAGAATTATTACTGGACCCTACACAGATGATTCCAACTTTATGTTTAATTAATACTAGTATACCCTATCGCTTTAGTTAAAAATTCAATATATGCTATTAAAATAGCATTTTACACCTAGTAGCCATTTGATCTAAAATATTCAGGGCAGCCTCAAGCTTCAGTCAATTTTATTGTTTCCAATGCATGGAAGTCATAAAACCAACTTATCTTTAAAAATAATTTTATATCTTTTCCTGTAAATTGACAAATGGAAGACAATTCTTTGCACCTCACATTTTCTAGTTTATGGTTTGGAAAGCAGAGCCTATGTTGAAAAGTCTTTCAAGGAGTATTTTATTGTTGTTGTTGTAGTTGTTATGATTTTTATTGATGCATCGTAATTATACATAATGAGGTTCAGTGTGATAGAAACGTACAATGCACACAGCACCTGGTGCATTTCCCTCTGGATCCCACCCTGATCTTTCCTCCTCTCTGCACATAACATTGAAATTAGACAAAACCTACAGAATAGGAGAAAATCCTTGCCAGCTACTCCTCTGACAGAGCGTATGTATATATATTATACCAAAACTTAGAAAAACTCAACACAAAAAACAAAGCAAAACAAAATAACCCAATAAAAATGAGGAACTGAACTGAATAGACACGTCTCAAGTGAAGAAATACAAACGGCCAACGCGTATACGAACAAAATACAAAATGCTCTGCATCATCGGCAATCAGGGACATGCAAATCCAAACCACGCAGAGATTCCATCTAACTTCAGTTAAAACAGAATCTTTACTGCACCGCGGAAGTGGTCACAGAGGTGTTATCTTTTTCTATCTAGTGAAAATATACTCCAAATTTGCAACAGTCGCACCTGAAGTTCCCAGCAGCTGAAGTTCCTTCCAGGTGAGATCTTTTTGAAATGCACCCAAAGCAGCTGGCACATCCTTTCTGTAGAAATGAGGCTCAACACATGTTGAAATAAATGGTGGCTGAAAGCGGACAAAGGCTCTTAAAGCAAATGGAGTCTGGGATACTTCGCCATTGACCTTGGCGAAGGTCAATGATGGAAGTGTTCTTCAGATCAATGTGACCAAATCAGCTTGTCATCCCCTTTTCTTCGTCAGGCCCTAGGACTCATCCTATCATTTTTGCATAGTATTGCAACCACCCCATGGTGTCCAGATCAAACATCTTAGAATCATCCTGCTGTCAGAAAACACTTGTGCTTCAGTGGAAAACTATGGAAAATCTTGCAACTCTGTAATTTTGTGTAACTGATAGGATGCAAAATAATTCTTAGCTATAGATGTACAACTTCTGTTTGTCTTACATAGGTGCAATTGAGTTCTCTCCCCCACTGTGGAAGAAGGCGAGCTTTGCCTCCATTTGCACATTCATTTCAATATTCCTGATCTATAAATGTGTCTGTTTTTCAATTTCTCCCTTGAACCAGATAGAACATCTGCCTGACTCCTTCTTTATGAGTAGAATAAAATCTTTAACATGTGTTCATTTTATATCCTTATGAGTCATTGTTTTACCTTTTCTTGGAAAATTATCTTCATACCATTACTTTTTTTCTCACTCTTAGCTTCTCATCCTTCATTTTGTCCGTTTAGTACTCTTTTATGTTCTTTGCAAACCCATTGTGGCTGTCCTACATGAGGTCAATATCATTTCTCACAGAAATCATGACAACAGCATCCTAAGTGATACCCTGTCTCCAACCTTGAGCCTCCGATCTCCACTCTTTTCTATATCCTATTGTACATACACTACCTTCCCAAACTACAAATCCTATGCTATCCCTTTTCTGCTTAGAGTTCCTTAAGGAATTGCATCATCCTTAGACCACTGGTCTTATTAAGAAATTGGGCCTAATTTAAGACATGTTGTGAGCTGGCCTTGCTGCAGCCTCATGATGATTTCCCCTATTTACTTACCTTTGACCTGAAGGCCAACCAGTTAACAAGTCCTCCTCCTCCTCCTCCTCCTCCTCCTCCTCCTCCTCTTCCTCCTCCTCTTCCTCCTCCTCCTCCTCCTCCTCTTCTTCCTCCTCCTCCTCCTCCTCCTCCTCCTCCTCCTCCTCCTCCTCCTCCTTCTCTTCCTTCTTTTCCAACTCTTTCTATTTATTCTTTGTTACTGGAGATTGAGCTCCCCAGCCCTTTTTAAAAAAATTTTAAAATATCATCTCACTAAATTTCTGAGGTTCTTATTAAATTCCTGGGGTTGTTCTCAAACCTGCAATCCTCCTGTCTCAGCCTCTCAAGTACTGGGATAAAGGGTGTTTGTCATTGCACCCCATTTTTAAACTACTTTTATTAATATCCTTGAATATCTCAGTCACTCCAGGCCCTCCCTCATCCCTTTCTTCTGCCTCCCTGCTTTCCCCATCCATCTTCATTGGGCTAGCTTTCAGGTATCCACTACATCTTTGTTCATGTGACAGTTTCTTGGGAGGCCGTCTCTACAATCGTCTCTGTTCTTTCTCTATGAGAGTGTGATGCTGCAGAACTAGGCTCTCTTCCATGGTAAGATTATCATCTCCATGACAACAGGGATTGTCTTCTTGACTCTTGTGACCCCAGTGCTAGTTCAGAGTTTCAGTGAGTATTTCTTAGGTACATGTTATGGGCCTGGGTTCTGTATATGACCCAGGATAACAGGAATAACTTTGTGTGTGTGTGTGTGTGTGTGTGTGTGTGTGTGTGTGTGTGTGTGTGAAACTGAGGATTGAACCCCAGGCTATCCTACTTTCAAGCAATACCCCAAGTCTTTTAATATATATTTTATATATGATATACATTAAATTGTATATAAATTATATTTAATATATTAAATATATTTTTAAGCAGGGTCTCATTAAGTTGCTGAGACTGACCTGGAACCTGTGATCCTCCTATCTCAGCCTCCCAAATATTAGGATTATAAACATGTGGGGCTAAGTAACTGGTGAATTTTTTTAAAACTAAGATTATGCTATAGTTATTGCTTACTGCACCTGCATAGTGTCCAGAGACCATCTTCCTAAATCTCTCCCTTTAAACAGAGAGGTTAATCTATGTTCTTGGAGCACACAGCCAGGAAGGTTATTGGCAGAGGTGATTTTTCATGTTGGCTCTGAAGGTATAACTAAGGGAGGGGGGGCTGAGTTTCAGAGTCTTGGGACTTGAAGAATGTCACCAGAGCATTTCTCCCTACCCCACACCTGAGCCTATTGGAAATGCAGAATTTCAGGCCCAACTCCAGACCTTCTGGATCAGAGTCTACATTGTAGTAAGATGCCTAGGTGATCTAAATGCATAACAGAGTTTGAGAAGCCTATCTAAGGGCTCTGTATTTACTAGCCAAATCATCGTGAGCACATTACTATGATTGTAGAATGGGGCTCCTACTTCATACATGCCTCCCAGGCTGTTGTGAGATTAAAGGGGTTAATCATCAGAAAGAGCTTAGAATAATGGCATTGAGTGAGACCTTGACAAATATTAGCTCTTGAGAATATTAGCTCTTCATAACCAGACTGGGGAGTGGTCACATCCTTAGGATGCCTGACACCCATCTTTAAGGCAAGACTGCAGATGGATGCATTGTCGTAAGCCACAGCTTGACAATCCAATTTGGAGATCTGCTTGGAGGAGTTTGTGTCATTAATGTGTGACCCTCTCACTTGGGAAAGATGGCTCTATTTGAGGTCATCATCAAACAAGCTTTCTGAGGACAGCAGGAACAGTAGGAAGACAAGGTCAGCTGCCCTGCCTGTCTGTGAATGGTTCTCATGCAAATAGTCTTGAGTTTCATCCTGATTGATCTCTGTAAATTATGTGTATTTTCACAGGACTCTCTGGCTGTTTCCTCTTGATTTAATTCTCCTTTTTACCAGAGGGTCCTTGGGCTCTGGGCTTTGCCTGACGCACAGAGGCTGAAAGCCTTCACGCTGGCCAGGCAGGTGGGACAGCTCTTTGTGTTGAAGTGTGAGTAAAGTATGTCCACGGTGAGAAGTCAGAATCATCAGACTTGGGCTGAGAGTTTCCACCTTGGTATACCTTTGCTTTCACTGAAAGAATTCGCAGCCTGATCCTGAAAGTATGATGTGAACTGAACGTGAATCATGATAAAGACAAATTATTCTCTGCCATTGGAAGTAAGCAAGTATAAAGCCCATCTTCTTCAACATCACTTGCTAAACCTACTCTTGATGTCAGTCACTGAGATAGATATGGATGATGCAGCGATAAATGTCCCAGGTCGTGACCTGGAAGAGCTTGCTCTATTTCATGAGGGGTTATTGGATGATCTGAGAAGCCTAGAGCAGGTCTTTTTTTTTTTTTTTTGGAACAGTTTTAAATCACAAAATAAGATCTAAAAACTGATGATTTCATTGTGTAATTTGTTGGCATATATCTTTTTTCATTTTACTGATCCTAGATGATCATTCTATCACCTGTTTGTCTATTTTCTTATCTCTATAAACTTTTCTTTACAAAATGGAACAAGCCCATACATATATATTATTCTGCAATTTGCTTCTTATTTAAAAATATTTCACAGGCACTTTTCAGTTTGGTATTAATGTTGATTGTGTGTGTGTGTGTGTGTGTGTGTGTGTGTGTGTGTGTGTGTGTGGGTGCATGCATGCATGAGAAAGAGAGAAAGGAAGAGAGAGAGATACTGGAGACTCTACTCAGGGTCTTGTAGATGACAGGCAAGAGAGCTATTACTATCACTGAGCTATCACCAGCCCTTTTAAAAATTTCTCACTAAGTTTCCCAGGCTGGCTTTAAGCTTGAAATATTCCTGCCTCAGCCTCCCAAGTAGCTGGAATTATAGTCATGTACCCTCCCACCTAGTTCCATTCTTCTTAATTGGTATATAATATTTATTGAACAGATGTGTTATTATTTTTTGATCATTCCTCTTGTATATGTATCAGTGTGTACATGCATAAACATGACTGCAGAATCAGGTTCTAAACCTGGAATTTTTAAAGTTATCAGGTAAGCATATAACTAATTTTAAAGGACCTTCTAAAAAACCAAACACACAAAAAAAGAAAATTCTATATATGTCTACTCACAGTATATAAAAGTTCTACTTTTCTCTATATGCACGACTTTTATTATTATAAAGAGAAAAACAGTATATTTTGGTTCTTTATTTCTTTAGTAGGGTGAATATCTTTTGTTACATATTTGGGACATTTGCATTTTTATATAGCTTCCCTTTTTCTGTTCCCCATTTTTTAATCCTGTTTTTTCTCCTTTTTCTTAGGTTTATAGAGTATCTTTGGATAGTATAACCATTTGCCTAATATCTTATATATGATATAATATTTTCCCCCTGTCTATCTCATCTTTCAATTTTATTTACATGTTTACTTCATTTTTTTTGTTAGTATGCAGAAGTAATAATAATAATAGTTATTATTTTTAGTAGTAGTAGTACTATTATTACAGTAACATCTGTAGACTTTCCTTTGTATTTGCTGAGTTTCATGTCTCACGTGTAAAGGCTTCACTTTACCCCAAGATAATAAACCTAAAACGGCTGGTCGATATAGTTCCATGGTAGAGTGCTTGCTTTGCATGTATGAGGTCCTGGGATTGATATCCAGCACCATGAAAACAAAACAAAAACTAATTTAAATGCTGAACCTTAAATTAGTAAGGGTAAGAGTAATTTGGTTTAGTTTGGCCACAATACTTCATTTAAAAAAACACAAGGGTATTGGAGTGTAGCTCAGTGTTAAGAGTATATGCCCAGCATGTGTAAGAACCTGGTTTGACTTTGAGCATCAAAAAAAAAAAAAAAATGCAGCCACCTAGTGCCTTATAAATTATTAAATGATATGCTTTAAGGGACAATTTCTTTATCAAAATATTTACACTAGATTGAGCTATTCATGATAACAATTGGCCTATGAGTAGCATACCAATTTTTGACCCCAAAGACTTCGTCCCAGCCAAGTACGTAATACCAGTTCTTGGGAGGCTGAGACAGAAAGACCACAGGTTCTAGGATAGCCTTAGCAAGTAGTGAGACTCTCATAAAACTAGCAAGAACCTCTTTCAAAGTAAAAATAAAATAGAGCTGAGGGTACAGCTCAGAAGTAGAGTGTCTATAAATTCATTCCCTAGTACCTAAATAAATAAATAAATAAATAGGCTTTGTCCTTTTTTCTTCTTGAAATTTTGGAACCAATAACAAGACCTAGTATCCCACTGAGTGAGCAGTGGAGACTCTTATTCTTGCTGGAAGTAAGAGAGGGGATAAACCCCCAAATTAATTTCCTAAACCTTGGGGATCAAGGAGTTATAGAAACAGGGTAAAAGAAATAAGGGGAGGATAGTCACATCTTTTATTATATGAGAAGTTAGAGGTTGTTTGGTGGTCGTTCAGGCAGCCAATCTTCACCCAACCAGTTTTAGCCAATGCATTGAAAGAGGAACTCCTGGTCCTGGGGATCCTTTCCTGGAAGACAAACAAGATTTGGATGAGGTAGACATTCAGTTAGGTCACCCCAGTCGGAACAGAAGCAGGGTGGGGTAGCAAGTATCCTTGGTCAGGTAATTTGATCTTTAATAACAATTCTCTTAACATCTCGACATGCAAAGGGCATATCGGTGACCTTTTCTTGCTGGCTTGCTTTTGGTGTGGAGTAGACACGGAGCTTCTCACTTACAGGATCTTTTATCTGATCAATCATTCTCCCACACCACCACTAGGAGGGCTATCTAGTGAGTATTCTCCAGCGTTGCCTGGAAATCCAGATGCTGTGTGTGTGTTTGGAAACTCTGGAGAGGGATAAGAGGCCTCTCAGGGAAGTTACCATGAGAAAGCAATGAGATGGCACAGTTTAGGGAAGTAAAAATTAATGATGGATGAAAGTGGCTCCTTTTAGAAAATGCATCCTGGGAACAGCCTACTCCTCAGTGTCTAGTTCTGCTGCTGGGCTCACCCTTCCCTGAGTGGCCTCCTTCCAGTTGTTCTCAGCCTTTCCTTGCAACCTTGTCAGCTGTGCCAATAAAAGGGCCTTTTTAGGGCAAAGAGCTTTGGAATACTCCACAACCTTCCTCTATAAATATCCTGAAAAGGCTGAAGTCTCAGAAGACAGGAAGTTATCCTCTGTCTCCCCTTGCCTGCCCCAAGAAAGAAACAGAAGGTAGGTTGATGCAGAGGTGGGTAGTCTACATTGTCTGAAGAAGAGCTAGCAGATACAAGCCACCACTTCGCTTCCACTGCTTCCTGCAGCTTGCTTGACAGGCGACCTTGTGCCTCAGCATCCTCTTCAGGAAACCGTGGGAGTGCATCTGCTCTGAGGTCCATTGCAGTAGTCCTTGGCACTCTGATGTGAAAATGCTCAGTGCACCCTCAACCTCAGTCGTTCTTCCTGGTCCCAGCCCAGTGGCTGCGGCTGCTCCTGGGAGGCGCTACCAAAGCCAATCATGTGAAGGTGGTGGGGACCACTCTCATTTTCAGGTGGAAAAAGGGACAAGTTGTTTTTCACTGGGTAGATGGAGCTCAGTGGTAGAGTACTTGCCTAACACATATGAGGCCCTGGGTTCCATCTCTAACAACAAGCAACTTTAACTGGTCTAAAACCTACAGAGGAAACCAATAAAAGTTAATTTTTCTCAGGAATCTCTTACTTTAATTTATAGCTGCAAGCTTCTCTTTGGCATTTTCTGTGCCAAGTTGAGACCAGTTGGTATAGAAAAAGGGGATTTTTTAAGGGCTGTTGTCAATCTTTAAAAATCCAGTAGTTCCATTAATTTCCCTGTAAATGATGTAACTGTGGTTTTCTTTATGGCTAAGTAAAATTCCATTGTGTACATATCACACAGTTTTGTAATACATTCATCTGTTGATAGAACTGGAGGACATTATGCTAAGTGAGATCAGTCAGTAACAAAAAATAAGAGATTGGATGCTTTCCCTAATATGTGGAAGCTAAGGAGAAACGGGTCACAGGAGGAACTCTAGATGAAGAAGGAGATCCTATAGAGGAGCAAACAAGGTGACCTAACTGAGGGGATGGGAGGGGGGGAGATGGAAACTCTCTAAAAGTCAATCACTACACCAAGCATGGGAAGGAGGGATGGAGCAGGAATGGGGTGGGAGTCAGGTATGGTCTAATTGGATGATGATATGTGCATGTATGTCTCCACAAGTCTTTTATCCCATTAAGATGTATGACTACAATGCACCAATAAAAAGATTAAAAAAAAAAATCCAGTAGTGCATGCCTGTAATCCCAGTGACTGAAAAGGCTGAGGCAGAAGAATCACAAATTCGAGGCAAGTTTGGCCAACATAGTGAAACCCTGTTTCAAAATAAAAAGTGCTGCGGATTTAGTGATGTGGTAGAGCACCCCTGGGTTTAATCCCCAGGACTGCAAAGAATGAATGAATGAATAAATGAATGAGTAAGTAAACTTAAACAAAACTGAGTGAAGTTTGAACGAAAGGTTTTAGGTTTCAGGAAGGAGGGTGGAAAGGCTGTTTTGTTTTTAACTCCATTTAGTATGTATTTCTTTCTTGGCTTCTTTGGAATAAATACCACCAATACCACTTGCCAGAAATCAGCTTCGATAGCACCCAGGCGTGAGTCTCGGTTCAGAGTGCTGTGTTTGAAAGGGCGGTAGCATTTCTAACAGCCATTTTCCTCCCCCGGGATGTGTAAGAGAGGACCAGTTCCATTATTTACATTACAGCAGGAAAACTGTCTCATTCTGTTTCACTCAAGAAATAAGAAGCTGGAAATCTTTTAATTAAACAACTTGTGGTTTTTATCTTGTTTTGTTTTGTTTGGCGGACCCTGTGTGGGTGGAGGGTGTGGCAGAAGGTGGGGCCTTGCCAGTGGTGTCCCTGATATCAAGCTGAGCAGTGTGACAAGCAGAGCTTTTCTCTTTGAATCTGCAAAACAACTTGGCCCCAAAGTCACCTTGATGAATGTCTGTTTGCTCTGGAAGAACCATATTCAGAGATTCCAGGAACAACTGCACATGGAAATTTACAGATGATAAATATCCCCCAGAGGGGCACCCTGTTTTCTTTCTTAGCATCTGTACTCAGATTTAGAATAACAAGCAATATTAGCTAGAGGGGGAAATAAATAAGTTCAGAAATAAAAGCTCTATTTCTTAATTTACTCCAGAGCTTATTTTCAGTATATAAATCAGCACTCGGTTTTGCCCATTTAGAAAATGCAAAAATAGCTGGGTGTGGTGGCACACCCTTGTAATCCCAGTACTTGGGAGACTGAGACTGGAGGCTCATAGGTTCTTGGTCAGCTTCAACAACTTAGTAAGGCCTTCCACAACTTAGTGAGACCCTGTTTCAAAATTAAAAACTAAAATAAAATAGTGCTAAAGATATAGCTTAGAGGTAGAGCACCCCTGAGTTTAATCTCCATAACACACACACACACACACAAGCACACACACGCACACACACACACTGCAAAAAATGTAGACGACAATTTAAAAGATGCATCACTTAAAAGACTAATATGTATGTGTTGCTTTTTAACTAATCTCAATTTAACAGTCTTTAATACTATTATAAATCATAAAATGTGTGTATGTATTAATAAGCCAAGGATCTAACAAAATTACCATTTGTTTACAGTAACCTAGTGTGAAATCTGCATATGCGGGTGCACAGAGGGGTGACCCAAGAGCTGTTCTGGTTGGAATTTGCACCATTTGGACTTTCGGACCCTGCAACTTCTATGAAGTGTGAGAAGTCATGCAGACTTAGTGACCTTTCAGGGAGACTTTAAATAGCCTTCCCTCTATCAGCAGAGGTGGCATACGTGACCCAGCAGAAGAGCAAAGGATTGAGTAGGGCAGAAGGCCAACAACTGCACCCACATGCCCACCCCTGCTCGATGCTTGCATGGACACTGGCACTGGGCCCATCTCAGGGAAATGTCTTCAGCATGCTACTAGATTTTATCATGAAACTAGCACTGGACATCAGTTTGGAAGGACCCAGAATTGCTCAGGTGGTACCAAACAAAAGCTCCTGGAACTCATGCTCTTCAGAAACCAGGTCCCTGGAGGAAAGGAGATTCTGTGGTTTAACCACCTGGGAGGGACTGTGTCCCTTCTGACCCTCTAGGAAATGTAGGGTGTTCATTAGCATACCGCTATGTATCTTATAGCAAAGGATTCTGCTTAACTGTAAGATGGCTCAGAATAATCTTCCAGGAAATCACAGTTTGCAAAAATGCTGTTGGGGGTTTGGGGATGGGAGAATTTCCTGAGCTTGAGAAAAGGAACTACTCCCTAAAAGGTGGCTATCAGAAAGCCCGGACAGAAGCCAGTCCTGCAGGAAGAGGAGACTGGAGTCACCTACCCAGTGAAGCCTTGGTGATAGTCTCCACAGTGAAAATTGCCCACTAGCAACACATAGGTACCTAGAAGAACTTTAACACCCATCTTTTGGTCAGCACTACCTGGAAGAGCTTTCCAGAAAGTTTTAGTTAGAAAGGGGAGGAGGGTGAATGTTTGAGCTCTCTGCAGAAAAACAGAATAACCAACTCTTTTTGGTTTTCCTGGACTCCCCCAGTGTTAGCGCTGAAAATCCTTGAACTCAGAAGTCTCCTCAGACCTTGGGAAATCTGCATATTTGACAAATTTTGCTTTCTTTCTTTCTTTTTTTTTTTTTTTTTTTTTTGCTTTGCGGTACTGGAAATGGAACCCAGGGGCATTTGACTCTGAGCTACACCCCCAGCCTTATTTTTTATTCTTTATTTTGAAACCAGGTCTCACTGAGTTGCAAAGGGCCTCACTAAGTAGCTGAGGCTGTCCTTGAACTAGTTCCTCCAGTTTTGGCCTCTGGAATGCTGGGATTACAAGTGTGCACCACCACGCCCAGCTCAAATATTGCTTTCTTAAAAAAAGTGAAGCATTCAATCCATAGCTTTGAAAAAAAAAATAGGAGTTAGAGGTCCTATTTTACAGCTAGGAGAGCTGTAAAAGAGAGTCCTTATCTTTGTAATTCCCTCTCTGCTTATTTTTGTTACCTTGAAACCTGTTTCCTGGTAGTAAATCTACCAGAAGGAAAATGGACTGTGGGCTTGTGCAGGGCTGGGTAAGGTGTGGCAGCTAGGAACACAGGCTCACGCTGCTGGCTCAGCAGAGTTTGAAGGAATCTCTTAGGGATAGCTATGTGGAAACAGCTTTGCACAGGAGATGGAAGCAATCTGTATCCTGCAGCTAGTGGGAAGGAAGGGTAGGGAATGGTAAAAGCTGGCCTGGCCTCTAAGTAGGCTGAGAATGGAAGGCCCTTCCTTGGGGTGCTCAGACCAGCCTCCCAGGCAAAGCCCCAGACTCCAAGGGCCTTGTCCTCCTTTCTTAATTCAGGCCTTTCTCCCCTCAATACTCCTGGGTGGATTAATTCCACACTTGCCCAATGTTAGGGAGGAAACAAGGACCTGTGAAAATCATTAGTGTGTGTCATTAGCTCTTTTCATACCATAGTTCCTTCCTTCCTTCCTTCCTTCCTTCCTTCCTTCCTTCCTTCCTTCCTTCCTTCTCCTCTCCCTCTTTCTCTCTCTTGCCTTCCATCATTTTTATTTTTCTTCCTTGTCTAGGGTTCAATTTTAAGAGCCCCATCATCTTCAAGCCCAAGTGCCACTACTGCCCCCTTGTGTTTCCACACAGGAGGGAAGAATTCAGTGCAAGGATGCTCTCACACCTGGAGAGAATCAGACATTGGGATGTGCAAATCGCTGTGAACCAAGCCTAAGAGTCATGTGATTAAATGGTGTTGGCAAAGAAACCCCACAGCATCAGAGGTAAAAATTCAAGTGAGGGGGCTTAAGTGGGACCTGGAAGCTAAACAGTTTTGCCTATCTGTGGTATTTCCTAAGGAAGAATCCATGACCCTTGTTATTGGGCTGTAATTGTCTCGGTTCTTGTCTTCCTGAAAGGTTTTATTGAAGAGGCACAGATAGGATAAGCATAACATATTTATTTATGATATTGAGTCGGCAGTTTTAAGAGAGAAAGCTGTTTTAGTTGAAGTTTTGATTGACTTTTTTTTTCTTTTTTGGAACCATGGATTGAACCCAGGAACATTCCTTCAATCTATACCCCTAGCCCTTTTTTTTTTTTTTTTGTGGTACTAAAGATTGAACCTAGGAGCATTCTATCTCCAAGCTACACCCCCAACCCTATCTTATTCATTATTTTGAAACAGGGTCTCACTAAGTTATAGATGGCCTCACTAAGTAGCTGAGGCTGGCCATCAATCTGTGATTCTCCTGTCTCAGCTTCACAAGTACAGGGACTGTAGATGTACACCACCATACCCAGTTTTTGGCTCACAATTTTAGAGGATTAGGCCATGGATAGTCAACTTCAAGGCAGAAACCACAGGGGCAGACCATGTGGCAGAGAACTTAGTCTCAGGCATGGCAGCCAGAAACAGACAGACAAGAAGTAGCCAGGGAAATATATAGTTCCAAGGTTGCACCTGCAGCAACTCACCTCTCCAGCCATGGTCCACCTCAGAGCTTTCCTACACTGGGGGCCATGCCTTCAACACATGAGGTTTTGGGGGACATTCAAAACCTAAACCATAACAGAGAACCACGTTAGAAAGGGAGGAATACATCCCAGAGAGAGTCACAGAGCTGTCCATTCAAAAAGTAGAAACAATAACAACAGCATCTTCCACACGGTAGGTTTTATATTTGGTCTAAGAACCTTCCTTTATGTACTATGTATTGGGGGTGGTTACTGCTATTTCATGCCACAGCTTAGTGAGCCTGAGCTGTTTCTGCCATGTTGGAAAACCTCCCATCAGTACCTAAGTTAAATCCTTGGGCTTAGTGCTCCACTGATGCCCCAAAGATGGAAAGACATATAGGCTGGTTACACCTGGTCCATTTTAGATTTAAGAAAGTAGTGTTTGGCCATGAAGGGAAAAGTTTATGGGTAGGGATCTCCATCACACAAGGTAGAGTGGAAAAGTCTCTCCAATTAAGCAAGACCCAAATCCTACTTCTTGGGCATATCTCCCTAGCTACCTTGTTAGCTTGTCTACAGAAATGAGCTGGGAGGGGGGAGGTCTTTAGCTTTAGCTTTAATAATGAAAGGGGGAAAACTTGGCTACCCTCACTTACAGGAGATTGGGGAGAATATGCCTTGAGGGGAAGGAGACCAACACAGGTTTTATACACCCACATTTTTCATAATTTGACTTCTGCTGGAGTAGGGAGATGAAAAAAGCTAAGGTCCAAAAAAGGTCTCTTCTAAACCAAGATGCTCATTAGAACCCTGAAAATCTCTCTTGACCTGTGCATGTGTGTTGTTGCATAGGGCGAGGGGGTCCCTGCTGAATTTACCTAGCCACCCTTGGATTTCCCCAAGGTATATATGGAGACTGAGTTGAGAACCAGGAACTTTTCCCAGGATCAGTAGAAGCTGAGACTGGAGTTGGCAAAGGTGAAAATAGACTTGTGGGTACAGACTAGAAAGCCAGGCTATGTGGAGAACAGGTAAAAGCCCAGCAGTAAGAACTGAGTGAATTAGGGGATGGAGGAGGCCAAATTTCAGCACCAAAGCAGCGCTGGAGCCAAGAAAGACCAGATCATGATTTATACTAGTTGCAGAATTTGGTCATGAATGTTGGCCAAGCTAAAAGCTACACATCACTCCTCCAGCCCCAAGATGTCCAGGCATTATACACTGGAGAATGAGTACTGTAGCATCTTTATACAAAGCCTCTGGACACTTCACAAAGTACTATTTTCATTGTTCAGTCAAATGCTCAGTCAAATGGCTTCAGTTTAAAGGTGACATGGTCATTTAGGGAGAATTTTTTTAAGTCATAGAAATCATGAGATGCAAATAGTTCAAGGATCATGCCTGTGGTATTGATTCTTCTATTTTTACTTTGGGTTGTGTTTATATTCCCTCAATTATTTTATGCACTGGCCTCTGTCTGTACTTAAGAGGGAAGCTGTGGTTAGGGGCTTTTAGATTGACAGAAGAATAGGCCAGAGCCCGGTGTGGAGGTGCATGCTTGTAATTCCAGTACTTGGGGAGGCTGAGACAGGAGGATCACAGGTCACGACCAACCTCAGCTACTTAGTGAGGCCCTCTGCAACTTAGTTATACCTTGTTTAAAAATAAAGAATGAAATATGGCTGGAGGTATCGGTTGGAGGTAGAATGCCCCAGAATGCCCCTGGGTTCCATCCTCAGTACAACACACACACACACACACACACACACACACACACACACACACAAATAGGCCAAACAATTACTATACTCATTTTGCTAACTGCTAGTGGACCTCAGCTGCTTCATTTATGTAGCAATTAGAATAGCTCGAATTTCTCGTTTACTTTTTTTTTTGAGAATCCTTTTAAAAATGAGTTATAATTATTTCTCCTCCTTCCCCTCCTCCTCCTCCTCCTCCTCCTCCTCCTCCTCCTCCTCCTCCTCCTCCTCCTCCTCCTCCTCCTCCTCTCCTCTTCTTCTTCTTCTTCTTCTTCTTCTTCTTCTTCTTCTTCTTCTTCTTCTTCTTCTTCTTCTTCTTCTTCTTTTCTCCTTCTCTTTCTTCTCCTTCTCCTCCTTCTTCCTTTTTTGGTACTGGGGATTGAACCCAAAGATGATTTAGCACTGATGTACATCTTCAGCCCTTTTAATTTTGAGACAGAATTTTGCTAAGTTTCCAGGGCTGGACTGAAACTTATGGTCCTCTCACCTCAGTTTCTGGAGTAGCTGGGATTACAGGTATGTACCACCACATCTGGCAAGATACACTCCTTTAAAGTGATCCGTTTGGTAGTTTTTAAGCATAGTCATAGAATTATGACACCACCATCTCTATCTAATTCAAGAATATTTTTGTCACCCCCCAAAAGAAACACAGTATGCTTTAGCAGCCATTTCTTATTGCCCTCCATCTCCCAGCCATGGCAACCGCTAATCTACTTTGTGTGTAATGGTTTAGGTTTAGAATGTTTCTAAACCCTTGCAAAAACAAGGTAGCAATGTTGAAAGTAGGACTTGGGTGCTAAGGATGGGTCTCTGGGGATGGTTTTGAGTATTCTATCAGGTTCGTTACTCCATTTGCTCTCTCTTTTTCTCTTGCTTCTAGACTTTATTGTATGAGGGCACAGCCTCACTCTTTCTCTCTCTGCTTTGGGCCTCCATGATGTTAGAACTGAGCTTTGCTCTCTCTCTCTCTCTCTCTCTCTCTCTCTCTCTCTCTCTCTCTCTCTCTTCTCCAGTTCCCACCACCAGAGCCTGAGCTTCTGACCTTGGCCTTACATGGACTGAACCCAGAATCTCTAGAAAACTATAAGCAAATAAATCCTTCTTCCTCTAAGTTGTGTGGTCAGTTGCAGTTGTTTTGTATTACAGCTATTAGAATGTTGGCTGAGACAGTATGTCTCTATAGGCTTCCGTTCTGGACTTCTAGACTAAGAATTCATACAACATGTGGAGTTTTATGATTTAATTCTTGTTTATGAGCTGGGAATAGAACCCAGGTCCTCATGCATGAAAATCATAAGCTCTACTACTGAGCCAAACTCCCAATGCCCAATGTGTGCTTTTTACATCTGGCTTATTTCACTTAGCATACTGTCTAAAGGATTTATCCACATTGTAGTTTGTATTAGTATTTCATTCCTTCTAGCTCAATAACATCCTGTTGTATGACTAGCCCATGTTTGCTTACTAATTTATCAATAAATGAACATTGGTTTTTTATTCTATTATAATATTGGTGTACAAGATTTTATGTAAATGTATATTTTATATTTTCTTTAAAATATAAAATTGATAGGAGAAGTGCTGGGTTAGTCATGCTTACTCTGTGATTAACTTTTTGAGAAACCACCAGACTGTTTTCCAACGTGCCTACACCATTTAAAATCCTACTGGTGTGGAAGTTTTCAAATTTCTCCACATCCTTACCAACACTTGTATTTGACTTTTATTCACATTCAAATGAGTGTGAAGTAGTTTCTTGTGTTAATTGTATATATTTGTGTGTGTGAGAGCACTAGAGTTTGAATTCAGGGGTTCTCTACCACTGAGGTGTATCTCCAGCTTTTTTTTTTTTTTGGCACTGTGGATTAAACTCAAGGGTATTCTACCTCTGTGCTATATCCTCAGTCCTTTTTAGATTTTATTTTGAAACAATGTTTTTTAAGTTTCTGAGGGCCTTGCTAAGTTCCTGAGGCTGGATCCAAACATAAAATCCACAATGTCACCCTCCCAAGTATGGATTATAGGAATGCACCACCATGCCTGGCTCCCAGCCATTTTTATTTTTTGTTTTGAGATAGGCGCTTACTCTGTTGCCCAGTCTGGCCTTGAATTTATAAACCTCCTGCCTCAGTCTCTCAATTAGGTGAAATTACAGGAAGCTTCCACCACACCCAATTTAAATATCTTTTTTGTTTTTTTCGGCTCTGGGGATGGAACCCAGGGGTATTCAATCTCTGAGTTACACTCCCTGCCCTATTTTTTATTCTTTATTTTGAAACAGGGTCTCACTAAGTTGCAGGGGGCCTACTAAGTAGCTGAGGCTGGCAGTAAACCTGCAATCCTCCTGTCTCAGCCTCCCAAGTACAAGGATTACAAGCATGTGCCATATATATATATATATATATATCCCAAGTATGGATTGCAGAAACGTACCACCTTGCCTGGCTCCCATATATATGGCTATCATTAACCTCATATACAGGTTAATTTTAATTACTTTCTATATGGAGCTATTTTTTTTTATCTTTAAAAGACACCAAATAGCCGGGCATGGTGGCACATGCTTATAATCCCCGCGCTTGGGAGGCAGAGACAGGAAGATCGCACAGGTTCAAAGCCAGCCTCGCTGGCTTAAGAGACCCTGTTTCCAAATAAAAATATAAAAATAGTTCTGGGAGTGTAGCCAGAGGTAGAAGGGTTTCCAAGGAACCCCAATTCCACAAAAAAAGACCCCAAATAAACTTAATGCAGGTTTATAGTGAGTGATTCCTTCTCTGGTGGCATGGGGCAATTTTTGTGTCTTGTCACACTCTGTATGATGGATGTAAACAAACCTTACTCTTTTAATAACTTTACTTTTTAATTGAACTTTTACCCGTCATGGGCTGAGGGGCAGGTTATATAGCTGGTTCTGAGTTAATTACAATTGCTATTCTTTTTTATTTGGAGTACCTGAGCAAGCAGAAGAACAGCAAGTTAAGTCACATTTGCAATAGGACCATGACTCAATTAGTGTTTTTGAATAATAGAGATTAGTAATTAAGGTCACAGCAATAGTAGTAACAGCATTATGCAGTAGCCTGGCCTCAGCAAAGGCTATTTTATAACACATGTCCAGGGAGGGGCTTGAAGGGAGACAAAACCTGCCAGGTAGAGGCTCTCTTCTTCATGACTCTGCCAAACTGGGAATGGAAACGCTTGAGACCATCTTCAGTAATATTTTTGACATCAGGTCATCAAATTCTATGTCAAAAGCTCATAATTAAACCCGTAGTCCTACAAGGTAATGTTTTTCACCTTGTCTGTGAAGAGCCAGACTCCTGTGATAGAAAACCATTTGCAAACATGAACGTGTACCTGGACAATTGTATGTGTAGGGGAAATTATTTGCCCTTTCAATATTGACTCTGCAAACTCAAGCCTGTAAAATTTCTTTTAGTATGAGAGCAAGAATACCATCCTAAGGAATTGGAGACAGAGGCATAGTATGGTTATCTGTCTTTCATTCAAGAGTACCCTGGGTGAGGCATCTGGTTCTAATTTTAGGTTTGAGCAGCTTATATCACCATCTCTTCTGAACTTCAGGAACTTATCTACTTTTCCTCTATCCTGATATTTTATGCTGGTGATAGAAAATATTTTTAAAGGATAAAAAAATTAATTCCAAATATGAGACACTATAGGCATTAGGATCAGGAAGAGCCACAGAAATAAAAAAAAAATACCAGATTAACAGTGTGAGTGCTGTTAGAATGAACATCAAACCATCCTTGAATGTGAGGAGAAATTATTAGAGGAGAGAGACTAGGTTTAGAGAAGGCATGATTTGTACCTAAGAATCATATTCTTTCTTCTACACCACTACTTCCTCAAGGTTTTTATTGTCCAGATTTGCAATATTTCCCCAAATACGGGTAAATACAGGCATGAGTCTAAGTATGCTTTTCTAGGACACTTGTGGATTCGTCCTTCCCAGTTTGCAATCATTCTATTTGTCATTTCCAGGTCAAAAAAAAAAAAAAAAAAAAAAGGTTCAATGGTGAGCACCTATGCCTAATTTAAGTAGTCATTTAGAAGTTGGTGTAGATTGGATACCATAAGGAGTACCCTTTAAAATGAAAAATAGCATGCAGAAAGTTTATTTGGGAATGCTCTCAGGGTTGATTCTGACAGGGAAAGGGAAGAAGCAGGATCAGGAGAGAGATGTTAGGTTGTAGTGCAATATCTAGAAACTTCTGTCCTGAAGAAGAATGACGGATCCTCTGGGTTTGGAGTATTCCTTTCAGAATTGCTTCAAGCTCTAGTAAGAGGATTTTACTTTCATATGTTCCACAAATCAGACCTTGAATATCAGCAAAGAATTGGGCCGTAGAAAAGTGTATGACCAGGAGCAAGATAGCTTTCTTCAGCCAGTTGCAATTTCTGTAGAAGGTGAAGAGCTAGAGAGGGCTATCAGAGGTTGTGGAATCAGTTTTTCAGTATTGAAAGAAAATCTGGTGAAAGGATGAGAAGGGAGAGAGAGAGAGAGAGAGAGAGAGAGAGAGAGAGAGAGAGAGAGAGAGAGAGGAGAGAGGAGAGAGGAGAGAGGAGAGAGGAGAGAGGAGAGAGGAGAGAGGAGAGAGGAGAGAGGAGAGAGGAGAGAGGAGAGAGGAGAGAGGAGAGAGGAGAGAGGAGAGAGGAGAGAGGAGAGAGGAGAGAGGAGAGAGGAGAGAGGAGAGAGGAGAGAGGAGAGAGGAGAGAGGAGAGAGGAGAGAGGAGAGAGGAGAGAGGAGAGAGGAGAGAGGAGAGAGGAGAGAGGAGAGAGGAGAGAGGAGAGAGGAGAGAGGAGAGAGGAGAGAGGAGAGAGGAGAGAGGAGAGAGGAGAGAGGAGAGAGGAGAGAAGGAAGGAACCTAATTTCTGCCATGCTGCTCTTCCTTCTCCATGGTGTAGACTGTGACTGTGAAACTGTTTTAGAAGGAAAATTGCTGAGTTTTCTATTTCTCCAGGGTATACTGGCAATGTTAATTGTATTTTCACCTTACCTGTGCTGCTTAGTTTTAACAGGTCTCTCTATACTGAGATTTTCCTCCGTAATTTCAAATACTTACTGTTATCCCATTATTCTTCTGATGTTAAATCACCAACATTGAAGGTGCACACATGGACACCCTGTCAGCAGTGGAGACATTCATCTCAACTTGGTTATTTTCTCACCTCTCATAGTCGCTCACCTCTCTTCTTCTGGGGTATCTGGTCTGCATCAAGGGTACGTGGAAGGCACCTATTGACATAGTGAGAAGACAGAGGGAATGGCTCTCAACCCCATTCTCGATGCTTAAATAACTGCTGATGCCTCCAGGGAACCCTCTCCTGCATCTGAAACAGGTTTCTAACATGGGAAATGAAGTCATACACTCAACATATTATTTACCAAACACTACCACCTGGGTGGCTTCAAGCAAGGGAAGAGTATGAGGATGTGCAAGCTATAATCCATCTTCTTGGAAAACTTATGATTTAAATGGACAAAAGAGGACTATATATAACATAGCTGCACACTGAGTCAGTTCCTCATTAAGTATCCAATTCTTAATATAGATGTGTTCTATAGAAATTGAGAGAAAGGTAAAAGAAAACTTGAAGTGGGGCTTGATGTATGGATGGTGTTTCTCTTTGTAAATGAAGGAAATATGGTGGCAGTGGGTTGAGTACTAGTGTGAGTGAAAACAAACACAGCAAAAATAAGTTTAGGATATAGAGAAGTTCTATCTGATTACAGTGTGGATAATATCCAAGTAACAGGATAAAAGCCTACAGAAAGCCAACATGGTGCATTCACCTGTATTCCCAGTACTTGAGAGGCTGAGACAGGAGGTTTGAAGGTTCAAGACCAGCCTCTGCAACCTAGGGAAGGCTTGGCAACTTAGTAAGACCTTGTTTCAAAATATAAAATAAAATAAGGCTGGGGTGTAGCCCAGAGGTAGAATACCCCTGGATTCAGTCCGTACCAAAAAACAAAATAAAACAAAACCTTCAAAAGGATAGTGAGATAAGATAGTTGGAGATATTATCAAATGCCAAGGTAAAGGATTGAAGCCATTAAAAATTCTGAACAGGAAAGGAAGATATGCAAATTGGATAGAAATATTGAAGCCATGGGAAGCTCGTCAAGAAAAAGATATCAAGGAAAGGTAGACCATTCAAACTTTCTGCAAATAAGAGATAAGACTTGAGAAAAGGTTTAGGCCTAGTCTGCTTAGATGTTTTAAAATAAATATATATTGTGCAATGATCATTCTTTTATATCTTCCTGGGGTTAATTTTTAATTTTATTTTTATTTATTTTTGATCTCACATGGCCAGCCAGCTCTCTGGGGCTTCTTTTATTGTATATTTTCATTTTTTTATTGGTGCATTGTAGCCATACATCTTAATTAGGTACAAGGAAGTAGAGGCATTTATGCACACATCACACATTTAGTCCTTCCCAACTGCCCACACCATTCCTTCTCTCTCTCCTTCTCATATTTCATTTAATGATTGATATGTTTGTGAATGTACATCATATGCATCATGGAATTCTTTTATAAGGGCACTAATCCCACTGATGAGGGCTCTACCCCAGGACCTAATTACCTCCCAGGGACCCATCTCGTATTAAAATTACACTGATTATTAGACTTTAAAATATGGACAAAAGGAAGTAGGGAAGGGCGTGGAGACAATAACAGCTGCTTACTATTGGTTTGAGGATGGATAAGTTATCTAGCAGTTATAAATTTAATCATATAAGTAATTATAAAATAAAAAATAGAAATCAGAATCTAACTTCCAAAGTATTTGTAAAGATGAAATAGATAATGTTTATTCTTCCTGGGGTTTAAAATGTTATTCCTTTTTTGACCTTTCGGACCTCTACTTTTTTTTTTTCATAGTACTGGGGATTAAACCCAGAATAATTCTACCTTTGAGCTACACATCCAGTTCTATTTTACTTTTGATTTTGAAATAAGTTCTTGCTAAGTTGCCGAGGGTCTTGCTAAATTGCGGAGATGGCCTTGAACCTATAACCATCCTGCTACTAAAAACAGTGTGCTGGGATCTTGTATATTTTTGTGTGGTACTGGGGATGGAACCCAGGGGCTTTCTATCTCTAAGCTACACTCCCAGACCTATTTTATATTTTATTTGGAGACAGGGTCTTATTAAGTTGCAGAGGGCTCCACTAAGTAGCTGAGGCTAGCTTCAAGCCTGTGATCTTCCTGTCTCAGCCTCTCACGTACTGGGATTACTAGCATATGCCACCATGCCTGGCAGGATCTGATATATTTAAGGTGAAAGAATCTAAGAAAAAGGCAGAAGCAAGAAGGTCATGGTGAACCACCCTTGATCCCTTCCCCGTAAAGCAGGTCATAAAGTAGTATATCAAGGTGGGAACACATCACGAATCATATTGCTTACCTCATGGTGGCTTGGAATTGAGAAATTGCAACAGGAAGAGACCAACCAGCATCCCCAAAGAATTTACCACCACACAATAGTACCATGGGCTGGGGACCAAGCCTCTGACACATGGGCCTTTGGGGCATTCCAAATCCAAACTATAGCACCTCCAAAGACAAAGAAACAGAGAAGAATCTGAACAGAACTTGCTACACTTCAGCTTTTCTGCCTTAATATATTTTTCTACAACTATTCACCCTTCATCAAACTTACTCTAAAAATATTAAGGCTTAACTCTTTAGATTTTCATTTTTTTAGAAGCCTCTCATGACACATAATACTTAGAGCCAACAAATTTGTATGCTTTTCTCTTGTTAATCTGCCATTTGTTGCAAGGGGCAGCCAGACAATAACCCTAAGATAAGTAAAAAGAAAAGTTATTTTTCCTGCCCTACAAAGTCATTCTATAATTACTACAAGAAAAACCACAAGTCTGCTGGGATAGAGTTGGGGGGAATTAGCTGCATTTCCATATATTTTCCTTGGAGACAAAAAATTCTCTTGACTGTTCACAGGGGATTGTTCCTGTAATGGACAACCAATCCACAGTGTTCTTTCAGTAACCCCCATCTTCTTCAACTGTGACAGCTATTTTCAACTAGTGGAAGGTCAGTAAAAAAAAGTCTATTACTTTTGCAAGACTGCAAAAACAAAGTACTGCAGGATGAGAGGCTTGAACAACCGTTTATGTTCTCACAGTGCTCGAGGCTGGGAGTCTAAGGTAAAGGTGTCAGCAGGGCTGGTCTCTGGGGAGGCCTGTCTTCCTGGCTTATAGATGGCTACCTTCTCACTGTATCCTCAGATGGACATTTCTCTGTGCACATGAGGGAGGAAGGGAAGGAGGAGGAAAGAGTGTGAGTGAGATTGAATATGAATCTCTTCCTCTTTTTAGAAGGACAACAGTCCTAGTGACTTAGGGCCCCACCCTTATGACCTCATTTGATCTCTTCTTTCCAAACTCAGTCATATTCAAGGTTAAAGCTATTTTTTATTACTTTATTTATTTATTTATTTATTTATTTATTATATTAAGTGGTACTGTGGTTCCTGTAAACCCTTCTACCTCCGGGCTACACTCCCAGACCCATTTTTATATTTTTATTTGGAAACAGGGTGTCCTAAGCCAGCGTGGCTGACTTCGAACCTGTGCGATCCTCCTGTCTCTGCATCCCAAGCGCGGGGATTATAAGTGTGCACCACCACGCCCGGCTCTAAAAAATATTTTATTGGTGTATTGTAGTCATATATCTTAATGGAGTACAAGATGGTAGAGGCATACATGCACACATCATTCATTTAGCTCTTCCCCAATTCCCACTCTATTCCTTCTCCCCTCCTTCCTTCTCATGTTTGGCTTAGTGATTGACTTTGATATATTTGTGAATGTACCTCATGTACATTAGGGAGAAGGTTAGAGTTTCAACATATGAACTGGGGCCAAGAGGGCACAATTCAGTTCCTAACAACAAACTTAATTCTGTGGGCCAATTCTGTCTGATCATCTCAAAAAGAACTCTTTCTTATTTCAATTCTTTCTAATTGGTTCTAACCATCATCGTATAACCCTAAATCATTGCATATGGGAAAGGTAGATCTCAACTTATAGGATTTTTGTATTTTGGAGGAAAATAAACTGGAAGAATTTCACTACTCTCCTCGCTTTCAGAGAACATGGGGTTAAAAGTTTATCATCACCGGTGAAGAGGCTTTAAACTATTTTGAGCGATTATCTTTATCATAATTTTTGAGCATACACCCTTGATTTTTTTGCTTATTCACTTCTAAATTATATATATGTATGTGTGTGTGTATCTAAATATTTTCTGTAGTTCTGCCATATAGCTTTGTGGAATAGCATAAAATATTAAATAATAAATAAAATGCAAGTAAAGAATAACCTTAGCTTAAAAATGTTAGTTGAAAAAGTAGATTATTTCCCTTCTCATTGGAGATTACTGTCCTAGAGGGTGACTTTGATCAGGGTGTATGTAGTAGGGGGAAAAAAACAACAACAATGAATTTGGAGCCACAGATTTTAGATCCTGGCTGTCCGTTTTTCCATTGCATCAGCTCTGCTGAATTCCCAGCCATCTTCAACTAATATTTCTGCCTGAGTTTTTTTTGTCTATTTTGGCACCAAATATATTTTGATGAATATACGCTGCCTTCTAGTAGCCCCCAAGGACAGTGGGGAGGGAAGTAGGTGAGTTATATAATAACTATAGGAAGGCCAACAATTTTTGTGTGTGTGTGTGTGTGTGTGTGTGTGTGTGTGTGTTACTTGATATCAAACCCAGGGCCTCACACATGCTAGGCAACTGCTCTATCAGTGAACTGCATATCCAAGCCTTTTTATTTATTTACTTATTTATTTTTTTATTTATTTTTAATTTTTTTGTGGTACTAGAGGTGGAACCCAGAGGCTTTCTACCTCCAGGCTATACTCCCAGACCAATTTTCTATTTTATTTGGAATCAGGGACTCACTAAGTTGCTGAGAGCCTCACTAAGTAGCTGAGGCTGGCTTCGAACCTGGGCGATCCGCCTGTCTCAGCCTACCAAGTGCTGGGATTACAAGCGTGTGCCACCACGCCCGGCTTTATTTACTTATTTAAGAAATATTTTTATTGGTGCACTACAGTCTCCTGTTATAATGTGGATCATGTCGACAATGGAAAATATTCACACAGTACCTGGTACTCTCCGCCCCTTCCCCATTTCCCTCCCTCCTGATACTGAGTGTCCAGGTTAACAATATTATATTCACATGTATACATATAGCCACATGTAGCTTTTCCATTAATGAACCTCAGCCTTCTTCCTCCCCTACCTTTCCTTCCTGGCTTCACTGAGGTTTCTCCTCCATTATCGGGAGTCCCTCTGGCATCCCAAATACACCTTAGCTTGATCATATTAGAGAAAACATATATTCCTTCTCTTTCCGTGCTTGGCTAATCTCACTTCACATAATATTCGCTTTATTTTGAGACAGGATCTTACTAAATTGCACAGGCAGGACTCAAACTTGCAGTCTCCTGAGTCGCTGAGATTATAGACCTGTGCCACCAAGCCTGACTGATTGTGTGTGTGTGTGTGTGTGTGTGTGTGTGTGTGTGTAACTGAAGAGGGGCCTTACTTTGTATTCAAATCCAAACCTTGCCCTTTAGTTAGGAAAATTTCTCAGTAGCTATTTCTTGTTACTGCCATTCAGGACTATTAGACAAAGAGAGGAGAGTTAAATTTCATTTACTTGCAAGTGACTCCAGGCTTCAGTGGATTTAGGATGCAGTACAATTTGCTTTCTAGTCACTTAGATGTGAAGGAAACCTCCTACCCACAGTCAGTGTAGTAGAAACTCCTTCCTCTGGGGAGTAAGTAGAGATTTACCTGAGGAGTCCTTGGGGAGAGAGAACAGCCTGCGAGTGAGACTTCTGCAGCCACACTAATGTGCCCTGAGCAGAGATCTCCTTATCTTCACTCACCATACACTTCTTTCTTCCTTTTTCTTGAAGGTGAAATTTAACCTTGAACTCAAATCTACCTCTTTTGAGATTTATCTGTTTCCCTCTGTTTATCTCCCATGTATATAGGAGGCAAACACGCTAGTATACATTTGTTTGTTTTTTTCCTGTATTATTCTGTCTTTTGTGCAGAGAATTCATTTCCACTAAGAACAAGGAAGGGCAAAAGGAAGCACTTTTTTCTCTTTTATGCTTTCCTTTTCTTTCTCACTTCAGCTGCTTCTAATAGCACCCAAAGATGAGGCCAACAAAAGGAGCAGAAAAAGGACAACAGAGATCCTCCTTCTCCTCTGGGACTCCCTCTCTCCAGATGCTGAGGCAGCTTGATGGGAAAACTTGTCCTTTGCAAACTGTCCTATGCAAACTTGTTTTTTATTTGCTTTCTTTTGCCTTTTTTTTTTTTTTTGGCCTTCTGGCCTTCTAAGATCTAAAGAAATACCACACCTAAATGATTAAAATATTAGATGCTAGAGTCAATTATTCTAGGAAAAAGGAACAAGAGAAACATTGCTCATAAGATGTCCTGATGAATATTTCTTTAGGTTTACAGAACCCAGAATATCTAGTGACCTCAGTTAACCATCAGAATGTGCGTCAAAGAAACGGGCCACATACATTTATTGGTGCGTTATAGTTTCATTTTATAATGTAGTTCAGAGTTATGGGGACATACATGCCCACAACACTCAGTGAAAGATACATTTTTAATGCAGATTTCTTGATGACTTCTCCCATGATAAGAGTCTCCAAGGATTTAAAGTTCTTCTCTTCCGGGTAGAGGGGGAAACTCCCTTACTGAATGGAGATTTCCTCTGTAGATATAAATGTGCTTTAAAAAAGAAGTGACCTTGACTCTGATTTTAGAACTTCTCCTGTGTGTGAAGTTGGTTAAAATAATCCTTATGCCAAAAAAGCATATTTTAGGGTGGCATATTCAGATCTATACGAGTAAGTGCAAGATTCAGATTGGGTGAGCAACTGTGATGTGACTACAGAACTCCAGGGAGCTTGTCTAGAAGCTGTCTTCAAATCCTGTGCTTTTCCTGTACACTGTCAAACTAATTTGGAGTGGTAAAGTGGAGAGGGTACTCAACAGAGGAAGCAGAAGGAAAGGTCTAGGACTGGAAGGAGGAGCTTTGGTGAAGGTATCTCTCCTCCAGGTAATGTTGATGATGGTAGAAACCGTTCCAGTCAAATGATTAAGTAAACTTGGGTGAAGTAATAGACCACAAAGTCAGTGCATTTGATACCCTTAGTCCTACCTTTATAATATATGTTTATGCAGTTGATTTCCCTAGTGGAGCTCATCTTCAAAACAAAACAACACAAAATGAAGAACATTTCTGGTTTTCTGGTCCACGTGGCCAAGTCTGCAGTTGAGGCAGGGCTCTTGGCTCTCCTAACTGTAATCCAAAAGATGTGACCTCAGTTGGGATTATATGTGTGAATCACCGTGCCCAGGTGTAGAAAGATTATTTTAATTTGAACAGATTTGAGATTGAACAGATGCAGCAAGCAGCCTTCTCAGAGTCCCTTATCTGACTTGAAATAGGAACTTCTGGGAAATGAGACCACCATTATATTTCCTCTTCAGGACTGGTCTTTGAGAGAGAGATTGAGAGAACCTACTATGGATACCCTCTCTCAGGGAGCTTTCTGGCCATGAATAAGACAGAAAGACCACTCTTAGAAGAAGATCTAGCCGGGCGTGGTGGCACACGCTTGTAATCCCCGCACTTGGGAAGCAGAGACAGGAGGATCACGCAGATTCGAAGTCAGCCACGCTGGCTTAGGAGATCCTGTTTCCAAATTTAAAAAAGTATAAAATAGGTCTGGGAGTGTAGCCCGGAGATAGAAGGGCTTCCAGGAACTCCAGTACCACAACAATAAAATAAAATAAAATAAAATAAAAAAGGTCTAGCTGCATTTATACTCCGTCTTACCTCTCCACCTTCCCCTTCCTGCTCTTTCTCTTCTGCAGTCACCTTGACTAAGATCATCTCCATTGGCAGCGATGCAATCCCTTCAGCTATGCGAACCCCAACCCTGGTCTTTGTTCCCCTTTCTATAACACCGCAGAGTCCCTCAAAGACAGTGCTAAGGTTGCAGTCTTCCTGGTATATCTATGCAGATTAAAATTTCTCTCTTGTTTTTCACCATTAGTTTTTCATTATTTTTCAGGAAAGTGGCCAGACCCGATCTGTTGGACCTTCAAAGATGGGCCTTTAGCCTAGGATAAGTATAGCTTATTTTACTAGGAAGTATAGCTAGCCTAGGATAAGTATAGCTATCTTACATATAGCTATAAGTATCCTAGGCTAGCTATACTTACCTTATTAGGAAGATAGCTATACAAATAAACATTATCACAAGTATTATTATCTCCTATTTGTTCAACGAATCCATTTGTCTTTCAAAGGAGGCATTAGAAAAGAAAAAGAAAACCTTATTTGTTCTTCCTATAGAAGGTTTTTCTCCTCCTTTTACTCCTCCTTTTTATATTAGGTATCAAAGCCCCCAAATTACTATCATCATCATTACTACTACTACTACTACTACTACTACTACTACTACTATCATCATCATCATCATCATCATCATCATCATCATCATTACTTTGTGTAGTGCTGGGAATCAAACCCAGAACCCAGGGCCTTGCACCTGCTAGTCAAGCATCACTATACCACTGAGCCACATCCTGAGTCCCATAAGCCCCCAATTCTGACCACCCTTGAGTCTGCATGTATGCACATTGTACACCTTTCCTCCTGTTAATTTTTTTTTTATTTTAATTCAAGCTTCCCTAAGACAATTGAGAAAAAACATTTCACTCCCTGAAAGACTCCTACAGTGTTATGTTTAACTAGGCATGGTGCCATGTACTGTAATTGAGGTGTGGGAGAAAAAAACTGTAAACATCAATAAAGTATGATCCTTGCCCTTTAGGAGTGAATAGGAAATTCTTATTGGAGGAAGTTGATCTTTGCTCTAGCAAGCCCATATAAAAGGCTCATCACTTCGAATCCAGTTGAGGCTCTTAAATGTTTTTCTGAATTTGGGTTGCGGAGACAAAAGAGTATGGAACGCAAGGGAGATATAAGATCTTGGATGAAACAGGAATGCAGAAAATGGTACGAAGCTTTGTCAGTTATGTGAACCGTAAGTATCCCAGAAAAACAGTCGAGAAACTTCCATTGATCTTCCTCACTTGAGGCAGAGCTCCTGGTTTATAATAGCATGATTTGGCTTCCATCCAGTCTAGATTAGCTTAACTCATACATGTCATAGGCTACACAGAAGAAAATAATATCAACAACCTTGTTAGGACTTAGTTTCTGAAGGAGGAGGGAAAACTCATTTTCCTTGAGCTAAGCAACAAGACCAGATCTCATGCCCACCTCCCTGTTTAACCTCATCTGAACCTTGTTTTCCACAATCATCAGGTGAAGTATATTTTCTTCCATTACTGTGCATCTGGTGATCAACAAGAGGGGCTTGGGGAAACTACCATTGTCTAGCTCATCCATTGTGTAATATGGCAGGAACAGCATGTGGACAAATTAATCAGTGTCAAGAGTAGATGGAGGAAATAATGAAATAATGATCTTTGTTCTTTCAATGTCTAGGACTGAAAAGCATCGAGTAACTAGTTGATTAGGATCAAATGTATGTCATGTAACCACATACCTCCATCCGTGAGAAGGTGGCCACCAAATTGTGATTTCCCGTCTCCTATATAAACTGCCCCCAAATCAGACTTCTGAATCATGGCCTCTGAGGACCAGAGTCCGCCATCTTCTGACCCCCTCTCTTAGCATAATGAAGTCTTTTCTCTTCCATTGCCTGGCTTCTCGACTGGCTTCTGTCTTGAGCTGAGCAGACTGAGCCTTTGTGCAATATCATTACCATCTGAGCTTCAATGGTTAGAGCCCATGAAATCAAATGGATAAAACTCAGACTAACAATCGTTTTTTTTTTTTTTTTTTTAGTTTGCAGTACTGGGGATGAAGCCCAGGGACATTCTTTTTTTAAGTTTCTGTTTTGAAACAGAGTCTTGCTACATTGTAGAGGCTTGTATCTCACCTGGGACTGGTATCTCAGTCTCCTACCTGCTAGGATTATGGGCGTGTGCCACCCCACCCAGCTCTATCTGCTCCTTCTCAGTCACCTTTAGTTCTAAATAATCTTCTTGCCAGGGAGGCATATTTGTCGGTGGGTATTTTGGTATCCTTCATTTCCAAGCAGATCTAGATTCAGGCTAGAACCTTTTCTCAAGTGATGATGAATTTGGCTGATAAGTTGGCTTGGCTAAGAAAAAAACTACTCTAGGATATCAAAGAAAAGAAGGCTGCTCATTCTGGCCTCTGCCCTCCTGTCTGCATCATGTTGCTGATGTACATTCAAACACTCATTGTGCTTAGGGTTCACTAGAATTCGTTGTCTCTGGGCCTGGCTTATTCAACATTTTGTCTATGTTCAAATTTTCTACTTAAGAGGAATGCTTCACATGGTATTAGAGAGGATAGAGTTCATTCTTTAGCTTTCTCTTACGGGTTTTGTGTTCTGCTGAGAAGGCAGTGTGATTCTCTTCCCTCCATGGGTCTGAGAACAAGCCTGGAGCAAAATCACAATGAGGACAAATAATTGAGAACTCATCTAAAAAAATGGGGAGGGCACATGCCTGAGGAAAAGAGATTTCAATGAACACATTCATTTCTTGCTGGGCTTGGTGGTGCATGCCTGTGATTTCAGCTGCTCAGGAGGGTTATTTGGGAGAATTGTAAGTTCTAGGTCAGCCTGGGCATCTTCATGAGACACTATTCCAAAATAAAATAAAAAGGTCTCGTTGAAAGGAAGACAAAACTGAGTGCTGTAAGAAGGTGTCAATACTTGAACGGATGAGAAATGGGTAAGTTTTCAGGGGCAAGTACCATGTCTTATTCATCTTTATGCCCCCTGAAATGACAAGCTCAGTCACCTGAACATGGTAGATGATTGATAAAAGTTTACTGAAGTGAATTATTGAAGCCAGCTGACTCTCAGAATGTGACATGTGCTCTTAATCTTTTGAGGCTATTGTCAAGGACAACCATGAGTCTTTTGGATGGGGGACATGTATTCATTCTTATTTTAAACTGTATTCCTGAATGGTTGAGCATGGTTATTTAATCAATATGGCACAACATCCAAGGACATAGCTCATTTTTATTCTGCTTTATTTAAATTAGATTTAAAGAAAGCTTACTCAGTTCACTTATTATTAATAAATAAGTAATAGCTTCAGACTTAGATATTTGGTGGGGGTGGGCTAGTTCTAAACAGGTAGACCTCTAACATTTTAGTGACTACTGACTTAAATAAAAATTGTTTTTGACTCATGGACTCAATCTATTGTTTTAGACTGAGGTTTTGCACTAGACCTCAACAGATCAAGCTAAATATCCGAAAAGAGTTACTCTAAAATACCCCCCCCACACACACACTAATATGCCTCCCTGGCAAGAAGATTATTTAGATATTTAAAGGCATCATGGAAACTAAGATGTTCATCAGAATTAGGGAGAGGATAGACAAATTTCCCAAATAGGGTAGTTTCGATTGGGATGATAATGAAGTTTCCTACATCAAAAAAGAGGGTCACTCTAAAGCAACCTATTAACCAGTCAGTTATTTTTCTATTGTTCTGAGTCTAGCATTCCTGCCTTACAAAAAAGTAATTTTTAAATGCCCAGTCTGCCTTGTTTTCCATCCTTTCTTTATTCATAAACCTAACCTCTTATGCTCAGCCCATTAGAACACTTACTCTATTTTTTTTTTTTTTTTTTTTTTTTGGTGGTACTGGGTTTCCTGGAAACCCTTCTACCTCCGGGCTACACTCCCAGACCTATTTTATATTTTTATTTGGAAACGGGGTCTCTTAAGCTGGTGAGGCTGGCTTCGAACCTGCGCTATCCTCCTGTCTCCACCTCTCAAGCACAGGGATTACAAGCATGCGCCACCATGCCCGGCACTTACTCTATTTTCTAAAACAAAATGTTGGGCAATGCTAGAATTAAAAATAAGGCCAATTAATATCTGTAATCTAAATTGTAATTTGTTCTTTGAGAGTCCTGGGTACTACAGCCACTTTGCATTAACAAATTAGAGAGTAAGTTTTAAATATAGCCTCATCTTATAGAAGTAGAATAGCCAGATCAGCATTGATTGTTTTGAGGTCTCATTCAGAGTCAGTCTTATTCACCACTAAAGTTATGATCAAGCTGTGGGTGGTGATTCACATTCATAATTCCAGCTACTCAGGAGGCAGAGGAAGGAGGATCACAAGTTCAAGGCCAACCTAGGCAACTTAGCAAGAGTCTGTCTCAAAATAAAATAAAAAGGGCTAAGGGTATGGATCAATGGTAGAGCACTTGCCTAGCATATGTGAGGCTCTGGGTTCAGTCCCCGGTACCACACACACACACACACACACACACACACACACACACACTGATCAGTAAACGACTGTACTGCTTATCAAACTGGGAATTGCTTGTGGTGGTAATACATGAGTGACATATAAGGAAGTAATATGGGTAGGGCGGACAGGAAGATAATGACCACTTCTACTCTCAAGGGTTCATGTGTGTTTGGTGTGTGTGTGTGTGTGTGTGTGTGTGTGTGTGTGTATGTGTGTGGCACTTGCGATTGAACCCAGGGACATTTTACCTCCAAGCCACACCTTCACCCTTTTTATTTTTTATTTTGAAACAGGATCTCACTAAGTTGCCAAGGGCCTTGATAAGTTGCTGAGGTTGTCCTTGAACCTACTATCCTCCTGTCTCAGCCTCCCAAGCATTGGGATTACAGGCATGCGCCAACATTCTCAGTTCCTTTTTATTGTTATTAAATGAGAAAGCAGATGTGGAGATTTCCCAGACAAACACAGTTTCTTGGAAATGCAAGCCTTTACTCCCACTGGTTACTCTGAAAGTGCAATGATGCTTTGTGGGATATCTATCATGAGCTGACATTACTTTTTTGGGCTGAAGCATTGGCTTTTATCAGAACCTCAGAGGAAAAGGGGATGGAGATTGAATAGAGCTGCGAAGGAGCTGACCAACTTGACCATCCCTGTTGCATATACATTTTAGGTCCTCTAATAAGGCAAAATGATCTGTACACTAAAATTCCATATTGAGCCTTTGCTGCCTGTTGACATTTGGGCGAGTTTAGGTGAAAAAACATCAATTTCTCTTTATCCTTGAGTTCTTCGCTGGAACCTCCTATAAAAAGACCACTTAATAAGAGAAAAACAACAGAAATATATTAACATGTTTACTTTATGTATCCATGGGAGATATGCAGGGAGAAATGAGTAAATCAAGAAATGGATTTGAGTTTGGGCTAAAATACAATCTTTAACCCAATCAAAGAAAGCTGTATAGAAGGCTGGTTATGGGAAAGATGTCCAAGAAATAGCTCAATAAGGATCAAGTTTCTTATCTCGATTTCACTGTGCCCTCTTTTTGAGGAGGCGCTAAGATTTAGTCATCCTTCTTGGGAGGGATGGAGACATTCTTACAAAGGGAGATTGCCTTTACAGATGTAAGTAAATTTCCCTCACAAAAGGGAATGTCTTTGTTTTCTGAACTTCTCCTGCATCTGCAGTTTCTAAAAATAACCAACTCAAAATGATCCCTCTGCTAAAGAAGAATATTTTGAGGTGGCAGATTCTGCTCTTTTGCGTGTTCCTTGAGTCCCCTGCAAGGTTGGGTGGGTGAAACTATTCTAATATTTAGAAGCATCCGCCCCCATTTACAGCGTTCGCATGTGGAAACCATTTGACACTCTCCTGAGAGTCTTCCCACTTTCTCAGGGAGTGCCTGAGCAGTGAGTCACCGGGGACCTTCTAGGGAGGGGGGAGTGGCGGAGTCACTGGCTCATCATCCACTGGTACTTAGGTTATCGCTGCCCTGCAGATGATCCCAGGTGTCCTTCAGACAGGAAACGGCATCATGGGGTGGCTGCCGAGAGTGCACAGGCTTTGGAGTGGGAAAAGACAGCTGCAGGGACCACATGGATGGGATCCAGGTGGGGAAGCTCCTGTTCTGAGGGCCACGGTGGTGCCAATGCGGTGGGTAGGGGCCGATCAGCACAGGAAGTGAAGGTTGGCACCCATCCCGCTACTTTTCATTCCTTATGGTGCCAATCCATCTGTGGATACTAGTTGCTGATTCTCCCATCCTTCAGCCTTTAAAACATTTGATTTCTCCCTCAAGGGCTTGTTTTCAGGCAAAAGCAAGCTTCCCAAAGCTGCTGGGTTCTTCTCTTTCTCTCCATCTCTCCCCATCTGTCGGGCACACCAGTTTGCCAGCAGGTGAACTGGGAGGGAGGAGCAGCTGGGATTCTCTGGCTAAAAAGTTGCTCAGGGGGAGAGGGAAATGTCAAGAGGCTGGGATTTGCACCCAGCAGGAGGCACGGAACTCTCTCACCCAGACTTCTGAGAAATGAAGGAGAAATAAAAGGCAGCTCACATTTGCAGCCAACCAGCCTGGGTGGTATTCCTTGAAGTGAAGCCTCAGAAGTCCCTCCTGGGGCCAGAGCTGGTTTGACAAGTGGAGGGTTTGGGTGGCCTGTCTGCTCTTGGAGGCAGCCTTGGGAAGCTAAAGAAATCATATCTGGGCCTCAGGTCCTTGGCTGTACTGCCTCTCCGCGCGGTTGCTGATTAAAAACATTATGTGACATTAAAAATGTCAGGATTATCTTCCTTCGTTGGTTACTGGCTGAAAACAGACTCATATCAGCCCGTGACTGACTCCACAGGAAGGCTCTTTGTCCCTGTTTTTGAAATAAAGATGGGCGTAATCGGAATTTATCACCTACTATTTCTTGGGGGAGATTCATGGGTTATTTTTTTAAATCTAACTTGGATGTATTCATAATAAGAAGGATCCACTTAGCTATGCTCTTTGCTAAGGCAAATAAATACAGCATGGCAATTGCTTTCTTTGTTCACGTCAGAACGTTTCAGGTTTAGATTTCTCACTCCAGGGGAAAGGGAATGTGTGTACAAATTCATTTGGCAAAAGTGGTTTGCAAATGTAGATGGCTGTGTTTCTAAGTGGAAAAGATTCCTCTGTTTTATTTTTGTTAAGGATTGAGAAGACTATGTTTTCGAGTTTGGGCATCGATAACACTTGCCAAATTTAAACACCAAGAGGCAAACAAATAAAGACAATTTAAAAGAAAGTTAAAAACAATAAAGCCGGGAAGCCAAAAGCAGTCTAATTTCAGTAATATTTTCAATAAATTAATGGCCTGTATATGAGGCAGCAGACACTTGGAAAAGATCAGGCTGACAGATGGGCACAAATAAAGCCACAGGAAAACTGGGAAGGATGATAAATATTATCTGCAGGCCATTTTTATCCCCCTTGTTAATTAACCACCCTGCTTCTCTTACAACTAATTTTATTTTCCTTTTCACTCTGAAATACTTTCATTACATATTGCTTCATTTTTTTTTTCTTTCTTGTATTCTCTCCCCTACCCCCAGCCAGAGTCTTTTTTTTTTTCTTCTTCTCTATTCCAAATCTGCTTCTCCTTTCAATCCTGTAGATTTTCTCCAACATTTCTTTCAAGGAAGTTTTTGCAGGGGAGAAAGCAAGGACGTTTGCTTTACCTCTTGACAGCTTCCTAACCACTTTCTTGCTATTAATGTCTAACAACTTCCCAGCCCCAGGGACTACACCCACCTTTCCTTTTCTATAAATTGTTGTGTGCTGTTCTCACTGCCCGTCACTAAAAACACAACACGGCACTATTGATCTCATTTTCACTCTCTTTTTTCCCCCTTTAGAAGAATTTTACCACTGAGTCATTTCTGCCCTGTATCTTTCCGTGGTTTGTGTTTTCTAAAGCTGCAGTGTGGCGACCTGGCAAAGTCATTTAGCTGACATGGCATGGGTTTAGAAATGGCTCTTGGTTCACGGCTTGGTTTTGTCACTTGTTAATTGGGTGACCTTGGGTAAGTTCCTTCATCTCTCTGAACAGCATCTTCAATCCGGTAGCAACCTATCACCTGAGTTTGCTGGTTGGTCTTGGGCGGATGCGGGCTATACATCACTCGATACTTCATTTCATTTCTCTGATGGCAGAAAGTGGAGAGGTCGTGACCACTCAGGAGGCTCTGGTTCGTTCATGATTTTCCCCTCTGCAGCTTCATTTCTTTACTTCCTGCCATAAAGATAACAGTTTCCGAGTCAAAGGAGATCTGTTTTTTGAATAGTGTTACTTGGGCTTTGTTTGCTCAAAGGGCTCTTCTTTGGCCAAAGGGGATCCGATTTGCAGTCCCCTGGTCCTGCAGCCATGTGGTAAACTTCCTTTGGTATCCTGATCTTCCACTTATTTATGTGTTCAATTATTGAAGTAGTAAGGGTTGAACCTAGGGGTGCTCTACCACTGAGCTATACCCCCATGCCCAGCCCTTTTTGCTTTTTATTTTGAGACAAGTTCTCAGTTTCTCAGGCTGACTTCAAATTCACAACCTTCCTGCCTCAGCCTCCCAAGTAGCTGGTATTACAAGTACGTGCCCCATACCCAGTCCTGTATTTCCATTTTTATTTACAGCTCCATATTGGCTAATTTGAGAAGAGAGGGGAGAACAGAGGATGATGCTGTGAAGTTTCAAAGAACTGTAATGAAACTTACTGAGGATTTGACTAATTTGAGTAATTTAGATCTGCACTTACTATTTCCTCAGATTTCCAGACCATGCAAATCAAAACTGCTTCCGATAGTCACCCTCTGGTTGTCACTTAGCTTTATCATCATTACAACACTCACTGCTGTAAGAATTCACTTGAAGCCGGGCATGGTGGTGCACGCTTATAATCCCAGCATTCGGGAGGCTGAGACCCGAGGATCTCGGTTCGCGGACAGTCTCAGCTACCTAGTGAGGCCCTCTGCAACTCAGTGAGACCCGGTTTCAAAATAAAGAATAAAACGCCGTGGTGGCGGACACTTGTAATCCCCACGCTTGGGAGGCAGAGACAGGAGGATTGCTCAGGTTCGAAGCAATTGTATTGCTGGTTTAGGAGACTCTGTTTCCAAATTTAAAAAATAGTATAAAAATAGGTCTGGGAGTGTAGCTCAGAGATAGAAGGGTTTCCAGGAACCCCAGTACCACCACCACCACCAAAAAAAAAATAAAATAAAATAAAAAATAGGGCAGGGGCTGCAGCTTGGAGGTCGAATGCTCCTGGGTTTCATCCCCAGACCTGCAAAAAAGAAAAAAAAAAAAAAAAAGAAAGAAATCACTTGAGACAGTAGGATCACAGGTTCAAGGCCAGCCTTAGCAATTTAGCATGACCCTTAGAAACCTAGGGAGACCCTGTTTAAAAAGAAAAATAGGGGGTTGGAGGTATAACTCAGTGTTCAAATGTCCCTTGGTTCAATCTCTTTCAGTACCAATATATAAATAAATAAATAAATCACTTGCTAATTTGTGTGTCTACTTGTGTGTAGTTTTGTTTATTTCTACTGCTGAAATATAAATTCTATGGCAGGTGGAAACTTGCTTATTTTCTAGCATAGATAGCTTCAAAGCTTAAAACAGTATAGGCCACAATAAATACTCATTATATAAACGATTAGGCTATAGATTCTGCTGCTATTGAAAATAACCCTGACATCTCTAAAGGAAGAAATACGATGAAAGATATAGTTTGGAGGTGGGGTCAGCTAGCTTCCCCCAGTCCATTTACCTGTCTGTGGATGGGCTGGGCGTGCACGGCAGGACAGGATTTCTTTTTTAGATTCTAACTGCATCCTGGTTTGACAGTGATAGATCCAACCATGAAATGACTATACGAGATGATCAAGGCAATTACAGCTTCATTTATTTTATAATTGATCGTTTCTCCTTTTAAAAACCACTTCCCCAGCTAGTCTTCTAGAAGCCTCTTCTCTCTTGACTCTTGACTGTCTCTTCCAGCATCCTGGTGCTCTACCCACAACTGGGTCTTCTTTGTCTTCCCAGCCTTGACTGTCTTCTCATCTCTGTCAGCCTGGACTCTCTCTAGTTGATTCATCTGGCCATCTGATCTGGAATATCTTCCGGTTCACTCTCACAACCATCCCACAGGCATCTTTAGCCAGGCATGTATTTCCAATTGCGCATGCGCTCTCTTCGCTAGGAGGGTGAGGTAGATCGCCACGTCCAGAGCCATTGCCTTGTGACATTTCCTCTCACTCAAGAGGTGGGGTCTACTCTTCTAGCCACCTCTCTAACACCCTGTTAACTCTGGGATTACTCATGCCACTCCTTTGCCCAGGGGAGGTGGCAGAATTCATGGTATTATAGAAGATTTCTTTTCCTCATCCATTGGTGATGCACAGGGCTGAGGTCTCTATAACAAAAGGCCAGTTAACAAGCGAATAGCATGCAGATTTATTTACTGTAAGATTTATGTGACTCTAGAGCCTTAAAAAGGAAGAACCCAAGAGAAATGGGTATCCATGTATTTTCATGCTTAGGTTGGATGAAAAGTGGATAGTCATAGAGAAATACAGTTGGAGGGCAAAGAGGTGTGATCTAATAGTAATCAACTGGAAGAAAATTTGTGTGGGTTGTGGGCCAAAGACAGATTCTTTGCATGCTAAAGATAGATTCTTCCCTGTGACACTGTGTCTTATTTTATTTTGGTGTGGATTTGGGATTGAACCAAGGTATAGTCTATCCCTGATCCATGCCCCCAGCCCTTCATATGTTTATTTTGAGACAGGGACTTATTATGTTGCAGTCTTATTTTGAACTTGAGATCTTCCTGTCTCATCCTGCACTCGGCAGTGTTGAGTTTTTTTAATTAATACTTGATTTAATTTGTACAGTATAAGTTGCACAGGTAAAAAGGGTATAATTCGGTCAGTATTTACAAGTGAATGCACTGACTGGTGATCTCAAACATTTGGCATTATCAATCTTTTTCATTTTACCCAATATATATATATATATATTTGCGGTACTGGGGATTGAGCCCAGGGGCATTTTACTTCTGAGCTACACCCCCAGCTTTATTTTTTATTCTTAATTTTGAAACAGGGTCTCGCTGAATTGCAAAGGGCCTCACTAAGTAGCTGAGGCTGGCCGAAAACCACGATCCTCCTGTCTCAGCCTCCCAAATACTAGAATTACAAGCTTGCCCCCCCACCCGGCTTTCATTTTACCCAGTCTAATGGAAGGAGTATCTCAATGTAGTTTTAATTTCATCTCTCTTATGATGAATGATGTTGAATATCTATTCATGTGCTTATTGACCACTTGCTTATTATTTTTTTGTGACTGTTCAAACCTTTTATCTCATTTAAAATTATGTGATTTGTCTTCATTTTCTTGGATTGTAAGAATTCTTTATAGATTCTAGATACAAGTTCTTTGTTTGGTGTATGTGTTGTGATTTTTCTCCTATTCTGTGGCTTGCCATTTTGACTTCTGGACAGAATGTAGGTTTTTTCTTTTTTCTTTTATGGATTGTGCTTTTTATGTTCTAGAAATTATTGGGCATTAAGGTTGTCTGTGACTCAGCAGGAGTTGGCTGAGACAAAAGTCTAATAGATATTTCAAAACTAGGTGTCCAAAACTGGACTCCTGGTTCTCATTTGCTCACTTTCCAATAGTTGTCTCCACTTCCAAAAACTTAATCAATTATTTTAGTTGTCAGAGAAAAAAAATATCTTTTCTTCTTTCTTTTTTTTCTTTTTTTCTTTTCTTTTTTTTTTTTTTTTGCGGGTTTGGGGGTGGAACCCAGGAGAATTCTACATCTGAGCTACATTCCCTGCCCTGTTGTTTATTCTTTATTTTGAAATAGGGTCTCACTGAGTTGCAGAGGGCCTCACTAAGGAGCTGAGGCTGTCCATGAAATGCGATCCTCCTGTCTCAGCCTCCCAAATGCTGGGATTAGAAGCGTGCGCGACCATGCCTGGCTTCTTCTTTCTGTTCCAGTCCATGTGCAGGCATAAGTGAACCCTGTTGGGATGTTTTTCAGATACATACTTTTGAAGGGAAGTTATATATGATAAGATTCCCCAAAAGAAGGGACAAACACCATAATGCGTTGCAGTTCAGTTAATATGGGAGACGGCACTCTGCAAGATATTATAGCACTCTGTAATGCTGGAAAGAGAAAAAGCAGCTTTAAAGCAAAAACGTGTTACAACTTGTAAATGTGCTCTGAGAATACATCTGTCTTGTTTTATATTTATTCCCTTGAGAAAACCATTCTTGAATTATGCAAGTTCAAATTATACAATGTCTGGCGAGATGCATCCTTTGTATGAAATAAGACCTCCCTAACTTTTATAACCAGCAATAACCCAACTTAAAAAAAAGTCAGTTCTGCCTGGCACTTAAATAAACAAGTTCCAGGTTGTCTTTTTAATAGGAAAAATGCATTTTTAGATTATACAATCCATCAGTGTGAATTGCTCAGAAAGTGCTTAGCAAAGCCCCAAGTGAAAATAGGTGAAGAGGAAATGTTTTTGGTGATAAAATCGGGTAGTTAATATTTCCAAAGCATTTTGCTCCAACATGTGAAGAGCTAAATTAATTTCCTTGAAATGTTTGGGAAAAAGCACAGTTATTAATCTAATTCAGCTTCTTATTAGTGCAAAACTCACAGGAATGTCACAGTGTAATGGTCAGCTGTCAAAATGATTTATGCCATTTATTATTTTTTAAAAGGAGGAGTGTTTTGTATTTTTTATTTCCTTGTGATAACCTCGGTGGAATGAAATCCATTTCTAGCTCCCACAGTGTAATAAAAGCAGGTTTGGTTTTTCAAGTTTTCAGTCATGTGATTTGTGCACGTAGTTTCAATTTGTGATGTGTCAGCCAGTGAATAGCTGATTTAATAACAGTTAAGAACCTCTACCACATAGGAATGACGGAAATGATGTCTCTTCAGATCAATAGTATTGCCTGGTTTTGCTGGAGAAATAAATCATTTTGCCACATGGTTGCCAAAATCTGAGGGGTGTCTTTTTTTTTTTTTTTTTTTGATCAATGACGCAAACCTATGTTATCTTTGGAGAGACTCTGAGGCCTTAGTTCATCAATCAAATCAACTTTAATTAAATCTAATTTAATGGACTGCTGCCTAATAAAAAGAACTCTTACAAGAAAATCATAGTTGAAGCACAGGGCTTTTTATTTCCCACTTATAACTACACTGCCCAGAAAAGGCAATGCCTCTGTGAGGCTGGTCTTCTGGCCAATGCCTTTCTGAGTCTGATTTCCATCCTGATATTCCTGTGCAAATTTTCAGCTTCTAATGGGAGGGAAGGAAGCCACAGGCAGTAGAGAGGAACCAAAGTTAGATTTTCAACAATTAAAAATAGACATCCTCAGGAAATGACTTCCCTTCCTTGTATTCTTTTATACTTCTATATAACCATCTCTCTTTCCTTCTCTCTCTTCCCCTCTCTCCCTACCTTCTTTTTTTTTTTAATGCAACACTCCCAAACCTACATCCTATGAAGCCAACATCACATTAATATCAAAACCAAATAAAGACAGCTCAAGGAAGGGAAACTACAGGCCATTATCTTTGATGAACTTGGATGCAAAACTGCTAAACAAAATACTAGCAACATGCATTCAAAACCACATCAAGAAAATCATACACCATGATGAGGTAGGGTGTATCGCAGGGATGCAAGGCTAGTTCAACATGTGAAAATCAATACATGTAATTTATCACATAAACAGAACCAAAGAAAAAAATCATATGATCATTTCAATAGATGCTAAAAAAGCATTTGACAAAATCCAACATCCATTTATGCTAAAAGCACCGCGGAGAATTGGAATAGAAGGAACATACCTCAACATCATAAAGGCAATCTACAATAAGCCCACAGCCAACATCATGCTAAATGAGGACAAACTTCGAGAATTACCCCTAAAAGCAGGAACAAGGCAAGATGTTCATTATCACCACTTCTTTTCAATATAGTCTTGAGATTCTAGCCAGAGCAATAAGGCAAGAAAAGGAAATCAAAGGAGCACAAATAGGAAAAGAACTCAAACTTTCACTATTTGCAGGTGATATGATACTAGGAAGACCCAACAAACTCAACCAAAAGGCTTATAGAACTGATGAATAAATTCAGCATGGTGTCTGGATACAAAGTCAATTTCCCCACCTTCTTAGTTGTAGTAAAATGTATATGCAACACAAAATGCACCACTGGAAAGTGTACAACTGTGTGGCATTGTTATATTTACAGTATTGTGCAATTATCACCACTATTTCAAAAAATAGTGGAATAGTGAAGTATTTCCACTACTTCTTTTGTCCAAACAGAATGGGCTGAGCAAAACAGTGAGCTCCTGAGAACCAGCAGGAGGCAGGCATTTGTAGTTAGTGTAATGGATGAGCAAGGTTGGGAAAAGGCCGATTTAGAATGCTCCCTTGCAAGTGGTTTTGGAACCCAGGTGAGCGGACACTCAGACTGTTCTCTATTCACCTTTTCTTTCTATGCTCATTTAAAAAATAATTTTTATTTAGTTTGCAGGGCCTTAAACATGCTAGGACAGTGCTCTACCACTGAGCTACACTACCCAGACCTTCTGTTTGCATTTGTTATAGCCTCTTTCTGTATTGGTCAGTACAAGTGCCCATCATAGCCCCCAAACAGTAGTAGGATATGCTATTTGAAAAAAATGCACATTATGAAAAAACACCCATAGATATATAATTTTGTGAAGTAATAGGTATGAGGAAAAATCAGCCAAAACCCCTAATAACTTTATTATGATAATAAATTACATTTAATACAAAAGACCCTATGGCACATAGCCAGGCCTCAGTTTTTGCTCCATGTCTTTAAAATCTATGCTATAAAGCAAATTATTGCAGAAGGCAGGGTGAATCTTAAATGCATTGAAGGTTGCACTCTTGTTTCACAGAAATTATGGTGCACTAAGAATAAAAAATACATGTAAAACCACAACATCTATAAACCTTTATAATCACATAAGTTATAAAATTATGTTAGCACTAATAAAATATACCTAAGTGTACTAAATATATATGGACTATTAAATGAGTACCATTGTACTAGAAAATATACCTATGTTATATTAAAAATGAACATTATACATTTGACACATCTAACATATTATTAAACATACAATTAACTTTATATTTGTTTGGCTTTTAATTCTGAGTGCCATTGAAGTATGATTTTGATATCCCATTTCTCAAAATCCCTCAGTACTATTGTTCAAGGGAGGTAGGACTGTCATTTTCTTCCCCATGAGGTATCTCTTTTTGTGTGTGTATGGTACTGGGGGCTGGAACTCAGGGGCTTTTCTACCTCTGGGCTATCCTCCCAGATCTATTTTATACTTTATTTGGAAACAGGGTCTCACTAAGTTGCTGAGAGCCTTACTAAGTAGCTGAGGCTGGCTTTGAACCTGTGCGATCCTCCTGTCTCAGCCTCCCGAGTGCGGGGATTACAAGCGTGTGCCACCACGCTCAGCCTCATGAGGTGCCTCTTATAGTTCAACAACGAGGTAACATTCTCATATTATTCTCACGGTTGGGACCATTCTTTTCATTGAAGCATCTTTTTATACAGTCATGGTTCACATAAGGATGATTTGATCAACAATGGATCACATATAAAATGGTGGTCCCATAAGATTATACCAGCTAGTGACATCATAGCCACTTTAGTTTAAGAACACCCTGTGATATTTGCACAGTTACAAATCACTTAGCAATACAATTTCAGAACATATCCCTCTTGAGTGACACATAATTATTTAAAGACAAATGTTATCAATTGTTTTAATTTTGAAATTAGCTGTCCATTGAGTCTGTTTCTGTGATATCTCTTGGTTAGCTCCCTTTCCAATTTACAACATCATCTGTCATCTCAGTGTTATTTTTTAATTTTCCCAAATGAACTACTTCCTAGTTTCAGAAATTTCTCCCATGGTTTGAGTCTTTTAGGGTAAAGAGGAGGAGGGTGGTGGTTTGTAGGATCCTGCTCTGACACAGAGCCCAAGACTGGGAGAGTCTCCCCTTTTAGGCCCTTGAAGACTAGAGCGAGGGACAGGCCTTTAGCCTGAGACTGCCAATCTCCAGGGAGAGAAAGAGATGCAAGTTACAGGAACATCAGAGAAGTAATGCCCTTTGGTGTTCAGAGTCTGTGACGCCTTTGGCCTTGAAGGTCCAAAATAAGCCGTGCCAGGTGCCCTGTTTTGGAGCCATGGTTTCTGCTGCCCAGCCTCCCGGGTGCCTGACCATTCTCTAAGTCTGGTTCTTTAGTTGTCCTGCAGAGTTTACAAGCTACTTGGCATCCTTCCAACAACTTTCCTCTTGCTCAAGTTCGCCCTAGCTGGTTTCTGTGGCTTGCGGCTATCTGTTGTACAGGGAGTTTGGGAGAGTGAAGCCTGGTACTGGCAGGGGTATATATTTACATGGGGAGCGAAACAGAAGAATGATGCTGAGATGCTGAAATATAATTATCAGGATTCTGCTTTTGATAAATTGCTGACATTTCTGCAGTGGTAACTTTGGGCATTTTCTATGGGAACATCTTCATGTTTTGTCAGGGACAAAACATCACTAAGTCCCCAGGTTCTTAGTGATGAAGGGCTCATTCTCTCTTCCTCCCCTCCCTCCCTTAGTGGTTACTCAGTAATGACTCTATTGCTAAATCAGCCAGTGTGTATGAGTATCTGCATCACTGGACATCATATTTAGATCCTGCCTCTGGCTTGGACATCAGGCCCTGGATGTTTGGATCTAGGCCACAGATCTGGCACTGCTCTTCTCTTCTTTTTCTGAACTTCCTATCATGAAATTCTTTGGCTCCTGGCCTCCGTTGGGGAACCTCAAGTGCAAAACACCAGCTAAAATCTGAACAGGAAAGGGTAGAGGTCTCAATTGCTTTCTTCCCAGAAGGCCTTGTGCTCTTATGTAAACCTCCCCATCCCTCACTCCAACAGAAGATGCAGCTACCAGGTTTATAATTAGGTGAATAAAGGGTCGACCAGGTTTATAATCAAATGAATAAAGAGTCACTGCAATGATTTATTTAGAAAAGAGGGGTCAGTGCCAAAGCTTCAGAATCTAAGATCAAATAGTAACTCCTAAAGAACAAATCCTCAGAGAGAGTGGCATTTATGAATCTTGAATAGTATCCTTGGGAGTCTTGGTTCAGCTTAATTGCTAGATACAGTGGCCTCCTGTGGAGAGGAGTGGGTCTGCTTTCTCTTAGATGTCCTATACATGGCCCAGAGTATCTACCTCATCCAATCCATTTTGGTCAACATTTTCATTGCTATAAATAAAAATGACTGACTATACAACTTAGAGAAAGGAAGATTTATTTGCTCACAATTTTAGTGGGTTTTAGAGTTTCAGTCTATGTGCAGCTGAGATTTGCAGGTCTCAGGACATGGTGGTGGAGAAGTAGAGAAAGGGAAAGAGCAAGGGCTCTGTTTTCACATCATGGAGGTCAAAAGCAAGAGAGCCAGCAAGCAAGGAGATTCACAGACAAGGGCACAGTCTCCAAGGCCTTACCATTAGGGACCCACCTCCTTGAGCCACACCCCACCTTCCTAGAAGTAAACCCATCATGTAAACCTATCATGATGGATTTACACACTGATGAGTTTACAGCCCTTAGGATTTGATTGCAATAACTCTGAACCTTCAGGGAACATTCTATATCTAACCATAACAGAATCCTTTGCAGGACAAATGAATTCCTCTTTTTATGGCCTCCATCCAGATAATGAACTCCCTTCATTATCAAATCTGGGAAGAAGAGTGAAGTTTAACCAAGGGATGCACAGATTTGAAGTCTAGCAACTGTTCCATCTATTCATTAGGTTGTTTCAAATTTGTGTCTTTGGCCCTATTACACATGCAAAATTCATCAGAGTTGAAATTGTATAAAACACTTGATTTATTAATTTACAATGTGTGATTACCTAGTGCAGCTGTCTGCAAATGTTATTCCCTTTCTGGGCATTTCTCAGATACCTAAATTCAGACCAGAACACTGCTGGAGTGCAGAACACTCCAAAGGGATCTGTGTGTCCCTAAGGGATATTTCTAACAAGGTATGGTAGTTTAACCGAAATACCTTTTTTCTCTCTAGGGAGAAAGAATATTTTTGTTCAGTGATGTCTGAGAGAAAATAGCACAGCAGCTGAGGCTGAATTTGGTAACTTCCAGCTTTTATGTTTTGCATTTATTTTTTCAATGTTTTGCTCTTCCCTGAATTCAGAAAACCTATATTGATCACAGCAATATCAGTTAATAGTCATTTTTATCTCGATATAAATCCAGATCTCTGTATTATTTTCCAGGGAATTTTCCATTTTGAAACTCACCTCAAAATTTAGGCCCAAAGCATCATTCCCATGTAAGGTAATACTTGGATCAATGGGTGTGGGTGAAAGTATTATTTTTTCTTTTTTTAGTTCCAAGGATTGAACCCAGATCCTCACAGGTGCATGCTTTACCATTAAGCTACATTCCCAGCCCCGTAAGTACTTCTTGGCCAGAGAACAAGTGGTCAGTGTTACTGACACCATACTATGTGGATGAATTCCTACCCTGTCTCTAAATAAAAAGATTCTGTTTTTGCTTTAAAGACCCAGGACTGTTTGTGTGGAATTATATAACAGTTGGGTGTGCTTTCTGGAAGAAACACTGACATTGTTCCCCAGCTATGTTTTTCTAAACCCCATGAGGGCAGTCTCTCCTCCTCTCCTCTTGATTCTTCAAATCCCTAAATATATTTCCATGTCAGAGCATTTGTTGCTAATCTATTCTTACATCCACTTAGGGGTAGCCACATAACTGAATTCCTTCAAATCTACTCAAACAGCCTCTGCTCAGAGTCCTGACTCACCACCCATCCAAAATGGCAGCCTCTGTTTCCAGACTCTCCTTTACTTTATTCATAGCATTTATTACCACCTGCTAGCACATTATGCATTTAATTATCTCTGATATATTTACTCAGCAAGTGGTTGAGTGAATTAATGCATGCATTAGTTCCAGGTTCAGAGGTTATTTCTCCTGGATCTTTTTATTAGCTGGGCCTTTTCTTTTGATTTTCTCTTTTTCTTCCTAAAATAAACACCTATTGAGGGACTGAAATCCCTGACTGGGCAAAGTTAATTCTGAATGGTTTTCTGTGGACCAAGAGTGCTATCTGTAAATTCTCATGGTCCTGTTTTTCCATATGGCAGTCTTGGGTAGTTTTGCTTCTGAGCTCTCCAGAGTTTAGGGGCTGATGTTCTGAGTTTCTATCATCAAGGATTTCAATAGTGAAAAAGGCTGAGCTCATGAAGATGGCACATTTGCTTCTCTCTCTCTCTCTCTCTCTCTCTCTCTCTCTCTCTCTCTCTCTCTCTCTCTCTCTCCCTCTCTCCCCTCTTCTGGCTCTGCAGGGTCTGGTGCACTGAAGCCATGTAATCAGTCTTTGTAGGGTGAGTGAATTTGAAGGAACGAGAAGATACTGGATTGGGAGACATCTGTGTAAGGCACTCTAAGGTATAATGTATGGAAAAGCCAAAATGCCCAGAAAACTAGTTTTTTAAATATTTTGCAGTTACGATTTCTTTCCTTCCCCTAGTTCAAGGTTCATCTTCTATTGCTCTTATTTGTTCATAAAGGGAAATTAGAACAAATGTATCAAATCATTGTTTCTTACCTGATCATTAATTATCATTTATACTAAGTATATGCTTCGTGATTTAGCTTCAGAGTTACTAAAACAAGTTATAGCGAATTAGAAAATATGTAATAACTGAACTTTCTTCCAAATTTATTAATTTCAAAAACAACTGATAACACACTCATATGTCCAAAAAAAAGTTTAAGACATCTAATGAAAAGTTAGATCTCTCTTACCTGTATTCTTGTTTTTGTATTATAATCCATAGATTAAACACAATCCCTACCTTGTTCTTTAGCATCCTACTTTAATTCTACACACACATGGTTAACTGTACTTTTTAAAAAATAAAAACGGCACCATGCACTCATTGTTCTTCATCTTGATGTTCTTTTTCTTATCTAATATTGAATTTAGAAATTTCTGTGGACTCAATTGTATTCCCCAAAGTTGAAATTTCAACACCCAATGAAAGTGATCGTCAAGGCTGTAGGGATTTAGGGGAATTAAATTGAGGAGAGAGCTGGCATGATTGGGATTTGTATCCTTACAAAGGATACCCCTGAGAGCCAGCTGTTCTCATCCTCCATGTAAGGACACAGTCCGAAGAACCATCTATTGACCAGAGTACAGGCCAAAAACCAGGTACTGAAGTTGTTAGTAACTTGCTCTTGGACTTCTAGCCTCCGGAATGGTGGGGAATTCGTGTTTGTTGTTTATAAGCTACCGAGTCTATGGCATTTTGTTTTAACAACCTGAGGACTAGGAGAGATCATTCTATCTTATTGCCTTGGGAGCTGTCTTTTTTTTTTTTTTTGGAACTGGGGATAGAACCCAGGGCCATTCTACCTCTGAGCTGTACCCCCAGCCCTATGTTTTGTTTTTTATTTTGAAACAGTGTCTCACTGAGTTGCAAAGGGTCTCACTAAGTAGCTGAGGCTGGCTGTGAACCTGGATCCTCCTGTCTCAGCCTCCCAAATGCTGGGATTACAAGTGCCCACCATCACACCTGGCTCAAATTGTACTTTAAAGCTGGAGTGTCTTGTAGTCCTAGGCACTTAGGTGGCTACGTAGACTGAGCTCAAGAATTCAAAGCCAGTCCATGAACACAGTGAGACAAAAACACTTTATACAGTTTAAATTCACATATCATTTGGTCTTTCTAAAATTGAGGATGTATTTAGAAACATACTTCGAAGAGAGCTTAGATTTTCCAGTCCTGCTCTCCCTGTTATGGGTAAAAAACTAAGGGCAAGAAAACTTGGCCATTTGGTTGCAACAAAGAAGCTAGGCAAAGTCTGGTTTACACAAGTTTTTAAAAACATAACCATTCACTTAAAAGGAAGCTCAGAATCTATGCATGCTTGGTGCTAGGTGAACCATCTAGCTCAACAGCATTACCAAGGATTCATCTTATTTTACTTTTAGCAAAGGGAAGTTTCCAAGAGCTGCCAGTACCAACAATCAGTACAAACAGTAAAGCTCTTTTATACCTCATTGTTCTTTACTAAGTCATGTGATCCCACTCCAGCCAATCACTGGCAACCATTCACTCTTAGCCCAATTAGAACTAATCCTGAAGCAGGGATCAGGTCATCCTCCAACAAGACATCCAGGATGTTGGGGAGGATCTGGGTACCCAAAAAACACCAAAATCTATGTTGTATAATATTGTATAAAATAGCATTATTTAATGTCTACTCATTGTTTTAACTTATAAAACATAAAATAGATTCACAAGAATTCTGTGAAGCAGAACCCAGTAGAATACACACCACACACACATACAGGGAGAGAGAGAGAGAGAGAGAGAGAGAGAGAGAGAGAGAGAGAGAGAGACTTATATCAAAGAATTGGCCATTGTAGGGAGATTGGCAATCAATTCTGAGCTCTGTATGCACACCTGCATGCTAGAAATTCAGTGAGGAATTGATGCTGTACTTCCTCCCCCACACTGGTGATTGAGTCCAGGACATTCAATCATGGAACTACATCTCCAACCCTTTTATTTTACTTTTTAATCTTGAAAGAGTTTTTCCCTAAGTTTCTGAGAGTCTCACTGGGTTGCTGAGACTGGCCTTGAGTCTGTGATTCTCCTGTCTCAGTCTCCCAAGTTTTGGGATTAAAGGTATGCACTACCTTACCCAGATGTTGCAATACTCTTAAAGCAGAATTCTTTCTTCAATAAACTTCAGTCTTTGCTGTTGAAGCCCTCACATGAATGAAAAGGGCCACCCATATTACTGATATTCTCCCCTTCACTCAAATCACTGATTGTAAATGTTAATCACATCGATAAAATGCCTTTATGGCATCTAAACAAGTGTTGCAAACCAGCCGGGCTTTATAGCCGAGCCAAACAGACACATAAAATTAATCTTTACATATCTTTTATGTGTGTGGTGTTGAGGATTGAGCTCGGTGTCTCACATGTGCTAGGAAAATGCTCTACCACTGAGCAACACCCTCATTCCAGTCATCACATTTTTTTATCATACAATCTTAATTTCCTTAACATTTTTTTCAAATATATTAGTCATTGTTTTTCTGCTAGTCATAGAATCCCTACAGATATCTCCAGGCATACATGGACTTAGCCTACTTCTACATATGAGAACCTTACAGTGTTCTGATTTGATCCATGGTGTTCTGCTGTGGGAGGGGGAGTGTCTAGAGGTTCTTTATTGTTCAAGTCCCAGGAAGTATCCCAAACATTGGAAACTAGGTTCACAAAATAAAGAGAAAAATAATTAGAGTTAGAAATCTAACCCTAATCTAATCCTTGATCTAACTTCCAGCTGAAAGAAACCACTTACAAATGATGTCAATTCACTTATAAGACAGAACCTATGATTTTGTAAAGTCTATTTTGGGCAGGTAGCCTGACAAATATTCTGGTGTGATTTGTAGAATTTTTAACCCAAGTGTCTGTCAGACAACTTAAGGAATGTTGTGTTTTTGTATATATAGTATATTCTTGTGTGTATATTTGTGGGGAGGTGCTGGGGAGTGAAACCAGGGACTTTCTGCCTCCTAGTTACACCCACAGTCATACTATTTTTTTTTTTTGAATCAGGGTATTGCTATGTTGCTGAGAGTCTAGCTACTTGCTGAGGCTGTCCTTGAACCTGTGATCCTCCTCTCTCAGGCTTCAAAGTACTAAGAATGCAGGTCTTCACTGACAGGTTGGGTCCCTCCCCACAGGAGCGGGACCTAGAAAAGGAGGAGACTCTGCTGGGCAATATTGGGAGGCAGGCGATGTCGCGAGAAGGGCAGCATTCCTTTGCATAGTCCCACCCACAAGATATAAACCTTAAGAGGAAGGGCATTTCCTCTCCAGCAGTGGAGGAGCTCAGAGGTCTCCAGGAGGGGTCCAGCCCCTATCCCCAAGAGAAGTTTTAAATTTAAAATTTTTTTTTCTGCCGCTGCTGCCGGGGCATGCTCTGGGCAGCCTTGGTGGAAACCTCTACCTGGATCCACTGGGGTGCTTGATCCACTGGGACCACTCCCACCCCGCCCGCCGCTCCATTACTGCCGCTGCTCCTGGATCGCCACTGCCCCCTGCCTGCCCAGACTGGGGACTGTAAGCCACCTTCCCCGGCCTGCACTCTCTAGCCATCTTCCGGAACCCAGCCCCACTCTCTTCCGGAGAACCGGCAGCCATCTTCTGCTGCCCCCATGCTCTCTTCCTGAGAGCTGGTGGCCATCTTCCCAACCCCGAGCTCTGCTGAGAGCCCGGCCATCTACGCAGCCCCAGTCCTGGTCTATTCCAGAGAGCCGGTGGCCATCTTCCCCAGCCCCCCATTCTCCAGGAGAGCCGGCAGCCATCTTCTCAGCCGCAAGCTCTACTGAGAGCCGGCGGCCATCTTACCGGCCGTGAGCTCTGCTGAGAGCCGGTGGCCATCTTCCCCAGCCCCAGCCTAACGTTCTCTTCCAGAGAGCCAGCAGCCATCTTCCTGGCCCTGGGTTCTGCCTGAGGGCCGGTGGCCATCTTCCCCAACCCCAGCCCTGCACTCTCCTGGAGAGTCGGAGGCCATCTTCCCCAGCCCCATGCGCTGCCTGAGAGCCAGTGGCCAGCATCCCCCGACACACCCAACACACACTCAGAGCCAACACACACTCAGAGACGGTGGCCATCTCACCACCTAGCCAAGCCCCAGTGGCCATCTTAAACCTCATCCGGCCCTGATTCCATCTGACAGCTCCACAGCATGCCCTCCCGGCTCAGCGCTTCGGTTTCAGTCAGCACTGGCTGATGGTACTACATTATGGTAAGCTTCCCCTTCCTTGGACAAGGGGGTTCCAGCTTTCAGCCACTTCCAGACTTGAGCTCAAAGCTGTTAAATAAACCCAAATATTTGGTTCTAAAGTTCTCCAAAGGTAGCCAGGCTGCCCTACAGTTGTGTAAAGGGAATGGCGACGTCCTTCTCTAACACAACCATGCTGTTTCCCGACACTAGGCAGGATCTTGGGCTGCCAAATTCCTCTTCTTTAACCCCAAACGAGATCATATTCTTAAGGCTGCCAGGGAATGGGCTGGTCAGGCTCACCTAACCAATCCATAGCTCCCTACCGGAACAGCTGCAGTTCCTTCTGAGGATCCCCACTGGGATTATAATGACAGGGATGACGGAATAAAAAAAAGGAATCACATGATACTATCCCTTCTTGATGGCATGTGAGATGCCTCCCACAAAGCAGTTAATTATGATAAGCTTAAGGAAATCACTCAGGGTCCAAATGAAAACCCAGCGGTTTTTCTTAATTACAAGAGGCTTTTACCCTCTATACCCACTTAGATCTGTCATCTGAGGCAGGCTCAGTAGTATTGGCAACGCATTTTATTGGACAATCAGCCCCTGATATTCAGAGGAAAATTAAAAAGGCTGAGGATGGTCCTCAAACCCCTATCTGAGACTTGGTGAACATGGCATTTAAAGTTTTAATTCCAGAGAGGAACAGGTGGAAGTGGAGTGTACACTCCGATTTCACCAGATGGCAGATTTACAGCACAAGCCCTGGCAGGAGCCCTGCAGCCAGCTGAGGATGGCCAGCCCTCAGGGTGATGAGCACCACCTAGGGGAGGACAGCAGCGATGGCAGCCACCTCCAGGATCCTTTTTAAGTGTGGGGGCACTGTCACTGGGCATGCGGTTGTCCCCAGCCAAGTCCACCGAACAGGCCATGCCTGTGGTCAGGAGGGACACTGAAAAAGTGAGTGCTCTTGGAGAAGAGGTGAGTCTCAGGTCCCTCAACACAGGGGAACCACCCTTCCAGATCAGGCCCGGTTGTTGACCCTACTTGGCCTGCCTGAAAATTGACACTCTCTGACTTCGGCCTCCCATATTATTCAGGCTGAGCCCAGGGTAACTCTCCAGGTAGTGGGTAAGCCAATTTCCTTATTGATTGATAAGGAAGCTACCTACTCTGTCCTCCCTTCCTTCTCAGGACCTAGTTTCCTTTCCCAAACTGAGGTTCAGGGGATTGATGGCATGTTCTCTTGCCCACATACTACAGGCCACCTTTTATGCCATTTAGAGACCTTTATGGTTAACCAACCATTCCTGATTATCCCTTCTTGTTCTACCCCCCTTTTAGGTAGAGACTTCTTAACCAAAATTGGGGCTGAACTTTCATTTAATTTCCCCACAGCTTCTGTTTCCTCTAATATACTTATAATGGCTGCAGCTACAGTTGATGACCAGGAAGCCAAACCTCCCCTTCCAATAGATTTAATTGACCCGATAGTATGGGATACCAGCACCCCAGTTGTGGCAACCTGTGGGAAGCCAGGGTGTGGCACGTCAGCCCAAGATGGCGCCTAGGCTGACTGCCAAGGATGGTGGTCTTGGCTGGCACATGCACTGTTGGTCTTGGCTGGCACATGCGCTGTTGTCAGTATCACGTGCCTCATGCATGGACTGTGACGTAATGCCTCGTGGTTAGGCCAGTACGCCTATGAGGTACCTTCTAGGGAGCATGGGATGGACATGGGCGGAATGGGATTGGTGGATATTTTGGGAACAGGCTTGGTATGGTATATAAGGAAACTGCTGCAGGGAATAAAGAGGAAGTAGCTTCATCAGCAAGTTGGCGTTCGTGTGTTTCTTCCCTAGGCTCTGCTGGTCAGAGCCTTAGGGTCGCGACAGCAACCCACCACACCCTGGTCCGGATTGTCCTACTTGATCCCACTATTTTCCCTGCCCGCTCCCAGTTTCCCATATCCCTCCTTCACTGATGTGGATTCAAACCCATTATTTCTCATCTCCTGGCCTAGGGACTGCTTATCCATACTAATTCTCCTTATAATACCCCTATTCTCCCAGTTAAAAAGTCTAATGGGACCTATTGTTTAGTCCAAGATCTGTGTTTAATTGATGATGCGGTGGTCCCAATCTAATTGTCCCTAACCCCTATACCCTCTTATCTCAGATTTCCCCCAGTGTCACCCATTTTTCAGTTCTCGACTTAAAGGACATGTTTTATACAATTTCTCTGCATCTTGAATCATACCCCCTTTTTGCCTTCACTTGGGAGGACTCCAATGCCCAGGTTGCTCAACAACTAACCTGGACTGTCCTTCCCCAGGGTTTTCGCGATAGCGCACACCTCTTTGGACAGGCTCTAGCATAGGACCTCCTCCAGTGCCCCTTGGAGCCTAGTTCTCTGTTACAATATGTGGATGACCTTTTACTTCATAGTCCATCCCTAGAAGTGTCCAAACAGCACACTGTCCTTCTCCTTAATTTCCTTAGAAGCAGGAATTACAGGGTGGCCCCACATAATGCCCAGTTATCAGTGCCTGAGGTGCAGTATATAGGCCTACATCTCACCCCAAACACGCAAGGACTAACTGTTGACCAGGTCAAGGCCTTATGAGACTTGCATCCACCCACCTCAGCAGACCAGAGCCAATCTTGCCTCAGGGCTCTGGCGGCAGCAGCCGCACTCACAAAAGAGGCTCTTAAAATTTGTCTCTGGATGCCCCTGCAGGTTTTTCCCCCCACATATACTCCAGGATTTGCTCTCTTCTCAAGCACTCCCCTCTTCTGTCACCTTCTCACATTCAGAAACATTATTTGTTGTTCATGGAAAATCCAGATGTTAAACCATCTCATTTCCCCACCCTTAACCCGGCCACTCTTTTACCAATGAGCCAGGGTTCAGGCCCTGATTTGTGTTCACCTAACGATGTTCACTTGTGTGTTGATATAATTGAAGCTTTAGCTAAACCTCAGGCATACCTCCAGGACATCCCCCTTCTTAATCCAGATGTTACTTATTTTGTTGATGGCAGCTCTGTTTCTGACACCAGAGGTAAGAAAAGCGCAGCCTATGCAGTGGTCACCCTAACTCAAGTCATTGAGGCTGCCAGGTTACCAGATGGTACTACCTCTCAAAAGGCTGAACTGTTTTACCCTAACTCAAGCTCTACACCTGGCAAAAAAACAAGTGGGTAAACATATATACCAATTCTAAATATCCTTTTTAATAGCACATTGCCATGCCTCAATTTGGAAAGAGAGGGGATTTCTCTCCACCACGGGTTCACCTATTGTTAATTCCACCTTGATTAAGAAACTCCTAGATTCCCTTTCTTTACCATCTGAGCTGGCCATCATCCACTGTTGGGGCCACCAGACAAAATATTCCTTAGTGGCAAAAGGAGACAGTAAATCTGATTTGCAGCAAGACAGCCGACACAGCAAGCTCAGCCAAGCCTACCAGCCTCTGTATTATTTTTGGCCCTCCCCTCAATGGCGCCTGGTTACAGCCTGGCTGAACGAAAACATCTGATCAAACTTGGAGCATCCAGCATGGGGGATGGTTGGCTCATGATACAGGATAAGATTGCTCTGCCTGAGGCCACCCCTCGAAGCCACACCTTTATGAGCCACTTTGAATTGCTATATGGTTGCCCTTTCCTGCTTAATCATGCTCTCCCTTTGGATCCCCCTTCTTTGTCTTCCTATCTTACTTGTCTTTTGTCAGGCACCTTATTAGGGAACATGCTGACCGGTATCTTCTCCAACCTAGAACTGAAAAAAGCAGCTCCACAACCTGCAGTCAAGGCCCTTAAGCCAGGGGATCAAGTCCTCCTCAAGTCACTTCAACCAAAACATCTCCAACCACGGTGGACTGGGCCCTTCACAGTGATCCTCACCACACCTACCACAGCCAAACTGCTGGGTGGACCCCAAGTGGCATCATCTTACTTGGATAAAAAGGGCTCCGTTACAACAGTCCCATGACAAATTCTCTTGCACAGTGTTGGGGCCTACTAAGCTTTGTTTTTCTCAGCCTAATTGTCTTTGATGTTTTATTTTAGCAGATCTACTTGTTCACATACTATGGTGCTCTCCCTCTTCGGATGTCATACTGTCATAATTCCTCGTCTGCTAAAGTCCTTGAGCACACATCACCAAACTGTCCAGGGTAACCTCCAACTCATGCCCAGACATACTCCCACCTGCCCACTTCTGGAGGACCCGACCTCTCCAGGCCAAGGGGCCCCCTTATGATGCTCCTTGACAGCAGGAAGTAGTTTAAGATTCGAATCTCTGCCCATTATCACCAAAAGGCCGGAATGACAGGTTGGGTCCCTCCCCGCAGGGGCAGGACCTTACAAAGGGAGGAGACTCTGCTGGGCTGTATCATGAGGCAGGTGATGTCATGAGAGGGGCGGGATTCCTATGCATAGCTCCACCCACAAGATGTAAATCTAAGAGGAAGGGCATTTCCTCTCTAGTGACAGAGGAGCTTGGAGGTCTATAGGAGTGGTCCAGCCCTTACACCCAAGAGAATACCACATTAAAATTATTTTTGGTGCACTGGTCTCTCTCACCTTTTTACTGTGCCAAAAACCTAACATTCACCACCATGCACAAATTTCAGATTATGAAAAACATTTTTTCATAAAAACATTTTTCATAATCTGAAAACCCTTTTCCTTAATGGGAAGGGGATAATTTTAACATGCTAGTAAAAATTTTTTTTTTGTACTGAGGATTCAACCCCAGGGCATTCTATCCCCGAGCTAACCTCCAGCCCTATTTTTTATTCTGTATTTTGAAACAGGGTCTCAGTTGTGGAGAACCTAAGTAGCTGAGGCTGGCTACAAACCTGCAATCCTCCTGTTTTAGCCTCCCAACTACTGGGATTATAAGCGTGTGACATCACGCCTAGCAAGTCATTTTTGTTTTTACCTGCTGCGATGATAATTCTTGTTCATCTCAAAGTTTAGAAAAATGGAGGCTATTTATACCCCCGAAAACCACATGATCTAGTGACTAAACCAAAATCATGAGAATCATTTACTCTTAGGAGGAAAATCCTATAAACAAAACTGTCTCCCAATAATTCTGAGGGCATTTTTGGGTAAAAGTCTCCTGCCACGGGTTCCACACTGCCTTAACTTCAATACTTTCCTTCTAACTCACTGAAGACAAACAGTACAGAGAGCAGTGGGTGGGCATGTTTAGAAGAGGGCGGGAATAGAACAAAAGGATTCCGGGAGACAGCCAATTTGGTGCAATTTAAGAATTCTTGTCTTGTGCAGAAATTGCCCAAGTTGTTTCCTTCCTTCAGGCATCGTAATGATTAATTGTCAAAACAAAACAAAAAATACAGGTAGTGGTGATCCCTTTTGGTTGTAACTCAGATCCGGATGCCCCTTTGTTCTTCACTGGGTCTACTTAGCACAGGGGCATCCCCAGAAAGGGGTCACTGTGTCTGAGAAGTCAGTAGGTTACTGCCCTACAGTGAGCCTAGGATGGGGGTGTGACCAAGAAGCCATTTTTTAAATGATGCTTGTCCAATAAGGTTCTCTGGGCACTTTCTAGGTTTGTTGACTGCTCGACTTCTCTGGGAGAGTAGCTGCTTTTTAACATCTATGCTGATGTGATGCAAGCCAAGGATCCTCTTCGCAGCGGTTGGTGTGGGGCTTCCGGGCTACAGGGGCTGGAGGCCCCAGCAGCTGAGCCAGCTGCAGCAGGTGCTGCCAGCTCTCCCTTCCTGCGGAGACCGAGGAGAAGATGCTCCCTCCAGTGGCTGGAAGCAGCATTGCCTGCAGGGAGCTGCTCACTGCAGAAATGTTTCCTCCGCAAACATCCTGTCCACCCATGTCAACCAAAGAAACCCAAGCTCCCCTTGTGCTCTCCTCTCTGCAGGAGGGAGGCTGATGACTGTAAGGAAGGTGAGAAAAGCTAAGATACATTGTTTTCCTATTTTAGCTTTTGTACTCCACCTCTGTCTCAGGGTCTGTGGTAGACTGTGTGGAAAGGGCAGGCTGTCTCTGGCCCGGAAGTTCTTCCATCTCTGACCCGGAAGTCTTTCCATTTCTGTCCATCTTTAACACAGAGATTCTAGCTCCAATGCTACCTATAGGGTCTCCAACACAGTCTGATGAGGTCATTTATTTCCCCAGTCTTGTAGAGGTTCTGCACCGCTGTTTCTTGGCATGGGCTTCTACAATATTGACCCATCCAGTTTTATTCAGGACTCTCAGCAAAGCTGGGACCCACAGGAAATGGCTTTATTATTGATAACTGCTTTTGATTCTACTATACTACCCTCCACTAAATACCCAATTTATCAATGGGTAGCAGATCCTTTGATGGGTGGATTGTGATGTGTGTGTCTAAGTGTGGAAACAATAGTGATGGTAGATGCAAGCTCCCTGGAACAGTGAATATTTTGTGTCATGACGTAAAGTTGATTTGCTGTGGGTCATGATTTAGGGTGCTCTTTCAGTTTGGGAGTAAGTAAGGATAAGTCCAAGGGGAGGTAAGGAGAAGGAGGAATAGCAGGTGACTGTTGTCAGCACAGGTCTCACCTTCTCAATGCGGGCATCATGGCGCCTGGCTCAGTGGCTGCCTGCGCACCTACACAGCACCTGCCCCCCCACTAACATTTGTGTTCCTGTGGGACTATGGGGAGCACTGGAACCCTCTTTCAGATCCTCAGAGTTTGTCCTGTTCTCATTTCATATGCGGTGCACCTCTGTCCCTTTACTCCCAGAAGATCTCTTACCTGTAGACACTTCTAGGCCCAACAAAGACATGCATCTCTCTCTTCAAATATACTCCTTAAGCATCAGTAATAAATGTTAGGTAGCACCGTATGAAAAGGACAATGTACCTCACTTTTAGGCTTCCAGAACATTCTTAAGAGTTTTCTCAACAGACTGCCCTTTGCTGGTAAGTTTAGTATAGCTAGCAACTGCTGATAAACAAGATTAGAGTTTTTTTGTGTTAGGACTCCAGGCTTTTCAGGTAAAAGAGAGACCTCATTTTTTTCTCTCTCTTTTTTATTCATGACAAACGGCGTCATTCCACGTGACTATTATACTTCCAAAGCCAAACACCATTCTTTCTTCCATATCTGTGGGTAAGGGGAGGAGATGGACTTACAAACCCTGCAGGGAGGTGATGCTCTCAACTGCTGATGTCCCCTTAAAATGGTAGCATGAGGTAATTAGGGCTCTAACTTCAATTATGAGTCTTAGCTACTATTCAAGGACAAAAACAACTACAAACACCCTACCTAATTGCCTGTTTCACAGTGGGATGTCTACAGTCTGTCTTCATGAACGTATTTTTCCCCAGCTACACTGATCTCACATCCTGGGCTTCCCGACCTGCCCAATAAGCTATTCTCACTACCTGGATCTTCTTTTCCTACCACCCTGTATCAGGAAGCCTCCTCCAAGCACCAGTTGGACGCTGCCCCAAGCTACCTGTGGGCTTCCACATCTGGCCTCGTTGTCTATTATAGAATTTCTTTCATTGTGCCTCGCAGGGAAATGGAAGGCTTTGTTTGTCTTTTCCTCCACACAACTGTATTTTTCTGGAGGATATGGGTCACATCCTAGTTATCTCTGTGTTCCACATAGCACCATCCATACTGAAAGGTCTGAGTCCCCTGGCGGTGCAGGGGAAGAAGCCCGGAGGCAGGAAGGGCCTGCCTTCCAGGCAGCATTCCCACGGTGGGGGGGGGACTCCAACCCTCCTTAAAAGAAGGACCCTCGGCTCTCCCACAGGCAGTCTCTTGCACAGACAGACTCACATTCCCTCCTTCACCCCTCGGATGGGCGTGGGATGGGCTGCTCAGAGAGGCCAGGCCCCTCGGGGTCTGCTCCGCTCCATTCCCACATTGAATAAAGGCTAATGACATTCATATTGGACTGCTCCGTGCTTTTGTGCGCAATGAAGGACCTGCCTTTTGATCTTACATCACGGTGCCAAACTGGGTCGTTTTGGGACCTTAGATCTGCGGCTTTTGAATTTCCGCAGTTAAGCCCTGTGCCACGATCTGCACCCAGCCCGATGAACGCGCCGCCTTTAGATCTCCACCGGGCAGAGACTGCGCCCCTCAGCCACATACATGGAGCCCGGCGCCAGCAGATCAGAAAAAGCCCCAGCACCCGCCCTGGCATGCCAGACCCAGAACTACCCCCGTGTCCCGCTCTGCCTTCAGCCATTCTGAACATGCGCTGACTCCGACATCTGTGCTAAGATCTGCGATCTGCCCCGCCTCGGTCTTCTGACTCAGCATTACAAACACTCGGTCTTCAGCGTTTCCCTCTGGTTCTGTGCTCTCAGCTTTTGGTGCTTACGTACTGACTTCTGGATTCTATGCGCTACCTGGACCCCGGCAAGTACTCTGGCCCTCTCGTCTACTGGGGGGGGGGCACGCCATGTGGCCTGGGCTCAGAGTCTGCCTGGTGTCTGGTACACGGACCTAACCACGCCATTCAACTGGCAGCCATCTGGGATTTACCCCAGCCACATGGTTCCCCCTGGGGGCGGCCACTTATAATCTGTTTTACCAGCCATGTGTTCACTCTAGGAGTTGGCTGCCATCTTAAACCCTTCCCATTTTCACTCCTGGCCAATCCTAGGAGTCAGTGACCATTTTAAAACCTCTTACAGCCCTTATTTCAGGCGACATCCCCAAGGCTGCTCCCGGCTCTGCAGCCTCTTAGCGCTTACACTGCATTAAGCTTCCCCTTCATTGAGTAAGTAGGTTCCTGCTTTTAGCCCCTTCCGGTCATGGGCTTCCAGCTGTTAGATAAATCCAAATATTTGGACAAGTTCTCTGCGATTGGCCAGGCCAATCTAGGGGTGTGTAAAGGGAATGGAGACATCTTTTCTCTGGCACACCCAAGCTGTTTCAGGATGCTAGGTGGAATTTTGGGACGCTGAATCCCTGCCTTTGTTCTTGGCCGCTAACTAGTTATGGAGGGAAGTCAGCCATCAAAAATTGACTCCCAGTCCGCACAAGGCCGTGTTTTGGTTAATCTCCAGACTCTGAGTTTATCCGGGGAACTGTCCCCTGAAAATCTCATTTTTCTTTGCACTAAGGTCTGGCCGACATATGATTTAGGTAATGATATTCGATGGCCCGAGATGGGAACACTAGATCTTAGGATGTTGGTTGCTCTCAGTAATTTTTGTACATGGTCTGCAAAATGGACAGAGATTTTATACTTACAGGCCTTCTGGTGCCTGCATTCCTGGCTTTCCTCCCCTCCTAGTTCTATTGCCTGGGTCATGCTGGCTGGGGATTCCCGCCAGCCATGACCGCCATCTTGGACACCACGTGGCAACTCACAGGCACCATCAGGTGGTCCTTCTGGGTCATAGGCTTGTAATTCTGATGATTCACGGCCGCCATTTTGCGGTGAAACGGGGGTACCAGTGTCTGACCTGGCTGAGTTACAGCCCTCATTTACTGATGAGCCTGACCCACAAGACCTCTTCTTATCATTGTGGTCATCATCTTCTTCCGGGGCAGCCTCTCACTCTAACCCACTCCTTTCTCCCCCACCTTCCTCCCTCAAGGGGCCAACCGTTACCTCCCCTTTGCCTACCCCTGTGGGGCACCAGACCCATTCCAGAGACCCTCCTTTTCTCCTAGCCCCACTTCATGAGGTGGCTGGTGCAGAAGGTGTGGTCCATGTCCATGTTCCTTTTTCCCTTCCTGACCTTACTCAACTTGGAAAGAGACTGGTTCCTTTTCTGCCAATCCCTCTGGTTTTATCAAGGAATTCCAACATATTGTACAAGCATATGATTTAACTTGGTGGGATCTTCATGTCATTCTAACCTTTTCTTTAACTCCAGATGAATGTGATCATATTCTGAAGGTGGCCAGGGAATGGGCCGATCAGGCTCACCTAACCAATCCACAGCTTCCTATTGGTACAGCTGCGGTTCCCTCCGAGGACCCCCACTGGAATTATAATGGCAAGGAAGGAATAGAAATAAGAAATTATATGATATAATGCCTTCTTGATGGTATGTGAGAAGCCTCCCATAAGGTAGTTAAATATGATAAGCTTAGGGAAATCACCCAGGGTTCAAATGAAAACCTGGCAGTTTTTCTTAATTGGTTACAAGAGGCTCTTACCCTCTATACCCTCCTAGATCCATCTTCTGAGGCAGGCTCGGTCATATTGGCCACCCATTTTATTGGGCAATCAGCCCCTGATATTCAGAGAAAATTAAAAAAGGCTGTGGACAGTCCTCAAACTCCTATCCGAGATTTGGTGAACATGGCACTTAAAGTTTTTAATTCCAGAGAGGAACAGGTGGGAGTGGAACGTACACTCTGAATTTGCCAGATGGCGGATCTATAGTCCCAAGCCCTAGAAGCAGCTCTGAGGCCAGTGGAGGGAGGGCAGCCCTCGGGACATGACAGCAAAGACAACCACCTCCAGGAGCCTGTTTCAGGTGTGGATTAAATGGCCTTTGGAAAGGCAAGTGCCTTTTGAAAAGCAGTAAGCCCCAGGTGCCTCAACACAGGGGGACCACCCTTCCGGGCCAGGACCCATCCCTGGCCCTGTTCGGCCTGGCCAAGGACTGACAGCTCCTGGATCCATCATCCTCCTTCCTCCATCCTCCTTGCTGGCCCAGGGTAACTCTACAGGTACAGGGCAAGCCAGTCTCCTCTTTGGTGGCCTGCTTAATCTTTCCATCCTTTCAGGTCCTTTCTTCCCTTCCCAAATCTCAGTCCAGGGGGATTGATGGCAAGCTCTCCTGCCTCTTCCCAAGGCCTAGGCCATATCTAAATGGGCTCCACTGCAACAGTCCCAAGACAAATTCTCTTGCATGGTGTTGGGACCTACTAAGCTTCGTTTTTCTTGGCATGACTCTCTTTGATGTTTATATTTTAGCAGGTCCACTTGTTTACATACTACGGTGCTCTCCCTCTTCAGATGCCAAACTGCCATAAGTATTAAACCTCTGAAATCTGTTACTGATGCTCCTGACACAGTAACATGTGTTCATTTGACCAGACCACTCACTGCTAAAAAGACTGATGTGTGGTCCTCTCAGGGAATTGCTGCTATTAATGACTCTGGTCTAATGAAAAACTGCTAAAGGGGTGGTGCATGTCTTCCTCAGGGAAATGCTGCTATTTGTATTAATAGATCTAGTGACAATCCACCTTATATCTAAAAGGGCTCCTGCCCAGCCTGGGATTCGCTCTCACAATTTTCTTTTTCTTTAATAGCACCTTGCCTGTTAAAGTCTCATCAAAAGCACATCACCAAGCTGTCCAGGGTAACCTCCAACTCTCGCTGAGCCACACCCACCTGCCCCCTTCCGGTGGACTCTGACCTCTCCTACCTGCCCCCTTTTGGTGGACTCTGACCTCTTCCAGCCAAGGGGTTCCCTTTAAGACACCCCTTCACACCAGGAAGTAGCTCTAGTCGAGTCTTCGCCCCTATCACCAAAAGGCCGGGATGAAAGGTCTGGGTCCCCTGCCGGTGCAGGGGGAGGAGCCCAGAGGCAGGAAGGGCCCACCTTCCAGGCGGCATTCCCACAGGGGGGGAGACTCCGCCTCTCCTTAAAAGAAGGACCCCCAGCTCTCCCACAGGCAGTCTCTTGCACAGATGGACTCACACTCCCTCCCTCACTTCTCAGAGGTGCAAGGGATGGGCTGCTCGGAGGGGCGCGCTCCCCCCCCCCCCCCGGGCTCTGCTCTGCTCCATTCCCGCATTAAATAAAGGCTAATGACATTCATATTGGACAGCCCCATGCTTTTGTGTGCCACGAAGGACCTGCCTTTTGATCTTACACATACAGTAGGTATTGAAAAGGTGTTCATGTTGAATGGCAAAAGGAGCTTCATGGTCATCTGGAGTTAGGTATCATTGTATGGTTGCAATTGAGGACTATTATTGTGAGCCTAGGACAGTAGGGCTGTTGTTGTTGTTGTTTTTAAGGTACTGAGGATGGAACCCTACTTCCGAGCTACACGCCCAGCCCTATTTTTTAGTCCTTTTATTTTTGAAACAGGGTCTCACTGAGTTGTGAAGTGTCTCTCTAAAGTAGCTGAGGCTATCTGTAAGCCACCATCCTCCCATCTCTGCCTTCCAAATGCTGGGATTACAAGCATGTGCCACCATGCTGGGCCCAGCAGGCTTTGTTTTAAATGTTGGTTCTATCAACGATCTCAAATAACAGTGGATTGAATTGACTTAGATATTACAAAATGTCCTACCTCCCATGGTTTCACTTGAAACAACTTTTGTCTTCAAAATAGCCCAGTAATTTAGATAGGGCAGATGCTACTCTTCTTTTTTTTAATGGTACAGGACATTGAACCTATAGGCTTTTTACCTCCATGCTACATCCCCAGCCCACCCCCAACCCTATCTTATTTTTTATTTTTAAACCAAGCCCTGCTAGGTTGCTGAGAATCTTATAAATGTCACTTGTACAAAAGACTTCCCTAGTCATATGATCCCTCTGCTGTTCTTCACAGAGCCTACTTCTTCTCTTTCAGGATATTTAAAAGTCTAATTATGCAGGGCATGGTGGGGTGTGCTTGTAATCCCAGTACTTGGGAGGCTGAAACAAGAGGATTGCAGGCTCATGGCCAGCCTCACCAACATAAGGTCCTCCACAACTTAGTGAGACCCTGTTTCAATATAAACAATAAAAACAGGGGATGTAGCTCAGAGGTAGGACGACCTTGGATTCAATCTCCATGAAGCTGTTTTGAACCTGTGATCCTTCTGTTTCACTCTTCCAAATACTGGGATTACAAATGTGTACCATTATGCCTGGCTTCCTATTTTTTTAGGCAAGGATGTGTTCAGAGTAGAAGTAGTTTGTCCAAGCTTCTCTTGGTAAGGAATTATGGTTTGTGATCTTCCCTTTACCCCTTTTTGACATTTTACCATCAAGCCACCTTGTGGGCCTCATGGTTTCTGGGTAAGTAAATGATCTCCAAGTACTTGCCCAGGGGCATCTGTGAGTAGGTTTTGGCCCCACTTTCAGATGGTGGCGACTTCCTGAGTGTATGACATTGGGCAACTCATTAACATGGACCTCAATCTCAATTCCTTAATCATGGAAATAAAGATGACAGTAGATGGCAGCTGCCTTAAATGGTGTTGTGAAGATTAATGAAATGATGCAGGGAAGTGCCCTGAGCTCCTGGGATAAAAGGCTTAGTAGAAGCAAAAAGTCTAATTATAATTTCTTAGCAGTTTCAGAGAAGCCGCTGGGAAGGCTAGTACTTGGTTCTAAATTTGGAGAGGATGCCTGCCAGTGATGGATGATTTATTTTTTTCAACTAGTGGCTCTAGCAGTCTCCAGCTTCTGCTGATCTTTATGGCTCTGCTCTAATACAGGAGCAATCAGTCTACTTTTAGGATCTCCTAAAAGTAGAGCATAGAGCTCCCAAAGTCCATGACCCCATCTCTGCTCCTAGGAAGGAGCAAGAGTAATAAATTTTGTCAGACATCAGATGGGGCTCTATTGATATTAGGGAATATAAATGCAGACTGTGGCTTCAGGGTGGGATTGTGATATAGGTCACTGAGATTGTAAAATATCTTCTTGGACCTTCCAGGAAAGGTTTTTCTTCCCTGGCTAAAGTGAGGTACAAAAGCCCTTCTAGTCTTGTCCTCAGCTTCTTATGTTTCATATTCTTCTTATGAATAAGACCATTCTTATTCACGCAGGAGCTTACTCTCTGTTGGCTTTGAAGGCTCTTTGGCTCCTCATTCTGTGTCTTAGCATTCTTTTTGCTCTAATCCTAACTATAATACCACAGTATTTTTGTGATCTCAGGGGTTCAGTCCATATGAGGCCAGTGTCTGAAGCTCAAGGCATGGCAGCGGGAAGCAGAAGGGATGGGAGCAGAGCACAAAAGCTTCACCCCTCACATTAACAGTAACACAAAGGGATGTTCTCCTCACATTCTGGGGGCCAGAAGTTGATAGGGGTCCTGCCCGTCAGGGGCAGGACTGATCAGGAATGTTGAGTGCCAATAGCTTGAATACACACACACACACACACACACACACACAGCCGGGAGTCAAGTCAAGCAAGTTATCATTTATTCCTCTTTAAGCAACATATATATAGCAAAAAACCACGAGGGGAATTCCCATGGGGAAATAGCCTAGCCTATCAGGATAAAGATCACTAGCACGTAGTTCACAGCCAATCCCAGGCCAGTACATGAGCCATTCATGTGTGCGGAAGCTCCTTTAAAGGTAAAAAGGGAAAAACCGCTCAGTCTCCCCACCCATAAGGAATGGGGAAACCACGCCTTTGTAGCTTCCTCCAGGCACCATCTTAGCCCCTTTTCTGCTGAATCATTTTACTGCGGAAGTTCTTAAACTTTACCTAAAGCTTTGCCTTAGCCTGCAGGCTGCTCAGGCCGAGGGAGGCTGCATCTCTTTAGGTGCTGTATGCACACACCCCAATAAGAATGAGAGAGAGAGAGAGAGAGAGAGAGAGAGAGAGAGAGAGAGAGAGAGAGAGAGAAAGAAAGAAATCCAGAAAATTAGGTACCATATATATGATTCCTGAGGCCACACCTCCAGGGACTCACCTTCTCGAGCTACACCCTACGGGTCCAGGCATCTGATAAGATCAATATCAGCCCTGAACATTAATACATGAACTCTTCAGGGGCATTCTGTATCTAATCATCATCTTCTGTGTCAACCCAGGGCCCTGTTCTTCCCAGCTCTGGAGAAATAGTTATCCCTTTAGTTCCCTGATTGATCCAGCCATGAAGAAAAATATCTAAAAAAAAGAGAGAGAGAGAGATGAGTTTCTTCCCGATTATTTGCATTAATCAGAGTGGACCTGTGGGGGAAACATTAGAAAGCATAAGACCCTTTCAGGAGCCCAGTGTGGTTAGCAGGACACTCTCTCTTGATAAGCACATTCCTGAAATGTGCACAACAAATGACCATTTTGGCCTCCAGTTGTCTTTCTCCTCTTTTAGGGTCACTGTGGAGTAGGGTATACAGAATAAGCTAAGAACATTCAACATTTAATGACTAACCCTAGAGAGGAAATCAGAAGATAAACTGCTTGTCTCGAAAAGCAATAGAACGTTGAAAGTGGCTATAGCTTTCATGGCTACCTCTAAGGAAAGGACCTATAAGAAGTCAGTAGATATCTAGAGATGCTTAAAAGAATGATAAAGTACTTGAGATAATTAGAGAATCCCCCAAACACCACAAATTAGGAAGATTAATGCTGAAAGGGATGCTCTGAGGCCCATTTGTTTGCAAGGGATATGATTTCAAATGATAAAGTTGACTGGAGAATTTCCCAGACCTAAATTGATCTAGAAGACCTTAAATTGGCTTTCTCTCTGTGCATGAGACAGAGATCTGTATTTTGGTTGCATTTTAATACGGAGAAACTTAGTTCTCCTGAGATTGAAATGTGCTGGTTCTTAGGTAATTAGGATTCTTTCCCAGTTTAAATGAAAAAAAAAAAAAAAGGCTTTGCTTTATACTTGGAGAAGAAAGTGGAATGTCTGTGGAAGCCAGTAGAAATCTTACCTGTGAGCCAACTCATTAAGATGAATAACAAATGAATAAACAGAAACAGTCTAGGGCTATGCTCTGTGCACACATTCATTGACAACATCACTGTGTGCATGTGGAGTCTGACTCAGATTAATAGGGAAGTTTCAGCTTTCCTTTGCCTCTCAGGTCATGGGTTTTTCCTTTCATCCTCAGTGATTAATGATCATCTATCACTCCAACTACCCCAAATCTAGCTCTGGTGATTATCTGTTTCTTTGGTTGCCCTGATGTAATCATTGAGGGGAACGTCACTAATGGGCCATGGAATGGTTGGCACAATGTGTGGATGGACTGATTTAGGCTGAGTACTAAAGTGACCCAGTTTATTCTTTTATAATAAGCCATGAAATAAGCCAGAACTTGCAGGCTTAGTAATTCAGTTGTTCTGAGTTGCTGTTTAATATGAGATGAGAGGTACCATGAATACAGGTAATGCCCAGTGTTATTTCTCTAAGTTCCTTAGATATTGTTGAGGCCTTGCTCTGTATCAGGTGCTGAGCTAAGTTATGAGAAGGTTCTGGGGAGGGATCAAAGATGAACAAAACATCATTTTATTTATTTGGAAAATGAGGTACTCAGGCTTCAGACCCTACTTTCCTCAACTCAGGAAAAAGGCTTAAGAAACATCAGGGAGCCAGGCATAGTGATGTATGCCTGTAATCCTAGAACTTGGGAGGCTTAGACAGGAGGATTGCAGGTCTGAGGACAGCCTCAGCAATGGAGCTAGACTTTCAGCCACCTAGCAAGATCCTATTTCAAAACTAAGCCAGGTATGATGGCATACACCTGTAATCCCACTACTTGGGAGGGTGAGATGAGAGGATCACAGGTTCAAGGACAGTCTCAGCAGTAGTAAGACTCTCGTCAACCTAGCAAGACCCTGTTTGAAAATAAAATAAGGCTGGAGGTATAGCTCAGAGGTAGAATGCTCCTGGGTAACACACACACACACACACACACACACACACACACACACACACACACACCTAAAAAGACTAGAACACTCCTGTATTCAATCTCCAGCAGAGAAAGAAAAAAAGAGGATCAAAAAGTACAGAAATATGTATGACCAATGTGTGAAGACTCATAAATATGCCAGGCAAGCTGAGGAATGGTAGAAAGAGTACAGTTCAAAGACAACATATTTGTTACTCAGGGCTGCTCTAACAAGGTGCCACAAGTTGGTGGCTTACAATATCAAGAATTTATTCTCTTACAGTCTGGATGCCAGAAGTTGAAAATCAAAGTGTCGGTTGAGTTTGTTCCTTTCTGAGAGTTTAGAAGGAGAATCTATGTTTGCCCCTTCCCTAGCTTCTGGTGGTTACTGGCAATTCTTGGAATTCTTTGGCTTGAAGTTATATGGCCCTAATCTTTATAACCTTTGACATATGCCCTCTTCCCTCTGTGCCTGTCTCTGGCTTTCTTTTCCTCTTCTAATAAAGACAACAGCAAATATTGGACTAAAGACTTTCTCTATTCCAATTTGAGCTTATCTTGACTAATTATATCTGTGATAACCATATTCCCAAACTACTTCCCATTTTGAAGTTCTGGAATGGATTTGAATTTTGGGAGGACCCTACTTAATCAAACATTTCACAAACACACCAACAAATTTTGACAAAATTAACAGGACAGGATAAGGAGGAAATGAAGTGACATGTTCCCAGGAAGGAAGCAAATAGAAGTAAAACAGTTTTCTTACTCCTGTTTCCTGAGTTAAACTCAAGCACCCACAGTGTAAATTGGGGATATTGCACAAGTGATATCGTAGTTAATTTCAAAGGGAGAAGGGGAGACATTTTAAATTATAAATTGGGTAAAATTCATTCTTTTCTGCCTTTTAGTATTATTGGAGGACACCCTGGCTTAAACTTTACCTCTAGAGAAACAGGAAGAGGATGAGAAAAGGAAGTAGGAAATTGGCAACGTAGGTGGTCCCTGGGCTCAGGAAAACAGAAATGGGACTTTTTATGGCTCTTTCTGACTTCAGAGTAGCCCTCTTATACTTCACCTGAGTCTCTAGGATCTGAAAAATGTTGAGTCCAGGGGGCAGATGACTAAACAAACAGGCACGCAATAGCTACAATACCAGTGCATGTGTGAGTTTCAGGAGCAATGGTCTGGGTCAGAAGGTGTCTATTTTAAGCAGCATTTTTACTGTTGTCACTCAAACACTGATGCACAAGACTTAGAGGAAGGAAAAGTTTATTTGTGCATAGTTCTGCAGATCTCAGTATCTAGATTCTATGTCAATTTGCTTCCAAGCAGGAGCCCAGACTGGAGATTCTCAGGAATCAAAGCAGGAAAACCAGTGAGAAAGAGTGAGAGAGCAGATGCTGCAGCTGGGTGGGATAGGATACATGCTTGTCCCAGCCACGGCCCCAGGGACCCTTCTCCAGGGACTGACCCAGCTGCCATAACATGAGATCTTGGGAGACATTTTAAATACAAACTATAATAGCTTCATACGATAGAACTTGAAGTATGACTGTGTTTCTGAGTGTGGAGGTGGGGGCAAAGAACCATAGACTACAGTGCTGTTTTAGGTCTCTGATCTAAAATATTTGAGCAGTTAATTTTGAAGAGAAATGAAAGATGGCAAATTATTCAATGAAATTCATTATTACTCATGGGCAAAAAAAAAAAAAACACACATGTAGGGAATATGTACTTTTGATGAGGGATCAGTAATAATCATTCTATCTATACCAGTCAAACCACTTGATTAGTTTTGTTCTCCTTAAGAGTTGTTGTTGTTGTTATATTAGTTAGGATAAAGTAGTCAAAACTGAAGCTGAAGTAGTGAATAACTTCAAATAACTCAGTGATTAATGGTATAAAAGTTGATGTCTATGTCATGTGACAGCTATCATTTCTATCTCAGGCCACAGGCCAGTGGAAAGACCCTCATCAGAACAGTCACTCAGAGACCCACGCAAGTAGAGGATGCTTCTTGGCACAGAGTTGAAAGGTCATTGCAGTAGGGAGAAGAGAATATGGAAAATCTTGCTTTGGCTCTTAAGGCTCATGCTCACATTTCATCACCTAAATAGTTATACAGCCATGCCTAACTATAAAGTGCTTAAAAAATGCAACCTTACCTTGTACTTGGTAAGAGAATACCTCAGTCCATTTGGGTTACTATAATAGAATATCACAGACTGAGTGGCTTAAACAGCAAACATTACTTACAGCTTGGAAGTCTGGGAAGTCCAAGATCAAGGATTTGATAAAATAGAGTCTTGGTAAGGGCTCTGTTTTCCTGGCTTATCTTGCTGGCTTATCCTTTGGCTATCTTATCCTTCCTTACATGGACAAGAGAGTGAGCTCTCTGTCTTTTTCTATTTATAAGGACAAAAATTCCACAGCGAGGACCACACCCTCATGATCTCATTTAAACCTAACTACCTCCCAAATGTCCTATCTCCCTGATGATACCATTGGTATTGGGGGTTTCAACATAAGAATTTTATAAGGGTGCAAACATGAAGACCTTTATTTAGCAGTATTGGGAATGGAACCTAGGGGCATTCTACCTCCAAGCTACACCCCTGCCCTATTTTTTATTATTTATTTTGAAATAGGGTCTCACTATGTTTCGGGGGGCCTCACTAAGTAGCTGAGGCTGTCCGTGAACCACGATCCCCTCATCTCAGCCTCCTGTATGCTGGGATTACAAGCGTGCCCACCATGCCAGGCTTTGAAGACCTTTATAGAGAACTGGAATATCTGAGAACAATCCAAGTGACTATCATGATTTCTTCAGTTTTATATTTCTTTTTTCAGTTTAAAGTTACTATACATTGGCATTATCATTCTCTTTTGTTTGAGAGAGAGAGAGAGAGAGAGAGAGAGAGAGAGGGGAGAGAGAGGAGAGAGAGGAGAGAGAGAGGAGAGAGGAGAGAGAAAGGAGAGAGGAGAGAGAGAGAGAGTGTTCTCCCCCATAAAATGAAACACTAGCCAAACAACTGAATTTAATATTGAGAAAACTCTTAGAGCATGACCATGAGTTTAATGCTGTTTATAAGCAAAGACTTAGAGCAGGAGGACAAAATTTATGGCCAGTCCTTGAATAGTCTTATGATGATTATTTAATAATTTAGACTCCCAAGTGTGCTAGTTAATATAGAGGAGACAAAATAATTTACTTAAACTTGCTATTTTTCTAGCTTACTCAGTTAGGCCTTATTGGAAAACGTGGCCAGAGATGTAATGTAATTGATGTGTACCTCATTTAGATGGTTATGTTTCTCCTGTAGTGGCATTTTAAAGTCTAGTCTATCTTTGGATAGGGGAAGTCTATAAAGAATTCTATGCTATGAGTTTCTATTTCTGCAACCTCAAATTTATATTTGGTTTAGTTTTCTCTTTTAGATCAAGTGGCAGATTCCCATAATTTTCTTTTCTTTCATAGGAAAGTAGTCCAAAGTTCTAGGCAGGTCCTAGGTACACTCTCAAGTTAATCAAGGCAATACTAAAGGATGATACCTAATGAAGTTATATTTTAGTGGAGCCTCAAGATTCACCAATGAACTCTAATAGTGAGGACAGCACTGAAATGAGAAGAGAAGAAATGAATATTAGATTTTGGTGCCAAGAATCCAAGACACCTTGCCTTTTTTTTTCTCCTTCAGAAAAGGGATGCTCTAATAATAGCAGTTGGATTTGCACTTGTGCTGTGCTATTGCTGTTATCTACAGTGAAGAACAACTTTGAATAATGAACCATCTACCTTCACAGCAGGAAACTGTGCTACAGGGAGCAACTCAATGATGATGTATTTAATAATTAGAAATATGAGCAGGAATTGACCTTCCAAGTTGGATATATTATTATTCACTTTACCTGCTCAGTGTCACAGTGGGCGCTGTCACAGAGACTGTGACTAAAAACCCTGATAAAGACTTCTCTGCCAAGTTCCATAAATAATCCGTTTGCCAAATGCACCTGAGATGTACATGGCATATGCTTAGATCTATGTAGGGGTCTGGATGTGGTAAGTGGCCTTGAGTTTACAGAGCATTTGTACTCTGTTTGTAGGTTTGGGACATACTGTAAATGTGGCAGTGTGCCAGTGTCCTCAGGATATCTTCCTGCTCTTTTGAGGGGAGATTAACCTGGGCTATAAAAGGCCCTGTTAACCAAATTCTGCCAGTGATATCTAATTTTTAAAATAATTTTTGCCTCTTATACTAAAATCATGCTTTCAGGAAAGAACAGAATGGAGTGTTGCAAGTACGCTCTCTCGTTTGTTCTTAGGTGATGCATGCTTACCTATTTTGCTGTTTCCTGTTTAAGTCAATCTTCAGTTTTTCAGGGCTGAAGGTGGAAAGGGGATAACAATAATCCATGCTTAATAACGCCTTCAGAGATCACTTTCTGTGTTACTATTTTTGGAGGAGCCCATGACCTCCATGTCCAAGGTGAGTATTTTACACAGAGCTTCCATTTTGTTTTCTGGTTTTTGGTCAGTGCTTTGCTTATGACTTAACATGCTAATGTGTGCAAAAGCATCTAACACCATGCCTCCCATACAGTAGGTGCCAAATAGTTGTCATTTTCTTTCACAATTTCCTTTCCTGAATTTCTCAGCAGCAGGAACGTCAGTCTGAAGCATTGTGATGCTGCCCTTTGTGCCTCCTCAGTGTAATCAATATTCATCCTCAGATAATGCCTCTCATTTGAGAATTTCATCTTGTACTGATCGTCATTGAGTCCATCAGTCAAAGTCCCAAGAAACCAGTGGAAAATGTGAAAAATTGAGGTTGATGAGGCTAATCCTGGAGGTAACCACCAGGCAAGCCCCCTGGTATCCCCGGGGGTGGGAGTAGTGAGGAATAGCAATTAGGATGAGAGAACTTGGTTGCATATGGGCCTGGCAGGGAAACTTGGAGGATTGCATCACGTTCCTGGGGCAGCCAGGGAATGTCAATTGGGAGAGACAGAAGGAAACCATGCAGCCTTCTCATGAAGGTTAATTCTTTCACTCTGCAGGGCGGCTCTTTGCCTATGGAGCCTCATGTTAAGGGGACTTCACCAGACTGGTGCATATGTTTGATGTTTGAGTGGAGTATGGAGTCCCTCTCTGAATGCCATGCTTTTGCTGTTGTGCCTGAAGACCAGTGGGAACTTAATGCTGTTTCTCCCCAGTCTCTGCGACCTCTCTGCATGCCCTACATCCGTGGCATCACATGAATGGAAGTGTCTCTTTCCAGCCATTTGGTGATACAATCTTCCTTACCCCCTGCCTGGAACTGTGAGAGAGCTGCTCATACTCTGCCAAGTCAGATAGAGGACTGCACCACCTGTGACCTGCCGGACTACAGTGGCACATTCAGAGGGCCTGTGTATGCACTCAAACCACATGCCATAGACCAGTAAAGAAAAGAAAAATTCCACAAAATAAACACTGGCTAATGGATAGGAAAACTGCAGTGTGTAGGCCTGTGTTTTTAGTATACATTAGAAGTGACAAGGGCACAGAAAGTTATTTTTTATTACAATAGATTTAAAAACATATTGAATACATTTATGTGTACATTTTGTAAGTATACATTTTAGGGCAGCTGTAACAAACTGAGTGTAGCACAAATTGGGTGCTTAAAACAACAGAATTTCATTCTCCCATAGTTCTGGAGGTCAGAAGTCCAATTCAAGAAGTTGACAAAGTTAGTTTCTTCTGGAGCTCAGAGGGAAAATCTGTCCCACCTCCTTATCCCAGCGACTGGTGGTTGCCAGCAATCTTTGGCATTTCTTGGCTTATAGAGGCATCAAACAATCTCCAGCTCCATCATCACATGGGTTTCACCTCTCAAAGTTTGTCTCAGTGCCCAAACCTCTCTCTGTATAAGGATACCTGTCACTGGATTAGGGCCCATCCTAATCCAGTATTACCTCATCTTAACTTGATCACAACTCTAAGCAAAGACTATTTTCAAGTAAGTTTTCACTCATAGGCACTGAGGATTGGAACCCAAACGTATCTTTTAGGAGGATACAATTCAACCCACAACAGACTCAAAGACAATACAGTTAAAATAGAGTTTTTTTCAGTAGTTGGTGCTAGAACAATTGGATTTCTATGTGTAGGAAAGAAAGACTTCAATCATACCTAACAATTTATAAAAAGAAATAAGATTAAAATGGATACAGACCTAAAAGTAAAACTTAAAAGAGACAAATTTCAAGAAGAAAAATGGGAAAACATTTTTGTAACCTTGGGTTAGGAAAATATTATTTAGAAATGTTATAAAAAGATGGGTGTAATGATGCATGACTATAATCCCAGTACTTGAGAGTCTGAAATAGGAGGATCACAGGTTCAAGAGCATGCAGTAACTTTGTGAGACCCATTTCAAAATAAAAAAAATAAAATCGAGCTGTGGATATAGCTCAGGGGTAGAGTGTTCTTGGGTTCAATCTCCATGACCAAAAAATTATTCTATATAGAATAGGGGGAATGGAAGAAAGGAAGGAAATTGAGAATTGAACCAAAAATGATTACTGGAGTTGGGAAAAAAGGGAAAAGATGATTTGTCAGATTCTGTTTTCCAATAAATGTCATAATATTATTTCTTCCTGTATCATAACTCTGATAGTTTCCACTGAGAGGTACAGTCTGTTTTTTCTTCTTCAATATAGGGAGGCTGTGAGACTACCCATTCAGATAGTACTGTGTGCCTTCTTAAGTTTAAAGGGTGATTCTGCTTCTTACTGGTTTTCTTGTGATACTCCTTTTTGGAACTCAGCCCCCATGCTATAAGGATGTTCAGGCAGTCAGGTGAGGAGGTCTGGATGACAGTCACTCCCTCAGGCCCTAGTTGACAGCTAGCAGCAACCACATGTGTGGATATGCAAGTCTTTGGGTGAGCTGGGTCCCAGACCTTGTATCACTCCTAGCCTTTCAGTTCCACAACTGAGGCCCCAGACATTGTAGAGCACAGACAAGGTATCTTTGATGTACTATTTCTGACTTACAAAATATTTTAGCCTAATCAAATGGTTATCACTTAACACAACTAAATTTGGTGTTTTGTTTGTATTTTTCAGAATACACCAAATGGTAACTGTGTACATAGGTGATAGGAAATAAGGAGAAGAAATGGAAATAATAAAAGAAAAACAAAGATCTAGTTCTCTTGAAAGATCAAAAGAGATTCTATGGGTAGATGCACTGGTTTTTGAAAGTGAATACTCCAGAGAAGCAGTCTGAGGCTATCTGGGACAGGAAGAAGAGCCCTTGGAATCCTGGGCATCAGTACAGTGGCCGCATAGCTCATGGATTGAGGTGGAAAAAACACTTTCACCCCCAACCATATGATCATCCTTTAAAACCAATAGTATGACCAAAAGGGACAGGATTTTCCAACCTTTTATCCCAGGAAGAAATATTTAATAAAAATTATGGGGTTTTATGTTGATGTTGTAGTTAATTAGCATTTACTTTTTGTATAAATTGAACAAGAACCATATAGAAGTCTTAGTAGTAGCTCTTTTTTTTTTTTTTTTTAAAAAAGGACCCCTTTATCTCACTTTGTCCACTCCCTATATGAAAACCTTGATCCTTAAGGAGCAAGCAGAAGCTTCTGAAATCCTGGTGTTTGTTCCTAAAGATATCTTAAAAATTCCTTGAACTCTGTTATGTAAATGACAAATGGATTTGAGAATGCATTGATTTGCAGTGAGAACTGCTTGGACTGTCTATTTTGTGTTTACGTAGTTTCAGCACTATTTGGACATCCTGTGAACTGACATTAAGATCTCGTTCTTTCTCACTAGTGAATTAGTGACAATCTTTAATCGATGCGCCTGTACTGATTTTTGCTTATCTGAATTCTGCTTTGGGGATATTTGTAGGTTCTTCCTTGTATAAGCCATTCTATTTTTGCCTTTTTGATTCAGAAAATTCACTGTGAATTTTTATTTTTGCTAAAGTTCGCATTTGGGATAGTTACAAACTGAGTCTAAAGAGCCTCTGCCAGCTGGTACTCTATTTAGATGTATGCACCAATAAAAATTTTTAAAAATTGATATGAGTAAAAAAAAGTTATCTGATTCCTACATGTTTTTGTTTCCCTCTAACATCTTAATTATATGCTACCTGCTTTACCTGTTAAAAAGAAACAATAGGATAATTTTATAGTTCTTTGGCCTTACCTAATACACTATCTGTAAGTGGTGATGATTACCTCCCTTTTTCCCTTTCTTCCATTCTTCCTTCCTTTTTCCTTCCATCTTTTTTCTTCTTTCTTTCTTTCTTTCTTTCTTTCTTTTTTTCTTTCTTTCTTATTTATTTCTTTACCAGAGGGATCAGCATTTGTGGCACATTGTGGCAGCAGAAAGGAAATTTAAAACTCCTCATTTGGAGGGAAGGGGCATCTGCTTGCTTACAATAAAAGCCAAAATGGAGCTCTTGTTTTCTGTTTCTTTCACACTTCCTGTATTATGCTATTAAACATCCACCCAGGGACCAAAAGATCCAGGAAATTCTGTTTCATTACTACATGCACAGTATCACAGGGACCACATCTACAGGATGTGTGGCATGACAACCCCCTGTAGTTAGTATAACAGCTGCTCCCAGTTGTAAGGCACGGGCCACAAAGTGAGATAGTCACAAGATTGTCCTGAGCTTGTGGAAGAAAGGAAGAATATTATAAAGTTTAATTTACCCACATTTACATGATTGGTATGCTGCAAAGCCTAGTTTGGGCTCAAGCTCATAATATGTTCTTCTGTTTTGTTGAATTTATTTAGTTTTGCATTACCTGTTACCCTCAAGGAGGATGAGTAAGACCTGTCTGCCTTTCATGGAAAGAAAAATTCATTTTACAGGAAGCTGAAGATGACAATTTGTCTGGCTGTGAGTATACTATGTAGTAGGCACAAAATCACATCCTCCTTGCTCCTCATTCCTCATCTGCCTTTTCATATGTTCCATCAGCATTCTACATTTCTGCTAAATTTCTTTTGTAATAGAAGAGATTCACCATGCTACTCCATTGATAGAATGGGTCCCAAGTGGGTTGAAAGTCTAAACTTTGTATGTTTGAGAGAGAAAGAGAGAGTGTAATTATATATCACATGTTCTCAAAATGTGGTTCCTGAACAAGCAACATCCATATTACCTGGGCAGTTGCTAGAAAGTCAAGTTGCTCCAGATATACCAAATAAAAAAGTCTGGGAGTAGGTACTTTAACAAGTTATCCAGTTGATTATGATACACATTAGAATTTGAGAACCACTACTACGATAAAAATTCTCAGAAAGATATTTTTGTCACAATCCTCAAATGTGAGCATAATTATGCAGAATATTATTAAGACATAATATTAAAGAATGATGTCTCCTCCATTATATACCTACTTGTTAGGTATATGCACATTTTAAGCTTCTACTTTATGCAAAAGACTAATAACTACCACAGTAAAGTGAATAAAGTAGAAAGTAAAGGTGAATAAAATATTATCCCAGCCTTCCTGCACTTACCAAGAGTGAACAAACTGGTCACATTTGATTTGACAATAAAACAGAGATGAAAATAACACAGTAGTCTACTTTCCTGGTGGCTGTGTATAATGTCCTCTCACAAAAGAAAAAATATGGTGAATTCATCATTGTGTCATTGATATTACCAAACTATCCTTTGCTCTTTCTAGAGATGTAAGAGTGAAGTATGTATATTAAAACCTTAACAGTTGGAAACAGAGCATTCACCTGGTCAATGACCTGAATGCACAACCTCATACTTCTTTGACATTGCTTCAGTGTCAGTCCAGGGACCTGAGGCTAAATCAGGACCATGAAGTCATCTTCTAGCTGCTCAGCAATTAGACAAATTTGCAACAAACTTTCCCTTCTATTTAACTTTTATTAAAAGAAGTACTAAGGTACTGAGGTGCAGTACATCATATTTATTACCAAAATTATTAACAAATATACAAAACTTATACATGTAATTTTCTTACATCCATTTTTTCTCTATAATATTGATTTTTGTTCAAGTAGGTTATCTACAGTATGTAAACATCCCTTGGATTGACCTCACACAGATTAGGAAAGCCCTCTAACCCATGCTTTTATCAGATACTTGTTTTTATTTGGCTTTCATTTGTAGCATCTAATCTCCACATTTGGCACATGGAAGAGACATCTACAGTGCAAAAGAGGCAGATTTTCTGGTTTCATTCTGAACACTTTTGCTGGGGCATAGTTAAAAGAGTCGAGAGAACAGAAGCACTCTAACTCAACGGTGCTGGGTTAGCTGTAATGCCAACAACTCTTGGTTCAGCTACTAAACTTAGCACAAAGTCAATCTCTCTTTCTTCTCCCACCCTCCCACCCATCCCCCATGCAAGGCCCTTCCCGTCTTAATCTCCTCTCCAAGCATTAAAAGAATTTCCATCCATCCCAGAACAAGTAGGTTAATTTCACCGAAGAACAATATATATTGTTTCAGTGTTCTTTTGTGTGGGTTGGTTTCTGTGGTTTGATGATCCAACAAAACTCTTACATGGAGAATAAAATAAGATTAAAGAGCGGTAGGAGAGTAGAACTTTCTGTGCTCACCTGCCATCTTTGTATTTAAGACCACAGGCTTCTTGTGGTGACAAAGCAACAATGGCCTTGGTGACTAGAAAAAAATAAAAGGAAGAAGAAAGAAAAAGGCCACGTTTGCCTAACACCTTGGATTCTTTCAATAAGAGATCGGAAAAGTTAAAGAGAAAAAAAGCAATTGGAGATTCTGTCCTCTTTTTCCTGGGCTTCCTTTTGATGATTAAAATTATTTTAACCAAGTAAAGCTGATCCAGAGAGAGCTCTGTTCGCCCCGCTCGGCCCCATCCTCACTCTGTTGCACAGTATTGCTCGTGTGGTCGGCCGCACCTCGTCTTCCGCGAAGCAGCCTCCGAGGACGGCTAGGTTTGGACGCGCGCGCGCCTCCAGGCTTCCGTCGCTTCCGCTTCCGTCACCAGCGCGGGGCGGACCCTTCCGGCGCGCCATAGAGCTCCGCCAGCTTCCGGAAGCGGGGCCCCCAGTCGGTCAGGAAGTCGAAGCTCTGCTCGGAGTCCGACGTGGCCGACTGCAGGGAGCTCAGGGACCCTGCGACCGAGCCCTCGCCCTCGAACATGTACGTCTGCAGGGAGTCGAAAGGGGGCGCCCACAGGTCCATGTCGGCCTCGTAGAGTTTGGCCAGCACGTAGCTGTGCACGGTGCTGTTGACGGCGCACGTCTGAGGCACGTAGCGGGAGAGGCTCTCGATCTCGGGCAGCATGTCCTGCCGCGTCTTGGGGGCGGCTCCGGCCTGCGCCTCTCGCGGATTCCACATGGCCGCGATGTCGAAGGCCTCGGTGTCCTCCTCGCCGCCGCCCTCGTCGTCGTAGCGGACGATGTTTTCATGGATGTTCTCGTCGTCGTCGATGATGTACGGCTGCTTCCGGTGCCGCCTCATGGACAGAATGAGCAGCACCAGCACTGAGGACAGAGGACAGGGTGGTTACAGGAGCCGAGAGCCTGTGTGTGCGCGTGTCACGGGGAATACTCTTGGTTAATCAATCACAGGCGCTGTGCGACGTGGCACAGTATATGGGAGGGTGAGACAGGACAGTCGCAGGTTTGAGGCCGGCCTCAGCAACTTAGCAAGACCTTGTGTCAAAGTAAGAAAATAGGGCTGGGGGATATCACAGTAGTAAAATAGCCCAAGGTCTCCTCCTCAGAACCCCCACCAGTAAATAATTAAATCAGATATGCAGGATTAATTCCATAAATTTTAAACATCAAGAGTTAAGAAGCTCAAGTTTGCCTGGTTCTCTCTTTCAGCCATGTTAGATTGAGAGCTCGTGGACAAATGAAACCTTGTCTTTCTAAAGTTTGTTCTGTTAAGAAGTTGCATATAATCGGGCATGGTAGCTCGTGCCTGGAATCCCAGTACAATCCTAGTACTTGGGAAGCTGAGACAGGAGGATCACAGGTTCCAGGCCCGCCTCAACAACTTAGATCCTTCAGCAATTTAACAAGATCCTGGAACTGGGTAAAGGCTAAAGTGGTGTGCACATATATGCCTCTGGCATCTTGTACCCCATTAAGATGTATAATTACAATGCACCAATTAAAAAAGAAAAAGAAAAGCCACTCCAAAGTAGTAGAAGAAAAGAAGGAAAAAATATAAAATAGGGTTGGGCATGCAGCACAGAATGCCTCTTAAGTTCAACTTCCAGTACCCCAAACAACAAATCAAAAAAAAACTTTTACTTAAGGTCTCTTTAGGTCAGCTTATTGCTTTGAAATAATTGTGTATGTGTTGGTGGTGTTAGAGATACACACCCAGCCGACCTATATGAAATCTTGTTAAGAAAGCACAAAGTTCTATGGCTTGTCATGAAGATACACTAAAGATCAGATCACATACTCTGTTTATATAATAACAAATATACATCTCTCATGTGAAAATCTTACTATGTGGGTGGAATTCTGTATCATAAGATTCTAACTCAGTAAATATAACCACACATTAATGAATGTAGACACATAGGCTAAAGATGAGCTAAAATCATTGTCTTTTTATACCTTCTCAAAAAAGAAGAGCATAAATGAGATGCAGTAACTTCCCTTCCTCAGGAAAACCTTTCGTTAGAGAAATGGTTGTGGCTTCCTGGATCTAGTAGTTTTCATGAGGGAAAGAGTGAGCAGTCACAATTTATATAATTCATCATGTTATCAAAGAAGCACCACGCTGTTAGATGTGCCCTTGCAGGTTTGAATAAAATTTTATCCCAACGAATACATTTTTTCCCCAGGACGTGTTCACTGGGATTTAAAGGAGAGATAGAGATAATCCCATTGAGCTGTTTATCTCTGTGACTGAAAATGTTTTCCTAGAAGTGTGTGGAGGTTTTAGCTGTAGAACTGCTATCGATTTTTTTTTTTTTGGGGTGCACTTTGTTTCAGCTGGTGAACAGTGACAGTTTGACAGCACTGCAAAATAAGACTCCATTTTATCCAAGGGAGAAAAAGTGGAGTACAGTCATAAGAATAGTAAGCTATTACAGACCGAATAATAAAATTTGCAGTGATTTTTAAAAAAATGTTTGAATATAGGCCGAGCCTTCTGTATAGATAGCAATTTATGAAGTTAAAACCTCATATTTTTATGACCAATTTAGTTCACAAAATGTACAACCAGAATATAATTACATGTTTGTGTATTTTCTGAAAAATATGAGGCATGGACTATAACTGTGGCATTTTGAGGGGAAGAGACTAATAGAATGCTTAGAAGTGGGGGCTTGATGAGCCAGGCGTGGTGGCACACGCTTGTAATCCCCACACTTGGGAGGCGGAGACAGGAGGATCGCACCAGTGGCACTGGCTTAAGAGACACTGTTTCCAAAAATAAAATAGGTCTGGGAGTGTAGCCCGGAAGTAGAAGGGCTTCCAGGAACCCCAGCACCACCAAAAAAAAAAAAAAAAAAAAAGTGGAGGCTTGAACTGAGCATCAAAGGCTGTAGTGTAATTTACACCAAAAACAGGATGGAAAAATGGGATTTTAAAGCTGGTCATGGAAGTGGTCACTCATTCAACATAGCCTCTTGATGCAATCAGAAGACATGGTAGCCAGATGCGGTGGCACACACCTGTAATCCCAGTACTTGGGAGGCTGAGAGAGAGGAGGATTGCAGGTTCAAAGCCTGCCTAACAACTCAGGATCTCAGCATCTTAGCAAGACCCTGTTTTCAAAATTAAAAATAAAATAGGATTGAGGGTATAGCTTAGAAGTAGAATGCCCCTGGGTTCAAGTCCTAGTTTAAAAAATAAAGATTTAATTATAAGTATTGCATTATGCCACAAATATCAGATTTGGGGAAAATCATCTCATTTAGATGAAAGGCTTCTCTAATTTCCTGACAAAGAGAATTGGTTTTAGGAACATCTTGTTTGTTTGTTTATTTATTTATGTACTGAGGATTGAACCCAGGGCCTAATGTATGCTAGGCAAGCATTATACTATTGAACTACATCCTTGGCCCTTTAAGAAATCTTGAGACGATCTCCCTAAGCTGTTCAGGCTGTCTCAAACTTTCAATCCTTCTGCTTCAGCCTCCTAAATAGCTGAGATTACAGACATGTGCCACCATTCCTGGCTGAATGTGTTATTATTTACTACAGGCACAGTGAGATTTTCTATGGAGTGGATACATATTTGAGATATGAATACAGTTCTGCACAATAAAAATTGTCAACAGTGTGTTTATATAGTTTGATGATGACCTGTTACATTTTTGACAAATCAACTCTTAAATCTACTCTTACAGAGCTTTATGTATTATATTTAATATGGAATTTGCACTCTTAGAAATGAGAATGTATAAAACTATGAGGCTTTTATGACACCTCTGCTGAATTTAGTTCATGAAAACTGCTTATTCTGTACAGTTCAAAAGATAAGAAATAGTGAGTTTGAAAAGATAAGAAATAGTGAATTATCCCTTGTTCACCACTTCTAACTTAAGAGATTCTTTGAGCCAGTCTTTTAAAATCAGCGTTTTTGTAATTATGGCTGTTTGTGGGCCACACTGAACTTAAAACATTTTCCAAAGATAGAAGTAAGTACAACGAGACTGGAAATTTCTCCCAGGAGCAAGTTTCTTCAGAGGTTTCTTGCAGGTTGTCCTGTTCTGCACTCAAGGACTCTCAATGCCACCTTATGGACACTCAAGGAATTGCAGGCAGGTTTTACTTGAAATGCAAACTCAGGCTGCAAACAGTAACAGTTCCCCTTACTCTCGGGATCTAGGGACTTAAAAAGGTTACTCATTAATATTACTTTTCCCTTCATGTAAAACTGAACTATGACAAAAATTAAGTCACATGTTCTATTTTGAAATTATTTTCAGAAGCCTATTCCACAATTCTACTTAGAAAGTTAATCAAATCTGATATTTGTTGTTGTTGTTGTTGTTGTTGTTGTTGTTGTTGTTGTTGTACTGGGGGTAGAACCCAGGGGCTTTCTACCTCTGGGCTATACTCCCAGATCTATTTTATACTTTATTTGGAAGCAGGGTCATCCTAAGTTGCTGAGAGCCTCACTCAGTAGCTGAGGCTGGCTTCAAACTTGTGTGATCCTCCTGTCTCAAATTCCCAAGCGCTGGGATTACAAGCAAGTGCCACCATGCCCGGCTAAATGCTGGCATTTTAACTGGAGTAATTCAGTAATCCCAGTACCTGGGAGGCTGAGACAGGAGCATTATAGGTTCTCAGCTAGCCTTAGCAAGTTATTAAGGTGCTCTGAAACTTAGCGAGACCCTGTTTCAAAATAAAAAATAAAATAAAATAGACAAGGTATAGTTCAGAATGTATCTGTAGAATGTACCTGTGTTCAATCCCCAGCACCAAAACCAAAACAAACAAAAATGAGGAATTACCTTCTTCATTCTGACTCAGTCTCTTGGTATTTGGTAGACTAGACATCAAGGTGTATGTAAATATATGCAAGTTTATTTTAGATACATAGTGTTTTCTGGGTGTGGTAGTACATACCTGTAACCGTAGGAGGCCGAGACAGGAGGATCACAGGTTTGAGGACAGCCTCAGCAAATAGTGAGACTATCATCAACTCAGTCAAACCTGTTTCAATAAAAGTACAGAGCTAGGGGTATAGTTTCAGAGGTAGAATGCCTCTGGGTTCAATCCCCAATACAATCATTCAGTCAATCAGTAAATGCACTTAAAGGGCTGCCTTCTATTTCTGTACTTTTTCCACAAGCTCATCTACCACCTTTTTAGCAAGCATTGTGTGAAAGACCAGTTCTGAATAACTGTGTTGGGGGAAACTGGCTGTGATCTGAGTAAGCATTTGCAGGACTCCACATGGCAGAAAGAAGTCACCTACTCACCTAAGAGGACAAAGATACAGGCCAGGATAGCAATGAGGGCCCCCCGGCTCAAACTGACTGGGAGCATGTAGGCCTCAGGGCTGCAGGACATGACGTGGCCGTCGTCGTCACAGCTGCACACCTGGATGGTCAGGGTGCCAGTGCTGCTCAGTGCTGGCTGCCCACCGTCTGCTATCAGGATAGGCAGGTAAAAGATGCTCTGCTCCTGCTGCCGGAAGCCAGACCTCCTGGTTAGAATCCGGGCGGTGTTATCTGATGAAGCAAGGGGTTCCAGAATTGGATGAGAAGAGAGAAAAAAGGGAGAAGAAAACAGAAAGACTGACAAGCAAATTATTTTCTTGGATTGATGTAAACAAGGAGAGAGGTAGGGACAGGATTGGAAGGAGAGAGTATAGTCTACAGTCCCTGGAGGTGGTCAGCTACAGCCTCAGCACATTGGCCTGGATCAGCATTTGGACTGAGAAACCAAAATTTTTGCTTAGGTAAAACCCTGAAGCCAAGGAGAGAAACCCTTTTTTGAGGATCTGTCTTACCCTTTGTGACATGATGTGCCTAGAGCAAACTGTCAGCCTTCAGATCTAACAAAAATGTCCCTGGGAAAGCTTGACAGAAGTGAACAGTCTGGCGACTCGTGGTCCCTGTTTGTTCCTGCTCAGCAGCTTGCCAGGGCCCCTGTGCTGTTTTGTGCCTCCAGGAAAAGAACTCCGAGGAGCCTTGTGGCTGCCACAGATTGCTTATTTTTGCCACTTTGGCTGGAATTCACGTCTTTTGCTATTTCCTTTTCTGCCTCTGAATTGCACTCACCAACTTCCTGAAGAACCTGCTCATTTAGCAAAAGTTTATTTGAAATCCTCTAATCATATCACACATCTATTATTTCTCTTGGTGTGGTAGTGTAAGTTTAAATAGTTAATATGAACTTGATGAAAATTTGTTCCTGATCAGTAATATTAGCTATTTTTCTTTAGTTTTTTATATAAAACTTAATTGGTAGATAATCATATACATATTCATGGAGTACAAAGTAATGTTTTGGCCTGTTATATATTATTATATAATGATCAACTCAGGATATTTAGATTCTCTATCATCTCAAATACTTATTCCTTTGTGATGAAGATATTTAAAATCCTCTTATCTAGCTCCTTTGGATTATGCAATATTGTTAACTGTGACCACCCTTTTGTGTAATAGAATACCAGACCTTTTACTCTTAGCAGAATTATGTTTCACACTTGATCTTAGCCAAAAGGCAGAGAAGCAATTTATATATGTTTCTATAGAACTTGTATATGCATGTGTGTATTTATATGTTGTCTAATGTTTTTGGGATTCCTTATTTTTAAAAGTCTATAGTCTCAGGATTCCAAGAGTGGCCTTGGATTTTAAAGCATTTATATTTTTTTACAAAACTCGGATCATTTCATCAGAGGAATGGTTTTAGAAACACGACAGAACATATAAAGTAACTGTTAAAGCTATTGCCATCAACAGAGAAGATTCCCTGTTTTACATTCTATAGGGTGGGACCTGGAATGTCACAAGAAATTCTGAGAGCCTAACCAAAGTATATATTAGTGATCATCCCTGTTTCCCTTCTTTGACATAATAAAGAATTGTACTTCCCTGATGTCTTGAATTAGGGCATATATGTGTGATTTGATTAGTTGGTAAGAAATGAGCAAAGTTTGTCACTTCCTGGCAGAAACACGTAAGAGCTGTGTGATAACTGGAGATGTGGGAAGAGGCGATGCAAACAGCTTGTGACACTGAGCTTTGGTTCACTCACACCAACTGAGCTTTGAACAAGAAATGAGCTGTAGCTGTGCTAAGCCACTGAGATGGTGGTGGTATCTTTTGCTGTAGCATGGCTAAGCCTGTTCTAATATGTTATCCCTTAATTATCTTTTTCTTCTCTTCCTGCTTCTGTTTTTTCATGGTAGAACATGTGGTGCCATTGAGTGCCCAGATGTCACTTAATTGCACATTTGATATAGCATCTCATTTAATCTTCACAGGAATTTGGTGAGATAGGAATAATTTCACCCTTTTACAGTGAGAAAATTAAGGCTAAGGTGGTTTTATAATTTGTTCAGTCACTAACCTAGCTAGTAGTAGAGCTGAGATTTGAACTCTGGTCTCACTGCATCTAAAACACTCATATTATTGTGCTGTGCAGTTGTTTATTTGGTTTAGTAACATTAACTCTCAGACTATAACTCAGATAATCAGAATATCCTTTGATATAGGATGCTCTTTTATTATTTATTTACTTATTTATTTATTTAATTTGGTGGTACTCAGGTTCCTGGAAACCCTTCTACCTCCGGGATACACTTCCAGACCTATTTTTTATATTTTTATTTGGAAACAGGGCCTCCTAAGCCAGCAAGACTGGCTTTGAACCTGCGCGATCCTCTTATCTCCGCCTCCCAAGCGTGGGGATTACAAGCGTGTGCCATCATGCCAGGTCTTTAATTGTAGTAGTTCTATTGTTAGGATTCATCATCCTTTCTTCCACGACTATCATAGTGATTTTTGATAATATTTAAAAGTTGAGAAAACTTCCCATTTATATGAAAACAATTTTAAGATTCTTAAGTTTTTATCAGAATATATGGAATTGGATGAATACATCTTAAATAATTGATGTTTGAGTCTAAGACAAATATATGACATTTTGTTACCCCTCATTTAAATTGTTATAAACTAACAATATTTTTGGATGGGAATGAAAATGATGCTGCTACAGCTCAGAGTCCTGGTGACATCCCTGAGGTCAGACAGCTATTCAGTAGCAGGGCTAGCAAGAAAAAGTGTTCATCTGACAGATTTAAATTATTATTATTATTATTATTATTTACAATTTCTTTGACCTTTCTTTGGAGAAAATCTTCTGGCTATAGAATAAAATCCCTCTTCTCATCTGTGCTTAAAGAAGAGTGTGCTAGGTCTATGAGCCCCTCAGCTGATCTTAATGCTTGTTGGAGAAAATAGGACCTGGAATTCCAATTACAGATGTAGTAGATAATGCTTCCTACAATGAAAATCCCACCTAGGTATGGCTTTTGAAAGTATAAAGTTATTTCAGTACCTAACTCTCATTGGTGTTTCAGTATTTGCCTTTTGCTACATCTGTTGTTTACTTCTGTTGGGTCTTCACCTCACTTTGTTCTGAGAACTCTTTAGCAATGTTCCCTCAGGTTTTCTTTTTATCTCTTCAATTTTTTATTTTTTATAGAATTTTATTGGTGAATTTAGGTCATGCCCTACCATAACTCTCAGGTTATTTCCATCATTACAGGACATGTAAACATGGGAGCTATCTATAGGGATTTTGCCTCTATCCTAAATAGTCTTTGGCACAGAACAGGCATCAATAAACACTTGCAACTGACTAAACAAATGAAAGTTGTAGAGTCAGCAGAGGGCACTCTTTGTCTTTGATGTTCTGAAACAAAATTTAAGAAAAAAGAAAAAGAAAAAGGACTATACATTAGCATTAATGTCTTCTTTGCTACTGAAGAGCAGGCAAACTTTTGACTATTTGTTTGTAACATAAATGAAATTATCCAGCCTAAGCTGCAGAAAATCAGCTGTCTGTCCATCTGATTACCTTGGTTGTCCCTTACAGTGAAGTTGGGGTTGTTAGCAGCCTCAGGAGCCAAACTGTAGTAGAAATGCTGACCATTGTGTGGGTCGTCTTGGTCCACGGCACTCACAGTCTGGATCAGCTGAAAGAGGACATGGTATCAGGTGAGTTGTAATCAGAGAAAAAAGTTTCAGGGCCCAGTGAAATCCCAAATTTTGTAATGTAATGGCAGGTGGTCTTACTTAGTAAGAAGGACATCATGATGCTTACCTGTGAAGTCTCCATGAGATCACACAATGCCACATATATATTGGTTTACTGTTGGGCCTGAATATGTTAATAGGAATAGGATAAATGTTACCTAAATTCCCCAGATGTTAGATGTCAATGTAACTTATAGTCTTACTCCATGACTATTTTTAGGCAGTGTGAATAGAAGGTGTTTGAGTAAAAGAACTCTAGGGTACCACAGGTCCAATCTTCTCTTACCCTATCTCAACATTGTGAGGTGAATATTTCAGGGTTAAGTTGCTATTTTTGAGAATTCTCTATTTAAGAATGACCACCACTACCTTGGAGGGAAGAAAGCAGACACATAGCATAGGCTATGCTGCTAATGGAAAGCAGATGTGAGGAGATGGGTCACTTGACAATCACATTTCATTATATTACATCTTTTGAATTTGCTGCTTGCTTTGTGGCCCAGGAAGTGATCTATTTTTGAGAAGGCTCCATGGGCTGCTGAGAAGAATATGTATTCTGTTGTTCCTGGTTGAAATATTCTGTATATGTCTGTTTGGTTTACGATTTTCTTTCTTAGGTCCATTTGGTTTATAATTTTCTTTAGTTCTGAGGAATCTTTACTCATATTTTGCCTTGAAGATTGACCCAGTGGTGTGAGAGGTGTGTTGAAGTCTTCCAATATTATTGTATTTGGGTCTATTTGAGATCTGATGTCCAGAAGGGTTTGTTTTACAAATGTGGCTAATAAATACAAACAGAAATAAAAATTCTGCCATTAAAGAGAAGCCCAGGCCCTGATGGATTTCCAGCTGAATTCTACAAAACTTTCAGTAAAAAACTAACACCAGTACTTCACAAATTGTTCTGGGAAATTGAAAGAGATGGATTCTCCCAAATTTTTTTCTATGAAGCTAGTATCACATAAATCCCCAAACCAAATAAAGATACTTCAAGAAAGGAAAATTACAGACCAATATCCTTGATGAACATAGATGCAAAAGTTCTAAACAAAATACTAGCTATATGCATTCAAAACCATATCAAGAGAATTGTACACCATGACCAAGTCGGTTTCCTCCCAGAAAAGCAAGGCTGGTTTAGCATACATAAATAAATACACATTATTCACCACATAAATAGAACTGAGAACAAAAACCACACAATCATTTCAATAGATGCTGAAAAAGTATTTGAAAAAATCCAATACCCCTTTATGTTAAAAACACTGCAGAAAATTGGAATAGAGGGAACATATTTCAACATCATTAAGCCAATATACAATAAACCCAAAGCCAACATCATATTGAATGGGGAAGAACTATAAGAATTTCCTCAAATCAGGAAGAAGACAAGTATGCCCACTATCACTACTCCTTTTCAATACAGTCCTTAAGACTCTTGCCACAGTAATAAGACAAGGAAATCAAAGAAATTCAAATAGAAAGGAATTAAAAATATTCTTATTTGTAGATGACATGGTCATTTATAAGACCCAAAGAACTCAACCAAAAGACTTCTGGAGTTGATTAACCAGTTTGGCAAAGTTGCAGGATACAAAATAAACCTAAAGAAATCAGTTGCTTTTCTTTATGCCAACAATGAATCCATAATGAAAGAAATAAAACAATTCCATTTAGTATAACCTCAAAACCAATAAAATATATAGGAATAAATCTCTACAACAAAAACTGTAAAACATTAAAGAAATAAATTGAAGAAGACCTTGGAAGATGGAATGATCTCTTGTGCTCATGGATAGGCAGAATAAAATCATCAAAATGACCATTCTGCCAAAAGTGATCTATAGATTCAATGCAATTCCCACTAAAATACCAACAATATTCTTCATAGACCTAGAAAAATCAGTCATGAATTTCATATGGAGAAAGAAAAGACCCAGAATAGCCAAAGCAATTCTCAGCAATAAGAACCATGCAGGAGGCATCACAATCCCAGACTTCAAATTATACTATAGAGCAATAGTAGTAAAAACGGCATGGTATTGGCACAACAACAGGCATACTGACAAGTGGAACAGAATAGAAGATACAAAAACAAACCCACACACCTATAGTCAATTAATATTTGACAAAGGGGCCAAACTCATACACTGGAAAAAAGATAGCATTTTCAAAAAATGGTGCTGGGAGAACTGGCTATTATTTGTAGAAAGATGGATCTAAATCCTAACCTCTCACCGTGCACAGGAATCAACATGAGATGAATCAAAGACTTAGAAATTAGACCAGAGACTGTGAAGTTATTAGATGAGTGTATAGGCTCAAGACTACAACATATAGGCACAGGCAGTAACTTTCTCAACAAGACCTCCAAAGTGCAGGGAATTAAAGCAAGAATTAACATGTGGGATGCCCTCAAACTAAAAAGTTTCTTCTCATCAAAGTTTCTTCTCACCACCCAGAACCTAAAGAGGAAGCCTACAGAATGGGAGAAGATCTTTACCAGCCATCACTCTGATAGAGGGCTTATATCCAGAATATACAAAGAGCTTAAAAGACTCTACAACTAGCAAAACAAATAACCTAACCAAGAAATGGGCAACTGAACTGAATAGACACTTCACAAAAGAAGAGATTCAAATGGCCAGTAGATACATGAAAAGATATTCAACATCATTAGCCATCAGGGAGATGCAAATCAAAAGTACTCGGTGATTCCATCTAACCCCAATAAGAGTGGCAAGCATAAAGAAATCAAATAACAACAAATGCAGGCGAGGATGTGGGGAAAGAGGAACTCTTTTACATTGTTGGTGGGAGTGCAAACTAGTTCAGCTACTATGGAGATCAGTGTGGATACTTCTTAGAAAACTAGGAATAGATCCACCATATTATCCAGCTCTACCACTCCTGGGTATTTTTCCAAAGGGTTTGAAATCAAAGAACTACAGTAACATATGCATACCTGTGTTCATAGCAGCACAATTCATAACAGCCAAAATATGGAACCAACCCAGATCTCCATCAACAGATGAATGGGTTGCAAAATTATGGGAAATACACACAATGAAATTCTATTCAGCTATAAAGAAGAACAAAATCATGGCATTTGCAAGAAGACAAAAAGACCTGGAGAACATTATGTTAAGTGAGATCAGCCAAGCACAGAAAGAGAAGGGACAAATGTTTTCTCTAATATGCCCAAAGTAGGGAGCATTGGGGATACCAGAGGGACTCCAGATAATGGAGGGGGAATCTCATCAAAGCTAGAATGGAAGGATAGGAGAGGAAGAAGGCTGAGGTTGATTAATGGAGGAGCTACATCAAATATATGTAAAAGTATGAATACAGCATGGTTAATCTGGACACTCATTGTTGGAAGAGGGGAGAGAGGGCACAAAGCACAATCTAAATGTACACCATTTTCAGTATGTTCCACATAAATAAAAGTAAAAAAACAAAAATCAAACAAACAAAAGTTGGCTGTGCTTCTGCCAGTGTAGAAATGGGAATATCAGAGGTCAGCTCGAGTCCTAGTGGGGCAAATCAAAGTAGGTAATGCTGCTGCCTTCCCAGTATGCTGAAGATTAGCAAGGGACCTCTGCACACTGTGTAGTTTGGATGCCCCTCCAGTGAAGGACTGTCTGGATCTTTACCTCTCAATCTCTTCAGGGACTTACTATGTTAGAGCCTTATTCATGTTTATCACGTCCTTCTAGGGCAACCTATATCCAGTTACTGATGGAAACCAATACATCCCTACAACAAAATATTTTTAGGGATTACTGCTTCACTTAAGAAAAGAGAAGACTTTTTTCTTTGGTTCTTCATGGTTGCTCCTGTCTGGACCAGATCATGTGTTTTTATAGTTGATATGACATCGTTTGGTTCCAGGATGGATAGATACCTTATACAAGCTACCCCGTGAATCAAACTATTATGAAATCCTTGTTTAGATCATAATATATAGTGTATGCTTCTGATATGTAGGAATTGGGGACTGTGCTTTTGTTGTTTTGATGCTATTGTTTGTTTTATTTTGTTTATTTTGTGATGCTAGGAATTGAACCAAAAGACATTCTACTTCTGGGCTATAGTCCCAGACCTATTTTATTTTTTATTTTGAAACAGGTTTTGCTAGGTTGCTGAAGCTGGCTTCAACATGCAATCTTTCAATCTAAATTTCCCAAGTTCTGGGATTGCAGGTGTGAGATACCATGCCTGGTCAGTGGGGCTGTTTTTCTTAAATTGTCACTTTGTGGAGTGGAAATGTCTTTGCTGTTGATATTGGCTATCTGTAACAGTTTTATTATTCTGTGTGTTCACCAAGGTGCTTGGCTCACAGACCACCTTACCTGTCCAGCTTTGGCATTCTCACAGACAAAAGCTTCATAGAATCTGGGGAACTCTGGAGCATTGTCGTTCACATCTAAGACTTTGATTGTGACAGAAACACTCCCCACCTGGGAGGGATTGTCTAAAGAGAAAGTAAACAAAACTGAAGGTGAGAGTTCAGTAATCCAGAGAAGTGATCCTTTTCCAGAAGTAGCTATTGCCCTAACCAGTCTGATTTTCAGAGGAATAGATAAAATATTTGGAAATTTTAATATAAGCATAGGGACTTGTGTTACCTGTTAAAACTGTGGCCAGGCACAAGAACTTAGGCAGAAGGAGTTGTCTGCCTGGGTGTGTTTCCCATCAGGACTATGAGAGGAAGAGAGAGACTTAGGGGAAATGTTACAAAATAACTCTTAAAAAAGAGGTTTTGACTTTCCTGTTTGGCTCATAGTTTGGGTTCTGGAATTAAAGGCAGGTCAATTCTGTATTCTGGGCTTTAAAACAGCTCATTTCTAATTGGATGCATGCTGTGTAACACTGCTTGGCTCTATTCCTATGGAATAATCAGTTCTTTGAATTATATTTCAAAAAGGTTTTAAGTTATTCACTAGAATACAGATAATACTGCACATTTACTTCTGCTTAGGACTAAAGGGATATTACAGAATCAAACCCACATCAAATCCATGTATTTGGCTGGGGTGAGAGCCATGGGCACTGATGGGGAAATATCTTTGTGGATGGTGTTTTTGCTTGGCAATACCACACAAAGACAGTCTCACAGCTCTGTGGTGGTATGCCTATCTTTTTATGTTTTGGTCATTACCTCAAGAAAACAAAACAAATATTATAGGACACAGAAATTTTTCTTAATAAATAATTTTGCTAAATCCCATAATCCACTATTCTTCTGGCTCATTTTTTTCATTCTCAAAACTATCTCAGCTCTATTCTGTTTTCTCTAACTACTTCTATTTCCTATTGCAGATGTTAAGTATACTTAAATTTTCTATTTTAATTATAATCATGGTCCTTGATTATAGGAGTAAAAGTAAAAATTCTAGAATAAAACCAAGAAGATAATCTGGATCTATAATACTGTCATTAGAGAGGTCCACTTTATATGTAATATTTGTGTCCAAAAACATGGAGCTACATACATATATACAGATATTACACACTCAAATTGTAGTTAAGAAAAATAGAAAAACACATATTCAAAGTAATTATAAGGCAAAGTTATCTTCTCATAGAATATATTTTAAAAGCAGGATAGTTTAATGTCTACATGATATTTTCATTTTATGATAGGTTTTTACTGTAGTATTTAGTCAGTCTTCTATATTTTATACACTTAGATAATTCACATTTTCTCTCTATTTAAAAATGATACTGCAATGGACATTTTGTTATATAAATCTTAGGTGGTATTTGTAACTATTTCCATCATATAATTACTAGCAGTAAAATACCTGCCAAAAATAATGTGAATATCTTGAAGAATCTTAATACTTATTCCCACATTGACCTCTTAAATAGCAGTGCCTAGTTATATAGTCAGTAGGTTAGGGACTATTATTTTTTCTGAAGCTTTATCATCACTATCATCCCTGGGTATTATTTTTGACCATGTTGAGGATTGAACTCAGGGCCTCATGTGGTAGGCAAATGCTCTACCACAGAGATACATTCCCAGCCACTCTGCTAAATTTATAACACATATATGCATCTAGTTTTTATTAATTTTCCATTTTGTTTATAAGTTTATTAATACATGTCCCTTTTGTTGTAAGATGTCTCAAATTATTGTAGGCACAGATATGTGTATGTGTGATTAATAAGAGTGATATTTTATTGATATTTTCACCCAATAATATTACTTATACCAATGAGCATTTGCAATCTTATTAAAAATTAAAAGCCTCTTTGATTTCTCAGGAATCTTCCCTTTTCTTCGCAGATACTTGAGTAAAAATATGCTGTTTTTTATTACTTTTTCATATTGTGTTTGCTTTTGTCTCCAGCACAGCATTAAATATACAGTAGATATTCAAAATGTATTTGAGCTGAATGCATTCACTTATTTGCATACAATGTGATTTTACATTCCATTTATAGTTTTTTGGTTATGAGTTCTAGAAACTTCTTTCTGTGCGTGTTTTGTCCCTACATGAAAACTAATTCATCATGTTACTTACTCATTTCCATAGCAAGGACAGTAATATTATGCCAAGAAAATTCTTCTCGGTCCAGAGGTCTTGCAGTCATCAGGGCACCTGTTGTAATGTCAACATAGAAAAATCTCCCAGGGTCACTGCTTCTGTCAATGGAGTATCTGCAAAAACACGGGCTATGTTCATCGTGTGCATTTGTATAAACATAGAAGAGCATACTGCAAGAGAGTACAGAGTGCCTACCATGTGAAACATGGCACAACCATCTCTGACTTATGAATGCTTGGAAGACTGAGGGTTCATCTTGCTCAATATCAAACAGCAAGCAAAAATTTCAGCACAAAAATACCGCTGCTGCTTCCCATCAAAGGAAAAAAAAAAGAAAAGAAAACAAAGAAAGAAGGAAGGAAGAGAAAGAAGGAAGAAAGGAAGGAAGAAAGAAAGTAAGACAAGCAAGGTGCCAAGAATTCAGAGATAGTTGTGAACTATCTAACGATCAATTGATGTTATTTAAAGTTTAAAACTGATGTTATTTAATGTTTAAAACTGAACCAAGAATTATGGGAAACTCTGAATATCATCCTCTATGTATTTGTTCAAATTCAAATGAGTTTTTGAATGCTAATATGAAACTAGAAAAAAGAAGAGAAATATAGTTCCGTGGTTCTAGCTCTTGTAATGAATATCCATTTATTGGGAAGAAAAATTTGGCATGAGGTCCTTTGTAAACATGCTAAGGCTTGCTTCTTGAAAATACAACAATGATATTTACAAACTGAAGACTTCTTTATCTAGAGAATGCTCTTAGTAGGATGGGCCAGGTCTGTTTGGGTTGCTTATTATAAATGAGCCTAAAATTTATGTATTTATGGGGATATATCTTGCTAAAAAATGTCATGTAAGCTACATAATGAAGTAAGGTATTATAAACTGATATTCTATAGCAAAAGTGGATTTTTCTACTCAGATGATGAACCTTTCTTAACTGCTTCCACCTTTTAATGTTCATCCTGGACCAATGTGCATCTTTATGCAGGAAAAGGAAGATATTTATAGCTATCCAAGCCTGATAGTTTTAAAGCATCCTTTCCTCATTTTGTTCTTGCTTGTTTCCTTTGAGTCATTATTGTAGTTGATATGGAGTAAGATCTATAATTCTTGTTGAATCAGATTTGGTGAGATCTATAATTCTTGTTGAATCAGATTTGGTGAAATGATTCCTTTATTTTCTTTAACTTGCATTATCTTACTAGGTCCCCATTTTTAGCTATTCAGTAAGGATGAAGGGAGGCTCATGCATCAATACGTTTAAAATCCTCAAAAAGGAATTTTGATAAATAACAATGATTGAGAACAAGCATAAAAATCTTATGTAGTTTTTGCTCACATCTAGCAATTATTGTTATTTTAATTTTATTTTTAATAGGAAAATGCTCATATTTATGGGACATAATGTGCTGTTTCAATGTATATATACATTGTGGAATGAAAAAAATCAGCCTAATTAACATACCTAGCACCTCACATACTTATTTCCTTGTGGTGAGAACACTTAAAGTCCACACTTCCAGTAATTTCGAGGTATGCAATAATTAATATCAACATGCTATATAAATGATCTACAGAATTTAACCCTCCTGTCTAACTGAAATTTTATACCCTTTAACCCAATCTTCCTTTTCCTTGCCCACACTACTGTTGCTCTGGGCCTCTGATAACCACCATTTTAATCTCTACTTCTATGAATTCAACACTTTTGGAGTCTTAATATAGAAAAGATCAAGCAATATTTGTCTTTCTGTGTGTAACTTATTTTACCTAGCTTAATGTTCTGTAGATTTATTTATATTGCTGCAAATGACAGGCATCCCTCTGGTTTTTTTTTTTTTTTTTTTTTTTGGTGGTACTGGGGATAGAATCCTCCTACCTAAAGACTGAATAGTATTCTGTTTTGTGTATATATCACATTTAAAAAATTCATTCATCTGTTGATGGACACATAGGTTGTTTCTGTATCTTGGCTGCTGTGAATAATGCTACAATGAACATAGAAATAAAGGCACCTCTTCAAAATAATGGTTTTAGTTCCTTTGGATACATACTCAGAAACAGGACTGCTGGATCATATGGTAGTTCCATTTCTAGTGTTTTTGTGTAACTTCCATATGATTTTCCAGAATGACTATACTAACTTCCATGCTTATCAACAAAGTACAAGGTTAACTTTTCTCCACATCTTTGCCAACACTTCTTATCTTTCATCCTTTTGGTAATAGGATGAAAACAGCCATTCTAACAAGTATAAGATGATAACTCATTGTGGTTTTACTTTGTGTTTCCCTGATGATCAGTAATCTTAATAATTTTTCATATATTGGTAGGGTGTGTGTATGTCTTCTTTTAAGAAATGTCTATTTAGGTACTTTGCCCATTTTTAAATAAAAATTTAAAATATATTACAAAGTTAATCAAAATAGCATGGTACTGACATATAAAAACAGACACATTGGCCAATGGACTAGAATAGAGAGCCCAGAAATAAACACACATCTATGGTCAGTCAATTTGTTTTTGATAAAGATACCAAGAAAATTTAATGGGGCATTGGGCATGGTGGTGTAGTACTTGGGAGGATGAGACAAGAGGATTGCTGGTTTGCAGACAACCTCAGCAACTTAGTGAGACTCTGAAAATAAAAAGATCTGGGAGTAAATCTTGGAGGTAGAATGCCCTTGTGTTCAATCTCCAGTACCACAAACAATAAAAAACCCCAAAGAACACATAATGGAGAAAAGACACTCCCTAAATAAATAGTATTAGGAAAACTGACTATCCACAAGCAAAATGAAATTGAATCCTAATTTCTTACATAAGAATCAACTCAAATGAATTGGAGACTTAAATATAAGATCTGAAACTGTAGAACTATTAGACAAAAACTACACACCATTTTATTGGTCAGTGATTTCTTGAATATGACCCCAAAATCACAGAGACAATGAAAGCAAGCACAAATGGAGAAATGAGGTTGTACCAAACTAAACAGCTCTCCAGAGCAAAAGAAACAATTAACCGACTAAAGAGAAATCCTCACATGGGGAGAAAATACTGCGAGTCATACATTGAATAAGGAGCTGATGTCCAAAATACATAAGGAACTCTATTTTTAAAAGACCACTAATTATAATAGCTATCATTTGTTGACTACAGGCACCTTACCATCTACTTAATACATAGCTTCTTTTAAAAATTTTGTACTCTCTGTGAAGTTAACATCACAATTATCAGATAAGAAAACCAAGGCTTGGAGAAATTAAGTCACTTTTATATAGTTATGTAGGTAATATGCATGACTGAGATCCGAGACCATATATGTAAGACTGTGACTATGGTGTTCATTATAAATTGTTTAAATAGTAAGCAAGGAATATACTGTGTTCAAAGTTCTAAAGTCACTCAGGAGTTGCAGTCTGTATCTTAAAGCCATTGAGACAGAGAAGCTGCTATTTTGGTATGAGTAAATTTCTTTAGTGAATTGTTTTTCAGACTTCAGGTTAGCAGCCAGGCGTGGTGGCACACACTTGTAATCCCAGTGCTTGGGAGGCTGATACAGGAGGATTGCGCAGGTTCGAAGTCACCCTCAGCTACTTAGTGAGGCTCTCAGTAACTTAATGAGACCCTGTTTCCAAATAAAATATAAAGTAGATCTGGGAGTATAGCCCAGAGGTAGAAAGCCCCTGGGTTCCACCCCCAGTACCACCAAAAAAAACAAAACAAAAAACTTTCAGGTTAGCAAATTGTGATGTTAACATGCTGGATTTGCATTATTAATTAATGTTATGACTTGCAATGAAAGAAACACTGTGCCAGACTATCCAATGCAATGAGGGTAAATTTGGTGTGAAAGTTTTGTGATATATATACATACACACTATTATACACACACACAGTATGTGTATGTATATATATTGTTGTTCAGGGTAAATTTGGTGAAATATATATGTTTATGTATTCATTAGTAAAATGTTTAGCTCCATACTATATGTATTTTTGCAGAGGTTCAGAATGGCTGATCAGAGTTAGGAGTTAAAGAAGTAGCTAATGATCAAGGGCTAAAGAAGTTGGCATCATTTCCGTTATGACTCCCTAAGAGTTCAGAAATATGTGGAAGCAACTTAAAGTCTCTCCTTGGGACCTTATTTAATGAACATTTAAAGCAGCCCAGGCACTGTTCAGTACACACCACATCTGTTGATTCACTTAATCTTCACAGTGACGCTGTGGGGATAGGTACCATTGTGATCTGTGTTTTACAAGTGAGAAAACTGAGGTTTGGAAAGGTTGAGTGATTTGTGCAAGGTCACACATCTGGGAAGCCTCAGCAATCCAGCTTCAGTTTTCTGCACCTTAACAGTAGACAATGCTGGGGTTCTATGAGTTTATCTTAATGAAATAGGAACTTACCTCTTCAAGGTAAGCCATAATAGCAAATAGTTGACTTTTTATTTAAAAAAATTTTTTTTGTGGTACTGGGGATGAAACCCAGGGACATTCTAACTCAGAGCTACACCCGCAACCCTATTTTTTATTCTTTATTTTGAAACAGGGTCTCACTGAGTTGCAAAGGGCCTCACTAAGTAGCTGAAGCTGTCCGCAAACTCTGGTCTCAGCCTCCTGAATCCTGGGATTGCAAACATGTGCCACCACGCCCGGCTTGACTTTTTAATTATAAAGAAAAACCTGCCTAGAAAATTCATTTAAAATAAATTGGAACTTTAAAAAAATAATTCGTGGTTTAAAGAATTTAATTCTTTCTTAGGAAAAAAATACACTGGTCGGCTCACAGCCATCTTATCTTTCTGCTCCTTCTCACCCATGAAAAAGGCCCAGCAATTGGTCCATGGAGTTGTAACCCTTATGGCAGCTCTCCAAGCTGGAGACATAATGCTGAGAGTGAGAAGCACTCAAACCCACACCACCATAGTAGATGGCACAGATGGTGTCGGAAATGGAGTGATAGAAATAACTAGGTGCCGGGCCCCCTGACAGAGCACCTGGTCCAAAGAGCAGGATCCTGCCTCAGGAAGCCTCTTTCATCAAGTGGAATCCCCCTTTCCAGTTTCTCAGTTTCCAAGACGAGGCCCGCACTGGGGGAACAACAGCCACATTTCTCTGAATGGGGCACCGGGCCAATATCCAGGAGGTGGGAGAACAAATTAAAGGTGTAGAATCCAGATGGAAAATGAGGAAGTTGGGACACACTTAAGAATTTTCTTTCTCTAACTGTAATGTTCCCACCTACCATGAGCCAAACAGGTATAACACACACACGCATAACTGCCTGAAGCAGGCAGTAACTGGCATTTGTTGGAATCCCCCCCGATTGTCTGCTTGGGTGCAGACATTCTCCAGATTTGGAGTTGATGTGTATAAAGGCATCCTGGGAAGCCTGGATAAATCCATACACTCTAGGATGGCACAGGAAGGTGGCTGTTTCTACATCAGCAGAAGCCTACCTTAGTTGCCAAATGTTTCACTATCCTGCTTGCCAGATATCCCTTGATCATGTATTAAAAACTCACCGAATCTAAGCATTGTTTTTTTTTATATACATAGAACTAAATCTGGAGACACTGTTTTGGGGTTTACCAGTAAATGGCAACCAGATTGTATACCATCAGCTTCCTAGAATGGAGATTACAAATGTCCTAATAATCTTTCGAGAATGTTCAATGGCCTTTAGTTCATAACATTTTAACTGCAGGGGATACGTTGATTATTTTGGTGAATTAATATATATTTTTAAGAGTAAAAATCTCATTTATTCTTTTGTCTATATGTGTGGTGCTGAGGATTGGATTCAGGGACATTCTACCTCTGAGCTATACCCTCAGACTTCCCGTTTTTTTTTTTTTTTTAATTTTGAAACAGGGTCTCACTAGGTTGCTAAGAGTATAGTTAAGTTCCTGAGGCTGGCCTCAAACCTATCATCCTCCTGCCTCAATCTCCCAACTACTGAAATTACAGGTTTGTGCCATCATACCTGGCTTCTCATTTATTCTTTTTAACAAAAATGCAGATGGATTAGCCATATAGTATATAACATATACACATTATTTTAAAACCAAATTTATATAAAAGTAAAGATATAATGAAACATTTTGAGAAAGATAAAGCAATTTCAGATAGGCTTATTAACTGATACCCATAAATTACGTTTGGAACATTCTTTGTTGCTATGGGATAGCATAGGTAGGGACCTTATATGTAGCAATTTAAATTCCATTCCTTTTTTACAATTAAAATGCAAAGGGAGAATTATCCCTATTTCTGATAGCTGGAATTCTGCTTTTGCCCATGTACCTGAGCCCTTGTCTTGTTCCCTCTCAATCTGGGACCTGGTTCTTGCCAGTTTCTCTTTTAGGGTACAGCATTCTGCCTAAGAATAGCCCAATGGACCCTGCTCTGGACCTCTGGCCTGACCAGTCTCGGGTTCATCCTGGATGAGTGCTATTGGAATAGCCCATAGAACCTTCCTGAGGCCTGCTGACAGTTTTCAACTTGTCCATCATCTGAAATAGCATCTTCTGTTAGCCAGACAGGTTCCTTGAGTTTTTTTTTAAACCTCATTTTGCTTCATGCCAGTAGTGGATCTAGAACCGCTGGTGTTTCTTCTTCATTCTTAAATCCATCTCAAGATAATGACATTAGACCTAAATAGCTGAGGCACACCCTAGAGCTGTGTGTTGTTACCTGACTGTGTTCAGCCCCTTTTGCTTCTTTGCTATTCGGTACTGTGTGACTCCTAACAGGTTCCTATTTCCAGTGTTTTCCACATGGGGATCAAGATTCAGAATCTGGGAAGGTGTGGAAGTATCCACGAGATATTCTATTTTAGAAATGGGATCTGATTTTTCATGCTTCTGCTATTTTGTAAGTCCCCCATAACATTTTATTCCATAAAGTTCTCCCCATAGTATTGTCTTTGATATTGGTAAGTTAATTTAGATTAGTAGATATATAATTAATTATTATCATAAAGTGTTTATTCTTGGCTTTGAAAATATGAATTTACAATATAATCTATTTAGCTTTTGTTGTGATTTTATGGGGATGATACGGTTTCACTTCTCATTCTGTTTTACATTAAAAAAAAACCTTAACATTAGCTGGGCATGTACTTGTAATTCCAGCATTTGGAAGGCTAGGACAGAAGGATCGCAGCTTGCGGACAGCTTCAGCTACTTAGTGAGGCCCTTTGCAACTTAGTGAGACCCTTTTTAAAAATAAAGAATAAATTATAGGGCTAGCAGTATATCCCAGAGGTAGAAGGACCCCAATATTCCATCCCCAATACTGAAGAAAAAAGCTTAAGGTTGAAATATTACTTTTATAAAATTAAAATAAAAGATGAGTTTAATCAAATAAAAGAATTCAAATGGGTTGTGGGATAACTCAGACCTAGAGTACTTGCGAAGCTAGTATGTTTAAGGACCTGAATTCAATCCCTAGCACTGCAGGAAAAAGAAAAAAAGCTAAATTATTTTAATACCTGAACATGTAAAATGTTTACGAGTTGGTTAGAGGGAGAGGATCTCTCCCTAGTATTCTCTGGAGGGAGCTATTCTTGTTAAACTGCAAAAGCACATTTTCATTAAATATAAAACACCATCAGGTAAGTGAAGTAGCCAGTCGACAAAACAGACATTTGATAAACTGGGGTGTATTTAAAATGTGTTAAAAGCACTAAGGTTCCAGATTCATTTTACTGTGTGGCTTTCAACAATCGGTGTGACAGATGGCCTCAAACAGCCTTGGAAGCCTAATCTCTCGTGTCAAGCTTCAGAGGCTTGGCGGTGGCTCTGGAAGGCTGGGGTGTCAACCTGTCCACCAGCTGTTGGCATTTTGGTTCCAGAGTTGAGGGGGAATGGCCATGGTTGTAAGATCAGTTCTGCCCTTTGAGGAGAAAGCATCTTGTTTGGAATCTTTCATTTCAAAACATACCTGAGAGAGATAGATCTGTGGGATTACAGCATAGACCACTCTCTGGCTGTATATTTTCTATTGAAGCTGGGACTAGTTTCTGTGTCTGTTCTTTTTATAGTATATGAAAACATATATCGTTTATTTTCATTTTTTTAAATACCAAAGGCATATGAAAGTTGAAAGAAAGTACAGCGATCACCATTCTATCCACTAAGAATTGTTTTGACAGTCTGACATTTGTGTCTGACTATGCTTTATCTTAATTGGTGGTTCCCCACAGGGGGTGCTTTTGCACCAAATCTCCAGGATATTGGGCAATATCTGGGGACATTTTAGATTGTTACAAGTCAGGGGGTGGTACTGGCATTTAGTGGTAAAGGCTAGAGATAATGCAACACATCATTCAATGGTACCTATCATCCAGGGCAACCTCTCACAACAGCACAGAATTATATGGCCCCAAATGTCAATGAATCAGTGTGTGTGTGTGTGTGTGTGTGTGTGTGTGTGTACCAAAGGAAAGTAAATTGTTGATATGAGACTTCATTTTCATATAACATGACAAGTCCATGCTATTTAAATAGAAAACACTCAAAGAGAATCTGCAGAGATGGGATAGAAAAGGAAAAAGCAAAGGAGAAAAGCACTGGAAAAATTACACAAAAAGGAAGGGCAAATTCCAGGACATAAGGAAAAGGTGAACTCTGAGGAAAAACCTGATTGAGTTGTTGGTCACGTCTGGGTCCTTGGCAGAAATGATCTGTATGGTTGTCCCAATGGCCACGTCTTCAGGCACCTCCACAAAATAAAAGCCAGGTTCAAACACAGGGGGCTCATCCACGTCCTCCACACTGATGTGGACTGTCGTCGTGTCCTGAAAGGGGCCCAAGTTCAGAAAACGCATCTCTAGATGAGGATTGGCTCCCTCTACCTTTAAGGTGTAGCTTCTCTTGCTTTCGAAACTCAGGGGCTGAAAAGTAATGATGGGAAAAATGATTAGCTGCTGGCATATATGTTCAAGGTCCAAAGCATGTGCAGTATTGGTGGCTGGTGGGTAGGCAGACCCACACATTCGTTAATATGGTGGAAAAGAGGTACAAGTAAAAAACAAGGAAACATTTTTTTTTCTATTTCTCTGTTGTTCTTAGTTATACTGTCAGTTTCAATCTTGGGTAAGGAAGATGCTGGAACTTCAGAGGTAAATAAGGAAGTCAGTGGGGTTATATAAAAAACCATTTATTCAGCCCTTCCTTCCTTCCTTCCTTCCTTCCTTCCTTCCTTCCTTCCTTCCTTCCTCTCTCCCTCCCTCTCTTCCTCCCTCCCTCCCTCCCTCCCTTCCATTTGTGGTGCTGGAATTGAACCAAGGGACATTCTACCTCTAAACTGTACCTCCAGTTTTTTTTACTTATTTTATTTGTAAACAGGGTCTCACTAAATTGCTGAGGCTGGCTTCAAACCTGTAATCCTCCTGTCTCAGCCTTCCCAAGTACTGAGATTACAGCTGTGTGCCACCATGCCCAGCTTAGCTTAGCTTTAACTTGTCTACTACTTAATCAGTATGTCTTTAGAGAGAGTCCTGGGGACCTCTTTAGTCCTGACCCTGTTTTCCTGGGACTGTTCAAGTTTTAAAGCAGAAAGTTTTATATTCTGAGCATCCCTTCCATTTCAGGCCAACCAGGACAGCTGGTCACTTTGTCTTCATAGAGGCTTACTCATTTTAAAAGTTGGGTGACAATTAAGAGCAATAAGGGCCCGGGATTTTCTGTTTTCCATCTTAAGAATTTTTTCTTGAGTTCTAAAGCAATAGTGATTCTTTCTGTGTTCTCCTAAGTACCTCAAAGTGTTCTTGGAGCACCGTGTCAGATCATTCTTTGTATAATTAGTCCAGCAGATATGATGTTTTTTAAAAATTCATTTAAAAATTCTAAGTCAACCTCTCATTTTATAGACCCAGAAAGCTCAAAAGACTAAACTAAATTGACATGGTTATTCAGGATCTCTTCTAAAATGCTGGCCCAAATACATGAATTTCTCATCCAGAACTAGTAAAGTTCCATCTAATTTTTGCTCTCTTTTTGATTTATCCCTACCTTCAGAATGTTTTGTTTCAAAATAAATACAGCACTTCAGGGCAGAGAGTAAACTTGATTGCTATTTCTGCAGAATAATCCATTTTTTTTTAAGGCTGACAAAAATGTTTAAGTGTCTTAAACGACAATTATCTCAAAACATCAATAATAATAAAGAAATCATGGAAAGTAGGTTCTATAAAGTAATTACAGGTGTTAGCAAAGCAGTTACTAAAACTTAAAAGTCACATGTCAATATGCCAGTGCCTCACACTTTTCTAGCTGAACATCACTTGTGCTTTTTTTTAAAGAGACATGTTGAACGTCAGTACCTTTCATGTTAGAAAGAGGCATGTGTTCATTTAAGCAACTGCTTCGCTTTTGAAAAACATCAGTAGGAGTTGCTTTGACTAAATATGTTATTTTCAAATTCTTATAAAAAACTTTTCTGTTTTCTTGTTGTTGTACACATTTGTTCAGCCCTTGGTGCCAGACATTGTGTTCCACACATGCAAGTGGGTTCTCAGCCATTTCTATTAAACCAGGCAGCCCACTTGCACCAGCCTACCTCCTTCCTTATTAGTCAAAAGGCAAAAACATGAACAGAAATCTGCCACTTATGTTATATTTGAAGGAGTAATTTCACCAATTTATTTGTACTTGTTGCTTCAATCTATACGCCCCCCCCCCCATTCCAGGTCACTTATATTCTCTTAAAACTCTTTCCTTACGTATGGGTAGTCTGAAGTGAATACTTCTTCCTATTAGGTTTGAGCTAGGGAAATTAATTTTCTTTCCCCTTCATTTTAAGTCATTTGTTTAATTTGGTGGGCTTTCGGTATCTGCTTTTCAAATTAATATGCGATTTGCATCCATTAAAATGAATAATTTTTAGTATGAAATTGTGTTGATTTTTGACAAGTTCAGTCATGTGTCCACCATGATAATGTAGATAGAACTATCTATCACTGCACCTTGGAGTCAGCCCCTGTGTGGCCATGTCTTCTTGTATGTCCAACCCTGTCCTCAAACCTATGATTCTCCTGTATAAGCCTTCCAAGTACTGGGATTACAAGTGTGTACCACCACACCCAGGGACAAACCTCTTAATTTTGATGAAATCTTACTATTTATTTTTTGTACACTGAGCTTCTAGTGTCATGGCGAAGAAAATGTGTCTAGTCAAGGTCACAAAGATTTTCTCCTGTCTCTTTTTGTAAATTTTATAATTTTAGTTTTATATTTTAATCATTTGACCCAGTTTGAGTATCATTTGGTGAGGTATAATTGTTTATTATTTTTTGCATATTGTACCTAATTGTTTCAGCACCATTTGTGGAAAAGACTAGAGTGAGTGTTTAATTATTATTGAAATTTCTTTTTAAATAAGTTACTTGATTTTTAAAACTAAGATTATTGTTTTCCTCACTTTCACCTTTAAAATTCAGAGAAAACCTTGCTTCAAATACCCTCAGCTTTAAATTATTCACATCTGGAACATGAGTTTAATTTTTCTATCTCAAATAGTTTTTGTTGTTGTTTTTCTAAACATCAAAGAATTGCTTATTTATAAATGGCCTAATAGTAAATCGGAGTAACAAACAACCTCGGCTTCACAGTCAAGAAACTCCCTAGAGTTAAGGAACACAAAAATAAGAGGCCATTATATTGTTCGAAGTGGGCTCATGAAAATTAAGGCACAAAATAATCATGCAGCTTTAGTTATTAATTAAGCAGACTTAGATTATCCATCATCTGTTCCCAAAGCATTTTATTGTATTTCTATTATAACTCTTCTTATTTTGTATTACAAATATTTCTAAGGCAAAGTCAATGACTTAGATTTTTACTTCCCATGCCTAGCAAGGTCTAAGATCCAAAATGTAGGAAAAACAATTTTTTGTGTGATCATGAATAGTACAAAAAGTCTAACATGTGCGGTTTGATGATATGTAAAGTTCTTATGTTATCATATTTTGATAATTCCAAGATGCACATTTTTTCATAGTTTGATACTCTAGAAATGTAGTTGCTTCCCCAGTTGATAACTTCTTAATGTTGGCTGTTGGCTTAACAGGAGATGAATGGGTGTAGTTGTTGCTGGTGCAAGTCGGACCCAGTCACAGGCACTCATGCTGTTTTTCTTTAGCTGGGTTTTGCACATTGTTGGTACTGAGTGTGTTAGACTCCATTGCCTTCTGAATGTCTTCAGAAAGATTATACTGTGAGGCAGCACTGGAACAAAAGCTTTTGTGTAGGGAGAATGGTATGGAAACACCAGCAAAGAATAAATCTGATGTTAGTGAAGCAAACATGTCTAACTGTGTCTACATGAGCTCTTTAAATAGCTATAAACAAAAAATAAAAATGAGCTTGACCTCTAGTTCAATTCCCCATATGAAAACAAAACAAAACATTATATCCTTTAAGTTGTCAAGAATTTTTTTAAGGTGCTATGTAAAACAGTGATGAGAGCTGCAATCCATAGCCTCCAGGATTTGATGGAATGCAGAGTTTTGTTCTTTGTAAACTGCCTAAGATGAGAATGGACTTTCAAATATTGCTTATTGTGTACCGGAAGGTGAGAGATATTCTGAGGGCTAGAAAATGCCACAGCATCATACTCGCACAAAATAAAGAGCATCCTGAAAATTATATATTTCGGGCATTTAAGAGACTGAAAATCAATTGATTGATTACTTAAAAGCTAAAAATGACTCAAGGTAATGGGTAGTAATCAGTGTGGCTTTATGAAGATCCAATTCTATCAATTCATCTTAATTTCTCTTTTTTTGGGAAAGTGCATACTTTTTAGACAAATAATAGGTCTATGGGAAATAAATCAAAACTTTTGTTTCAATTTCATGTGACATTATTAATGACAAAGTGGGAAGATAAGTGTGGATTAGACATCTGAGTGAATGTTGTTCCAGAGGTATGGATTGAGCAGTCAATAACTTCTAAAGTATTTATTATATGTGACTAGTCCATCTACCCAACTTATTGACCTCTTACTTCATTACATTTTCTGGCAGCCTATAAGCTCAGGAAAAAAAAATCAAAGTGACCTTAAAAATTGATATATGTTATGATTACATGTGGATATACTTCTGGTAAAGACAATGAGAAAATATTCTGTTTTATGAGGTTTAATCTTCTTTTCCAGATAAGGAAGCTGGAGAAAAGACATTTTGAGGTTCATCAAATTGTAATATTAATGGATTTTAAAAAATAAATGGCATGCCGGGCGTGGTGGCGCACGCTTGTAATCCCCGCGCTTGGGAGGCAGAGACAGGAGGATCGCGCAGGTTCGAAGCCAGCCGCGCGCGCTGGCTTAGGAGACCCTGTTTCCAAATAAAAATATAAAAATAGGTCTGGGAGTGTAGCCCGGAAGTAGAAGGGCTTCCAGGAACCCCAGTACCACCAAAAAAAAAAAAAGGCATGTGATAAATTCTAAATTATATTATCATAATTTAATATGAATTAGTGTTATAAGATTATTTAGAATTCTGGTCTTTTAAGATATATAACTTAAATATTGAGTAGCCTGAAAACTCTTTTTCTGATTACTTATTTTTTATTAGAATGTTTTCATTCAAGATTGATAATTTTCAAAATTTTGAACATTGACAGTAGTAGTCATGGTTAGAAACATATTACTATTTAATAGAATCATGCCACGTAGGGAAATGCTCTTAATTCTGTGCTATGCAAAAAATTGGTATTACTAGTTTAGTCACCTTTAAAATTTTTAGAATATTGTTAATTCCCAAAAACCGAGAATAAGATAAGAAATGACAGTGCTTTGGATGCGTTCAGGTTTATTTGATGATTCAGAAGTTAATTTCAGCATTTGGTACTGTTTTAAGGTAATTATGCTGGTTAAAAAAAGATTTTCGGTTGGCAATAATTCTGAATGTGTCTCTTCCTTTGCTGTCTTTGCTTCTACTTTAAATACAGAAAAAGCATGTGAACACATACCTCCTTCCCTGCTAACACAGTGGCAATTCAGTTCTCTGGAACATCACTTAATAAAGGTATTATAAGACACATTAACTTGTGCCACATATTAAGTTAACGGCCTTGCCGTTTTTGTCAAGGTCATCGGTGATCTCCATGTTCCTAAAGTCTCTGGCTGATTTCCAGTGTTCTCTGACCTTTAGTAGTGTTGGTCACAGGTGATCACTCCCTCTATGAGGATGCTTTCTTCCTGCCTGCAGGACACCACTCTCTTGATGTCCCTCTTGCCTTCTTGCTCTTCCTCATCTCCGTCTCTTGTGTTTGCCCCTCCCCTGACCTCTTCATGTCCGGTGCTGCAGGGCTTATTCCACTGTCCTCTTTCTGTCTATGTCCAGTCCCCTGGAACCTTGTTTTGCTTTATTTAAGAACCATTTATAGGCTTATGGTACTCACATTTATATTTTTAGCCCACATCTCTTTTCTAGACTCCTGGTTCCCTAACCAAAGCCATTATACATCTCTGCTTGAGTCTCTAGCAGATGGTGTACATCTAGAATGGAATCCCAGGACTTGACAGCCTTGCCACCTGCTTTACTTGCAAACTGCTCTATCTCATTTAATGAAAACTCTATTCTTCTCTGGCTCAGTTGATTCTTCCCTATCCTCATCCAATCATTACAGAAATTCTACACCGAAATATATACCAATTCTGACCCTTCTCACCTCCTCCATCCCCCTCAGCCTGGGACGAGCCCCCTCATCATCTCTTACCTCAATTATTATAATAGCTCATCAGTTGTTTTCCTTGATCCTGTCCTTGTTTGTTTATGTTTTTTCTTCTTCTCCCTGTACAACCTACTGTGTAATTATTTTATCATAAAAGTCCAGTCATGTCACATGCCTGTTCAAATCTTCCAACTGCTGCAGTCCTTAGAATCAACATGTAGGTCCTAACACAATCTGGCCTCTCTGTTGCTTTCCTAGCCTCATCTCCAAATAGTCTCCACTTCTCAGCCTTATGAATCCTCTTCTTGTTATTGAAACACACCAGGCATGTGCCCACCCACCTCAGCGCATTTGCACAGCTGTCTTTATGTCTGGAACACTTTCTTCAATAGCTCCATGCCGGTTCTCTCTTCTCTAAAGTGGCTGTGGCCTCTTCTCACTAAAAGTCATTTAAGGGGCATCTTGTACTGTGGTCACTGTCAGCCCACCCAACTCCTTGTCTCTGTGCTATGCTCCAAGTCTGTGACTTTGTTCCGTGTCTCTGTGCTATGTGTTATGTCTTTGCCTAAGTGTCACTTCTCTGTGAGGCCAGTGTCAACAACCTAATTTAAATTTGAAGTCATCTTTGTTCTCCTTATCTCCCTTATTTTGTTCTATTTATCCTTCCTTCCATCACAATTGCCACCGTGTAATGTACTGCTTTATTGACAAACTTGTTCTTTTGATTGTCTTCTTGCCCTACTAGAATATAAGCTCCATGAGGGTAGAGACTGTATGTGAGTGTGTGTGAGTGTGTGTGTGAGTGTGTGTGTGTGTGTGTGTGTGTGTGTGTGTGTGTGTGTGTGTTACTGGAGGTCTAACCCAGAACCTCACACATGCTAGGCAAGTGCTCTACCACTGAGTTACATCCCCTTGCCCTTCTTAAAAATTTTTATTTTGAGACAGGGTCTCACTAAGTTGATCAAGCTGATCTTAAACTTGAGATGCTCTTGCCTCAGCCTTCTGAGTATCTGGAAATATGCTTTTTCTAACTTTTTACATTAAATACCTAGAACAATAGCTGACACTTAATAGGCAATTGGTATCTGTTGAATAAATAATTCATCGCAGCTTTTAAAAACACACTCAAAATAAAAGGATTAAATCAATGAATTTTTAATTAATGCATTTCATCAGATATTTGTAGTGTGTTAAAACTTCCAATTTTAAGAACTGTTTTATCTTCCAGTTGAGTTTATCCATATGTCCTTGTGCCACAGAAACTTGGTATTTAATTCCGAAACAAAGGAATTATAAGTGATGAACATCATCCACCAGCTTTGTTTGATAAAACTTTTTCAAGTTTAATTCACTTTTATGAATCTTCATAAGGCAATTAAAAATTCCCGCATGTTATTTATTGATTTAGAAATCTCATAGTTTGCATTGTTATTTACAATGCACTGCAGTGAAGATGTGTGATTCAAATATTAAGTCATTATTCTCATTACAGAATTAAGTCACAAAAGTTTTTTTTAAGTGGCTATGGTTAAGTAGGAGAAATGACATATTTCTAACATTTTTTTCATGACCTGGAACCCTTTCTGTGAAATGATGACAAAGCGAGTGTTTACATGTAAGTGTATGGAGAAGATGTTTGTTTCTTCCCTGAGACAGGGTCTTACTGTGTTGCCCATTTTTGCCTTGAACTCATGATCCTTCAGCCCGAGCCTGCCTACTCATTGAGATTACAGTTGTGTACCACTATGCCCACATTTTTCTAAATAATAGAAAACAGCTTATATTAGAGGATCTGAATAAATGCATATTCACAACAGTCCTTACTAGCATTTCATACGAAGTATCCATGAGAAGAATTTGGACAAAGGAGTTGAATTACCTTCTTCACAGTTATGATACCGACTTGGAAATTAGGATCTGTGTTAATATCAAAGGCATCAGCACCATCTCCATCTACAATAGTGTATTTCATTTCTGCATTGATTCCTTCGTCCAAGTCCTTGGCAAACACTCTCCCCACGGTGGAGCTAATTGGAGCTGATTCCAGCACACTCATCTGATAATGTTCTGTGAAGAGAAGCAAGAACGTGGCATTCTGGATACTCTGTCACTTCAAAAAAAAAAAATACCTCCTCATTATCACATCATAGCAGGCATCCTGTGCAAAATATCTTTTTCTTGGTTCAAAAATTAAAGATTCAGTTTTACAGGTGAAAGTTGAGGTTCAGAGAGACTGTGCAAATGACCATACGGTTCTTATCCTAGATAGAATGCTCAAAATAGCAGGACTACTCCTAAGAGCAGGGCAGGTTAAAAGCAAAAGTACTTCACATTTCCAGTGAATCTACTGTTGGAGCAGTGGGAAAAACCTTGCTTTCCAATCTCTTAATGCTCCTTAATAAAGGGAAGTATTTCCCCAAATGTCAGTTGATTCTGGGAAACATAGGGGAAAATGTGTTACAAAGTTCCCTTCCTTCCTTCCTTGGATTGATCCCAGGGGTGCTTTACATCAATATCCCCAGCCCTACTAATTAAGCAATTAATTGATTGCTTGACTTAGGAATGAAACAGGATCTCACTAAGTTGCCCAGGGTGGCCTCGAACTTTCAATCCTTCTGCCTCAGTTTTCCAAATGACTTTTTGTTCACATATCAAGTACCCACATGTCTCTCCATGGCTGAGACAGTGTGCTGGGTCCCTGTTTCTTTGACTATTTGCCCAGAGCTGATGAAGATCAGTGGATGGAGCTAGAGTTAAGAACAGCCACAGAGAGCAAGCTCCACTAAGTCTGTGTATGGTCCATCAATTTGTCCTTGTAACTGTGACCTTCTGGCTGCTTCTTCATGGACAGACCCCTGCTGCTCACTATCTTCTTGTTCCAGAATAGAATACTAAATTTTCTACAATGTAAAAAGCTCAGAATCGGTGATGCTTTCACTTTTGACTTGATACTCTGATTCGAAATTAAATTTAGTTCACATTCATTTCCATTAAGTTATATCTTGGCTAGCCTACCTTCTCTGGGGCTCAGCTTTTTTGATGTTCTTTTTTATTTTATCAATCATAGACCAACTGATAACAAAGGAAAATCATACTATCATTTTTATTGCAGTACTGGGATGGAACCCAGGGGCATTGTACCTCTGAGCTACACCCCCAGTCCTATTTTTTATTCTTTATTTTGAGACAGGGTCGCACTGAGTTACAAAGGGACTCACTTAGCAGCTGAGGCTGGCCTCGAACCATGATCTTCCTGTCTCAGCCTCCCGAATGCTGGGATTACAAATGTGCCCACACCCAGCTCAATCATAATTTCAATACGTATATGCCTCTTCTATTCTAATACTGATTGTGAAGTACAAGAAGCCTGAGGTGTAAGAGATCAAGTTTCACAAAGACTTGGGGAGAACACAGTGCCTAGGCAGCTTACGGCACCTCACCTTCACTGGAGAAGAAATAATGTTTGTTCCTTGCAAGTTTGAGTCAGAAAACCTCTACCGTACTAAGCTGGCAGGCATGTGGATTCCATAATCTCTTTATATTTACTTGTTCTTGATGGATTATGCTTTGTTATTGTCGAACTTTTGAGAAAAACATGCAAGCATTTGCATATAATTTTCTCCACACCAGAAAAGCTATGCTTTTGTAGTATGTAGATACGCATATAATTTCTACATGTGATGCTTTATACAAGAAATAACTCACTTGAGATATGAATACTCCATTATACAAGGTTCAGTGAAAGGTGACCGAGCTTGCCCAGTGTAAAAGGGTATGTGTGTCATTTTTTCAACGTCCCACAGTTGGTTATGGTACCATCTGTGATAAAGAAGCCAAGTGGAATTCCTATAACGAGGACTCGAAAGAGTAATAAGGCAGAAGAATTGATTTGAGATAAGTTTCTAAAACAGCGAGATTATCCAAACAGTTTTAGCAAATAGGGTGATATTTTATGGTGAGTTAAAATAATTTGTTAAAAGTTAAAAAAATAATAACCATTTTAGAAGACACAGAGTTAATGTATAAAGAATGCTTAGAGGCACAGAGATTTAATTGCTTTATGTGCTTTCATTGTGACTTTTATGCAATACACGTCATACTCCCACTCATAGATTTTTATTATGACTGAACTTGGAAACAGTGGCTCCTCAAAATGTATAGTTTAGAATGGCATGAGGATTTTGGTTTGGCAGAGGAAGACTAAAACCACATTTACTTTATTACACAAAGCTGTCATGTCTGGGGGCAACATATATTTCCTGTAATATGTCCAAGTCCCCATATTTCTGAACTATGTAATAACTTTATCATTCTGCCCTTTATGCCTTCATCAGAGATAATTGTATAATGCCAAATTATAAAAAGTCAAATAGTTTAAGAATGTTCAAGAGTCTACAGCATACAGTGAGCAGAATGGGAATTTTTTCATGAACTATAAACATGGAATCCACAGGATCAACAAAGCCACAATAAGCCACTCCACGTGGTATTCCACAAGCTGTCCTAATAATCAGGGTCTCGTACTATAAAATGGATGAACTTAGTAACCTAATTACTTGGGCCATATGTGAAATGCTTATCTAGTATCTTGCCTTTTTCTTTTGTGAACCTTTTTGAGAACCTGGTATATACTCATTGCAGGTAAATATTTGAGCTCTCTTCTTATATATAAAATAGAAAATTCACTTAGTCTGGCTGATTGAAAATGCTACTCTTGAGCATATATATATATATATATATACACATATATACATATATACATAAATATATATATATATATATATATATATATATATATATATATATATATTTGGGGTGGGAGATAGTTTAGATTCTTTTTAAACTCCATTTTCATGAAGTCTTTCACTTGGAATCGTGGCTGTGCTCTCCCATCTCTTTAGGCATTTGATTTTCCAACTCATAGCTCCGGTCCTGGGCTAGGATGCACTGTCGTAGCTCTATATTTCCACCTTCCTTAAGGACACTCAACCTGATTGTTCTACTGTCACTTCATATTTAAATCTGAATTTGTCTCCTTTCTTCCTGGCCACTGGCTCCATTATGCATCCTGTTTCTATCAATAGTACAATACTTCTCCCTGTCACCCAGACTTAAAACTTTGTCAGCTTTGACTCCACCTCCTGCCTCTGTTCCCTTATTCAAGACATTAAGAGGCACACATCCAGGTTTTCTTATTTGTCCCATGCCACGCCTTCGGCCACTTACTGAAGTCCTTATCAGCTCAAATCTGGACCATAGGAAAGCCTCCCAAGACAATCCCTTGCTTCTGGTTTCTGCTTTGACCAGCTTACTCCACACATGGCTTCCAAATTAGCCTTTTTATATTTCTCATTCAAAGACCATGTGGTGGCATGTGCCTGTAACCCCAGTATTTAGGAAACCAAGACAGAAGGACTAGGGGTTCCAGGACAGCCTCAGCAAGTAGTGAGACTCTCAACAACCTAGTGAGAAGCTGTTGCAAGATAAAAATAAAATGAATCTAGTTATCTCCCCACCAAAAAAGAGAAAAGTTTGTAATTCTAGTACATGGGAGACCGAGAGAGGATTGCAGGTTTGAGGACAGTCACAGTAAATAATGAAACTCTCATCAACCTAGTGAGACCTTGTTTCAAAATAAAAATAAAATAGAAAGGGATATTTCTATGACTATCTAGGGATATTCTAGAATGCCCCTGAATTCAATCTCCAGTATGAAAAGAAAGGAAGGGAGGAAGGAAGGAAGGAAGAAAGAAAAAGAAAAAATAAAGAAATGCAACACATTTGAAAGAGAAGGTCTTGATTTTAGAGGCTCTGAACATAAAATGACATATGCAACTTTTGCAAGATACACACACACACACACACACACACACACACACACACACACACACGTTTCTACTCCTGTGTAGGTTTCTACTCAAATGAGGTCTACCGAGCAGAGATTTTTGTTTTGTGCATGGCTCTGTATTTCATACCCAGAATGATGCCTGGAACACGTATTTCTGATGGCTTCCTCATTCTAGGATGTTTTCCTTTCTGCCTATTAAGTCCTCTGTATTCTGTAATCCTCCATTAAGTTCCATCCTTCTATAAAGACTTCATTCATCTCAGTTTATTGTGAAGAAAAAAAAATCCAGCCCACAATCATTTTGCACACATTTCAGTGTTTCTTACTGAAGGACCAGCAACTTAGAAACCTACATGCACCATTTGTGAACTATACAAATTGGGCACCAAATACCTTTTATTTATTAAGTTTTCCTATGTCTAGAATGTGTATTCCCCAAATGGATTATTTGCAGTGCTGGGCATGGAATCCAAAGCCTTGCACATGCTATGCAAGTGCTCTATCCCTGGGCTACATCCCAAGCCCCCCTTGGGTGGAGTTTAAGTGTCTTGGGGCAGGGATTGGGTCTTGAGTGCCTTGTGCCCCTCATGCCCAGTGGCCTTCCCAAACAGGCTCTCGGAGCCTATTTGGGAACTGGTTGGTTTAGAGAGCATATGGGCGTGGCTGCACATTTCGCTTAGTTTTAGCAAATGCAATTTCAAGGTGGCAATGTCATCCCTTGGGGACAAAATTGGATTCTGGTGGGGGGGGCGTTACATGGTAAAAAGAAAAATCTTAGTGTGGTGGTGCACGCTTGTAATCCCCATGCTTGGGAGACAGAGACAGGAAGATTGCTCAGGTTTGAAGCTAACCATGCTGGCTTAAGAGACCCTGTTTCCAAATTTAAAAAAAAGTATAAAATAGGTCTGGGAGTGTAGCCCAGAGGTAGAAGGGCTTCCAGGAACCCCAGTACCACACACACACACACACACACACACACACACACAAATCTTAACTAAGGTAAGACTTGTAGCCCATGAAAGTTGAGTCCTACTTAAAATATCTTATTCTTAGCATTTAATTTTGTACAGGCTGTGTGTGTGTGTGTGTGTGTGTGTGTGTGTGTGTGTGTGTGTGACAATAATTAGGGGAAATGTTTTAAAAAGCTCCACAGGGAGATAATAATATAAAGTTTCAGAAACACTGTTTTAATGCTATGGAAAATTGAACCCCAGGAAAACGGTCATCTAAAAATTGCACAATAAATGTAGAAAAGGAATTCCTGGATCATTGGATTTAACACTTCCCCTGCACCTCTGTAACAGGTGGGTCCCTCTAGTTTGAAATCTGTGCTCTTTTTATTTTTTTCAGTACTTGGGGTGGAACCCAGGGGCATTCTACCTCCGAGCTATACCCCATCCCTATTTGGAAACAAGGTCTCACTGAGGCTGGCTGCAAACCGGGATCATCCTGTTTCAGCCTCCTGAATGCTAGGATTATAAGACTGCGCCACCACACCCGGCTGCTCTTTTTTTTTTTTTTTAAGTATGCTTTTATTGGTGCACTGTAGTCTCACCTCAAAATGCAGTTCACAGTGATAGGCACATACATGCATCTTGTTGGTTGGGTACTCACTCTGCGGAAAGCGGGGTGGGTTATCATTAACATCCGAGAGGGTGATGTTGACCGTCGTGGTCCCAGCCAATCCTCCGAGCTGCCCTCCCATGTCCTTGGCTTGGATGATCACTTCGTAGTATTCTTTGGCTTCTCGGTCCATGTTCATGAGTGCTGTCCTAATTACACCTGCAAGAGGGAAATTTTGTTTCTATCTTGTCAAACTTTGTTTGACTTTTTTTTTTTTTAAGAAACAAAACCATGAGTCCAGTTTTTAAAAGATTTCTTCTCAGTTTCTCTCTAATGCATTGTAAAGGTCCGGAGTTGAGGTGCACATCACCTGTTTTATTAAACTAGAGGTAAAAAAAAAAAAAAGAAAGTAACCAACAAATGGCAAATACACTAACTATTCCAGCAGGAAGAGCTCAGATGGCTGATGTTTTTGGTGACATTACTTAAAGAGAACGGGAGGGGGCAGCAATGGTTCTCTTACGGACTTGGGGAATCACTGTCTAGGGAGATTTCAGACTGCTCTGTCTCACCAAAGAAAACTAGTGCAGAAAACAAAGCCTCATAGGTATACAAACCTGTGACTTTTAATAATTCTCCTTTATCTGCTTCTCTCTTCTGCCCCTAGAGCTCTTGTGGTTTGAATCACGAGATTCTGTAGATAACTTTCTCCCCTTTTTTTTTGCCCTGTCTCCCTACTCCCTGTGAGTAGGGCTGGATTTCTGACTTGATTTTGCTTTTGTCATATACTCACTCTGTTTTGTTATGTTCTGCTTACCCCTGTGCTTCCCTGCATTCTGTGAGCTCACACACGGAAGATGTGAATTGTTTTTTACCTGGCATTAAAGATGAACTTCCCCAGACAGGAAGTGATGGCATAGTGTAAAGATAAGGTGTCACTGGAGAAGAGGGGTTGAAACCAAATGCACTGACGTGTGTTCCTTTTGATTCTGCTAAGGATGCACAATAATGTTTTATCTCCCTCTTAACCCTTTCTCTTAGAAAAGTTGACTTCTGTGCACTCAGGCAAAGATTAAAGGCTTATTTTTTGCAAGTTTATGACATGACCCCGTGGCTAAAGAGATCTTTTTGCATGAAAAGGGAAGGGACCAGGGATAATAGCCTGTCTGCAGCTTATTACTGGCAGATATTTATTGCATTTAGTAATAACAGCATTCTGAAGTGAAACATGTCACATTTTATTAAAAAAAATGCCTCCATGGGTACAGCGATAACTATTTTTTCATGTATTTTTGACCTTAAAACTAAGGATGCCCCCTGGGTGCTGTCAAAATAACCTAAGAGTCTTCTTTGGATAGAAAGGAAACATTACCTTCTTCTTGTCTGTATTTTTCCTCTCTGCGGGGACCCAGAGTAGAAGCATGGAAGTTACTGTTCCCCAGTAGTAGAAGTATGGAACTTACTGTTTTATAGAAGTTCCTCACTGCAATTATTTTTTCTTTCCTCCCACTCATTTTCAGTCCTTCATCCTCCTGTTTCTATGATATAATTCTCTGAATGCCTGGCTACCTTTAGGACTCCTGGGGAAAAACATTTCTTGCAGGTTGCTAATTATCAGAATGTCATGGTTTGTATTTTATTCCTTTCAGATAAAGGGATGACCTTGAGGGCTCACCACTCATGTTACCTCTGCAACTGTTTCTTTACTCGAGCTTCTTCTTTTAGGTCTTTGTTTCCTCCTATGTAAAATGGGGATAATAACACTTACCATATATTTCACTACTGCCAAAAATTATTAGGACGTTCACATATCATAGTGTTCATGAAAATATTTCAAGAGGGGGAAAGCCTGGCACAGGTGTAAGATAATGATATAATAATCATTCTGCCCAACACAAATGTATTAAAGGAAACCTCCTTTCTTAGATTGAAACGTGAAGCGTATTAAGTTCTGCGGTCAAATTTCTCCGAATGAACTAACAAAACCCCCACACTTTTGTTGGCTTGTCTTTTATTTATTTTTTTGCCTTGGTGTTCTTTGCCAATGAGTCTGCTCCGTCATCTCCCCTACGAGAGCTTCCCTACCAGATCCTTCTTTTTAGGGGCCACACCCCTTGTGCTCTTTCCTCTCTAGTCTGAACCTGTCTGCCTCAGCTTCCATTCTTTCTAGATTTGTGCTCTGCTTATTAGGATGGTGGCAACAACAGCAGGACAAGGATTATTTCTATAACCAAATGACCTTTATTTGTTCTTCATTTCCCAATTTCGTCCTCTGCTAAGTGGATATCAATGGGCTGAATGATTATCCAAAGGCTCTTTCTGCCTTCAGAATCATGATTCTAGTTGTAGAGTGAGCCCAGGTGAATGTGTCAGTCCTTTCTGGTCTTCTTGGAGTTATAACAGACCTTAGGCACTAGGAATAAATACAGCTGTAGTAGTTTTTGGAGGCTAGCGAGGGCATATTTCTGCACAGGCAGGGCTTTGGCCTCTCCAGCCAGCCCTGAATGCTCTCTATGTATGGTGCTACTCTCACCCATAGGACAGTGCTACTTTGCTCTCTTAATCTTAAAGCTTATAACAATCTTCTTTGGTTAATACACTCCCTGGAGAGCCCTTGAAAAGGACAGTTGAGTCTTGTCATAAGTAGCAGTTACAAAGGATTATGGAACAGAGCAGGCACTTCTAACTCGACTCTCACATCAGATACCTGTTTTGGAGTCCACAGAAAAATATGGCTGGCCCTGGAGAATGCTGTACACTACCCGGGCGCTGTTGCCATAGGTCGGGTCATCAGCATCTGTGGCTGTCACCTGGATGACAGAAGTACCTGTGGAAAAAAAAGTGTTGGGGAGGTGTCAAGTCCAGTTGCTAAACTTCAGATACAACCCAGAATGGCCAGTCTTAAAGCGTTTGTAGATATTACATTTGCTTCAGGAAGAGTCCCCTTCCTAGGTCAAGGTGTGTGTGTGTGTGTGTGTGTGTGTGTGTGTGTGTGTGTGTGTGTTGCTGGGGAATGAACACAGGGGCATTCTACCTCAGAACTGCACCTCTAAATAAATGGAAAGAGGATCTTGCAAGTTGCCTTTAGCAATTTAGCGCTTGCTAAATTGTTAAAGCTGGCATTGAACCTGTGATCCTCCTGTTTCAGCCTTCCCAATACTAGGATTACAGGAATGCATCATCACTTCTGACTATGCTTAAATTCTTAGTAAACAGTAAGAACAACACAGATTTTGGGGTCTTCATTGCTCTCCAATAATAACAAGATCCTTTGCCCTTTTGAATCAAATACTGTGTGTATGTACGCATCTGTCATCTACTCTTTTGTTTTTAATGAATCACAACTAGAAAACAATACCTGATATGATTATGTACCATGGCTGATTTGATGCCTAGGTAGCATCCTGTCTGCCCAAGGACTTTGTTTCATTCTTGGTTTCATTTTGTAATTGGTAGGCTACTCCTACACATTCTTTCCTTCTCTGCATGTCTTACAAGAGGGTCTTCTATCCCGATAGGCTTGCTGTTTGTGAAAATGAGTGCATCCGCATCTTACCAACTGGGGACATTTCTGGCACGGTAGCGACATAAGGCCCGTCCGGGAACTTGGGCTCGTTGTCGTTGATGTCTTGGATTTTGATGACGAACTCTGACTCTGGCTCCATCGGCCTGCCTGTCCGCCTGTCCAGAGCCTGGGCCCTTAACGTGTACTGGGCTCTTTCCTCTCTATCGAGTCTCTGGATGGCGTGGATGTCGCCAGTGGTGTCGTCGATGGTAAACACGATGCCCGCGCCTTCTCCAGAGAGGATGTATTTGATGGATCCATCTCCCCTATCCATATCTGAATGAAGCTGGAGGAAAGGCATCAGAACCTCATTATGGATGTGAAGGGGTATTAGAAATAAATGGACTTTCAATTTGGTACAAACTTATGACCTCCCTTTACACAGGAATTTATTTTCCCACTCAGAGGTTTAAAAAGTTGCAAAATATGCTCTGACATATGACTGTATCAAGAACACATAGGTTGATGCATAAAATGTTTCTACATTATAATCAGTATCCTTAATTTATTATTTTTATTTTTTTGGTGCTATTGGGAATTGATCCCAGAGACATTCTACCTCTTAGCTACACCCCTAGACTGATTGTTCACGTTTTTATTTGGAAACAGGGTCTTACTAGGTTGCTGAGAGTCTCACTACTTGCTGAGATTGTCCTCAAACTTATCTTCCTCTCTCAGCCTCCCTAGTATTAGGATGACAAACATGTACCATCATGCCCATATAATTTATTATTTTTAAATTGCTCTCCTTGGGAAATATAGAAAGCATCTTTGGAAAGTAAAGATCCCTGATGTGTGCGTGTGTAATCATGTTTGTGTACTGTGTGTAGTACGAGGGATTGAACCCAGGGACATTCTATCTGAAGTACACTCCCCACCCTTCTTAAAATGATTTTTTTGAATTTATGTTTCTTAAAAATGTTTTTTTTTTTTGAAGATTTAAAGTTGATTAAAAAGAAATACAGAAGATAGTTACAGCCCCATGCCAGAATGGCATGAGGGGGGTGGTCCCAGCCTTCACCACCCAAAGATACAGCACGTGGACCGGACTTTTTATACCCATGACCTCCATCTTGTTTATGTAATTCTGACATAGTAACCGTCCCTGTCCCTGTAAGGTTCCTCCCCCAGCAAGGTGTGGCAAGGTGTCTCCTTTCAGAAAGGTCGACCCCTCCTTCCATCCTAGCTAGCTTATCTAATATGTAGATATGTCTTTATTTTTTATTTTTATTTTATTATTTTTAATTTTTTACTTTTTGTGGTACTGGGGTTCCTGGAAGCCCTTCTACCTCTGGGCTACACTCCCAGACCTATTTTATATTTTTATTTGGAAACAGAGTCTCTTAAGCCAGAACCTGTGCTCCTGTCTCTGCTTCCCAAGCGGGGGTGTTGGGGTGGTGGTGGGGTGGTTCCCCTCTCCTATTGACTTGCTAATTACTTTTAGCTAAGTCAATCTAAGTTTCAATAGCTGTTTGTTTCCTGATTGAAATTTTTAATTTTAATTAAAATTAAAAATAAAAATTTTTTTAGAGTCTTCCCTAAGTTACTGAGGCTGTCCTTGAACCTGTGGTCCTCCCATCTCAACTTCCCAAGTATTGAGATTCCAGGTGTGCACCACATCTGGCTCCTGAAATGTGAATGAGCAAGTTTAACAAGAAAAAACATCTTACCTTTATATTTATAAAAAGCACAAATGTTGTTTTCATGTATGTTCCTATCAGTATCTGCCTCATGATAAATAATTACAATGCACCATTGAAAATATATTGAAAATAAAACACCACAAAGATGGTAAAAAAAAAGGAAAATCCTAAATATTATAAACTTAAAAATTGCTATAAATTCATTTTTGGAGTATCAAACATTTTATGACAACTCAAGCTGGCTGAAAAACTAAAGCCACTGTGGGGAAAATGCTAAGAGATTTCCAGGTACTGTTGCATCTGTCTGTTCAAGTCTGTGACTCCAGTTCTGTAGATGTGTTCAGTAGGACTATGCTCAATTGCGTTTTAGGCACCAAATGGAATTTAACCGCTGGTGATTATTTTTACATCACTGTATTTCTTCTTCTGGTGAGATTTGTTCTTGAGCTTATAATGGACTCACCCACATCTATATGTGGATAGTTGAGTTAGGCGCATACCTCTATCTGCCCATCTGGATGTATTTCTCCTGGGTTGTTTTACAATGACTATCCAAAGGAGTCCAGAAATATCATTTTTATCTCAGTCCTAGAGAAACATTTCTGTACTGATAATTGTAGATAATGTGTATGGGTGGTAGTAGCCCTGGAATTTTATGCTATTATATAGATAAGAGTCTCTTTCTAAAAGGGGGCTACAAAGAATTTAAAAATTAGTCAGCCTTACTAACTCTGTTGTTTTCTGCATCGTTAGCACTTTGCATAGTTCAGCGATGAAGTTCATGAGATTAATTTATAAAACAGACAGCCAATGTTAGACTTAGGGCAGGGAGCCAGATATATCTGACCCGAACACTGTCTGTGTCTATAGTAAACTTAGTGCCCTTGACAAATTATTTACTGTCTCTAGCCCTGAACTTACTCATATTATAACTGGAGAACAACATTAATACTTACTTTGAAAGGTTACTGGGATCATGAGATTAATGTATGTAAACACAGTGCCCTTCCCATAATAGGAACACTATTGAATGGGGCCAATTGTTTCTATGGGTACCCATAGAGAGAGGGTATTAATATACCCAGCCCTTCCCTCCTCCCTTCAAACCTCTAGGAGGTAGCAGAGAAGGCAAAAGCAATCTGCAGGCTTTTATGTTCTGCACAGCCCAATGTCCAAGGCTTCGGAGGCTGCCCGAGGCACTGAGGTCGAGCTTTTCCAAGGACTAAAGGGCACTGACACCAAGAAATACATTCACAACAGCCTCAGACAGAGATGGCTTTGGAAGTTGTAGCTGGCTTTGAGCTGATCTCAGACTGACCTCTGGCCAAGTCACACAGGCAACGATTTTGCTGCCTACAGGAACTCAGCTGTGCCTTATCAAGAGAAGGGAAATAAAAGAATAAAGCTGACCAAAAAAGCAGCTGCAAATTTTTTTCTACTTAAAGTAGTCTATGTACAATCGGAGGTTCTCATGTTTTCTCACCCCATATACAGTATTACCACTATTTTTTTTTTTACAACCCAAATCTTCTATTTATGCCACTAAGAAGGCAGAAGTGTCTAGCTCTTATTGTGCAGAATAGAAAGACATTTTATTTGGACCTGGGCACAGAGACATGAAAATTTGTTCCATTTGGAATTGTTCTCACTGGCAGAGAAATGGAATTGGGAGGAGGACAAAGATTTCAGGACATTTCTTAAATTAAAAAAGAAAAAAATACACATGCATATTCACATTGTGTGTGTGTGTGTGTGTGTGTGTGTGTGTGTGTGTGTGTGTGTGTGATTTTAAGGCATGTGGTGTAGGACTTACAATGAAACAAGTTAATTTAGGCATAACAGATTGACTAGTGGTAAAAAATAGAAGCTGACATAAAGTACAAACCCAGAGGTGTTCTGTTTATTATTTAAAAATGTTTTGGCCTGTGGACATTAAAGCATGAGGCACACTGTGTTCATCCCAGGCCAAGTGTAAGCACTCTGCCCACTGGAGAGTACCATACAAAGGAGAGAAGCGAAGTCCCACTGCAGAAGAGAGCTTGGGTCCTCAGGCGGATGCGGCTGGCTGCTGTCCAGCGTGGTCTGGGCTGAACCTCTGATCTGCCATCTTTGCGTCCCTCCGTACGGGGAGAGGAATTCCAGAAGCTCTCTGGACCATGGATTTTTTTTGAAGGTAGAAACCCTGTGATCTTCATCTTGTGGTGGACCCTGGCACAAAGTATGTGTTCAATACAATTTTACTGAAAGACTCCTAAAGAGTCAGGGGTATAAGTTTTTGTGGAGCAGTCTGAATGTATGCCATTTTCAATATGATCCACATAAAATTTGGAAAAAAAAAAAAGGTTTTTGTGGAACTACTGCCTTACCTTCCTCTTAAAATTGCTAGCATCTTTCTGGGTGACTTCCGAATATATACACATTCGTAAGAGAAGAGGAGTATCACAGAGAAGCTGGAGGGGTCTTTCTGCACAAGAAGTGTGTTCGCTAGGAAGGGGCCAGGATCCGCTTTTACAGATTCATTTGTGAATAATATCTACTTAGGATTTCATCATTTAACAAAACCTATACCAGTTATTTTATTTATTTGTACTGGAGATTAAACAATGAGGCCTTTTACCTTTGAGCTACCTCTATCCTAGTCTTTTTTATTTATTTATTTTTTCTTTGAAACAGGGCCTCACTTAGTTCCTGAGAGTCTTACTAAGTTGCTGAAGCTGGTCTTAAACCTGACATCCTCCTGCCTCAGAGTCCCAAGTACTGAGGTTACAGGCCTGTGCCACCACACCCAGCCTACCCCAGGTATTTTAGCAGAGCATACTAATTATGGAAGACTGGAAAGGGAACACTGAGGTACCAGAACAATGGTAACTGTGGGAAACAGTTAGGGACTTGCTGGCAGTGAGAATAGAGGGCAGGTCTAGGAGCTCCTGGAGGTTGGATCCAGACCCCAGGGGAGGGAGTGCTCCCCCCAGGCCTGGGCCCTTGGGGCATAGAGCAACTCCTCCACTTCCAAGTCCTGCAGACCTGTGGGATTCAGGCCTCTGGGAAAGGGTGCCATTAGTGCTGCTGGTAGGATCTGAAGAAGTTCCCTGGACTAGAATTAGCTTCCGGCAGAGTAAAGAGCACATGTATCTCCCTCCTCCGGGCTCTTGATCGGCCTCCCTCTGGCAAATTCAAAGGGCAGAATGTATAGGGAGACAGCAATGTGCATTGAGTACTGGGGTTTGCCAGCCACAGATCGCAGTTTCGTTGTGAAAATGCAAATGTCATTAGTAGATTTTCACTAAATTACTCAGCCATTGGCAGTGTAATAAAATATACTTTGTGTTTATGCATATCCAATCCAACTCACACTGAATACCAGCTATTCAATGAGGAGGAGAAGGAGTTGACCGCACACAGTTACGTGCACTTGGTCATCTTTCAGAGTGCCCTGCGATGCTTTGGAAGTGCCATAAATGCCCACAGCTGTGGTTCGATGGTGTTCATGTCGTTGTTAACCTCGGCATGACTTGACTCACAGGTTCCTGTAAAAGCATGGGCTCTCTGCTTTCCCCGCTTTGCATATGTCAATATAATCTAGCTTCAGTTCAACCCTGCCTTGTCCCTGGATATCCCAGTGTGGATTTTTTAAGGCCACACCAATTACAGCTGATAATTGTTGCCATACTCCTCTCTGAAATAAGCAAATACTCTGGCAGGCTTTCTAAACAGACATCTTGTAGAGCTCAAGGTGACACGCAGAATGTCCCCAGAGTAAAGGGAATGGAAGGAGGATGAATTTCAAAAAAGTAAAGAGAAGTGCTTGGATGTATGGAAATACGTAAAGTATGTTCGTGTGAAGGGAATACACGCAGGGAAGAGTGAAGCCTTTTCTGGTTGCTGATGTGCTGACTGAACATGTCCTGAACATGACTAAACATGAACTGACGTGTGTGATTGTCCTGGTTCTGGGTTAAGGTAATTAAGAAAGGGCGGGCTGGGTGTGGTGGCACATGCCTGTAATCCCAGACCTTGAAACTCTGAGACAGGAGGATCTCAGGTTTGAGGACAACCTCAGCAACACAGTAAGACTCGCAGCAACCTAGCAAGATACTGTTTCACAACAAACAACAACAACAGCAACAAATATATATATAATAAAATACACGCACGCACGCGCTCGGACACACACACACACACACACACACACACACACGTATATGTATAGGCTGGAGATGTAGCTCAGAGGTAGAATGCTCCTGGGTTCATTCTCTAGCACATAAACATACAACCAGGCCAAGAAAGAGTGGGCACTCATAGTAAATCTCAGAGGCACTAAGGTGCTACATAGCTTAGTATTTCCCAGTGTCAGGAAGTGGGTAGGCCTGGTTAGATTGTCGATTGTCCCTTATCCTGTGTGACCTCAGAACTGAATCTAAAGTCACTGGATACACACAGAGCGATGTACAGGAAAGCCTGTGGCTTGGTGTAAGAGTGATGAATATGTTGTTCTGTGCTTCACCTGTTCCCTTCAATATAACTTTGAACAGTGTAAGCAGCTCTCTGAGCCTAGCTCCCTTAGTGGATTTTCCTTACCTCTGCACATGGTTAGTTAGAGTGACTAAATGATCTCTTGGATGTGATTGCGACTGAAGAAGTACTGTGTGTGGTAGCCTGGTGCAATGTTAGCTCCCTTTGTCTTTCTCCACTTTGGTGTGGCTGGTTCTGTGCCAGGTCTGGAAGGAGTAGAAAAGAATTAGGGAACGGCATCTCAGCTTCTGTGCTTTGAAGAGGAAAGAGCCCTAAATTGTACAAGCACACGAAGCAATTACTGAATGCAAACCTCTTCTTTTCTTACACTTATTTTAGCTACAGTCATGTATTTCTACTTGGGAGAAATGTTTTATAAATATCAAAAGGGTAGAAGGCTTTGGTATTCTCAGTAGGTGAAAGATGTGTTTATGACAGAAGTAGCTTTTAAGATGAGACCCTGAATGTGGTTTCAGAGAGAAGATGACAGCTTGTCCTTGGCAGCACAGTAGCCCAGGCACATCTGAGGTGCAAACAGATGTGGTGAGTGAGTGTGTGTGTGCGTGTGTGTACGTGTGTGTGTGCGCGCGCGCGCGTGTGTGTGTGTGTGTGTGTGTGCGCGCGCGCGCGCGCGTGTGCCTAAGGGGGCTATGAGGAGTTGGGCATGGCAGGGATGAGTTCCTGATTTGAGAAATTCTGAGAGAGGACCAGATGAGACAAATGCCAGGAGCTCTGCATTTGAAAGCTACAACACTTCCTTAATCGGAGGAGGGACATGTGGAGAGGGTGCTTTGAGGAGATAAATGTCTCCATTCCTGAAGGAGGGATGGGAGGGACCTATGCCCAGGGAGGCAGGCAGCACTGGCTGAGTTAATCTAATCACGAGGAGGAACGGAGGATAATGGTAATGATGGAGCTTGGAAAGGAAGAGATGAATCTCAGAGGAACTGGCAAGGAAGTATTGGCAGATATAGTGACTAATTTTACATGAAGGATAAAGAAGATAAAGAGAGGAACAATGAAAGAAACTCCCAGATCCTGAGGCCAGGGAATTTCCCCTGCGTTGGGCACACATCACAGAGCTGCTGAATTCACGCATGAGCTTTCTGCGTTGCTGCAGTTGCTACCTATGACCACAAGGTCATGATGCTTAGAGTGTCACTCTCAACCAGGCACTGTGCTGAGAACTTTGTATACATTACCTTATGCCAACCTCACTACACTGGGAGGTATTCATTTATTTTTTCCCATTCATTAAGCATCTTTTTGAATGTCTTTTATGTGACAGGTGCCATGGTAGGCTTTGGAGATAAAATGGGTGCAATGTCTCTGGACCTTGTTGGTCTTTTAATCTAGTCTGGAGCTTCAGGCAATAAGCACATAAATTAAAAAATAAAGACCGTAGGTGGTGATTAGAGCTATGAAATAAATAATGGTGAGGAAATCTAACAGAGGGGCCCACCAGAGAGAAAGGCCAAAGGACAATGATGTAGGATGAAAAGCCACTGTGAGGAAGGCCAAAGGAGGACTTTTCTTCTGATAAACAATAAAGGAGAGAAGTTGTAGGAATTGCTAGGAGGCCAGGTGTCTGGAACTGGAGGAAGATCGCAGCATAGGGCACGTCTGGCCACCAGGGGGCAGTCTGTGTCAGTAAGCTGCGGAGAGGTGTTTGGCACCCTCCCTTTCAATGGGAAGACATGGGAGGGACTTGATGGATGCAATCCAGTTTAATTTTTAAAAGATCCCATATGGAGAATATGTTGGAAGGAGGCACAGGTGCACAGGAGGATATTGGTCAGGATGCTAGGTATTTACCCAGGTGAGAGATAATGGTGGAAGCCAAGATGAGAGAGGTGGAGGATTTTGGATTTATTTTGGCATAGGCCTACTAGAATTTGCAGATGCAGGGGATGCAGGGGTGAGGAAAGGGGAAGGGTGATCACTAGCTTTTGGTTTTAGGAACAGGATGATAGTAATTCTGAAATAGGGAAGCCTGGGGTGGTTTGGAAGGAAAACCGAGAATTCCTCATTGGAAACGATAGGTTTGAAAGGTCTATGAATCATAAACATGAAGTTGTCACGTATGTGGCAGGACTTATGAGTCTGAGACTTAGATACGCCAGAACTGGAGGTTTGCACTTCTTGGCATAGAGATGATGTTTAAAACTATGGGAGGGGCTCATTCTCCAGGTAATGAGTGTGGGTGGAAATGAGCCCAGGGTGAAATGGACAAGTCTTTTAAGGATTGGAGGTCAAGTGGAAGAGTGGAAGGAGAGAACCAACAAGGAGGCTGAGAATGAGCTCATGATGGTCATGGCAGAGGAGAGCAAGTTGGGAAGGAGGCATGGGTAAACAAGGTCTGATGCCGCGACCAGAAGGTTCCATGAAGTGAAGTCATTGGGTTTGGCAGCAGAGAGCTCCTGAGCAGTGGTCGAGACAGTGCCAGGAAGAGGAACTAAGAAGCACATAGTAGGAGTTGTAGACAGCGTTCCCCCAGACATCTTCTGAGCAACAGCAGTTCTGCAGTCCTCTCATTCTTCCCCTAGACAGTTGAGGAAGCAGGACTAGGGGGACTTGGTGATGTGTCCAAAGTCTCTCTGAAGTGTCTGGCAGGCTTTGAACCATGAGTGTTTGCATCTGAAAACTCTGCTTTTAGCCTTTGTGCTAAACAAGTGTTTAAGTTCTCATTTGAATGAATTATTTATTTTCTAATTAATTCCTTGTCTCCCATTCTCTCTCACTTGGTTGCTTTCACAAAATGGACTCTGATTAACATCCAAATAATGTAAACACAAGAGAAAGCTAGGATTAAAAATGAAATGATGACAGATAAATCAAAGGAATTCAAGCATAAAGCTTATAAATACATTCATTGATTGTCTCCAACCATCCTAAAGTACTTGTTAGAAAGTCCTGAAGTGAAAAATAATTTTATTCTTATTTTTTTTCTATTAAATTTGGGCCTCAGGTTATACCCATGGACATGCTCTGAAAAAATACCAAGCACAAAACTGTACTTTCCCCTTTCCTTTTCCATTTCTCTCTTCCTTATCCTATTATTCCCAGAAGGCTGTGGTTGCCTCTGTTGGGATGTGAATGGTTCTTGAAGGGTCTGAAGCTTTTCCTCCAAAACCCCAGTCCTAGTTTCTCCCACTTAGAACAGAAGTATGGAGAAGGAGAGAAATTAGCTGACAAAGCAAATGCTGTATTTTAGCTAGGGACAGAGTAATATGCCACTGGTTAGAATTTTTCTCAGACCTCAGACACAGGCTAGGTGAATATCTATACTCAATTCAAAATCACAACCAATTTTAACATCAGATACCCTGACAATCATTCTTCCTTCCTTTCTTCCCTCCTTCTTTTCCTTCCTCCATTCTTTCCTCCTACCCACCTCCTTTTCTTTCTTCCTACTGGGAATTGAACCCAGGGACATTCTACCTCTGAGCTATACCACCAGCCCTATTTTATTTTTTACTTTTTTGGAAACAGTGTCTTGCTAAGTTGCAGAGGGCCTGGCTAAATTGCTGAGGCTGACTGTGAACCTGTGATCCTCCTGTCTCAACCTCCCAAATCCTGGGATTATATACACTACCGCGCTCTGCTCTGATAATTTGTTTCTACTGGGCACATCTTACCTTGCCGACATACAAGGGGTCAGTCCCAGTGTATTCTTCCAAAACGAAAAACTGGTTCCAAACCCAGCTCCTTTTGGTCCGCTGATGTGACTGTGGCTTTTCTGACAGGAATGCTTCCAATTCGCCTTGCAGTGTTGGGGTGTCCGAGAGAACGGTGGTTGTAAGGTCCATCAATCCCCAGAAGTACAAGGACATGCCAAGTCCAAGCCAGCACTTTGCATTGCTCATTCTACCAGAGGTCCACGTGCAATTGCAGGATTTCAGAAAGTAGAGTATTAGGATGACGGGCCACTGGAATGTGGGTATTTCCCAAATTAAGAAAACAGTAACAGTATATTGGATCCTTCTGCTTCCCAGAGAGATCCCGATTCAAGTCAATCTGCTTGATGTTGACTTCCTGTCAAGTTAAGGAAAATAATGTGATGTGGTCAGGTTCTTTCTCATAGGCTAGTTGAAAATTTTCAAGAAAGGTCAGTAAACATTCTTTTCTCTACTCAGTGAGTTAAAGTCAACCAGTCACTATCACTTTAGAAATGTTTGTCATAAATAATATTTTTATACAAAGAAGACAATGTATTGTATTATAATCAATCCCCAAACTGTTGATATGGTTTCAGTGCAAATAAAAGTAGAGAATATCTTTTTTCTCAATGATAACTTAACTGGAGGGTGACACTATATTATTGATTGGCTTGAAAATTAATGGTATGCTTTCTGAAATATTTATAATCAGAGAGCCCTCAACTCTTAAAAATAGCATTTACTTCCAAAATTTATAGCTAATTACTAATATTTCCATTAGCTCAATTGCTTTTCTTGGCTTATTAAAATGTACTAAAATCAATCTTTTTTTTTTTTTTTTGGCTGCCTACAATTATATTGTGCCTGTCCCAGTTACTGATAATGCTAGGAATCTTAGGCTTCATTTCTAAGCAGCCATGGGTCACTTCCAACTTTAATCATTCTCTGGGCTCAGGAGAATTCAAGTTTCACACTCTACTGATCTGGCTTTGAAGCACTGATAGGGGCTGCTAATGTGACCTTTCTAGGATGTGAATGGTCAGTTAATCATTATATCCTTCACAACAGACTTTAAAGTACCATTAGTCACATGCCACTGTGAGTAAGCTAAGAGAATCTATCCAACCTATTTCCTTTCCTACTTGCAAAGCTCATTTAGGCAAAGGGATGTGAGCCTCTACCCAGCCGCCTTTTCATCAGTCAGACTTCTTTTGTTGTCATTAAGTCTGATTGAGTTGGTGACTTCACTCCTGGGCTGTGACCTCATCAACCTTTTCTTCCCTTACTTGGCTGGGTTTATTGAAGTGGCATATCACCCAAGCCACTCTGTAGAAGCTGCCAAAAAGTTTTCTGTGAGCTTAATATTATCACTGTTAACTTGAAGAACTGTGGTCATGTCTTAGAACAAATGTGTGTACTTGGGAATTCAGAGCTGAGCAACTAAATGATGTTTCTTTTCTGAAAATGGCTCAAAAGGGATGCACTGACCCCAACTTAATTTCCACCTTCCACTCGTCATAAGCAGGACTGTTCTCTTTATGACTCACAGTTTATATGTACAAAAGCACTTAAAGAACATCTGATAAGCATTTCACATAATGTCATTTCATTTCTATATAAGAAATCACCTCAATGTGCACTGATAAAAGAGAAAAAGCTGGAAAAACTATATATTTTTTTTCAATAGAATGGAGAGGCTGTGACTCTTTTGAGCTCTAGTTCTAAAAGTGGAGTGATTGTTAAGAAAAGCACAGAAGTTAGGGAGAAAAAGGGTCATAGGAGGAAATCTAGAGGAACAAGGGGAAACCATAGATGAACTTAGGTGACCTAACTGAGGGGGATGGGAGGGGAAAGAGGGAAATTCCCTCATGTACATGATGCACGTTCACAAACATGTCAAAGTCAATCACTAAGCCAAACACGAGAAGAAGGGAGGGAGGAGGAAATGGGGTAGGAATTGTGGAAGGGCTAATTGGGTGATGTGTGTATGTATGCCTCTACCATCTTGTACCCCATTAAGATGTATGACTACAATGCACCAATGAAAATATGAAAAAGAAAAAAAGCAAGATGGATGTGCCTCGTTTAGGGTGATGTGTTTGTTACTAGGGAACATTGATGCTATTGGAAGGTAAGTTCATCTCCTCTGTCTTTGGACTGGTGGAAAGAAACCCAGCTCATATCTCTCTGATCACTGTTTAAGACGGAGGTAATTGGAAGTATTCTGGAAGAAGGAACCTTAACTTGGGAGTTGCACTGATGAAAAGTATTGGCGAGAAATAGCTATGCTGTTTTAGGGATCTAGAAGGTTGATTAGAGGACATCACTGAAAAAAAAACTATTATTTTAAGAATACTGTAAGACACAAAAGAATAATGTAAGACGCAAGTTTGCCAATCATTTCTCAAAGCACAACAGGCTAAGATTTAGCCGTGTATTCCTGGTCCTATGTTCTTTATCTCTGACCTGTTCCCTCTGTTATGGAGGTTGTGATTAGAGTTATGTTTAGTTGACTCTGTTAGTGACTTCCCATATTTAGTTTCCTTACCTGTTAAGCAGGGAAATTAATTCTTCTCCCACCTACTTCATAGCACTGCCAAGGGGATCTGATGAGAGAATACTGCAGGTGCAAGTGCTTGGTTCAAGACAGAGGTTCCAGCTGACACTTGAACCATCACATAACTTATCTGGGTCATACAAAAGTAATGGAGCCAAGTCTGTAACACAGTTTATGTGCATCTTTAAGACCAGATTTCCGAAAGGGCTTTTAATGTATATCTGTCATTCCACAGATCTCTATATCTATGGTAAATACTATTTGATAGCAAATTCTGGCTCAGCCTAATTCTATAATAACCACGTTTTATTTTTCCATCTGAGGAAATTTAAGAGCTGGCTGCTAAAGCCTAGAAAACTCTTTCATAGTAGAGAAAATTCTTCCCCAGTTGCATTTATCAAAGGTGGAATGTGTGTGTTTAAAATATTTCCTTTATTGTTTGAGTTATGTAAGTACATTTTCTCTAAGCACACATATCAATTATTTTCTCTGGCTTGTTTCAGCAGCTTGCTTTGGGTCTGAGTGTGCATGTACACATGTGCGTGGGTGTTCAAATGTCCCTCCCCTATTCTGCTTCCTCTGGCTAAATTTCATGAACAGAATGAAATTTGAGGGAATAGGAGGTATTTAAAGTATTTGCCCCTTTCATTCTACCCTTTCTTACAAGCTAGGGATACATTCTTGCCAACTTAAACCTCCTGTCTTTACCTAAAGGCGTGATCTGAAGAGCTCAAAAAAAGCATTAATTGGAACCTTGGTGATGAATATTTTGTAGGTAGTTAAATTGACTCGGCTTTCATCTCCCTCTCTTGCTCACGTGCTCACGTAGTCCTCCTAAAAACTAATGCAAATTTTCTATTTTCTTCCTTTTTACTGAGCACATAAAAACTGGATTTGGGGTCTTTTGGACCTCCAGAGCCCTTGGTGATGCTGTGAAAGCTGACAGTCCCTGGACCTTCTCAGATTCAGTAACAAAGACTGTGCCTGTAAACTCTGTATTAAAGAACTTAGTAGCAATAGTTGATGTAAAGCACAGTATTTCTGCTTCCTTAGGATAGAATGCATGAAAAATACTGGCTGCCTAACTTTATAGAAAGTAAAAGCCTGGTTACATAATAGTTACATTAATCTTGTTTTTAAACAAAGGAAGGGGAAGTCAGCTCCATCAGAAATATTAACTGGTTTGCAATGATTATAAATTCTATGGTTCTCATATTCTCTTTCTTTTCCTATGGGTATGAGTAGATTATATGTTTTGAGGGTTAATTGTTGTTCTTATGAAGGAAGATACTGATATAAGAATATTTGTATATATAGAGAGATCTGCCTTGGAAGACAACATATGCCACATGAAGAATACATTAGTAGAAATCGACTTCTTTGTTAAATGAGTTTTTTAAAAGTTTCTCTTTCCACCAGATCCTTCCTAAAGAAAGCAAACAGCTTGATAATGAACACAGTAGGAAGAAATTAAAGTTGTACATAAAGGGTGCGCTCAGTGAATTGTTTATTTTGTTACTTAAATTCACCCATGATATTTAAAATGTAGGGGGGAGGAATGGTTACTGTTTTCTCCTTGAAATGAACTGGATTTTTATGGCCTTCCTCTGATTTCTTTCTTCATAATTTCAGCTTTCCTGAGCTTTTCTTGGTTGGTACTCAGAAAAGCTCAAGTGGCATCTCTGTAGAAGCAGTCAGGTGACTCTGTTAGTGACTTCCCATATCTTTAAAAGTGGAGTATTTTAATATTCTGATGTGGAGGAACGTTTTTACTGAAATACATGTAGACAGTGGTGTCATGATTTTAGGCAGCTAAACTTCTTAAGCTATCACTTTTACTTATAGAAAGAGCCTCAGAAATGCACTTAAAAGAAAAAGGAAAAAAAGGGCTTCCTGGAGATCTGAGACATTACAATGAAACATGACACTGTACCATAAGGTGCATCAACATTAAACCAGAATACGACTCAATGTCACAACGTTACTCCACCTCTCAATCAAGGACCTCTCTTGAGACATAGGAGCAAATTCATCTTACTTAGGAGTCAAAATCCTTCAACATAGATTATAGACATAGGTGGCCATAGTGTAGAACAGAGTGAAAAGTGCCTGTGATGGTCACACATTAGAATATTATATGGCTCATGAACAACCATATCCTCATTGTGGAATTCCACAAAGAAAACATGTTCAGTGTCTTTATAAGCATACTTTCAACCTTCCTGGTTCTGTTTGCACTTCTCTATGCTAATGAGCAATACCCATCATTGGGCATCTGTTCCGTACTCTGAACAGTGAGACGGTTCTCTGACTGGATGTTGTTTTCATTTACTTCAGAGAGCCCGTCTACCACTATTCCCTCCGAGGAATTGATCAGGCAGGCAGAAGCTCCATCCCTCATCGTGACCATCAGCTCACGAGCCTTTCCAAAACTGCCCATCTACTGAGGAGACCAACTCGCAGCAGAACCAGAAGAGCTGCCCTGGTACTAGATTCCTTTGGTTTTGAGTTGTGTTTGCACCTTCTTCCTCTTTCTAAATCCCCGCCCCACCTCATAACACCGCTTTCTCCACCTTAACATCTTTGAAACAGAACGTACCTTAAAATCACTGTATATGGGAGCTGGGCGTGGTGGTGCACGCTTGTGATCCCAGCGCTTGGGAGGCTGAGGCAGGAGGATTGCACAGGTTCTAAGCCAGCCTCAGCTACTTAGTGAGGCTCTTGGAAACTTAGTGAGACCCTGTTTCCAAATAAAATATAAAACAGATCTGGGAGTGTAGCCCAGGGCTAGAAAGCCCCTGAGTTCCATCCCTAGTACCATAAAAAAAGAAAAAAAATTACAGTATATTATTTATTTATTTATTTATTTATTTATTTATTTAGTGGGTCTGGGGATGGAACCCAGGGGCATTCAACTTCCAAGCTACACCCTCTGCCCTATTTTTTATTCTTTATTTTGAAACAGGGTCTCAGTGAGTTGCAGAGGGCCTCACTAAGTAACTGAGGCTGTCCACGAACCTCGATCCTCCGGTCTCAGCCTCCCGAATGCTGGGATTACAAGTGTGCGCCACCACTCTTGGCTAGTGTATATGTATTTAATGTGCTTATATTTCTTTTCTCCTCAAAGAAACTGTTAGTTGAATTGATCATGTAGAAATCATGATATTACTTAAAATGAACCATATGAAGAATAATTATCTTTTCCAATATTTTGTGGAACAGGCGGCCATCACTCTTGTTCATTCTAATTCATGAGATTTAATTTTCTATGAATTCTTTCTTTTCCAAATACCTCGAAAACTGCGGAAATCCTGGGTCTCAAGATTCAGCTTTTGCAGCGTTTCTCATTGTCAATTATCCTTCCTTTTTCCTTTCCACTCGCTACTCCTTCACGCTCTCCCTTTTCTCCCCCATAGTTGGACTAGTTTATGGGAGTACTGCTTTATAAATGGAACTTTGAAGTTCATCAATGTAATGGAGGGTGGTTGTAGTGGGAAATAGGCGTGGGTGGCCTACTTGAAGTTCAGGAGCAATAGCTAGTTTAAATAAAGGAAGGGCTCTAAGTGCGTGTGCATTTGTGTGTACGTGGGTGGCCGAGGAGAATAGAACAACAACAAAAACAAGTAGTGGATTAAGTTACCTAACTGAGAGCTGGCTTTGAAGATCCACCAGAAGGCTTGCTGTGTGTCTCCTGTGTACTTACTGACCATCTAGCTATGAATTTGCTTGCCTGAGTCCTGAAGAGAGGCATCTCGACTTCAGAAATCCTTTCGCTAGAGCCCGTGCCCAATTTCCCTCTGCTCTTCATTCTCGTTATAATCAAAATTTCCAGTGGAGGGTACCCTGTCTTCCCTCCCATAACCTCCGAGACAGGCAAATAGATTCTTACTGATCCTTTCGCACACACTTAGTATCTAGTCAATGATTTAATCCTCAAGGAGTTGGGAAGTTTTTGACCTACTTTACCCTTCCTCCAGTTTTCACTTTTAATCAAGCTAATGAAAGTACAGCACCGTCCATGGGCAATTTCCCTGACTATAGTCAGACAAGAATGATCAATTTCGATTTTTGAGAATTGTCCCACATGCTCACTAATTTCTCATCTTAGGAGACATTTATAATTGCATTAAATTTGTGCTTGTTCATTAAAAAAGCATGCATTTAAAATGTAATTCTTTGGCTAATGTTCTTCTTTGATAAGAAGTTGCAACGGATTACTACTCAGTGTTTTCTCTTACTACTTTGGCTTTTTATAGGGTTTTGGGAAGGTAAGACAAACCTGTGGCTTTCTCTGGACTATAAAGATTAACCCATATGAAGCAGAAATAAAAGCTCAAATAAGTTTGTTATCTAAAATTAAGATTTTAGTCTGAGTAACAAATATTTTAAACCATGAATAAATAAAAAACCCACAGAGATCCGGGCATGGTGGAGCACATGCTTGTAATACCAGAATTCAGGAGGCGGAGACTGGAGGATCGTGGTTCGAGGACAACCTCAGCTACTTAGAGAGACACTTGGCAACTCAGTAAGACCCTGTTTCAAAAATAAAAAAGTAAAAAAATAGGAGTGTGGTGTAGCTTGGAGGTACAATGCCCCTGGGTTCCATCCCCAGCACTGCAAAAACAAACAAAAACAAAAACAAAACAAAAAAAGCCAGATAGAATTGAGTGTGTATGTGTGTTTTTCAGCCCTACCATTACCTACTATCTGTACAATCTTGAGCGAATGACTTAAACTCCTTCAATCTTGGTTTATTATCTACATACTGCAGATGATTATAGACTCTAGATCATAGAGTTATTGTGAGAATTAAATGAGGAAATATGGATAAAACTTCTAGGACAGCATTTTACAGGTGGTATTTTGCCTGAAAAATAATAGATGCTCAATAAATGTCAGTTCTTTTTCTCTCCTTCAAGGAGTTTACAGTTTAGGGGGGAATGCTACCATCAATACCAGTGGTGGAAATAGTAGTAGGAATAGGAGTAGGTATAGAAGTGTTATAATATAGTAGTATATTATAGTAGTATTTTCATCATTGCAATGATGAAATGCTGCAAGTGTTTCTGCAATAGCCATGGACAGGTACACAAGCAATAACAGCAGAGGTGATAGCATGGAGTGCTTATTCTGTGCCAAGCTGTGTTAAATAATCGACATTCATTTTGTCGCTTAATCTTCATAAGAATTCCATGAAGTGGTTTTATTTTCCCCTCTTCCAAAGAGACAGACACAGTGGTGTGCTGGAGTCAGCTTCCACTGGCTCTCAGAGTGGATTTGCATGTCTCTTCCTGCTTCCTTGAGGGTGGTGATGACTTATACCACAGTTATCAGCAACAGTCCCTAGCTTGTAAGAGGGTGCACTGAGGCATCTTCCTCAGGAGAGGCTCTGTGACATGTGATTAGAACACAGCTGGCTGTGGCACAAATCTCTTTTTGCTGAGGATGGCAAGAGTCCTAACACAGAATGCTAGGTCAGGTCAGAAGATGGAGGCATGGTTTCCACGAGGCAGGAAAGGACTTGGTGACACACAAGCCAGTCTTTGAGAGACAGAGAGGAGGACATTCCCAGAAAAAGAAAATGCAGATGCAAAGGTGCAGGTGCAGGATGTTGAGGGCCTGTCTGGGAAAAGAATAATTTAATTTGCTTAGCGAATAGGGTCCATTTAGTAGAATAATAAGAAATGAGACAGGAAATGCAGGCCAAAGTCATTACCTAGGGGCTTTGAATATTGGATAGAAGCGCTTGGGACATAGTTAACTGTTGATAGTGAGCAATTAAAGATCTCTGAGCATGATAAAGTCCCAGTGATCAAATCTCTGTTTAGCAGGGTGGAGATGAGGTATGAGAATCCACTAGAGTCTAGGAAAGAGTGGTAAGGAGAACTTGAGCCAGGAGTCCTGAGGAGGGAAGAGTTGGTGAGCTGTCTGAAATGTGAAGGATAAGAGTCTCTAGTTCTTGCTGCATAGGGAGAAAGGTGTGGGAAAAGAGAAAACAAAGTCAACATAAGCTTCCATGCTTGTTTATGGCCAAAATTTAGAAGGAGGAACTAGTTAGAAGAAAAGTGGTAAATTTGAATTTAGACTTAGGGATTTAAAAAAATCATCATTCTATGCTTGAATATTAAAAAGGCAAGACTTTTCTTTCTCTTTGAGTCCAAAACTTCAAAGTGGTGTTGGGCATAAAGAAATGTGAGCTCCTCTCTCAGGCCACGCTCCACATCTCCCTGAGCCACCACTCCAAGCCTAGTCTCATTGACTGGGGCTGGACCTGTGCGGAGTGCCCGCCCTACGGCTAACTCCAGGGAATTCTTCAGCTCCCACGTAGACAGACTTGATGACTTTTCTGTTCTCAGATGTTGGTTCTTTTATAGATCTTCATTCTCACACTAGAACAATGGTGTTTTATCATCCATTGTTCTAATGTGTAAGAAATTACACAAAGAACACAACTGGGTGATCAGTTTAAGGAGAAGAAAAATTTGCCTCTTCACTAATAAAACAAAATGAAAATCTCACTCATGCTTATAATTTATCTTGCTGAAGTAAGAGAAAACTGTGTTTTCTAATACATGATTTCAGGGTGGGGGGAATCTCACTATTGAAGCATGTTACATAATTTGGAATCAGAATACCTTGTTTAAGACCAGTTTCTAGCTCTGTCACTCAATGTGTGACATTGGGCAGATTTTTTTTTTTTAACTTTCTAAGCATTAAATAAGAGGACGATAATCTTTAAAGTGCTGTCACAGGTTATCATGGCCTAATGCTATAGTTTTTTTTTTAAAGTTTTCTACTACCTTTGTGTCACCTTTACTTTTATCTTCTCAAATCACTTTGTGCATTTTCTTCCATGGTACTCTTTTATTCTGTACCATAATTTACTGGTCTGTTTTCTCTCCATATTCTAAACTCTTGAGATGTGGATGATGTCTGTTTGTCTCTGTATCCTTGAAACTTACAGGAATATTTTTTTGTGTGTGGTACTGGGGTGGAACCCAGGGGCTTTTCTACCTCTTGGCTATACTATGAGACCTATTTTATACTTTATTTGGAATCAGGGTCTCACTAAGTTGCTGAGAGCCTCACTAAGTAGCTGAGGCTGGCTTTGAACCTGTGCAATCCTCCTGTCTCAGCCTCCCAAGCACGGGGATTACAAGCGTGCGCCACCACGCCTGGCTTAGTGGAGTCTTGGTTATATGCACGAGAAAACAAGAGCTTATTGTTCTTTATTGTTGTTTGTTTGTTTTGTGGTCCTGGGGATTAAACTCGGGGCATTCTACATCAGGCCTTTTTTTTATTTTTATTTTTTAAATTTATTTTTATTGGTGCATTGTAATCATTTATTACATTGGAATACAAGGCTTGAGAGGATATACAAGCACACATCATCCAATTAGCCCTCATCCAGTCCCCATCCCATTCCCTCCCTCTCCCTCAATCCCATGCTTGTTTGGTGATTAACTTTAATACATTTGTTTATGTACCTCCTGCATTTTAAAGAGGCTCCATCCTCCCCTATTCCATACCCTCTGATTGGTCACCTTAATTGCTTCACTATAGGGCCCTTTCTATAGCTCAACCTCTTCCTGTTGTCCCTTTCCTCCTAGTTATTGCTGATTAGGGGAAGCATCTGGTTTTTATTTTCTGCGATATTTCTCTGTGCATGCCGCGTTGCAAGTACCGATCCCACTCTTGATGGCCCCAGTAGTGGCCTGGCTACCCAGTGGACTGATCCAGACCTTGCTGGCTCAAGCAGCAGCCTTGCCTCATGGGAGGCCCCGATTCTGGTCTTGCTGACCCCAACACCGGCCTAACCCCTCAGCTGGCTCCAATCCCGGCCTCGGTGGCTCCAGCACTGGCTTAGCCTCAAGGCAGGCTCCAATCCTGGCCTCGCTGGCCTCAGTAGTGGCCTAGCCTCAAGGCAGGCTCTGATGTTGGCCGCTGGCCCCAGCACTAGCCTAACCCTTCTGCAGGCTCCAATCCCGGCCTCACTGGCCCCAGCACCGGCCTTGCCTCATGGCAGGCTTCGATCCTGGCCTCGCTGGCCCCAGCACTGGCCTAATCCCTCGGGAGGCTCCGATCCCAGCCTTGGAGGCCTCAGTAACAGCCTTGCCTCACAGAAGGTTCCAATGCTAGCCACTGGCCCCGGCACCGGCCTAACCCCTCAGCAGGCTACGATCCCAGCCCCGGAGGATAAGGCCTTTTTTTAAAAAAATAAAGTCTCAGCAACTCACTAAGCTGTTGAGGGCCTAAGTTGATGAGGCTGTCCTTAACCTGTGTTCCTCCTATTTCAGCCTCCTAACTGCTGGGATTACAGGATGAATCACCACACCTGGCTGGGTTTCATTAATATAGTAAGGAATCTTTATTTTCAATTTTATGATTATTCCAAAAGAAAATGACCAAATGACAATCAGAAGTTTTCACAAAAATAAAAAATGACCAATGAATACTATCTATGAAAATCATTTTACTTTCATGATTCACTGAGGAATACAAGCGAGAAATATAACTTCAATCTATTAAATTGGCAAACACTTAAAATATCTACTACTAAGCATATGGTTCAGATGAGAGTGTAGGTTTATTAAACCTTTCTAGAAGGCAATTTTGCATCATATGTCATGTTTTTAAAATGACTATGTAATTGATCCTGAGGAATTAGTTATGTAAATGTTTTATTTAAACTTATATTTATTAGAGCCTTCATATTATAGCAAGAGACTAGAATAGTCCAGATTTGCAATGATACATGATTTTTTAAATTATGATATACCCCTGCAAAGAGATACCATGGTGGGAGATTGGAAATAAGCTTTAAAGCTGTTCTCAAAAACATAATTTATTATATTTTTCTTAACTAATTGTTACCATATACTCTTCAATTAGTAAGGCAGATTTTAGGCATTTCACAGTCTTTTGAGAAGGTAGGAAATTATCCTGGATAAATATTTCATAATGAACTAGTATAGTCCTTATGTTGGAATTAGTTGACCCTAAATCAATTGTGACCATTATCTGCAGATCCTAATTGCAGTTATGGAATGCAATTGTAGAAGACATTGTTTATAAGTCTGGAATTAAATATTCTCTTCTCCCTGATACCACTGTGTCTTGTATTCCCCCAACAGACCACATGCAGCTATGCACATGATGAGGTATTATTTGATCTATAGACTGCAGTAGCCACCTTCCATAGATTACATTATGGTAATAAAATCACGGGACAATGATTGGTTGAATCTCGTTTTTCTGGGTTCCTTTTATTCCCTGAAGGTTCTTCAGTAATATTCTCTAGCTGGATAATGGGAACCATCTTTCAACCAACTGTGGTCGATGATCTTAATGTGGACTGTCTACAGATTAGGGAGTCTCCCCTCTTTCCTCAAGTCTAGTCCAGTCAGTTCTGATAAGATCATCGAATAAAGACTTAAGATTTATTCTTTGGGAAGTTTCTCCATATTAATAAGAAATTTATTTATTTATTGTAGTATTGGGTATTGATTCCAAAGGTGTTATACTTCTGAGCTAGATCCTGAGCCCTATTTTATTTTTTATTTTAAACAGGATGTAAGTTGTTGAGGGTATTGTTAAATTGCCAAGGCTGGCCTTGAACCTGTGATCCTCCTGTCTCAGCCTCCCAAGTTCTGGCATGTTAGGCATGTGCCATCACATTCAGTTAAGGAGCTTATTCTTTAAAAAAGATTCCCAAGAAATAGGAACTTTTCTATACTGTTGGTAGAATTGCAAGTTAGTGCAGTTGCCATAAAGATCTGTGTGGAGATTCCTCAGAAAACTGGGAATGGATCCACCATATGATCCAGCTATACCACTCCTGAGTATCTTTCCAAAGGGAATAAAATCAGAATATTATAGTAACAATATGCATATCCATGTCTATACCAGCACAATTCCCAACAGCCAAATTATGGAACCAACCTAGGTGTCCATCAACAGATGAATGGATTAAAAAATTAAGGAATTTAATTAAAGAAGAACAAAGTAATGTCATTTGTAGGAAAATAGATATACTTGAAGAACATTATGTTAGGTGAGATTAGGCAGTCACAGAAAGTCAAGAATTCATATGTGGAACACAGGGAATAATCAGGATTTCAGAGGGACTTCAGATAATGGATAAGAAACTCCATTGGAGCCAAGTAGGTAGTCTAGGGAAGAGGATGGGGAGAGGTATGTTAATATGTGAGAATACTAATGTCAATTTCAATACCCTATCTGAGAAAGGGTGGGAACAGAGGGAGCCCGAGGAAGCCCACTAAATACTGTGTGCATGTGTCACTATCACTATAACCTGCACTATGATGTGAGACTCTGATACACTAATAAAAGTATTTTTTAAAGAGTTCCAAACAACCCAAGAAAAACTAATCCCAAAGGAGATTCTTCTAAGCAGAGTTGAAGTGACCAGTACCATAAGTAGTAAGAACTGTTCTAATTGAGAATCTTCTCTGCCATCAAAAGCTCAATAGAATCCAACTAGAGCCGGGCATGGTGATGTACCCTGGTAATCCCAGTACTTGGGAGGCTGAGACTGGAGAATTGCAGGTTTGAGGATAGCCTCATCAAGTAGTAAGACTCTCATCAACCTCATGAAACTGTCTCCAAAAAATGATTTGGGGTGTAGCTCAGAGGTAGAATGCCCCTGGATTCAATATTCTGTCCCATAAAAAAAAAAAAAAGAATCCAACTAGTTTTAAACTAGTTTCAGTATCAAGGTCACCAATTAGAATAGGGCCTGAATTAAGGGGTGAAGTCCAGCATAAATCAAAGAGGGAAGGGAGATTTCATCCACAATGTTTCTGTCATTTGTTCTTGCGCTCGATCATTTGGGCACGAAGCCCCGTGTTTTGGCTAGCTATTTGCTATGAAACAAACCATCTCGCAGTGAAGAAGCTTTAAAACAGCAGTCATTTTATTATTCTGGGTTGGAAATCTGGATGTTGGACCAGGTAATTCTGGAGTGAGTGTCCTTGGGCATTTGCAATCAGCTGGTAGCTAAAGCTGGGATCCCCGGGGTGTGGTGCAGTTGGGCATCTCTGTTTCTCAGCATGGTCTCATTTAGGACCTTGATGTGTGATTTTCACATGTGCTGATTTGGACTTCCTCCCAGCATGGTGGCTTCTGAGAGGGCAGTCAGACTAAGGGATCCAGCAAGAGTGCTCTCATTCTCAAAGCAGAAGGTGTGTTATGTTTTACAGTCTGGTTTCAGAATTCCTTTATGCTTCTGCTGTATCCTCTTGGTTATGAAGCAATAACAAGTATACATACACTGGAGGTGAGGAAATATGACTCTACCTCTTAATAGGTAGTGGAAAGGCTCCAAAAGTGCCCGTGGGAAGCCAGATATTGTGGTGGCCATCTTTATAAAATACAGTGTGCCACCTGAAATATTGATTGGGCCATCTAAGGCAATGATTTCAATGCTGAAGAGTTTTTATCATTTTAGAATAGCAAAGATATGAATCTCTTTCAAAGATAAAAAGGCAAATTTTTACATTTAGAAAGGGTGAGAGGAATGTTTTTGAAAATGGTTTTAATAAACAGAACAAGTTTTATTAATCTTATGCAAGTTTCATTTATGGTGTGATAGAGATGGGTAAATGCATAGAAGGGAGTTCTGTGCCAGCCATACATACAACACTTTGACTGTGTCTATTCAGATATGGCAAAATATGATTCTGACACTTGACCACTCACTGACTGGCGAATCACTAGCAAGGGATGTTTTTCAGCTCCAGTATGATGACAAGGAGTATTATATAGGAGTCAGTTCCTGATCTAGCATTTGATATTTATTCGTAATTTTAAGGATATCTAAAGTCACAATCATGAATCATTGAAAAATTTTTTTTTCTCAAAGTGGAACAAGTAAAAGCAACAGTAGAAAAGTAAGTGGCTTGGTACACGTGGATCATTGGACAAGTTTTAGAAGATAAACAGATGGTAGATGATCCAGTTGCCTCTGGAAATGAAAAACTCATTGGGCAAATATAAGATTCATGGTCCATAGTAGATATCATTTCCCTCCAGTTGGACTCCTAATTTAATTTTTCTTTGTGGTGCTTCCGCTGGCTTTGCTTATGTAGCCTGGGGACTGACACTTAACAGCCATCCAAGTAGAAATCTGACGTGCAATTCTATCATTTAACCCAATAGTACCCCTTGTGCATCTGGTAACTTAGACTTGACAAATCCCACCCAGTCTACCTGCTAAATCTTTGTAAAAATCTCTTTCTTCTCCATTCCAGTGCAGGAGATTGTTCTGGTGTTTTATATTTAACACCTAGATCACTCCAGTAGCTTTCAATCTGGTGTTCTTAATCTATTCTCCTCTAACCTGCCACGGTGATTTTTACCTTACTACACTACTCATCTTCTAAAAGTTTTCTAATGGCTTCTCATTTCTTAACTGATTAAAATCTAAACTTCTTGACAAGACATGTAAGGATCTCTGTGATCTGACTTTTGCTATCTCTCATCTCTTGTTCTTGCTCCACATCCAATTTTTTGGTTCCTCCCATTTTTTTTTCCCCTGAAGTAAGCTATTGCTCCTATATTTTAACAGCTTCATGCTTTTATTCAAACATGAATGCCTAGTCCAGGCCCTTCTTTACTTGACAATCTATCTTCTAGAAAGCATTTGTTAATCCTTAGGCCTATCCTCGGTCACACATGAGGTTTGCTTTCCCCACTAGCCTGTGAATTCTCTGAGGACAGCAGCTGTCACTTCTGTATCCTCAGAATTAGTAGGGTCTTGACACCAAGCAGAAATTTAATAAAACTTGGAATAGAATTAAATAAAAAAGTGAAGAACAATTCAGCAATATAAAGTTCTCGTTTCAGAGAGAATCTCGGCCTTTACATGGCAATATTAAAAGTGTTATATCCCAAGGAATCAGTAGGTGGGGGTGAGATTCTCACCAGCATGTCAGTGTGAGAGAGCTACAACCAGAGGGGATTTGGAGAGCTAGCATGGCTTGAAACTTCAAGCAGGTGCAGAGGACTGTGCAGTGCCCTCAAGATGAAACCTAAGTCACCCAGAAAAGGAACCTTTAAGGCCAGGGAAGGAGTCAAGGTGCAGCTCAGTAATGACGTCTGGATTTTTAAAGTTTATCTTCACAGGAGAGGGACATCTCTAAGGAACCAGGAACAGGGAATATGACCTTAATCAGAGCAGAAGAGATTTAAGTGACAGGTTTTCTGACAGTGAGGGAGAAGAAGAACCTCTTGCCCTCTTCTGGGAAGGGGGTGGCGATGGGGACAGGGGACAGCAGTGGGGAGGGATGTCTCCCACCGACTTAAGTGAAGACGTGTCAAAGGTGAGCGATGGAACCCAAGGGCCTAGGTCTTCCACAAACCCTAGAAATCAAGGATAGTTTCATAATAGTAAGTGCTTACTTTTCACTCATTTTTTGCCTTAGGGGGAATGTTAAATTTCCAAGCATAGAGCACACATAATTAAGTGTCTTTAAAAAACTACAATCAATGGAAAATGATGCTTGATTTTATTTCTATTCTTGCTGTAAAGTATCAGAAAAACGTAAAAAAATTATTGATGACCTGCTGACAGATCTCAGATAGCACATGTGGCAGGACAGAATTTTTAACTCTGTCTGGGAAAATGGTTGTTATTTGGGAATTTCAGTCAGCCTCCCTTGCTTTTATGATTGTATTTCCCCCTGTCTGATATCTAAATAAAAAATAAAAATGCCACGAAAATGTTCAAATTTTACTATTGGAAACTGCATTAATACTTAAAGATTCCTGTGTATTTCTTTTTTCTGTGTCAGTAATTTGAGTTTCCCAGGGATAGAAAATTCTCTTATGCAAAATATAATTTATTTTTTCTTTCTTCTATATTCTCTTACACCTTTGTTATATAGTCAAGAATCATTAAAAGAAACCCACACAAACTCCTACAAGTTCCTGTTCTTAATACTATAAAGCTAAAAACTGTTTAACAGGAACCAAGCCCCATGCTGTAATTCATATTAAGAAGAAAGGTTTTGCAAATGTTTCTCTGCAAAGTATTAAAAGTGAATGAAGGTTAAAAAAGAAGGCTAAAATGGAAATCTTATTAATGGGAAATACGTTCTGATAAATCAAACTGATCACAATCTTAATAGTCAATTTAAATAATGGAATTGGTTAATAGCATCAAATTAGAATTAAAGAAAGAGATAAAATCTATTTCTACAAGTTGTTTGAAAACAAGACATTCACTGGGTGATGCCACATTACATCATTCTGATTGTACTGTATATAATAAAGTATGCCCTACCATAAAATCCTGCTGGGAGATGTGTTTAATCAGATGCCTTTGATATTACTTGAATGAAAGCTACTTTGGACTCAAAAGAATCAAAGAGAAAAATCTTTTCCTCCTGCAATCAATCTTGATCCACAGTGGAAGGTAGTATTCTCTACACACCCCACCCTAATCTACTCCTAAACATAAGCATGACCTAACTGGTTGGGATTTCAGATAAGTCTTTTCAAAATCCATGAGAGAAATTTGTTTTGCTTAATAACCATGTTCCACATCGAGTGCTCGTTTCTAAGTTTATCACAAATCAAGTCAAGATAAAGATTTTTCTGTTGGCAGGAATTTTAATGGGCACTAGTGAGTGCAATTAACAGCTACCCGATAATAATTTAAAATGACTCTCAGATAGCTTTGTTTGGCTCTCATAGGACCTAAAGCGACACATTACTTTCCCAAGATAACCTGTCCATTTCACTCACCAATCCTGAACATTTTGTGAAGATATGCCCCAGAAAGAACAGACAAGATAAAAAGTTTTGTGACTTACTTTTCTCCTTCTTCCACAGAACATGCTCTTCTCCTGTTGTCCCCAAGCTTGCCACTTGAGTGGTAGGTACAGTTCACCCCTTGCTGCCAGCTCCCCCTGGACACCAGGAGAACTTACAGTGGTCCTCCCTTAGCCAGTTTGAAATTGGTCTTTAAATTACTACCTGCTCTACAGGAGGCCATGGGGTGCAGGGAATTTAGTCCAGTAACTTTGAGGGGAGAAGGTTTCCCTTCCCCTGCTGCCAGTGCTGTAGTCTGATTGTGTCTCTCTGGAGAGGTGAGACCCAGAGACCCGCCAGCCACCAAGTTGCTGATGCAACCTGATCGGACTTGAGACAGGAGCAGGGACAAAAGGCAGCACTTCTGTTTGGTGATTAGCAGCAAATGATGTATGGGGGTGGGAGGGAGCCTGGCGTATTTAAGGAAGGGGAGCTGGCGGTTGCCCTTGTCTAGAAGGGGGAAGGACAAAGAATGCTGGCCCTGAACATTTGAGGCCCTGGGGGATTTCTTAACAGAATCAAACTGCAAGGGACTATTTGCAGCCTCATATAGTGAGAGCTAAAGATTTGTGGATGTGTTGGCCTGACGGACAGCTGAAAATATCTAGTAGCAAATACCTATCAGCTACTTACGTGTTCCGGCAACAAAAGATAATGGGAAGGCTAACAAATGGCACATCTTTTTCACTTACCATTGCTCAGTGTTTCCAGTAAGTAAATGCAGCTTCTCAGCTGAGCTGCTCTTTCAAATTATTGTTAATTAAATAATACTCCCTAAGAAATCTGTCATTACCGGCAGCCAGGAATAGGTTTGTTGAGTTTGCCTGAGGTCGTTAATGCTCTAACAAACAGTCTCTTAATTGCCATAAGAGGTAATTTCATTGGGGATTGTAGTTCACTTTTTCCAGAAATTTTACAGTATATTTTATGCCTTAAACTTTCCCTCTTTGCTTCTATGTGTGGAGTTCTATAAGGCCAGAGGGATCATTCTCTAATGATTCAACCATTGAATAAGTCATTCATTGTAATGGAAAAAAAAAATGCATGTTGTTATTGAATCCGTAATTTCCCCCTCTCCTTCCATTATGGCCAAAGAGAAGCAACTAATACCAGATTTTAAAATTAACTTAATTTCCCCTGCTCATTTTACTACTTAATCTTTAAAATAAGTGACTTTTGCTGAAAGGAATAATTTCTGGTATGTCAAGAGACCCGACTCTGATATTACTTCTTGTCAACTCTTTAGTTGGGAGTGTACGATGGACAGAATTATCACTAGATATAGTCGAAAGGGGGAAAGTTGAGGGCATTTGGCTCCGGAAAAGGACATGTGCCAGGAAGGGCCTAGAATGGAAAGTGACCTTATCTTACAAACATTTTCCTACTCTTCATGAGCAGAGAAGGACACATATTAAAAAAAGTCATGTGTGTGTGTGTGTGTGTGTGTGTGTGTGTGTGTGTGTGTATGTTAGAAAAGCTCCCACATGCCATTTCAAAAGGAAGTGCTATTTCAGCCTTTTCTTGAATGACCTCTTTTTTCATCATAATGTAATATATTTCTTTCACCTTTTGACAGGTACTTTGGTTTTTTAATAAAGTTACATACTTGTTTCAGAGGAATTACACTTTAGAATGCGTCTCGGTGGTATTTCATCCTAACGGTTTCATTTGGTTGAATTAACGTGCAGCTGTGCCTTTAGTGGAGATGGAGGGGAGAAAGGAGGGAGGTTCATAGAGTCCAACCTCTAAGCATAACTTTCATTTTCACATTTCAGTATCGTGAAAATAACCTTAAACTCTAAGAAAAGCATAATTTTACCGGTCAATACCCTGTGTGTGTGTTTGGGTGTATGTATGTCACACTATATCAGTATTTACTTTCCTGAAGTCAAAAGTGTTCCCTTTCACCAAATTCACGTCTTGATTTTATCCATTCTCTACTGATGTCACTTGATAATCTTCCATTCTTCCTTCACCCACTCCCCCTCCTCCTCTGCTTCGGTTGTCTCCCTTTCTCATTAAGACGTGAATGGGGAGGCCCCTCGGCCCGTATGTATGTACATGGCTGAGTAGGCTTAATGAAAAGCAGGGTCTCCTTTTGTCTGGGCCCTGGATGGCTGCATGTCATTCCGCACCAAAGGGCAAGGCTTCCCTCACAGTAGGACCTTTGCAATAACTGCCAGAACAAATTGAGTTTGTGCTTATCGGTCCCTCTCCCTTTTTAGTGGGAAAATGGAGGGAATCACAGAACAAGGCCATTTTTGACCAGTGACAATACAGCATAGAAATAGATTGGATACAGCCAGTGCCCAGTTGTGCTGCAGGTGACAGTCATGGGATAAATGACAAGATGTGGCCCATGAGTACTGAGGTAATGGAGCCTCGTTTTCCCCACAAGATCCCACATCTACGGCAGGAGTAATATTGGAATTTGCGCACAGCCATCCAGGAAGGGGAACACAAAGAGATGTGATGGCTGGTGCTTGTGTTCCTATTTGTGTCTGTTAAAGACCATCAAAGGCCACAAATAATTTTCACATCAGGGTAGAGTAGTGCAAACCTATGATCCCAGCATTTGGGAGGCTGAGACAGAAGGACTTCAGGTGTGAGGCTAGTCTGGTCAATGCAGCAAGACCTTGTCCCAAATTTAAAAAATAATAAGGGCTGGGGGTGCTGCTTAGTGGTAGAATACCTTTGGGTTTATTCCCCAGTACTTAAAAAAAAACTGTTCTTACCAGGTAACACTAAGAAAAATGGTAAAAATTTGAATATAGAAGAAAGATGCTCATTTAAAAATTCAATTTCATTTTTTTCCCTGCAAAAGTCTTTACAGGGATCTCTGCAAATCATTGATATACTTAATACATGATATCTGTATCTACATATGTCTTCCTGTGGCATCTCTATATACCTCTCCCTGTGTTTGATGACCTGAACCCTTAGGGGCTGTTAGAGAGAAAAAAAAAAAAGCCATTTGGGGGAGAAATAAGGATTGGAGAATTCTGGCAGCCAAGATGATCACTTCTATTCTTCGTGCATCCAGAGACAGGACTGGCAATTTCTACTCACTTAGAACTTGTGCTTGGTGAATAGTATGTCTGTGTATGTGTAACTGTATACTTTTGTCCATTAATTGATTTCATATGTGTTCAGGTAGCAGGAAACAGTAATGCCCATATGCAAAGGTGACTGACAGCAGATACCACAGACTACATGGTTTCCTCTTTTACCAATGTACAGTCACATGGTTGGCTTTACATCTACACAGAAATTCTTCCACCTCAAGGAAAGATGGTGTTTGGCTTGGGGAGGGTCACATTTACAAAGCAAGCAATGGGCTGTGTTGTCAGTCCAGGATGGATGGGAGGGGAGAGAAGGCACGGCCTTTGCCAAACTGGGCAATGAGCCTGGTGTATTAAAACTGCTAAGGCGGCCAGACCACCTGTCTCTATGACAGCCAGCCTGTATTTTTTAAAATAATGTTATTTATATAAACATTTGGAAGGTGTGTGGTGTGTGTGTGTGTGTGTGTGTGTGTGTGTGTGTGTGTGTGTGTTAGTTAATTCTCATCCAGCAGGGATGAGGCTTTGCTCTGCTGCTTCCAAAGTGATTGGAGATAGAGGAGTCAGGGAGCTTCCGCCAACTGAAAGGCTTTCCATCTGCCAGCCGCTTTGCTCAGAAATAACCAGCCAGACCAATGGCTTTGTCTTTGTGTGTGTGTGTGTGTGTATGTGTTTTTTCTTTCTCCTCCTTGTTCTGATCTGAAGCAGAGGCAGACGTGAAACAAACATGGCATTTCCTTTAGAAAATTGGATTCCAAAATTGGCTTCATCTTTCCAAAAGCACGGGGCTATTGCAGTTTCATCCCAGCTTTGTGGCTATCATCAAGAGTTTGCATATATAAATCTCCAAATCTGGAAGCAATGATCACACTTGTTTTTGACAATTTTATTTTATTATTTGGGGGAGTGTTTGGTATTGGGTGGTCATGAAGGAATAGGTTGTAGTGGTTTGAATAGAAATGGTATTCTCTCTTCAGAAAGGCATGAAGAAAAAGGGGGGGGGGAACAAATTAATAACAAAAACCATTCTGCCAGCCTTTTATCAGCAAATTTTAGGGGACATCGCAAAAATGCGAAGTCATACAAAAGTGGCTTCTTGAGGAACTTCATTAGCGTCACCCACAAGCTATAGTTTACAATAAATGACCATGGGGGCCCTACAGGTCATGCCCCGTGGCCAGTTTGCTGCAATTGAAGTGACACTTACGGTAAGGTGAGCCCCTTGGATACAGCACAGGAGGTCTGGGTGACAGTACATTCTCTGTGCTGGTTGCACTGCAGTGATTTGAAATTGGAAGACTTTTAATGGGGCAATCAGGAGGAAAAAGAAATACTGGAGGAATAAGTCCATTAAAGGTCTCTCAGCAGGATATATGCTAAAGAGGAGAGAGAGGTAAGAAAAAGAACATTCTCAGAAAAGAGTTACCTATGTCCTCTAATAATGTGCCCTCCTTCCCCTAGACACACACACACACACACACACACACACACACACACACACAAAGAAAGGAAAAGGAATTTCCCTCACTAACAACATCCTTATCATACTTTGATGTCTTGGCTTCTAAGGGGCTTTTAGAAAAATTAGCAGTTTTAGGGAGAAATAAGGATTTGAGATTGCTGGCAACCAAGATCATCACTTCTGTTCTCTGGCGATTTTTGCTCCCTTTCACTTGGAGCTTGTGGTAGTCATTGCTCTTGCAGATACGGTTGATGTATGTTAACTTTGTGATGAGAGTAATCACAAAGTAGGGACCTGTGATATCTACAGAATCACATTCCCCAGGGGAGGCAACTTGATGCGGTGTGCAGCTGGGCTGCTTGGGTTCTAATCTCCGCTTCCTTGGTTATGGGCTATGTGAACTTGGGAAAATATCTAATTTCCTTCTACTCTTCTCTTCACATCTGCTAGATCCTGCATCTATCTCCTAAGTTAGTGTATGTGAAGCAGGGGGAATGGAACACTGGCACGCTCTAAGTGCTCCATAAACACTAGCTATTAGTACTAGTAAAAGAAACAATGTAGGCTTTGGGGTCAGGGATAATTAGGTTTAGACTCTACTTTAGTGGTTCCTGGCAAATGATTTAATTTTCCTGACACTAAAGAGAGTTTTGTAACACACAGAATTGCAATGTGGTTATATGGATGGAGTCATGTCATGTTTGCAACAGGAAAAGCACAGTATGTAGAAATGAATAGAAGAGAGTAGAAGAAGAGAAGAAGAGATAATATTCCTAAGCTATAAGCTATAATGTTAGTCTTTCTTCTTAATTGTTTGAGATTTTCCCTCATGTTTTTAAGAAGGGAGTGAATCTTACCAAAATGGGATTCCATATCAGCCATTGGCCAGCAGGGATGGTTTCCCCAAAGTTCTTGAAGTTGCAAACCCTGGTGGATAGTGGGCAATGGAAGCTCTTTAGTAATTGGATATAAAGTTGTACCTGGCTTATCACAAGTATACTTTGTTCTTAACTTCTTTTTTGAGGGTAGTCACCCAAATGCCACAAATATTCTCCTTTGTGACTATGTGGAAATGGTTGGATTCTTAAGAGGAGAGGAAGGAAATTGTGCCTTTCCAGAGATAGAATAGGAAGCATATTTTGCAATAAAATAATTGTCATGTGAGTCTAATGAGGAAGTCTGACTGAGGGTGTGTGAGCAATATCTGCTTGATGGTAGAGTCACTATTACATATGGACACTCTTAGAGATTGTGTCAGACATCTTTTGGGATGCCTGTGCAGCATATGTCTACCTTGTCTAAGAACTTTTCTGTCCTCTGTCTGGAAGATCTAAAAGAAGTGAGACTCATTCCTGGAAAACCTGTTTACCTTTCTATCAGCCTTGATTATAACAAAGGAGTCTGCATTCACACATCATCTCCATCCCTACACCCCAAGCTAAAGCAATTTGGGAATGGGGTGGACTGTTGATCTGGAATTGGGCCAGGCGAGGATGTCAAGGGTGACCTGCCCGGCAGAAGCAGAATAGGAGGTAGGTGGAGAAGAGTCAGGAACAGGGAGAGAAGAGGCTCTATATCCTTCTTCCAGTTTTTCTTGGGGCTGAGTGGAATCTCCTGCCTCGGATTCCATGAGCTATCTTTGTAACTGTGCATGAATTTCTTCTTTTTCTTCAAAGCTAGCTCAAGAGACTGTTGGTTCCCTTATACCAAAACTTTATTAGCAGGATTCGTATTTCTCTTATGGGAAACTGGCCTCAAGCTGTAGATCCAGGAAATAATTTTCTGGAGATTTTTATGGAATCAGTTATCTTCCCCAACACCTTCGTTGTTTTGCACACCTTTATTAATGAGGTGGACTACAGAAGGTAAGGTTGTAAGACAGTCTTTGAAGAAATGCCAAGTGGCACTGTGAGCCACATATTCTGTTAACTGTATGAGCTTGGAATATCATGTCATGGAGGGATTTATGACTACTAATTTAAAAGGAAATGCACTATGTCTAGTATTTAAGTGAAATAGTAAGTTTCTATGGTAAATGTTAAACAAAAATGTTTAAATATTAATGAAATAACTAAACTAGATATTTTTGGTAAAAGGTGAATAGAGGATCACATAATTATTTGCCTCCTATAAATATTATATTGTGTTTATTTTAAATGTAAAGTTTACTATTCACAATGTAAAAAGAAGCTGTTGTCTTCTTTTAAGGAATATGCCTTCATTTTATATTGTTTATGTGTCCAGTATATCTGCCTGCCAGGACATATTTCACCTCTGGAAGTTTCACTAAAATTCTCTGTAGAATTAGGATGAGGATTTTTAAAATTGATTTTGACCTCACAGGTGTCCCCTTCTATATTGTATTTGAATGCTTCGATGGCCTATGCTACCCAAACTTCATGTTTCATTCTAATGTTAATTTTAATAAGTAAACTATTAAAGTTCAATTGGTTTGATCTGCATGGTAGTGCACACCAGTAATCCTAGTACTTGTGAGGCTGAGGCAGAAGGCTTGAGACCAGCCTCAGCAACTTAGTGAGACTCTCAGTAACCTAGTAAAACCCTGTTTCCAAACAAAATTATAATTTAAAAAGGGAAATATAGGGTGTAGTTCAGAAGTAGAAAACCTTGAGTTTAATCCCTAGAACAACAGCAACAACAACAAAAAGTTCACTTGGTTTGACAACAAATTTCTGGCACGATAATAAAGTTTAAAAATATTTTAGAGAACAAAATATCAATCCAGTTTTGCACATCTGGTAATTCTAACCAGCTCTGAGATTCTTACTGCCATTTCGATTTTCTTTTCTTTAGTATGATGTGAAATATATGTGCTGCTAGCAAAAGTCTCACACAATTACAAGATGAGCAGTGTGTCATTATTTATAGGAAATGACAGTAGCAACTATCCTATGTAAAGTTCTGGTTGGGAACATCCAGGATACTGTAGTTAATAGATTTGCTGCTTTATTTTGATTTGCTATTTTGAAGCTGTAGAAATAGATGTGTGTGTCTGTGCCAGTGCCCATTGACAGTGACTCTATTTTCAATTAAAATTCAATTTAAAACAATATCCAGGGATATTTCTGGGCAACCAAGCCAACTGGTTTATTTCCAGCAAACTCTATGAGGAGCAGGTTAAAATATGTTTGCTATTACAAGGCTCATTTTGAAATGATTGATTCTATTTGTGGATACTGTCATTCCCTGATGTTGGTTGTGAGCCAAGATGATTGTTACGTAGTGATAGGTACTGTTGGGCATTTTCTAAATGTGTTTAGTGACTTGAGTTTTTAAAATAAGAATAATTCCTATCTAGACCATGGAAGGGGGATTGCAACTGTTTTCCCCATAACTTTGATTTTAGCTTCAGCTCTGGGCTTGTTCACTAACATCTACTTTCAAGTACCAGAGGTCTGGCTATTTTTCCATCTGATGCTACTGTTACTTCCTAGTCCCAGATGTTGATAAATGGGTGTGGTTGCTTTTGGTTCCCTGTGGCTTTGAAGCAAAGCACACCTTCACTTCCAGCCAGTACAGTGACCAATGACTTTGGAGTGAGGGTTGTCTTGGCAGGGAACCCTCAGCCTTGAAAGCAAGGGCTGCCCTGGCTGGGGTTCTCAGACTGTGAGGTTCAGCTGAACAGTGCATCAAGGGTTGTGGAGAACAGATAGATGGAATGTTCCTGGAGAATGCCTGTTTTTTGCTAGTGGTGAAAATTGAATCCTTTTAAAAGAATTATTTTTATTGGTGGGATGTAGTCATGCATCTTAACGAGGTACAAGGTGGTAGAGGTATACATGCACACATGGCTCATTTAGCCCTTCCCCAATTCTCTCTCCTTTCCCTCCTTCTTGAATTCTAATTTTTTACGTGGTGGTAAAGGGAGAGAAAGGTCACAATCAATGTTGTGTGGTAGGTAGAGGAGGCAGATTGGTGGGGAGGAGGACCAGGGTTGAGAGCTGGGGCTGGGGGTGGTGGGTTGGGTTTGGATGAGAGAAACAGGAAGCAAAGGGATACTTCACACTTAGGAAGTCGGTGCCCTTTTTTTTTTTCTTCACCTTGTAAGCCACTAAGCTGTTCTTTCTTTAGATGTTCTTTTGAATTTCTTTTTTTTTTAAATTAGAAAGAGATAACCATGCCGCATAAGCAGAAAAACTCTAAGCTTACATAACATGTATAATGATGTTATCAATAAAATTTAAAAACAAAATTAGCATAGCGGTACATATTTAATTATGCACACACTTCTTACTGTGCTACATGGTAATAATGGCTAGAAAATCACATAAACATTGTAGCTGCTGTTCCTTTTAATAGGGAAGGGAACCAATATTTATTGAATCTCCAATATCTGCGGGGCTGCTTGCTGAGTGCTTTACATATGCTATCTCATCTAACGTATTTCAAGGCTTTTCCAGGCCTGATGTGGGAGGAAGAGGAAGAAATCACACTTCTGGGCCCTTCTGGTGATTCAGAATTCTCTTTTGTTTGGTTAGGGGATGGGTTCACATTTTCCCAGTGGCTCAGGAATCTTTAGCTCTCCTTGTTGGGAGTTTGTCCTCTCTCTCTCTCTCTCTCTCGCTCTCGCTCTCATACTCAGGGGCATTCTATCTACAAGTTACACCACCCCAGCCCTTTTTATTTTTTTGTTTGGAAACAGGGTCTTGGTAGGTTGCTGAGAGTCTTTGCTATGTTGTGAGGCTGTCCTTGAACCTGTGATCCTCCTGTCTTAGACTCTCAGGTACTGGAATTACATGGGAGTTTGGACTTCTTGAACCCTTGAATCTTATTCACACCTGGAAAGGGTAAGGATATAGCCCCTCTTGGCCATTTCCTGTCTTGTTTTCATAGGTCATTGGGGGCCAGGAGTTGACCTGGAAGCCTATACTCTAGAGTTCCAGTTGGAAGCAAGTCCTTGAGTTTTTGAGAGAATATTTGAAGAGGTTTTTCTGCAGCTCTCAGATCAGGCTCTTTCTCTGCTCTCAAGAGAGGCCCGTCTGCATAGGGGGAACATGGGAAAGCCCAGTGGTGTGTTTTAGAGAATCCCTCCACCCATGTGCCTTAAACACCCTTCCTAACATGTCTATTGACATTGGCCTTTCACTGTTGCGAATATGACTTTTTATCTTTGGGGATTAGGAAGCGCTTTGAAAGTCTAGTAACAATCTTGATTTCACTTCCCAGAAAATGTAATAGTATTCATACTTGAAGTTCATATTATTTATTCAGAGATTCAACCAGATGCCCCCCCCCAAAAAAAAAGAAAAGAAAAGAAAAAATCTCTAGGAGGATGGAGGGGGTTATTTAGGACAGCTTATCAGCAGGGTGATACTAGGATAGCTGTGGGGAAACCAGGGTAGAGGTTAGAGGAAGCCAGCAACAAGAGATGGGGCTGAGAGATGTCCCTGCAAGTACCTAGAAGGAATAAAAAAGGAACCCAGACAGGAAAGAGCCGATGAAAAGGTCTCTAAAGGGTCCTTAAAATGGTGCTCCAAGGAAAACACGGGAAAATCATAAGTCAAAAGTAACCTGTACAGATGCAGATTTAATTTATTTTTTTGTAGTACTGGAGACTGAAGCCAAGGCCTCACACATGTTAGGGAAACAGTCCACCACTGAGCCATGTTCCCAGCCCTCAGGCACAAAATGTTAACAACAAAAAGAGCTTGTTTACTATGATATCTTAAATCACGAATGGCTTATAAACTTAGTATGAGTTATGCTTTCTAAGCATTCAGCTGTTATCAAAGAAGGACTAATGTCATGCTAAATTATTTATGATATTTATGGAGTAAATGGCGTTCAGCACTAAAGCATCTATGTTTTCCCCTTGATAAATCTTTTGAACTTACCCTAACTTCATTTTCTTGAACCCTGGACCTGACAGGCAGCTCTGTTATGGGCTTACTTCAAGGGTCTTAAGTTATTACTTTCCATTATTGGTGCTGCCACCACTTATAGGCCGTAGATGCCCTTTTATAAGATAATATTTATGGATTACTAGTTGGTCACTTTATACTTGCTTGATGTCTAACTATTCTTTATTCTGTCAAGCAAGTGAAAATTTTAATTTAATTTAAAGTTTTTTGCAGTAGAGAAAGAATAAAACTGTCATTTTGGTAAAGATACAGGTTATACCTTATCATCAGAAAACGCTATCCACACATACTGGATTGAATTGTGTTTTCCCAAAAGATATGTGGAAACCCTAACCCCCAGTACCTGTGAATGTGGCCTTATTTGAAAATAGGGCCTTTGAAGATATAATCCAGTTATTTGAGACCAAGAGGGTCAGCCTTTAATGCAATATGATTGATGACCTTTAGAAATAGCAGAAGATGAAGACATGCAATGAAGGTGGCCATGAGGAGGTACAGGCTATAAGCCAAGGAAGCCAAGGCCTTCTAGAAGCTGAAGGTGGTCAGGAAAGGTCTTTCCCTTGTGGCTTAGAAGGTCACATGGCCCTACAAAGAAAAGACCTTGATTTTTGACTTGCTTTCAGAACTGTGAGACAACACATTTCTATGGTTCAAAATTACCCAGTTTGTAGTACTTTGTCGTGTCTACCTAAGGAACTAATACACCATGCTTAACTATTTGTCTACAATTAGCAACCATTTTGATCCTATTTCAAGTGAATTCATTATATATCTTTGTGGATGGGAAAATCATTATGGTTATAGAAAGTCAAATATTTTCCCAATTGATAACTGAATTCAAACACATATGCCATGTATGTACTTTGGGTATATTTATATAGGCTATGGCTCAAATTTGCCTTTTCCCTAAATGCAAAATAGCTATTTTCATCTAGGTGTGGTGGCACATGCTTGTAATTCCACTGCTTTGGAAGCTGAGATTGGAGGATTGCAAGTTCAAGGCCAGCCACAGAAAATTAGTGAGGCCCTATGCAACTTAGTGAGACTCTGTTTTGAAATAAAAATAAAATAAGGCTGAGGGTATAACTTAGAGGTAAGAGGTACCTGGGTTTAATCCTCAGTACCACAAAAAAGAGAAAAAAATTGCTATTTGTAATATCATTAATGAAGAGATTTATAAGTAACAATATCATGTCATTTGCCAGTACTAATTTCCTGAAATATGATTAATAAGATTCTGGTTCAAAATGTTGAAAGATACTAATAAGCCAATAGATGACTTGAAAATAAATACTTCGACGAAAATATTTAAATAGTACCTGTGACATTAGTAGCTATAAGTATCTCAGTATGGAATTATTGAAAAAGATGGCAAAAGCAAGAGGAAAACACAAATAGCTAAAGAAAAAGGAAACTCAGCAAGCAAAGATTATGCAATAATTAGACTGTACCATCAAGAAAGTCAAAACTCTCTAATACACTCTGAGACCAGAGTCAATCTGATCCTGTGAATTTTATCCAGAGAAAGATGGCGGATTTGCCCTGTCACTCTCGTGAGAGTCTCTCATGCACTGGAGATCTAGAGCACTGCCAAGACAGTGACTAATTCTGAGGCAGGAGTAACTGGGAAAGCCCAGCCTTTGGAGTGGAGGTTACACACTTATGAGGTTACCTTGCTGTTTGTTATGATGTATGTTTTGTTTTCTTTTTATCCATGGTTCCTGGCTCCTTGTTACTACCCAAGGTTCTGTTATTTCATAAGGGAATATAATAATGTTGGGGCATGTTAGGTTTTATAAGCAGCCTTGGAAAGCAAAGCGCCTCTCTTCAACCAACTATCTCCAGCCCTCCTTTCGCCTATTCCTCTTCTCCCCAAGGCAGACACTAGAAACTAGAATTCTCTTCCCTAAGCAGGCCATAGAAACACTACTCTTTCCTTGCTTTTTTGTCTTAGAGCTGGCCATAAAGAAATTCTCTGACATACCTTGTTTGCTAGTAGGTTTTAAAACCCCATCACAGAAGAGGTTCTGTTTCATACTTGGCAGAAGGAATACTGCACAGAGAGGCCAAGAGGAATCTCAGCAGACAGCCTGGCTGTGTTTCTCACTCAGGCTATGAGTATTAGACCAGACCTTTTTGTCCAATCACCTTTCTGCATGGTTGCTCATACTTCAGTCATACCTATGCAAGGAAGTCCCCATTAAAACTCAAAGGGCTGCTGGTGAAGATGTGGAGAAGTGGGAATTTTAATACCTTGTTGGTAGGAATGCAAATTAGTGCAACCATTTTGGAAAACAGTATGGAGAATTCTCAGAAGAAAGGGAATGAACTTACCATATGATCCAACATATCTTTTTGAGACCAAGCTACCAAACTAATGCATGCATATCTATTTTTATAGAGGCACAATTCACAATTGCCAAACTATGGGATCAGCCGAGATGTCTATTGCAGATGGATGTATTACAAAACAATGGGATATGTACACAGTGGAATTTTACTCAGTCGTAAGTAAGAACAAAATTACATCATTTGAGAGGAAATGGATGGAACTGAAGAACATTATGCTAAGTGAAATTAGTCAGTCACAAAATATAAAAAAACAAACAAAACAGATATTCTCCCAAATATTTGGAAGCTAGGGAGGAAAAGCGTCATAGGAGGAACTCTAGATAAAGAAGGAGAAACCACTGATGAGCAAATAAGGCGACCTAACTGAGAGGGATGGGAGGCAGAATAGGGAAATTCCTTAATGTACATGATGTATATTTACAAACATGTCAAAGTCAATCATTAAGCCAAACATGAGAAGGAGGGAGATGGGAGGAAATGGGGTGGGAACTGGGCAAAGGCTAAAAGAGCGATGTGTGTATGTATGCCTCTACCATCTTGTGCCCAGTAAAGATGTATGACTACAATGTGCCAAGACACAAAAATTTTTAAATAAAAATAAATAAATTATAATAAAAAACTTCAAAGGGTAGGGTTCTGAGAACTTTCAGATGGAGGAACACACAGAGGCTCCTGGAAGATGGTCCTCCTTGAGAGGACATGGGGGCTCAGTGTGCCTCCTCTGTACCTTGACCTGACCATTTACAACCTTTATGATGTCCTCTATAATAAGCTAGTAAACATTAGTATTTCCTTGAGTTCTGTGAGCCACTTGAGCAAGTTAATCAAACTCGTGGAGGGGGTGATGAGAACCCCAGTAGATAGCCCATTGTTGGGAAGTACCTGGAAAGCCACTTGGGGCTTGTGGCAGGCGTCTGCAGTGGAGGTGAGATGGGGTTATCTTTGGTACCGAGCCTTCACCCTGTGTGATATGATCTTATCCCCAAGTAGACAGTGTCAGAACTGAATTGAATCTGAGGACAGATTCTCAGCTGGTGTCTGCTGTAGAATTTGTGGCTTGCTTACTTTTGGGGAGAATAATTTTCCCATTTGAAGTCACAGAAATGATCTATGTTATGAGTATATATTAGGAGAAACTGAGTTTGAATTTGAATTGCTTTCCACCTTGCACACACCCTATACTTGATAAGCTTCCTGGGACTTGTTCTTTTATTAAATTAGATGTGTTTGGGGCTTATTACACTCCATCACTTGCCTAAGTGAGATTTAGAATAAAGTTTGTTGTTTTGAACTTAGTGCCAGGAAGACTAGTTACAAAGGTACCCAAAGGAACTTATTCTAAGATGGCTCTGAGGTGTGGATATCGGTGGAGAAGTATATCAAGGTCACTTGTACTTTTTTCTTTCCTAAACAGTTTCTTGACTTTAAAATGCCTTTGGAATTTCAAACTGAAAATTCTAATCCCTTTCAGTGAGCTCAGTCTCTATGCAAAACTTGCTTTTGGCCTGCCAAATTGAAAGCATCTGGATGGAATACTGAATCTAGGTCATTTTTCAAAAAAAAAAAAAAAAAGAGTGTCCTTTTCTAGAAGAAAGGAAATCAAATCCAATAACATCACACAGAGAAGAGGGTAAAATGGTTCCAACAATAGCTTTTTTTCCCCAACAGTTGGTTGGGATGAAGTGTGCAACACGTTTTTCTTCTGTCTACTTCTCCAGGCTTCAGATCTCAAAGGCTGGTTTTGAGTTTCTAAATACTTAGCTGTCCACATTCAGTATCAAGACAGCAGAATTCTCTGCTATTAGGGAAAGACTAGCACATTCTTAGGTTATGCCCAAGGTTAAACCTGAGGCTTTCCCTGAGTCCCCTTTTTGCAAACTTGTAGACTGGGAATCTCAGACTTCCAGGGTCTTGTTAACACGCAGATTTTTATTAGGTCATTCTGGGGTGGGGCCTGAGCTTTTTGTGTGTGTGTTTGTGGGTTTGGGGATGGAACCCAGGGGCATTTGACCTCTGAGCTACACACCCTTCCCTATTTTTTATTCTTTATTTTGAAACCGGGTCTCACTGAGTTTCAGAGGGCCTCACTAAGTAGCTGAGGCTGTCCACGAACCACGATCCTCTGGTTCCAGCCTCCCGAATGCTGGGATTATAAGCGTGTGCCACCACGCCTGGAAGGGGCCTGAGCTTTTGCATTTCTAAAAATTTCCAGAGTGTTACAAGCAGCTACTAGTTAGTGGATCACATCTTGAACACAAAGGGTTGAAGGCTTTGGGAACAACTAATTTAGGTCAAATTGCTTAGTCTAGTTCCTCTCCTAACACCTAGTCATTTCTGGATTTAGGATGTTTCATCTAGTACTTAGTGTTGAAGAGTACCCATTACCATGTGGTAATTCTATCATTTTCCCTTTTGCCCTGGTTCTAAATCTTTCCTAAGTCCATGAACTGATACTTAAACAATCACTGCACACAGAAATCTGACATTAGAGGGAAGACATTTTTAACCAAGGAGAAAGAAAACAGGGAAATATGTGTATCTATGTTCAACCCATATTCTATCACCAGAGAATTCAGAATATTATTTTATTAGAGGCAAGAGGAGTTTCATTAGTACTTACTTAGCACTAAGGTAAGTAAAGACTAGGAAGGTAGCAGATTGAGGAATATTTAATTTTCAACTTTCCAAGTGTTCTAAATAAAAAAAGATTATAATAATATGACCAAAGCGATTATATCCACGGCAGCACTTAAGACTGATAGATATAATGTTCCACTTAGGAGCTATTATGGTACAATTAACTAGATGGTATTAAAAAGAAGTTTCTTAAAACACTTAAAGTTGTAAAGCTATTCAGAAATAGATCTGTGCTTCTCAAGTAAATACAAACAAGGACTGGAGTCATTTGTGTGGATAATAAAAGAAATCAACAAGCCCAACTCTAGATCCCCGTGGATGAGATTTAAAGCAGCCCATGTATGCTACTTTCTGCAATTAACATAAAATATACTTAAATTTGGAAGATTTACTCTGCCATCACCTTCCCACACAACGAACACAAATCCCAGGCTAATTTGCTTTCATTAATTCACATGCAATTGCCAGGCTGACTTCTGCTCTCAGAAGCGTATGAATAGTCTACCTTCAAGTTAAGTTCCATGCATGGGGTCCTCTGGCGTCTGTTAAGCTCCTAGAGGAATCACAGGTTATACCATTATGAGCCTTTTGGCCATATTTTCCCACCCAGAGGGAGGCTCAGTTGATGTATGCAGAATCAAAGAGGTTTGTGGAAACAGTTCCTTGCCTATCTTCTGGCAAAGTTCAGACCCAGCTGTTTGGCTCTGAAAGGGAGGGGGCTTGGTAGCCTCAAGTGGGTGGAGACACTTCCCAAGATGACTGTTTGATGGGATGCTTTCCTGACCCCCTTCTCCCCAGATATTGCAAAGAATGAGCCTAATAAATGATGATGGAGGGCCAAATAAATCATTAGCAACTTCTTGTGTTTGGCAGCTCTTTGGGGGAAGGGATATTTAGAATGTTCCACTCTTCCCTTCAAGTAAGGGCAACCTTAATCTGAGATAGAACAAATAATAAGTAATATGTTGGTTCAATATTATATCATTTACAGTATAATAAAAGAGGATGAAGGGGCCTAGGGAGGAGGTTAGAGAGAGTGGAAATAGACTTGGAGAAATAGCAGATCAGAAAAGACATGCCGTTATGTTTGTTTAAACATGCGAATTATGCCCTATATGTGTGTTCTTTAGAAGTGTTTGAAAGAATACCAGTCTTTTACTCGTAAAGAAAGTCAACTGAGAACCCAGATTGCTCACTGGAGAATTTGCATTTTAAAATTAGATATAACATAGAAGAGGGACAGCAGCAGTGTGAGGTCAGTCAGGAACCAGAAGTGGGTTGTCATGGCAACGGAGACTCTAGGCCTGACTGGATGGAGAAGGGGATGAGGCAGAGGCTGGCAATACTCAGCTTCCTATGTACCAAGCTATGGGATGACACTAGAAATCATTCATACTTTCATAATTTTATTGGATCATACTCCAAAGGGTATCCATAGATCTTAGATCCATAGATCTGGCCACAGATTCTATGCTTTATATTCTATAGTTTTTAGAATAGCCCCAACGTTTTGATTTGCATTTCACTGATGGCTAATGATGTAGAACATCTTTTCATGTATCTATGGGCCATTGTATCTCTTTATTTGTGAAGCGTCTATTCATTTATGTTGCCCATTTCTTGATTGGTTTATTTGTTAGTGTAGAGTCTTTCGAGCTCTTTGTATATGTTGGATATTAGCCCTCTATCAGAATGGTGGCTGGTAAAGATCTTCTCCCATTCTGTAGGCTTCCTCTTTAGGTTCTTGGTAGTTTCCTTTGATGAGAAGAAACTTTTTAGTTTGATGCCATCCCACTTGTTAATTCTTGCTTTAATTTCCTGTGCTTTGGAGGTCTTGTTGAGAAAGTTGCTGCCAGTGCCTGCATGTTGAAATGTTGAGTCTATGCTCTCCTCTAATAACTTCACAGTCTCTGGTCTAATTTCTAAGTCTTTGATCCATCTTGAGTTGATTCCTCTGAATGGTGAGAAGTAAGGGTTTAGTTCTCTATCTTTCTACAGATGGATAGACAGTTCTCCCAACACCATTTGTAGTAAAGGTTGTCTTTTCTCCAGCATATGAGTTTGGCCCCTTTGTCAAAGATTAATTGACTATAGGTATGTGGGTTTTTTCCATATCTTCTATTCTGTTCCACTGGTCAGTCTGCCTGTTGTTGTGCCAATACTATGTTGTTTTTACTACTATTGCTCTATAGTATAATTTGAAGTCTGGGATTGTGATTCCTCCTGCATGGTTCTTATTGCTGAGAATTGCTTTGGCTATTCTGGGTCTTTTCTTTCTCCATATAAAAATTCATGACTGATTTTTCTAGGTCTATGAAGAATGTCGTTGAGATTCCATCTAAACTCAATCAGAATGGCAAGCATAAGGAAATCAAATAACAACAAATGCTGGCAATGATGTGGGGAAAGAGGAACTATTTTACACTGTCGGTGAGAGTGCAAACTAGTTTAGCCACTATGGAGATCAGTGTGAGTCTTCCTTAGAAAACTGAGAATAGATCCACCATATGATCCAGCTCTACCACTCCTCGGTATTTTTCCAAAGGAGTTGAAATCAGAGAACTACAGCAACATATGCATACCCATATTCATAGCAGCTCAATTCATAATAGCCAAAATATGGAACCAACCTAGGTCTCCATCAACAGATGAATGAATTGCAAAATTATGGGAAATACACGCAACGGAATTCTATTCAGCTATAAAGAAGAAAAAAATCATGGCATTTTCAAGAAGATGGAAAGATCTGGAGAACATTATGTTAAGTGAGATTAGTCAAGCACAGAAAGAGAAGGGACATATGTTTTCTCTAATATGCCCAAACTAGGGGGCATTGGGGATAACAGAGGGACTCCAGATAATAAAAGGGAAATATCAGCAAAGCTAGAATGGAAGAATAGGAGAGGAAAAAGGCTGAGGTTGATTAATGGAGGAGCTACATCCGAATATGTGTAAAAGTATGAATATGGCATGGTTAACCTGGACATTCATTGTTGGGAGGAGGGGAAGGAGAACCAGTTGGGGAGAGAGGGCACCAAGCACAGTCTAAATTTATAGCATTTTTGATATGTTCCACATATAAATAAAATAAAAAAGAATATCCCCAAAGTAAGAAAGCTCACCATAATATTGGACTCATTCAACAAGTCTTTGAAGTACATGGGACATGCATTAATACTAATGTTATAATAGTCATGACACATGAAACTCTCTCGCATTGAATTGCCTGAGGAAATGTACCCAGTTATGAAAAAGTAATTCATATTCATTGTGGTTGAATAGGGCATGCCTGTAGCACTGTGAGGTTTTAGGCAAGTGACTTTTTATACCTTGAATTTCTTATCTATAAAATGAATGTGATTATAGAAGTACTCAACTTTGAAGACTTTTGTTATCTTGAAATAGGAGAGGGTATAATAAGCATGTAGAACAGCATATGGATCTGGCAAAACTGTAAACTGCTAAAGAATATAGTGGGAATCATTGTTATAAATATTAGGAAAGATCAAGATATTCAGAACAGGTGTGATAGATTCACATTTGACACTCAGAAACCACGGACAGGGAACTACAGAGTCATTAATGAATAATCAGAGGTTACAACCTCATTTTAGACTCGCGAATACTTCACACACAAAAATGATGCTCCACGGTGGACCTCAAAACTGAAGTTTGCAGCAGAGCAAAGGGTCTATTTAGGAGGGTTTCTGACTGAAAGCAGTTCTTCCAGAAATGGATTCATGTTTGGGCTGCATGATTCTGTTTCCTTGAATTCATGTGTTGAAACTCTTAACTCCCAAATTGGTGGTATTAGGAGGCGGTGCCTTTTGGAGATAATTAGGTTATGAGGACAGAGCCCTTGTGAATGAGATTAGTGCCTTCATAAGAACAGGCAAGAGGGAGGTTATTTCTCTCTTACCATGGGAGGACACAATGAGAAGATGGCCACAGGCCATTGATAAGCCAGGAAGAGGGGCCTCCCCAGACTCCAGTCCTGCAGGCACTTTGGTCTTAGTCCTCCAGTGTTCTAGATCTGTGAGGAACAAATGTTTGTTGTTTCCATCACTTTGTCTATGATACTCTACTAGGGCAGCTCAAACAGATGCTGCCAGAGTCTGATTCAAGCCAAAGAGTCCTTTTTAAAAAAGATTAAATGTTTCTATTGCAAACTGTCTTTCATCCAAATCTGGGTTCTGGTGGCTAAAATTGTCTTGCTCTCAAGACATTTACTTCCAAACTTTGTTATTTTGGTTTAGAAAAGCAATTATATAGTCTGTTGAACCATAAGTAGTTTTTATTTTTTAAACATAAAACATCTCTATTAGGATTAGAAGAACTTTAAGCATTGAAAAATATTTGGTTTGCAGTCTGTAATTACCAAGTGTAGGAAGTGTATCATTGAGTGGTATCACCCATAAATAGTAAATAACAACAATCATAGGTCTGGAAAAATATTAAAGGTATTTATCAAACCCTGTGGAGAACATAGGATCTATAGAATGGGTCATGCTTTGTATTTAATAACCTTAAACAAGGAAAATAAAAAAAATTGAGGCTACTGTCATAAAATGCATTGAAGTTTATTATCTAGTGGCCATTTGGTTTCTATACCTACCAAGGGGCAAACAACAGGGATAGGGTCACCTCAACTATAGAATAAAGAATTGAGAGTAACAATATAACATGGAGTGAACCACTCAGCTGTGAAGCTTATTAAAGAACACAGAGAAGTTCATTACTTAGGATAAATTTTAAAGTAAAGAAGGGCCTAAAATTTAAATGTACATGCCTCTGCTTATACATTTTTTTAGTAATTTTTAAAAGCTCTTTCTAAAAGGTATACTCAACATGGAAATGAAACTCTGCACAATTAATGTAACAAATATTAATTTAACATAAAATTAAAAGGCCCATTTTTATGTTAATTAGCATGGAGTTATAAGGCTCTGGATATTCATGGGAACTCACATTTTTTTCTTACTCTCTAACTTGAATTCTCATAACATCCTCACATCTCCATACATGGCAAATAATCTTATGCTTGCAAAATCTCTAAGAAGATGATTATGTGGTCAAAAAGATATCGTCAGGAGAACAGTATGATCTTCCAGTGGCTTTATTAATAGCCATCCAAAACATGGAATGAATAAATGACTCAAAACCTTTGCCATCTTATGTTTTTTTAAATATGCATATTCATATTTAAAGAGATATGGTGACCTATTTTCCAAAAAATAATTCTATTAATGGCTCCAGTCTTTGTCTTTCACTTCCATCTATTATTTTCTTTGAACCTGTGCAATTCTCCTGTCTCAGCCTCCCAAGCACAGGGATTACAAGCATGCACCACCACACTCGGCATCAGTCATATTTTTAACTATTTAATTAACTAAACTACAGACTTTCTTTTGTTTCCCCCAATTTTTTCTCCAGTGTCTGTTCAGTCTAGCATTCCACATTACATTTAATCATGTCTCTTTAGTCTCCTCCAGTTTGTAACTGTTTCTTAATCACTCCCTATCTTTTATGAAATTGACACCTTCAATGAACACTGGTTAGGTATTGGGTAGAATGCTCATATATTTCTTAGTCAACTTTTCATACATTTAAAATGGAAATAATAGAATTTATCACTTGGATGTGATCTCAGAATTCATTTTATGGACTAGTTCAATCTTCTGATGTAACTGGCATGAGAAACAAGACCTGCAGGGATTAGGTGGCTTCTCCAAGTCAGTTGACAGTATATCAGGGCCAGGACTAGTACACAGTTGTCTTGACTCACACCCGAAGATTTTCAAGACAGAATGCATATATCCAGTGAACATCTTGCCACAATAGGAACTGAATGGTACTCCTGGGGATGCTGTTTTATGTGCCAGGAACATTATTCACATGAAATACCATGTGAATGGTATTCCCTGGGGTCTTGCAACTTGAATGATTCTGATGTGTCTACTTGGACTATTTATAAGATGATTGATTATAAGTGGCTTATAATGTAAGAAACAGAGTAAAACAAATATATAGTAAGATCCTACAAGTTACTAACATATAATGTGATTAGCAGATGATATTGGTCTTCTACTCAGACCTTGGTTTTAGAATAGGGTGACTAAGTTTTTTTTTTTTTTTTGTGTGTGTGTGTGTATGATACTGGGAGTGGAACCCAGGAGCATTCTACCCCTGAGCGATACCCCCAGCCTTATTTTTTTATTCTTTATTTTGAAACAGGGTCTCACTGAGTTGCAAGAGCCTCACTAACTAGTAGCTGAGTCTGTCCTTAAACCGTGATCCTTCTGTCTCAGCCTCACAAATGCTGAAGTTACAATGGCATTTTACTCAGCCATAAAGAAGAAAAAAAATTGCATAATTTACAGGGAAATAGATGGAACTGGGGAACATTATGATAAATGAGATTAGTCAGTCACAAAAAACAAGAAATTGAATCCTCTCCCTAATATGTGGAAGCTAGGGAGAAAATGGGTCCTAGGAGGAAATCTACATGAAGAAGGAAAACTATAGATGAGCCAATAAGGCAACTTAATTCAGGGGGAAAAGAGGGGAAACATAAATTCTCTAATGTACAGGATGTTCATTAGCAAACATGTCAAAGCCAACCACTAAGCCAAACATAAGGAGGGAGGGGAAAGGGAATAGGGTGGGAATTGGGCAAGGGCTAATTGGGTGATGTGTGCATATATGCCTCTACCATCTTGTACTCCATTAAGATGTATGACTAAAGTAAACCAATAAATATTAAAAAATAAAATAAAAGAAGAATTAAAAAAGAAGGCAACTGAAGGATAGAAATTTTGATATTTGGGGGATGGGGTGATGTAGAAAGTGAGTTTTCTCACTTAAAACATTCTCATATTAATGTACACAGTACGTGTTTACTTTGCAATAATCATTCTTTTCTATATGTCTAATAAATGCATATATGTTTTCTTCCTTCCTTTCCATTACGTGGAAAGATATTGAAGGGCTATCACAAAACAAAATGAAAACAAAAAACTCAAGACACTTTTTTTTATTAATCTTGTCATTCACAACTTCACATTTTATGTAATAGAATTTTTTGCCTCTCTATGCTTTGTGTTAAGGTGAGGTTTTGCTATAATTACTGAAATAAAAGATAAAGGCAAAAAGAATAGGAGAAAATATGTGCAAGCTACATATCCACCACAGGATCAGTATCTAGAACATAGAAAGAACTCTTAAACTCAACAGGTAAAAAACAGTTTAATTAGAGCACGAGTAAAAGACATAAAGAGACATTTCACCAAAGAATTCATGCGTGAGGAAAATAAAGACAAGATGTACAAGATTGTTAGCTACAGATTCCAGATTTGGATGACAGACATTTTGCAATAAAAATGCTTTATCTTTTTAAAAAAGATTCTTTGTCATGGATCTGTCTCTGGAAGTATTTGCTTCTGAGGAAGTGTAAATTCAAATCACTAGGTGATAGTAAAATAAAATAAATAAATATTTATTTATAAATAAAAATGGGCTAAAAAAAAGTGTCAATTGGAGCTGGGTGTGGTGGTGCACGCTTGTGATCCACGCTCTTGGCAGGCTGAGACAGGAGGATCATGCAGGTTTGACGCAAGTCTCAGCTGGCTTGAGAGACCTTGTTTTCAAATAAAATATAAAATAGGCCTGGGCGTGTAGCCCAGAGGTAGAAGGCCCCTGGGTTCCATCCCCAGTACACCAAAAAAAAAAAAAAAAAAAAAAAAAAAAAAAAAAAAAAAAGTGTCAATTGGTGAGAACATTAAATGGTATTGTGTTAGTCAGATTTTTATCATTATAACAAAATACCTGATATAATTTAATTCAAAGATGATAAGGTTTATTTTGGCTCACAGTTTAAGTCCATGGTTGTCCCAGTCCCTGTTGGGTCTGCAGTCAGGCAGAACAGCATGGTGGAAAGAGTGTGTGATGGTAGAGGCTACTCAGCTCATGGGGGCAGGAGAAAAGAGAGCAAGAGGAAAGGGTCAGCGTTCCAATGCCCCCTTCAAGAGCATGCCTTCACTTATCTAACTTTCTATTGGTAGGTCCATCTTCCAAAGGCTCCGTAAACTTCCTACAGTGCTATCATCTGGGAACAAACCTTCAATACATGAATCTTCAGGAGACATTTAAGATACAAATCACAACAAGTGTAAGTACTCTGGAAAATAATTTGGTAATTTCTTTAAAAAAATTAAATATTCAACAACCATACCATCCAATAGTTGCAATTATGGTCACTTGTCTCAGAGAAATTAAGATTTATGTACATACACACACGCACACACAGAAACACACACATACAACCCTGTACAACCCTGAATGTTTATTACAGTTTTATTGATAACAGCCCCAAACTTAAATGACACAGATATTTTCTATGAAGAAATGGTGAAATACATTGTGATATATCCATACCATGGGATACTACTTGGCCCTAGTACTGCAAAAAAAAAAAAAAAAAGAAAAAGAAAAAAAAGAAAAGAAAGAAAAGAAAATCATTGGTACATGCAATAAGCTGGATGAATCTCCAAAGAATTATGCTGAGTAAAACAAAATACCAATCCATAAATATTATATGTGATATGGTTTATTTAATATAATATTCTTGAAATTGCAAAATTGTAGAAATGGAGGTAAAATTAATGACTGCCAGGGGTTAAAGAGGTAGGAGAAAGATGGTGGCGGCTGCGGTCGCTGAACAGGACAAGCATACCTCAGGGAAGCCCTGGACACCGGATTTTGGTTTAATATTTGATCGGGACAACTTAAGGAGACATTTCCATCAGTGACTTTCTATCTAGAATACATGAGAGAGAGTGGATAATGGCGGAATTAGAAGCAAGATGACAAGGAGGCGCTTGCCATGTGAGAAAAATGATTTTTGGAAGAACATCCCAGAAGGTATTAGAGAAAAGACCACTTCAGCTGCACATGCTGGGGACTCTTAATAACATACTTTGTAAGAAAAATGACCCTAGGCATGGTGGAGGGAGCTGAGCTGTGCCGGGAGAGGAGCCGAGCCACAAGTCCGGGGAACTCAGCGTGCTTGGCCGCCACACTCCTCTATGCTGCACCTGGGGCCTTGGTGAGCTCATAACAGCAGATCTTGCTCTGTGCGGTGAGGCTGTGGGCCTCCGCTCTTGGAAGGGAGATAAAATTCATTGCTGCTGAGTGCTCGATCTCACAACCTTTTCAAAACACACATACTATGTTCTATTATTAAAAAAAAAAATTGGAGAGGGGCCAAGATGGTGGGCGGCAGCCAGGACTCAGGAGATGCAGACAAATTCTATCCACTTCACCTGGAACTTTTGGAAAAAAATTCCCACAAAGGGGGACTGCCCCTGCTGCACATGCTTAAGAATTCTGGACATCATATAATGTAAGGAAGGAGCTCAGCAGAGAACCAGGAGGAAGGTGGCACTGGTGCTAGTGCTGGTGCCGGGGGCAGAGGTGGACACTGTTATTTTGGAGAGGCAGAGATCTGATTCAACCCACCTTGATCTTCTGAAGAAATTGCCCCAAAGGTACTGCCACACATGCTCAGGAATTCTGGACAACATGCAGTGTGGAAAAAGTGTTTGGGAGAGAATTGTGATGGTAGAAGCAGCGGCAATGGCAGCGGCCAGTATTCAGGAGAGGCAGAGATTTGATTCAATCCACCTTGATCATTTGAAGAAATTGCCCCAAAGGTAGAAGGCTACCACGGCACGTGCTCGGGAATATGGGGCAACATGCTTTGTGAACAAGGTGCTCGGAAAAAAACCGAGATGGCTGTGGCAGCGGCTGTGCAGTATTGGTAGAGGCAGAGATTCAATCCAGTCCACTTCATAATTTTAAAGAAATGTCCTTAAAGATATACTGCTATTGCCACACATGCTTGGGAATTCTGGAAAACAAACTCTGTGGAAAGGTGTTCAGGAGAGAACAAAGAGGGCAATGGCGGCAGCGGTGGTGGTGGTGACCAGAATTTGGAGGGGCAGAAAGATCCAGTCCAGTCCACCTTGAGCCTTGGAGGGGCCTCCAAGGCCAGGATCAGAGCCGGCCATGAGGCAAGGCCTGTGCTGGAGCCAGCGAAGCTGGGATCAGAGTCTGCTGGGTGGCCAGGAAGGTGCCGGGGCCTTCAAGAGTGGGATCGGAACTTGCAAGGCAGCACACACAGAGAAATATCATAGAAAATAAAAAATCAGATGCTTTCCCTAATATGCAAAACTAGGAAGAAATGGGTAATAGGAGGAAATCTAGTAGAAGACCAATCTAGTGGAAGGTGACCAATCAGAGGGTATGGGATGGGGAAGATGGAATCTCATTAAAACACATGATGTACGTGAACAAATATATCAAATTAATCACCAAATCAAGCATGGGCTCAAGGGAGGGGGAGGGAATGGGATGGGGACTGGATAAAGGCTAATTGGATGATGTTTGCTTGTATATCCTCACAAGTATTGTATTCCATTATGGTGTTTGACTACAAAGCACCAAAAAATATACATAAAATAAATAAATACATAAAAGTATTAAATTAAAAAAGTAAAGAGGTAGGAGAGAAATGGGTATGGCCACAAGAAGATAATAGGTGGGATCCATTTGGTGATGGGATGTTCTGGATATTTACTATATCAGTATTGTCCTAGTTGTGACATTGTAATATAGATTCTAATGAGTCACCAGTGGAGAGAGAGCTGAGTGAAGGGCAGACAAAAATCCCTGTGTTATTTCTTATAAGTATATATAATTTTTATAAGCAATTATCTTGAAATAATGGGTTATATTTTTAAAGACATATTCTTGATATCAAAAAAATAAAGGGGCATACTTTTTTTTTTACTGAAAATAGTTTTGTTAGAATTTTTCAATGAGCAAATGAGAATTATAATGTGATAAAAATTGCCAAAAGAGAAAGGAAAGAGAATGTAAAGTAGTATATAAGTTTTAACTAAGAAACTGTTTAAGACAAAACTCTGGTTCTTTGCTTTCTTTCAGTCACAGCCGGGAAGAATACGTGGAAGAGTTACATTGCTATCAAGTGGGAGAAAAATACAAGTAGTTCAGGAACTGGTGTATGCTTGAGGTCAATATCATTTTCATATTCTACTGAATGAAAAGCTTAAGTATTAGAGGTGTCATATTTATACCTGTTTGTATTTGGCAATTTCTGGCATAAATACATACATTAGTGCTTTTATTGGTATAATGTAACTTTGGCTGGCATTTTAGAACTGATATAATGTATCATATTTATTCTTCCTATAAATAAGAAAACTAATAAAAATAACCATAGCTTGTTTTAATATTTAAAAAACTGAGCTTATTAGGATGATGGTAACAGGATTCCCTCATCATTATTGTTGGAATAAGCTGGCTTACTATTATTAAGTTAGCTTTTAGTGTAAGACTTTGCAATAATGCTAAGTAGTGGTAACTGATTTGTGATAAATAATAATTTGAAAGTATATTAAATTCAACATATAATTTATATAAAACAAAAAAGTATAAAATACCTAGAATAATGAAGACTAGAAAGATAAAGGACACATATGCAGAAAATGGTAAGATTCTTACAAGAAATTTGTTAAAAAGAACTAAGGTCCATCTGGAATGGCCATGGGGTGGAAAGTACTGAGTGATATTTCCCACTCAGTACTTCTGTTCAGTGTCCTTCCACTTAGACACTTATTTAGTGTCATTCTATATACTGAATTCATTTTAAAGCTATCATGATTTAATCATTACAGAACTAATACTAAAACAGACAGAAAGATCAATGGAACAGAACACAAATTTCAGAAATAGCTATCTCCATGCAGGATAGTGCATGTGGTATTTTAATTTTTACAAAGGGAAAGCTACTTAGAATCTCATCCCTAGGCAGTATTGTGCAATTACATATTGAACAACCGTATCTCTGAAAAAGTTATGCAAGTATATATATGTATACATATTATACATACATAAGTTTATATTTTATTAATATAAAAAATGGATGGTACACAATGTACAAATAATAAAAACACACAGTACTCTATATTGTAAATACATGTACTTCCCTTTTCTTGGTTTGTTTCTAACATGGAATCAGTAGTCAACTTTCAGCCATGATTTGAGAAATGGATTCAAATTCCAGTCTGCTAACTTTTTCCCCCAATAAATTTATTGTCTTTAATTCTTAGATGTAGCTTTTTGATGTTAAAATATTTCCTACCCTTGTATAAATTATGAATTAAACTGAATGCTCTCTCAGCTTCAGCACTAAATGAAGCCCTGATTTATAGCACTTACTGATTTTCATTACGTAAATACTCTCACATGACAAGCCACCAGCATAGTCACTGTACCTGCAGTTGGGATCATTGTGGGGTAGTGGGCCACTGTATAGTAAGTAGTTCCACATTCCAGATGTGATAGTAAGAATTGAATTTGAGTGCATAAGTGATTGTAAAATTTAATAAAATAATTAGGAAGTAGAGTGCTTTCAATACCCATTTTTAATCTAATTTGTTTAATTGGAAGCTTGTATAATTTAAAAATAATAGCTACACTGTATAGTGGTTCTCAAAATTCTTGAAAATCTGGCATTAGTTTTCAAAAGCTATTGCATTCTTACACCAACCTCTCACTGCCTCTAAAGACAGAACTGCAACGTCAAAAATTTGAAACTTCCTAAAATATTTAAACTATAAACAAAGTTTAAAAAAGATGTAAACAACAAAAAATGGGTTATTTGCCTTTCTGAAAGGCAAGTTAGCAATACATACCAAAATATAAAATTTAGCAATTCTTTGACCAAGCCATTCCACTTTCTTTTATCCATTAATTCAACAAATTTGTTGAGAGCCTATTATGTCAGGGACTCCTAATTTTATAAGTATATACAAATGTATAAGGAAGGAAGTTTTATAGAATGTATTTGTGATAACAAAATATTGAAAAAAATCATAGATGTTCATCAGCAAGAAATTGGCTAAGAAAGTGAGAGTTCTTTGAGATAATGGAATGAGAAGTAGACATTAAGAATAGAGCTGTAGATAAATATTTATTGTGATGGAAATATGTTCACAATACATTTAAGTAATAAAATCAGCAGGTTTTAAGAATATATAGAGTCTGATTCCTTTCTGAAAATACTTCATTTCTCTATATGCACATATATGTGTAGAGAAGTTTAGAAGAATATGCACATATTATTAGTAGAGGCAGCTTTTGTCAGATTTCCATCACTGAGACAAAATATTTGAGAAAGACAATGAGATTTCTTCTGGCTCAGGGTTTCAAAGGTCTGGATCCATGGTCACTTAGCTCTGTTGACTTTGGGCCTGTGGGCACAGTGCATCATGACAGATATGTATGGTCGAGAAAGTTCTTCATTTCAGAGAGGCAGAGAAGCAGAGAGACGAAAGGCCTGGATCCCAATATTCTCTTCAGCCACATGCCCCCAATGACTTAACTTCTTTCTGCTATGCTCTACTTCCTAAAGGCTCTAACACCTCCTAATTCTGCTACAGGCTTCGACCAGGCCTTTCACATATGCGTCTTTGGGATTCAAAGGATACAGGCATTTAAGATCCTTGGAAGACTGAGAGAAGAGAATCGCAGGTTCAAGGCCAGCCTCAGCAATGTAGCAAGACTATAAGCAAGTTTAGCGAGACCTTGTTTAGAAAAAAAATTTAAGAAGGCTGGGCTGGAAGTGCAGCTTGGGGTTCAAATGCCCCTGGGTTAAATCCTCAGTGCAAACAAACAAGCAAACAAACAACAAACCAAGCCAAAGCAAAACAAAACAAAACAAAACAAAAAAACCCCAGAAGCATACAGAGGCAAATCTTGCTATTCTAAAAGAATAGTAAGGATTTTGAATGTCATCTTTAGTTTTGTATAGCTGTGTGCTTGCTGGGAATATTACCCACTCTGAGCCTTGATTTTCTTCTCTGAGAGGCAGGATAGCCTGGGCTCTGATCCATGTCCTTCACTTACACCCTGTTAATAATGAGTGTGTTATTTAAATGTTCTGCTGTTTCATTGCCTTTTCTGAAAAGAATAGGGATAATAGTAATAATAATGCCTATCTATCACATAGAATTGTTGTATTAAATAAATTGAAATATATGACTGGAGTTTGATAGGTTTTGATTATTCTTATTACCTACAAAATAGGATATTGATAAACATGCCTCAGTGGTTTGCGGTGGTGATTAAACAAAATAGTTGACATTTAGTAAGTGTTCAGCAAGTACCAGTTACATCTACACTAAAAATAATGTGCCAAAACACAGCTAAGGTTTTTTTTTAAATTTCTAGAGAATAGCCAATATAATTTATATCATATCAAATCCAGAAAATAAGTAACAGAAGAGTAAATGCAAGACTCTTGATTTTGTCCATTGAAGAATCAAAATTATTATTCAATTATCCATTATATTTTTCTCTTTTCAAAGGTATAGGCTGTTTTCTTAAACAATGTAAATATTTCTATATAACTGTATTTCCAGAAATCTCCATGGGATCATCTTAATTCTTTATGATTCCATTAACTCAAAACAGTTTGTACTGCCTTACTTGATATTCTCTGTAAATGGAAGCAATACAATTATGCTATTTTAAATAATTTAAAGTGCCATGTTCCCTACCACCTATCCATCTGGATGGTATATTATTCTGTCCGCATGGTTATCGGATGCCAACATGCTGCTTGATTTTCTATTGTGGAGCCATTAACCATGTGAGGATCAAAGACAAGCTATATATTAATGCTATGTTTTAATTTAACACATGACAGCTAGGAAAGGCTGAGTGACAGATTGTGTTTTGTTACAAATAAGGGAAGGACTCATTGCTTAGGAGTGTTCAAATCACAGGTGAATAGCAAAAGGTTTTCATTTCTTCCTTGACAGAATAAATTTATCTCCTTAAAAGTCACCTTTATGCTTTCTACTTATCAGTGAGAAGACTGCGTTCTGTATATCAATTTTATGTGGACAAGACATTAATTTCAAGTGAAAGACATTGTTCGATGCTGGAATTAAATGAGGTCGTTATTGGTTTGAGTGGTAAAGGTGGAGGGTTTGGGCTCATCCTGTCTTTAATGAGAAGAGTGCTCTATAAATGTGATTCTCTTAACATTTCTGGCACTGAAAGCAAAATAGGGTCATGAATTTGAAAGCCATCAGTAGATTCTGAAAGTACGTGAAGTCGGCGTATGTTTGATAACATCAGAAAGAGAATGTAGCATGAAAATATATTAGTCTTTCTTCAGTCAAGAGATTGATACTGCCACTTAGACTTGATTTCTTATTTTTGTGTGTGTGGTACTGGGGGTGGAACCCAGGGTCTTTTCTAACTCCAGGCTATACTCCCAGACCTATTTTATACTTTATTTGGAAACAAGGTCCACTAAGTTGCCGAAAGCCTCACTACGTAGTTGAGGCTGGCTTTGAACCTGTGCGATCCTCCTGTCTCAGCCTCCCAAGCATGCACCGCCACACCTGGCTTCAGATAGAGGAGCCAGAAGAAGAAAGATGGTTAACTTCTACTATTGAGAATGGAATTTCAGAGGTCACCTGGTTTAAACCCAAGTTTAACCCTTTCAACAGTTACATCTACTTCTTTTTTTTATTGGTGCATAGCTATCATACATCTTAATGGGGTACAAGGTGGTAACACCTACTCATTTCCTAAACACTTTCAGAAAGATTTGGTCACTTCCAATATGTAATTGTTATCAAGTGGGCAGGACACAGAGAAAGGCAGCGATTGCAGCAGGATATAGCATATGTTTCATGTCTGGATAAAAACAAAGGGTTTTGTTCAAAGAAGACCCCATATACTAATCCGGATTTACTGAGGAAAAGTCCAGGTGATTGTAGAGGAGCATGAGTTAACTCTTAGTTGAGTGATGCCTACGTCCTTCCTGCCGTTGCCACATTTATAAAAAGCGAAATTGACACTATTTTCACTTTATCACTGCCATTTGCGCTTGGCTTTTCATATCACCTAGTGACACCTGATTTTGCTTCTCTCTAATCATTTTAAATGGCTTTGAAATCACCCAAGGTGTTCTTTCTCCGTTTAGAACATCTTGAAGCCTTAAATTTATTGGACTCTTTTGATGTGTCTGAGAGAGAGAAGTGTTCTGGAATATATAGGATCTTTTTCCTCCTCTTCTTCCTTCTCCTCTCCTCCTCCTCCTCCTCCTCCTCCTCCTCCTCTTCCTCCTCCTCCTCTTTTTCTATCTTCTGTGATTGAACCTAGGACATTCTACCTTTGAGTTATACCCAAACCTTCCTTATTTATTTATTTATTTATTTATTTATTTATTTATTTATTTATAAACAGGGTCCCACCAAATTGCTGCTGAGGCTGCCCTTGAACCTGCAATACTAGATTCTCTGCTTCCCAAGTACTGGGATTACAAGCACACCATCATGCCCAGCTGGGATCTTATTATTCTTTTAAGTGGTCTGATAAATGGTATGATCAGGTAAGGATTTTTCCTTCCTTCCTTCCTTCCTTCCTTCCTTCCTTCCTTCCTTCCTTCCTTCCTTCTTTCCTTCCTTCCTTTTTTCCTTTTCTTTCTTCTTTCCTTCCTTCCTTCCTTCCTTTCTCCTCCTCTCCTCCTCCTCCTCCTTCCTCTTCTCTCTTCTCTCTCTCTCTCTCTCTCTCTCTCTCTCTCTCTCTCTCTCTCTCTCTCTCTGAATCCAGAGACATTCTACCTCCTAGCTACATGCCTAGCCCTATTTTGTTTTTAATTTTGGAAAGAGGTTCTCTATAAGATGCTCAGAGTTGCAATAAGTTGCTGAGTCTGGCTTTGAACCTGCAATTCTCCTGTCCCAGGCTCTCAAGTAGTAGAATTACAGGCGTGCACTATCATGCCCCACCAAGAACTAGGCTTTTTAGAAACTCCCCTCAAAATTGAGGAAAGTCAAACTGTCCTCAACACATACTCAGTCTTCTTTTTCTTTTTTTTGGTTTGATCGTTAATGAGTATTAGGTTAAGCATTGTGTTTTTTGTGCTTTAGAAATGTTACCTGATTTAATGCCCCATGACATCACTATGAGTTAGGGAGTATCTTCTTCACATTATAGATGAGAGAACTAAAGTTCATAGGTCAAGTACTTGTCCAGGGTTATGTATCTAGTAAGTGGCAAAAACTAGCATTGAGTCCTTGTCAGGTATAGAGTAGCAGAGGATTCCTGCAAGAAGCACTTGGAAAAGTAGCGATGGGCTGCTTGGGACATATGCTGCAGTGGCAGGAGTGAAGTATGAGTTGGATTGGTGGAAAGTTATTGGACAGAGCAAGTGGGTAAGAAGGAGGAGACATACATTTGCATGTGTGAGGCTTGGACAAAGGGAGGGATTCAGCCTGGCTGTGTAGGAAAGAACAGGACAGTAGCTAAATTTATGGTGTGAACTTCAGTTTAAAATCCTCAAAGAAAATGGTTGGTTTAATCCATCACAGTTATGATGACTTGTTAGATATGTGCTTACCCCATGGGTCACAGACTTCACTCACCATTTTTGTTGGTGCCTAGTCAACCTTATTACAAAAACAAATGAATGACTATTGACCGCTTTATTTTTCTTTCTTCCTGATTTTCTCTAACACCTGTGAAGCTACACTGTAGGTTTCCCTCCCAACTCACTGGCAAGCTCTGTGTATTGTTTTTCTTTGACCACTTTTTATTTCTCAAGATTCCACTGTTAATGAACATGTCAATCTACCATATTTACATTTTAGGGGTTATAAAATTCATCCAGTAGCTCTAGCTAATGACTACAAAATTTCTAGTTTGGTTTAAATTTCTCTTCTGAGCATCTATGTCTAACTATCTTGTAGAGAACTCCACTTTGGATTCTCACAGGCATTTCTAATTCAGAATATTTAATTTGATCCAAACGAACACACAAAGTCCCATATTCCAACATTTATGTCTCTCTGTATCCAAATATTTTCAAAGGGAGGGTCTAACACTTTTGTTATATAGTTTACCAGTTCCATGGCCCATAAAAAATTCAGAACTATTGTGCATTCTTCCTAGAAACTCTTTCCCATTAATCATGATCCCAGTGGCTGGGGCAGATATTTCTGTGCAGATATTAAAATGTTGGCCATTACAAGATTTCTCATCCAAATCTTATGCCCCTTGTGGAGATAAAGCAATTACTTGGTTTACACATATGGCAGCTTGCTTTGCTCTGCTATAATTGCTGATATGCTTACGCTCATAGTTCTGTCATAGGAGTGGCTTTCCTGTCACTTTGGTTTGTACTACTTTATTAAATTGAAGTAGATTGAGACAAGGACGATCATATCCCTGAATATAAAAAAGAGTAAGTAATTTAAAAAGGATAGAGTGGGCAACTGAATCAGATAATACATGAAAAGAGAAGGAGAAGGGGAAATAAGAAAAGGTGATTAGGAGGATTAGGAGGTAACTCTGGAGTAAATAATTTGACCGAGTTTACGGGAAAGAAAGACCACAAGGTGAAATTTTTTTTTTTAAAAGAGACAATGAAGAAGGTGTAAAGAATTTTAAGGTGCTAGAAAGGGCCACAGTGAATTTCCTGATCATGGTATATGATCTGAGATGAAGTTCTTTATGGATAGGAGGAAGAGATTAGGATTTTTGATCCTAAGGTCAAGTTCAGAAGGAGTAAGGTAGTGCAAATGGTGGGAAAGTAGCTTATATCTGATGCTTTCTTCAGTGATGCTAAGGTGGACGAGGTAAATTATTTTTATACGTAGCTGAGCAGAGCAGAAGTAAAAGAGTGATTATGGAGCAACATTTTTAGTTTACAGCATGTATGTACATTCTATGATACTCTTTTTAAAAAGAGTATAGTATAATTCTTCTCTCCTAATATGGTTAGTCTGTGTAATTTGTTTCTAACAAATAACAATGCCACAGAGGTGATATAAAAGGTGCTACAGCTGTCTCTTAGGATGTTTTCCATTGAAACTCAACTACCATTGTTTGACGAGCCCAGGCCATGTGAACAGATCCATGATCTCCTGTGGAAGCTGAACTCCCATGCAGAGGCTGAATCCAGCAGCAACTTAGTGTCCTGTGAAGGAACAATCTTGGAAGCAGATCCTCAAATCTCTGGTTGAAATAGTGCAACAGATCCACATAGAGCAGAGAGGAGCCTGTTCTGCTCAGCCTAAGTTGCATATTTGTGAGCAAAATAAATGGTTGTTATTTAAGGTGCTAGATCTGGATGGCACGTATCCAGCAAGAGAAAAGTATGATAGAGTTTTAGCAAATTTATCAATGTGTTCTGTCCAAAGAGCAAGAACATTTGATCTTGAGTGACCTGAGTCTGAGTCTTTGACCAGACTTGGAATGAAATACCTAACAATTTTGAGCTTTACACTAGTTTGTTGACTTGGAATGAAATACCTAACAATTTTGAGCTTTACACTAGTGGGTGGCATTGATGTTGACTGATCGATGAGAAGTAGTCTTAATGACAATGGAGTCAACACGGCATCTGGGGAAGCCAGGGAGGAGAGAAATGTCCTTACTCCTGCCATCCTTCCACTATCCTCTTGATTTTATTTATTTATTTATTTATTTATTTTATTTTTATTATTATTATTTTTTGGTGGTACTGGGGTTCCTGGAAGCCTTTCTACCTCGGGCTACACTCCCAGACCCATTTTATATTTTATTTGGAAACAGGGTTTCTTAAGCCAGCAAGGCTGGCTCCGAACCAGCGTGATCCTCCTGTCTCTGCCTCCCAAGCACGGGGATTACAAGCATGAGCCACCACGCCTGGCTTTATCCTCTCAATTTTATTAAGGGTTCTAACCTAAGCATTATAAGAAACCATTAATCACAGGAAATAACAAAGTAATCATAGGGTGAGTCAGGGAATAACACCAAGGTAGTCACAGATGAACCAGGAAGGGAAAGGGTAAACAAAGAAACTGTCAAGGTCTAAGTTTATCAGCCAGGGTGCCTGCTTATCAATCCTGTTCGGTCCTTGGGAACTTGTCTACGTGCGAACAATTCCTACTTAGGTGGGCACTTTGTGCCTCTCCCAAGCCAGACCGAGGTGACCTCAAAGTATATGACTAACAATGCTCCCAACAATTTACTGATTTTTCTGTCTTTAAAGTGAGAATGATACAGATTTTGTAGAATTGTTGTAAGAATGCCAGTGGAGAGTCTATTCCTTTCTTTGGTTTGATATTTAATGAGGATTAGGTCAAACATTATCTTCCATGCTTCAGATATGCTATCTGATTCAATGCCCCACAGTATCCTTATGGAGAGAATATCATTTTCACATGACAGATGAAAAAATTGAAATTTGTATGGTCAAATACTTGTCCAGGTTTATGTAGCTAGAAAGTAAAGGAATCTAGTTTTAAAACAAGTATTTTAAGTACTTAGTATAAGGCACACTAATTGGCACAATTAGTATAATGTATACTAATTAGTATAAAACCACTGGCTTTAATGTGGTAGTCATTCGAGTAGCTATCCTTTTGTTATTAAGGAAGAATGGAAAGAGCTTTAGTATCAATTAGATGTGTGTTTTCCTCTGGTTCCTTGCTGGTTGTATGGATTATGGGAAATTATATAATTTCTCCGAACTATGTATAAATGGAAGATGAAACTGAGCTTGTAAGCTTGTGGGGTTGTTAGGGGTTAGAAACTGTGTCTTTCAGACACAATGTAGTGATGGGCACATGCTAGGCATTAAAAATTGCAGAGAGAATAATTATAAACATAATAATTTGTGTTATAACCCTAAAATTATAGATGTCAGCAGAAGTACAGAGACTTTTAAACTACACATTGAAGTTTTCAAGAGAGTTGAAGTTCTAGGCATTAGTAGATGAAGTTTCAGAAATGATATTAATATATGACAAAATTTAAAAGAAGAAACTTTTGAATGATGAGAGTAGAATAAAGACTAAAAAGACATTTAGGGCAACCCCTTCTTTCTACTAGTACTAGACCCAAGGGGAAATAGGCAAAGAAGATTAGAAAAAATAAGGAGTTTTAAAATATTATAAGAGGCCACAAAACACCCACATAATAGATCTAAAATTATGAGAGAACAAAAGAAGTCAAGGGCCTGAATGGGCAGTAATATGGTTGATAAGCAGGATTGTTTTGATGATTTTAGCAAAGAGGAAGGATATTTAAAACTCTGCACCACTGTACAAACAACTCCTGGCCTAGATACCCTCCTTCTTAGAGACTGTACTCTGTGGCAGAGAATGGGGTGGTGGTGGTAGTGATCGGGAGATAGTAAACAAGTCCCACCAGAAAGAATGCCCAGTATATGCAGTCTATCTTGACCCAGTACACGTCCTTGCATTCCTGAAAGAGCCCAAGTATTGAGTCTCATAGGAAAAGAGAAGCTGTCATTGGCCTGGATGGCTGTTTGCTGGTCCGACCATGCTGTGTACTGGATTCGCTGTCATGCAGGTAAACTGCCATGTCTCAGCTGCCTGAAGATACTTATGGTTTCCAAGACCCCACTGGTATTGTACTGTCTCGTTTCTCTAACTATTCTCCACAGGACATTTCTGGCCATTGTAATAGAGTATCAGGATGAGAGGGTCTCTGGAACTTTCTCTAGAAAGTAGTGCAACCCCAAATGCCCCCCACAGGGAGATAAGAAGCTTGTTGCAGAATGTAAATCAGTGCCCTGCTTACTCTACAAAAGAAAATCTCCCTGTAGAAAAAATGTTGGCTGGACTAAACAGTATGCTTAGTGATGAGGTTGATTTACATTCTGGTGTTGGCTCCTTATTTTGTCACAGACTGGGAGAAATTTATGGACAGGTGCAGATCTGTGGGCCACGCTTTGAATAGCACTGCTCTGGAGCATAGATTGGAAATTTGGGATCCATGGTGCAGCATCCAGCCTGCACACGTACTTTCTTTGGCCTGTACACTATTGCCAGCATTATATTTTATTTTGGTACTGGGGATGGAACCCAGTGGCATTATATCTCCGAATTATATGCCAGAACTTTTTATTTATTTTTTGTTGTTTTGAAACAAGATCTCACTAGGTGGCTGAGTCTTAATAAATCACTGAGGCTGTCCTCAAACCTGTGATCCTCCTGTCTCAGCCTCCTAAATGTTAGGATTACAGGAATGTACCACCACATGCAGTAGTATTGTTTTAAGTTCTGGAGATTTAATCCAGGGGCATTCTACCTCTGAGCTTTACTCCTACCCCTATTTTTCATTTTTTATTTTGAAACAGATTCTCACTAAGTTGTGAAGGGCCTCAATAAGTAGCTGAGGCGGGCTGCAAACCTTTGATCTTCCTGTCTCAGCCTCCCAAGTACTAATATGACAAGTGTGCGCCACCACACCCAGCTTCCAGGAGTATTTTTAAAGGGAAATATTTCCGATAAAATTCCACAATACCGCCCCTCTTTGCCACCCTTTTATTTTGTGTCCGTTAAACATCTGATGACTGAGACTTCCACATCCCAATGTGACACCAGTGAGATAGGTAATTATCCATCTTGTACAGGGCACGTGCCTTGAAGAAATCCTGGGAACCAGCTTGACCTATATTGCTCATTTATGTTGCCCTCCGACTCCTAGAGGCATTTGATTTCATAATCCCTTGGGTCATGGGGCTCATGAAAGAAGCAAGAGTCCCAGGAGGGAGAAGAACTCAGACAGAGTGAGATGTTGCCCTTCCTGTTTTTTCTTTCCCTTCTTCATCCATTCATGGAGGATTCTATTATACTCTCGTCATCTTAAAATCACTCAAAACTTTGCATTGAACCTGCTCAGCAAGGAGATGGGGAGAGGAGGTGGAAGGAAGGTAAATGTGCATATGTTCTCTCATTAATAGCAAAATTCTAGTAAGTATCTCTGATCTAACCAGCCCTGTTTTCCCAGAAACCCATGGAATTGCACCTGTAGACCATGGGGCAAATCAGTGAGGTCCTCAGAGGTCATTTAAGAGGTCCAGTCCCGTGTTCCATGGCTAACTTCTCAGAGACCTATTGCTACTACCTTTCACAAGAGAGCAGGGATTTTAAAAATCAAATTTCCACTTTAGAAAGTGCCTTTTGGTTTCTAATGGTTCAATGAGCTTCTTGGTGCAAAGATTCTCACTTCACTGCTTGGCTAATCTTTACCAATTTTACAGGATGGTGTTTGATCTCATTTCTCTGAAAGCACATAATATTCTCTGGTTTGAGTCAGATTTCTTGATATATTTTTCCCATCAGTTTAAAGCCTTGCATATATTTTCCTGTGCTGTATGAAGTATATTAATGAAAACTGAAGGTTCTAAGTGATTGCTTGCTTTGATGCAGGAGACTTGATGTGGGGTAGACCTCGCTGATCCAAACTTGGGTAAAGCTCTGGAAAAGCAGTGTTTTCTTCCAGTACAGATGCCCTGCCTGGTATATCCCTGTGACAAACACTTTATAGCCTGCTTCCTGAGTTTTGTTTTGTGTTTTCCTTGATTTTGTTTTCTTGTTAGAAAATATAAGATCCTAAACTGAGAGGAATGATAATAAAATTGGCTGGGGGAGTATCTTTTCCTAAATCTAAAGCCAACTGAATTTATGACTTAAGCAAGGCATGGTGGGTGATAAAATGGAAAAAATACAGTTTATTAGCTCCATATACACAAGAACCCTAGTTGTAGGTGTCTTGTCAGAGAATTGTGGAATTGTGTACATGAAAGTCTTAAAAGCACATTGTAATGAGCCTTGATCATACACTTTGAGAACAAAGTGTATAAATGCAGAATATTCTACAGTACAAAGAGAACACAAGAATATTGAGGACACAAAATAAGGGAGTGGATTCAGGTATTATTAAATACTTATAGGAAGCTGGCATCGAAAAAGTCCCATTGGTATTAACATGACCATCTTTTATGAGCACAATTGCTGTTCAGTGTTTCTGCCCTTTATTTCACCATCTTCAGGATAATTTATTGAACACCTTCTGTGTGTAAAGTCTATATTTATTGCTTATTTGGTTCACCTAATAAAAAGAACAGACCATACTTGGAAGAGTTCCAGCCCTAAATTTGGTTCTTTGTTAAGTTCAGTAAAATTGGTTTATCAGAATGTTTAACACACAGGAGACATAAATATGCCTCACTTTGTCGATACGTTATAAGATGAACACAGGAAGGGGAATAGTACAATTATGAAAAAGGATTAAAAAAGAATAAATAGAATACTATCTCTGAGCCCGTTGGAGTTGTAAACCTAAACACAACTGTACACCAAGTTACCACTGATTCCCCCACATGGGAAATCAAGGTGAATTTTAAGAAAAGTGACATATGCCAAGGTGAGAATATGGAACCCTGCAGAGCTATTACATGGAAAGAAACTTATATCTGATTTTACGATCAGTCAGTTCGAAAATACGAACAGTCATTTGACATAAGTGCTCCCTAAATTCTGTTTGAGAGTCTAAGTTTGCTGTCCACCATGTACCTTGTTAGATTATTTGTAAAGTTCGCCACAATTCTTCACACTTTTCTGCACACTGCAGTGACTGTAGCTCCACCCCATCAAGACAGTAGAGACACAACAGTCAAGTTAGGTAGGCAAAGTTAAAGTCCTTGTTTGCATCATGTCCACTGTCATTCTGTTGAGTAGAGGAAATCACATGGTAAAGCAAGAAGTCAAAGTGGCCATGTATACCCTCCCGACATTGAGCCTTGACAGAGCTATGTGACGATACGATGGAGGTAAAATTGTCTTGTAGAAAAGAAAAGTGGGATTAGGAACAATGACTGACCACAGGAAGAACGATCCCGAAAGTAGAATGGGAACACTGTTTTCTGAATTACTGGATGTAACTTATAACCCAGCAAATAACAAAACGGCCCATCAAGGAACTGTGATGATTTATATAGTATATGCATATTATTTTTCTGAAACAAATTCTTAGCAGTAAGAATATGTCGAAATATTTTCAATTTTTTTCTGGTTAACTCACCTATCTGACACCAGTTACTCTTTATATTGCTGTATTTGGAGGTTATATTATGTATCCCCTTCTCTTAATTTTATAATTTTTATTTTTTATTATTTATTTATTTATTTATTTTTGGTGGTACTGGGATTCCTGGAAGCCTTTCTACCTCCGGGCTACACTCCCAGACCTATTTTTACATTTTTTTATTTGGAAACAGGGTCTCCTAAGCCAGTGTGTGCGGCTGGCTTCGGACCTGCGCAATCCTCCTGTCTGCCTCCCAAGCGCGGGGATTACAAGTGTGCGCCACCACGCCCGGCTTAATTTTATAATTTTATCTACCCCCTTTTATGATGGTTTCCTTAGATTTGTTGCATTTGTAGACAGGAAAATACCTCTTTTCTACTCTAAAAAATGGTAAAGCCAACAAAAAGTCATATATTCTGCTATAAGCCAATATATAGTCTAATAAAATGCTTTTTAGTTTGAATTGTAAATTGGATTAAATCAGTTAAATCAGAGACTAAGTAATGTTATTATAGAAATAAAGAACCTTACCTTGTGTATAACATGCCACACAGAAAAGGTCTCCAAAAACCTTATGATGAGTGGTACTATGCACTCTTCTCTGAGAGTTTTAGAATCCAGGCATTGCTTTTTGTGGATGACTCTTAATAATATGTCTTTCATTGACAGTTTTTTGCCACCTTATTATTTGGAAACTGTGACAGCCGCACAGTCATTTTGCTTTGTTAAAAATAAATACACACCAGTATTTACAACCATTTATCAGATGCTCAGATTTGAAATAACATTAGAAAATGGAAGTACGATACATATCCTCAATCAGTTTGTCCTATGGATTTGTGTGTTGAAGGTGACCTCTGCCTGTCTGTCTTTCTGGGTTGGATATGTGGGGACACCTCTGGCAAGAGCACGTGTGCTTGGGAGCAAGCCAGAGCCCTCTCCAGGAATCATTCTCTTCCTCCCCTATCATCTCTTCTTGTTATTCTGTCACCACCCACATACCTGAGCACATATAGTGCTAGGAAAGAAATCCATCATGTTCCTTAGGAGCCATCAATGTCAGAGGAGTCAAGGGGAAAGAAAACAAGAGAAACAGACAGAAGAGCAACGAGATATAGCTGGTGCAGAACAGGAAGCCGATGGAACAGGAATAGATGGAAACAGAGACGCCGTATGTTTAAATGCAGGGGAGTTGGAGACCAGACAGCTTAGTTGAAAAGCACCCGTTGAGATTTCTCTGGCCTCAAAATATTTGCTCTTGGTCATCCACGGCTCTCCATGCTACTCCTCAGATCCTTTGTTCTTGGTTGAGGCATCTGTGTTAAATAAATGCAACTCAGGAAATTCTACTATGATATTCCCCATGCTTAGTGTTTTAGCCTACCCAAATCTGAAAACGCAGTGTGCATGGAATGAACAGAGAATTTTCTGAGGGGAAAGGAGAGTAGTAGCAATTAATTCTACACGGAATATTTTTTGTGGAGATTAAGGATGCCAAGGCTTTCTAGATATTCTGTGTCCAGTCGTTTTATAGACAAACTGACACTCAGAGATATGGTGACTTCTTCAAAGTCATGTGAAGGCCCAGAGCCACTATCTGCACCAGGTTCCTGAGCCAGGCCAGTGCTCTTAACCCAGAGCTTTATTTCTGCATGGCCCTGTTGAGCCATTTAGTAATAATGTGTGTGTGTGTGTGTGTGTGTGTGTGTGTGTGTGTCCATGTGAGTGTTTGTATGTATGTATGTGTGTGTGTGCGTGCAAAGAGAAATAATCAGGGAAATGTTGCAGTGGCTCTCTAAGGCATCAGCAGGGTTAACGAGTCTTTCAACATGCAGGCATTTGACTGCACCTACTCAGTCCTTCACTTAACAATATGTAATAACGTCTATTGTAAGTTCCATGTATTATACAGTGAGCACACAGGACCAATAACGTTTTATGCATTCTCATCAAGAGCAAAATTGTAAGGGCCATAAATGGCCTGATGGAAGAGGATGATGAGCACGCAGCTCACAAATCACATTTGCCTGGCTGGAAAGAGCCGAGCAAGTGTGGACAGGAATCCTTCCTCTTTGACAGGCCCACCTGGCGAGTGGGCAGAACGTATAAATACATCTGCCATTTATGTTTTGTTCTGGGCAAAGGCTGCGAGTAGCAGTGGAATGTTTGCCCTTGATGCACATTAATCTTTACTGCTTGTGTGTACTGAGCATCGATAGTGACTGTTGAACATCTTACCAAGTGTAAGACACTGTGGTAAGTACAGTCATCCCTCAGTTTCTGTGTGCGATTGGTTCCAGGACTCCTGCAGACACCAAAATCCACGGATGTCCGTAGGTATTATATAAGATGATGTAGTAATTGCATATAACATATATACATTTCCCTATACCTTAAATTATATCTTGATTACTTATCCTATCTAATGTTAAATAACAGTATTTGATATAAGTGCTATCTAAATAGTTGTCATACCTTGTTATTTGGGAAATAGTGAAAAAAGAGGCTACACATGCTCAGTTAGAGAAAATTATTTTTCCAAATATTTTCAATTCAAATATTTTGATTGAATTATTGGATGCAGAGCCCATGGATACAAAAGTAAAGTTGTATATTCATTTAATTATTTATTCACTGAGAATCCACTATGTCAAATATATGTATACATATATATTAATTTGTTACAAAGGAAATTATGATTTACAGAGGTTAAGACATCAAGCTGGGTGCAGTGGTGCATACCAATGATCCCAATACTTGGGAGGCTGAAATAGGAGGACCGTGGGTTAGAAGCCAGCGTGAAATAACTTAGATCCTGTTTCAAAAATTAAAAAAAGCTGAGGTTGTAGCTTAATGGGAGAATACCCCTGAGTTCAATTCCCAGCACACACACACACACACACACACACACACACACACACACACACGACACAGCTACCTTGTGTCAGAATTCAAACCCATAGGTTGGGCTTTTAACTCCTAACCACTAACTGTATGTTTTCCCCTGACATTTCAAAGTCTCTAGATATAACATAGACCAGGAAAAACTTGAATACATTTACTTAGACAACTCTAGAAATAATCTGCTGGTGGGAAAATGAAATGATACAGCCATTCTGAAAACCAGGATATCGGTTTTCAGAGCATACACAGAGGTTACCTAGCAGTTACACTCCTAGAATTTACCCAAGACAATTGAAAACCTATGTCCACACACAAACTTGTGCATGAATATTCTTAGCAATTTTATTAATAGGAGACAAAAGGTGGAAACAATCTAAATATTTGCCAACTGAACTGATGATTAGATAAATAAAATTTGGTATATTATTACAGTTTAATATTATTCAGATGAATCTTGAAAACATTCTAATAAGTAAATTAAGGGACAATCACATAATATGTAATTCCATTTGTAAGAAATGCATAGAACAGACAAATATATAGCTGCAAAAAGTAGATCAGTGGTTGATGTTTGTGTGCATTTGTGTGTGTGTGTGTGTGTGTGTGTGTGTGTGTGTGTGTGTGTGTTTAACTGGAGAGTCACGATTAATGTGTACAGGGTTTCTTTTTGAGGTGCTAAAATTGTTTTAAAATTGATTCTGGTGATGGTTGTACCTGTAAATACACTCAAAACCCTTAATGATGACACTTAAAATGAACAAATAATATCAAAGCTTTCACATATTTTTAAATAAGCCTTGAGTTATTTGCATGTCCCATCTCTGCCTAGGAATCCACTTCTCCGGAATCTATTTCTTTCCAGGGAAAGGTGGCCCTCCTGCATCTCTGGCTACAGTGCATGCTTTTGGCGAGGGCCAGATTCTCATTCACATTTGTTCATCTGCATTCAGCATCAAGCTGCTCCTGCATTTGGTTTCGTTTATGATGTAAATTCTGCTGAGAAGGACAAGAACATTTTTATCCATGCCCAGCAGAACATGGGTCCATGTATAATATGGGAGTCCTAGAAGCCTGAAAGAAAAGGACCCATGGAAAGGAAGACAGAGGGTAGCATATGGGATAATGGAACCATACTGAAACCACCCTGCCTACCTGTGCGGTTGGCCTGTGGGTGGCTTATAGTGACATCACGAATGAGCAGTATAATCTAATGGGCAGAAGGCCAGTTTTGCTGAAGGCCACAGGGATAGCAAATGATAGGACCAGGGCATGAACGCAGCTGGAATAACTCAATTATTTATCTCCTGCAAGTATCTCAATTTTTTTATCTGTAGAAAAATGTAATGTTTAATTAGAAATTTTGAAGATTTATGATAATTATTCAAAGTGCTCTGTAATCAGGGGAAAATACTTTGGTTGTTGTCTTTGTTTTATTTTGCAATTTTGACTTCGAATCTAGTCCCAGATAGTGTCACAGTAGAAGGGACAATATATAAGCTTTGTTATGTTTTCCCGCTCGGTCCTTACCTTGGACACCTAAGAGAAGAGCCTAAATGTGGGCCTCCCTCTGCCACCATCTGTAGTTTTGAGGCCCCTAGAGGAGTGATGTGACCTCACTATGACTCAGGCCAACATAACAGCTCCATTCCAGCCGTCCAGGGGCTGTAGTGAGGATAGCCTGCTAAACACTTACCATAATCTCTGACATTTAATAAGCATGTAGGTTTCATTGAAGACACCATCTCCATACAACCCGAACACCAAATACAGAATTCCTCACCACAGTTCATGGCAATTGGCCTTCAAATCAGTTCAGTGGGTGTCTATTCTGGCCTGAGATGCTAGAGGTAATGCTAGCTGCCCCGACTGGATACATTTTTTTGTGTGTGGGTCTGGGGATGGAACCCAGGGACATTTGACCTCCGAGGCACATCCCCTGCCCTATTTTTATTTTTTATTTTGAAACAGGGTCTCATTGAGTTGCAGAGGGCCTCACTAAGTAGCTGAGACTGTCTGTAAACCATGATCTTCCGGTTTCAGCCTCCCAAATGCTGGGATTACAAGCATGCACCACCACGCTCGGCTCCGAATGGATACTTCTAATAGACTAAATAGACCACTGAACTGCCAAGTATTATATCATCAAGCCTTCTTTAATTGATTTATACACATCATAGGTTTCTTTAAATTTTTTTGCTACTGGAAATTGGATACAAGGGTGTTATACCTCTGAGCTACACCCCTAAGACTATTTTTGTTTTGAAATGATGTCTAAGTTACTGTGTACTGGCATTGAACCTGTGATCCTTCTGTCTAAGCCTCCCAATTACTGGAATTATAGGCCTGTGCCATCATACCTGGCCATAGAATTTTCTTTTCAGAGCCCTAAGAAAGTACAGTACATATATGTGTCCTTCAAAAACCAGGCTTCCCAGACTTCTCCAGAGAAAAGCTACTCAAAAGCTCAGGAACTCAGTATCTTTTCTCTGATGCATTGACTCTCTCACTCCACAAGTTTGTCTCTAAAATTTGGTTTTGTAAATGTAAGCAGAAATTACATTTTCTGTTCAGCTTCTTGGCTTCTTCTTCCTCATGTAGAAAGGCCACCACAAGCCTATAAGACAGCCAGCAACAGTGAGGACAGCAAATGTTGTTCCTCCAAATAAAATTGCAATGCCAGGAGCCACTTGCTCAAATGAAATTAAGGAAATCATTCCTTAAGCTCACATTTGGGTGGTTTGTACCACCATGCCTCCTCTTAGGGGTGGCATTATTGTGGTCTGATAGCATACAGGAGCAGAAGAACCATCTTTCCAATCACAAAGGTTTTGAAAGGGAGCCTTGTATACTTAGTACACAGTGTTCTTTCAAAGTATAGAAGGTGGAGAACTGCAGCCATTAACTGAGTTGTAATTTATGTGGAAGGTCACATCTCCAAACAGCAGAAATGTTTTGTTTTTTTTGGCAGAGGGCTGTTGTCTATTAGAAACAATTCCCCTGCTGAATTGCCAAGGGACACTTTGTTCACCAGGTATGTAGTGGAAGGGGACTGAGAATGGCAGTTGGGAAGGTTGTGCCAGAGAACATACCAGTGGAGATCAGGGAAGTACTGGGACGTGGGAGGGTGATGGTAGGATTCATCTGTCCAAGTGCAAAGGCTTTGTGTTAATTACTATCTGGGGCAGCAGACATAAATTAGGACTGCCCTGACAACCTTAAAGTTTGATCACCCTGGAGAAGCCAGATAAATTAAAAGAATCCAGATGCTATCAAACCAGATAAAGGACATGGATATAAATGGTAAAAATAACTTTTAAGAAAGACCAGCTTCATTAGTCATCAAAGAAATTCAAATGAAGACACCAAAAATGTTTCTTTTTCTTTTTTTGAAAAGGGAAAATCATTGTACAAAAACGATAAGAGTACCTTGGTGCATGGTTATAATCCCAGTGCCTGGGAGGCTGAGACAATAGAATTGCAAGTTAAGGCCAGCCTTGGAAATTTAGTGAGATCCTCAACAACCTAGCAATACTGTGTTTCACAATGTAAAATAAAATAGGGATGAGGGTGTAGTTCAGATATAGAATGCCCCTGAGTTCAATTCCTAGTTCCTCTCCTCTCCTCTCCTCTCCTCTCCTCTCCTCTCCTCTCCTCTCCTCTCCCCTCCCCTTCCCTTCTCTTCTTTCTTTCTCTTCTCTTCCTCCTCTCCTCTCCCTTTCCTCCCCTCTTCTCTCTCTCTTACACACACACACACACACACACACACACACACACACCCCTACCATTTATGAAACTCCTGTATATGCCAGGTATTTTCTAGGTCTTTCTTTTCTTGTAAGATTTAATAAACTTACTTTTTAAATTTTGGAATCGTTTCAGATTTGTAGAAAATAATTTAAGAATGTTATAGAGAGTTCCTACTGACTTCTGTACTCAGTTTCTTCTTACATTACTATGGCACATTTGACACAATGGATGAACCAACACAATGGATAACACAAACGTATTCACTAACACTCCTATTTCCTTAGTTTTTGCCAAACATCTTTTTTGTTTTGCCCCAGGATCTCATCTATGCTCTCATATGGAGGCTACATTTAGTTATCACACCTCCTGACTTTCTCATACTTTGATTGTCCTTGATGACCTGGACATGGATGATGAATTCTGGTGTTCTGTATCATGTCACTCAACTTAAGTCTGTCTAATGTTCTCCTTATGGTCAGATGGAATATTAGAGAGGTTCCCCACTGTTGGAGTGGGAGGTCACAGAGAATCAAGACAGGAAGTTAGAATGAGCCATGCAATACTGGATGAGTGCCCAAGACTGAAGCCTAAACTCGTGTTTAACTCAATACAGACACGAATGCATGCAAAAAAAAATTATTCTAGACACATAGGTACACACACACACACACACACACACACACACACACACACTCACACACATTTCCCAGGTCTGCTTCCTGGGAGAGCCTAGAAGTAATAGTACTGCATACTTCACAAGCACACTTAATGTACATATCTTGATTTCTAATACCATTCTCCAGTCAAAGGAACCAACCTTCTTGAAAAATTGGCTAATTCTTAAACTGGCTCAAAAAATACATACAAGATAAAACCTGTGGTTATTTAAGTGCAAGAAAATAAGAAAGTGCTAAAATAAATAATGGGCCATGTCAAAAGTCACAAGAACCAAACTGAAAGAGTTCCCTATGGTGAAAGCTGGAACGGTTTGCACAAAATTAATCATATGGTGTTAGATTATAATCCAAAGTGTACAATTAAGTATCCAGTAATATATACTGGTATAAAATAATGATTATGTAACAAATTAAATGCAAGCGAAGACACATCTCCTTGCAGAATTATTCTGCAAAGTCTATGTAAACACTCACTTCCCAAAGCATAGAACATAACTTCCCATTCCTTAAATGTAGGCTGCATGATAACTCTTTCCCAAAGAGCGCAAAATGAAAAATAAAGAGTAATTTTTACAGAGACTGGAGAGCATATTAGCCGGATGATCAGTGTTATCAACAGTGATGTCATGTTGAGGCCATCAGTGTGTTGCTGGCTGTGATTTGATAAGCAAGCATTTTCCCTCTGCAGTCTTCTATCCTTGTTCTATAAGCAACTGACTGTTACCAAGAACCCATCATATATCCACCACTCTTCTAAAGAAAGAGAGGAAGAAAAAGAGAGAAACTGACTCCAGAAACATGATCAACCTGCAGAACAATTCAGGCATTTTCAAACAAAAAGGGACAGAAACCAGGAGCACATATTCTGCCCTAGTTACTGAGAGCCCTTTGGTAGAGCCGGTCAGGACGACCTACGCAGATCACTTCTGAAGTTACAGTTCTCTTGCAGTTATGTATATATTTGCACAATGTGTAGGAGTCAAAGCTTAAGTATGCTAACAGTGTTTTTTTTTTTCAAAGCATCACTACAAAAGAGCACACATCTGTTGAAGTAAGAAACAGGATAACTCCAATTCCAAACAAGAAATAATAGTTGCAAGCCATCCCTGTTTATTAGGGAACGGATTAGGAAGGAATTATTTCTCAAAATGAACTCCCTAAAGCTTTTCTGTGTTATTGATTTGATAGGCATGCTACTAAGAATTGGGGAGAACTGCCGAGGTGGCCTAAATCTCTTTTGCCAGGAAGGATCAGGGCTGAGCAGGTGTATCGGAAAGAAGGGGAAGGGATGCACTATACTTCTTACCGGTGACTCCAGAAAGATAAATCAAATATTTAAAAAATCCTAAAAATATTGTAATTAATCGTGGCTGCATTTGAAAGACAGAATATTTGTTGCAGAAGTCAATGGAGATGTCAACAACTTGACATCTTGATTTTTTACCCTATTTACAGCATACACAATGATTGTAATTATTTGGAGGTTACTATGCATAATCAAAAGGACAGAACACACAGAAACATATCTCCATCAAAAGCCAACTTTTGGGTAAGTTAGAACATGTAGGACATATTCTGCAAAAATCCTACATATAGTCACGGAATCACCCATCACCCTGTGAAGAGATATGTGTTTAAGAGAAGGGCAACCGAGAAACAAAAGTGACAAAATTTGAGTTAGCATTTTGAAAAGATCGAGCACATTATGATTTTCCTGAAAAATTCCCTTGTTTAAAAAGGAAAAGGAAGAATTATGCCTGTTTGTAGCAAAGGAGTTACAACTTTTTCTCTGCATACTCATACCTCTTGGAGGTTTGGATAAAGACCCCGTGACCACCTAAAAATTCTTAGATGATATCCACCATTACTGTGTACACTAGGGTATATTACATAAGATATAGATGTGGAGGCTAATTAATTCTGGTAATCAGTGTGGTGGAGACAGGTGGTAGTCACTGAACATAAAAAAGGTGGAGAGTCCCATTGTTGAGCCATGGGCGTATTTTTACAAGGTGGTCCTACGTAAGCATGTATCAAAGACATTTCTGTAGAGCCTCTGGGTGAATCTATTTTTCTGAAAAGAATGTGGAGAACTGGGATGGTTGTATCTTAGATGAAGAGATTAAATGCATGATTCTGAGAAAACGTTTGGTTCAGGAGTCATGGGCTAGAGTTTGGGAGCTGTTGTGCTTTTTCTTAGTGACCATCAGCATCCTGGTACTCCCAGCCCTGTGAGCTCAGGCTTGAGTTCCATTCAAGGGGAATGAGGCAAGCACAGTGCAAGAACAAACAGAAGCTGAGACAGCTGAGATACTGATGCTGAGACATGGGCTTTTCTACACTGATGGAAACAGGGCTCTTGACCCCACAGCAAGTCCCTGAGTGTCAGGCACAGGAGACTTCAGCAGACATCCGTGGCTGACCTGTCAATTTTGCAAGTGCAGGGCAAAAGTCAACATTGAAGAGAATAGGTCAAAGTAGGAGGAAAATATTCCAGGATACCCTAGGATTGTCAAGAGGACTCACTATGTAGTATACCACAGACACCCTCTGGCACCATCCAGATCTCTGTGAGAGCGCTGTTCAGGAGAGAAAGGGCCAGCACTGCTGCTGCAGCATGGGTAAAGACAATGCCCGAGAGACACTGTTGGCTGATAGATAGGAGGTTCCACTTTTACAACCCCCAGAGCCCCCCCCCATTCTCTATTCAATGGACCAGAATGGTGACTGGGGAGAGGCAGGGTCCATGGTTTTATTCCTTGAAAGGGACTCTAGGAAGAGAAAGGAATGTCTCTTTCTTTTGCCTTCACACTTTTAAATGCCATCATCATTTGTGTTGATCTTATACCATCTGATGCGGTTTTCTGTTCTCCCTGCTAGAGAGTATGTTTGTGGAGGGGGTGTAGTCTTTATTTTTATGTCTTTTTCTTTCTTTTTTTTTTTTAATCTTTTTCTTATGGTACTGGGAATTTAACCTAGGGGCATTCTACTTCTAAGTTATACCTCAAGACTGTGGTGTGTGTGTGTGTGTGTGTGTGTGTGTGTGTGTGTGTGTGTGTGTTACTGGGGATGGCACCCAGGGGCATTGTACCTCCAAGTCACACACCCAGCCCTATTTTTTTCAGTCTTTTATATTTATTTATTTATTTATTTACTTATTTATTTATTTATTTATTGGTGGTACTGGGGTTCCTGGAAGCCCTTCTACCTCCGGGTTACACTCCCAGACCTATTTTTACATTTTTTAAAATTTGGAAACAGGGTCTCCTAAGCCAGCGCGTGCGTGCGGCTGGCTTCGAACCTGCGAGATCCTCCTGTCTCTGCCTCCCAAGCGCGGGGATTACAAGCGTGCGCCACCACGCCCGGCTTCAGTCTTTTATTTTTGAAATAGGGTCTCACTGAGTTGCAAAGTGCCTCCTTAAGCAGCTGAGACTGTTTATGAACCACTATCCTCTGGTCTCCGCCTCCTGAATGCTGGGATTACAAGCATTCACCATTATGCCCAGCTCAATCCTATTTTTATTTATTTATTTTAAAAATTTGAAACAAAGTCTTCCTAAGTTTAGAGAGTCTTACTAACGGCTAAATGCTGGCATTAAACCTGTGATTCTCTGCTGGGCGTGGTGGTGCACACTTGTAATCCCCGCACTTAGGAGGCAGAGACAGGAGGATCGCAGTGGTTTGAAGCCAGCCTCACTGGTTTAAGAGACCCTGTTTCCAAATAAAAATATAAAATATGTCTGGGAGTATAGCCTGGAGGTAGAAGGGTTTCCAGGAACCCCAGTACTACTAAAAAAAAAAAAAAAACCCACCAAACAAAAAACCCTGTAATTCTCGTGTTTCAGCCTCTGAAGTACAGGGATTATAGGCTAGCATGACCATACATGGCTTATCCCTTTCTTTGATATCCAATATAACACAAAGTACGTGCTCAGCAAAACCCGAGATGAACGGATGATGTGTTGAGCATAAAGCCACTGTGTTAGGTACTTTATTTACTCTTAATGTGGATGTCTTTTGGAATTAGCTTTTATTAGAAAGAAAGAGAAACTGGGCAGCTTTTCAAAATTTGTCCTTTGGAACTAGAAAGCTAGAGGGAGTCTAATGATCACGTGGTTTGGTGCTGTGTTTGGTCTTTTCCACAGGCTGTTGCTCGTCTGGGAACTATTTATTAGTCCTCAACAAAGGGGAACAGAGATGTTCTCCATCTGGAAAAATACAAGTAAGCAATCACTGTGAAACATATACTATGTGGCGGGCCCTGTTCTAACCGTGTTACATGTGTCTACATGTGTCGCCAGTGAAGTGGGGGCAAAAATGTTTGCTCATCATAACCCACTTTACATAAAGAGAAAAGTGAGGGACAGAGAAGAGATTTAGGGAGGTGCAGAGAGCTTCCTAAGGTTTCATGCCTACTCACAAGACCAAGACACCCACATTTCCCAACAGATTCTCCTATTTTTTCTCTCTACTCCAAACCTCCCCCTACCAACCATAATATTACTGTCACCTGCTCTCCTCCCACTCTGCTGACTCCTGACTTGCCTTCTGTCCCCATTGCCACTGTTGCTTCTGAAGACATCTTCCAGTCACAGTGGCCTGAGTGAGGCCCGCACTTAACTGGCCCCAGATGGAATCACTGTTTTCTCTTTACTGTGGCTTTAATTTTGCTGCTGGAGTCAGCGCATAGGTCACCGGGGTGGACGTCCCGACCCAGCCCGCAGGCCCACCGCTTCATGAAACAATGAGGATGTATCAAAGGGATGGTGCAGTAAAGATGAGCAGTGACGGCAAATGTTTGTTAAAATTACGACTGATTTCCCTGATTAGAAAATGAATCATGCACTATGCTGCTGATACAGGCCATTAAGTCAGTCCTTGCGGGACAAGCAATATGGGCTTGTCTTGGAGAGGAAAGTGGGAGGCAGTGGACAGATGTTTTAATTCTGCTCAGACTCCACCCACACAAAAAACAGATTTACCTGTGAAACTAGAGCCAGAAAGCCTTACGCATGTTTTGATGAAAAGAAAAATAATACAAGGCAAGTAAAATCAGAAAATGGCTCCCTTGCTAGTTTTCTAGGCCTATTAAGAATTCTATATTTCAAGAAGATAAAGAATGCTATTTTTCTCATATAATTCCTCTCCTCCCCTAAGGCTTTGGAAAACCATTTGCAAACTCTCTCTAAATTTTATGTCCTTTGCCCTTTTGTATGCCATATTGTATTTCTTAAAGAATGATTTAATGGAACCTCACTGTGTGCCGTTCTAAGAGCTTTATGAATGTTAACTCAATCTTCACAACACCCTGGGAAGGCGATTCACTTTCTTCCCATTTTTAAAATTAATTAATTAATTAATTTTTTTGTTTTGCAGTACTGGGGATAGAACCTAGGGGCACTTTGCCTCCAAGCTACACCTCTCAGGCATATTTTTTATTCTTTATTTTGAAACAGGGTCTCACTGAGTTGCAAAGAGCCTCACTAAGTAGCTGAGGCTGTCTGCGAACCGCGACTTCCTGTCTCAGCCTTTCAAATGCTGGGATTACAAGTGTGCACCATCACGCCCGGCTTCTTTATTCTCATTTTATTTTATTTTATTATTTTTTTGCAGTACTGGGGATTGAACATAGGGGCATTCTACCTTCGAGCTAAACCCCCAGCCCTATTTTTTATTCTTTATTTTGAAACAGGGTCTCACTAAGTTGCATAGGACCTCATTAAGTAGTTGAGGCTGTCTCCGAACTATGATCTTCCTGTCTCAGCCTCCCAAATGCTGGGATTACAAGCGTGCACCACCATGATCAGCTTTATTCCCATTTTATTTTATTTTATTTTATTTATTTTTTAACAATATTTTTAATTGAACATAAATAGTATACGTTTAAACTATATTTGGTGCCCTCTTCCCCCCACCCCCGTTTTCCCTTCCCCACTCCCACCAATGGTTGTCCAGGTTAACCATGTCTTATTTATAATTTTACACATGTTCAGATGTAGACCCTCATTAATCAAGATCAGCCTTCCTCCTCTCCTATCTTTCCATTCAAACTTTGCTGGTATTTCCCCTCCATTATCAGGAGTCCCACTGGTATCCTCTGTGTTTCCTAAGAAAGGTGGGAATAGATCCACCATACGATCCAGCTATACCACTCCTAGGTATCTTTCCAAAGGGGTTGAATTCAGAGAAATATAGCAACATATGCATATCTATGTTCATAGCAGCACAATTTGTAATAGCCAAAATATGGAACCAAGCCAGATCACCATCAACAGATGAATGGATAGCAAAACTGTGGGAAATACACACAATGGAATTCTATTCAGCCATAAAGAAGAACAAAATTATATCATTTGCAAGAAGATGGAAAGCCCTGGAGAACATTATGTTAAGTGAGATCAGCCAAGCACAGAAGGAGAAGGTACATATGTTTCCTTTATTCCCATTTTAAATAGAGGCACAGATGATGCAGTGGGTGCCGGGGAGCACATGCCCCAGCTAGGTCTTTGCCAGGGGTCACCTGTTAACCAGTACCTGGGGGGCAGTGAGGGAAGCCTAGACACCAACTGAGCTGCTACTCCTCAGCTACACCCTTTTTCTCTGTCTCCTTCCAAGCTTCCTGTTCTCTAAGGATAGATATAAAACATGCTTTCTATTCTATGTGATATGAACAGGGTACTCATTGGTAGTTCCTACCACTATCCTGTCTATACTCCTTTGCTTAAGAACAGAACTGAACAGTAAGTTATGAGACCTGTTAATACAGAATTGATCATCTGATATAAGTATCTCTAAAACTTTAGCTTCCATGTAAAATATAACCCTCAACCTTCTCTTACATTTTCAGTAAGATATTTTCGGGAGTCAGGAAGGGAGAGAATTAGATCTAGAAATACATACAGATGGTACCTCGAATCTGTGAGCACTCTGTCCCTGGATTTAACCAACTGGGGTTCAAGAATATTTGGAAAAAATTGCATTTGTATTGAAATGTACAGGTTTTTCTTCTCATTATTCCCTAGAAATAAATTATAACAGTGATTTACGTCACTTTTACATTGTATTAGATATTATAACTAATCCAGAAATTGATTTAAAGTGTGCAGGAGGTTAGATGAAAATACTATACTATTTAATATAAGGGGTTTGAGCATCCAAGGATTTGGGGATTCTTAAGAATCCCTCATGGGTACTGTATAATGAGTATCTATTATTTATCTATCTGACTCTGTTGAGTAATGGGAGATATTTTTTAAATTCTAGAATTTAATTCTCTTTTGTTCAGCACTGGAGAAGGAACCCAGGAGCATTCTACCTCTGAACTACACCCACAGCCCTATTTTTATTTTTTAATTTTGAAACAGGGTCTCACTGAGTTGCAAAGGACCTCACTAAGTAGCGGAGGCTGGCCATGAACCATGATCCTCCTGTCTCAGGCTCCCAAATTCTGGGATTACAAGTGTGCACCACCACACCTGACTTTAATTCTTAATTTATCTTTAAATTTTTAGGACTTCCCTAAAATGCTTTGTGGCATGACCCAGGGCCAGAGTTTTGTATCATTTCTTTCATCATTAGAAAAAAAATTTTGAAGGAAGAAGCAGCAATATGTGAGTTAAAATTGTAAGCAGAGGGTAGGCTCTCATATCCGGTGGAGTTCTTATATTATTCTAGTGATACTAAGAAGGCTACCTCAAAGCAAATGTCAAAAAATATGCATTCTGGGAAATGTTTTTTCACAGCCTACATTGACAAATCCTAAATCAATGCTATTTGACATTAAATAAAATTAGTATATACAAAGTCTAGATGATGGGATCTCTGTAGATTCATCACTGTATATTTTATAAGTTTCTATTATATGTTAGCTATTTTATTGATTGGAAAGAACACAGCCTCTAACCTAGGAAAAATTAAGTCTAACTTACAGGCAGTTAATATTATTCATGCTAATTCTGTTTCGCTGCCCAATGCCCAAAATGATATTTTTGGCTTTTCTTACCCTCCCACTTAGAAAACATTACACAAGATGCCGTGTGAACCTTCAGCGTCTTCAGCACCTCACCTGTACATATGAGATGGAAGACACCTTCGCATCTCCTTGAGTTTGCATGAATGCAGCGTGATGATGTTTTGATGAGCACAGGACAACTAGGTTAACAAGGGTATACTTAGCCATTCACTGGAGCACATGCTATTGAAATCCTAGTACCTGGGAGTCTGAGACAAGTGGTTTGTAGGTTGGAGGCCAGCCTCAGCAACTTAGTAAGGTCCTGCACAACTTATTGAGACATTGTTTAAAAAAATAGGAACTGGGGTTATAGGTTAGAGGTAGAATGTCCCTGGGTTCAATTCCCACCACCATGTGTGTGTGACCCACCCACACAAATACACTTGTCAGAAAACAGGAGAAAAATAAAATTTGAAAAAAAATTACAAATCTTTAGAAAGATTAATTTTTTTTTGAGAGTAAGATCATTATCACTGCACATATGCTAGATCTCTTAATTAATTTTGGTACTTTAGGAAACTATAAAGTACGGTCATGTTGAAAAATTTTAATTTAGCATTTGGAAGTGAAACATAGACTACCACTACCTAGCAGTTGGAAGTGAAATATATACAACTTACGTTATGCAGAAGAATTTCCGGGAACCTCTGATTTACAGAATTAGATGGCAAAGCCCTGAATTTAGTGATTCGTATGGGAAGAAGAGCGGGAAAGAGCACAGGCAGGGGAGTCCGAAACATATCATGATTAACATTGGCTCTTATTGGTGGCCTAGATCCGTAACATTAAAAAGAATAATAGAACCGACTTCCCGCAGAGAATCAGTATGGACTTAGATCCCCAGTCTTGCAATGCATCATAATCAGGGGAAGAAGGTTGAGGTAAGATAGGGCATTGGCCCCGGTGGATGAAGCAGAGATTTTTGACATAGAGATTAATGAGATCATACTGCAGAAGTATAATTCCCAGAAAAGTGAGTTGTTCACACCAAGAAATAAGTTCTCAGATGCACTCGGAGAGAAGTTCAAGGTGGAAGGAGGTGCAGGCTAAGTGTTTTGATGGAATCTGCCCCAGCAGGGCTGACAGGAGATACCCTGGGGGTCCGGCAGCCTCCCAAGCTGCTCTCCTCTGCTTTGCACTCCTTCTCCCTATACTTCCACCATGTTGCTCTGAACCTGTTGTCTGCATCTTTCATGACCTCTGTATGTGATTCTTGACTTCTTCAGAACTGACCCTTATTTCTACTTTTCCCACTGGGTCAAGCCACTGTATATCAAATAATAATGATAAAATTGTGTATTGTAGCCAGGCACGATGGTGAAAGCCTATAATCAGTTCCAAAGCCTATAATCAGTACTTGAGAAGGCTGAGAAAAGAGGATCGCAGGTTTGACTACAGCCTTGATAACTTAGAGATAATCTATGCCAAACATTTTAAAAGAATTAAAAATATGGTCTGGAGGTGTAGCTCAGAGGTAAAATGTTCTAGGACTCAACTCACAGTTTACCCTCACACCCCCAAATACCAAGTTTTTTTTTAGTTAGTAGGTAAATCACTCACCTATACACAAAACAATCCTAAATTACAAATTAAAATTATGTTTTTGATTCTCTTCTCTTCTTTTCTACTTTGCAGAAAGTTAACTTCCTGAGAAAAAAGAAGATTTGAAAGTGCTTTAGATATACAAAAAGTATGTCCTCCTTTTAAAATTGTTAATATTTAGGGACTTAGGACTAAATAACCACAGGTAATAGAAAAACTTAGGTCTGTGTGCAAAAGAGAATTATCATAAGAACACAGAGCAAAAAATAATTACTGGAATATATTTTCTCCTATTATTTGTTATAGAATTAAGTTTATGTTAAATACATGAATCATGGCAGCTTTATTTATGAAAGATAGGTTCTTTTACATTAGTTACTTGTATATAATGTAATATTTATATATTTGAAAAATACACAATTTATATATATGTTTCTAAATGTGCTTATGACATACATAATTCAACAATTAAAGTTATATTTTTGTTCTTATTATTGATATATGTTAATAATTTCCTATTAAATTTCATGCATCCAAAAGCTCACAGTGTTATGATCTTTTTAGAATCTTAACTTCTATGCTAAAAAATAATAGTATTTTCCAAAGATGTATAAACAAATTGAGTTTTTTATTTTTATTTATTTTTATGTTTTGTGGGTCTGGGGATGTAACCCAAGTATATTCAATCTCTGAGCTACACCCCCAGCCCTGTTTTTTATTCTTTATTCTAAAACAGAGTCTCACTAAGTTGCGGAGGGCCTCACTAAGTAGCTGAGGCTGTCGGCAAACCAAGATCCTCCAGCCTTAGCCTCCCAAATGCTTGGATTACAAGCATATGTCACCGTGCCAGGCTACAATTTGAGTTTTTTTTTTTTAAATTATAATTTGCATTTTTCAACTATGCAGTTTTCTTTTAATAAAGTTTCTTCCCAAAATGCAGAGCAAGGGTCAACAGAAATGCTTGGTTAACTAGAAAGCCATTAGAAAATTTTTCATTAATTTGGCTATTTTAACTTTTATTTTAATCTGCAACACCATTTTTTCCAGTAAAGCACTAATTTCTAATTCGACAAATAACGTCAAGACAGAAGAGGATGAGGTGGAGCGAAAGAATCTGAAAATCCATAAAGTAGCTTATAAAGAACCAATAGTTTTTCTTTTGCCTGGAAGCTGCCAGTTGCTTTGCCTGCAGCTGGAGCAGACAGGCTCAAAAGAATATTCTTGAAAGAGAAATGAAATATATGTTTAATTATGCCTTTAAGCTTTTGTAGGAAATCACTTTTCTGTCCCATGGAGCTAAAGAACCTCTTGTGTTAATTTAGCAGTCTTTTTCATGAGTATTTTTGTATTACTGATTATAGTCATGAATGCACGGACTTAAAATAATATTAATCCCTAATCGATATACTTCTTTTGTTATTTTAGATGTTAAGCACGGTAAGCATGGTAGTAGAGAGGCTTTTGAAAAGTGGCTTGGAAAATGAGCTCATTTTATGGTATGGATGCATTTGAAAATAGAGTTAGTGATTATTTAGATGAGAACTACTGCGTTTTCCCTCATCCCTTCATAGGCATTAAACAAAGCAAACTCAATTTTCCAGTGGAATTGGAATTAATTCTGTTACTCTGTGCTCCTTTGAAGAGGCGCGACACTTAACATATATCATGTTTGTGAAAGATTCACAAATCCAGGGATAGAGCAGTGCATTTTATAGCTAGAGATTGCACGAGTAAATACTGAAACATTTAAGCCCGATTTCCAGACTCAGAAGCTTAGATCCTGGGTTTCCTTTTTGCAATAAAAGATTAGAAGTTACACCTGTAGTAGTAATAGTGGTTTCACAGAGTAAGAGAGAATATTATGAGTTTTATTAAGTGAAATTTATCTTCATGGACTATTGACTATTAAATACTAGTATTTAGTGTTCTCTATTTACTGAAATGTTTTTTGCTCCTCTCCCTGTTTTCTTCGCTCCTTCACAAAATAATTCTTGGACATTTTTTTTAGATGCTCTTTTGTTAATTTCACCATTCTTATTGTTGATCAAGTACGGCTGAACTTAAAATTAGTTAGCTATTTACTTGGAGAGATCGAATCACTCCCCTCACCCTTCTTATTTTATCATTGGCAACGTTTTAGAACTAATTATTCACTAAGAGAGTTTGAACTCTCATCAAGGAACATGGTGATGACTGGGAGACAGCTTTGGGTGTTGCAATTCTTCACGAGGCTAATGGGGAGGCATAAGTGATGTGTCCTGTGCCCTGTTGCCATTTGAGCTCAGGCACATCACCTCTCACCTGAAAATCTCCCAATAATTAATTTAAAAGGAAAAAACAAACTGATCAGGACAACACAGACAAAATTAGTTTCTATTAATTAGTTCAGGTTACTGATTTTGTAGACTACGGGATACTAGGGATAACCTAGATTTCAGCAAAGATAATGATTAATTTGCATATGGTACCTTTGTGGGGAACACAAGCGTGTCAGGTCACGATGAAGTTACTCCAGAGCTTGGCGCAAAGTGGTCACTCAATCAGTATTTTTTGGAAAAAACAAAACAAAATACTAGAAGCCTGTAAAGATAGAGTGCGTGGCATGTGGCTATGTTCTTACTTAAATAATTTTTATTAAGATGAATGACACACTCATACATTAGGTGACAATGGACTGATGTGTTTGTGAATAGTTCACAGCTCAATGGGCTGATGAAATAGGCAGAAATTTAAAAAGCAAATCATTAGAAGAATAATGCAAATGCTTGGCATTTAGGCTTAAAAAGTATACAAAATATAGGCTGCAAAGATTAGAATGTCCCAGTAGTTAGAACTAATAAGACTTAACATGTAGTTGATTACAAACTCAATGTGAACCCAAAATGATGCGTTATCGCTAGTAAAATATAATTTGGGGCTGCATTAATAGATGATTAACCTTGGGTCTGGGGTCCATGAAACTTCTGACTTTGTACATGGATCATGGATGTGTGTTTTTTCTACTTTAGGACAAAGGGTTCATACCTTTTATTAGATTCTTGATGGCAATAGTGACTCACAAAATATGAAGATCCATCAGCTCGGAACAAGAGAGGTAATAGTCCTATTTTGGACATGGGTCAGGTCAAAGTACACTTGTACCATGATCATCAATTCCTGGAAACATATTTTAAGAGAGACACTGATAAATTGTAGCATCTCCAGGAGGCAATCTGGGATAGTGAAAGGTCTGAACACCATGACCTATAAAGGTGTATTGAAGGAAGCAGAAGGCCAGCCTTGAAGAGAAACAGGTTTTTCAGAAAAAATGCATATGTCTTAAAAAATGTATAATGGTTATATTGGATTGAGAAGAGACACAAATAACAATAGCATTTTAATAGATAATGAGGAAATATAAATTTTCATAATCTATTAGCAGTCATAGAATGATATGGTTGTATTGCATAGCAATTTGGCATGATCAATTTTTATTTTTTTAATTTATTTTTTATTTTTTGCGGGTCTGGGAATGAAACCCAGGGGCATTTGACCTCCGAGCTACACCCCCTGCCCTATTTTTTATTCTTTATTTTGAAACCAGGTCTCACTGAGTTGCAGAGGGCCTCACGAAGTAGCTGAGGCTGTCCGCAAACTGCGATCCTCCAATCTCAGCCTCCCAAATGCTGGAATTACAAGCGTGTGCCACCACACCTGGCTGACATGATCAATTTTTAAAAACGCACATTTTATTTGTATGTCATCTAAAGGTGTTTTGTACACAAATATGTATGCACAAGATTTTATATATGTATATATACATGTATGAATTATATGTATATATACATATATGAGTTATATGTATATTTTGGGAAATTTATATCAAATACTCTTTATTTTATTTTTATTTTTAATAGTTTTTAAAATTTTTTATTGGTGCATTGTGGTCATACATTTTAATGGAATACAACATGGTAGATGCATACACGCACACATTACTCATTTAGCCCTTCTGTAACTCCCATCCCAATACCTTCCCCCTCCCTCCTTCTCATGTTTGGCTTAAGTGACTGACTTTGATATGTTTGTGAATGTACTTCATGGCCTTTTTAAATTTAAATTTTGACTTGTTATGTTGTTACCCTCTTTGATATTTTCCTTATTTGGAAATTTCTTAATATAGGAAGTTGTTGTTTAAGGAGTATGAAGTTTTAGTTTAGAAGATAAAAAATGTGGCTGAGACAGGAGGATTGCAGGTTTACAGTCAACCTCAGCTACTTTAGTGAGACTCTGTTTCAAAATAAAGAATGAAAACACAATTCTGTGTATCTTAGAAGTAAAATGCTTCTAAGTTCATTCCCTAGTGCCACACAAAAATGATAACAAATATTCTGGAGATGGATTCCACCAAACTGTACACACTTAAAATTAGATGATAGTATTTTTCATTATTCATATTTTACCCAATTGAAAACTCTGGCCTCCTCTCATTATCATGTACATTGATTAAGTTAAAACTCATATTCACTTTTAGAGAATGTTTTCATTTATATTTTTATTTAAAAATTTTTTAATTTTTTAATTTATGCATTGTATTCATAGATCATAATGGGGTAAAAAACTTGTGTAGACATACGTGCACACATCACCCAGTTAGCCCCTACCCACACTCCACCCCATTTCTTCCCCATCCCTCCTTCCCATGCTTGGCTTAGTGGTTGACTTCGATATATTTAAGTACATCCTGTGCTTTAGAGAGTTTCCTTCTCCCCCCTCCCATTCCCTCAGTTAGGTTGTCTTATTTGCTCCTCTATAGGATTTCCTTTTTCATCTAGAGTTCCTCCTATGATCCATTTCTCCTTAGCTTTCAAATGTTTTCATTTATGACTTACTCTTAGTAATGTCTTTATTTGGGATACTCTACACATTTTTGGACAAAATTACTGTTACATGGATATTGTACTATATGGATATTATGCTCATATGTAAGATAGTTCAGCATATAGAATCCTAAATCACTCATTTTGATATTTGTATACAGTGGACCTCAATATTAATTTGAGCAGATTATATACTACTACTTTTAATTGATACCTTTTTGTAAGTAAATCTGGTTAAGCTAGCAAATGATGAAATGCCCTACTTCCCTTAATTCTTTTGGTGCTGCTGTCCTGCTCAGCATGAGGGTCATAGAGAGCTAATCCATTCATGTGGCTGAGATGAATTGGTTTTGCCACGTAGCTTCCATGTGCTTCTACCATTTGTTTCTGAGTCAAGCTGCACATGGCGAGATTCCGAGATCTTCTTGCCCTTGAATATTCAGTACCTGAGACCCCTTGGAATCCACATTTTGCATCTGTTTCTGATGTTTCTGGCTTCCTGCTGGTTTCACTTCACCCTATGCTATCCATAACACTATTGACACCTATACCTAATAGCACTTTACTCTTTGGTTTCTAGAATATGATGCATGGGGCATCACATCCTCAAGAAGACCCATTCACAAGAACTCAGACAAAGGCAATGTGGATGAAGGCCAGAAGGCCCTGGAAGACCATAGCAAAGTGACAGATGAAGCCATGTCTACAAAAAAAATAAATTTCTCTTGATCTTCTGAGGTTTATTCTGAACAAGATTTCTGACAAACCAATTTTCTTAAGCATATTGCATTATACTAAGAGGTATGGAGTTTGAATAATCAACTGTGGCTCAGAAAAAATGTCTTTTTATGTTTCTTTAAAAAATTCTATTTGTATGCTTAATGTTACCATCACATTTCTTAGTAGACTAGAGTTTTTCCTAGGAAATTGAAATGCCTTTGTGTTCTATTCATTACAGGGATTTTTCTGCGATTTTTTTTTTAAAAAAAACATTTCCACCAATAGGGTCCTTTCAGAATACCTACAGAGGACATAAAAAATATATTGTAGTGCATTGTATTGATGTCAACAGAAGTGTTTTCACCCTGGTGTGATGTCAGAACAATGCCAGGCATCTTTCACTGCGCCAACTCACTGGAATAAAAGACCTATTCAGTGAGAAACCCTTGGATGGTCACAGTTTTTAAGAGTTTTTATGCATGGCCACACAAGCTTATAACTTTAAACTTTTCTTACAATGCATTAGAGTCTCTTCTGATTGCAGCTGAACTTCTCTATTGAAAAGTGAATATTTTTATAGATAGCGCCTGAAACATCTATTCATTCTTTGGTTAAAAAATTAAAAAATGAACAGGTTTTCTAGAATCAGTTTCCCAAGGCCAGGGTTAGCACATTTCATTCATGCTTCTCTCTAAAAACCCTGGTGTTAAGATTGACAGCAGAATGTGGGTATCATAGGTCATGCAGACACATTTCACGTCACCCCCAAATAGGAGCTTAGCAGATGTGGGTGTGGATGGTCCAGTGCATGGTTTGGAGGTGAAATTAAAACGTTTTGCATTTTTATGCATAGGAATAAAAACCCCAAAGCATTTCATTTCAAGTAGTTGACTTTGGAGTGAAAGATAAAGCACACCGTCTTAGTTCAGGGGTTCTTCATCTTTGTATTTTCTTTCTGTGAGTCTGGGGATGGAACCCAGTGGTATTCAACCTCCGAGCTACACCCCCTGTCCTATTTTTTATTCTTTATTTTGAAACAGGGTCTCACTAAGTTGCGGAGGGCCTCACTAAGTAGATGAGGCTGCCCGCGAACCACGATCCTCCTGTCTCAGCCTCCAGAATGCTGGGATTACAAGCGTGCGCCACCATACCCCGTGAATTCTCCCTCTTCTGAGTCTTCTTTTTGTTGTCATCTTTACATTGTCCTTTCTCTAATTACAAAAGTTAATTTTGATTAATGAAAAAAATCATAAAATGCAAGTTAAAGTACATTAGGTAAAACTATCTTGTAACACCTTTCCCCTACCCACCCGTTGATGTCCTGTTCATATATTGGTGTATATCCTTCCTTTGATGTACTTATAGTGCAAAACTAGGTCACACTAGACATAGGCCATCATAACTTTAGTCTATTCACTGTACGATGAGCCAGTCTTTTTAATAGCTCTTAAGTATTTTGTTGTATATGAACTCTTAGTTTAAAGCAATAACTTGATTACAAAACTTAGTTTTTTTATGTCACAATTTGCTTATTGCCATTTTAAGTCTTATTTTGATTCTATAACCCTGTTAGCTGAATCACTACGTCTCTGCTCCTCCCACATTCCTCCAACAGATGGACTGTCAGGCTATTCTTTTATGTTTGTGTTTTTCTATTATAAATAAAGCCTGTCAAAATCTTCCTTGAAAACATATCTTTGTGCACATGTAGAGCCTTTATAGAGAGTAGCATCGTAAGAGAGAAATGGCTGAGTAATAGAATGTGGGATTTATTATTTTCATTGATATTGCCAAATTGCTGTTCAAAAAGCGGTATCAATTTATACCTCTAGTGACACAGTGTGAATTCCTACTTTTCCACGCTCTCTCAAACATGATAAATAAAATGTCACCAACTTTATAGGCAAAAATTCAACTTTATAGGCAAAAAAATGCTTAATTTTCATTGCCTTAATACTTTAAAAGTTTCAACATCTTTTTTATATACATTTTTTTGGTGCATTGTAATCATACATCTTAGTGGAATACAAGATGTTATAGGCATAAATGCACATATCACCGAATTAGCCCCTACCCAATTCCCACCCCATTTCCTCCCATAACCCAAACGTATTTTTAATACTCATTTATTTGTATTTCTATTTCAGTGAATTTCCCTCGAATCATTTGTATATTTTTCTATTAAATTACACCTTTTGATTTTATTTTTGTTTTCTTTTTGGTACTGGGGAATGAATCCAGGAATATTCTACTGCTAAGTCACACCCCAAGACTTATTTTTGTTTTTGAAACAGGGTCTTGCTAAATTGCTAAAAGTCTTGCTAAGTTACTGGAACTGTCCTGGGACTTGTGATCATCCTGTCTCAGCCTCCCGAATACTGGTATTTCAGGCATATGCCACCATATCTGGCTCTATATCCTTTTTATTGACTTATAGAAAGTCTTAATCCTTGGCTTTTTATGTCTGGCAAATGCATTCTTTCAATCCACCACTTATCTTTGAATTTTATTTATAGTGCCTTTTCCATGCAAATATTTTAAAATTCACTCCAAATTCCAGTCATTTTCTTTATGAGTTATAGGTATGCCTATGCTGCTAAAGTCGTTCCCTTCTCAAAGATTATACGAATAGTTTTCCATATTTTTTACTGAGGGTATTATGTTTGGATGCTGAATGTATTTAAATTTTCTTTTTTGTAGGCTGGGAATATAACTCAGTGATAGAGCAGTTGCCTAGCATGCATGAAGCGCTGAGTCCAATCCCTAGCACCACAAAACAAACAAATACAAAATTCATTTTTGCTTCATGGCATAAGGACTTTATGCTTTACTCAAAGAATATCCAATTCTCTCTGAATCAGTTCTTTTTCATCCTGAATTTTTGCTACTAATTTTAATATCAACTTACTATACTAAATGCTCCTTTCTATTTGAATTTATTATTTCTATTCTGTTCCCTGTTCAAATTATATGCTGTCTTAATACTTATAGTCTTATGAAGTATTTTGCTTTCTAGAAGAAAGAAAAATACATTACTTACTTCCCCAAGTAAAATTGTTGGGTCAAAATTTATGCTAAATTTTATGGTTCCAGAAAGGCACTAATTTATACTCTGTATAGGAATATGTGAAAGCAATCATTGAATTTCACCCTACCAAATCTTTACATATGTACTTCATGTATTTTACTTAGATCTTAAAATTCCCTATTGATAGGTTAAAAAAGTCATAAACTTTTATTATACCACACATTTAGGTATTAGTAAGGTTGAACTCTTTCATAATGTGATTCAGTTTTGCAAATTAAAATATTTATTTATATTGGAGTGGGAACTGCGGATTGATTTTTCTGAGGTGAAATCCCCCTGGCATTTTACCTCTGAGCTGTACCTTCCAGCTGTATTTGTTTGCTCATTCATTTATTTGGTGCATGGGCTTCATTAGAAACCTGGGTTTTATTAGGAAAACTGGGATTCAAGGAGATGCACAATGTGACCATTGAATCCATACATTTCCACCAAAGGCACTGTTGAGCTATGCTGTTCTTTCCCCAGAATGGCCAAGTTATACCCCTAGAAGTTTTTATTTTTATTTTTATTTTTAAAACAGGGCCTTGCTACATGGCTGAGAGTCTTACTAGGTTGCTGTGGCTGACCTCAAAACTACGATCCTCCTGTCTCAGCCTCTTAAGTACTGGGGTTACAAGAGTGCTTGGCTGCCATTATGTTTTAATATTTTCAATTCTGTTTACTGTGTTACTGTGGGTGGGAGGGTATGCACATTTCAATAATAGCTCAGGCCTGAATTCAAGAGAACATACTGGTTGATCCAGAAGCAGGGCAATTCTGAACCCCTAACCTAAGGAACTACTCACCACTAAGAAAGCAGGATAAGACTAGCCAGACTTTCTTTATTCAACTCTGTTCTGAATGCCCGTGTTCCTACACAAACTGAATCCTCTGAACACTATTATCAGGGAAGCATTATGTCAACCCATGCTTTCTAATTCAAGGAGATGCACAATGTATCTACTGAATCCATCACTTTCCACCACAGGCCCGGTTGAGCCTGTGTTGTTCTTTCCCCAGAATTGCCATGAGCACACAGTTAGGAACTCCAGTCTCAGGCCAGCAGAAAGACGATTGTCCCCTTAAAAGTAAGTGTCTCAAAGTCTTTGGAAAAATGAAGATGAGGATGTGGAATCAGAGGCACTGTGGGGACCTCTCCGCAGTGAGAACTGTGGGGAAGACTTGCATTGCTTTGGGCAACAAAGTTTATTTATTGATGAAAACATCCCTAAGCAACCATTTCAAAATGTTCAAAATGCTACAGAGGCATGGCATTCTGTTTCCTTTGAACAGTCATAAAATTCGTAGTCACTGTAAAAAGTCATCCTTACCTGGAGGGGGTGAGTTGCAATTATTTATTTGTTTAAAAACATACAGAGTAGGACGCTGCTGCTTTTTATAATGTGTTTACTTTTAAGTTGTAATGCGGCAGATGAAGAGTTGATAATTCTTCAGAAATTAGAAAGGTCAAATCTGTAATTTTTATTATCAGCGTCATCTTTTATCCACAATTTTCAATTTTGTGAAGTTTAGTTTAAACTAGATAATCTATACAGTGCAACAAACTTCTTAAAAATAGGTACTGGTTTTATTTTGGCTTCTATATTTGGTTATGTTAAGAGGAGCAAAAGGTTCAGTGAGGGTCTGGGTTATCTCCTTATTACTTATTAGTTTGCTATCTAAAATTTAGGAGGGTAATTTGAGGAGTGTGGAGAGAAAGAAAATGAATCTAAAACTAAATATTGGTAAGAAATAAGTCTTTGACATACATACTGTTTGTGTCTTGTGCATAGGTCTTAGCTAGCTTTGAAGCTGCTTCTGTGAGGGATATTAAAATCATGTATTGATCATGAAGACATTGATTAGTGCTCTCTGCTTATTCAAAGGGAGGTGGACTTAGGGTATGACATTTTAGTGGAGGGGTCAGAACTAGAGCTCTTCTGGCCGAAAACCCTATAACATCCTTGTTTCTCTCTCTCTTAAACAAATGACACCCCTTGAAGAGTAATGTTAAGCCCTAGATATTATCCATGCCCTTCACATCTCAGCTGCGATAGAACCTCAAATACTGTCAATCCACTCCCAGTCTTTCATTGATTCTTAATTTTCTGCGCCTTTGCTGCTACTGTCTTCAAACTCTTACCTCTTAGACTTTTATGAGTAGCTTGACTGGCCTCTTCATTTTCCTTCTCCTCAATAATTTATTCACTCAGTAGCCTAAGTAATCTTTTTCTTTACCTAAATAATTAGTTTCAACCTACATATAATGCTTTTGCGTATTTACGGAAGTGTGGAAATTCAATACATGCATAATGTGTTTACTGATCAAATCAGGGTAATTAGCATTTTCATCTCCTTACTCATCATTTCTTTGTGTTGGGAACTTTCAAACGCCTTCCTTTTGGTTCTTTACAAAATTGAAAAAGTATCATAAGCCATAGTCACCATGTATTATAGAACACTAGAAATCATTCCACCTATCTAAATGTATTTTGATACCTGTTATCTGAATTTCCTCTACCACCTACCCATTTCTCTCTGTAGACCATAGTGGCCACTATTTTGTTCTCTATTTCTATGAATTTAACTTTTTTTAGTTTCCACATATGAATTGGAGCATGTGGTATTTGACTTTCTATATCTGACTTATTTTACTTAGCATACTGTCCTCCAGTTTCATTGACAAATTAATACAATTTTATTTTGAAATACCTTTTAAAATTATAGAAAAGTTGCAAAAATAGTATGAAGGGGTCTGACATATCCTTCACCCAGCTTCCCTTAACTTTAACATCTTACATAACCAATTATGGAAGACACAAAATTGATATTGATGTAATATTATTAACTAATCCACAGATGTTATAAACTTTTTACCAATTTTTTCTTTAATATTTGTGTTTCAGGATTCAACTCAGGGTATCACATTTTTTTATTAGCCATATTGCTTGTGTGCCCTATAATTTATGACAAGTCCTTGGTTTTTCTCGTTCATGATTTTGACATTTTTGAAAAATACTAGTCAGCTCATTTATAGGATGATCCTCAACTTTGTGTTGTCTATGATTTTCTATGATTAGATTGAGGTTTTTGTCTTTTTTTGCAAGAACTATCACAAAATTGGTATTGTATCTTTCTCAGAACATCATGTCAGGGGGACAAAATTTCTTGTGAAAAATCTGAATTATGTCATGTCATAAACCTTCAGTGGTTTCCCATTTCTCGAAGTAAAACATAAACCCTTTAAAAATCCTGCACAATTTCGCCCCCATTTCTTAATCTATGCATTTTGTAAGGGTGAATTCAAATTAAAGATGAGTATTAATTCTGTCTGAGAGACCTCTACCACCACTCTCTATCCTTAAGGCAGTTACCTTGGAAAACTTGTAAGCTTTTCCCCGTCTCTTTGAAATACATGAAAGTATCACTACCAATCTTTATAAGCATGTACAGGGAGGGAAGAGAGAGAAGCAAAAAGGGATACGGAGGGAAATGCACCAAGTGGTTTTGCATTTTGGTTTGTAATAACTCGAATCTCACTATGATGGATAACTATATGCACAAATAAAAGTATATGAAAAGAAATGCTAATAAATATGCCAAAGTCAGTCAGTAAGCCAGACATGAGAAGGAGGGAGGGAGAAGGAATGGGGTGGGAATTGGGAAAGAGTCAAATGAGTGATGTGTGCATGTATGCCTCTATACTCCATGAAGATGAATGACTACAAGGCACCAATGAAAAAAGAGCAAACTAAACCTCTTGCAAGTTTTATACCCAGGGCTATCTTTCTGAAGTGCTGGGAGCCACCTCTTTTAACTCTAATCACTTTAAGGCATGGTGGCTCACACCTGAAATCCCAGTAACTTGGGCAGCCAGTACAGGAGGATTACAGGTTTTAGGTTAGCCTGGGCAACTTAGGGAGATGCTGTCTCAACATTTTTAAATGGACTGGGACATAGCTCAATGGTATAGCATCCCCAGGTTCAAACCCTGGCACCAATATGTAATTATCAATCAAGACAGTGCCCAGTTTCCCAGTTTCTGTGGGAAGGCAGGCTCCTTGCTCCACGTTGCAAAACTATCTCTTGTAATAAAGACTATTTTGTTTTTACTTTGAACAAAGCCAGTTAGTTAACCCAGATAGTTATCCCAACTACCAAGTAAATTTGGGTAAAACCATATGTGGCAAATGGTGCTGAGGACATGAAAACATGAATGTTCTGTGTTTTATTTGCATGGCTATATGAAAAGATTTGGAATCTTTCAATCATTGGGATCTCTTAGTGGGTTGTTTGTGATGTAAATCCCATTCTGATTTAATGCTTATTCAGCAATAAAATTTATTACGCAATGTAAAAGTTTTTAAAACTGGAAGGTCTTATTTTTAATTATATTTCAACATTCTTTCATACACATTCCCTATGTTTTTCCTTTTCTTTCATATCTTGCAAAGTGTTAAGCTACTGATGACTGTAAATAACACTCTCCCTGAATCCTCCTCTTCCCTCCACCTCTCATAAATGGTTCCTTCCATTCTTCTGAACTGAGCTCAAATAAAATCTCCCTGAAGACACCTTCCCAGGGACTTTCTATCACGTTATCCTGTTTATGTTTTGCAGAGTACTTAGTGCAACCTGCATTTATGGTATTTAATGGTTACTTGATGTATATAGTCTATTTCCCTCCTCTCCAGTGCTAGCTTCAAGAGGAAGAGACTCCCCTCTAACTAACACCAACCCATCTATCTTGTAAACAGCTGCATTTCCCACACCTAAACCAGTGACTGGCACATAATAGGTCCTTGATAAATATTTGTGGAATGAATCAGTGCAAAAATGACTATGATGAGAATAATAAGCAAGTTAGTGTAGTTTTGTAATGAAGATGTATGTCTGCTTTTATTTCCTGCCCTAACCTTCAGGCATCTCATCTTTTAGCAGTGTCTATATTTAATGAGCACAAAAAGTAATTATATCCAGGGAATAATACATGAAAAATTTACCATAGCACTTTAATAAAAATAGGTCCAAATCCTTGTTTTTCAAATAGGAAGATCTGTATATTAAAAACTCAATATTTTAGGAAAATTTTCATGTTAATTCAGGATACAGCTGGGGCCATTTCAATTTTACCATTAACGAATGGCCAATGTGAAATTCAATTAGCCCTGAATAAAGAAAGAGGAAGCAGAAACTTAAGTAGTTCAGAAAATCTACCAGGTGTTCTTACATTTTCCTGGACCCTCTGTATGTCCCTTGGAGGAAGAGGGCACCTTTACGGATCACACTGACATTTGAGGGAAGGTGTACAGCAATGCTCTGCACCTGTAGGTGTACATCATATTCTATTAAAGGGCTTGTTTAACACAGGTTATGGGGCCTCACCTCAATATTTCTCATTTAGTAGATCTGGAGTGGGACTCAACTATTTATTGATTGATTGATTGATTGATTGGGTCTGGGAATGGAACCCAGAGGCATTTGACCTCCAAGCTACACCCTGTGCCCAAATATTTATTCTTTATTTTGAAACAGGGTCTCACTGAGTTGCGAACCACAATCCTCCAGTCTCAGCCTCCCAAATGCTGGGATTACAAGCATGCACCACCATGCCTGGCTTCTCAACAATTTATTTTTTTAACAAGTTCCCAAGAGATGCTGATGCTACTGGTCCAGGCACAGCACTGTGAGAACCTCTGCTTTCAAGTGTTGCTTGACTTGCAGAAATGGATGGAATAATTTTATAACAATCTTTACAGAGTTAATCATGGAGCTTTGAAAAATTAAATGAATGTTCCATTTTATTTTGATTGCCAAGAAAAAAGGGTCCTTTAGCCTTTTCCAGTTTTAGGGAAAACTCTATTTTAGCTCTTATTTGTTTAGCATGTACTATATGCATACATTATTTCATTTAGTTCTTATAATTACACACCAGGGTACCTGCTAATACCCTCACCTCAACCATGAAGAACTTAAGCTGTAGGTGGTTTGATTACTGTCCACTGGCTCATACCTAGTCAGTAAGTGATATGCTGGAGCTTTCTGACTCCAGGATTAGGCCTCTTCACCATGCTGTGTTATAGCCTGAAAAATTAAAACTAATTTTAATTTAAGACGAATAGACAAGACATTAAACTGATATAAGACTAAAATGGAAATTATTCCTTAGCTTGAGGTTAGCCTGATCTGACATAGAAGGCTGGTTAAGATAAAAAAAATGTCCTAATGTGAAATACTTTATCTTGGTGCTTTGTTACTCAAGAAAGATGGAAGCCTTGCTTACCAGAAGGGTTGGAGTCTAAATAATTTGTCAAAGTTGCAAAAACAGATTGACCTTTTTCTACACAATTCAATGAATTTTTTTATGAAGAGAAACCAAGACAAAGTTCTCCTTAGTATCTCAGAAATTCATGGATCACCTTAAAAAAACCTCTGCAAAATTAACACCAAGAAGCAAATGACTGGGTTCATAATTATTTCTCTTTCTCTAAGCTAAATTGATGGCCAGGAGAAAGGCATGGAAATCCAGTGCATACTGACACTATTTATAAGGTCTTGATATTTTAGACTCGAATTGCACCATTCATCCTAGTATCATAAAAATGGTTGTTAAAATTTATACCATATTACTCTGATTAACACTGAGATGGGTAAAAATAAAGGATTGAGGAGAAATATTTACTTCACAAGGGTAGGGACTTTAATATACAGAAAGCTGCATAAATCTGCAGATGTTCTAATTAGATTCAGCTGAACTGCTTCAGCATGCAAGATAACATGGATTTACTCTGCCAACCACTAAGAATAACTTTTCTGATGCAAAAATATGTTCAAGTTTCGATACTGAAACATAAAATACCCCAGCCCAGGGGATAGATTCCTTTCACATCAATTTCTTTATTGGCTCAGATTCCACCAGCACTTAAGTTACTTCTTTATTAATAAGTCCTAAACAGAATTGGCTAAATGGTACCCTAATGGTACTCTTCTCAGGTTCTAGTACCTGCAATCCTACTTTCTGTTAACAGTTAGGCATTAACCTCAGATGACTGGAAAACTCTCAAGCAAGTTATTCATATGGTGCTTAATTTCCAATCAGGGAGTTGTTTGGGCCATTGGAAAATATAGCTCATAAAGAAGATGACATTAGTGAATCACGGGATTTGTTTCACAGGGGTGTTTTTGCTAGTTGATTTATATATCTTTCTCTTGAATATATGTCAGTTTTTAGTTTGGTATGTCCTACATTCACAAGTAGTTCGGTGGATTGTATCTGGCCTTTTTATGAAGGTTCATGTTACAGGCAGGATGAGGAATGAGCCCTCCTCTGGCATGGGAACCCTACCTGATCTCCAAAGGCCTGGGGATCTCTTTGGTGTCCAGCTTCCAAAAGCTCTTTTAGGACCCGAATGCTTTACACTAGTTTAGGTCCCTTTACTCTGGCCGTCAGATCCAGCTGGAGATTTTGATTTAAGTATTTATTGCTCTTAGAAGGAAAGGAAGAATTTTTCCTTTCACAGAATGTCAAGGGGAGGTGTGACAGATGCTGTGTCTTTAGCCTTGTGTGCCAGTGACTGTCCTCTAGACAAACCACCTTTGGTCAGTATTCCCTCAAATATGTTTGATAAGCCAACCTATTCTCCTTAATTAAAATGTTGGCAGGCAGTCCTTGTGTGAATTTATGGAAAGGAATTTTTATAGGCTCCATGTTTTATGATTTCCCATTCTGAATAGTGAAATAATAATTTCAAAAACCCTTCTGAAAGAGAGCCTCTTGTAAACTCGAATGTTATCTCCTTCATAATCTTTTCAGATCTCTGCGCATTTGTGTGGAACAGAAGTGCATTGCTCAAATGTGCTGTGCTTTCATTTGTTATTAAAACAATGTAGTTGTGAAAGGCATTTGCAGGAAATTGATTTGAAATAGATGCCACTGTGGCACAAGCATTAGTTTGCCACATCAGGAAATATGAACCCCCCAAAATCAACATTATTTATAGACTCACCAGCTACTTACTGAGCAACAGTATACAGACTGTAGGCCCAGGTCACAGCATTTACTCTAACTTTTGATAAACCTTAGGTAAGTAAGTTATATTGTCTTAATTTCTATACATTACACCTATCCATCTCTCTACATAGATACATGTATGTAGATCTCTCCTTAATCTTTGTGTATATATACATATACATGTGTATATATATGTATACATATATATGTGTATATATACACATATGTATATATATACATATATAGATATATGTATATATCATTGATGGAAAAATAAATTGGTAATTGATGTAAAACAAAACTGTCTGTATCACATAAAGACCTCAACATATGTGAACTTCTTCTGCCAATCCTACATCTTCTTTCTCATTTCCTGGGCATTTTCTTTTGTTTCCTCACTTCTATCAAAGGCCAAGTTGCAAATTAAAAGGGTGGAATTGGATTATTCTTATTAGAGTGCTTTGTAGCACATTGCAATGGGAAATTGGCAGATGCGTTTGAACATGTGTAAAGCAAGTACAAGAATGATTAGTACCCCTTCTCATTCCAAGAGAGCTTTATTATTAGCATGGACCCTGGAGATCTGGCTACATGAGGGCGGGGACTGATATGTCAGAGCTAGGAGACATTCCAGCAAAGCCAGCTCTTCAGTGGAAAAGGCCAGATGTTCTCAGCCTGAGGAGGCCAACATGTCAACTCCGAGGATATGTCCAAGTGGCAGCCACTTCCTCTTTCCTGTTAACTACTTATTATGACTCAGGCCTTGGTTGTCTGGGGCTTCTAGCCCATGCTAATAATCTTCCAGTCTTTATTTATTAAGTTCATATCCCAATGGGACATCAAAGCCGGACTCCAAGCTATCCTCAATTCTCAATCCAAGGTATAGGCACCAAGCTAGGTGGCCACTGGTACACTATTCTAGCCGAAAATATAACATTTTGCCTTTATTATATGCTCCACAGTGAAGAACTTGCCCATTACTCTCTCATGTTTGATATCTCTAGAAAAGAACAGCTGGCTCTTGTGAGCTAAATGATAGAAATAAAATGGTGCTGGTATAAGAGTGGTTCATGTATCCGAATCTTGCAGAAGCACTTTATAAATAGCCAGCACACTTATGGAAAGAGAGAAGAGTAGAGGTCACGTTTCTTTTACCTCTTCTTACCTAAAGAAATCACACTGTGGCAGCAGGCTTTCCTTCAAACCTAGGTTCAATAGATACTTATTCTGTCTCCCTTTGTTATACCCTCTTGCACATCATCTCAGTTATTTGTATCAGTGATGAGAGTCTTGCTTCTCCCTTTAAATCTTGACAACTTAACTAAAGAATGAATTTTCAGAAGGACTGTTATCTGACTAACCATATCTAACCCCCCACAAAGTAAATCAGTATCTGCTGTGTTTCCTACTGCCTAGACCTGGAAGTCTAGACAGCTAATGCTCATTAGCAGGCTGCAGAGGCCCCATGGACCTTCTTGCCAGTTGGTGAGATGTCAGGGTTTTCCTCCTCTGATAGACTCTGGAAGGAGGCTGGGCCCTCAGGTCAGGGAAACGGACGTGCAACAGGAAGCAGCGCTATTGTCCTTTTGCTTGGTAACAGTCTCACAGTACAGCAACACATTCAGCTTTCGGGATAAATGCAGGTGTTTTGCTTTAATTAAGGCCAACAAAGACTTTTCTGTTCTCAATAGGCTTGTATTTTTAGACACTAAGGTAAGGAGGAAGAGAACATTATCCCATTCTGTGCATAAAAATAAAGATTCAGCATGAACTGCGTAATTAAGAACTGAAAGGGGGAAAATGCAATTCAATTAAAGCTGACAGAATAATACACAGAATCAATGGCTTTATTTGGTGTTTAATGATGATACTGTTTTCATTTCATTATACATGAGTCATAACCAGCTTTGCCTCAGTTTAATTGTATTCCTCACAGAGTAAACCAGAGTGTGCAATTTGCAGTATACTCATCAATTAAAAAGAGGCTTATTTAAGATGATCATAAATTGATCCTTGAGAGAAAAACCAAAAATTTCTCATTCCAATATACTAATTTATTGGAATGATGAGCAGCCTAAGGCTGAGGTGGAGAGAGACATTGGTGGGGGCAGGTGAAGAGCACTATACAAAAAGTAAACACTGGGTTCTGTGAAAAAAATATAATGATAGTAGTATGATTTCTAGTGGGAAAATGATATGGCAATGTATTTTTGTTCCAGTGAACTGAACAAAATATTATGGGATTCTAGGCTGGAAAGGAAATGCTAGATTGAGCTTCCCATGTGAAATGAATCATGGTATTGGCATAAAATCAAATATAATGGGATATATCATTTCTAAATGTGGCCTTATAGCCATTTGGATTTTAAAATTGGAACATGAGACCTAAGAAAAGAAAAAAAAAAGAGGGATAAATGAGTTAGGCTACTTGAGTGCTTTACAGAATTGATGGTGAAATATATAACACTGCTTTTGATCACATTTATTGCAGTAGATTTCTTGGGCATTCTACTTAGCAGGTTACATACCCATTAGCCAGTGCTCTGTGAAACCTCCTGAAGAGCCAACATAAATTAGACATTTTTTTTCCCATGTGTGATGTTGGGGATTGATCCCAGAGGCATTCCTCTAAGCTATATGCCAAGCTCTTTTTTCTCTGAAATAGGGTCACGCTAGGTTACTGAGAGTCCCACTAAGTTGTCGAAGCTATTTGTGAACCTGTGATCCTCCCATCTTAACTTTCCAAATATTGGGAATTCAGCAGTGTGCCACCAGGCCAAGTGATTTAGCAGCAAGTCTTAAATGACTATAGGGTCAGTACCTGACAGGCTGGTCATATCTAGTCTCTGTCTTACTCCATTAGTCATGTGAATAAAAGTTTCATAGTTTCCAATCTTGAATAAATTTCTTTCTTTTTTGTGGTACTGGGGATGAAACCCAGGGGCATTCTACCTTTGAGCTACACTCCCAACCCTAGTGTTTATTTTGAAACAGGGTCTCACTGAGTTGCAAAGGCCTCACTAAGTATTAGCTGAGGCTTGCAGTGAACAGTGATCCTCCTGTCTCAGCCTCACAAATGCTGGGATTACAAACATGTACCACCAAGCCCGGCTTTGAATAAATTTCAAGTGTACTGTATAAACAGATTAGAGACTCTCACTTACCCATGAAAAATCTGTGCTCCTCAAAATCTTGTAACAGAATGATTGAAGGAATAGTAATTATCCCCTTCTGTGGCATCAAGGGGACCAACCTACCTAACCTGGATGACTAGAGCTGGCCATCTAAGACATCTTATCTTGGATGTCTAGTTCTTCACCGAGTAAACACAGCCTTATACGTCATCTTACTTTCTATTACCTGAATAATCTGTTTGGGCCATCCTAGATCAACTCTCTACACAAGTGACTCTTTTATAGTGACCTGGAGTAAACAGAAAGGAAGAAACAAGGCAAAAGGAGAAATATATTTGCAAGAATCTTAAAGCCCAAAGAAAAAATAAAACAAGAAAGCTTGTGCTCTGTAGCTGTAGTTAGTAATCTCACATTCATAATGACTCATTTGTAAGAATCATTTTTAGATCATGTAAACACTTAAAATTTTTCTTTTCTTTGTGCTCCTGGGGAATTGAACCCAGGGACATTCTATCACTGAAATACATCCCCAGCCACTTTTATTTTGAAACAGGGTCTTACTAGGTTGCTCTTTTCAAGTTCAAGCATTGCTAGTGAGCTGTAAAGTTTTCATAGGATGATATAAAACAAGAACTATCCTTTATAAAGCAAATAAAACTGTAAAACTACAGTAAATGAAACATGTATGCATATGACTTGTATCTTACTTGTGAGAAATGGACATTGACTCATTTAGACTCTTGTTCATTACAGCCTGTAAACAACACAGTTTAATTGGCCACATAGGTGTAGGGATGTAGTTAGTTGCTATGGAACAATAAGTCATGCTGCTCTTTTCAGGATTCTGGCAAATGACCTTGATCTTGCTGCACTGCGTGTTAGCTAGCAGAGCAAGTGAGTCACAGATGGAAGACCTTATATCTGTTTGGAATTGTAATATTTATTCATTCATGCAAAAATAGGATATGTGTGTGTGTGCGTGTGTGCGTGTGTGCGTGTGTGTGTGTGTGTGTGTGTGTGTGTGTGTGTGTGTGCGCTACTAAGGATTGAACCCAAAGACATTTTGCTTTGGCGCTATCTCCCTAGCCCAATATTTTATTTCTTATTTGGGAAAAGTGTCCCACTAGGTTGCTGAGGGCCTCGCTAAGTTGCAGAGGCTGGCTTGGAAACTGCGATCCTCCTATCTCAGCCTCCACAGCACTGGGATGAGTATCCCATAAGATTTAGGCATGATACTAAGTGCTAGATATTTTGTTTAATAAATACTTCATACCTTCTACTACATGCCAGGCATTGACTTAAATAACTCCCATTCTATAAGGTATATTTCCCTCCTTTTATAGCTGAACAAACTAATTCACAGAGAAGGTGAGGAACTTGCCCGAAGTTATGCAAATAGTAAATGACAGAGCTCATACTGGAATCCAGGCAGGCTAGCTCCAAAGTCCAGACTCCTAACCATAGGACAGAATCTCTGTCCTCCGGGAGCTTAGAGTGCAGAGCGGATACAAACAATAAGTAGGCAAAAGAAGAAAATCAAATCAGAGACAAGCTGGGCCATGATATGGCTACGAAGGGTAACGGGCTGCTGCATAGGGTGATTAGGACGTTATATTCAAGCTGAGGCAGGGATGAGAAAGGAGGACTAGGAACAAGCCAAGGAGGAGTAGGAACCATCCAGAAGGAAGACTGACATAGTATCCAGGGCGAGGGAAATGCTAGTGCTCAGGAAACCCATCAGATCCATGGGGCCAGGGCAGGTGAGCCAGAATGGGGTACTCCATGCAGAGTGCCTGGAAGAAGCTTAATGAGAGGGAGACAACTATTTTCCAAGCTGGGGCAAAATATTTCTTGAGAGTATGAGGAGTTTGGATGGGAATGGGAAGTATCTGAAGGAAAGTAAGGAGGGCAGAAATGGAGGTGGGTCCTAAAGAAATTTCAGGGAAGTGGCTGGGGATTGAACCCCAAAACTCTAAGATACTGAGGTCAGGCAACCTGTTTCCTGTACCCTAGGTTAGAAGTCCATGGAAGAGACTTCCACCCACACACTTCAGAAGAACTGGCAATATGTTACATGTAGACCAGTGGGGTCATGGATGGCTTCACTTCGCAGAGACTCCAATGTAGCAGGCTGAAGCCAAACAGTTTCTGGTTCTTGGGAACACAGAGAGCAAAGAGGCTGGAAGGGTTGTTGCAGCAGTAAGAGAGGTCTTAGGGGAGACTTTGTATAGACTGGCAAAAAGTTAGGTCATCTCCAGGAAAAATGGAGTCACAGATCGTCTGGGACTCACTGCCTATCACTTATGCTCAAAGGAGGCTCAGACGGGAAGGGGAGCCATGGAAAGGCAAATTTGGTCTCTTGCATGTCTGAGTTTGTGGAGTATAGCTCCTCCCTGCTTCCTAGTGCCTAGGCTACTTCTAGGTTTGCTAAAAATCCACCTGCAGCAAATATCCTCGGCACGGGTTGATTACAGACTCTAGGCTTACAGCCAAAGCATCTGGAGGCAACATGTGTAACCCTGTGGGAGAGCTATTGAGTAGAAATGAGGTCGGCTCTCAGAAGTCACTGTGGATTTTGAAGATAGCTGATAGTGGGCTGTACTAAGGCTGAGTCTGAAAATGTATTTAAGGGGATGTTTGAAACCCTCTGGGCAGATAAAAGGTGGTCTTCAGAAAATAAAGCAAGAATAAGTGAAGAAATTCTCACAGGGATTTAAAGAAATTGTTAATTCTTGGTAAATTAAATTATTGATTTGCAGAAGACTACCTAGAAAGAGGGAGTCCTGAAAATGATTTTTATGGCTTCTAACTTGGGCTATGATTTTTCTAAATGAACTAATACTCTCCCAGGAAAAGGAAGGGCAATTTCAGCAGTGCCTGTTAAAGTGTGAATACTCATCTTTAGTGTAAAAAATGGGTAGCATAGTAAAGGTGAGTGGAATCCCTCAGCAGTGCCTCTTTCTAATTCACAAATTATGCACTTTTCCACAAGAAGTGCATGCATGAAAACACACAAACACACACACACACACACACACACACACACACACACACACACACATTCTATGTATCTATGCCTGGGGAGAAGTGGGGAATATGACTTTACTGCAAGGTGGTGTGCAGTCTCAGAGGGGGAATGGTTGCTAAGACTATTGGAACTTAGTGAGATATTGCTTTCAAATAATAAATAAAATAGGACCAGGGTATAGCTTGGAGATAGAATGTCCCTGGATTCAATACCTAGCATATCACACACACACACACACACACACACACACACACACACACACACACACACCGAACATGTTGTCATAGAATATAAGCTTGTTCTGGACATTTCAGGAAACCAGAAAAAAAAAAAAAACAGATAATACAGGCAAGGTTTGGAGGGTGCCCATATGCCTCTTGAAACAACATCCATTAGTGGGACTAATGACTGTAGCTTGGGATGAGAGTGGGAACCAGAATCAGCAACAGCTGCTTACACACCCTGTAATGTGAGACACTGCAGTCATGCCTATGAATGCATTTTGAAGGAACAGTCTTGCTGTTGTGTAGATAATCACCTGAAGGGAGAGTAAATATTAAAACATTAATCCTACAATATCACCTTATATGATTTTATACTTACCAGCTTTTCGATGGTACTGGGGGTTGAACCCAGAAGCATTTTAACTCCAAGCAACACCACCAGCCCTTTGTGACTTTCTTTTTTTTTTTTTTTTTGGTTTGGAATCAGGATGTCTTTAGGTTGCAGAGAGTCCTGCTATGTCATTGAGGCCATCCTTGAACCTGTGATCCTACTATCTAAGCCTTCCAAGTACTGGAATTACAGACTTGCACCACAAGGTTTTATACCTTTTTTCTACCTTTTTTTTTTTTTTTTACCTGTTTGAGTAGTTTGAGTATGATTATGCAGAGGAAGAATGCTAGAAATAAATGAACATAGGAAGGGATTGGTAGATACTGAAAAGGAAATTTGTGGATTGGAAATTACATGAGTTTATAGAATTTTAATAGTAAAAGCACTTGAACAAAGTTTGGTTTTGGTAATAATAGGCTTGATTTTATTAAAAAACAAAGCACACAGGACAAAGCACTAACATTGTGATTGGAATATGGAGATTTTCAATTTCAGAAGTTGGAGGTGGTATAGATTTTGGACCTAGTGAGTCTAGGATGTGACCAGAGGCATCCATGGCTCAGATGATGTTGGGGAGAAGGCTGTGAGAGATGAGGAGGGGGTCACACAATCAAAAGTCAGGAGCCTGGATAGGTCACCCACATATATGTGTTTTACAGTGGGTGTTAGAGACACCACTCACTCCTGGCCATTCCTATTTGGTTTTGTATATTTTCTGAGCACCTGGACATTCAATGCATTTTACTAGAGATATTGATCTATTTCTGGTACCATAATAAAATACCCGAGACAGGTTATATTATAAAGGAAAGAGGTTTATATTAGCTCATGGTCTAGAGATATAAGGTCCAAGGGCCTCATTTGGTCCTAGTCTGCTTGCTGGCCAGGTCCTGAGGAAGTACAGACCACCACATGGCAAGAAACAGGGAGCATGTATGTTTATGTCTGTGTCTAGTCACTTCTGTCCCTCTTCTTATATAGCCACCAGGATTTAATCATGAGGCTTCAATAACATTATAAAAACATAATCCTCCCCCAAGGTCTTTACCTCTGAACATCATAGTAAGATTAAGTTTCCACTGTCTTAACCCCATTAACAGTGACTTTGGGGATTTAATCCCTCCATGATTTCTGGAGTCAAGTCATATTCCAACCATAGTATTAAGTACACCAGAAAGATACAGACAATGAAGCAAAATCTCTGGTTTCAAGTACTGGACATGGGGGAGGTAGGGCCACTGGGAGATTACACAAAACTCAGATGCTGGAAATACAAGTCGAATCTAGTACATGCTGTGAAGTAAGAGCTGACTGTTACGTAGGCTATAAAATTATTTAAGGGATGGAAAACCTGTGGCTAATTTGGATTACTTGATGTTATTGTTGTTTAATAGGCAAGGATTTCAATTCCAGAAATATTAAATGACCTGCTGAAGGTTTGTCAACTAGAAGTTAGTTGTTTCAATTATATTATGTATATAAATACATAGGCAGACCCATTTTCTACTATGTCAAACATCTTGGAAATGTATCATTCCAAAAATTATTTTTGTATAACTATTCAGGAAAAACACTACATGAGCTCATGAATACAACATATAAAATGATGTTTAGAAGAAGTCAGAGACAGATCTATAACAACGTAACTGAGCTGTTGACTAAATATTGTCTATAAATCTTCAACCACCCACAATCTACAGGTGACATTCTGCCTACAATTATACACAATTGATATAACATGGATTTGATGCCAAAATGTACAGTAAGATCCTTGAAACCTTTACAAATAATATCATTATCCACCTTGAACCACCATAGCCTCCATCTCCCTTCATATCTATTTCTTAATTTTTATTTTTCATAACTGGAACATATTGAAAGTGGTGTACATTTAAGTTGTGCTTCATGCTCTTCCCCCTCCATTTCCCTTCCCACCTCCCAATAGAGAGTGTCCAGGTTAACCATGCTGTATTTATCCTATTACACATATAAGTATGAAGCTCCTCCATTGAACAACCTCAGCTTTCTTCCTCTCCTATCTTTCCATTCAAGATTTGCTGAGATTTCCCCTCCATCATCTGGAGTCCCTCTGGTATTACCACTACTCCCTAGCTTGGGCATATTAGAGAAAACATTTCCCTTCTCTTTCTGTGCTTGACTAATCTCGCTTAACATATATAGAGCAATAGTAGTAAAAACAGTATGCTATTGGCACAACAATAGGCAGATTGACCAGTGGAACAGAATAGAAGATACAGAAACAAACCCACACATCTATAGTCAGTTGATCTTTGACAAAGGGGCCAAACTCATACACTGGAGAAAAGACAGCCTTTTCAACAAATGGTGCTGGGAGAATTGGCTATCCATTTGTAGAAAGTTGGATCTGAATCCTTACTTCTCACCATGCACAGGAATCAACTCGAGATGGATAAAAGACTTAGAAATTAGACCAGAGACTGTGAAGTTACTAGAGAAAGGCACAGGATCAACACTCCAACATATAGGCACAGGGAGTAACTTTCTCAATAAGACTTTCAAAGCACAGGAAATTAAAGCAAGAATTAATAAGTGTGATCTCTTCAAAATAAAAAGTTTATTCTCATCAAAGGAAACCATCAAGAACCTAAACAAGAAGCCTAAAGAATGGGAGAAGATCTTTACCAGCCATCACTCTGATAGAGGGCTTATATCCAGAATATACAAAGAGCTCAAAAGACTCTACACTAGCAAAACAAACAACCCAATCAAGAAATGGGCAACTGAAATGAATAGACATTTCACAAAAGAAGAGATACAAATGGCCAATAGATACATGAAAACATGTTCAACATCACTAGCCATCAGGAAAATGCAAATCAAATCTATGCTGATATTCCATCTAACCCCACTCAGAGTGGCAAACATAAAGAAACCAAACAACAACAATTGCTGGCGAGGATGTGGGGAAAGAGGAACTCTTTTACACTGTTGGTGGGAGTGCAAACTAGTTCAGCCACTATGGAGATCAGTGTGGAGATTCCTTAGAACACTGGGAATAGATCCACCATTTGATCTGGCTATACCACTCCTGGGTATCTTTCCAAAGGGGTTGAAACCAGAGAACTACATTAACATATGCATACCCATGTTCATAGCAGTACAGTTTGTAATAGCCAAAATATGGAACCAACCTAGATCTCCATCAACAGATGAATAGATTGCAAAGTTATGGGAAATACACACAATGGAATTCTATTCAGCTATAAAGAAGAATAAAATAATAGCATTCCCCTCATATCTTTTAATTTCTAAAGGATTAGAGCCCAACAGGGAGAAATGGTTAGACTCTACCCAATGGTTTGGAATCGATTCTTCAACTGCAGAGATAAACCGTGATTATTAAAAATGTCGTCCCAAGTTCTAAAACTAGTGTTGAGCTGGGGATTACTTTGATAACTGTGGGGAGCAAAATATCCACTCTGAGTTTCCTAGGTGGTTATGGGTAGATTCAGCCAACAATGTGATGTATAGTAGACAAACTAGGAAAAGAGAAAGAAAATGAAGAGGCAATTGATTTTCAAATTGGGATTAGAGTGCAATTTTCTCCAAGAAAGTGGAGGTATTTTAGGGCCAGGTCAAGAGGGAATGAAAAGTAGAGATTTGGAATCATCAATTAAACATAGATTTACTGATTTACTGTACACAACTGGAAAATAGAACTGGTGTCACTACTGACAACATTTAAGAAATTAGAGTTTGGGTTTGAGATGGATCTGGCTCATGGCACCAGAGTTCACTGCCAACCTGAGTCCAGGAGTGACCCTGCACTTGGGGGATGAGTCTCCCCACATGAACTGAAAGGAAGCCATGGTGTCTGGAGCACTAGACAATGTGAGAGAAGGCTGGAGGTATAAGCAGGGACCAGATCACATAAAAGGCAGTAAACTGCTTGAGCAATGGTATATTATTACAACTTTTAAGTGTGGTTTGAGATAAGTGGATAATTGGATATTAACACTATAGAACTATCCTCCTGGCTTCAGTGTGGAAAATCAGCAGGTATAAGGACTGGGAGGAAGCTTAAAATCAGCAGGTATAAGGACTGGGAGGGACCAGGAAAGATAGGATGTTTCAGAATAATGATGAAGATGGATGAGGGAGGTTCAGCCAAGGACTGAGGAACTACAGTAGGTTTGTATCCTGAATTTTCCAATTTGGCATGTTGTGTATCTCTTTGAACATTTAAAAAATTTAAAAAAGATTAAAAAAAATCTTTATAGATATTTGATTAGGTCAATGATGACATATGAAATAATATACTGATATATTTTCAAATATATATGACTATTCAAAGAATGCCCCTTATGTATTAATTATTCTGTCATTCCTTCATGGATGTTTTAGATGAAAAACTAACTTTTAATGGCCAACCAGTTCTCTAATACTGTACCAGAACCATGTGTAGTGGCACACACCATAATCACAGTACTTAGGATGTTGAGGCAGAAGGATCACCAAGTAGTGAGGTTCTCAGCAACCTAGCAAGATGGTGTTTCAAAACAAAAATTAAAAAAGACTGGGGGTGTAGATCAGAGGTAGACTGTCCCTGGGTTCAATCCTCAGTACCATATTGAAGGGGAAAAAAAAAACAGTGCATCAGGATTCTACTTTCCATCTTTGGCTAACTTAGTGCATTGTGGTTAATGGATAAAGAAAACTCAATATTTTAACTAACATGCTTTTGACTAGTAGTGAGAATGTCTGTCTTTTCACAGGTTTACTGACCCTTTATATCTATCCTTTCATGGGTCATATGTTTCCTTTGCCTATTTATACATGGGGATGTTTTTCCCTATTGATTGAACATAACTCTTTTATAACCCTTTGTCATATACACATTTTAAAACTGTTTGATAGTTTTGTTGTTTGCCTTTTAATCTTGTTGACAGTGTATTCTAGTTTTATTTTGACAGCAGATATATTTTTCACTTTTAAGTAGTTGAGTTGGTCACTGGTCAGTTTTTTTCTTAATGGTTCTAGTTTTGTTGATATGCTCAAAATATCTTACTCTAAGACCAGAACAATATTTTCTAATACTTTATATTATGAATGTATTTTGAATTCAGTATGAGGTATAAGGAAGGGGTACTTATGTTTTGAATAAGTCCTGAGGCAATTGTCCCAATATCTTTTATTGAATAACTACTACTTTTCTTCCTGACTTGAAATGGTATCTGTATTATTTATGCAATCTACAAATACATTTGAGCTCAATTCTGAACTCTGGATTTTATTTCTGATCTCTTATCCTTTGCCAGATTCATGCTGCTTTAATTACTGTTATTTTGTAACACAGTTTTTATATCTGGGAGTGCAATTTTGCCCACATTATTCATCATTGTCAGATTTTCCCACTTATTTTTAAATATTTATTCTTCAAAATGGATTTTGGAGTTATTTTGCCAAGTTATACAAAAATATCCTGTTGTGACTTTGGTAGGGATTAAATTACATTTGTAGATTAACTTTACTCCAGCATTCTGGGTCATTACAAATATTTTCAAATAGTGATTGAAGTAATTTAATTTGAAATAAAGTAAAGTTTACTACATATTGTGACCCATCTTTCAGAAGTATATGAGAAACCAGCAAGCTACATATTTTGAAGTTCACTAAATTGCTATATGGTCTAGATGATTTATTCATTCAACAAATATTTACTGAGCTAGGAATATGGTAGGGGTATTTTTGAATGCTGGGGTACCACCGTGGGAAGACAAGAACCCTGTTTCCATATTCTAGAGTGGATAGAAATGGTGCTTTCTACCACAGACAGGGTGGGATAAAAAGTAAGAAGGCTACAAACAACTCTTTCAAAAAACATTTTTTTTAAAGGAAGAAAGGAAATTGGGTGGTATTTGGTCATGAGGGCAAAGAAGGTCTGGATTGTATTTGTAATATGGGAGACATTAGAACATGCTTATATGGAACAGAATTATTGCCAGAGAGGGGAAAAATAAATACATGGAGGACAGGAGATTCTTGTTGTATACAATTTCTTGAAGGTGAGAATAAATGGAGTGCATTCTTTAAGTGTACTATTAGCTTTGTTAAAAGGAGCAAATTAATATGAGGACATTCTTATTATCTTCCATACATACCTGCACTTATTCTTAGTATTTCTCTGTCAGCATTTAATATTTACTTATTTTTTCCATATGGTATAGCATATAATGGCCTTGGAAACAAAAAAAAATCCCTTAGATTTCATTTCCTCTCCCATTTTATAGTTACTGGAAACTGGTAACATTATTTAAAACTAGGGTTTTCTTTTTCCTACTGTACAATGGGGCAATTGAAAAACATTCGTGGATTTCAATCCTTTTAAACCAGTTGATATTTTCCTTGTATGGATATGCTTTTCTGAAGTCAGGTTGATAAAGCAGATCTTCAGAGGAAAATTGGTCTGGAAAAGGACAGAATCTACACACTGTGCAGCCAGGTCCTTGACATTGTCTTTATGTTTCCTACATGTTGCTATTAGGGGTCCCTAAGTGGGGCTTCCTGGAGCAAACTTTAGAAACCTAGTACTATCATCTCTAAGGTCTTTAATAATCGTATAACCTATGACAGGCATTATCTGATGTGAAGTTAATAATTCTGTAAAGATAGAAATGTGTAGTGCTGCTGTATCTGTTTCACAGATGGGAAACTTCTGGTTCAGATGGTTCAGACCTAATCATCTGCTGTAATCTCTGGTCTTGTTAAATTGAGGAACTGTGATTGGCGTGCCAATCTTTTGTTCCTTGTTCATGCAATATTTTTTTTTTTACTGTCCAATGATTATCCCATACCTGATTTTATGTTGATTCAATTAAAGTCTTTGGTTGAAATATTGGAAAGAATCTCTGCCAGAAACCTTTACTGTATATTTATATTACAATTCACATCCTCACATATGTCATGAAATTGCTGAAAAATGTTTTCTAAAATGTTGTTCTACACCTGAATTAGCTAAGTTGCAGAACCTTTAATCAAATTTCTAGGAAATAATGAGCTGTGAGAAATCATTACAATTTTTCAAAAGAAATCCCTAAAATGCAAATCAAATGAATTGATGGGAACACTTAAATTGGTTTAATTTTGAAATTAGCTTCATTTAAAAAATAATCTTCACATTGAGATAGATGGAGCATATATTCTTATTTAATGTGAAACACATTAAAATAAGAAATCAGCTGTAATGCAGCTGTATATGGAGGAATTGCAAGTTCATCAAGATTAAACACTGAGTAAAGGAATGCCAAATGGGGTGGCCACATCAATAAAGGACTGTTCCCTCTGATTATCTGCTCTTCCTCCAGCAGGTCCCACTCTTTCCTTCCTGTTTCCTCATGCCGACCTTTCACTGGGAATGCAGTCCTTAATCAGATAAATATGTTACTCATACTTCAAGGATCATCACATAAACTGCTCATTTGTCCTCCTGGCTCTTCTTCCTTCCCGGACAGAATTAATCTTCTCCCTTCCCTAGGAGGTCCACTAGAACTTGGCACTGAATACGGAGCACTCTTTATACCATCCTCCAGCTAGTTGTAAAATCTTTTTCCCTTTGCAGATTTTAATTTCTGCAGGAGCAGAGAATATTAAACACTTTAAAGTTTTTTTCCAATATAAAAGTAATAGATACTCAAAGAGAGAAAATTTAGAAAAACATAGAAAAGTTAAAATGAAAAGAATAATTTCCTTAATGCAACCAATGTGTAGAATTTATGATTCATTCCAATGTTCCCTTTGCTGGACAAACAAATGTTGAGTTTAACTGGGTAGGCACTGTTTATTTCCAAGTGCTAGAAGACTATAAATCTGTCTCTGACTCCTGCTGCATGGGCTAGTTGGCTGGCCCATGTATATTTATGTGTATGTCTATGTTTACACACATTATTCTATAGATATTCAGAAGAGAGAAGGGGTTAGCTCGAAGTATGGACAAGCTTATCCAGAAAGCATTTCATGAGGGCACTTGACTCTGGAAATCACATCCATTCTTGTCAAGAAATTTAGCAGAATTTAATGAATTCCACCCCTTTGGCAGAGTGAGAACTGGTTATTCATCAAATTGAGCAAACTGACACATATCCCAAGCGGGAACACTGTTCCTGTAGGTTCTCACAGTTAATGGTCTGAAGGTGATTGGGAACAAGTACCACGTCCCACTGACAGATTCATCATTAAACCGAAGAACACATTTCTGAAACTTTAAATACAGACCCTGGCTATTGTCTACCAGGGCCTCCCCTCTTCTATTCCTTGCTCCTTTTGGCAGGACTGACAGCCTGTGCCGTGGTGAGGAAGCCTGGCTCTGGAACAGCAGGAGGGGGCATTTGCCGTCAAGAACTCTGTTGGCTAATGGCACTGGTTTACTCTAATGAACATCAACTGAGTCAGGGGAACAGTATTATTTGTGAAAGTTGAATAGTTGAATAGAAGTATGGGTAAAAATATTTCACTAATACTGGAGCTTTCTTGCTGACAAAAGATGAGATGGTCTCTCATCATTCACTTGCAGAAAGTCATTAGTTAAAACCTTATAACACTTTTAAAAGATTATAAAAGTTATATAATTTCCTTGTAGAGGCTCTGGAAAATGCGGAAATGTATGAAGATGGGTCACACCGAAATAACTGTTATCAACATCTTCATGAATTTTATTTTTATTTTCTTAATATACAGATACATAATTGGAATTGTATTACATTAAAATATTACATCCTTTAAATTTGGCATTTTTTGCAGTACTGGGGATGGAATTCAGGGGCATTCTATCTCTGAGAGATGCCCCCAGCCCTATTTTTTATTCTCTCTCTATATATTTTTGGTGGTACTGGGGTTGCTGGAAGCCCTTCTACCTCTGGGCTACACTCCCAGACCTATTTTTACATTTTTATTTGGAAACAGGGTCTCCTAAGCCAGCGCTCGCGGCTGGCTTTGAACCGGCACGATCCTCCTGTCTCTGCCTCCCAAGCGCGGGGATTACAAGCGTGCACCACCATGCCCGGCTTTATTCTATATTTTGAAACAGGGTCTCACTGAGTTACGAGGCCCTCACTAAGTAGCTGAGTCTGTCCGAGAACCTTAATCTTACTGTCTCAGACTCCCAAATGCTGGAATTTCAAGTGTGGACCACCATGCCTGGCTTTTGACATTTATATTTTGAGAAAGATCATTTTAACAGACTAAATAACATATTAGAAGTTAGCTTAATATTCTATCATAAGGATGAACTAAATGAGGCGTGGTGATGTACGTTTGTAATCCCAGTGCTTGGGTACTGAGACAGGAGCATCATAGGCTCACAGCCAGCCTCAGCAACTTAGTGAGACCTTCTAAAACTTAGTGAGACCCTGTTTCAAAGAACATAAATAAAGTAAAATTGAACTGGAGGTGTAGATCAGAGGTAAAACATCTCTGAGTTCAATCCATAGCACACACACACACAAAAGGATGAACTAAAACGAATTTAACCATTACTCTGTTGTCTAACAGGCCAACTCCAGGGTTTTCAGTGTTATATGTAACAGCTGGGCATTGAGCAGTTTACAGGATATTTTTTTCCCATAAATTGTTGTCTAAATTTTAAACTCTTCCTTTAGGATAACTATGTATTATAAGAACTCTTTGATTTAGCTGTTATAAAAATACCATATTTTTGGTGGTTTAACTACAGAATGCTTCCCACAATTCTGGATGCTGGGATTCTAAGAGTATGGGCATTTTTATTGTTTGGTAAGGTGATTTCCAGTTCATAGAGGATGTCTTCTCCATGGCAGAGTGTGGAAGGCATCTATTACAGGCCTTTTTTTATATCATATTTAGGAGGTCTCTGCCCTCATGATTTAATCTTCACCAGAAACTTCACCATCAAATTCCCCCAGATACAGGAGGTTTAGGTTTCAAGATATGACTTTTGGGAAGACACAGACATTGAGACCATAGCAAGGTGTACAGAATGTCTAAGACTTTTTATATTTATTGATAAAATTCTGACCAGAACAGTTAAAGGCATTTTCTCTTCTGCAAGTAATTGTGCCAGTACATCTTTAAAAAATGAATTTTATATATATGAAATGTTCTCTACTTTGATAGAAAGCATTTTATTTCTAAAAATGACACTTTCAATTACTAGTGAGGTTGATACATTTTCACATATTTATCTATATGAGCTGTCAGTACTTTCACGTGGCGTCTTCAGGCTCTTATATATACTGTAAAAGATTCTTTTCACAATTTTGTTTTGCATTTTCATTGTTTTTTCTAGAGGTATGGTCCAGTGTATTTATTAATATTGTACTTCATACTGTTGATTTTTGCTTTTAATTTTGTTGTTTTGATTGAAGCACAAGTATATTTCCTTTCACATTTTTATTCTTTGAAAACTCACCCTCTTCAATAAAAGTCTCTTCCTAATCGTATATTTTGTGCTTCAATTTATATTATTACTTATTTTAGGTTTAAATCAGCTTTGCCTTTGTTCATGTCCTACCAGATTGACAAAAGTTTCCAAAACAACTTCCAATAATAGTAGGCATTGATCTCCTATTTGCTCTGAATATATATTGGCTGTTGGCTTAATGTAAATATAGCTTATCAGCATAATAGTATTTCCATATATTCCTTTATTTTGCTAGGAGTAAAATAGAGCATGAATTAAAAGCAAATTTCAAAAGCAAGATGTTAGGCAAGTTCCTTGGCATCTCTAAACCTTAACTTTTGGAGTCCTTGATTCTGTTTCCTCCCTCCCTTCCCTTCCTCCCTTTCTCTGTCTCTGTCTCTATCTCTGTCTCTCTCTGTCTCTCTCTGTCTCACTCTGTCTCTCTCTCTCTCTCTCATAAAAATATAAAAGTTTATTTTAAGGGAAAATGTAAAATATAGAGAGAACAAATCTCCCACACAGGACAGAGGACTCAAAATGGGGTAGCCTTGCTATTTTCTTGATATAATCCATGAGATGGTAAAGGGTGATCATGTGTCCAAACCCCTTAGCATAGGGCGAGGCCCATAGAAGATGTTCAATCAACATTGACTGTTATTTTTACTATTCTTAGAGAAAGGTAGGGACTTCATGAATTTTTTGGTGGCATTTATTGAACTAATCATATCAAATTCATTTTGTCAACTAATAGGTGGTTATTATGAGGGGATTTTTTTTTTTTTTCAGTACTGGGGATGGAACCCAGGGGCATTGTATCTCAGCTACACCACCAGCCATATTTTTTAGTCCTTTTATTTTTTATTTTATTTCATTTTGTTTATTTTATTTGCAGTATTGGGGATGGAACCCAGGGGCATTTATTTTGAAACAGGGTCTCACTAATTTGCAAAGGGCCCCATTAAGTAGCTGAGGCTGTCACAGTGTCTCAGCCTCCCAAATGCTGGCATTACAAGTGTGCACCACCATGCCTGGTTGTCCTTTTATTTCTGAAACAGTCTCTCACTGAGTCGTGAAGTGCCTCACTAAGTAGCTGAGGCTGTCCATGAGCAATCCTCCAGTTTCTGCATCCCGAATGCTGGTATGACAAGTGTGTACCATTATGCCTGGCCAGGGATAAAATATTTGAATGCAGTGGATTCTGATTTTTACATGTTCTCAAATTTGAGTTACTTGTAATACTTTTTGAAAGGTAAATGTTAATGTAGGCTTTTAATAATTTTTAAGTTGGGAAATTACTATTTTTAACAATTGGTTATTATTTGTGATTAAGCTCTAAATGCTAAGAGAATCTTGTAGACCCTGTAAAAAATGAAATCAGTATCTCACTGAATTATCTGTCAGATTTTTATTTTATGCTCACAAATGCAGTTGGAGGACATTGTCAGCCAAACTTTTGGCTATAGGCTTAGCTATCTTTATTTTGATTTGCTGTAATTATTGAGAGTAACTGAAGGGAAAGGACGGTACATTGAGATGGCACAGTGTAAGTTTTCTTGTTGGCATAGGGCTGGCAACATCTTCCTTTCTTCAGAGCATTTATTTCAAAGACTGAAATATTGAAGTCCATATCAGCTTATTGTCAAAAGTAGGCTGAATTAGAACCATTCATGCAACTCTATTTTTCTTTCTTCAAATGCAAACAGTTATGAATGACAATTAAAAGTGATTTAAATCTGCTCTGGGATTGAAAATTGAGTGCAGAATTTTTTTAAAAATTACTATAAAAAAATAAAGCTTTAGCCTGGCATGGTGGCGCACGCTTGTAATCCCCGCACTTGGGAGGCAGAGACAGGAGGATCGTGCTGGTTCAGAGACCGCCTCGCTGGCTTAAGAGACCCTGTTTCGAAATAAAAAATATAAAATAGGTCTGGGAGTGTAGCCCAGAGGTAGAAGGGCTTCCAGGAACCCCAGTGCCACACACACAAAAATAATAATAATAATAAAAATAAAGCTTTAACATGAAGATACCTAGTAGCCTGAGACTGTATATTCATAAAAGTTTTATCAGCCATTTTCATCCATCTTGTATAAAAATGCAAGTACCACTGCCCCCTGCTTCTCTCACTTAAGGAATAAGTAAGGATGTTTTATGGTTTCTTTTCAGAAAAGAGAAGAAATGCCTCTATGGCAGATTTGTGTGTGAGTTAGGGACTCTTCTGTTCTGAAACCTGGCAGTCTCACATACCACAAGGCTGGGTTCTTTGTATCACTCAGACACATTTGAATCTTTTCCAGCTCTTCCCCAGGAGAGCAAAATCTCCCTCTCCCTGCTCCAGGAGTTCCCTAAGGCTGAGGCAGCCATGGCTGTGCTCAGGATTCTTCCAAAGATTCTCTCCCTCTTTTTAATTCTAGAGACATTGGGCGCGGGGTGGGGGGCAGGTTCTTTTAATATACTAAAACAACATTGACTTAAAAATTCAGATTCTAACTGTAGTATCTCTTTGTTTTATGTTTTATTTTTTGGTTACTTTCAGTGGAATTTAAGATACTTAAATATTTCTAATATTTGAATTTTTCTACCAAAACACTAGACCTATTTAAGGATGCAACATGTCAGATTCAACTGGTTTTCAAAGACATTGCCACATTTTCTAAAAAAAACAGAAGATGAACAGCATTAATAGAACTTTTTGGTGATTCAGTCTTTCAAATAAGCATTAGTGATGATACCATGTTGTATGCAAGCAAGTGCTTGTTTAGTCTCACTGTAAGAGCCTTTCAGCAAATAAATCATTTCCTTCTGTATGTATTAACTTCTACACCAGATGCACAATTGTCTTTGTTTAACAAAGAGAAAACTGAGGCCCTAGACATAGAGAAACATGTCCTTGATGACAATCTAGCTACTTGAGGCTACCTGTGCATCTAGGTGCAAGTCTGTGCTTCTTAACCACCACTTTACATTTTTTCTTTGCCACCTCACATGGTAGGTCCCATTAGGCTGAAAAGGCTATTTGTCCTAATGCCATGTGTGTGTGTGTGTGTGTGTGTGTGTGTGTGTGTGTGTGTGTTACTAGGGATTGAACCCAGGGGCATTCTACCTTTGAGCTACATCCCCAGCCCGATTTTATTTATTTGGAAACAGGATCTTGCTAGGTTGATGAGAGTTTCGCTAATTGCTGTGGCTGTCCTTGAATTGTCCTGTCTCAGCCTCCCAAGGACAGGGATTATAGGCATGCACCGCCATGCAGGGCATTCTGTGCATTCTGAGTTACATATGTACATGAATACGTCTCCTTAAATTTTTCTGATACCTTCTACTACTTCTCACCATTTTCTTCCTGCCTTTCAACTTGTTGCCACTCATTGGATTTTGGTAGAGAAATCAATTTAAAAAAGATTAGTAGAGCTGTGTATCATTATTGAGCATAAAGTTTCCAATAAGCTTGGTTTTAGATAAGAGGAAAAAGCAGGATTTTGGAAGGGACCAGGATAAAAAACAGTAATTGCAATAATGGGTTGAGTAACAACTGCCATTTTACATTAGGTATCTCACCCCCTTGCCTCATTTAAAGCCCTCAACAACTCCCCAAGTAGTAATTCTGCTCCCATGATAAATAGAGTAAGAAACTAGGGATCCAGGAGGGTAATCTAAACTAGTAAGCTAAAGTTGGTGCAAGGCTTCCTGACTCCAAGATCCTGGCTTTTCTCATTTTGTTCCTTTGCATTAGGTATTATATATATTACATATAATGTATCGCATTTTTATTATATATTTATTAGCAAATTATTTCAACCTAAATAGACTTTATTGATAACCTAATTACTATGGTGCATTTAGAAGAAAGTTTTGAAGTACAGACGTAGAAAACAAAGTGGTCTAAAGCTTCCTATTAATACTAGAAGAAGAGCTGGGCATGGTGGCACACACTTATAATTCCAGCATTCAGGAGGCTGAGAGTGGAGGACCCTGGTTCATAGACAGCCTCAGCTAATTAGTGAGGCTCTTTGTAACTCAGTGAGACCCTGTTTCAAAATAAAGAATTAAAAAAGAAAGAATAGAAGAGAAAATTGTGGAGGTTTATTAGAAGCATTTGGTGCCATTTGTAATTCTAACAGCAATGAGATGATGAGTTAAGAGTTACATGTGTCTAAAACCCACACAGAAGTCAAGCCATACATCATTGCAAAGAGGCATTGTGCATAAATTAGGGCAAGGAGATTTGAATGACCAGCAATAAATGAAGCTCAGAGACACTCTGGATCCATTGACAAAACCATGACCTTCATGGAAAGAGGTGAGGAAAGATGAGTCCGGAATGGCTTTGAAGATTAGAGTTTACCTGAATGAGAGAAGGAGATCATATGCCTTGAAACGCCAGGTATAAAAGATGGAATAAATTTGGAGAAGGAAGGAGAGTTTTATTTTAAACATCTTGAGTATGATAAGCTTGTGGGACACCCAGGACAGAACGCTCCGACATCTGAGAATGAGGGTCTGAGTTGTGTTTATAGTTCTTAAAGCTTGTACAGATTCTCGATGAGCAATCTGAAGGGCGTTTTTGTTGGTGGACTGTCATGTGTATCAGACATTTTTGGATTGCCTCCCCAGCACCTATTTTCTCTTTTGTCTTTTCTTGAAATTACCCAGGGTTTCCTCTAGAATACAACTGAGGAATTTCTAATGTGCCTGTCATCTTTTGTAGCAGGATAATTGTATTAACTCAGACAACTAGAGCCATACCTCTGTGTCTAAAAGAGAAAGTGACGGCAGGGTAGTGATGTTGCCCTGGGGACATATAACTTTGAGGTTCTGTAAGAAATATAAATAAGTAGACCCAGTCTACAATCTTCTTATATTTAGGGAATGAGCAATACTATTTTTTATTTTATTCTTTGTCCAAATGGTTCCCCCAGTCAGTATTCTAAGTAAGATGCCCTATCAGAGATTAAATGAGGGATTCACAACACATACCTTTAAATCCATGATCTGTTCCTGTTAGGACTAAAAATAATGCCTTACTTAGGACCACAGTGTCAGTGTGTTTAAGAACCTCTTATTTTAGCTCCAAGCATCCTTGTCCTCTCCCAGTGACTGGCAACTTGGTGATATTTCATTTCCTTCTTTCTTTTCAGAGTGATTTAGTTTAAAATTAGCAAATAGGTAAGCAAAAAAAAAAAAAAAAAAGAAGAAAAAGAAAAAAACAAGTGCTTGGAGCCTAATTCTTTAAAATGAGAAATGCCCCTGACCTCAGGGGCTGTCAGATTTATGTCATTAGATGAAAATAATTACCTTAATAATTTTAAGGGCTAATTAGCATTTTATAGTAAACACATTGTTCATGGCACTAAGGGGAGGGGTGACTGTATTTTTTCTACAGAATCATTGCTTTCAAAAGTCAGAGCCCATTTATCTTACTCCAGCAATATGTGCCTCTCACTGACCAAGAAATACCTCTGTGTTGTTTTTTTCCCCCTGAGTCTTAATTGTTCCTAATAAAACTTTCAGAACTTCAAACACTGAAATGCGAACTGGCTTTCACGCCTACTCTGGGCAGTGACAAAAAGCCCCAATACCTGGCCATGTGTTCGTTGCATACTTCATCGTTTCCAGATGCTTCTTTTCTTACTTTCTTTTGCTCTAGTATTTATAGTGGATGTGCAGTTTGATATCACCTCTCTTTGTTTTCTCATGAGTGCAGGAAATTGCCATGACTCTCCCTGTATTGCACTAAGCCCCAGAAGGGCACTTTGACTTCACTTTAGTTTTTGCATGCTCAAAGAAAACTGGGGATAAATCCAAGAAGACATCTGATAAGGATATTGGCTTTCCTCCCAGGGAGCCCCCTTCGGGGGCTTTTATCCGCCCATAGCGCTTTCAGTACCTCCCTTAACCTAGAGTTGCAGCAACTCCGAATCGACAGTCTTGTCAGAACGAATGATCTAAAATAAACATCCACTTGTCTGCCTGCATTTCTAGTCCAGACAGGGAAGCTCTCTGACTGTATCAACTACAAACTGATAGTCCTTGGAAGTACTTGTTCACTGGTTTGACCCAGTGGCTGACACAGAGTAGATATAAGGCCTGAAGTCTAACCTCAAGTGGTTCATGATGTTAGAGTCCAAACAAATAATCAAAGGTCCACCTGTCTTTTTTCTTCTCAGTATCCTTCTCAGTAGTAATAGTGTTCTCACTGAAGTGAAGCCCTTGGAGTCAGGAAGCAGATTATGTTAGGACACCCACAACAGTAGCCATTCTATGTACAGAATCACTAGATGAGGACAACCAATAAAAATCTAAATCCACAGTTTTGGAAGCTAGGCTCACTTTTGATGCTTTCTTCTCTTTTTCGTATACTTTTATTGGTTACTAGTGCATTGTAATTATGCATCATAGTGCAGTGTTGAGTGGTGGGAGTGTGCATGCATCTGAATCCCACTCCCCATTTCCTATACATGTCAATGAGATTGGTATTAATAGATTCATATATGTACATCGTTTTATTTAAACTGTTACCTTTATTACATCTTTATCCCCTCCTCTTCTTCCTGGAAAACCCTTTCATCACTCATTAGAGTCTCTACTTCTTTATCTGAGTTCTCTCTCTTTTTTTAAAATACAACTTTCCTCTAGCTTTCACATAGGAGAGAAAAGATAAAACTGTTCACTTTCTGAGGCTGGTTAAGTTCCCTCAGCTATTTCATGTCCACTAAGACCTGGGTATCTTTGGGATTCATAGTGAAAACTATCATATAATACCAAAACTGTTTAAGCTGGGCATGGTGGTCCGTACCTGTAATCCCAGTACTTGCGGAGCTGACGCGGGAGGATTCTAACTTTGAGAGCAGCTGCAGCAAATTAGCAAAATAAAATAGAGCTTGAAGTGTAGCTCAAAAATAAAATGTCCCTGGGTTCAGTGCCCGGTAACACACACACACACACACACACACACACACACACACACCTACAACTATTGCTTAATGATAAACATTCTTTCTTTGTGGTCCTAAAGAATATTTTAGAATATAGGGTCTTTTTTTTACTTTAATGAAGCTTGATACTGTGAGCCTCTTGAGCAGAAGACAAATATTGCAAAGTTCGTGTATTGAAATTTTTATATTTTAGAACAAGGAATATTTTGTATTTTATATCCAGGAAAACGATGCAGTATTAGGAAAGGACTATTCTATTAATGTTTTCAGTTTGGGTGTCCTTGATAAAGCCATTAAAATTTCAATGCAATGATTCCCTAGCAAAAACTTTAAGGAAGAATAATAATGCTTTGAGAATACTGGAATTATATGTACCTAATATGAATTAAGCAGAAATTACTTGATTATTAGGCATAGCTGATGAATTAAAATAGCCAGTTGGCATAGAAGAAATCCATTCTTTTGCAATTATCTTAACTGATTATCTGTGGTCCATGTATACTATCTGAATCGCTATCATTTTTACATAATAATTCAAGGGTACAGATAGCCTAAACTTCTACAATTTATATAATAAAAGTAAAATATAATTGCGTGTTTTATCTTTAAATTTTAATTTCATATCTTATTTATCTAGGTATTTCACAAAGTTTTTAATACTGAGAGAAAATTGCTGAGAGAAGAGAAAAAAATGGGGCCCCATTCAATTTGTCACGAGAGCTTCTGAAATTACCACATGTTTTTTTTTCAGACTATTTGCAGTATATATTCTATTCCTAGTACATAGCCCTGAATGGCTCATATTAATTTTACCTGAGTGTGGTAATTTCCCTAAAATATATCCCAAGTCACACCTAAGCTGAAGTGCCAAATACCAGTCCTTTAGAACTTTAAGGAAAAAGAAAAATCCCAGCAGAACTGTTTTTCTCCTTATTTACCTGCTATTTTTGTCATATTTGATCTAATTCAGAGCTTTTACTAAAGACAATAAGGACAATCATCAGTTGTAGTAACTGATTTGACTGGACCACTGGGTGCCCAGACCGTTGGTCAAACATTGTTCTGGATGCATCTGTGAAGGTATTTCTGGATGAGATTAACATTTGAATCAGTAGAATGAGTTGTGCAGATTGCTTTCCTTAATACAGACATCAGACAGTCTGTTGAAGGCCTGAATAGACCTAATAAAAAGGGTGGGTAAAGAGGAATTCACTTTCTCTACTTGTCGTGGACCTATTCTCCTGCCAGTGGTCATGGACTTAGATTGAATTTGTACCACCAGCTCTCCTGGGGCTTTAACTGGATGACTATAAATCTCAGGACATCTTAGACTTGGACACACACACACACACACACACACACACACACACACACAATATTTCCCTATTAGTCTTTCATTTCTGAAGTGCCATGACAAATACTTGGGCTAAACAAAGTCACATCATTTGAAAACAAAGATATTTCATAAACCTACTGTGTTAAAATTAAATTTTGAATCCTCATACAATGTGTTTGATTTGATCCTGGTAGAATGCATCAATAGTAAGTGAGCAATCTGCTATTCTGTGTTTCAGTCTTTCCTGATATAAACAGAGCCCCGTTGGCCCTTGAAAAAGTCTATTTAGAAAGTAAGTGGGTGAGTGGTCGAATATGCAGATTCCTGGAGTGAATAATAATACAGACCCAGTTAGTAATTTCTTCATTCAAGATTTAGACCAGTAACATAAAAGCAAGAAAAAAGAAATACTGGAGCACCTGTGATAAAGTGCTCAAGAAAGCAATGGAGGTAGGAATTCTTGATCGTGGTTTGGCAATATCCATTCTTGCTTTATTTACTTAGAAAAAGTATCTGCATATCTTCATACTTGTTAGAAATTAAAAAAACAAAAAGCCGGGTGTGGTGGTGCACCCTTGTAATCCCCAAACTTGGGAGGCGGAGACAGGAGGATCGCGCAGGTTCAAAGCCAGCCATGCTGGCTTAAGAGACCCTGTTTCTAAATAAAAAAGTACAAAAATAGGTCTGGGAGTGTAGCCTGGAAGTAGAAGGGTTTCTAGGAACCTAAGTACCACCAAAAAAAAAAAAAAAAAAAAAAAAAAAAAAATATATATATATATATATATATATATATATATATATATATATATCAATTTGAGTTTACTTGAATTCAAGAAAATAAACATATACAGGTAAAGTAGTCACCAAGGAATCATGGATGATGATAAGTCAAAATTTAATTGGGATTGGACTTTTGGGAATAAATACATGAATGCAGGCTTAGAGGCTGGCTGATTATGATGCTCTGTGTATTTGAAGAAACTAGAGGCAATATAAAATTAGCAGAAATCTTTGTGGTCAGTTCTACTATTTTAAAACCTATTACAGCAAATTTGCAAACACACATTGCCATCAAGTAAAAGTTCAATGAGACTCATCAGAAAGAAATAATGTCTTGACAGTTCTTCTCTAAATTCTCTAATGCTTTCTATAGGAATATATAACCCTCCTAAGAAATACAGATAAAGTAGTTGTGTAACTAAATGGAAAAAGCATATATTTTAAGTAATCAACATATTATTAGGAATTTTAAATCTTAATAACTAAATTTTAGCCAGGTGTGGTAGCACACGCCTGTAATCCCAGTACTTGGAAGGGCGAGGAAGGAGGACTTCAGGTTTGAGGCCAGCATCTGCCACTTATCAAGACCCTGTTTCAAAACATAAAAATAAAGGGCTGGGGATATAGCTCGGAGGTAGAATAGCTTGGAGGTGGAATGCCCCTGGGTTTAATCCCCAGTACAAAAAAAAATTAAATCTAAATCATTAAACTAATGATCTTAATCAACTGAATAAAACTTAAGCAAGTCTAATGTAAAGAAGGACGGATGTCAAAGGGGGATGCAGTTGGGCACTTACTATTTTTAAAAACAAGACGAGCCTTGGACAGTGTAGAAATTGTGGACAAATGGAAGTAGCAGAACAGCTGTTCTAGTTTCCTAATATTATGAGAAGTGAGGGTAAACTTCAGGACAGTGCCTGCAATATGGCATATGGTTAATACAGTTTTGTTGAATGAATGACTAGTATTTACTAGGAAGGAAGGATAAGGAAAGGCTTCCCAGATTGGTGACATTTGAGTTGTTTTTAAAGATAAAGAAACCATTGACTCGGTGGATGGGAGGCGGTATGCGGAAACATTCCAGGCAAAGAATAGCACATATAAAATTATGGAAGAATGAATAACTTTGCTTACTACTCACTGAGCTATGAGAAGATTGTGAAGTAGAAGGAATGGGGAGTAGACGTGGCAAAAACGATTGTTTAGGACTGTAATCATGATCATATCTCTCTTTCCACCAAAACCTAGGGTACTCTGTATAGCTCTCCCCAACAAGAGAGGAAAAGAAGGCAGCCAGCCATTCCAAATGCAGCAGAAATTTTGTAGGGTTCATGGAAACCTGAACCTTCTAGGATTGGATTCAGAACCATAGGAAATGTTTTCTTAGTTACAAGGAATAAAGACAGAGCTTTATAAACACCAATGAAGACCTTTTATTTCAACTATGAACTATCATTAACCAGTGAAATTTTCTAAATATTATTGGACACTGTTAAATACGGTTCTCATGTTTTGATTTGCTCAGTCCAGTATGAAGAACAATACACAAGTATCCTCTAATGAGATTATTATGGTTAGATGAAAAATTTCTCCTGAAAAGCTCATGTCTTAATGTTCAGAGCTGGTAAACTGAGTAATGAAAGCTATACTCTCATCAGTAGAAAAATCCATCGTGATGGGTACACCATATTCTAAGTGGTAACCTAAGACTGGGGTGTGGCTAGAGAAGGTGAGACTGGGCTCAGGAATTGTGCTTTTTGTCTTTGAATCCCCTGGGTTCTTGCTCTTTCTCTCTTTCTTATATCCAGCCATCAAGATGTAAGAGCAGAGCCCTTTCTTCCTCTTTCTTTTTGATTCATACAGCTATACCCTGAGCTCCACAGAAACTGGCTTCACATGGACTGAACCTCAAATCTCCAAAAACTGTGAGCAAACTTTCTTCTTCTACATCGTGTGGTTAATTGTTGTAGATTATAGTGGTAAAAATGTTGATTGAGACAAGAGTCACATTACTTAGCTTATCTAGTAGTGATTGAAATTTGTTATAGATACAAAATGTCCAGTAAAGAGCACATTTGTCAACATTTAGGATTGATATTGTTGGGTCATGAGGGTTGTAATACCAGAAGTGGATATATCTATTGTAATCAATTTTCTGGGTGGTACCTGGTAGGTCAATAAGGTGTATCTGGAGTAGATGACCCTTGTGGGTGCAGCCTTAGCTTCCTCTACCAAGCTTCCAGCCTTCGTGATGTAAATCACACAGCCCATGTGCTTTCCATTTCCCTCCCACCACAATGCTTTAAAATTTGTGGTCCCCAACTTCACATGGACTGAGCCTATAACTGTAAGAAATAAGTCTTCTTTCCTCTAAGTTATATGGTCAGACATTTAGATTATGGTTGCAAGAATGCTGGTGGATATAGAATTAGTAAATTATATGATATTTATCCCACACTATGAGTTCAGTCATTTTCAGTGAATCTATAATTTTCACTGTCTTTATAAAAGCCCACACTAAATGATGCCCCTCAGAATTGCTAAAGATGCCTAAGTTCAGTGGGCAAAGTTGACACAAAATAAGATAAATGGTTGTGCTCAGAGTGTATAAACCAGGAAAGTAGCAGCCTTTGCAAAATGCATAAAACACATGTCTTATGGTTGTTCTTGCTTCATGTAGACACATCCCCGGTGACCTAGATGTGAATCTACAAGTATATAATTAAGTCTTTAACAGACAATTTAACAGGGCAAAATAGTTAGGTCCACAAGACTCTAAAAACTCTGAAAGTATTTAGAAATAGTTTAAATAGAAACATTTGCATATATTTAAAAAAGGATAGGTCAAGCTGGGCATGGTAATGCTCCACTGTAATCCCAGTATTTGGAAGACTAAGAAGGATTGCAGCTTTGAGGACATCCTCAATAATTGTGAAACTCTCAAAAACCTAGAGTGACTCTGTTTAAAATAAAAATAAAAATAAAAAAATAAAAATAAAAAAATAAAAATAAGGCTGAGAGTGTATCAGAGACGTAGAATGCCTTTGAATTCAATACTCAGTACCTCAGAAAAGAAGTGGGGTAGGTAGATAATTTAGTGTAAAATCCTAGTTTATCTCTTTTTACTATTTGAAAAACATGGGTACAGTATAAAATGTTCATCTCCAATGAGAAATGAAATTATTTCAATTTTTTTGATTTTATGCAAGTATGCTTCTTTATATACTTTATATATGCTGATAATTTGAATTACAGTGTTCCTTCAAAAAACTAGACCTAAGTAAAGTTTTATAGTTTATTCATTAGATGTAAAAGTCACTACAGGAATTTCCCTCAATTTGGAACATACCATATTCTTGGAGAAGTTTGTTGGTAGATATTATTATAGATATAAATATATATATTTGTAGATATAAAGCAAATCCCTATTCTCTATTCTCGGGGAATGTTGACAATAAAGTAGATCAACCGCAATGCTTTGCACTGAGGTGTTACAAATTATGTTAAAAAGTAGAGATTAAGTGTATGACTTGATAAAGAACCCTCCCATCCCAATACACACACACACACACACACACACACACACACTCTAAATTTGAAAACAGTACTATATGCCTGAAAATTTTGATTTGATGCAGATAGAATCAGACTCGGAGAGTAGAACACACCTTTTCTTGTCACTTCATCATAGAGAAATAGTGAAAGGAAATTCAGGGTTTAGGAAAACTGTATTGGCAGATTTGTTCTCTGACTGTTTTGGCCCTGTGTCAGATCAGTGCATTGCCCCAGTTTGAAAACATGGTTTCCATTCAGGAGAATGGCTGTGTGGGGAAAAGGATAATCCTCCTGGGTAATAGAGTAAGGCCAGAAGTTGGCCTTGAATTGGACCAACTTCCTTCACATCTAATAGAGACTCAGTTGGTCTCAGATGCAAGGCAAAGAGGTGGGTTGTGATCTCCTGGAAATGGGTGGTCCGAGCTTTTCAGGTTTGAAGTCATAGGCTTTCAAGTAGCTGTGCTAGTATTAGTTGTCATCATTAAGCCTTCATTAAAGATTTGGTTTCATCTGTACTTTGGGAAATGAAGATAAACCTCTTGTGATGGGAAGAGTATCCAGAGTGGTCCACAAGTCAAAGTCAGTGGGTGTCAAGAGTTGTTGCCATGGAGAGCAGACCTGGTCAGTGCAGTGCTGCAGGAAGTCAGGGTTGGGACAGATGTCTCTATGGAACTTACTAGGGAACTCTGAAGGGCATGCCAAAACTTGGAAGCATCTGATGAGGGCTAATTTTTACAGTTATGTTAAGTGATCTCCTGCAAAATAACCAAGAGATCTAAAACAAAACAAAAATATATTAGTAATGTGTGGGTTTCATGCACAATAAAAGTCACTCCTATTGGCAAGAACTAAAATTACATAAAATATGACAACAAAGTCAAACACTAAAGCAGAAAACTCAAAGTGAGCTGGAGGGGAAGGAGAATGATGAAGACAGAGTAAACCCTGCCTTAGAATTATATTATTATCCACAAGAAGTTGTGGATGAGGTAGACTTGGTCATAGGATTATCATAGAGAGAGCTGAGAACATACAATTTGATTTGTTGGAAGATAAAATCAGGGGCCTGAAAACTTGTTTCCCTGTGAAGAGACAGATAATAAATGCTCTGGCTTTGTGGACTATTTGGTCTTGGTCACGACTACTCAACTCTGTATTTATAGCACAAAAGCAGCTAGAGAGTTCATAAATAAACAAACATAATTGTGTTCCAATAAAACCCTATAGTTGCTGGAATTTGAATTACATAGTTTTTTGTTTTGTTATTCTTTAATTTTCTTTTTTAAAACATTTTTATTTATTGGTACATTATAATTATACCTCATGAGGTACATGACAGTAGAGGCATGCATGCACATATTACTCCTTTTTAATGTCACAGATTATTATTTTGCTTTTTTTTACCAACCATTTAAAAATGCAAAAAAAAATTTTAAGTTTCTTGTCATACAAAAGCAAGCAGTGGATTAGAGTTTTCTAACTTACAGTCTAAATTAGAAGTTCTTATTGAGGTCAGTAATGACCCATTCAAAGAATTTCAGAAATCTGGGGTAACATTTTTTTTGCCTTGAAATATAGTCCTTTTTGAAAACTCACATGTTGAGATAGATGCTAATTTTACTATAAAATATCTTCCTTTTATTTATAATGTATTATCCAGTTAGAAGTAAGTTGATCATTCTCATGGACTACCCTCCCAAAAGATGCTTTAGCAAGAGTGTTCTGTCAGTCACTAAGCCAAAGATGAGAAGGAGGAAAAGGGAAGGGAATGGGGCGGGAATTGGGGACCTGCTAAATGACTGATGTGTGTATGTATGCCTCTACCATCTTGTATGTCATTAAGATGTATGACAACAATGCATCAATAAAATATATACTTTACATATTTATATATCATATATATTTATATTTCTGGTGATATATATGTGTGTATATATATATATATATATATATATATATATATATATATATATATTCACCAGAAAAAAAGTGTGTTCTATGTAATAAAGAAAAATAATATATAAGAAAATGAAATCATGAGGAAAAGAAATCCTGAGAAATTCCTAAAGGACTAAGAAAGATGAATGAAACTTTGTGGTATAATACCCATTGTTTCAAATGTTAGAATGAGGTAATGTCTTCGACTAAAATATTGTTCTTAAAGTCAGAACATTTCTGAATAACTGAGGTATTTACAGGTCAAAATCTTCTACTAGAAACATCTATAAGAGAGGATGACTTGCAGGAGTGTGTATTCCTGTATTGTGATAAAACATGGGAGACCAATTACAAATTATAGGCCAATAATCATATTTGTCACAAATTTAGCTGTAGGATACAAAAAATCATTATTTTCTAATGCCTAATTAGCTACTTTTCTTTCAACTACTTATTATCCTTTCTTGAGACCAAACCTCTGGGTAGCTGACAGTTATTACATAGGGAAATAGGGCATGGCAATAGGGCAATAGGGCAATAGGGCATGTAATATATATAATATATATATTACAGTATTTGGAATGGAACCCAGGGGCATTCTACCTCCAAGCTTCACCCCCAGCCCTATTTTTTATTCTTTATTTTGAAACAGAGTCTTACTGAGTTGCAAATGGCCTCAATAAGTAGCTGAGGCTGTCTGTGAACCCAGATCATCTTAGCCTCTCAAATTCTGGGATTATAGTGTAAGACACCACGCCCAGTGGGGATGAATATTTTTGGAAAGAAAATATCTCATTTTTCTCCTTAGTTATTTTAAATTTTTTCACCTTATATCTTAGGCAATGCATATATTTATACCCTTGTGTATAAATGGATTACAAAACATGTGTGACCTCATTTTCTTGAATACAGCCTCCTCAATTCAGTAAATGCCATCTTCCAATAATATGGATAACAATTTCAAAGAGGATTAGAGGAATGATTCACTATATAAGATCCATTTGAAGATAAAATTCAAGACGAGTATCATTTTATTCATGGGTTACTTTTTTTAGTAGGAAACAAAAAACAAAAAACAAGTCAACCAGCACTAATGAAGAAATATTATCCTGTAGCTCAATCTCATGAGTCTCAATGCAAAAACTTCTGATTAATGAGAAGTATGAGGATGCAATAGGTTAATTGCAGGTTACTAATTTCTCCACCACCCTCCTTTTTCAAATCTACAAGACACATATGTGAGAGCAGACTATCTCTTTTTAAAATTAATTCTTCATTGGCATGTTATAATTATACACAATAGCAAGATTCATTGTGATATATTCGTATATGCAAATAACATAATGTGATCAATTTTATTCCCAAGTCTCTCATTTTACAGAATATTTCTTGTTCTTAAAATTCATTCTTAGCCAGGTATGGTGGTGCACACTTGTAATCATAGTACTTGAGAAGCTGAGACAAGAGGATTGCAGGTTGGTGGCCAGCATCAGCAATTTGTGAGGCTTCTGCTACTTACTGAGACTTGTTTCAAAGTAAAGAACAAAATAGGGATGGGGGTATAGCTCAGAGGTATAATGCCTCTGGGTTCAATTCCCAGTACCAAAAAAGCAAAATAAAAAAATCATTTTTAAACTTATCTGTGATCACAGTCCTGTTAACAAAGAGGTATATTAAAGGGGATACTTTGCTGTTCAATAAAATGGATTTTATTACTATCAATAACTACTTCAGGGGCTACTTGCCTTTTCTAAATTATTAGAGTTTGAGAAAATTCCAGTTATTTTAAAAGAATGTCCTGATTATGGGTTTCAGCTTAAAAGTTGATCTGTCATTGAATAGTCATATTTTTCAAAGATTATACTTTTGATGTCAATATGCTATTGGAAGAGCCAATAATGTGAAGAAAAAGTCCATCCTGGAACTTTGTCACCTTTGATCAAGAAGCTTTCAATTATGCAAGATGAGTAAGTTCTAGATATCTGATATATAGCAATGTGTTTGTAGTTAAAAATACTGTACTATGTATGCAAGATTTGGTAAGGCAGAATTTAAGTAATCTCATCACTCCAAAACCAACCAACCAACCAACCAACCAACCAACCAACCAACCAACCAAACAACCAACCAAACAACCAACCAACCAACCAACGAACCTCAAAAGAAAAAGAAAATAAGAAATATCAACCATGTGAGTCAATAGATATGTAAATTAATTTGATTGTGGAGATGTGTGATTTCAAAATCTATATGTACATATGTCAAAATATGAAGATGTAGCTGTGTATACCCAGCACAGAATTGTAATCCCAGTACTTGGGAGGCTGAGACAAGAGGATCACAGGTTTGCCACCAGCCTCAACTACTTAGTGAGGCCCACCACAACTTAGTGAGACCCTATTTCAAAATAAAGAATAAAAATAGGGCTGGGGGTATAGCTCAGAATTAGAATGACCCTGAGTTCAATCCCTAGTACCCTCCCCCCCAAGTCTAAAAGCACCAATGAAAGCAGAGATCCTTGGTGATAAAGATCCACAATTAAATGATAACTTTTGGGAGTGGAAATTTAAACAGGGTGTTATGATGTGGCTTTACTGTCCTCCAAAGCTCATGTGTTAGGCAGTGCAGTTATGTTGGGAGCTGGGGCATGGCTGAGGTACTATGTCTGTCCTTAGCCCCCTCTTCTTCCTCTCACTCTGCTTTCTGGTCCATATTAAGTGAGAGAAGTTTTCCCTCCCCAATCATACCTTGAATCTTGTGGTTCCTGCCTTGGAGTTAGCTAATCATGGGCTGAACTCTTAAATCATGAGCCTCAAATAAACCTTTCTTCCTCCAAGTTGTGCTTGTCTGGTATTTTGGTCACAGTGACACAAAAGTAGACTAAAACACAACACTAATCTTGGATACATCAAACAACCTCTCTGTGCCTAAGACACTGCTTAAAACTATGAGGCTCAGTAGAGACAGCCATAGTATTCAAACTATATGTCTTTGCCTCTCGAATGCTGGGATTACAAGCGTGTGCCACCACGCCTGGCCCTCAAGCTGGATACTTTTTTAAGAGAATACTTAATTTAAACATACATTATGCCTAAAATTATATACTCCTACTAAAGTGCAATCTGAAATTAAAAATACTCCCACTAAAGTGCAGTCTGAAATTAAGAAGATTAGGAATCCATACAGTATATTTTCTTTGGGCTCAGCGAAGCATCATGGAACAGAATGTGGGCCTTTTAGTCAGAGAAACCTGAGTTCATTTTCTATTCCTGCACCTACAAGTAATCTTGTATGCTAATCTTGGATACATCAAACAACCTCTCTGTGCCTTACTGTCCACATTTTAAAATGTTCCCTCCCTGTCTGGCAACATCATCTGAAAGCAGTGAACTGCATAGTCAGTGGTGCTGCTTCTCTTTTTCCTCTTGTACTTTCCAAGGTCCTAAGAACTAATTATATTAATTATATCTTATGGTTTACTTTCAGTACATCATTATTTATTAGAAATTCTGTGCTGGGTATGGTGCCGTAAATCTGTGATCCCAGTACTAAGGAGGCTGAGACAGGAGGATCTCAGGTTCAAGGCCAGGCTCAACACCTTAACCAGACCCTGTTTCAAAATAAAAAAATAATAAAAGGGCTGGAGTTGTAATCTCTAGAACAGAGAGAGAGAGAGAGAGAGAGAGAGAGAGAGAGAGAGAGAGAGAGATTGAGATTGAGATTAGGTTCTTAGATTGCTATTGGTGAGACAAAACACTTTTGTAAGACCAAAAGAATGGGAAAACATGATTTACAGAATCTTCAGCTTATTTGGAACTTTTTTCTTTAAAAAAATGAGTTTGTATTTTATTTTTTCTCAGGATGACTCTAACTGAACTTTGTATCTTGGTTATACATTTAGTCTCCTTTAAAAATTTTGAGAAAATGTCTTTACCACAAGAATGTTTTTCAAAAGTAATGTTTATTAAGTACTGTACTTATACTTTTATGCAATGAGTTGCTAATTTGTGGGACATGATATGTAATATTAACAACATACATTTTCCCATCACCATTGAGTTTTTAGATGCAATTATACTAACATAAAATAAAGAAGTCTTCTAGGAATGTTATGTTCATACACAATTATTTAATCACTTAAAATTCCCTCCATATAAATATAATATTACAAGCTGGGCATAGAGGCTTTAATCCAAGTTCTTAGGGAGGCTGAGACAAGAGGATCCTAGGTTGGAGTCCAGCCTCAGCAACTTAGGAGACCCTGTGTCAAAATAATAAATAAAATAGAATTGGAGGTTGTATCTTAGAGGTAGAATGCCCTTGGGTTCAGTCTTTAGTAATACACACACAGGCATAGCTGCATGTAAATATATATGCAACTATATATTTACATAAATATTTTATATGTAGATTATTAGATAGATATAGATACAGATATATAATCTATGTTGTTGTTGTTATTATTATTATTATTATTATTATTATTATTATTTGGTGTACTGGGGTTCCTGGAAGCCCTTCTATCTCCAGGCTACACTCCCAGACTTACTTTATATTTTTTTATTTATTTGGAAACAGGGTCTCTTAAGCCAGCGAGGCTGACTAAGAACCTGAGCGATCCTCCTGTCTCCGCCTCCCAAGCGCCGGGATTACAAGCATGCGCCACCACGCACGGCTATCTTTGTTATTTTTAAAGATACCTATTTAACCCTAAAACACATGTTGACCTTCACCATGTTGCCTAACCATTTCACTGAAACAGCCCTTCTCATAGTCTCAGCAATATCTAATATATCTGAAGCATCAACATATAGCAAAAACACTAGATTTCTTATTACTTGAAGTTTAAAAAAAAGAAAAAGAGTCTTTTAGGCGGAATTTTGGCCTATTCCAAGATGACCATGTTCTAATACATAGAACCTGTGAAAATACTATGTAGCAAAGGGGCAAATGACATAGCTGAAGAGGTTAAGCTTGCTTGCCTACCAGCTTTAATGTAGAATATTAACCTGATTATCCAACCTGACCAGTGTAATCATATAGATCATGGTATTGGTTGAATTCTATTTTCTCAAAAATCCTTATGTCGAAGTCCTAACTCCCAGTTCCTCAGAACCTGACTGTATTTGGAAACAGGGTCTTTGCAGAGCTAAACAAGTTTACACAAGGTCATTATAGTGAGCCCTAATCGAAAATGACTGGTGTCCTCATGAAAGAGGACATTTGAAGACAAACACAGAGAGAAAATTATGTGAAGACACAGGCAGACCCTTATCTACAAGAGAGAGATGTGGAACAGATCCTTCCTCCACAGCCCTCCGCAGAAACAACTGGACAACAACTGGACCAGAGATGTCTAATCTCCACAACTGTGGGACAGTTGTGTTTGTTGGGTGAGGCACCTACCTAACTAGTGGTAATTGTTAGGTAGCCCTAAGAAACTAACATAGGTAATTCCGATGAAGAGGAGGAAGACAGCAGAGTCACAGAAGGGTTCAGTGTAAGAACTTGACTGGCCATCATAGACTTTGAAAGTAGAAGGGGTCTTTAGCCAAGGAATGCCTCTAGAAACTGGGAAAGGCAAAAAAAAAAGTTATTCTCTCATATAACCAAAGGAATAAAATTCTACTGAAACCTTAGTTTTCATCCGGTAAGACCCATTTTTTAATTCTGAACTGTAGATCTGTAAGAAAATAAGGTAGCATTGCTTTAAACTAATAAAACTGCAACGTGTTACAGCAGCCAAGAAAGTTTAGACAGTGAGCAAGTTTAATTTCTTTTAGTAGGAAATCTGATTTCCTTAGGATCCTGCTTGGCTTCCTTTTGTTCTGGTTTTATCTCTTTGGGGTTCAAAGCTTTTAGGCTCTCCCTCATTTTCCCTGTCTGCTATTGTAGAGAACATGTAAAACATTTTTTAAAGGAACTTGGTGTGCTTCTTCTCTTCTGCCTTTCTTAAGAATCACAAACTCTTTTAGGATGTTCCCTTGCTCTACATAAGAGGAAATGTTTTAAAAATGTGCACTTTTTCTAAAAAGGCCAGATAAGTCCTTTATGCAAAGGCTCACAATAGGCCCATTTTCTTAGTCCTGTCTGAAATTACTTTCCAATCCAGATGTCCCTCTTAAGTCACACCACAGATGGCCATGAGTATAGGAGGAATTATCAGTTGATTTTACCTGTTTGAGTCCTAATGTATTCATTTTATCATCCCATAAGCCTCATCTGCAATTCCACGGTTTTTCAGAGTAATTTAGCATCACATTAAGTAACAGTTAATAGATGACCTTTAGGCATGAATACATGCACACAAAAAGAGATTTCTTTTATACTACTTCTATGTTGTTTCACTATTGGAAATAAAATTGATATAAAGAATTATGAAAAGTTGATGTGTGTGGTAGGAGAGACAGCATTATGTCTTCAGGCAGCTTGAATATTTTTCTAATTTGTACAATGAGTGATTTTAAATTATAGTTCAGATGTCTAGAATCTGAGATGTGGATTACTCATCCATTAATATCTTATCAAAAATTAAGAAATACAAATTCTATTGCTTCTAGAACTTTTAACAATTGCTGTTCTTTTTAAAAAAAATACCTTAATACTGGTTATAAAAACATAAACATGTATGAAATTGCCCAATTCTTAATGTAGATGCTAGAGAAATGATGTCAAATTCATAAACCAAATATCAATTTAAATTTTCTTAACTATGTAATTGTGTACTTGAATAAAGTCTGAGGAAATTTAAAGTGGTCAAAAGAGAGCCATATGGGAAGCAGAATCCCTTTCCTTCTAACCTTAAAAAACACACTCAGTATTTGCAGGGCTTACCACAAATACTGTCTACACTAATGATGTTGGTTAGATTCCTTGCTTTATACCAAATGGCAGAATGTGAGTTTATTTTTCTCTGGCCCCTGACATTTACCCAAGAAATGAATAATGTGTAGAATAAGAAAATCCAGGAAGCCAGCTTTAGAATCAAATATGATTAGAAAGCTTAGTATTATAGATTAATTGATAAAGATCTCTCAATAGTCCATATTCACAAATAATCATAATGAGGTTCAAATTAGATAATGAAAACCAAAGAGGCTTAAAGTGTGCAATGCTATAAGTAGAGTTATTTTTTAAATTGTAGCCAAAAATCCTGGAACTTCTACCCCAAAGTTTTACTTATGCATTTTAAAATAGTTTAGAACTATGAAACATGCACACCTACAAAATCCACTTTTAATTTGTTATTTTGTTATTGAAGATGTGGGACACCAGGACATGGCCTAATGTTGTTTCACATTGAAATGTGACCTGTACTGTTTCAGTAGCTTACCAGTCTGTAGAATACATAAAATCTAGAGAAACCTTACCTGTTAAGGGACTCAATTTCCAGGAACTAGTGAACCTACTATAACTAACAGGAGTTTTTTAAAATTGGAAAAGAGAAGATTTCAACTGTACGGTCAGCAATCTCATCTCGAGGATACATAATTTAGAAACTGAAATGAACTAAAAGAGGGGGCTGGTCTGAGTTGCCAGGGCTGACTTCACACACACCTTTCATTAACATTCCTGTCTGGACTCACTGGACATAGTTTGCTCCTGGGATTCTCTCTGGAAACCCATTACCCTGCCGAGGCATCTGAGATGAGAGTATGACTGTCTGGTATCTCAGCAGATTAAAATAGCTAAAGCTACAAAACTTGAAGTTGGAATTTTAAAACACTCAGCATCCGGAACTATTTAACACAGAGGCAAATGGTCCTATGATCCACAGTGGGATCGGACAGAATCACTGTGTTTTAGTATAACTCAATAGTGGGTCCTCATAATGATGTCTTTGATTCCTCGTTGAGAGAAGGACACAAAAAGAAGGGACATAGTTCTTGCTTCTGAGAATGCAACCTCAGGCCTATTGTGATGGCCCACAGATGCTGAAAGAAGTAATTTATCTATAGTGAGTTTAATGCCATAAAGAGGAGAGATAATGTTGTAGAAGCACAAGTTTTCCTGCTGAGAAAATGAGATTTTTGCTGGGTGTGGTGGTAAACACCTATAATCCCAGTACTTGGGAGTCTGAGCCATAAGGTTTGAGGACTGCAGGCTTGAGGACAGCCTCAGCAGCATGATGACATCCTCAACAACCTAATGAAACCCTGTTTCAAAATAAAAAAGATTAAAAGGGCCAAGGGTGTAGCTTGGAGGTAGAATACCCCAGGTTCAATCCCTAATACTCCATAAATAAATGAAAGAAGGAAGGAAGGAAGGGAGGGAGGAAGAAGGAAGGACAGAGGGAGGGGAGGAGGGAGAAAGAAGGGGAAAAGAATGTGGGATTTCTATCATAATTAAAATAAGAATAATTTTAGATAATATAAACTGTCAACTCCAACTCTAGCTTAGCTATTTATCTATTTGTTTATTTGTTTGTTTGTTTTGTGGTATTGGGGATGGAACCCACGGGCATTCTACTTCCAAGCTACACCCCCCAGCCCTATTTTTTATTTTTTATTTTGATATAGGGTCTCACTAAGTTTCAAAGGGCTTCACTATGTAGCTGAGGCTATCCAAGAACCACAACCCTCCTGTCTCAGCCTCCCAAATGCTGAGATTGTAAGTGTGTGCCACCATGCCACCACACCAGGCTCCTGCTTAACTATTTAGAATAACTCATTCCTCGAACATTTTTGTAGCTGGGGCTTTATTGTGCTATTTCTATAATACTTAACTTGTTATGGATATAAATTAATTTTAAGTATTTTTACTTAATTTTAAGTAATTTAATTAATTTAAAGTAATTTTAAAGGTGGTCATTTTGCAAGTTGGGCTGCAGATTCAGCTACAAGACATTCTAACCCCATTCTATCTTAGCAGTTCTAATGGCATTGCAGCAAGGAGAGGAGCTTTACCAATACTGTCTTTTCCTCCTATCTTCTATTTTTATACAATATAAAGATAACCACCAGGGAGGATCATCCATCTCATTTCATTTCGGTCATGAAGTTATACACTACAGAAGGCTGTTTTTCCACCAACTTAGATGTGATAAGAGTCTATTACTACCATTGGGTGGGATGAATTCCCTGACTCTTGCTTTAAGTAAGATAACATAAAATTTTATAGACCTTTCTCATAAATCCACAATAAGTCATTATTCTGTTTGTCATACAGAGTACATACCCAGAAAATAAAAATCATCTTAAGCTATACAAATATTCAGGATTGACACTCTTTTGTCCAAAAGAGAAAAATAATATTTCAAAATTACCAAAGCATCCCTTTTCATTTGCTAATGAAAATAATACTGGAGCTGGGCTTTTTGGTGCACACCTGTAATCCTAGTACTTTGGAGGCTGAGAAGGGAATATTGCAGGTTTGGGGCCAGTATCCGCAATTTAGCAAGACTCTGTTTCAAAATGAAAAATAGAAAGGACTGGAGGTATAGCTCAGAGGTAGAATGACCTTGGGTTCAATTCCTATTACAGCTACTGCTACCGCTGCTACTACTACTAGAAGAAACACTTCTATAGATAGAAGAATTTTATTTATTTATTTATTTATTTATTTGTTTGTTTATTTATTTATTTATTGCGGTACTGGTGGGCAGTATTTTTTTTTTTTTCAGTCTTGGTGGCAGACGCTTGTAATCCCAGTACTTGGGAGGCTGAGACAGGAGAATCCAGGTTCATGGCCAGCCTCAGCTACTTAGTGTGGTCCCCCACAACTTAGTGAGATCCTGTTTTAAAATAAAGAATAAAAAATAGGGCTGGGGGTGTAGCTCGGAGGTAGAATACCCCTGGGTTCTATCCCCAGGACTGCAATGTTTCTATTTGTATTTTTATGAGTGCTCTTATTTATTCTTTAAGATTTTAGTTCCTACCATTGAGATCCTTCTTTTCCCTTGACTATAAATTAGCTGTCATGGACAGGATGCTTTTACACTATGTTTGTTACATGATTACTTGATTTAGAGTAGAATTCCTTACTAAAACAATTCTTGGGTGCTATAAGAAGTGCCCTGCTTGGTACCAAGATTTGCAACAAGGGCTTCTCTCAGAAAGCTCCACAGCATCACGCCTCACTGTATATTATTCCAGTACTGCTTATTCTCATGCCAAATGGCTCTTCAGATACCTTAAATGTGTTTTTTTAACCATCCTAACTAGACTGTCATTTGCCGAATAATCAAGCCAAATGTCTCCTTTTTATTTTCTTTATATATCAAGCACAGACCTTGACATGTTATTGGCACAGGACACACATATTAAATTTTCATAACGGGTGCCTCTGTGGCCCTTAATTTCTGCCCCTTGGGTCATGATGGTGGTAAGACCAAGACACAAAGTTTCTCTAGGGCCTTTGCATCTTCATGTCTCTTGGACCAAAGACATCGTTGCTGTGAAGTTGGTCAACTATGCTCTGTTCATAGTCCTTGTTCATCATTGCTGGTGGGGGCTGATATTTTTGAGAAACTTTGAATAAAACAATTATAGTTGCATATGCATATTGATATATATTCAAGCAAAGACCGATTCAACGATGCCTACTGTAATTACTTTACCCAAAATTACTGTTTTCTTTGCTCTCGTGCTATTCTTCCTCTTCTTTTCATCTCCCTAGTGCTTACCACTGCCTGGCATAAGGTTTCGTTTACGTACCTTTCTATTGATTATCTATATGTCCTCATTAGAATGTAAGCTAGCTGCAAGAGGGCTGGGAGTTTTGTTTGCTCGTATCCTCAGCACCAAGGAAAGTCCTTGGTATACAGTAGACACTCTATAAGTGTATCCTGAGTAAATTAGTGGACGAGTGAGAGTAGGCAAGTGGAAAAGACCCTGGGCTGGGAGGCTTAGCATCTGTGTGATCCTGGCTCTGTCAATAAACAGTGTTTATATTGTCAGGTCTGTTTCTCCATCTGTATAATGCAAGAAGGGAAGTATTTGAGTTACTGGTGCATAGAAAATAGTTTTTGAACGCTACATGGAAAAATGTAAATGTATTTACTCCTATGTTATCTTATTTTCTTAAATCTTCTATAATTTGATTTTCTGAGTTATGAATGGTTAAGAAAATATCCTTTCTTGGAGTAAGGTTTATTTCTGGGCTCTGCTTTCAGGTCTGCTTCACTGCTGTGTGACCTGGGGTGACTCACTCACCCACCCTGGGGAAGAATATCTTCTATGAAATGGAGATAAATAATTAGTATGGCTGCTGTAAGACCCAAAGAATATTTGAAAAGAGAAAGCACAATGTAACTGCCAATTAATATTAAATTACTATCATCATGGGTCTGTGGAAAGCCGAGAGGATTGTCTTAGATCGGGGATTTTCCAGTCATCTGTGGTGATGGGCTGGCTGGCTTTATTTTCTAATCTATTATGTTCTGATGCTTTTATAAAATACAATAAAAACGACTTTCTGAAAGATGGAATAAAAAAATAAAAAAATGAGCCTCAATTGTAAATTTAGTTGTACATTCAGTAGAGAAAATAGTTCCCTCTCAAATTGTTATAAGCATTGTTAAACACTCTCAGCTTCTGAACTTAGCTAGCCTTGGACAGGTACTGGCCAGCACTTAGGTGACCTGTGATGACTGGTCTCTTCTACTACTGAAACCAACAAATGACAGAGTAGAGAGGTGCATTGTGGGTCCTTGTGCACGTATGCAGGTGGGCACGCGAGTGTGTATGTCTGTATGTAGTACTGGATATTGAACTCAGGGGAATTCTACCTCTGAGTTGCCATATTTCATGTATTTATTTATTTATTTATTTATTTATTTATTTATTTATTTTTGTGATAGTAGGGGTGGAACCCATGTGCAATGTATCTCTGGGCTACACCCCCAGCCTATTTTTTATTCTTTATTTTAAAACAGGCCTCACTGAGTTGCAAAGCACCTCACTAAGTATCTGAAGCTGGCCTCAAGCTGTGGTCCTCCTTGTCTCAACCTCCCAAGTGCTAGGTTTACAAGTGTGCGCCACTACAGCTGGTGTCATGTTGTATTTAGAAACAGGGTCTCACTAAGTTACTGAGGGCCTTTCTAAGTTGCTGAGTCTGGCCTCAAACCCATGATTCTCCTGTCTCAGCCTCCCACGTAAAAAGATTACAGGTGTGATTCACCATGGTCAGCTAGATGCATTTGTAAACATGGTTCTGTACTTAGCTTAAAAGTTGCAATTTTTCACTTATGTACAATTTCAAAAGGCTGGATGACTTAGAGAGATGATAAATTTCACAAACAGAAAATCAAGTAAATTGAACAGCTAATGATCACAAAAGAAAAGTACTATAAATCATCTAGAAACACAATTTGTCCTCCTGTCTTAGCATTCATTTCCACCTGCAGAACTGACAGTGAAGGAGCTCCTTAGATATGAGTGTAGGGGATGTTTTTGAGCTCACCTTTCACCTCTTTTCTTTTGCTCTGTTACCATGCTGATAACCACAGAGAGAAGGAACCCCAAAGCAGGGTGTAGGTTTTCCTTTTGAAAAATCATTAAAATACTTGTATTTATCATACGGGGCTGGTTAAAGATGTTCAGAGAAACAGTCTCCCTGAATGATGATCCAATTAATTTTCTGCATACAGGATATGGTCCTAAGTCTTCAGACTGAGATTTTAAATGCACGTTTGCTTCAAAATATGGAAGTATAAATCACAGTAGATTCAACATTGTTAACAACGGTATGGCAAGCTTATAATTTCCATAAATTGCAACTAAGGCAGTAAGAGAACATGTTAAGTATGAAAGACATATATGAATGCTTTCTCTCCCAGCCCTATGACCAGAGAAGTTGAACATGGGTGGGGTGCTTCCTGTTCTTTGATATTTGCCAGCCTTCCTTGACATTCACCTTTTCTTTCCCTTAGGATGTTCCCATGTTAGTCACCAGGTGAACTGTTGTTCTTCGTCAGTGTCATCCACCCTGTGAGGTCTGACCCCATGACTGAAGTAGGACATGCTGAGCTTTAGTCTCTGGGTGCTTGGCACAGCCGCTGCTCTGTGAATCTAAGCTCTACCCTTTCCACACCTCTTGCCAATGCCCTCCATACACTAACCACTGAGGTACTGGACCCCATCACTCCAGAGACTGTGGGTTCTTCTACAGCAGAGCTTCCTCCAATTTGATTCCCTTCTTAAATATTGAATAAAACGTGTCATTCATTCATATATCCATTAACCATCCATTCATCCATCCATCCATCCATCCATCCATCCATTCTTCCATCCAGTCATACATCCATTTCCCCATTTTGTCTACTTAAATAATCGGGGCAAGTCAGGTGTGGTGGCACCTACCTGTAATCCCAGTACATGGAAGGCTGAGACAGGAAGATAGAAGGTTCACTGGCAGCCTTAGCAAATTAGCAAGACTCTCGGCAACTTAGTGAGATTCTGTTTCAAAACAATAACAACAAAAGAGCAGGAGAGTATAGCTTAAAGGTACAATGCCTCTGGATTTAATCCTCGTACCCTCCCCACAAAAAAAATTTGGTGCACCTGTTCTTAAAGTGTAAGCTACGGGGCATCCACAGCACTGAGCGCTCCCAATTTTCACATCCCACCTGTTGCTTATTCAATAGGATCTTACTTCAGCACTACATTTATTTCCACTCTAGCCAGATCATCCAGATTCTCCACCCTTATCTGGTGAAATTAGAGTGGATGTAAAATAATTGCCTTTTGACTAGTTCTCTGGCTATTCCTCCACACACTGTGACAACTGTCTTGTCCTCAGGTTTTTTGGTAATGACATTCAGCAATTGAGTAGAAGAGCTTCTTCAGTTCAGGGGATGGCTTCCATGTTTCTCATCACTGTGCACAGGGATGAAACTGAGGGCAAAAAGCAGGAACCCAGTGCTCATTGTAGAGTAAGGGCTGCCAGAGAAATAGCGTAATGGTAGATGGCAAGTGGTCTCCTCTGACTAAGACCTAGCCAGGAAGATCAATTTTGGGAAACGAGTATGAAATACCATTGTTTTCATACATGTTTAACTATTCCCAATATATCCAAGTGCTCTCATTTCTTAAAGTGAATTTTCCAGGATGGGTCAATTGGATACCTTTCTTATCAATGTACCAATCCTCAGGCTTCTTGAGATGGACATACATTAGCTTAGCACTATTTTTTACTTCTACTTTACTCAGACAATCCACACTTCCCAGCCTTGGTAAGTGAAGTTCAAGTGAAAAGAAAAATGAAATCTTAGAGAATTGGTCATAAAAAGTTCTCATTTATGCCTTAGGAGGGTAAGGGAAAAATATTTCTAAGCTGAACATTTTTTTCTTTCTTTTCTTTAAAAAATTTTTTTTCTGTTCCTCTTAGCTCTGTCCCTGCTTTGAGACAAATGAATATAAAGAGAAAAAATTTACACAGAAAAAAATTTTTAAGAAGATTTAAAAATAATAAATGTTAAATCTTTGAGATAAGGAAATCGAGTCTCTACATAATGCCCTGCAAAATGCATTATGGGAGATTCAAAAGAAATGAATGGAACAAGGCACACCAAAGTCACTTACATCTACCAAGTCTGAACTGGGAACAAAACTCAGGCAGTAAAAAAGTATTTGCATAACAAGATTTAGAGATTCATCTGATTGTAGAATGAGAAAATTTAATATTTAAATTGTTTCTTTCTGGAAGGTTTCTAGGGATGTTTGGGAGAAATTATTTAATGTGTGCTCTTGGGTTTTAAATAGGAAAAGGGCTTGGGGTCACTTCTGAATAACAGCCCCTAGAAAAAGTCATTCAGATATTGTGAGACAATGTTCATTGCACAAATATTTAGAATTAATTAAAAGCAAAGGCTTATTATAAATGACAGGGGAACCAAAAATCCACAGCATATACCAAGGCATTTGAAATCACGTCCTCAAATACATTTATGACCTTAAGAATTTTATGTTTATAAAAGCCAACTGAGAAATATGGGACTTTAGGAAAACATGAAATGCAATTCAAAAATTCGAACAGAATTAAGCAGCATTACTTTGTACTGAGTTCAAAGACAGGAAAGAATGGGGTGGAGAGAAGGGCTGGTAGTTCAGGGTAGACCAGAGACACTGGATGTAGCTGGGAAACACCTGAAGCCTCGGGATTATTAAGTCGTATTCTAGCAGGGTGTACATGCAAGTGACAAGATTCCTCACATAGCAAGAAATGCTGAGAAGAAACTAAAGTAACAACAATAACAACAGAAACAAAACCAAGTTGATGACTTGCAAGCAAGGTGGGTAACTATTGGCCAGAGGGATCGGAAAAGGCTGCCTGGAGGAGTTGACATTCTCTGCAGAGATCTGAATGCAGAGCAGGCATGAACGATGTGGTAATACATTTGAAAAGTTGCAGGCAGAGGAAACAAGTGCTAGAATAAAGACAAGGAAGGTGTCTATGCTACACAAAGAAGCTAAGATGCCAGACCACAAAAAAGGGAGGGAAGAGATGAGAACATTAGTTTCAGAAGGGTTCAGTTGAGTGGCAGCTGCTTATCCTGTTCCTCCTGCTTTTTCTGTACAGAATCCTGAGTTTGTGTGTAGAAGTAACATACTCAGCTTAAAAAACAAACAAGAGCCAACACTTGTTTTTGTTGTGTTATAATAGCCTTGTGACATATTGATCTGGCCAATGAGATAGAGACTACGGGCTGAACATTCTAGAAAAACAATTATTTTCCTGATTTAAAAAAAAAAAAGATTCATCTGACATACAGTGCTCTCATTCTTTACTTTTTCTCTTTCTTGCCTGGAATAGTGACACAGGATATGGAGATAAAGCAGCTCTTTTGTAATGGAGAGGACAAAGGCCACATGATAAGAGAGAATTTGGTTTCTGAATGACTGTTGAACAGCTGTACTAGCAGCCGTTGCCAATCTCTCTCTGTTATAGGAGAAAAAAGTAAAACTTTTGTTTTAGGGTAATGACTTTAAATCTTTTTCTTGTATGGTTTTATGGTGTCTAAGCTAGTATGGATTGGTTTTTGCTCCATACAGCATAAAGTGTAAGAGGTCAAAGGCCTGATGATGAAGTCTACTTTCATGGCAAACATTTTTGCACTTTATTCTAATTGCCACAGGAAGCTGTTAAAGGGTTTTAAGAAAAATACTGATATAATGTAGTTTATTCTTGCATAGCGTGCTGGTTGCTATGTAAATTAGACAGCAAAGAGGCAAGATAGAAGCAGAGAGAACAGTTAGAAGACTATTGCAAGACATGGAATTATTCCTTCCCATTTTTACTACTGATATTTTGGTGTAGTGAAGGCTTCAAAAATTAGATGTTACTACAGTACTATTTGATGAGTGTTTGGACAAGTCCCTACGTGTCTGGTACTGCAGAAGTAGGAGTCATTCTTCGAAGCAAATACTTCCAGGCCCTTGTCAGCAATACAGGGATAGTTGGGCATTTTCTTTTGGCTTACAGATGTGGAAATGACTAGAGAGTTAATTAGTGGTTATGGACTCTCTTTCCTTGCCATTTTTAATCTCCCTCCACCCCCTTCTTGTTTCCTTTCCTAGGGGTCATTAGAACTTCAACTAGAGCCCTGGCCAAACTAATGTAAGGCCACCTGCCTTACAGATCATTGTAATGAAGAGCTAGAGACTTAGAAAATTGATTGAGTTGGGTTTGTTAACAGCCTGTGAATTGCTATTAGCTTGGGAATTAAAATAAGGACCAGAGGAAAAAAAATAACATGTAGTCACTTACCAAATTATAAATATAGTAAATTGTTTATCCTTCTCTATCTAGGCTACAGAGCAAAATTAGTATCTAGACACTGTGATTTTCATTTTAGTATACTATTAAGGGCCAATAGAAGTAAGATTTTGTTGAAATAATATTTCATTTAAATATAGATGTTCAATCTAGGTATGGTGGCACGCACCTGTAATTTCAGTACTTAGGAGGGTGAGAAAAGAGGTTTGTAGGTTCAAGGCCAGCTTCATCAACTTACAGTGAGGCCTTCTACAACCTAGTGAGAACTTGTTTCAAAATATAGTAGGGCTAGGACTGTAGCTCAAAGGTAGAATGCCACTGGTCAATCCTCAGCACCACAAATATATGTATGGTGTGTGTGTGCGTGTGTGTGTGTGTGTGTGTGTGTGTGTGTGTGTTGTGTATTTATATATGTATGTATATGTCCAATTGCAAAATAAATGAAAAGATAAGCTATGTGAGAATAACATTAAAAAAGAAGAAATAAATGAGATGATACCATCTAGTGTCCCAAAATGTCCTAATAGTATTAAAGATGGATTTTATGTGCTAGCTATATATTGTACAAATTAAAATATGTCAATTTCCAAAGAATTAATTACAATAGAGAACTATATTTTAATGGATATGAGAAGACTTAAGTGTTTCCCCCTGAACTTATACCTCATACTACAGAATTTTAAATGTGGAGGATTCTTGGGTTCAAGTCCAGTGGTGTAGGCTTTGAGGGGTGTCCCTTGACTCTTTTCAGATTTTCCTAAGCACCAAAGAATGTATCTTGAACAACAAGAAAATAAGTGGTGAGATTAAGAGGAACCCAAACCAGAACTGGGCACAATGGCACATGCTTGTAATCTGAGTCGTTGGGAGGCTGAAACAGGAGGATTACAGGTTCAAGGCCAATCTCAGCCACTTAGAGAGACTTTCAGAAACTTAGCAAGACTCTGTTTCAAAATAATAAAAAAAAAAGAAGGCCTGGAAGTGTAGCTTGGAGGTGTAATGTTCCTGGGTTCAATTCCCAATACCAAAGGTGAGGGTGGGGAGAGAGAAAGAGAAAGGATCAAGAGAAAGAAAGAGAGATCAAGAGAGTAGGAGAGAGAGAGATAAACAAAATTACAGAGATAATTAGAAATGGAGCCCAAATCTGGTCGCTTTGCCCTGGTTTCAGTTTAATATTATTTCATCTATTCCGTTTTATGTTATGACCTTTATCTGACTTTTTACTACATTAATTGATGGGATATTTTTGTCCAGGTCTATTAATATTTTTTACATAAAATCCATAAAAATCAACTTCCACATAAATCGCCTTTCTTTTTTAAACTATTTTGTAAGCTGGCCATGCTACTTCTTCATTTTTTTTCAGCCCCTACATTGTTTTTGTCTTTATTTATTTAGGCTTATCAGAGCCAATGGTCTATGTTTTAGAGTTGTTATGAAGACTTTATAGCCTGCTATCACCTGTCACTTGTCTCCAAATAGATGCTCACAAAGAGAGCAATGTATGTTGATAATTTTCTTAAGAAAAATTAGCTACATGTATTATTTCCTTATGTTTGCATCATCAAATATAGCTACAAGTAACTGTTAGCCTCTTCTGTACAGGCAGGTTTGTATGAACCTTTAGTATTACCATAGGAAAGATTGTATATTAAAATGTATAAATTAATTTATTCTGCTCAAAGTTTCCTAGTATGTATTTATTTCTATTTGTATTTTGATTTCTTCTTGTTCTGAAAAACAAAAACAAAAACTGCTGTGTTGGTTTAAAAAAAATCTGTGTTGCTAGCAAATCTGAGAAGAGTAAGAGGATTTCTCCTGATAGCTTTATGAGTAAGTGGAGTAATATGGTGTGAAATGAGGTCAAATGTAGTCCATGCATTAACAGATTACTGAGTAATAGATCATTCCTAATCTGAGGGGATGTCCCCAGTGATCAGTGTCCAGGTATGATCTTTTCAGGCTATTGTGCCATCCAGGCTGAGCATCCTTGCATGGTCCCAGTTAATGCCTATACCATTCTTACAATATTCTCCATCACAATAAAAACTGTTCCAGTTTAGATAAGGAATTATGTGTTCACCCTATTTATAGGCATTTTTCAACAACTGTGACATAACGAAAAATAAAGATATTGATAAGCTGGACAGATGGAATAATATTGAAAATATCAATAGTCTTTAGGGTTTATTTATTTTTATTTATTTATTTTTTGTGTGGTACTAGGGGTGGAACCCAGCAGCTTTCTACCTCTGGGATACACTCCCAGACCTATTTTATACTTTATTTGGAAACAGGGTCTCACTAAGTTGCTGAGAGCCTCAGTAAGTAGCTGAGGCTGGCTTCGAACCTGTGCGATCCTCCTGTCTCAGCCTCCCAAGCACGGGGATTACAAGCGTGCGCCACCACGCCCGGCAGTCTTTAGGGTTTAATGGAAGGGGATTACCTTAAGATTCTCAAAACTAAGTATACCATGAGATATACTTATATGAGATATATTATTATAAGTTGAACTGTACATTCAGAAGATCTGGGGGTTTTAATATAGTCTAAGGCTTGCATGATATTTGCAAGAGTGTAATGAAGCCAATCATGAGAAGGAAGGCAGTGTTGGTACGGATGGAGCAGTGGAATAGTGTCTGGGCTGGCACTCTTCAGTGCAGTCATGGAAAGTTTTCTCTCTGTGTGGACTAGTTTTGTAGTTACTAGCCAGGAATCAGTATGGTGCACTGGAAATGGTGCAGGTGAGACCCACAAACTGGCTTATTTGTACTTACCTTTCAGTAATGTAAGTTACCCCTGAAGAGCCACATGTAGTTAGTAACTACTGTATTGGGCAGCATAGGTGGAGATTAAGAAAGATGTTGGGGTTGGAAAGTGGAGTTGGCAAACTGGGGAATGGTGGATGCAGGGCATCTGAAGGAACATGTAACTTAACAAAATCTTAACAAATATTAAAATATGTGCAAAGCACTGTGGTAGACACATGGAATTCAAAAAAAGGAAGGATGCCTGAGCAATTACAGATGCTATCATTTCCTAGAGACAGCAAACAGAAATACCTGTACATAGATCATGGATAGTGGTTTTACATTACAAAACCCATTTTATGAGAATCAGGGTAAAGGAGAAGTAAGTACCAGCTAATGAATTTGAGGAGGCTTGGTGGAATAGCTAGCCCTTGCAGGGTAGTCACATTTAGAGGCATTGGAAATAGCCTTTGTCTTAGAAGACGCTTAGGGTCAGACAAATACAACAAAGGAAAGGCTTTGTATCTTTCTATGTAATGCAAGGTAGTTATTTGAAATATAGATGATAAGAAGCTATTGATATACAAAACAAAAAACTTTGGGGTTTGTTCTTTAGACAAAATTAGCAAATGTTTCTAATTTGGAAATTGTTATATCCGACCTATATTTTTTGTCAGAGCACCTATCATAGAAGGGAGAGAGTAACTGTTGCCAGGAAACCCTGAAATGGGAACCAGGCCCTGCACCTGAAGGTACCAGAGAGAGGGATAATTGGGAGACCAGGTTAGCTTTCTTGATATGTCTGAAAAATTGTAACAAAAGGAATGAGGGTTGTTCTGTGTACCCGTATAAGGTTGCAATAGAGCTGCAAATATATGCAGACCTATTTGGACCAATAAACTAAGCGTTTTCTTAATAATGAGAGCTTTGAAAAATGGAACAGAAAATTTGTAAAAGAGTGAGTAAGCCGGGCATGGTGGCATACGCTTGTAATCCCCGCGCTTAGGAGGCAGAGACAGGAGGATCGTGCAGGTTCGAAGCCAGCCGTGTGCGCTGGCTTAGGAGACCCTGTTTCCAAATAAAAATGTAAAAATAGGTCTGGGAGAGTAGCCCGGAGGTAGAATGGCTTCCAGGAACCCCAGTACCACACACACACAAAAAAGAGTGAGTTAACCCTTGGTCACCTAAGGTTTTGGTTATTAAGATGTTTCAGGAAAGAGTCCACTGGCTTTCAGATTTTGAGATTTTTAGCCGGGCATGGTGGTGCACGCTTGTAATCCCAGCATTTGAGAAGCTGAGACAGGAGGATCGCGGTTTGCTGACAGCCTCAGCTACTTATTGAGGACCTTGGCAACTCAGTGAGACCCTGTTTCAAAATAAAGAATAAAAAATATGAATGGGGGTGTAGCTCAGAGGTAGAATGCCCCTGGGTTCCATCCCCAGTTTGGCAAATACATACATACATCAGATAGGTAGGTAGGTAGGTAGGTAGATAGATAGATAGATAGATAGATAGATAGATAGATAGATAGATAAATAGATAGATTCCAAGGATTGGCAGAAAATGGAAAGGGAGGAGTTAGAAACATTAACTTTTAATTTTGCCAATTGAGAATATTAAACCCCTCCCCTCCGCTCTGCCTAAATGATCATCTATCATTATCACCATTTAAGAGTAGTTATTTCAATACTCCCCACTATAAGGCAGGGAGGAGATAGTTTTGAAATAAAGAATGGTTCTTTCCAAAGAAAAAATAGTGGTCAACCTGATTTTACCCTACACCTTTCCCCCTAGTGCCCCCATAATGTGAGCTTGCATCTCTGAGAACTTCAATCTCCCTCTTTTCTTCTGGGGCCTGGGCACACTAAGAAGCAATGCCATTTAAGTTGAAATATTAGTTAGCATTTATTTGACTCTGACAGGCAGCTTATGTAGCCTAACAATTAAGGTAATTATTATATGTGAAACTTAAATTGGGAACAGCATCATCACTTGGAACAGTATTATGATAAGTCCCCGGAAACCTGACAGAATAGTTGCAGAAATGAGCTGGTGGTCCAGGTTTGGAATCCTGTAATAATTAGTACAACAAATGTAATTTACAAAGCCTCCAGAAATAATAAAAAGTGAGCAAAACCAGCCACAGATAGTCATCACAAAGGGCAAGACTTTCCATTTCTTTATTATCATTAATCATGGAGCTTCAGTGATGCATATTTTATCACAGGACTCTTGCCATATGTGATCTGAAGTTTCTGCGTGTATCCTCAGGGACCACGATTACTGATATAGATAATCAAGAATTCCTTTTATGTTCCATTCAAGGGCCGCCACCGCTCAGATTGAAATTAGCATCTTTTACAATGAAATACCAGTTGCTGTCACAAAAGGACATGACAGCCTGAGCAAGATGCAGGTTTATCCAGTTATTCTTCCTGTCTTCAGTCCATTAGGGCTTATTAAGATGTGGAATGTAAACTCCTGAATGAGGAAACAGGGAGTTTTTGCACAGTGATTATCATTTGAATACAGGCAGCCAGAAACCATTCTCCAGGGAAGGGCCTGGAAGTAATGAAGGTCAAAGATCAGAAACATCATTTTATTAAGCATTGCCTTAAAACTCTCCCAACTGTGTCTAATGAGATAGCTTTCTTTCTTTCTCTTCCTTCCTTCCTTCCTTCCTTCCTTCCTTCCTTCCTTCCTTCCTTCCTTTTCCTTCCTTCCTTCCTCCCTCCTTCTCTCCCTCCCTCACTTCTTTTCTTCCTCTCTTTCTCTCTTTCTCTTTCTTTCCTTCTTTCCTTCCTTTCTTTCTTCTCATCATTTGTAAACATCAACTTTGTAGAACCATTTGAAAAAAGTTTGGCAACTGTGACTCCACATGGCTTGAGGATCTACCATGTGAAGGGAGCGATGCTGCGTATTTCCACCTGTTGCCTTATGACACAGTTGTGTGTTATCAATCTTGTGACATAAGTAACAGGAAGATATCATTTAAACAAAGACATCAAGGCACTTGGCCAAAGTCTTTACTTGTACACAGACTTAGGCATACTAAAGGTATTACTTTTTAGAAATATCCTCTGACTATTTAAAAGACCTTTGTGAAAAAAACTAAATTTTGCAGTTGTTTTTGGTGGTGGGAGATAGCATAGAGTGAAAAATACACACAGTTCCTATTTTCTTCTTGTAACATCTGTGGCCACCATTTATTCTGTGTTTCTTGTGTGTTAGGCAAGGTGCAAAATGCTTTCCAAAGATAATCAGATCTAATTCCTTGGAGAGCAACATTATCCCTCTCACCTTTCAAATGACTGAACTTGCTTAGAGAGATTAAATAAGTTATCCAGGAATTTAAGTAATTTGCTCAGGGGGAGGCAGAAATAGTGATTTAAATCCAGCCAGACTGCAACAGCTGTGTGCCGAACCCCTATTCAGTACTTCAAGAGCCTCATCAAATTGGGGAAATGACACCCACATCCACAGAAAATAAGATGGCTCACAGCAGGGGTTCTCAATGTGTAGTCCTGGGATGGCAGTATCCATACCCGTATCATCTGATTCCTGAGACAGTATACTTAACCATTACACAGTCAGTTCTATGCACTTTCTATTTTCTTTTTATCTACTTTACATTTTATTTTTGTTTAAAATGCAACTATTTACAATGACTTGGTGTACTCACTCCCATTGTATCCAGTGCCATCAAACCAGAAGAATTCACGTTAAGTGTCAAGGTACTCTTGCTAGTGAAGAAAAAGGTTCTGAGCTGTGTCAGAGACTGAAGGATGCTCGTGAGTCCCCTTCCCTGGCACACAGGACGGGCACACTTACCAGCCTCTGTGGCTTTTAAGTTAGTGTCCTATGGCAGGAGTCTGACCAATAAAAGTCCTTCTCATTACTAACTTTAGCACATTCTGAAAGATCTTCTGTACTTCCTGTCTTTGTTCTTCTTTGACTTCAAAGAAAGATCTCCCCACTAGAGAAGGTAGATCCCACAAGGTGGAAGCAGCTCATGTTTCTGGGTCAACTCTTCAAGGAAAATCCCTCACAGAGACATCACTGCATTTGTACCATGTTGTGAGCAAGCAATAAACTACTCTTAAGACATGAAGATTCGGTTTGTTTGTTATAGCAGCTAACACTTATTACCTGAATGTGATGGGAATTTCCAGCCCAGCCTACTGTACGACAATGGTTTTGAACCTCTCTTTTTCTGTTTACAATATATAGACTTCAGTCATCACAAATGGGTCCTGTAGGTCCAGGATGGAATCTCACTCTGGTTCACCCTCCATCTGCATAATTACCTGGACATATCAACTCAAGATCCCTGAGTCTCTAGTGTTAGAACCCAGGGGATTATTGAAGAGGATACAGTCTCATTAGATTGTTAAATATCTTGCTAAAAGAAGGAAAGTAAACTCTCAGAGACCAGCAATGATTTTATGAAAAAAATTTAAACCTAAGCAATGAGGGCCAAAATATAAAAAAGTAAAATGGGGAGAAGGACATACATTATTTGGATATTGCTGCAGAATAGACAGCAGTAAACATTACTAAGCAATGCAAAATGCAGTGGTCACCAAAGCAGTACAGAGGTAAAGACAGAGAAAGGACAATGTATTTTAGTTCAAGAACAATGACATCAGAACTGGGTGTGGTGGTACACACCTAGAATCCCAGGACTTGGGAGGCTAAGACAGAAGGACTGAATATTTGAGGCCAGCCTCAACAACTTAGCGAGACCCTTAGCAACTTAGCAAAACACTGTTTCAAATAAAAAGGGCTGGAGGTGTAGCTCTGAGCTAGAATGCCCCTGGGTTTGATACCCAATACCAAAACCAAAAAATGACACAGATACTTTAGTCAACTACTCTGTAACTGCTGGGAAAGTCGTTTATAGTTTCCCAGAGGATTCAAACCAACATGCAGTGATCCATTATTGTTTTGACCAATCTAATTATAACTAATACATTAACCAATAAACTTTATTGGTTAAAATACTCCCTTTGCCTCGATTCTTGAGCTACCCATTTAAGTCTTCAGCTCATATTAGTTTGAGTAAATATACACCCAATTATGTTGTGAGAAGCTGCAACATAGAACGATCAAAACATTCAACTTTGATACTGCTTGACCTTCTTTTCTTCTGTCATGAATGTGGCAATGTAGGACTCCCCAGACTCCTGGCCTAAAGTGAGATGTTGGTGCATTTGGGTTTTCAGTCTTGGGTTGGCTTGAACAAAGATGTTCTAATTATCAGGTCAGAAATGTTAGGTGTGAAATCTGTAGATATCCATGAAAAAAAAAAACGATCATCACTGTACCGTGTAGGAGTGGATCTTTAAAAAGCACATGCTAACAACTGTGAAAAGGGCATACTTCTTTTCATGGCAAAACCAGAATGGAGTTACTATGGAATCTGTAGGAAATATTCATTACAAACTTGAATTTCTTCTAAGTTAGCCTGTTTCCCAGATATCACACATTCATACATTGCAACCTGGGAAGAAATATTCAGAGAATAACTGCTCTAGTTTCAACTTGTAAATGAGCATTTGAGACTGCTAAAAAGTAAGTGTAGTTTTCTAGTTTTTCCTGTAAAAGCATCCATCTCTAGGGCCTAAATCCACCTGTTCGTTTTGGATTTGGGTTGGGTTTCCTAGGAGGAGCAGATGGTGAAAGTTAAACAGAAGATTTTTTAGCTGGTAGGGCACAGAGAATACAGATTTGCCAAAATGCCATTATGTTGCCTGGAATTCAGAAATGAAGACTGTGGCTAGTTGTTCTGGTAATTCCAATGTTTCCAACAGCCACTCAGCAAGTGACTAATTAAAAAGAGTGTGCATCTCAGCCCCTGTAGTCTTCAATCTTAAAAGCATAGCCCACATGCTGTGGAAAAATAAATTTACTTCCCCTAGCGAATCATAAAGCTACACCTAGATTCCAAAGAGCAAAAAGCAAAAGGAGATATTCAGATTCTTAAAAGGCTGATCATCCTGCATTACTGCCCACTCCACTTTCCATTCCTTCTTTCAGCTCTAGGTAAGCTCTTTTTAAAAAATATGCTTTTATTGGTACATTGTAATTACACATCATAGTGAGCTTCAGAGTGATAATAACATACACGCACATAGCACTTGGTGTTTTTATGTCCAGACCCTTCTCCTTTTCCCCTTCCCCATATATGGTAGTGATAATTTCACATATAGACAGCTCACTATTGGACTGTTTCTTACCTCAAGCATCCTTTACCCTCCTCTTATTCCTCCCCAGTCTCCTTCAGCTATTCTACTGGTCTCTCTGTTCACTTAAGTCCTTTTTGTTTACTATTTTCATTCTAGCTTCCACATAGGAGAGAACACATAGGACCCGTGACTTTCTGAGACTGGTTCATCTCACTTAGCATAATATTCTCCAGTTCCATCCATTGTCCTGCAAATGACATAATTGTGCCCTTCTGTATGGCTGAGTACAATTCCAGTGTGTGTGTGTGTGTGGGTGTGTGTGTGGGTGTGTGGTGTGTGTGTGTGTGTGTGTGGGTGTGTGTGTGGGTGTGTGGTGTGTGTGGGTGTGTGTGTGGGTGTTTGGGTGTGTGTGTGTGTGTGTGTGGGTATGTGTGGGTGTGTGTGTGTGTGTGTGTGTGTGTGGGTGTTTGGGTGTGTGTGTGTGTGTGTGTGGGTGTTTGGGTGTGTGTGGTGTGTGTGTGTGTGTGTGTGTGTGGGTATGTGTGGGTGTGGGTGTGTGTGTGTGTGGGTGTGTGTGTGTGTGTGTGTGTGTGTGGGTGTGTGGTGTGTGTGTGGGTGTGCAGTATATGTACACATTTCATTTTTGTTATACCATCATCTCTTGCCACTCTCCTTCCACCCTGGTGGCAGCTCCTCCCTGAAGCAGGTGACAGTCTGCCTTTCTCATCTTTTTGTAGTTCTGTCGCTCTGATAATGAAATGGCTGACCAGAGTCCCTAGACCAGACCATTCCCAGTGCTGAATTGGCAGGGCAGAATGCTTTGGGGGTGTGGTGAAGCATAGGCCATTGGCATCCATGTGCCCTCACCATTCTGGGGGGAACTCTGAGCCATGAAAAAGAGTCCATTCCCTTCTTTGAAGAAGGCAGCAACTCAGATGTAGGGAGAGAAAATATGTACTAGAGAAAGAACTATCACTGATGGATATACCATCAAACATCTCATACATGTGCAATTTACTGTAAAGAAGAGCATCCATCTGTAAGGGGTGGGGCAGAGAAATCTATGGCTATGGGTTGGAGGTTCCATTCATAAAGAAAAATTTTGAAATATTTTTTCGAAGAGATGAGAGATAGTTTTATGGAAATATAGCCTCCTCAAGAAATGGGACTCATGTGAACAACCTGTGGCAGAAACAATTCCAAAGAGTGGAAAGAGTAAGGAAAGTGACTTGTTTGGCAAAGAAGGTCCATGTTTTCACTTAAAATGTTGAGACCTCAAATAGCCCAACAGACTTAAGAAATACAATGTGAAATCAGTCACAATCAAAAGAAGGGTTGTGGGTATACCTGCAAAAACATGAAATAATTCAAGTGAAACTAATGTTTGCAAAGACAATGTTCTGTACACCCAGGAGATAACTTTATTTCTATGATCATCAAATAATACAACTACTTTTGAATTCCTCAACTGCAGGAGAACACTGGAGGGGAGCAGTTGATCGTAATGGGCCCAGGCTACATCATGAATTTTGAGAAAACATTAGTAACATGTCCATCTGAAAAGGGAAGAGTATTGTCTATGAATTTTTCAATCTCTAAAGAGCTACATATAGTTTCTGCTTCTAACTTAAATGGAGAAAACTCTAGGCTAAATTATCCTGAAGGAGGCTATGGAAGGAGAAGGTAGAGATGAGATAAGGTATAATGTGACTGCTACAAGGAAAAATCATTTCAAGTTTATTGACAGTACCTCATCTCCTTAATTATAGCTTTGTTGACAGTTATTCACTTTTGCATGTGTGGAATTCTTTTCAAACAATACATATTCCAATTTGCCAAGGAACCAGAGAAACATTTAACAAGAGGTGATTTTCTTGTTTTTGAGAGTGGTAAACTGGGGACAGTTAGACCTGGGCTGTGCCATCAACATTTGTCACAGGGACAGAATCTTCCTTAGTGAACCCTCCCAACACCTCTTCCAGTCCCTTACTCACAGACACACAGATACAAAAAATCACAGGAACAGAAATCAAAAGTAGCAATACAAGCAAAGGACCACCACAGGGTTCTCCACACTCAGCAGAAGGTAAAAACAACTCTCGGCATCCCAAATAGACCAGTAGGTGGTGCTGCAAAGAGAGAAGGGGGGAAACTAGAGCAACTTCAAGTGTGGGCACCTATACTTGACTTATAAGACATCTTCCTTTTTTTTTTTTTTAATGTTTTTCTTGGTACAGGAGGCTGATTCCAGGGACTTCCTACCTCTGAGCTATATCCTCAGCCCTGTTTTATTTATTATTTTACAACAGGGTCTTGCTAAGTTGCTGATGTTGGGTTGAACCTGACATCTTCCTGTCTCATTACTGGGATTACAGGCATGGGCCAACATGCCTGGCTGAGACCTCCTTATCATTTAGAAAGATGAATCAATTGATCCTGGGTTTAGTGATACTCAGTTCAAACACCAAAAGCACTTCCCCAGTCAACTTTAAATTCTTTTAAATCATTGACAGTTTCATGTAATTGTGACGTCTTTTCTCTCAATTAGTGTAGATAATGATTATTGAGTTAAACTATGCAATTAACCTCATAGCTACCTAGATTTCCTTTCCTGGCCAAACCACAAAGAGCATAGTGTGTATCAAACTTGCATTTTATTTTAGTATTTTTGTGTTCCTTGAAAATTCTACTTACACTCATAAATAAAGAATACTTGTCAGAAGCCATGCTTTTCAATTTTTTAAAAAACAATTTTTTTCTGGGCGCCTTCCATAAATTGTTTATTGTTCAATATGGCTGTGACTTTTCAATGTAGTTACTTATTTTTGATGCCTTCAATTTGGCTTAAACACTTCTTTTACACAGCACCAAAAGTATAAAAGTTTCCTTTTTATCTCAAAGAAGCCAGAGTTACCTTTGATACTGTCTGTAGGATATTAATGGTGAGTGGGAAGGGGTTTAGAAGTCCCTTTAAACAAAGTTGTCTGTTATAATAAAAATAACTGGTAATGATGTGTCTCATCTCTTCTCCTCTGATAAATAAGGTTGTGACTTAATCGTCATTTTTTATAACTTATCTGGCCTAGTTATTCAAATATTTTCATTAATGGCTTCCAAGGATGCCATCACTTAAGGCCAGCTATCACTCACAGATTTATGAGTACAAAATAGAGAGGGCTGTCACAATGGCTCTAACATAAATTGAGTTCAGAAACCTAAAATGTCCAGAGCAGATGGGTATAGTGGCACATACCTGTAATCTTGGGACTTGGGAGGCTGAGATAAGAGAATCTGTAGGTTTGAGGCCAACCTCAGCAACTTAGCAAGGCTTTCAAGAACTTAGTGAGAACCTGTTTCAAAATAAAACTCGGGCTGGGGGTATATAAATCAAAGGTAGAATGCCCCTGAGTTCAATCCTCAGCAAAACAGACGCGCACACACACACGTATACAGAGAGACCAAAGTCCAGGGACACGGTACTGGCTTCATGGTACTGTATTTGTATATATGCATTCTTTAAGACTCATAGGGTCTCTTGGTCTTAAATTCAGTGAATTTAGACAGGCCAGCATCTTTGTTTTCTTCTCATGTTAATCTTAGTCTACTCTGCCTCAGTTCCCCAGAGAGCTTATAAGCTCCTCCCTGCTGGGCAGCCCCTGCAAGGCTGAAAGGCTGCTTCTGTGGGCTCAAACTTCATGTTTCATAGTTCTTAGAGGGGTTTCTAATAATCCATTAAGGAGATGTCTGGGTCCTTGATTTATGATTTCTATCATCATGAAGAATATTGAGAGCATTCTATTTTATTTTTATAAAGGTGCCCTCTATGAAATAATGTAAAAACCTAGGGGGCAGATCTGTGAATAAAGCATCAGCATGCTAATCTCCATTCCTCTTCATGAAGTCAGATAAATGCTTTCCAAACCGCAGCTTGAGTTGTGGAAACGCTACCCTGATGAGCATGTGTTACCGTAAGAGGCTCAGCAAGGCAGATATTCCAGACTCACACCAGGGTGGGCTGCAGCAGGCTGCAAACATCCCGCACAACACTATTTCATTAACGGCAGATGACCCCGATCACTGCTAGGTGAAGACATGGGCTTTTCTTGGCTCCGTGTGCTGCGGGGCCTGGGGAAGCCTCCCAACTTTTGTAAATTAATGACCCCACCGAGAGCTTCCTAATAGGCCGTTTTCAGTCCTCCGATAAGTGCCTGGGCTCCCTCCTACAAATGTCTTGATGCTTTCCAAGAATGATAAACATAGAATTATGGGCTTCCATAAACATTTAAGTGCATGTAAGTACCAGAGCAGCAATGGCGTTAGAAAACCAGCATCAAACTCTTTTCAGTCTCTTGCTGATCATTGTCTGGAATGATGTGCACACGAAGCAGTGCTGCCTGCAATAGGGAAGCCACCAGATTTAATCTGCGAAGTTGAAGCGATCCTCAACTAAATCGGGGATACAAATACACTCCATCCCACGCTCCCTGGAAGAACAGTTTAGAGCATTTCAGTGTCTTTTTGGCACTGGGATAATAAAGGCAGAGAAAGTAGTTCCAAAAAAGCTTTGTGCTTTTATGATAGTTCAGCAAGATGATCACAAAATAGGAAAGAATCCAACATAATCGTAACCAGAGAAGAGAACAAACTCTAGTGAAATTATCGAAAACAAAATAACAACAAAAAAAATCATGACCGTGAGAGTTATTTGAATTTGTGGGAATGAATGTTATCAGTCTTGTTTCATACAGGTATTCTGCAGCCTGGAGGCCTGGGTCCTAATTCCCAAATTTGCAGAATATCATCTGAGATTTCATTGTCAATCTTCCCTCTACAGTTATTTAAATAAACCCTTGAAGCTCTATTTTGTTTATTTCTTTAATGTCAGCTCATTACAGTTTGCACTGTTTGTGGGAACAACCACGTGGATAGTAGGGAATAGCAAGTATTTCTTAAAATGGTGTATTTTAAGCCAGGCATGGTGGTGCATGCCTGTAATCCCAGTATTTCAGAGGCTGAGATAGGAGGATCATAGGTTTGAGGCCAGCCTCAGCAACTTAGCCAGGCCCTCTACAACTTAGCGAGACCCTGTTTCAAAATAAAATATAAAATAGGGCTGGGGATAGGGCTTGGAGGTAGAATGCTCCTGTGTTCAATCCCCAATACCAAAAAAAAGTATATTTTATTCTTTGGAATATGTTTTGGGTATTTCATAAATAGCTCTATGTCTCAAACTCTAAAAATTGCCAACATTTCAAATGAAATAGCACATCCCTGCTGAACAGATGAGGTGGTGTGCTATAGTAATTACAAAACAGACTTTGTAATTTTGGACAGACTCAATTCAAGTAGTTAAGGTTAGAATTACTAGTTGTGTAATTTTGTGCAAGTTAACTAACGTCTCTGAGACTTTGGTTTCCATAGTCACAATGGCTAAGATTGCTAGTCCTGAGCATGGAATTCTTACCAGGAACAGATGGAGGATGCTGGAAAAATGCTCCACACAGTGCTTGGCACATAGGGAATGATTCTTCTTCCATGTGATCTGTAGTAGGATTCTCATCCTGCTTGTCCTATTTTGCTTACTCTAATGACTATTAATATCGGGTTGGAGAAAATAGGGAGATCTTGTTTTCCTTAGCAAAACCACACAGAGTAGATAACAAGGTCAACAATAGCTTCTGAGAAGAAGTTTAGATACACTGAAGGCTCTCCTTGGAGGGCGTCTACTATACACCCCATCTGGTGTTTGTGTTCAGACTCCCACAGGCCAGTCATCTGCATGTTCCTTCTGATGATGGCTAACTCACTTTTTTCCCCAGAAAGCACACTCCAGTGCAGGATGATTCCTCATTAGGAAGCTCATCACTATGCTGGGATACAATACACTTCCTTGTAGCTTCCACTCAGTGACCGTGGTTCAGGATGTCGAGGCAACTCAAAATTGGTTCCTTTTCCATTTTACATGAAGAAATTCCTGACACTTGGACTTGATTGCTCCGGTGCATCAAAGCCTTTTCTAGGTTGGGTCTTGCCTTTGAAGACCTTCAACAACCATCTCTCATCTAAAAGTGGTTGATTTCCAAATACACAGCTCAGGTAGAACGTGACTGGGGTGGCGGGACATCTTAGTTGAGCTCGTCCAAGACAAAGCAGGGCAGAACTGACTCATCCGCAGAAACAGTGGAGAGAAAAGGTCTCTGAAGGTCTGAGTGTGCCTTCCTGTGGTTTGTTTTTCTCGCTGACATACATTCATATTAAATTCCATTGTGTTAGAGATATCTAGCATCTGCCTTTTTAAAATCCCATTTCTTCATCCATTTGCTATTCATATTGGTTCCATTAAATTTCTACCATGATGTGTACATCTGTGTCACTAATTAAAGCAAATATAATACATTGCAAATCCAGACAGATCCCATAACAGAGCACAGGAAACCAAACCTGTACCAGGTTAACCAGAACTTCACAGAGAGGTGTTTATTGAGCACTGACTATATGCTAGGCATGATGTTGGTCTTGAAGAATATTAAGATAATAACCAAGAGAGGATGAACAAGAGAGTTTCCATCCCTGTACTCCTGGAACTTGTAGTCTAGTGGATTATCTCTTAATTCTTTTTTTTTTTGAAACTGAGCTTTACAATTTTTTTCTGTTATGTTCCAGTTTTTGTTGGTACATAGACAAAATATCTGTGTTGTCTCCTGATCACCTAGTTTAAGCCCCAAAATAAATGATTTTAGTAGGGAAAGACTTAATGAAAGCATTTGAGGCAATCATTCTTTTCCCAAAAAGTTTTGTCCAATCTTTTATTTTTTTTAACAAATCATCCATATTGTGATTAGCAGAACAATGAGAACTACTTATATTATGATTTGGAAAATGTGTACCCCATCCTTACCATCCTTAAGGTGACAATGTGTGCTTTCACAAGAAATGCATAGAAATTGTACTTTATTATATGGAAATGGTTCTCATCCTGGTAATTGTGACCACCCAGGGGGCATTGGGTAATGCCTGAAGACGTTTTGGGTTATACCAAGAGGCAGGATAATCCTAGCATATACTCATATACTGAGTAGAAGCCAGAGATGCTGTTCACTAATGATTTGGATATGTCTTCCAGAATACCTCCTGTGTTGGCAATAGAGCAAGGTTCATAGGTAGAACATGTCTGTAAGAGGTGGGTCACCGGGGGCATGGCCTTGAGGACTCTATCTACCCCTGGCCCCCTTTCCCCTCTCTCTCTTTCTCTTTGTTTCTGGGAGCCATAAGTTGAACATTTTTTTCTCTTTCCTTCCCTATTGTCAAAGTGTTTCTGACTTGGAGCCAGCCAACTATGGACTGGGCTTCAGAAACTGGGAGCCCAAATAAACTTTTCTCCTCTAAGTTTTTATTGTTGGGTGTTTGGTCAGAGTGATGAAGTAGCTAATTCAAACATTGTTAAATATCCTACAATGTATAGGGCACTCCTTTCCCCATAGAAATAATTGGGGAGAGGAGGGAGAGAATGGAGTAGGAATTGGGGAAGGGCTAAATAAGTGGTGCATGCATGTATGCCTCTACCATCTCATAGCACCTTGTACATTAAGATGTCTGATTACAATGCGCCAATACAAAAGGTCAGTAGTGACACTGAGACTGGGAAACGCTACTAAGGGGATGCAGTGTAACTGAGTGGCCACTCCACAAACACGGGAGCCTACGAATCCTGGGTTTGAAACCTGTCTGCAGTGACCACCTAGCTTTGAGCCTTAGTTTCTGCATTTGCAAAGTGATGGTACAACACTGCTGAGAGAGGAGAAAAATGTATATGAAACATGCCACCCAGTGGCTGGCACAGACAAAAAGATTAATTAAATATAGTGGTTATTTTTGTTGTTCTATTTCCTTTCCCTCTGAATGCTATATATTTTAACCGACCTAAGTGAAATATCTAGATGCATCTGAAGAAATGTTTAATGAATAAGTATGTTGCTTTCCTGGGTTTAGAGAAACAATCCGAAACAATTCGATTTCCAAATGTTAGCCAGCCCCATGAATCGCCTGAGCTCCTCCGTGATGAGCTTTCTGAAGTATTCCACTGAGGTGCCAAACTGCCAAATGGTTTAATTTTTTAATGACTACTCAAGGATTTTACTTCCAAATATGTGTAGGCCTCCCATTTTTAGACTGAAATAAATGTTTCCAGTATGATGGAGATGAGAGCGTAGGCTAAGAGTAAAGGTAGCTGAAAACTATAACCCTTCAAAACTATAATACCAGCAGAGATGTACTTTGATTGTTAGATACTATTTGCTTTAAATGTGATTTGATGCTACTGACAGCACAAAAATGATATTTAATTTTTATTTATAAGATGGATATCCTTGGGAGTTTCTGCCAAGTTGTGCAAGATATAGACATAGATTTAGATTCTTATTTACAATCCCTCCCCCCAAAATCCTATATGACAAATGCTCTCAACTGTGGCACTTGCTTTCAATGATGTAATAATGATTCCTTTGCAAGTGTGTACTCCAAATAAAGTCACTAGTACAGGGAATCAAGGGATTTTAAAACCAGAGATAATAGAAATTGTGTTGTTTCCTGTATTAGAAAATGCAGATAAGATGCAATGGACCATGAATGTTTGTGCCCTTCAAAATTCATACACTGAAATCCAACTCCCCCAATGTTTCAGTGTTAGGAGGAGGAAAGATAGGGAGGTAATTGTATCATGAGAACGGAGCCCTACTAAATGGGGTTAGTGCCTTTATTAAAAAAAAAAGAGCAATAAGAGGTCTTTTGTAGTTTTTTGGTAATATAAGAACAGAAGATGGCTGTCTGCCCCCCCCCCAACCTGCCAGTAGAGAGAACTGGCTTGCAAATACTTGGATCTCATACTTTGAGCCTGTAGGTCTGTGGAAGATAAATTTCTGTTGCTTACTAGTCACCCCATCTATGGTGTTTTGTTAAAATAGCCCAAAAAGGTTAAAATATTAGAGAACATAGGAGACTGAGTGTGGGATGTACCCACACACAGGTGTTATAGCAGCCAGTTGTCTTCTCAGGATCTTTCTGTAGACCTTCAACAAAAGTAGGCAACTGACCTAACCTCTCTACACATCCATTCAAAACATCTGCATGGAAAAAGCTCTCTTTGGATGCAGTGATTATTCATGTCTGTCTATCTAGAGATTCCTTATAAAGAGCTGACAATATTTCAAATCAAAAAGCATATATTTGGTGATCTTTACAAATCTAGATGAAATTACTTCTAAATGGAATTTTTTTAGCCAATTTCTCATGAAATCAGTAAGTGAAATTATATTTATAAAATTAAAAACAAATTATTCTAAGTTAATTGGTTATTCATATGTATAATTTGACCCCTTATTAGGATTTGTTAGGGTTTCTAAGACATTGACTTTTAAAAATAAAAGATAATGAGTATAATATGAAATGTGCAATCTTTCCCCAGAAAAATATTCTGTATGCATATCTTTAATGGCAAATATTTATAAACACACACATATATGATGTTTATGCTCAGGTACACATTTAAAATGTCTACCCAACAGTTTATATAAGCTGCTATTAAAATAAGTACAAAATTAAATTATTGGTGAAAAGTGAACATCAAAATTATGTTCCACCCAGAGGTGTCAACCAGAAAGTAAAGCGCAGCACTGTACATCTTTCCCTGCTCCTCTGACCACATCCTTAACTGTAATCCTACTAAACAATCCTCTCTGAGAGCAGGGAGTAATTGCCTCTTCATGCTAATTCTATCCTAGTTTTCTTTTCTTTCTTTCTTTTTTTATAACGGGCTCCCTCCCAATTATGCCAACATATTATAATCTCTGGGAAAATACCAAGACCACCTTGTTCATTCAACTAAGGTCAGACTTTAAGAAAATTTTAAAAAAGGTTGATGCTTAAGACATCTTAGTTCCTAATAAGCATGTGTTTTGATTTGGGGTGGAAGGTCAACAGAGCTTATTTTCATGATAAATCAGGTGCAGGATCAAATAAGAACCAGTAGTTTCAAGGCAAAGCATTTAGAGTTAAGTTTCTGTCCTCCTGCCAAGTGGGGGAAAAAACAGAGCTGCGGTTGCATGGCTGAACTTGACCACTTGGCCACATGTCAGACAAACTTCTGTGATGACCAGATGCGGCCAGCACTATGGAAAGAATTGATCATTTTATTTAATTAGTTGATACAGCAGAGAACATGCAGTGATTTAGTAATAATTGGTCTAATGAAGACTCAGTACTTAAAGGGTAGATCTGTTTATCTGACAACTTATAAATTAAAAAAACATTGGTTAACAGTGCTGCCTTTATTATACAGAGACACTGTGCATTCTGAAATACTTATCTGTGCACAAACACATTCAATACTGAAACCAAAATTAAAAAAAAAAATCTTTAAGTTATCTACTTTCTCACATTGCTCAAGTCCACATCAGAATATTTCCAATAATGATTGCTACTGGTCATAGGCACATCTTGCCAGTTTAAAGAAATAATTTAAAGTTACAAAGAATATTCAAGAATTTGAATTTTAAATACAGTAAAACTCATTTGATTAAAAATTCCATTGATTCAATTTATTCCCCTTATAAAAAGACAATGAGCTCAAAAAGCTTCTATACACCAAATGAAAAAATCAATAAAATACAAAGGCAGCTTATAGTTTGTGAAATATTATGAAATACTATGGAATTATATACTATATTATTGTATATTATCATATTAAACACTATAGTATGGCATACTATAACTATAGTATGTTACAATAGTATATGAAAACATAGGTTTAAGGTCTAAGATGCATAAATGACTCATACAACTTACTAGCAAGAAAACATAAAATTCAATTAAAAAATGGACAACAGATTTGAATGGCCACTTCTCCAAAGATGACAAAAAATAGCCAAGGACATGAAAAGGTGCTCACCATCACTAATCGCCAGAGAAATGCAAATCAAACCATTATATCACTTCACACCTGTTAAAGTAGCTTTTATGAAAATGACAACAGATAATAGATACTGGCGAGGGTGTAAAGAAAAGGGAACGCTTGTGCACTGTTGGCGCAAATGAAGACTGGTGCAGCCATGAGAGAACACACCATTGAGCTACCTAAAGAAATTAAATGGAAATACCATAGCCAGCAGAGGGTACACGCCTGTAATCCCACTACTTGGGAAGCTGAAACAGGAGCAGGTTCATGGCCAGCCTCAGTAATTTAGCAAGCCCCACCGCAACTTAGTGAGACTGTGTTTCAAAATAAGATAAAAAATAAAATAGGGCTGGTAGTATAGCTCAGAGGTAGAACACCTCTGGGCTCAATTCCCAGGACCACACACACACACACACACACAGAGTTAGTACACAAGGCCCTAAAATCCTTCTTCTAGATACATACCCAAGGGAAATGAAATTAACACTTTATAAAAATATTTGCAAAGCCGGGCATGGTGGCGCACACTTGTAATCCCAGCCTTTGGAAGGTTGAGACAGGAGGATCTCGGTTCGCAGACAGCCTCAGCTGCTTAGTGAGGCCCTTTGCAACTCAGTGAGACCCTGTTTCAAAATAAAGAATAAAAAATAGGGCTGGATGTAGATCAAAGGTAGAATTACCCTGGGTTCTATTCCCAGTACTGCAAAAAAATAAAAATAAAAATAAAAATATTTGCAGATTATTTAGAAACAACCTAGGTGTATAATATGTGCATGTAAATGTGAAAAATGTGTTCCTGCATGTGCAAGCACGTTGCGTGCATGTGCGTGCACGCGCACGCACACACACACACACACATACTTACACACGGTGAAATATTGTCCAGCCTTCAAAAAGGAAGAGATTGTGCCATTACCTACAACATGAATGGTTTTAGAGAACATTATGCTAAGTGAAATAAGCTGGACCCATAAATAAAAATATTACATGATCTCACATGTGAACTCAAGAAATAAAGAAATGGAAGGGAAGAAAAAAGAAAAAGAAAGGAAAGAAAAGAGAGGAAAGGAACGCCAGTGGTAGAGATAAAAAATAAAACAGTGCTTACCAAAGTCAGGGTTGGGAGGCAGTGGAAGAATGTAGGTCAAAGGATACAAAAAGGGTAGGTAAACCAGTTGACAGATGAAGACTACAGTTAATAGTAGTATATAATATTCAGGATTTTTGCTCAGTGAGTAGATTATATCTGCTCTTGTCGTGGGAGAAAATGGGTAATAATGTAAGGAGTTCATTTGTCTCACTGCAGTAACCACTTTACTTTTTGTATATGTGTCTTATGACATCGTGTTATATACCTTAAACACAACTTATATAGGAGATAATAAAGCTGCGTGGTCCCTTGTAATCCCAGCATTTGGGAGGCTGAGAAAAAATGATCATGGTTCAAGGACAGCCTCCACTGTCCTTTGTGAGGTCCTTTGCAACTCAGCAAGACCCTGTTTCAAAAATTAAAGAATAAAAAATAGGGCTGGGAGTGTGGATCGGAGTTAGAATGCCCCTGGGATCCATCCCCAGTACCGCAAAAAAAAAAAAAAAAAAAAAGAGAGAGAGAAAGATAATAAAAAGTTGAGAAATTGTATTAACACATATTTACTGAGAATCTACTGGTAAATAAGATTCTAGCTAGGAGTTGTTGAGAAATAGCTAGAAACTATAAAGAAATATTTCTCTCATGCAAGATACCTTTTTACTCTTATGAGGTAGTGACATTAGACAGAATGAGCTCTAAACTTTTGATTTCATTGTCAAACATTCCTATAAACGGCAAAAATATTTTCAATTCAGAACACTGTGAATATTCTTGTCATTTGTATGTTTCTGTGACACTTTATATGACCAGTACCTACTGCTTTAGAAGAAGAAATGAGTGGCATTGGTAAAACTTTTATGTGTTTTTAAAAGATGTTGCAGTTTATAGTTTAGTCTTTTAGTGTTTAGTGATGTATCCCCACACCAAATGTTCTCTCTTTTATGATACCTTAAACTTAATAAAAATTACATGTACCTGGAGGTGAGTTGGACCATCTCTATTTTGTATTGCATTTGAGTAGTGCTTTAAGTTGAATGTTCTCAGGGTTCTAAAATTAAATCAATCCATACCTAATTAGGAACATTCGTAACTAGATGGTCCTGGTTAGCAAGAGACAGAGTATTTTGAAAAACTATTTAGCAAACCACAAATAGTAATTAAATGAGAAAAGACTAAATTTCTCTTTAAAATAGGCTGATGCTATAACTTAAGATGGCAATATGATTTTCTATTTTTAATTTTTGTAGACAGTGCATTTTTTAAAGTAGAATTTTCTGAGAGCTAGATAGTTCCATAATTTTGCACCATACATGCCTTTTAACACTTCAGTAAGTATGTTGCCTTTGCAATCCTTTCTGATTCGTGATGGATAAAAGAAACTAAAGGTTATTAAAGATGTCGTCATATCTCTTAAACAAAGAGACAAGATAAATATCTTGGAGAAACTAAGTATTGCTCTTTATGAGACTGTATGACCTTATCTTAATTTATTATGCTTTCTTCGTAACAGTGCTTTTTATTCCCAGAACAATTATACTTAACATTGGCACTTAAAGATGTTCTTTTTAAAATTCAAATAGTGAGAACTTTGCCCCATATTCCAAGTCAATATCGGGATTCAAGGAGGGTTTGGACGTGATGAATACATGGTTCTTCACTGGCCCCTCCCCAGACACCATGTGCTAAATGCCAGCTATAGCCCATTGCTTATGTCTTCATTTGCAGAAGTCATTTCACAAGGGATTGATCACAGAGCCATCTTTTAGCAAATAACAATAAGTCACAGTCTGCTGCCTATGATCACTGTAGATGCTCAGTGGCTTCAAATCACCTTTATCCCTTGAAAATAAGTTTTCTTTGTTTCTAAACAAGTATGAAAGTACAGAGGAGGCGATTTTTTAATTAAATGTGAAAGATTAATCATTGCAGGCAATTCGCTTCACAACAGAAAATAAGGAAATATCAAAACCAGGATGCTTATTTCTTAAACTTTACATGTCTGTGAAGAAAGTGTTGTAGGAGTGCAAAACTCTAGTGATATTTGCACATGTTTCGATTCGGCTGACATGGCGGCTTAGACCTACTGTCTATTAATGAACACTGTGGTAATGCTTTTGCTCTTACCACAGTTTCACATCCTGTTTTGCTAAAAGATGAGTAATTTTGTCCAAATGTAGAATCGAAGTTGGAAGAAAAAAAATGGCAGCAGTGTATCTCAGTTCTCAGTTCTCCAGTGTTCTAGGGATGTGTTTTTTTTTTTCTTTTTAAAACCAATCAGGCTTTCCCCAAAGTGTTATAAAAAGTAAAACAAATGAATATAAAAGTGATAAATGTTACTTTCTTATTTCTGCTTTGCTCTTATTTTTAGTACTTTGCTCTCCCAATTGCACCACCACCCGATCAGAATGAACAATTAACTGTCTAATTATTCTAGTCACACCGGCCCACAATGAAATCTTTATTCTGTGTTTACAGCGATCTTTGGCAGAGGCTGTCTTGCTGTTTCTAAACTAAGAAGAACTGCCCTTTGGCTCCTCCTGGCATCAGCTGCCTTGGTTTCAGCCTGGGATGCCAATAATCAGACTTCTTTTTCTTCCAAAGTAGACTTTTTTTTTTTTTTTTTTAGGGTGAAAAGACCTATTCTCATCACACCCCCATATATTCTGGCTGATTTATGTTCTAGCCACTGTAGCTCTTCCTTCCGTATCTCTTTACATTTTTTCCTCTCTCCATAGACTGTCACCAGGCAGAACCCCACTTTAAGTCCAAAATTGCAAAAAAAAAAAAATGCTTAAGCAGACAGTGCTCACCACTATGAGGAAAATAAAAATGCAACTATTGGTTTATGGGTAGAGGGAAGTCAAGGAAATCCCTCCTGCTCTTCTAACCTGCTAATTTTCTAACTCAAAAGGCATTCAATAACTTCCTCACCAGGGGGAAACATACCCACTTTTCAGTGGCTCTCTTGATGACTTCTACTATTTACTTAAACCCACCAACAGCTGCATCTTTCAGAAGCTTCACTGTGGTAGGCACCAAGAGGGGAGTTACTCCCCAGGCAAGGGCCAGCAAGGGGCAGTACCTTTGAGCAACGGAGGTAGACATAGCACTTGGTCAGCCCCTTTGGGACCACCTGGTGGATGGACTCCCCTTCCTGAATCTGAGGGAAGAAGACAATGGATACTGGGTGCCTTACCCTAGCTGCTCAGTTGATTTCCTTTTTAATAGACTTCTATTGGTGCATTGTAACCGTACATCATCGTGAAATTGAAAGTGACACAAACACACATGCACACGCACTTGGTGTGATTCTATCCAGGTCCCAGCCACTCCCGCATCCCCGTGCATGTTAGAGAAATTGATCATGAATCTCTTCATATATGGACACAGTATTACGTGAACTGTTTCCTTTATCAGGTCTCTTTCTCCTCTCCTTATCTCTTCCCTCCAAGATCCTTTCCACTGCTCTACTGGCTTCTCTCCTCATTTCTCTGAAGACCCTTTTGTTTCCTATTTTCTCTCTAGTTTCAATTGATTTTTTTTTCCAGAAGAACCCTTCACCGCTTTACAATGATGACATCTTGCTTCCCATGCCAAGCTCCAACCCCTTCGCGAGGGTTCCCTAACAACCCTTCAGCCTCTCCACTCAGCCCCCAGTGATTACTACAGCCACATTGCCTTCCGGTGAGAACTGGGTCATAAAATTTTACCGAGGAGAAAGGTAGAAGGGGGCGTTTCAGTAGTATAAACACTGATTAAATTCCCGGGCAACTCTTCCCCAAACGATAGATAATTTTTCAACAAGTATGCACAAGAATGTCAAGAATGCTAAGTCATTTTTATGTTTCTACTTTTCCATTTTAATTTTACCCTGCCACATGGCACACATGCTAAAAATGTATCTCCTTAACCTGCAGTGTAGCAAACTTTTCACAAAACATTAAAATCCCGTATTTTATAGACTGTCCTTTCCCAGGATGCTCAAACATCTTTTTTTTAAAATACAAAATTAGATCATCTCATGACAAGCCTCCTATTAGAAAGGCACAGCTACTTGTGCATTGGCAAATAGGGAGAATCAGAAACATTGGAGAGAAAGGTCATGCCAAAGTCAGCAGCCACCGCCTCAGCCGACTCCAAGAGCTTGGTTTGTCCGACAGGAAGGGATGTGGCCAGCGTGGAGGCTTGACCTTATCGCCCGCACTCAACTTAACTCTGCCAGGCTGCACGCCCACACTCTTGCCCTCTTTTCTGCTTCATCAGCCAGCCAAGCCTGCATCCTGAAGGAGACCTGACCAGGGGCCAAGCCAAGAGGAGGCAACCACAGGTGCCCTTGTGGCTTCCTCCAGGCTTGGCAAGGAAACCTGTCCGTCCAGGGCGCATGCCCAGTGGACCTGCAAGGGTCACACTAAGAGAAGACTTGCCCAGGTTGTACCGTTGCATGAAAGGGACGAGTTGAGTCAAGTATGGGGTTCAGGGTGGCTCTGCCTCCACTGTTCTCCAGCCAGAAGAGAGCGAGGAAGGCAAGTGGGTAGCTAGGTAACACCCATTTGTAAGCATGGATCCAGTCACGTTCTCCTTACTCGGATGTTTTTATTGTTCCCAGGTAGACCCAATTTCTTAGCTGGGACTCTGACACCACTGAGGCTGAAGGAGGAGGGATAATTTTCTTTGGTGGAGACATACCAGAGAGTAGACGAGGTCTGGGGACTTTATTTGGAGGGAGAAAGGTGCAGGCTTCGTTTTCAGATGATTTTAACTATCAAAAACCAAAATCCTCAGCTACTTAGGGAAGCCCTTTGCAACTCGGTAAGACCCCGTTTCAAAAAAAAAAAAAAAAGAAAAAGAAAAATAGGGCTGGGGGTGTCGCTTGAAGGTCGAATGCCCCTGGGTTCCACCCTCAGTACCACAAAAAGAAAAAAGAAAATCAAATATCCTTCCTGGCTTTCATGCAAAACAAGGACATTAATAATAATAATAATAATGATAATAATAATAGTCAATACCATGATGAACTCCAAATGTATTCAGCCACTACCTCTACACTTTAGTACCACTCTCTCAATTACTTTATGCCTGGGTTATTCAGGGAGAAAAAGAGGGGGCTCTGATACATTCTTGGAGTTACCCATTCCAGACCCCGAGACCAATAGGCTAGGGCTCCTGCTTCAGCGTAACTCAGTCCTCTCATGGCTTAGGGCAGGTTGGGACTCAGCCGCCGCATTTTCCTTGCAAACATCAAACTTTCACCCTATCTGACCTCCTCTCCGCCATCTCAACCTCGGCTCTACCCAAACGCCACCAGCAAAACAAGCAAAGCCCAAATCACCCGCGCGTAATTTAGAGCTTTCTCTGGGAGTCTCAGGGCCCGGAGACAGGAAATCCGGGCAGTTGGTGATGTCCGGCAGGTGGCGGGGACGCGAATCGCCACCGCCTTCTCCTCCCATGGCCGAGCTCCGGCGGGGGCGCTGCGCGGGGCGCGGACCCGGACCAGCCCCGTAGGTGCCCGAGACTCCCCCAAAGCCCGAGTTTCTGGCTCGCTTCTCAGAGTGCATCCCCGTGCGGGGGAAGCAGTCACCCCGTCCCCTTGACCAAGAGAGCTAGGCGCTGCAGACTGCGGGGGCCAGAGAGGGCGATACCCCAGCCCAGCGATCCCTCCCACAAGCCGCGCTCCCGGGGCCCCGGTCACCATCCCCAGGGCGCACAGTCCTGGCCCCAGCGCGCCGCGTCCTCCACCTGCCCCGCCGCGCCCCAGCTTCCCAGCTCCAAAGGGCATCAGCCTCAGCCGGGGCAGCCACCTCTGCGCGTCCCTTTCCCCGGAAAGTCCGAGGAAGTGGAACTCAGGCCGGCCCATAGGTCGCCAGCGCGGCGGGGAGTTGCGCGGAGCTGGACCGCGCGCGGCGCCCGGGCGGCTTCCCGGGTGCTGGTCCCCGGAGCCCAGGCTGATGCTCTGGGAGCCGGGAGCAGGCGCGCGGGCCCGACCCCTGAGCCCTCCGCTTTACCTGGCACAGCGGCGACTCTCCAGAGACGTTCAGGCTCCTCGGGGCGGGCGTCCAGTTCACATCGCTGCCTCCCCCGCCGGGCGGCCGGTGTCCCGCGAGGTCCCTTCGCCCCCGCCCCCCACCCCCGGCCCCCTCTGTCAAAAGTGTCGCGGGCTTTTCTGCCTCCGGATGTTTCCAAAGTCTCCGCGCGGTCGCCGAGTTGGGGCGCAGTGCCAGGCAGGCCAGTCCCTGCGATGCCCCGGCCCAGCCTCCCCAGGCCCGGCGCCTGGTCGCGGTCACCGGCCCCCGAGCGCGCCGCGCGGTCCGCTTCCCCTCCCTCGCGCCTTCCCCAGCCCGAGTGGCTGCCGCCTGCTTGTGCCGGGAGTCCTCCTTCCCCTGCTCATGAATATTCTGACTGAGGCTAATGCTGGGGAAGTAAATTGAATTAGCCAATTGGTGCCAGGACTGTGCGCTCCTTCCTTCGGAGGAGCTGTTTGGAACCCCACCAGATGAAAGCAATTAACGTCCGGTTGGCACCCTGTGGTTTAGACCAGCAAGGGGCAAAATGGGTTAATTCTTTAAATGCAGTTTAAACACGGCATTTAAATGTGTAAACTCCTCCATTGGCTGAGAGTAAGGGGATGCTAATCAGGAGAGGAATGAAAAGGGTTTGAGGTGGGGGTAGGTAAGTGTGCAGGGGCCAGGACACCTAAACTTTCCCCTGAAGTTCAAGTGACTTATTTTGCATAGAGTCTTGATTCTGGAAGATGCAGGGGATGAAGAGAACAGGAAAATCGTCAAAGGCAAACGGGGATCAGAAAGGAGATGATATCAACCCGATTTAACCTTGACCTTGAAGATGCCCAGGGCTCTAATGATTTTCAGAGGAGATGGACGTGGGAGGAAGCCTCACCCATCACTTTTAAGAATTTTTCTAAACGCTCAGATTTCTTCTTTGGTCCTCATAGCACATTTATAGAGTTTTAAGCCTTCGGGTGAAGTAGGGATGGGGCTCTCGGTACATTAAAAACCAGGAAATTCAGAGAAGAACGCTGAGCTGAACCCCTCTCCATTCAGGTCTCCCTTCAGGCACCTACTGTGTAGGGCCAGTCTAGAAGGTGATGGTGACTCTCTAGGGAGAGCTCCTTTTCTGGGGTCAAATACAGTTCAAAGGACAGGCCCCCTTGCCTATCTCTTGTCCTGACTTCCAATTTAGAATGCCAAGTTAGCCTGAAGTGGAGTCACCTGCCTGGTTGGAGAGGCTGAGGCAGAAGGATCACAGGTTCAAAACCAACCTCAGTAATTTAGTGAGGACCCCAACAACTTAGCAAGATCTTGTTTCAGAATAATAGTAATTTAAAAAAAGGGTTGGGAGTGTAGCTCAGAGGTAGAATGCCCCAGATTTCAAGCTCCAGTAACACACACACACACACACACACACACACACACACACACACACACCAAGGTACTGATTTGTGGCTCAGGTGTAGCAGGTGAGGAGGGGGAATCCTTGTCAAGTTCTACATCTGCATTTTTCTTTACAGTCTTTCAGAAAGATGCTTTTAGGATTCCTTTTCCCATCACCAATTTTCTAAACAGAGATATCAATTAATTAAATATGTTTTATGTTACTGGAGATTAAACCAAGGGGCATTGAGCTACACCCCCAGCCCTGTTTTTATTTTTTATTTTGAAACAGGGTATCACTAAATTACAGAAGGCCTCACTAGATTGATGAGGCTGTCCTCTAACCTGTGAGCTTCCAATCTCAGCCTTCCAACTACTAGGATTACAAGCATGTGCCACCACACCTGGCTGTTTTTTTTTTTTTTTTTATTATGAAACAAGATCTCGCTACACTACTGAGGCTGGCCTCAAACCTGTGATCCTCCTGTCTTAGCTTCCCAAGTACTGGAATTACAGCCATAAACCACCATGCCTGGATAAGACAGTTATTTTGAATGAACTGGTAGGTTTTTAAATGATCCACAAGTACACGTAAGTGGCCTGGCGTGGCGGCGCACGCTTGAAATCCCAGCATTCGGGAGGCTGAGACCCGAGGATCACGGTTCGCGGACATTCTCAGCTACTTAGTGAGGCCCTCTGCAACTCAGTGAGACCGGGTTTCAAAATAAAGAATAAAAAATAGGGCAGGGGTGTAGCTCGGAGGTCGAATGGCCCTGGGTTCCATCCCCAGGCCCATAAAAAGTAGAAGTAAATGTTCTAGTTAAGTCAGTTGTGTTATAGTTAATAGATTTCAGTGGGCCTGGAATCAGGACTCCTAATTTTAACAGTAATTATTAGTATTAGAGCAGCTAATGTCTATGAAAGCTTGAGTGACAGATGCGTTACATGAATCATCTCATTTAATCTTCCTAAGAACTCTGTTCAGCGCATACTATTATTTCTCCATTTTGGTAGATGAGGCAGGTGAGCCTCCAAAAGAGCACTGGTTTATCCGGGTCAAATAGTTAATAAGTAGAGATGAACTTGGACCCGAAGCAGCCCGATCCATAGGCGAGGGCCTTCAGTCACCAGCAGCTTATATTGGTTTATTTAAAGAGAGAACCATCTTCTTGGTATGTTGTTGAGGTTTACTTTCCGAAACTTAGGTGAATGTGTGTGTGTATGTGCGCGCGCGCGCGCGTGTGTGTGTGTGTGTGTGTGTGTGTGTGAGATACTGTGGATGGAACTCAGAGGCATTCTACCTCTGAGCTATACCTTCAGCCCTATCCAGTTTTGAAACAGGATCTTACTACGTTTCAGAGGGCTTCACAAAGTAGCTGAGGCTGGCTGGGAACTTGTGATCCTCCTGTCTCAGCCTCCCAAGTACTGGGATTACAGGCATGCGCCACAATGCCCGCCTAAAAATATATTTTGAATCATGTTTTTGTCAAAGTTTTTGTTGCTATAAGAAAAAAACTGAGAACAGGTCATTTATGAAGAATTTAAGCCGGGCGTGGTGGCACACGCTTGTATTCCCAGCATTTGGGAGGCCGAGACCGGAGGATCGCAGTTCGCAGACAGCATCAGCTACTTAGTGAGGCCCTCTGCAACTCAGTGAGACCCTGTTTCAAAATAACAAATAAAAAGTAGGGCAGGGGGTGCGGCTCAGAGGTCAAATGCCCCTGGGTTCCATCCCCAGACCCGCAAAAAAAAAAAAAAAAAAAAAAAGACTCTAAGTGTATTCTTCTTACAGTTCTGGAGGCTGGGAGTCCAAGGGTGTGGTGCTAGGCTCTGGTGAGGAGTTTTGCAGTATCACGACATAGTGAAGGTCATCACATAAGGAGACGGCCAGATGCCAGCTCTAGTCTTTCCATCTCTCTTTTATAAATCCAATAGTGTCATCGAGGAAACCATAACCTAATGACTTCATATAGTACTAACTGCATCCTAAAGGTCATGAAGATATAAGACGTTGGAGATTAAGTTTCCAACATATGACACTTTTGGGGAACACATTGAAGTCATAGCAGATGGCATGATAGTTCATTTTATATGTCATCTCGACTCGCCACACAGTGCCCAGATATTCGATAGAATATTATTCCAGGATATTATTATAGGTCCTTCTATAAGAATGCTTTTCAATGAAATTAACATTAAAGTTGATAGAATGAAGCATATCACTTCTGATAATATGGGTGGGCCTGGAGTCCTTAATAGAAAAAAAGACTAATCCTCTCCCAAATAAGGTCCGTCCGTCCACCCAACCATCATTCCATCCATCCATCCACTTAGCTACCTATTGGTTCTGTGTTTTTTTTTTTTTAACCCTAGTAGAAATGGGTATAATCAGTAAATAGTATTGTGAATTTCTCATTGATGCCTGAATATTTAATTCTCTCCACACATTGTTTGGCACATAGTATACAATAAATATACATTTTTACTTAATATTTTCCATCCCAGCATGGTGTCACATGCCTGTAATCTAGAATTTGGGCATCTGAGACAGGACAATTACAGGCTCAACACCAGCCTCAGAAATTTAGCAACCAAGGAGACCCTATTTCAAAATTAAAAATAAAAAGACTCAGAGGTAGAATGTCTCTGGGTTCCACCCCTAGTTAAAAAAAATAATAAAACCTTTCCAGACCTATCGTTAATACAGTAGGAGTAAAAGATAATTAAAATAAGGATAACTAAATATATGCCATATATATGGCATACACAGACACACACACACACACACACACACACACACACACACATTAATTAATTAATTACTGGGTTGGAACCCAAGGACATTCTACCTTCAAGCTATACCTCCAGATCTATTTTTTTTTTTTAATTTGGAAACAGGGTCTCACTAAGTTGCAGATGTCCTCACTAGGTAGCTGAGGCTGGCCACAAACTTGGGATCCTCCTTGTCCCAGCCTCCCACGTGCTGGGATTGTAATTGTGCCACCACACATGGCTAAATGAGCATATTTTATATTTTTTGCTTTTCTTCAACCATGAGATATCACTGGATTTAAATAAAATGTTATCTTTAAAGAACTAAAAAATACACTATAATATATTAAAGCAAAATTTATAGATGCTATTTGTGGGGAGAAATTTTAATATTATAATTTTAGGAGTAAAAATGGCCAGCTTAAATCCGTCAATTTGACAGGTTTTGAATACCTACTATATGCAAGACATATTTATTTGATGTTTTCTATTAAGATCACAGTTCAATCACATTAAACAGTTGAGAATCTGCTGTATTTCATTCTCTGAAAATTTGGATGGTTTAAAGCTCTTTTAAAAAGTAAAAGAAGAAGAAGGAAGAGGAGGAGGAGGAGGAAGAGGAGGAGGAGGAGGAAGAGGAGGAGGAGGAGGAGGAGGAGGACTGTTTTCCCTGTATTAAATACTTATAGTTTTCTTGATTCCTCCGTTTCAATACTTTGTTGGTTCCTCTTTTATGGAGAGAATCCTCTTACGATAAAGAAGCAACATTTCACAGGCAAGTCTTCAGATGTTGGCATGTTTATTTATATGAATATGTTAACATGGGTTTAGAGCCCATAAAATATTATCAGGCTGAGTGCTTCTCATATTTCCTCCGGAGTCTCAGCAGGCAGTGTGGGGGAGGACATCGCACTCCTGGGTGGGACTCTGGCGCTGGGCTGGGGGTGTGCAGCTGTCTTGGATAAGCCGCTCTCCTTTGGAGCAAACCAAGTCTGTGCCTCTACAAAGTGGAAATAATAATTTCCGATTTATTGAGTACTTTTCTGTTTGCAAATCACCCTCCCATATGCTATTTCATTCCACCCTCCTGGCAACTGAATGGATTCAGCATTGTCTGAATTTAATTGATGAGGAGTCTCCAACTCACAGAAATTCAGTACGACTCAGAGTCAGAGTATGCCCTTAGGTGGGCTAAGCCGGTGTTTCATCCAGAGACAAGGTCACCTTCTCAGTTAAGCCATCTTTGACACCTCCCTCTGCTCACCCTCCCTCTGGCCCCTATACACACTTTTCTTTTTCCAGTAGAAATAGAATTCCCTCCTTTGTTCTCCCCTAGGACTTCTCAGATGTGTAAAGAAATAATTAGAACACAATGTGTTGTCTCTGCCGCTATCCCAAAGCAACCTGAAGTCAGGAACTTTGTCTTAATCATTTTGCATCCCTGGATTTAGCACTCAGGCCTTCCACCCGGTGCTAACACCAGCCTCAGTACGCTTCCAAATGTGTGTCCCAAGAACTTTACTGTGCTCTTAAGAGTAAACAAAACTATGGGCAGGTGCTTCGGAAATTTAAAAATATCATACAGCGATAGTATTATTGCTATCCAAAAAATCGATTCTGAAATAAATATAATCATTTTAGCCTTGACCTCTAGCTGATCAATCCTGTGGGTAAGAAAGCAGTTTGATAATTTGGTGTCAGCTACTGATACTGAGGACATGAATGGTTAACACTTGCTCAAATTATAATCATCTGGTTATTAGTGGTTCTAAACTGGCCCATTAAGCAAGAAGGTATTAGTCTGGGAAAGGTGGATGTGTGTGTGCGTGTGCATGTGTGTGCGTGTGCGTGTGTGTGTGCCTGTGTGCCTGTGTGTGTGCAATTTTTCTGCAGTTTGAGTGTTTGCTGCATATGAACAGCTTCACCCACTCGTATAGCTATATTTTTCTAAGGAAGAGATCTGCTTTTCCCACTTGGTGACCATCTTTATTAAGACCTCCCAAGGTTACCGAGTTAATGGCAGCGCTGAGGCTCCTGACCCTTGTCAAAGCTATTTTCGCTACTCCACGCTGAATCTGATTGGCAGCCACTGCCTGTGTGGTATGGTTTATGGTTTTAAGATTGGGATGAGAGATAAGCAGCTCAATACCTCATTATAATTAGTCTCCTGAGTCAGCTAATACCCTCCTAATGCAATTTGGCGATCTAGATTATTCAGTATTATCCATTCAAGATATTTTTGGATTTATAGGGACAATTATTTAGGAGAACTAAGGACAATAACACACTAAAACACTTGTGCTGTTTCATAGTTTGCTTATCCCATAAATATTCATTACTGAACAGTTGCTTTGGTTAAAATGCACACATACAACATTCACAAAATTAGGGATTCCTATTAATCTACAGGTTCTTTCTTTTCTGGGGCAGGAAAGTACAATTCAGATGACGTTTCTGTCCTATATTGATTTTAGTAGTCATCTGTAGTGTTGTGCTTCCCTACTTTTGTGCAACATATATATGCAGTCTCTCCATTGAATCTGCAGGTAAATCAACACCTTGCAGTCCTTTTTAGAAGCAGGAATTGGTTTCCTCCCTGTTGGTGTCTGTCAGTTTCCAAGTCTCACTGTGTTTGTGAATACAGTAGAGAAAAAATGTAGCGTACCACCATCGCCTCCAAGGAGAAGGCACTGTAGATACAGTGCTAGTGACGACATCCGGAGGGCGACACTACTGATCCATTGAGCTGCATCTCCACAGACTGGAACACAGTATCCTTGCTATGGGCAAGGTGCCGTGCCAGTTATTGTAGACATTTCAAAGAGAAATAAAACCAGTGGCTGCTCTCAAGGAGTTTATAATCTGGGAGAGGGGCCTTGATATTTAGCAGAGGAGAAAATCTAAGGCAGAAGTAGGTAATTTCTATTAAAATAAAAAGTAATTTCTGTAGGAGCCCTTACAGAAAGATTCTTTTTAGTGGAGAAGAGATAGCAGAACGCTCCATGGGCTGGTTTCTGAAGAATGGGTACTAATTGGACATGGAGACAGGATAGAGTGACTGAGGATGGGGGCAGAGACTTGGAGTGAGGGCAGCTCAGCAGGGATCTGAGAACAGCTGTGATTACATTCAGCTCGAGCTCACAGGACACTGATGACTGGACAAGGGGGTGGAGCCTAGAGAGCCTTGGGTATGCTGCAGAGAAATACAGATGGTATGCTTTGTATAAAAAGATTCTTCTTGGTGCATTATACGTAATGTGATAGTGAGATTCATTATTGCCAATTTGTACATCCACATAATGTAACGTGGACAATTTCATTCCCCACTACTCCCTAACCCTGTCCTACCTTTTACTTTTTTTCTCTCTACCCTTCACATAGGAGAGAAAACTGGTGACCCTTGACTTTTTGAGTCTGGTTTATTTTACTTAATCCTCTTCAGTTATCTCAATTTTCTAGCAAATGACATAATTGTATTCTTCTTTCTGGCTGAATAAAACTCCATTCTATACATACCACATTTTGGTTTATCCATTCATCTGTTGACACACACCTAGGCTCTTGTGAATTTTGCTGCTATGAACATGGGGATGCATGATGTATCAGTGTAGTATCCTGGCTTTGATTCTTTTGGCTAAATACCAAGGAGTGGTAGAGCTGGGTCATAGTGTGCCATCATTTCTTGTTCCTTGATGAACCTCCATACTGATTTTTATAGTGATTGTACTAATTTACAGTCCTACCAACAGTGCAGGCTCCTTTCCCCCCACATCCTTGCCAGCATTTATTATTATTTGTATTTTTGATGACTGTCAGTCAATCTGAAGTGAGATGAAATCTCAGTGTCATCCTGATTTGCATAAGAAATGCACATGTTATTCTAAAGGCAGTGGGGGAGGTGTTGCCTTCGAACTGGGGAGTGAGGGAACTAGAGTTGTGTTTATACCTGAGCACGGCACATTTTCCAGGTGAGAGACTGTGATGGGATCCAGCTGGAAGAATTGTAGTAGCTGAAGCAAGATGTAATGATGGCCTGAACCAGGAACCCAAAAGGGAAGTAGAAAGAGAAGAAAGAGAAAGCAATCATTGTGTGTGTGTGTGTGTGTGTGTGTGTGTGTAGCATCACACTGAAATAACATTTCTACCTGCCTCTGCTGGATGTTCTGTCTCAACAACCTTACACAGGCACCCTCATTGCATGCGTGCACATACACACGAGTCCATGTACACACACCCACAGACACATACTCAAGCACGCATATGCACACACAGTGAGCTCCTGAAGAACACAGCTTGAATTGTTTTCAAGCCCTGTCTCAGCACCTAGCACAAGCCCAGGCTTTATTTTTGGCCCTAGGTAATTGTTGGCTGAATGGAATTAAAAGCAAATTATATGGGATATCAAGCAAAATGAGGAATTCCAAAAAATTGATCCTAGCGGGAGATGGGTTTCAGCAGACAAACTACAGCTATTGTCTTAAGTCCTCTATTCATGATGTTGGAAAAAGACGATGTCTGAGGTTGAAGATGACTTTTATTTTTGGTGGTACTGGGGTTCTTGGAAGCCCTTCTGCCTCTGGGCTATACTCCCAGACCTATTATTTTATATTCTTATTTGAAAACAGGGTCTCTTAAGCCAGTGCGGCTGGCTTCAAACCTGCGCAATCCTCCTGTCTCAGCCTCCCAAGTGCGAGGATTACAAGCGTGCACCACCACGCCCGGCTGAAGATGACTTTTGATTATAGAAATATCAGAGAAGATGAAGATATTCTAGCAGAGCTAATGGCGGTGCAGTTGGAAAACTGTGTTGCTGGAACATGCATCTTCTTTCCGAGGTCTGGAAAAACATTTCACAGGCACTTCCCAACCTTTTATCAATATTTCCTTCTAGTCATTTCAGAAGTGAGGTAGACAGAATAATGGCCCCTGAAGATGTCCATGTCCCAATCAATCCTGGAACCTGTGACTATGTTAAATTACTTGCCAAAGGGACTTAAGGCTGCTAATCAGTTGACATTCAGCTAGGGAGATTATTCTGGATTATGCAAGTTCTGAAATAGAGCATCAGTCAACAAACCTTACAGAGTACACTTATGACTTTGACTCACCCAATTTGTGCTCTGCCGAAACTAAACTATCACATTAAAATTGCCAGTTTATAGTTTGCTTTCAAGTAGCATATCTCTTAGAAGACTGTGTTTAAATAATTCTTTCCTATTTTCACAAATGTTATTTGTATTACATGTGTCACATGAGATGATTAATAATTCAACAATGTGAGTAACAATAATATTAAGTGTTATATCTTCATATGAAAGTGTAATTTGTCAGTAACCAAGTGGCAATTGCTGTATTTTAACATTGTATCCGTCTGTCTTATTGTTTTAGTTTTGATGCTTCATCAAAGAGTAAATAGCAGAAAAAAAGTTTGAAATAGAGTTACTGTAAAATTCACCTGCACATTCAGCATGACACATATGCATAATAATCATTCTTTATTCATAACAAACCCCTTAAAATAGGCAAGGAGCATTTTATTAAGAAACACAGAAATTTCTCAAGTGTGCATGGGCTATAAATTAATTTTTAAACATGAGGTTTTGATAAGTGAGTAAAGTTTTCACGTATAGATGGAATGGCTGTGAGTTTTGGTATGCAGCTACACCAAATGTTAAGAGCGCATAAAGCAGTCTAAAAATAAAGTATAAAATAGGATGACTAATTTTGTGTGGAGAGGTTTTGCAGATGAAGGAAACTCAATTTGCAAGTCCCTTTGTAAGTAAAAACTATTTGTTATTCTTGACATTATTTTGAAATCCTTATGCAACAAATAATTGCAAGAAACAGCTCTGCATATGCTTATTGATAACCTATTAAAGGCAAAGTTGTAGATTATCTAAATTAGAGGATTAGTGCTGTATAATACTGTAAAATTAATAACCACTACTTGCATATTTTTAGGCAAAATAAAAGCCTCAAGCAAGAGGGTAGAAGAGTGCAGTAGTTGAGAACATTGTACATGGACTTTCACGATCTGTGTTGGAATATTCACTCTGCTGCTTGCCAGGGACCTTGAACAAGTTCGTTAATTTTGGTGTACTTGTATTTTCTTATCTGTAAAGTGGGTGTGATAGTATCAAATTATGACTTTTTTGTTAACTGGAGGTTGAACCCACCAGAATTCTACCCTTAAGCTACACCCCAGCCCTATTTTATTTTTTACTTGGAGACAGGATCTCACTAGGTTACGAGGACCATGCTAAGTTACTGAGGCTGACCCGAGCACTTGCTATTCTCCTATCTCAGCCTTCCAAATCCTGGGATTAAATTCGTGTGCCACCATGCCAGCCAAAGTAAGGCTTTTATAAAGATTAAAATTTTAAAATTCAGGACAATTGTTTAGCATATTCTGGCACATAGGAATCATACAGTAAAACTATCCACTTTATTAATAAAATAGTTATAAATGTCTAGACATTTTTATGCTTTTTAGTATCATCGTTATCAGGAAAAGAAATTGAAATATTTTGCTCAGTATCATTTATGCTATTGTTAAGATGGTAAAATCACCCATTTTTAAAATATAAGCTCTTTTAAAAATGGTCAAATATCTAACCTCATTTTTTAATGAGTAGAGAAAATAATTTTCTTTATGTAGATTCACGAACCAAAACAACTTCACAAAAGCAGAGAGTCTGATTTCTTCTAAGAGAACAGGCTTTTTCAGTATGGGATACACAGAGGGGAGGGGAGAGGGACAAAAGACTAAAAACTAAAATGTTTTTATACAAGGGTGGCATACACTCAATATTCAATTGAGAATATTTAGAAAAGCATATATATATGCTTTTTATATAAAAGTATATATATATATATATATATATATGAAAGGGCTCACTTCAGAAGAAGCTAGTGGGGCCAGGAATTTATTCTCATTTCTATGTGTCAAATGGATCCTGGGTGACCTCTTTTCTTTTGCTTGTATTTTCTTGCCTATAAATCTGACATATGATTAAACTACTTCCCTGGATGGTCAGGAACTCAAAACAGATCCAGCTGTGAAAAAATGTACCAGAAAGAGGTTGCAGCTAGCTGTCACCTCTGTTGCCAAGGGAGGCTAAGGTACCCATGACTGCCATGAAGGCAGTCAGAACAGGAGGTGGGTCCAATACACACAACTTCTTAGGGTCAGGCATCTTCCTGCATGAGGACTTTGTGCTCGAGCAGAGGATTCTGGATTGCGAGTATTGTTATGGTCCAGTATAAATGGAACTTGGCAGAGAAGAGGAAATAACAATATGTGAATGCTTGGGCAGGAATGAAGAGGAAAAAGGAGTAAAAGAATGAGGAGAAACCAGGAGTCATGGCGTATGCCTATAATCCCACTACTTGGAAAACTGAGACAGGGCAGGTTTAAGGACAGCCTCAGATAGTAGCCAGAATCTTGGCAACCTACCAAAACCTTGTTTCAAAACCAGAAGTAAAAAGAATATGCCTAGATACAACACTCAGTATAAAAAAAAATAATTAAAAAGAAAAAAAAAGAAAGAAAAAAGGAAGGAAGGAAGGAGAGAAGGAAAGAAAGAAAGAAAGAAGGAATAAATAAACACGGGAATGATTGTAGACCTAATGGATCATTTGTCTGTGGTACCTTTCATATACATTATGAAGTAGGAAAGATAAAATAAATTGAAGTAAAGAAAATCTAGGAAGTTTTTGAGATTGGAAAAAAGCACTAAGATGCTGTTAAAGATACATTTGTTGAGGGGATTCTTTTCTACAAGGGATAGGAAGAACTCTGTACGGCTAGGTACCCTGACTATCAATTCACAAAGGACATACCCCTTACAGGGAAATGTTTTTCAGTCAGTCAAATTCTTCCCAGTTAGAAGTCTTATGTGAGCGTTGGATCTTTTGAGAAAGCAGATTTATTTTGGAGATCTTATGAGAGGAATAAGGGACAGGCCTCTTCTGAGAGCTTTGTTGTGATTTTACTTAGCATGTTTAGGACTAAAAAAAAAAAATTCAACATTCTTTCCAGAAATAAAACAGTGGGACTGAGGCAACTGGGCCTACTTTTGGAATACTGGTATATTTTGGGAAAGAAAAGACATATTTAGGGTATAGAATATATCCCCACGAAGACTGAAGTTAAGCTACATTCCAGGAATTGTTGCCCAAAGAGCAACGAAGGGCTATCATTTGTGTATGATGGAGCTGCTGTGAACAAGAATGAACATTCAGTCCTTGTTACAAACACACCAGAGGCTCTACCTTCGATTTGCACACATTATCAATCAACTTGCACCACCGGCCTTTAAGGTGGCTGCCATATGCCATCAGTCGTTCTTTCAGGTGTGGAGAATCAGCTCTTCATGTAGGTGGTGTAGGGTCTCTGTGGGGACCTGGGTATCCCTGTGCGGCCATTTCAGCACGCAGCTCAGAAGGAAACCAGAAAGACCAAGGAAGCCAGAACTATTTGCCCTTATCGGTGCAGGGGCGCCACCTGCAGGTCTATGTAGGAATAACATGAGAGGCGCCACAGAAAATAGGAGGCAAAATAAGGACGGGGCTGGAGGGAGGCCAAGAGGGGTTCCCAAGAAGGGTCACAGAAACTCCAAGCCAAATGTCAACAACTCAGGATTAGGGGAGTTCCTGCACAGTCAAGGAGATGAGGAATCGTTGCCCTAGAAGACACATACACAGCGGGAGAAAGAAATGGAAGAGCCTTCCAGAGTCATGAATTGAAGAGACTCCTGAGAAAAAATTTTAAACTGAGACCTATGAATACCAGAGGTAAAAAGAAAGGAATAAGATGTGCCCTAAAGTAGATAGGATAAGAAACTTAATAAGAGTTCTTTCTGCCTGTACGCAAGTGTAAGGTAAGTAGCTCAGGAAATAGAAGATGCAACACCGGCTTCCTGGAAGCCTTTAGCAGGGAGTCCCAGGTGAGGTTGGATGGAGAAGAAGTCACCATGTGGGAGCTCCCACGCAGTAAGGTTAGGTGTGTGGTATCATCACACCTATAAGTGGGATTTAGCTTTTGGTTAGGGATGGATTGGTTAGGTTTGGGATTAGGTTAAGGCAATGGTCATTCTAAAGATATATGAGATGCATTAGTAAATATACTGAATCAGGAACTGTTTCTCAGGGGGAAAGTGTTAGAATTAAAATGAAACAAAAACTAACACTTGAAGGTAAAGACAAGTCAATGTGAGAATCCAGATGGAAGTATCTTTCCCACTTTCTCTTTCTGTCTCTACATACAGTCTCCACAATAGTCATAGTAGTTAATTCTGATTGAATGGCTACAATGTTCTAGAATCCACCAGAAGCATCCCATACACGTCTGCCAGCAATCCCAGAGGTGCCACGATTACCGTCCTTCATGTGGAGGAGGGCACCAAAGCCAGAGGTGAAGAAACCTGCCTCAGGTAACAAAGGCAGTCAGAGGAAAACAGGAAGTGGAACTCCAGTGTTCTGATCTCAGAGTCTATGCCCTTCCCTGCTCCTCTATCCTGCTTCCCAGCACAGACATCTGCATCTGTTTATAGGACAGGATATATCATGAGAACAATAAATGTTGCCTCAGATTGACGGATGTATGTATGACTGAAAATATAAACTGTGACTACCAAGTCCTATCTTCTTCTTGGGGCTATGTTTGCCGAGTGATTAGATTAGTTATCTGTCTCTGCACACGAATTATTCTAAACCTCATGGCCTAAAACCAGAAACATCTATTATTTCACAGTTTCTGTATATCAGAGATCATAAAATGGCTTATCTGGGTGGTTTTGGTTTGGTCTTGGGAGGTAAGAATCAGCTATTGGCTGGGATGTAGCCATTGCAGGACTCCACTGGGGAAATGTTTTTCAAAGCTCTCTCCCATGGTCGTGGACAGACTTGGTTTCTTTCAAGCTGTCCCACAAGGAAGCTGGCTTCCACCAAAGCCTGTCACTCACAAGAGAGATGAAGATAGCATCCCATGACTGAGTGTGGTGCTGTATGCCTATAACCACAGTTCTTGGGAGGATGAAATATAAGGATGGCAGATTTGAGGCCAGCCTCAGCACCATAACAAGATCCTGTTTCAAAAGAAAAATAAAATAGAACAGAGGGTGAAATAGAGTTTCAGAACAGAGTTCTGAAATAGAATGCCCCTACGTTCAATCCCTAATGCCAATAAATAAATAAATAAATATAAATGCATCCATGCATGCTCCAGATAGGCCGAGCCCAGTGGTTCTTGCCTTTAATCCCCATACTTGGCAGAGAAGTGGCGTCTTTTTATAACCTAACCTCTTTTTCTTTGCTATGTTTTGTCAGTGAGAATTGAGCTGCTAAATCCATCTCACTCTCGGGAGGGGCTTCCACAGCCCCTTGGTCACCAGGAGGTGATGTCACCGGAGCATCTTGGCTACCTCACACCCCTTTAGGAATCACTGCTCGCTTTCTCCAACTCCCAACTTCCTTTTCTCTTTTTACATTGATGGTTCCTTGCTAGACTCTTTGAACAAGTTTTCATTTTCTCTCCACTGTTTGCCTTATGTCTTTTTTTTTTTAATTCATTCTCCACATGCTCTTTGGCCAGCTCGTAGCATGCCTATGTCTTTGAGCATACTCCATTTTCTACATTTCTTATCTTTCTCTCTGACCTCAGTTGCGAGCCTCCGCCTAATTCACTGCCCGCCGGACACTTCAGCCTATCCCATAGACAGACTGGCTCCAAACCAAATCCACCACATTCTTTTCTTTCTTTATTTATTTTTGGTGGTACTGGGCATGGAACCCAGGGGCTTTCTACCTGCAGGCTACACTCTCAGACCCATTTTATACTTTATTTGGAAACATGGTCTCACTAAATTGCTGAGAGCCTCACTCAGTAGCTGAGGTTGGCTTCGAACCTGTGCGATCCTCCTGTCTCAGCCTCCCAAGCGCAGGGATTACAAGCATGTGCTACCACACATGGCTCAAATCCACCTCATTCTTTGCCCCCGACCCCCATTCTCTTCTGTCTCAGGGAAGAACACAACTGTCATGCCGTTGCACAAGTCAGAGACCCAAGGGATACCCTCCAAGCACTTCCTACTGAGCCATCCAGCCAGTCACCTTGGCTTATGTATCCAAATTCCTAATTTCTTGTTGAAACTATATTTTCGTTTCTACTTTTACATCCACTCAACACCCTCACCATCTCTCTCCTAGATTATTAAAATAATCTCCTTAAGGACTCCCTACCTATAATTCATTTTTTATCAAACCAGTCCTCTACAAAATACAAATATGGACAAGTTCTTCCTTTACCTAAAACTGTATGAAATCTGGGAAAAATATTAGTGTAACAAAAGAAATATAGACAATGAACTCAGTGGAGCTCAATCCTGATGCCATCTCTTAGTTGATTGAGGTTGGATACATGAAAAATATCTTTAAGTTTCAGTTTCTTCATGCATAAAACAGGAGTACTTTCATTGCACAATTGTCAGGATTAAATGAGATAACATACACTGCTGGACAAAAAGCGAAGTTTCCATCTATAGGAGCTCTTGTCGCTAACAGGCTTGCTGCACACCAGGCTTAATCTCTGTGAAGGCAATTAGCACGTGTAACTTCCTAAATACATCGGGCTCTTTCCACTTGGGATTTGAGCACACGGTTTGTTGCTGTTTTCTGCTCTGAACCCCTCTCCTGTTCAATTCCTTGCTTGTTGTTTGGAGTATTGCTTGGCTGACTTGAGATTTTCTCCTTTGTCTCTTCATTCTTCTCTCAGACCCTTCTTAACATTTCCTGCCAATGCATGGCTTTGTACCCCCTTCCATGAACTTCCTTGGATCCAGTTCTTTCTTGTACCCAGAGCACCAGAGTAACCTGTTGAAACTTTGAGAAGCTGGAGGAAGTCTCTTCATCAACGGTGCATCTCAAGTGCCTGGCACAAAGTCAATCAGACAGAGATAATAAATAAGGTTTTTTCTTTTTTTGCAATGATGGGGTTTGAACCCAGGGCATTCTACCTCTGAACTACACCCCCAGCCCTAGTTTTTAATTTTTTTTTTTTAATTTGAAAGAGGGTCTCACTAAGTTGTGAAGGTTCTAAGTAGCTGATACCGGCCACAAACTTGAGGTTGTTCTGTCTCAGCCTCCCAAGTACTAGAATTACAAGTGTGCCCCACCATGCCCAACTTGGTAAATAAATATTTTTCAAAAAATGTTCATAATCATGAACCACATAACTTTTCAGTCAACAGCAGACTACATGTATGACAGTAGTCCTGTTGGACTATAATGGAATTGAAAAACTTCTCTCACCTGGTGACATTGTAGCTAGCTGTTGTAATGTTAAAGTACAACCTATTAACGCTTGTGTTTATGATGATGCTGGTGTTAACATGTTTACCACACTGCCGGTCAGTCCTACTAAAGTATATCATATACAATTATGTACAATATATTTCACAATCAATGATAATGAACAACCATGTTACTGTAGTATTTGTGTACTTAATAGAGAAATTTTTTATTGTTAGAGGATACTCATTTGCCTTATTAAAAAAAAACACTATACCATGAAACAGCTTATCAAGTCACACCAGCAAAAACTTTATACGGATCATGTTTTCCCCCATCTTCTTTTTGTTTTGCTGGGGACTGAACCCATGGGCATTCTACCTCTGAGCCTCTTAGCCTGTTTTATTTTGAAACAAAATCCCATTAAGTTGGGAAAGGCCTCACTAAGTTGCTGAAGCTGTCCTTTAACCCAAAATTCTCCCAAGTACTGGGATTACAGGGATTACAGGTGTGTGCCACAACCCCGGGATACCCTGTCTTCCTCTCTCTCTCTCTCTCTCTCTCTCTCTCTCTCTCTCTCTCTCTCTCACTACTGGGGATGGAACCCAGGGGCATTCTACCTTGGAGGTACACTCCAGCTCTACTTTTTATTCTTTATTTTGAAACAGGTTCTCACTGAGTTGCAGAGAGCCTCACTAAGTAGCTGAGGCTGTCTGCGAACCGTGATCCCCCATCTCAGCTTCCCAACTGCTGGGATTACAAGCGTGCAGCGCCACGTTTAACTGTCATTTAATTTCATCAGAGGCTGTGTTGAGTGACTGACCCTCCCATCTCTGTCTGTGTGAATACACCCTGTGATGTTCATGCAAAGACTTACCTAATGGCACAGTTTTCAGAATGTGTCCCTCATGACTAAATGACGTATAACTATATAAATGTTCTAATATGTGGATGAATCTTGTTTTTTATATCTTTAGGTAATAGTCAAATTGATTTTACAATCTGAAAAAATCTATGGTAGAGTAATCAATTTATTTTATAATATTTTGAAATTTAAAAAAATATGAAAATATGGGAGGGCTAAGACAGGAGGATCACAGGTTTGAGGCCGGCCTCAGAAGCTGAGCAAGGCTCTCAGCATTAGCAAGAACCTGTTTCGAAGTTAAAATATAAGCTGGGTGTGGTGGCACATGCCTGTAATCCTCCTATTTGGGAGACTGAGACAGGAGGACCGTAGGCTCAAGGACAGCCTCAGCAACATAGCAAAAAGTAAATGAAAATAAAATAAAATTGGGCTAGGGTATAGCGCGAAGGTAGATGTGCCTGTAATACCACAATTCATCAAGTAATTAAATAGGACTGATAGTGTAGCTCAGCTATAGGATGCCCCTGGATTCAATACCCAGATTCCTCCCAACCCCCTTCAAACATAAAAAGCAGAAACTCACATTTAAAAAAGACCATAAAGAGATAATACAAAGGAAAACACTTACAACTCAAAGAATGGTATGAAGGGCTTTCCAAAGAAATCTACTTGTATACAGAAATTAGGAACTTAAGAGCATGAATAAAAGAAATCAAAGAAAAAATAAAGGAAGGACTTATAGACAGAGCAAAGTTGATGGAGAGAGTGTGGGGGTCGAGAGGCAGCAAATCCATCTGATTTGCAAGAGTTGAAAAGAAGGTGCTTGGCTAGAGAGGGAAGCAAATGTATTCCATGGTGCTGAAAGAGATCATCTGAATAATGAAGGGCTCCTAAGAACCGTTTCAAGAGCAGGAAGAGCAGATGTTTTCAGAGTACAAAAGGTGAGGTGTGAAAGACCAAACAGATGAATCAATTAGTGACCAGGAACTCCACCTCCCTGAGTAGGAACGAGGCAGTTGCTCTGGTCCAGGAGGATGCAGGGCCGCGTGTCTTAGATCAGGTTCCTTCAGAAGCACCTGCTCTCTTGGCTCCTCCTTATCATCCAGCTTTCTTTGGTTAAACCCAACTAACTTGATAGGACGAATCACCATGAGAGAAAAACCTAGGAGGGTTTAAGTGTATAAAATGTGTGTGTTTGTGAGGGCACACACACATCACACATGAGCATTTTAATGGAAGCCAAGTAGTTTCCTGCCATTGATCCAGTTCTACAGAGAACTTTATTCTTGATAATATATTTTTAAAATATCACGCATGCATTTCTCAAAGGTAGCAGTGTGAGCAAGTCCTTAGAGAAGTCGAATAATTCTAATGTAGCTGGCTTTCTTCTGAAGTTTTGAAATCCGAAGAAATAAAAACTGTTCAAAGTTCTTAATGGTAGAGGATCAGGGTTGCAGCTCTCAGTGGTAGAGCACTTACCCAATATGTGTGAGATCCTGGGTTCAATCCCTACCACCAGAAAGAAAAGAAAGCCACCACCTATACAACACAAAGAAATAAACAGGCAAAATACCAGAAGCAAATTTCTTAATAGCACATGGGAGACTAGAAAAGAGAAGGAGGGAAAGGAAGGTATTAAACCTTGATTTCATATATGGTACTGGGGATGGAACCTAGGGGCCTTCTACCTCTGGGCTATACTCTCAGACCTATTTTATATTTTATCTGGAAACAAGGTCTCTTAAGCCAGCTGAGGCTGGCTTTGAACCTGCGCAAGCCTCCTGTCTCAGTCTCCCTAGTTCTGGGATTACAAGAGTGCGCCACCATGCCCAGTGATTTCACTGATATTTTGAACACTGACTATAGAATCTGTGGGTTAATTCTGGCTCCTGCTAAGCTTGACAGCATCCGAGTGTTAGACAGATTTATAAGCACCTTCAGTGATCTCGTTTGTATGGCAGAAGATAGATGACTCATGTTGGTCTTAGGAAAATACCAATGAAAGTCTCCAAAGAGGATATTTTATTAGGTTTAGACTGAGAAAAACTCTTGGATCCAGCCATAACACGTTTCCTTCTTGCTGGTTCAAAGCTGTAAGTGCTATTCAAGATGTTGTAATGGATGAAGGGTCTCTAGATAAAAGTGAAAGACATTTTCCTTATTTTCAATGGCAGAAAGAAAAAGCTGCAGGCATAAGAAGTGTGTTATAGGCCTTGATGTATTGTAAATTTTAGGTTCTTTTTTTTCCCCCCAGAAAGACAACTGGCTATCTAACTGAAGGCAAGTAGATTATAAAGGTGGAAAATAAATGTCATGTAGCCTAAGTCGCTTATTGACATATGTTGACTGGTACTGAGAAAAAAAATCAGTATTTGAAATTTATGGCATAAGGATTATGCCAGAAAAATGTGATTTCCAAAGAGACAATTTCTCTTAAAATGCTATAATATGGGAAGTAGAATATGGGGAGTATTAATAACACAGTTAAGCAAGAATGGGAAAAGTTTGGGCATGGAGTTTAGGTGGACCAAAAAGACAAAATTAGGTAGAAGTGGAAATAAAAATGTAGAAAGTACGTTGGACATTTACTAGCCAATATTAGAGAACACAGAAGAAGACAGGAGCAAGAAAAAGCTGGAGTTGGAAGCTATTTCTTCATTATCACTTATTATTTTGATCTAAACAGCAGAGGACATAGTTCCCAATCATTTTTGTTTATTTTTATTTATTTTATTTTATTTTATTATTTTGGTGGTACTGGGGTTCCTGGAAACCCTTCTACCTCTGGGATACACTCCCAGACCTATTTTATACATTTTTGTTTTTGGAAAGAGTATCTCTTAAGCCAGTGCGGCTTCGAACCTGCACGATCCTCCTGTCTCCGCCTCCCAAGCGCGGGGATTACAAGCGTGCGCCACCACACCCGGCTTTATATTTATTTTTATGTGTGTGTGCGTGCGTGCGTGTGTGTGTGTGTGTGTGTGTGTGTGTGTGTGTTGCTGGAAGTAAAATCCAGGTGTGTTCTACCTCTGAGCTACACCTCCAGCCCTTTTTTATTTCTTTTTACTTTGAAACAGAGTCGCACAAAGTTGTTTCAGGTCTTGCTAAGTTGCTAAGGTTGGTCCCATGATCCTCCCTTCTCTGCCTCCCACGTGCTGGGATTACAAGTGTGTGCCACCGTGCCTAGCTCCAATTATGATTTTGCTGGAGTCCAGGAGCAGTAGCCAAACCTGCTCACTTCCTACCTATTGGTATCTTTGTGACTTCACTATCAAAAGGGATGAGTTGTGTATAATCCTCATGTGATATCGTTGTTGGAAATGTTACTTTGACCCCCATGGGTTATTTGGGAAGATTCAGTGACATGTTTTCCTTAGGCCATAGCTTGTGGTGAGTTGGTTGCCATGAGGTTTTATACGAGTCTGTCTTAGGAAGGCAGTACCCAATGACTGGGGGCAAGCCTCTGGCTTACCTTCCTGCCAGAAGAGTAGTGTACGCAGGAAAACACATATTTTGCAAGTAGGAAGAGACAGGTGACTAAAGGAACATGATAATAGAGATGACAGTCAAAGGGAGACAAGGGTTGAATGACATTATCTAGCAATGTTTCACAGGGAAGTGTCAAACAAGGTGTCTGACCTTATAAAACAGAAATCTGTAGATTTACAGAGAGAACATTCAAATCATCCTTAAAAATAAAGCTTCAGGAAATAGAAAAACTAGGGCAAAGTATCTGTGTTGTCTATGATATTTTATACAGCAGCTTTCTGCATAAAGGGAATAGATGTTCCCGAGGAGAGTCCACTTGCCCAGGAAAAAACAGTAAAGGAGTGGAGACAGTGATGTATAGTCTCCCGACATATCACACAGCAAAACATCATGTTATGCAGGTGCGATTAGTAGGTAAAGAAAAGGCAGACAGAAACAACTGAAATAAATGCTTTTATTTAAAAAAAGTGCCTAAAAATAAGATTTGGTCTGATAACATCTCTTTAATCTTGGATAGCTTGAATGTGGAGAATTGTGAATGATTAAATTTCAAAAGGACTAGTAAGTGGGTAAAACAAAATAGAAAAATAAGGGTATAACAGAGGATGGTTTGAAATCAGTGGGGTATGAACCTATGGAGTTTGTAAGATATTGATATGACATATTTCTAGAGATACAGTTTTGGAAAATATAAAACTACAACTTGTATGTGAATTATTCTTATCATTATTCTGTGAAAGAAAATGAAAAGCATCATTTAAATAAAAATTCTTATAAGTATAAGAATTTCTGTAATATTTGGAATTAATAAGATTCTAGCCATACTGTGTGGATATCCACATGTGAACATTTCTATGATCAGATATGCTTGAAAGGAAGATTTTTCCCACCAGGATTTTAATTAGGGTCCTCTGAAGGCTCAGGTGTTCTCTTGGACGCCTAGAGGTGCAGCATGCCATTTTGGAATCCAGGAAGCCTGTCAGAGTTAGACACAAATAGAAAAAAATGAATGACCATTTCTAAAACTCACACTGTGTCATGCGTTGATGTCAACCCCACATAACAAAAAACAACCACAGAAACCCTGTGCACCACTTCTTTCTATCATTTAAAACTCAAATCATGGTTAACTATTTTTTTCTCTTTGGAATTGTCCAGCTCTCAGGTGTTGCATAAATAATATTTTTGTCTGAGTTTGAACCATGCTTTAGTTTGGATGGTGCCACAAAGACAGAGACAAAATGAAACAATGATCCAGAAGTGGTACACCAGTAATATTAGGTCGGTGCTATAGAAAGCTTGTATCTTAATTTATACAGTGACTAGTAATGGGAACTAAGAAAAAAATTCATATTGGGCTGGAGTTTGCAGAGGAATTGTTGAAAACTAGAAAACTGTCCCTAGGTATGACAGGACCTTGGGGAATGGGAACACCAGTTGATTGGTGCATCTGCTGAGAGCAGGCAAAGAGTAAGACAGGCTGCTGGTCTGGGGGACAGGGTCAGGCAAATGCACCTGCTGGCTCTGATCACTGAGCGGCTCTTTCCTGAGCTCGCAGAGCTCCCATTCAGCAGGAAGCAGGTGAAGGGCAAGCTGGCGGAGTGCTGGGTTGACTCGCCTGTGGCTGTCATTGGCTGTGATGTGGTTTCAGGGACGACTCTTAACACGCCAGCTGGTGGACTATGCATCAGACTCTAGCAGGGAACGCACACTTGGCACACCTGGGCATTGTGTGCGGTCATTCTGGGAAATATGAAATCAAGGGACAGCATGCTCTACGGTTAGTGTGAAGGATGCCACAGGGACCCCAGGGGTCCTGGGAATGTCTCCAGTCTCAGCCAAACCAGGATCTGCCATGTGTTTCCTGTGACAGGGACAGGTGCTGTTTTAAGCTGGACTTTATTGCTCCTGTTGTATTTCTCAGCATTGTTGGGAGAGGCCAATTTCTATTTATTTGGTTTGTTTTTGAAGAGAAGAAAGAGAAAGGAGAAAAAACGGGAAGAATAAAAACCGATGTTTTCAATAACCTGAAATTCAATGTTGAAATATAACTGTGGTAGCAATAACTACAGATATCTGCAGAAAATAAAAATTTTAATATAATCCCTTCCCCAAAAAGTAATCTTTCAGAATCCTTTTGTACATCTTTTCAAGATATAGGATTTGAGACATTCCAACAAAGGAGTATCTAATCTTTCAAGGAGGAGTATCTAATCTTTAAAGGATTACCACAATAGGAACAAGAGAAGCAACAAATAATGAATATGATTAAAATATTAGTTAGCATTTTTAGCTGTATACTGTTGAGATATTTCCAGTTGGTACATTTGTCTAGCTGGTGAAGCAGTTGAGCACAATATCCCAGTACTCGCCACTGCCCATACAACGATTGCACCACATTGTTTGTGTTCTCTCTGAGATCAAAGGAAGGATTTTTCATTAAATATATCATTTACAGCTCTCTGCAGTGGTTCCACGAAGTCAATACGTTTCCTTCACTGAAAGCAAAGAATGAAGCAGGAAAAAGGGAAAGAGAGAGAATGAGTTCAGCATCTATCAGTAGCCCCAGGCACGCATGCAACTATCAGTAGCCCAAAGCACACATGCCGACCGCTGGCTCATGGCCGGTAGCATCAATTGTAAGCAGAGAGCAAGGACCTGTGTCAGAATAGCTAGCAACCCTTATCTGGGCCCACTCCAAAGTAGGGTTCTGATCTGAGCACAGAGGCGCATTCCTGTAATCCCAGTATTTGCAAGGCTGAAGCAGGAGGATTCCAGGTTTGAGGCCAACTTTAGGAACTTTGTGAGACTGCTTCCCAGTAAAAAGTAAAAAGGGCTGGGGATATGGCTCTGAGGTAGAATGCTCCTGGGTTAAATTTCCACTATCATTAACAACAACAACAACAAAAGTAGGGTGCTGAATTTGGGAACAAAGTAGAAGTAATGGGTAAGTACTTCGGAATTTTAATCGACCAGTTAGAATATTCTAATCATATCTGAATTCCTTAAATAACAGGAGATAATTTGGTGAAATGGAATAAAGTGACTTCTTTTCCAACAACTATCACGGCCTACTTAAGGGGGAAGCATTATGAAATTTCCTTCTCAATATTTTAGTCAGAAATCTTGGAAATATTGATAATGGATTAGTGTGTGTGTGTGTGTGTGTGTGTGTGTGTGTGGTGCTGGGGATTGAACCCAGAGGCATTTTACTTTCATGAAACATCCCCAGTCCTATTTTACTTTTTATTTTGAAATAGCATCTTAATAAATTGCTCAGACTGGACTCAGACCTGAGATCCTCCTGTCTCAGCCTCTCAAATATTGGTATAATAGGTGTGAGCTACTGTGCCCATCTTGACATTTTTTCTTAATTTTTTCTTAAGTGAAGTTGCTTTTACAGTCCTAGATCTCTCAATCAATGCCAACCATATAATTACTAATTTAAATATATATTGTTAACATATTGTTGGGCTGTAAAGAGCACTGAAATATCACACTCATCTGCCGAAGACCAGCTCCGGCCAATTCAGGACTTCTCGAAGGTGGTGAGGAGTTGGCAACTTGAGGGAATGAAAGACAGCCTGTTTTGGAGGCGGGACTCTACCATACAGAGTCAATGCTTTATTTTTATATGCCTTTACACAGAAATATTTGATATTAACAACTTTTGGCAAAAAATATCCTCAATACACCTGGGTATAAACAACTTTTAGCAAAACATGTTTTCCGTATACCTTGGTCCATTTTGCACTTTATCGGGAACAATTCAGCCTGCCCCGATGAGCTCATATCCCAATACCATGGTTGAAAAAACCACCTGAAATGATCCAGATTAATGTCATACAAATCATTATGGTTACCTAGCCACAAAGATAAATTTTATTCTAATTATTAACCTAACTAACAATGGAGCTCTGCAAAGTACCTTCAAACCTAAGGCTAAACCCGAAAGTACAGAAAACAAGTGCTTTTCCATTAGAAGGGACACAAAGATTTTAAGAGATCTTTAATGGGGCACAAAACATATTACTTTTATATTTTATATTTTAAAATACTAAATGGACAATTTATTTTCTTGAATTCTTATGATCTTTGGTCAGAAACTCCAAAAAGGGGAGGCTCTGCCTACCCGATCTCTCTATCACACATAGCAAGTTTTGACTAAACTTATCCATAACTATTAAATGCCAAACTTACTGTTTCTACTTCTAAAATTAGCTGCTAATTTTATCTCTTATTTTTGACCACTAGGTATTTTACTAAATTATTCTGACCCAACCACCAAATCCATACTAAACTTACTCTATTTCTCTAACATACAATGCCTACATCTAATTTTCTACCATACCTATTACATTATTTACCAAGAGAACTCTTACTTTAGTGAGCAGGCACCAAGGAGGTCCCTGCCTGCCCAACCCTCTGTAGGAATGGCAGGGTCCTGATATCAAGCCATTTTACAGTAATATTAACTCTGTGCTTTTCATTCATCATGCACTCCTGTATAGGAAAGTGGAGGATTGGTTGGAGGTGGAAAAATATTCTGATTAGCGCTAGCCCCCTGAGGGGTATACCACACTAGACCCCCTAACTCATTAGCAACATATGGATGGCCTTGCATAGTAGGTATATAAATTGCCTAAAGTTAAATTTAATGCATCAACAAATTTAAAAGTCCTAATAGAAGGAAAATGTCACCTGTCATGAAGATGGCTTTGCTTTTACAGAGGGATCTATCTATCAAAAGAAAACTGAGCTGGGTGTAGTGGTACACACCTGGAATCCCAGTTCTTGGGGGGCTGAGGCAGGAGTGTTTTAGTTTGGAGATCAGCTTCATCAACTTAGACCCTCAACAACTTAGTAATATCTTGAGAATGCCCCTCGCTTGAATACCCAGTATCAAAACAAAGCGCACACTTCAGGGTATTGTTCTTCTATTATGAATTAAACATTTTCTTACATCATAAAAACTACGATAAAACCAGTAGAATTGTGGAAAGGGGAGGGAAGAAACGGAAAGGGAAATATAGGAATGGTAACAGCCCAAATAATATTATGCACATATATGAATGTATCATTATGAAGGGCACAGTTATGAATAATTACAAGACACCGATAAGTTTTTAATAAAAAACTGAAGATTTTTTAATAACTTTGTTTGCTCTGTCACTAATAAAACAGGGTAAGGAAGTTAGTCCAATGTAGAAAAGTGTAGCCATGTAGAGCCAAGAGCAGAGAAATGAGTGTGGACCTTTTGGAAATTTGGCAATAGACCTTGAATACACTCTTACTCTTTTAGTCTTTCCAGTTTTATTTTTTACTGTGGTTTGCATCAGAATCTGGACCTGTGAAGGGATTCTGAACATGCTTAAAAGTTGCAAATACTTACCAGTATGCTTTATTTTCTAAGGGAAAGTATCTCACCATTATTCAATAACTGCTGGTGGCTTTGAAACTACGAGGAATGAATGAACCAAGATGTGTTCATAGAGAATGCCAGGCTTCCAGAAGAGCATTATTTTAAAGTGAAAATCTGTTGCCAGCCAACTTACTTTTCTTACCTGGGTTCCAGCCCTTGCAGCCAAAATCTCAGCAAACCTCTCCAGGAAATTTGGTCTTACCAATACCTTTGATGCTTTTTTGTCCTGCTCTGTTTTTAGAGAATCTACAAGAGAGTGGAAGAGGCTCACCAGTGAACCGCTGACCTATTCTGAAATGAAATACAAAGAAGTTAGGATTCGCAGAGGGAACCCTGGCTGCTGGCTGCTTCGTCTATATTTTGAGTTTCCTTGTTTGTTTTCTTGTGCGCTCAGGACTATCATTATGGTGAAGGCAACCAGCTTAGAGCTGGCATGCCAGCTTGACAAAACCTGACACCATTTAAATCGCTGTATTTGCTGAAACAGATTCATTTTTTTGTAAAAGAATGTTACATTTGGACATACATTTTGAAGTTTTATTTTTTCTTTTCTAAACTATAATTTTTTGGCTACAAATCTATTATTTTGCTTTTACCTATAATCTCTCTAGAAAGAAGGGGATGAGCATAGTTAGAATTGTTGAGAAGGACAAAGGGGAAGAAGAATTTAATTCCTTTTTTTTTTAAGAGTCACAAGAAATACAGCAGGGACAATATTGTTCTCCTTAGCTACTTAAAATCATGTCCAGTGTTTTCTGAGACTCAAGTATGGCCTTTAGACTTAGTTTATCTGGCTTAAATTCTTCAATGCAGAATTTCATATCTATGATCCTTAAATATTAAATGCTCAACGCCTCAGAAACATAGAATGCGCTGCTGTTGCTAAATTGTGTACTTGTCATTTTGAAAACTTCCTGAGTTTATTATAAACAAATTAAGTCTAGTTTTGAATAAGTGCAACCATTTTTTGTCGATGTTCTTAAGATGCTTGTACAGTTGCTGAGTTTTAGTGATCTTGAAAACTTTCTACTTAAAATATTTTACTTGCCAAAATTAATTTCATCTCAAGTAGGCATTTTGGTCATGATAGCATATGGACTTGTCCTGAAATATTAAAATATTTGCACATTTCACAAGCACACACAGGTTTAAAATGTACAGTTGGACACTCATTGTTGGGAGGAGGAAAGGGGAAGCAGGGAGTGGGTGAGGGCACCAAGCACGGTGTGAATGTATGCCATTTTCAATATGACACATACAAATAAAATAAAATATAAAAAATATAAAATTGGCAAGTAATAACAGTAACAATAAGAACAAGAGGGAAGGTATTAGTCTCAGAATAGGATCTGAATAAATTCTGTTGAATGAACTAATATAAAATAATGCCTGGTGTTTTTCAACTATTAAATATGTGACAGATACTGGGCTAAATATATTTTTGAGTAGCTTTTTGAGATATAATTCACACCACTGAAAGTAAACAATTCAGCAGCTTTATTACACTCATGTGTCATCATTACTAATTAATTTTAGAACATTTTTAACAAATTTACCCTTTAGTGATCACCTGTCATCCTGCCAGCTCCCCTAGCCCTAACTGAACTCTGACCTGCTTTCTATCTCAAAGGGGTTTTCTGGACTTTCATATCAATAAATCATTAGCTTGTGGTCTTTTGTGGCTGATTTCATTTGCGGTGATATCCTCGAGGTTCATCCAGGTTTAGAATGATCTGTGCTTTATTTGTGCTAAGTATCTTACCTACAATTCATCACCATAGTAGCTTTGTGGAGGTGGGTTCCTGTGCATTGTTTTTCTATTTCACATATGAAGAGAATACGCTTCACCAGAATATGCTTCACTTTGGGAAAGTCACCTATCTAATACATTTCCAGAATCAGCATTCTTAGCCACACCCCGTCGCCATGTTTCTGCCTTGGAGCTGGCTAACTACGGACTAAACCTCTGGAGACATGGTTCCAAATATTCTTTACCTTCTCTAAGTTGTTCTTGTTGGGTCCTCCAGTCACAGCGATACAAAAGCTACTAATACACCCTCCCTTACTGAAATAAAGCATGTTTACTCTCATAAACATCACTCAGAGCTGCTTCTTGTGTTTTTATCTACTTTCCTCTTCAAGGAATTTTGATTATGTAAACATTGTTTCACCAGTATGAGACCACCAGTCCATCAAAAGGTGTAGAAGACAGCTATATCTAGTGATTTACTCAACCTTGTGAAGGTCCTCTGTGACCCGGTTAATGTGACATTTGAATGAACTAAAGAAAGAGAATTATAGAGGCTTAGAACAATCCAAGGATGCTGTTAAAGGTTCTGAGTGAAGTCAGTCTTATAACGTTGGCATCTCTACAACTCTGGGATGGTGGAGATGGAGAGGGTGGGAAAAGTCCCCCTCTTCTTGTACACTGTCTTCAGGAGCCAGCATGCACTAGACTTTTGCTGTGTTCCTCTCTGTAAGGCCATATGGGTGGCCATTTGACACTTTTCACTGCCAAATGACTCCCAAAATCAAAGGAAGAATTGTAGTGATACCCTCCCACCCCAGCTGGCCATTCCTCAGCAGTAAAGGATTGAATGTACACTTGGTTAATTTAGACAGACCATCTCACTGGGCTCTTCCATGTGCTAGCTCTGTTCTGAGCACCTAGAACATATCAGTGAGCTGTGGGTCCCTGTTCCCAAGAGTCTAAGGATTCATTAATGTCAAGACATTGCCTTTTCTAGTCTCTTAAAATTCTGGTGAGTGTGTATCTTTTAGGCATTCCACTGATAATTAAAATATCCCTCAGAGGGAATGTTGAGCAGGTTAAAAAAATTGAATCCATTTAGTTACTTTATTTTAGTTCTGTTAAAAAGAAATTACATGGAATTGTGGTTTCACCTAATAGATGCGTGGCCATTTTTTTTCATTTTATGATCATATTTCAATTATCTGTGATCACTTTTTGCCTATTTCCATGGATAACTTAGAGCTGGCTTCTCTTCCAGGGGCTTATTCTGAATGGGGTTCATTTTCATTTTGCTTCAATATCACTGTCAAGAAAAGAATTGGGAGATTTCCTCAACACATAAAGAGAAGGGGATATATATTTTGCAGTCCTTTCTTCAGGAGTATGATCTAGATAAATTTGTACATATTTTATTTCTACCCATCACAGCACAGCACAACACAAGCCACTTCAATTACCTCGGCGACAAGCCAGCAATGCAACTTTATCATTTCAATTTTTCATCTTTTCTCTTTGACTTGATATGTGTTCTATGCAGTATATCAGCAAAATCTCATCAGCCCCAGCCTCCTTTAGGCTAATAAATCTCAGTCACAAATTAATCTCACGCAAAATGAAAAAAGGAAGATCACAACAGGAAAAAGCTAATGACTGCACTCCGTCACTGTTGTTCCCCAAAATAAATACCCACGAAAGGTGCTATGGGAGTTTTCGGATTCTTCGACCAGTGTCAGATTGATATCATGTTGTACGGTTGCTTTTATTTCTTTGACTATCATGATTCGGCAGGTGCGATGTGACCAGCAAAGTCTTATGTATCCCAGTCATATTTGTGACAATTGCTCACACAGCTTGAACAATGAGTAGGTTCCTTGCCACACTTGTATCTTTGCTTACATCAGTCTTTCTTTTAGCAAAATGTCTATTGAATTCAATTGTGTTCTTTTTTTTTTGGGTTTTATTTCTTGTGTAAATTCTTTTAAGTTCTTTGTATATTCTAGATATTAGTCCTCTATCAGAGACATAACTGGCAAAGATCTTCTCTCATTATAGACTTTCCCTTTAGACTCTTGATGGTTTCCTTTGATGAGCAGAAACGTTTTAACTTAATGCCACTCCACTTATTAATTCTTATTTTAATTTCCTGAATTTGAATGTTCTTATTGAGGAAATTTCTATCTGTGCCTCTATGTTGGAGTATTGAACGTATGCCCTCATCTAATAGCTTCAAAGTCTTTGGTCTAACTGCCATGTCTTTGGTCCATCTCAAGTGTATAAACTGGAGAAATTGGGTGTGATGGCACACATCTATAATCCCAGAATTTGGGAGGCTGAGAAAGTTTGAGGCTGGCACTCCCTACTTGGCAAGACCCTTTAAAAAAAAATTAAAAAAGGGCCAAGGATGTAGATCAGAGGTAGCACGTCCCTGGATTAAAGCCCCGGTAAAACAAAAATAATAAACAAGCTGGTCGTGGTGGCATACGCTTGTAATCCCAGCATTTGGGAGGTTGAGACAGGAGGATTGTTCAGGTTTGAAGCCAGCCTCAGCTACTTAGGCCCTTTGCAACTCAGTGAGAACCTGTTACAAAATAAAGAATAAAAAAAAAATAGGGCTGGAGGTGTTGCTCAGAGGTAGAATGAGTGGAAAAAAGAAAGGTACCGCAAAAAAAGTAATAAACAAATAAACTGGGCATTGTGGTGCAGGCCTATAATCCCAGTACTTGAGAGATTAAGATAGAAGGCTCACAGGTAGCCAGCCAGCCTCACCAACTTAGTGAGGCCCTCTGAAACTTGGTGAGATCCTGTTTCAAAACAAAACAAACAAAAAATAAAATAAGAATGGTGGTACAGCTCAGAGGTAGAATGTCCCTGGGTTCAGTCTTCAGTACCACACTAAATAAAGAAAGAATGAAAGATAAAAAAGGAGAAAAAGAAAGAAAAGAAAGAAGGGAGAGAGAAAGGAAGGAAGGAAGGAAGGAAGGAATGAATGAATTAGGGGAGAGATGGATGCATTTCTACAATTAGGATTGAAAACACACACCTAGATGGACCAAGAGTCCACTCCAATATGACTGCTATTATCCTTTCATTCTTTAAACAAGTGGTCCATAGGCATGAGCTTAAGTCATTATATATATATATATATATATATATATATATATATATATATATATATATATATACCTTCATGGCAAACAACAAATGTCAGAGGAAATAGAAAAAAAGAAAGAGAATCTATACTGTGTTATTGTTTTCTGTGTCCAAAGTAGAAGGCAATGTTATCAGATAATATTACATATAAGGACATTAAAATACAGCTTTGACTACATGGAATGTGTTTTAATGATCTCTCCTGAGAATTTTGCCAAGTGAGTGTGGTATAAATGTCATCATAATCAAAGGCAAATTACTTTTCAGTCAAATTTTAAGCCAGAGTTTCCAAAGTCATATAAGCCTTGTTTAAAAGTTCCAAAGCGAGACATTTGTCCAGTTTGTTATGCCAAAGAAAATAAGCCCTGATCACGTTCACTAAAATGTTGAAAAAAAATCTGAAAACTAATTAAAATGGTATGATATTTGAGGGGCCAAACTAACTTTGTTAAAAATATTTGAATTCACTAATTAAAAATGAAAATAATTAAAATATAAACACTTCGTATTTTCTTTTTCTTTTGGTTCAGTGCATGATGCCATCAGATTAAATTATCTGCCTCAAGTGTTATACTCGGGTGTAGCACCTGCAATTAAATTTTGTCATTTATTTCTTCAGTTTTCCCATTAATTGTGAAAAATAATCCAGAAGTGACCTGAAGGAGATGGGGGTGATAGTATCACAGTCAGCCCCTAACATAACTGCAGAATGTTTTTCTTCATTTTCTTTGTCTTTATCTGCTTTTTCCCTCCACCCCTCCCCTCACTTTCTTTTTCAGTGTGAAACTGAAGCATCCTGTGTCAGCCCATTCATTTTATCTCTTTGTTGTGGCTCAATGGGTCCTCCCCTTAAACTGATAAAGGCTGAGTCTATACAGACTTAGTTTTCCAAGGAATAGAAAGGCAATAGGTATTTGGTACAGCCAAAGATTGTGTGAGAAAATGTGAATGAACAGAACAGAGAGAGTGGCTACATCTTTAGTCTCCAGGCATAACAGTTGGTCTCAGTCCCCAAACAATGAGCAGTTGTACAGGATCTTATATGTTTTTGTCCTTTCTTTTTTTATTGGTTATTTTCCTTTCAGATTTAGAATTTGACAGCCAAAAAAAAAAAAGACCTAGATATTTATTTTGCTATATCTAGGATTTCATAGTCTTAATGCCAAGTGCCAGAAGAATAACCTTCTTTACCCATGCTGACACTTCAAGAGCCTTTCTATAAGGTCTCTCCGAATCCCCCTCTTGCCCAGGTGTATTTTCATCTAATACAACAAGAATACAGAAAACTCACCTATAGTGTTGATATCAATCCCCTATTGTTGTTTCTATAGGTTACTTCAGATTTTTAACTGAAATATGTAATTATGTAATTAACAACTTTTTACATAAATCTTTTTACATATTTAGGATTTTAGGACAAATTCCTATAAGTAGCTAACTAACAGAATAAAGGATATAAATGCTTTTTACTTTTATACTTTCTGCCAAAATCCCCTCCAGAAATCTGGACATGTTTACATTTAAACAGCCATATAGAGAAATGTCTCTGTAATGCTTTTTCTTCTGAAAAATCACCAAAAATTCAATAGAATAAACTAAATGAAGAAGAGGGAGGGAATCCTGCATTTTGGGGGGTTATTTTTGTTGTACAAAATTTGTCAAAGCCAGAGGCCAAAGGAAGTCATTTTTTTTTCTATGAAGTTTTCTAGAATTCCTCTGTGCAATAATTTTTCTTTTAAAATTTCATTTTGATTTATTTTTCATGATTCTTTCCCATCACTTCTTTTTCTTTAGGGTACCCTTCAGGGTTTTTTTCCATATCAGAAATAGCTATTGTCAACAGTTTTTCCACTTCAGGTTCAAACTTCTAGTTGAAAATCGTTCTTAGGCACAAACTTACATGTTTCCTGGTCTCCATGTGGTGTTGGGAGAAAACATTTATGGGTCTTTGCTCTTGGACAAAGAATATGATACAACAGTTTACACATTTCCTGAGTAGTAGATATAGTCAAGTTTTAGTATTAAAAGGTTCTTTAACTCATCCCTGTTTTTCTCTTTGGGATAATGTTATTTTTCATCCAGATACAAAAATTTTGTACCTGGATCTTATTGTTCATCAAACACCATCTCCACTGTACCATCTCAGCTTGAGACAGCATCCCTCTTCTTGGGACAATCAAAGGAACCTGATAATAGTTCTTCCTGCTTCACATCTTGCCTATGTTTCATGCTCCACACGAAAACTGGGTGGACTGTGTACAGATTTTGTTTTCTGTTACTATAACTAAATATCATATAGGTTAGTTTATAGGGAAGAAATATTTATTTGGAAGTCCAAGACCATGGCACCCTGACTTGATGAGGGCTTCTTCACATGTCATGACGTGGCAGGAGATCTCACGTGGCAAGAAAGCAGGCAGGTTGGGTGGAGTTACTCTACTTAGAAGTCACTAATGCCATCATGGGAATCCCATCTCGCCTCTTGTTCTCCCTGATACTTTTCCCTTGGCTGGCAAAGCAGACTTCTTTCCATCTCTCCTGGATACCAAGCTTGCTCCTGTCTGGGAGTTTTTATCTGCCGGTTCCTCTTTCTGAACACTTCTCTCCTGGGCCCTTACATATTTACTTCCTTCTCACCATTTAGCTCTTAGTGTATTATATTACTCGATATTTCTTGAGTAATTTACTGACACGATATTTATTGAATGACTATTATTGAAATGGCTTCACCCATATCCAATCAATCTCCATATTCCTTTATTTTGGTACTGAAGGTTAAACTCAGAGGCATTCTACTTCCAAAGTATATGCCACCAGCCTTATTTTGTTTATTTTGAAACAGGATCTCACTAAGTTATTGAGGCTAGCATTGAACCTGTAATCTACTTGTCTCAGCCTCCCAAGTACTGAGATTATATACCTGTACCACCAACCAATCTCCATTTTCTTCCTTTCTTTTTTTTGGTGGTACTGGGGTTCCTGGAAACCCTTCTACCTTTGGGCTACACTCCCAGAACTATTTTATACTCTTTTATTTGGAAACAGGGTCTCTTAAGCCAGCGTGGCTGACTTCGAACCTGCGCGATCCTTCTGTCTCCGCCTCCCAAGTGTGGGGATTTCAAGTGTGTGCCACCATGTCTGGCGTTCAATCTCCATATTCTATGAATTGGTTTCACTAAATAGCTCTTACATTTTTCTATTTCCCCCTTGTCCTTTCTGTTTTAATCTGAGCTTCCTTACCTCATTCCCAGCCTACTGTATGAGTCTTCTTACTGGTCTCCTATGATGTTCCTCTGTCTTTCCCATTTGTCATATAAATTTCTTAATGGACTACTTTGCTTATGCCATTTTCTGGTTTAGAAACTTCCGTGGTGTTCTGTAGCCTGAAGGAATTTTAGCAAACCTTCTCAGTACCCTCTTTTCATCTCAGCAGCCCCGTGTACAGTACACTGTTTTTTTTTTAATACACTTTCCTCCTATAATAATGGTCAGCATATGATCCAGGAATCCATTTCCAGGGACTCAAAGTACTTTTTTGAGTACAAAAGTGAGAAGGCTGAGAGAGAGAGAGAGAGGGAGAGAGAGAGTGAGCTCATAATGTCACTGGAGTGCTTGGAATCAGCTCTGAGCTTAGTACCACCCTTTACTTACCAAGCTGAGGAGCCTGTACATTCCTATCTTTGAGTAAGTGGTTCAATGTGGGTTTTGTTTTGGCCAGGATTTCTGATTAGTATGGCTTATCTTCCAAATCCTATAACTGGGTGCAATCTTACTTGAATCATTACTGTTTTTAACATACTTTACTGATCATGATTTGTGCTTCCCACCTCTGACTCCTACTTCTGTCCTCCCTAGGTCTACAGTGGATTCTCTCCTTTCCATTCTGTGTGTGTGTGTGTGTGTGTGTGTGTGTGTGTGTGTGTATGTGGGGGAGAGTAATTGGGGATTGGACCCCAGGGAGGTTCTATCTCAGAGTTCTATTTTATTTTTGGTTTAAAACAGAGTTTTAAACTCACTAAGTTTCTGAGGAACCTGTTAAGTTGCTGAGACTGACCTCGAACCTGTGAACCTCCTGTCTCAGCCTCCCAAATATTGGAATTACAGATGTGAGTCTTTGACATATGCCCAGCTCCTTTCATTCCTTAAAACTCACACTAGTGATTCACTTTGACATGTTTGTTTAAGTACATCATGCACCAATAAAAGCATTCAAAAATGTTTAAAATATCAGAAAAATATTCACACTAGATTTTCCTTTCTACATGAAGACTTGGGGGAGGCAACCATACTGGTCTCTTTATCCTCTAGACTTGTTTAGTGTTTGTTGTTTGTAGCATTTATTTGAAAGTAACTATATACCACCTTAAATTATTACTGCTATTAATTTTTAATTTTTACCTGTTGTCTTAATAGAGATTGAACCCAGGATCATTCCACCTCTGAGCGACTCCCCCAGCTCTATTTTATTTTTTTAGTTTGAAACATAGTCACACTAAGTTGCCAGGAGCCTGGCTTAGTTTCTGAGGCTAGCCTTGAATCGGCAATGCTCCTGCTCATCCTTCCAAGTACTAGGGTTACAGGTGTATGACCATATGCCTGGCTCCTTTCCATTCTTTAAGATTCAGGTTAAATTTCCCTTCCTCCATGAAGACTTGGAGAAGACAGCCATGCTGGTCTTTTTGTCCTCTAAACTTACCTAGCATTAGTGGATTGTAGCATTTATTTGAAAGTAACCATATGCTCTCTTACATTTTTGATTTTATTAATCTTATAGTATAGACAGGGTGTCAAGAATGCACATGTCTCTAGGGGTCAAGCATTTGATGTAGATGTGTCAGCTGGGGCAGTATAAGATGATGAACGTGCCAACATTATGAATGAGAAGCTGAATGTTCTACCTGACATAAGCTATGCTGAAAATTTCCATGACAGTGTGTTGGCCAGATGAAGCATGCTGGTTGGATCTCGTCCCTGGCAGTCCACTTCCAACCTCTTTTATTTATTAATAAGCATTTACTTTTTATGTCTTATTTGTCCAAACATATTTCAAGGACACTGAAGCCAGGAACCTTGTGTTTATACATCCTTTATCTCCTGCAATGCTTGCAACACAATAGCTTCTCAGTATGCAGCTGTTGGTGAATTGATGGCGCTGGCTGGACTATAAGGGTTTATTAACTATGTTATTTTCCCTATCATCCCCCTCACCCCTGGCTCTTCATCTGAAATTATGTCTTAGGGAGGAGACATCAAGATTGGATAGGTTTGGCTTTACTCCCCTCTAGGGGATGGTCAGCACCACATTCCTTAGGAATTTCGCTTTGGAAAAGAGATTAAAATTTGTTTTTGAAAGGATAATATAACTTTCAGGTTCATAGTACGTTCTTATTGGTTCACGTGATCTCCATGAGACCCATCACCTTTTAGAAGCGGGCCTTATAGGACACGTATCCCAATCTTGCTCACAACGAAGAGATGCTGCTTGCTTCCATAGCAGATGGCTTCTCCCTAAGTATTTCCAGGCACTGGAAGTTCAGTCCTTTGTCAGGAAAGCTCATTTCTTTGTAAAACAATTCTAATTAGAAATTTCTACCCCATAGCTAGACCAAATCGACCCTCTTAAACTTGTATTTATTGCTTTTGGTTCTGTTTAACATATCTACAACATCTGCTTGTTGCAAACACGCACAGGTATTTAAGACAAATGGAAAGGTAATAAAAGGGAATTATACCAAACCAAACTTCTTGTATGTTTTGAATTACTTCTTGGGAGATCTGCATAACATAGAGGAAAGGGGCTCACGCACTGAAAGCGGCACTGAAGTTTACAGAGCACGTTCAGTTTGCCGTTCTGTATGATGCTCCAAATACTGGGGCTGTTCTTAGTATCCTAATTTGTACTAAATACCATGACTGCCTAAGCGTTGCTAAGAAGGGAAATCACTTCTGTAACTCTACCTTCCACCTCCAGTAGGAGGCAGTGGGGGAGCAAGCCCTTCAGTTGTTTTCTCCATGAGACCCAGGTGCCATTGAGTATCTCACGCATAGTGTCTCCTATCGAGTCTTTTCCAGATGAGTCGTTTTTTTTTTCATTTTATTTTATCTTATTTTTAATTGGTACATTGTAGTCATACATCCTAAAAGAGTACAAGATGGTAGAAGCAAGTCCTATTAAGTCTGAAACAGGCCAGGAGTGGTGGCGCATGCCTGTAATCCCAGTCCTTAGGAGGCTGAAACAGGAAGATGACAGGTTTGAGGTAGGCCTCAGCAACTTAGTGAGGCTCTCAGCAATTTAGTGAGACCCTGTTTCAAAGTAAAAAAAGGAATTTAGTATTGCTTGGAGATAAAATGTCCCTGAGTTTAAGCCCCAGTATTGACCCAAACCAAAGTTAGAAACATATTTAGATTTTTGTAGAATACCAGTTTTCTTGATATTGAATGCCCTAAATAATATTTACATCTAGTCAAGGCCAATAATCCTTTGGAAGTAGCTTAATTGCTGTAGTAAAATTACATGATACTTTTTGATGGGGTGATATGATACTTGATAGTTTTAAATTATATTTTAAACTTTTTTTTTTTTTTGGTGGTACTGGGGTTCCTGGAAGCCCTTCTACCTCCGGGCTACACTCCCAGACCTATTTTTGCATTTTTATTTGGAAACAGGGTCTCCTAAGCCAGCGCGCGGGGCTAGCTTCGAACCTGCGCGATCCTCCTGTCTCTGCCTCCCAAGGGCGGGGATTACAAGCGTGCGCCACCACGCCCGGCTATTTTAAACTTTTAACTGAATATCCTCTATGTGTTTACAGTGTAGGGAGCTGATATCAAATTATTGGGCTGCCCAGTAAAGTTTTTCTAAAGTTGAGCCAAGCAACTTGTGATTATCTTCTAAACAAGCTAGAGCCTATATCCCCTGTAGACATGATAAAAAGGATTATAACCACTTTTGCATGGATAGTGTTATGAATCTTTTGCAACCAGATTTTCCTTAAACAATAAAAATGCTGGATTGAGTAGGAGATGTGGAAAGGAATCTAACCCTAGTTCACAGCATAATGACTATGCTTAGATGTTGCTTACTGTAGCTATCCCACAGGTACAGGGCAGACTTTCTCATCCACACTAGGATGTTGAAACGGATGCCGCTACACCTACCTTTATAGAGAGGGCATTGAAGGGTTTCCCCTTCACACAATGAGGTTTACCTGGCGGAGCAGGGAAGTTTGTAAGCAAGTCTGACAATGGCTCCAGAGAGCAGGGAAATGAAAATTGCTTTACTGAGGTCAGGAGCTGGAGCTGGAGAAAAGGTTCCCTACAGTGGGCAGATCTTGAGTTTTTTAACTTCTTGCTGGCCCTCAGGAGGATGCATGTGCTTTTTAGCTTGCCCAGATGGATGGCAGAGGGAAAAAGGGAGGGTAGCACTTGAAAGTTTTTCGTAGCCAAATAAAAAAGAAATCAGATTCTTTATTAAGAAACTCAATTGTCCTTTTTGGTAAAGTCAAACTTTTCCAGTTAGGAACCCTGTTTTCAGGATGAAAGGCTCACAGACATTTCACTAATTTCTTATCTTTTATCTTTTCTTGCCACCTGTCATCTCTTCTCTGCATGATCCTCGCTCTTCTCCAATTTCAGCAGAAATACAATAGTGACTCTTTCAGCTCAGATTCTTGGACTACCACTAATGTTGGATCCTTGCATATGTGTGTGTATATACACATCTCTATTTAAACAAAGGTATTTGAACTATATGCATAGACTAGAGGGAATTCAATTTTCTCTTTTTTCCCTTTGGGTTGGGAGTCTATATTGATTTTTCAAAAATGATGGCAGCAAGTTATATATGATGAATGAGCAGGACATCTCTCTCTCAGCTTGAGGAAGTAAGATGGCAGAGAGACTCATGAAGTAGACACATCATGCAACATTTTTTATACAACATTGCTGCCCTGATTATCTTCAAAGGCTGAATTCCTCTGTGGAATAGTCTGAAGAAGTTGGGCGGTGTCCATTGCGGAAATTCTAGTGACTAAAAAAGGTATCACTCACAATAAATGCTTTCAGTAGAGTCATAGCTCAAAATCCAGTGTTTTTTGCCCTTTTGGATTTCAGGAACAATAAAGGAGCCATAAAAAAAGAATCCTGCAGCCAGGCATGGTGGTGCATGTCTATAATACCAGTCCTTGGGAGGCTAAGACACAGGAGGATCACCAGTTGGTGGTCAGCTTCAGCTCTTAGTGACACTCTCAGCAAAGTAGAGAGAGACCCTGTTTCAAAATCAAAAAAATTAAATTGGGCTGGACTAGGTCAAAGGTAGAATACCTCTTGGTTCAATCCTCAGTATCACACACACACAAAAAGAAGAACCCTACTTTAAAGATATTATCTGAGCCAGGCAAGGTGGTGCATGTACTTGGGAGGCTGAGATAGGAGGATCACAGGTTTACAGTCAGCCTCAACAATTTGTGAGGCCCTCTGCAACTTAGTGAGATCCTGTTTCAAATTAAAGAATAAAATAGGGCTGAGATTGTAGCTCGGAGGTAGAATGTCTGTAGTTTCAATCCCCAATAACACACACACACACACACACACACACACACACAGAGAGAGAGAGAGAGAGAGAGAGAGAGATATTATCTGATCCTAGATAATCAAGAGGTTTTTTTTTTTGTTTTTAAAAACAGATATTTGTGTTTTCTGTTGTTTTTGCGTGCTTACTTTCCGATGTCATATATTTTTAATAAAAGAAGCTCTGGATAAATTCTGGACAAGGTAATTGCTTCTCCTTCATCTCTAATAGTAAAATGTATTAAAATAGAAAAAAATTTGTTCAGGCAGATTATACCAAGTGATTAAAGGCATTTAAAATGAAAGCTTAGTGCAATCTCACTAATGATTTGAAAATATTGAAATTAGAATTGTCAGGTGCCAGGTGCTCATAGAACAGAGCAAGTCTCACAATTAGGACAAGTCTCAGGTAAAACTTTGCACTCCATTTCAACAAATTCACACAAGCTAAGTGTATCTACAGGGCTTAGAGAGGAATTGTAGCTAAGAGTGCCAACTTCAGAAGTACCCAAGACATTCTGCTTTGCTTCAGTATTCCAGGCAGGCCCTTGGCTAACTATTGTTGTTATTTTCACAAAGATTCTATGCCAACATTATCATTCCTGTCAGTGTAAATACAAAATGTGAGAGGCTGTTAGAGTCTCAACTATAACACACTTTCCCTATGATATTTTAAAATCATTGATGTGTTTTTAGTTAGCATTGGTATAATGCTGTATGCTGGGAGGATCTTTTGAAATTCCCTTGTTGATAATGTAAAGCAACCCAGTGAGATTGGTCAGTACTCCTGGCACCCTGTCACACTCGGGGACAGAGAAGCAGAAGGAAGTCATTGGACTTGAACCAGGTTGTAATATTTTAATACGAGAATGAGAACTGATAGCCCTGGAGTGTCCAGTCTGCTATTTAGCCAGCTGGCTCTGTTTCTCCAGGTCTTGTTACTTGTTTGAACTCAAGACAACTGTTAGGTTACTGAAAGGTACATCTTAAACAGGAAGCAAATCAGAGGAATCAATAGTGCTCAGCACTCTCTGAAGACAAATACCCTTTAATTGATTGCCTACTAGAGAGCTGCTTTCCCGCTTTACTCTTCTATTTTCTCCTAGATGAAGTTGGCCAGAGTTTTCATTGTGTTTCAGACAAAAAAAAAAAAAAAAAAAGTAACATCTGAAATGTCTACGGAAGGTCTTCATTTTGACAGCTTAGAGTATTGGATTTTGGAGCCAGAGAGCCAAGAAAGAATTTTCTTCAAATTAGGAAGATAAAAAAAAAATAAGGCTAATAGCAGAGGTGAGGAATACACAAGGGATGACTTTTTGTGGTGCAGACCTTGGCATAATTCAAATACCAGGCAAATTTGAACCATATAATACAAGTAATGTACTGGGCCTCTCATAGGTATCAACTAAAAGCTTTATCCAGAAATCAACTGTCCATGATAGAACATTTTTAGCTGCTTGGCAAAGTGCCTTGTCCAAGCAAAAAGGATTGAGATTGCTTTTGGTGACAAGTGACGTGGAATAACTTTATATAGTACATGTTCTATCATGTGGCACAATTTGTGAATTTTCTCAAAAAAAAAGTGACAGTCTGCAGAGGCCTGTATTTGTGGACAGGGCCTGTTAAAATGAAAGAACTAGGTTCTATGAAAGAAAATATTCACAACTTAATCAGCATTCAAAATAGAAACAAGTTACAGCGCTGTTTTCGGGGGAATGAATAGCTAGAGAGCTGCTAAAGATCAGCTCCCTAACTCATGGTACATAATTTAGGGGGGAAATTCTCTTTTGTATTACTCGTTGCTAGGGTTAGAAAGTAATTTGGAAGGGTTCTCCAGGAAGGCTGAGGACTTCTAAATGAGATGAAATTCTTTCCTTGTTGCTTCTCATTATTCTTAGTTACAATAAGAATGTTCCTTCTACGTGTCCAATCTCCCTTCTCTCTTGGATTATATATCCTTCCTTAGGAAATAGACCTCTTCTTCAAGTCTCAGCTCTTTTTTTTAGGTACTGGAGATTCAGCCTGGGAGCATTTTACCTCTGGGTTACATACCCAGTCCTATTTTAATTTTCAATTTTTATATTTAAATTAATATTTAATTTTTATCTTATCGAGGGTCTTGATGGCTGATGCTATCCTTGAGCCTGTGATCCCCCTGTTTCAGCCTCCAAAATACTGGGATTAGAGGCATGCCCCACCATGCCTGGCTTTAGTTCACTTTTTACCTCTTCTGTTTAGCCTTCTTTAATTAGTGCATGGGTCAGGGGATCTCAAAACCAGTGTCAGGCTTAACGATACATTAAAGGGATTTACAAAATTCAGAAAAATGTGTTGTACTTACACATTATATTTACTATAGTGACAAAACAAAAATAAAAAAAAAAAGAAAGAAAAGGCACATCAGGTGAAGTCCAAAAGAAACCAGGCACATGCTTTTAGATACCTCTCTTGAAAGAGTTGGAGGATGCACTTACTTCTCTCAGAATTGATGCGTGAGAACACTTGCAAGGTGACCAAAACCAGGGAGGCTTACCTGAGTCTTATGTCCAGGGTTTTCAGCTGGATTCAGTCACATATATAACTGACTTCAACTACTCAGATTCTGGTTTTACTTGAGCAAATATAAGCATTTACCACCATAAATCACACTGTTAGCATAAATCTCTGGTCAGACTGGAATTCGATGATCCAAGGCCTCAAGCATACAAAAGTGTTCTTATCAGGCAGAATATTGTACGGAATCAGAGAGGATGAGGGATCTATATATCCCCAAGGCCACACCCCCAGTGACTTTCCTCCTCCAACCATATCCTCCCGCCTACATTACTATTCATTACTACTCAATAAATGCATTAATATATAAATGCATTTTTTCACTGATGGTATTAGAATCTTCATTCTATAATCCAAACCATACAAACAAAAAAACAGAAAATTGCTTTTTTCCCCTCAAAACCTGTCTAAGTTGTTTTCCACCTCTTGATTACATGTCTGGAAAATTATATAACTTTATACTCTTTTCTTTAATAAAGATCAGTCCTGTTTGTACTTGTTCGTATAATTTTTCCTTTAAAGTATTAAAAGGAGTCCAGCCAAAATTATCTCATGCAACTGGCAGCATCTCTCCTCTATGTAGAAGGGTAAAGGCCAGTCAGTTATGCTGTATTCCTCCTTCTTTTTGCTTTTCTGACATTTTGTGAGTAGGAAATTAGAGAAATAAGGAATGAAAAATTATATGACTGGTGGCTTTGTAATCTTGGAGTGGCTGTCTAATGTGATGAGCTATCTGTGGAGCCCACATTAGGTAATTTGAAAGTCTTTCCAAAGACCATCACATTTGCCTAGTTCTACAATATTGACATCATATTCTTTGGTTCATCATATTCTCTACAAATCTTGTTTTCTTCCCCCTGCACTCTGCCTGTTTACTCTTACTGTGATATCTCCTAGCCCTGGCTATCATTCTCATGAGTGAGATATCTGCCATCATGGCTCAAGTCCTGGACCCTTTAAATAGTCATTTGGACAAGACAAACAAGACCTTCTTGCCATGCTCATACAAATATTCACACTGACTCACTGCCACCCTTCCTCCCTCATTGTCTTCCTTTAGAATTTTGTAGTGAAGGGAAACCTGTGAGTGTCTATGTTCATCTATGCCATAAACTCCAAAGGGCACATGTCCAGTTTGCTCATGCTGGTCTGATGATAGAGTTTGGAGTACACTATAATTACACCTTGAATGTTCCCTCAAGCCCATATATTAGATAATACTTGGTCCCCAAGGTAGTGCTACTTGAAGGTGTTAAAATATGTAAGAGATGGGGACTTGTGGGAAGTACTTAAGTCATTGAGGATGTCCCCTCAAAGGGGATTGTGGGACTTTGGCCCCTTCCTCTTCGTTTTTTGCTCCATGGCTCATGAGATAAGCTGTTTTTGCTCTGCCATGCACTCTTGCCCTGATAAACTGCTTTACCACACACTCAAAGCAATAGGACTAACCAATCATGGACTGGAATATCCAAACCTGTGAGCCAAAATAAACCTCTTTTCTTATTTGCGTGTATATGGTACTATAGATTGAATCCAGGGGTGTTCAACCTCCAAGTTACACCTCCAGCCATTTTATTTTTATTTTGAAACAAGGTCTTGCTAAGTTGTTGAGAGTCTCTATATTGCTGAGGCTGCCCTTAAACCTGTAATCCTTCTGTCTCAGCCTTCCAAGTACTGGGATTACAGGTTTGCACAACCATGTCCTGTCAACTCTTTTCTCTGTATGGGATTATTAGATTAGGTATTTTGTTATAATGATTAAAATTTGCCTAATACTGAGAGTTAAGCAGTTACTGTATTTTTTCAATTATCCAGCTTGACAGCAGCAGGGCAGTCTTCTTGTACCCCCAGTCTTCCTGAGTTTTTCTATTGACCTCCAGTCCATTTTAGCTTTGAGAGATAGATACATATTCTCTCTCCCAAGGAAACTAAACCCTCCTTGTGGTGAGAGGCCATCATACTTTACTAAATAGGCTATAAACTCCCTATTTCTATTAGTTATTAAATTTCTACAAAGGTTTTTAAATAAGGTGGAATTAGTAGCATCACAGATAACCCAACAGAATGGATCCTGCAAGTTTGTCTTTTACAAGATGATTTCCATGAAAGAGTTGATGTAACCCTCACATCAAGTTTGTTCTTATTCTGTATTCAGAGAAGAGAAGCTGAGAAGCAAAATGTCAAGTTCCCTTTAACCTGGTTTTTAAATACTAATATTTGTAACTAATATATAAAATTTAAACAGTATTGAAAATAGAAACAGAAAACAGACTGGATATCTTACAGCTTCCTTGGAGATGTCAGGAAGGAGGCCTCATTAAGATTACACTGTCTCAGCTTCTGTTACCGCAATCACCTAGGGTGACTTTTATGGAGCAATATGTAAACTGATCCCCAAAGATAAGTGAATTTTAGTCATTTTCCTTTTTATGGAAGCAAATTTATAATTTCAAAGAGGTAAGTGCTGGATTGAAAGTTCTCAATCATGTCACCCTTTACAATGTAATTTCTCAACTTGCTTTCTATAACTTATGTTAATCAGAGATCTGTGTCCGAGTCTAGGGATTTCTCCTAGTGAAGCTGGGTTATATAAAATTTTATCTTTGTTTTCTCAATAGCTCTGCAGATTTTGGGTTGATAGCTTCATCACATTCTGTTTCTTTCAGGTTTAGGTACAATGAAGGCTTGGTTGCATCTTAAAGAATTAGCTTTTGAATCTTTGAATTTGATTTACCCTTAAGTTTTGGGAAGTGGAGACATAGAAAATTCTCCAAGAGCTGGGCGTGGTGGCGCACGCTTGTAATCCCCGTGCTTGGGAGGCAGAGACAGGAGATCGCGCAGGTTCGAAGCCAGCCACGCGCTGGCTTAGGAGACCCTGTTTCCATATAAAAAAAAATGTAAAAATAGGTCTGGGAGTGTAGCCCGGAGGTAGAAGGGCTTCCAGGAACCCCAGTACCAATAACAAAAAAAAAAAAAAAAAAAAGAAAATTATCCAAGAGACTCAAGTGGAAAGTGTTTTGGCCTAAATGAAATGTTATATAGGGTTTTGATTTTGACATCTCCAAATAATAACTGTAATTTTCACATTTGCTTTTAAGATCTTCCATGAGCCAGGTGTGGTGGTACACTTCCATAATCTAGTATTTGGGAGGTTTAAACAGGAGGATCACAGGTTCAAAGCTAGCCTCAGCAATTTAAGAAGGCCTTCCAGGGGGGGGAAAAAAAAACAAAAACAAAAAAAACCCAAAAACATAAAATAGGACTGGGGTGTAGCTCAGAGGCAGTTTGTCCCTGGGTTCAATCCCCATTACTACACACATACACAGAAAGATATTTTGGGAAAAGTATCTCTTTTTATGGCTAGAGAGTCCAAAGAGTAAAGAGCTTACCATAGTGCTTATTGCCAAGTACTTGTATTTTAATTTAAGACAAGGATTTGCTAAGGAGCCATCAGACTACAAAACTTGGGAAAGCAGACAGAGCATCTTCTCACTATTTTATTTCTATTTCCTAACACGCAGCACCAGGTATATACTTAGTAATACTTACTGAGTGGAATCAGAGCCTTGTCACTCACTAAGTGACAAGCTCTATTATGGGCGCTTTGTGTGTATTAACACTTAACTCATTCGAATACAACAAAAACATTTTTAAGTAGAAACTATTATCTCATTTTTTGGATGAGGAACTGGAGGCAGAGAGGATTAAATAACTTTCTATAGGTTCCACAGCTAAAAAGTGGCAGAGTGAAGATTCATACCCAAGTTCTGGAACTAGAACTTGCATTCTTACCCACTATGCTATTTTACCACTTTTTCTAAGTCTAGGGTGTCCTCTTGACTTCGGAGAACAATATAACTGTCTTCCTGGTGTGTCACAAGATAGAGATCTTTCGTAGATCTTAGGAGACTAGAGCCCTCCATATATTGTCCACAGATATTTCATCAACGCATGTTTCCCAAACAAGAAAAATGTCAGACTATTAGCATGATACTTAATAATCTATTCTTAATATTGGCTAGGTGAATGTGTCTTTCTTAAAACTACTGCATTAAAGCCAGGTGTGGTGGCACACACGGTTCATGGATAGCTACTTAGCGAGGCCCTTCTCAACTCAGTGAGACCGTTTCAAAAATAAAAAGACTAGCTGGGCAGGTGGCACAAGCTTGTAATCCCCGCGCTTGGATGGCGGAGACAGGAGGATCGCGCAGGTTTGAAGTCAGCCGCGCTGGCTTAAGAGACCCTGTTTCAAAAATATAAAATAGGTCTGGGAGTGTAGCCCGGAGGTAGACGGGCTTCCAGGAACCGCAGTACAACCAAAAAAAGAAAAAGAAAAAAAAAAAACCCTAAAAAACAAAAATAGGTCTGGGAGTGTAGCCCGGAGGTAGATGGGTTTCCAGGAACCCCAGTACCACCAAAAATAAATAAAATAAAATAAAAAGTAAAAAGACTAAAAAATAGGGCTGGGGGTGTAGCTCTGAGGTAGAATGTCCCTGGGTTCCATCCCCAGTATAGCAACAACAACAAAAATTATTGAATTAAAATGGTGCTACACGTGGGTCATCTACCATGTAGGCACTCTTTGCTTGCTGTATTAAAAGGACATCTTGCTTGACAGTAGCCTTGTTGACCACAGAATCACACCAAGTTTTACTTTTGAAAAACTAGCTGCCAGTGGCGTGAGCCCAAACCCCACAGCTGTAAGCTTATAATGCAGTGACTACTAATGCCCATTAGGATGGACAGAGGACTGACAACTCATACACTTGGAATGGAGTAAAGATCCTAAGGAGGAAGAAGGTAGAGAAGAATCTGGAATTCACATTTAAATAAGTAAGCAAGAGAAAAGAGGAAAAGAAAATTTAAAAAACGGTGAAAAGTGGCCAGTTCAATAGATTTGTGGATACAGTAGTCTCTGTTTATTTGGGGAGCCAGGGGGAAGTTACAGATGGTGAGAAGATAAAGTAGGGTAGAAATAATCTCTGCTCCCATTTTTTTTGATGTTTTGGTAAGCTTCAGATAAAGCTCAGAGATGGTATATTGAGGTGTGTATCATCAATAACATTAATAAGCCAGGCATGGTAGCACATGCTTATAATCCCAGCATTTGGGAGGCTGAGACAGAAGGATCGCAGTTCAAGGACAGCCTCAGATACTTAGTGAAGCCTTTTGAAACTTAGTGAGACCCTGTTTGAAAATAAAGAATAAAAAATAGGACTTGGGGTGTAGCTTGGAGGTAGAATGTCCCTGGGTTCCATCCTTAGTACCGAAAACAAAACAAAACAAAACATTAATGAGTCCAATTCTTCAATGAAATGTTTTGCACATCAGTTTTGAGGCCTTCTCTGCTTAGGAAACCAGTGATAAAGCCTTCATATAATTCAAAATGTCCTGTGCATGGTGGTGAACACCTGTATTTCCAGTACTTGGGAGGCTGAGACAAGTTCAAGGCCAGCCTTAGCAACTCAGCAAGACTCTGTTTTCAAATAAGAGATAAAAAAAAGGGTTGGGAGTGTAGTTTAGAAGTATAATGCCCCTGGGTTCAATTTCAAGTATTACTACTACTACTACTACTACTACTACTACTACTACTACTACTTAAAATAATAACAAATACTAAACAATGGCACTGTTACCTTTTCAAGTACAATGAAGGGATTAACTCCTACAATTTAACTAAAGCTAGTCATTCATTCATTCACCAGTTAGCAAATACTGATTTATTACCTGTTTAAATACATTAATAACTGATAACTGATTCCAGAAGCAAATAGGAAACTATAGCTCTGCTCTGTGTGTGTGTGTGTGTGTGTGTGTGTGCTGTGTGTATGTGTGTTACTGAAGGTTGAACTCAGAGTCACTCTATATCTAAGCTACACCCTCAGTCCATTTTATTTTGAAACAGGGTCTTGCTAGATTGCTGAGTGTCTACCTAAATTGCTGAGTCTGGTTTACTACCTGTGAATCTCCTGTCTCAGCCTCACAAGTATTGGGATTACAGATGTGTGCCACCATGCCTGGCTCAGCTCCTTAATTTTTAAAACATTTGCTATAATCTGTAGAACTATTTAGAAAATAACTTTGCGTTCATATAAATCTAGCTCTTACACTTGTTTTAACACCATCCTTTCACAATTTCTGGATCTGTTTCCTGATGCCCTAGGCCAAAGCCTCTCTCTCCTTTCCTTTTCTACTTATAAATTCAATCAGTATATTTATATCTGGATTTAATTCTCAAATATAGGATAGTCTGGATGGGAAACTTCCTGTGGAAGTTCTTGTTTAGTCAAGTTTGTGTGTGATTTGAAATAAAGGAGGAGGGAAACAGAAGGGAAATGTAAACTGAAGACAACATTTGGAGAAACTAGATCATGCATAAAGGTACAGGTTAAAGGCTGGGTCAGTTGTTGGAGTTCCTTATATATTTGGGGTATTAATCCTTTATCACACATATGGTCTTGTAAATATTTCCTCCCAGTCCACAGGTGGTCGATTCACTCTGTAAATTGTTTTTTTTTTTTTTCATTGTGCAGAAACTTTTTATTTTGCTGTCTTATTTCTCTATCTTTGCTTTTGTTGATGGTGATTTTGGGATCATATATCAACAATCATTTCCCAGATCAGTATTATGCAGTTTTTCTCTTATGGTTTCCTCTAATTTTATAGTTTCAAGACTTTATGTTTAAGTCCTTGAGATTTTTTTTTTTGTGTGTGTGTGTGGTACTGGGGTTCCTGGAAACCCTTTTACCTCCGGGCTACACTCCCAGACCTATTTTTATATATTTTTTTAAATTTGGAAACAGGGTCTCTTAAGCCAGCGCGGCTGGCTTCGAACCTGCGCAGTCCTCCTGTCTTCGCTTCCAAGCGTGGGGATTACAAGCGTGCGCCACCACACCTGGCTAAGTCCTTGAGGTATTTTGAGTTGACTTTTTATATGGTGTGAGATAAGGGCCCAGTTTCAATCTTTTATATATTCATATGTAGTATTCACACTCCTTTTATTAGAAAGGTTGTCGTTTTCCCATTTTACATTCTTGGCACATTGTCCATGAAGATGAATTGACTATATCTGCATGGATGCTCTTCTGGGCTCTATGTTCTGTTCTATTGGCTGATAATGCTTGTTTTATGCCAGTATCCTGCTGTTTTAGTTACTACTACTTTGTAGTATATAATCTGATAGTATGATGCCTCTCACTAAGTTTTCTTTGGCTCATGAATGCCTTGGGTATTTTTTTTTGTGTGTGTGTGTGGCTCCATGCAAATTTGTATTTGTATTTATTTTTATATAATCTATGAAAAATGACATTGGAATTTTGACAGAGATTGCACTGAATCTGTAGATCACTTTGGGGATTATGGACATTTTCACAGTATTAATTGTTTCACTCTATACACACAACCTTCAGTAAGGTTGCAAGATATACATTTTGATTTATAGTTTGAATGCACAGGTCTGTTACCTCCTTGGCTGATTTTATTTGTAAGTCTTTTTTGGTAGCTAGTATAAGTGAGCTCATTCTCTCCATTCCCTTTTTTCAGAAATTTTATTTTAAGAGTAAAGAAACATTGTACTACTGATTTTTGCGTGCTAATTTTATATCTTGCAACCTTACTAAATTTGTTTATCAGTTTTGGTAGATTTTGTGGAATCTTTAGGGACTTTTATATATAAAACTATGCCATCTGCAAGCAGGAGTAATTTATTGTCTACTTTTATTTTTGGACTGCTTTAGCAGGTCATGGAAATCTGAGGTGCTCTCCTATTGGACGAAGGTTATTAACTAACCTAAGAATCAGCTAACCCCTGTTGTGAATATATGATATTGGTGTGTGTGTGTGTGTGTGTGTGTGTGTGTGTGTGTGTGTGTTGAGAAGACCTTTTTTCTTTCTGATTCTGTTAGTATTTTCTTAGTGTATTTTCTGTGATCTCTGCATCGCTGAGCCTATCATTTTATTTTTTTGGTGAGGATTCCAATTTTTTTAAAAGCAGGTAACACTCTCCATGTTCCTCACTATTAGAGAGGAGCAAATAAGACAACCTAACTGAGGGGATGGGAGGGGGGAGAAGGAAACTCTCTAAAGCACAGGATGCAACTAAACATATCGAAGTCAACCACTAAGCCAAGCATGGGAAGGAGGGATGGGGAGGGAGTGGGGTGGAGATGGGGTAGGGGCTAACTGGGTGATGTGTGCACGTGTGTCTACACAAGTTTTTTTTTTTTTAACCACATTATGATGTATGAATACAATGCACCAATAAAAAATTTTAAAAGTACACACACAAAAAAAGAAATAACTGAGTATTTCTCCTTTAGAGACCCTTATCCATATTATTAAAAACTGAACAGTATGAAAAAAAAAAGAATTACCCCGTATATCTATTAAGGGCAGCAGCCACTGGGTGGTCCAGTGCTGTTTCCACTTTCTACTTCATCCTGGTTAACTGCTGGTGAAAACCTTCTAAATCGGTTTGTGACTGCATGCCAGACATTATTACCATTGTTTCAATCCTCCCACTAGAGTATGCTTGTCTGTTTAAGTGTCACTTTTTCATTGTGTTGTTGGCTTCTTGAGAATAAAGCTTCCTCCCCTAACCCTCAGTAAGTTCCTCCTCTTCCATTTGGGTAATTCTAAAATCTAGCAACAGATCTGGCAGACTCTGCAGGATCAATAAATATATGATCACTCATGGTTTGAATGAATGAATGAGAGCATTAATTAATAAATAAATGGATAATGAATGAATAAATATTCTGTCTAATTTTGAATTTAACCTTTATTAATTAAAGGAAACTCTTTTTTTTTTTTTTTTGGTGGTACTGGGGTTCCCAGAAGCCCTTCTACCTCCGGGCTACACTCCCAGTGTTTTATTTTTGGAAACAGGGTCTCTTAAGCCAGCGAGGCTGGCTTCGAACCTGAGCGATCCTCCTGTCTCACCTCCCAAGCGCGGGGATTACAAGCGTGTGCCACCACGCCTGCCTATATAAAAGGAAACTCTTTAAAGTGCGTGACGTACGTATTCATATCATAGTCAAACACTAAGCCAAGCATGAGAGGAAGGGATGGGGAGGGAGTAGGGTGGGGACTGGGTGGTGGCTGAATGGGTGATGTGTGCATTTATGTCCCCAAGTTTTTTGCTTCATTATGATGTATAAATACAATACACCAATAAAAATTAAAAAAATAAAACAAAACAAAAGCTAGACTGAGAAAGTTCTTTCTATGTGAGAAAGCATTGTGCAGAATCATAAAAACAATAATAATTATTATTATCAACACACTAACAACCAGAGATGGGCACCTATTTATTTCTAGGAAGGTTCCAAATTCAACTCCAAAATCCCTTCTTGAGGATTTTATTTCTAGGGTCACTGCAAATGGAGATATTTTTTTGGGGGGGGGGTAGGGAAGTTGCTATCCTATGAAAGTAAAAGTAAATGAAAAAAATAGAAATGAAGTGGGAAAGAAAAAAGAATGTGTTACTGCATAAACCAGAGCTCTGCAGAAGCACAAGTGGTTCCTCATGGCTATTGATGGAGATGCTATTTGCAACTACTGCGTCTCCAAATGATCCTTTTCAGAGGGATGGGGAGGGAGGTCCCTGGGTGGGCTTATTACCCAGCTTCCTTTTGTTTGTTATTTACCATTGGTTGGCTTATGCTCCAGGGAGCATTTCCTCCCTCAATTTCTGGATTGTTATTGGCTCACATTGATCCCTTTAGGTAGCCATGGAATAAGCTATTTCAGGTTCCATCTAGCCAGTATGTCGGTGCTATGGCTGGTTGGTCTTTTGCTCACATACTCATTGTTTGGTGTTCTTCATGTCTTCATGTGAGTACAAGTTACTATCTGGTGTTATTTTCTTTTAGACTGGCGAACTTTCTCTTTTTTATCTTTTTTATTGGATGCATTGTAATTTTACATCATATTGGGGGTGATTACAATAATTACAATAGACTTTTTTCTATATCATAGGAAAGGTCTGCTTACAATACCATTCTATTAGTATTATTCTGGGGATGACATTATTTTACATTCATTTTTCAAAGGCTAATTTGTTGTGAACAACATTCTTTATTGATTTTTTTATCTTCTTGCTCTTTGCTTGTGTGATCTTATGTCTTCTTTTCTTCATTCTTTAAGGCAGCAGCCAGCCATATTCCGATTATTCTTCCTGATTCTTGGGAAGTTGATTTTCCCTTTATACTTTCAGGTTTTTCTTTTGTGTTCATCTATGTGATTTTGATGTGTCTGGGTGTGGATCTCTTTGTGTTTATCTTACCTGGATTTTGCTTAACTTCTTGGAAGTAGAGATTAATGTTTTCCATTAAATTTGAGAAGTTGAAGGCCATTGTTTAAATCTTTCTTTTCTTTTATCTTTCTTCTTTTTTTGAGATTCCAATTGCACCTTTGTTGGCATGCATAATGTTGACCCGAGGGTCTCTGAGGTTCTGTTACTCCCCTCCTCTTTCTTTCTTTCTTTCTTTCTTTCTTTCTTTCTTTCTTTCTTTCTTTCTTTCTTTCTTTCTTTCTTTCTTCTCTTCCTCTTTCTCCTCCCCTTCCTCCTTCTACTCTTCCAATTATTTCTTTAACTAGGTAATTTTTTTCTTCTACTGCTCACATATTCTTTATCATCTCAATTATATTATTGATCTCATTTTGTGATTTTTTTTATGGTGGTTACTCTAATTTTTAACTTTGTAGTTTCTATTTTAAAAATATGGGCTCTGGCCGGGCATGGTGGCGCACGCTTGTAATCCCCGTGCTTGGGAATGCTGAGAAAGGAGGATTGCTCAGGTTCAAAGCTAGTCTCGTGGGATTAAGAGACCCTGTTTCCAAATAAAAATATAAAATAGGTCTGGGAGTGTAGCCCTGAGGTAGAAGGGTTCCATTCCTAGTACCACACACACACACAAAAGGGCTCTGTTTCCTGTTGAGGCACCTGTTCAGTTACCAATATCATCTGGCCTTTTAGATCTTTGAAAATCCTCAGATACTTTGAAATTTTTTATCTAATAAATCCAATATCTGGATCTACTTATACTGGGTACACTTAGAGTCAGTTTTTATTGAAAATCTTCCCACCCCTAAGTATGGGTCACACCTTCTAGTTTCTTTATATGTATTTGTAATTTTTGATTTAATGAACCATGACCATTAACATTTGTGTAAAATTTTTTGACTTGTCTTATTTGAGTTTTTATAAATAAATTGCCTTGGCTATTTAATCTGCCTTTCTGCATGTGTATGGGTATGTGTGTGAGAGCTACACTCCCACTCTTATTTATTTATTTATTTATTTATTTATTTATTTATTTATTTATTTATTTTGCTATACTGGGGATGGAACCCAGAGACATTCTACTTCTAAGTTACACTCCCAGTCCTATTTTTAATCTTTAATTTGAAACAGGGTCTCGCTGAGTTGTAAAGAGCCTCACTAAGTCACTGAAGTGTCTATAAACCGTGATCCTCTGGTCTCAGCTTCCTGAATGCTGGGATTCCAAGCATACACCACCATGCCCGGCTCCTTTTTATTTTTATAATTTTTTTCTTTTTTCCTTTTTATTGGTACATTGTACTCAGACATCTTAATGGAGTGCAAGATGGTAGAGGCATACATGCACACATCACTCCATTAGCCCTTCCCCAGTTCCCACTCCATTCTTTCCCCCTCCCTCCTTTCTCATGTTTGGCTTCGCTGTTTGTGAATGCGCTTCATGTACGTTAGGGAAACAGAGTCTCACAAAGTTGGTGAGAGCCTTGCTACATTGCTGAGTCTGGCCTCGAACCTATAATCTGTCTGTCTCAGCCTCTCAAGCACTGGGATTACAGGCCTGCACCATTGCACCTGGCTCTTTTTTATATCTTAATATGTGGACTCTATTCCTTTCTTTTTATGCAGCCCTTAGTTGTTGTTGGTTTATTTATTCTTATGCTTAGTTCTTGGGCAGGTTGTGTAGACATTGTACCTTTGTTTGTGTAGCATATTGGTCAGATTAGTGGTCAACCAGTGAGATGAGTGGAAGTTGTTCTCAAAAACACAAAGAACCTCTAAGCCTTCAGCCTTTGGCTGAGGTTGGAAGTATATTAAAAGTTTAGCCATTTTTTAGTCTCTGTGCCTTTTCTCCACTGGGCTTTCTTGAATTTCCCTGCAAATTCTTTTTTTTTTTTTTTTTTGCGGTCAGAATGTAGTGCTTAGATGGATGCAGATAGCTTATGATGCCCCTTCCGGCGCTTTCATTTTCATGATGTGACTGATCCACCCCAGTGGATGTGTGATCAAAACCTGAGGCCAGAAATAGGGCAATTTTTCCCCAATTGCTTCCCACAATCACTGAGGTGGTCACTTTTGAAAAGGCTAGGAGTTTTTTTTACTTCTTTTCCTTGGCCCTCAATCCAAATAAAGATTGCTCCCTTCTGGATCAGAGTGATTGAACTTTACAGCAATTCCTACTCTGCTATAACTACCATTCTTACTGTGGAATTCAGGAGTAGTGGGCCACGATCTCTGCATTCTCTCCAGAAGGATTTGTAGTTTTCAATAGTCAGTGATTAGTGGAGTGAAGGAGGGATCTGAGGGAGACAAAAGGGGGAGGGAGACTGGAAGAGGGAAATACCTCATTGGACATGATATACATACATAGACTTATCAGTGCCAATCGGTATAGACAGCACAAAGGGTGGGGAGGCATAGGAGTGGGATGGGAGCTGGAGAGTTTTCAATGAAAGCTGTGTGCATGTATGTCTATATTATCCTGAACTTCATCACAGCGTATGATTACAATGTACCATTTCAAAAGTCTAAGTACTTTGCAATGTCATGTCCTCCTTTTAAACTATTTCCATATCCCTGGAAGAGGCTTTTTTATGATTTTGACAATTTTATACTTTTTTTTCTTGGTGAAGATTTGCTGACCTCTTTACCTTGCCACAGCTGGAAGTTTCTTTCTGCCCAGGATACTTCTGCCTATTGCTTTGTTTTTGATCTTTCTGTTCTCTTTGTTTTAATTTATCTTTTATAAAAATCAAGAGTTGGTTTTTCCTTTTGATCTAATGTTAAAAGAATGTTCCATTCTTTAATAAGCGAATTAAACTTACTTACATTTACTTAATTGATATTTTGCTGGCATTTAATCATATTTCTTTACATGACATTTTCTGTTTGCATAATGTTAATAAAGTTGCAACTATATTTCTCATTAGTCTATTAGGTGTGTGTGTGTGTGTATGCACACATAGTTTTTTAGTGGAATTTAGAAAATTTTATATTTTGGTAGTTATCTTTATAATTAAATATTATATAATATAATCTTTATTCTCATGCTTTTTAGTCACTATCTATAGATTTATACCATGATCAAGAAGGTTATCTTTTCCTTTCTTCATTTCTCTTGTTACAGTTTGAATTATGAATATCTTCTTAGTATTAGAGTTGTACTGTTAATCTCTACTTATATTTTGTAACTTTAGTGATATTGAATAAAATCCTATGGCTACAACCATGCAGGTGAGATAATAAACTTCCTGTATCATCGTCATCTTTTTCTCCTCCTCCTCCTCCACCTCTTCCTCTTCTTCTTTCTCTTCCTCCTCCTTCTCCTTTTTCTTCTTCTCCTTTTTTCTTTGCAGTACTGGGGATTGAACATAGGGGCATTCTACCTCCAAGCTACACTCCCAGCTCTATTTTTTATTCATTATTTTGAAAAAAAAAAATAGGTCTCACTAAGTTGCAGAGAGCCGCACTAGGTAGCCGAGGCTGGCTTTGAACCTGTTAACTTCTTGTCTCAGCCTTCCAAGTACTGAGATCACAAGTGTGCGGCACCACTCCTGGATTTTTATTCTCCTTTAAACCCCTTTGTTTTTAAAGTATTTGTATCATTCCTATAGTGTAGGAGAATGTAATATTTTCATTTTTTGTTAATTGGATCTTCACATTTGTTTTGGTCTTAGTTTTACAAATAAGCATGTTCAATTTGCAGTTCTCGTTCTTCTGCCGATTTCTTCCCTGGGCATTTCTTGATTGATTCAGTGGCTCTCAGTAGAGTGCTCAGGAGGAGCCTGAGTGCACAGACCTTGCTGTTTGCAACTCGGATTGTCTGTAGGGTTGCATACGAATCTTTTATGAATGGATACATACCTGATACTTGACTCCCACTATCATGTCGTAACTATCTTTTGTGTTTGATTTATTTCTGGCATTGAATATTTCTGGAGAAAAATTAGAGGCTACTTTTGCTGAATCTCTGTGTAAGCGATTTAATCTTTCTGCCTGGCTAGAAAGTCTAGATTCTGTTAGAATCTTATTCTTCATACATCAATAACTTTACTTGGATATGTTTTACTTTTCATCGTATTGACAGGCTCATGGTGGATATTTTAATATGGAGATTCAAGATGCTTAACTTGACTTTTTTGTTTAAATATTTGTTATGTTGAATTATTTTGATGTTTTTCAGCATGTCCAGTTATGCATATTTTATATTTATTTGTCTGGTTTCCATATTCATTTTTCCTCTAATTCTTTTTAAGCTTTTACCTTATTTCCTCCGTATTGTATTAACTTTTTTATTTCTATCCCTTATGTCCCAAAAAGCACTGTCCATAGAATATGTTTTAGTTATTCCACTGATGCCTCGCCCCACCTTCTAGTTATTTTTGAGTTCTCTTGGCTCATGTCTCAACTTTTTCTGTTGTCTCTGAGCTTATGCCCATTTTCCTTTCTCCCTTCCTTCCTTCCTTCCTTCCTTCCTTTCTTCTTTCCTTCTTTCTCCCTCCCTCCCTCCCTCCCTTCCTCTCTTTCTTTTCTTTCTTTCTTTCTTTCTTTCTTTCTTTCTTTCTTTCTTTCTTTCTTTCTTTCTTTCTTTCTTTCTTTCTTTCTTTCTCTTTCTTCTTTCCTACAGTACTGGGGATGGAACCCAGGGACATTCTACCTCCAAACCATACCTTCGAACAATTGTTATTCTTTAATTTATTTACTTTACTTATTTATATTTAATTTTTGTTGGTGCATTGTAGTCATATATCTTAAAGAAGTACAAGATGGTAGACGCAAACCGGGCGTGATGGCACATGCTTGTAATCCTAGCATTCAAGAGGCTGAGACAGGAGGATCAGAGTTCTTGGTCAGACTCAGCTACTTAGTGAGGCTTTTTGCAACTCAGTGAGACCCTGTTTCAAAAAAAAGAATAAAAAATCGGGCTGGGGGTGTTGCTCAGAGGTAGAATACCCCTGGGTTCCATACTCAGTTCCACAAAAGAGAAGAAAAGAAGAAAGAAAGAAAGAAAGAAAGAAAGAAAGAAAGAAAGAAAGAAAGAGAGAAAGAAAGAAGAAAGAAGTCTCACAGACTGGTGGTTTGGGAGGGCTAGAAGTACACGGTAGAGATGCTGACAGGCTGGTCAATGGAGGCCCCTGTCCTTGACATGTACATGGCTGTCTTCTTCTGTGTCTTCACATGATCTTCCCTCTGTGAGTACCAGGCTTGTCCACCCAAAGGCCTCTCCTGCCTTGCTGCCAAATAGAAGAACAGCTTTCCCCAACCATGGCTCCAACAAGTAAAGTTTTGGGTGCCTTCCTCCCTGCAAATTAAAAATCTTCCAGGACATATATATAATTTTTTTTTCTTTCTCACCCCTATTTCTGCACCTATTTTAACAAAACATGTCTTCCTTTGGCCTCAGGGAGAATTTCCCTTTCTAGAAGTTATTTTTTTTCCAGCACCTTGCATGATCTTCATCACTGGGCCCCATTACCTTTGCCTTTTTCAAAGACTTCCTGTGTGGCTTTGCTTTATTTCTGCTAATTTTGGAAGGCTATATGTGTGTATATGAGTCAGCTCATTATGCATTTCTCTAAGTTTTACTAAAAATGGAGTTTGGAGGTTATCTTTTCATTTTTCTTAATTTTTAGGAGAAGAAATGAAAAGGTATCCTATTTAAACATGTTCCAGTATAAGTCAACTAGTACCTTACTGAGTGACTATTACGTGGTAAACAGAGTCTTAAGTACTTTATGTGTATTATATCCCGTTTATTCCACCCTTCTTATAGGAGATAGAGAGACTGATACTGCAGATCAGTTCCTTTACCTCCATTCCTTCTCCCTTTGAGGATGTTATATCAGTGTTATAAAAGCTAAGGTCTACATTTCTCAGACATCCTTACAATGCAGATTCTGCTGCATGGGCCCTAACTTTCATCAGCAGACCTGCTCTGTGGTGTTGGGAATGAAGACATGGCTTGGAACCCAAGCTTCTGTTCTTCTGGGAGCACTGTGATGCAGGCATTCATTGTTTTACCCCCGATTTCATAGTGTTTATACAGAAGTTGAGTGCAGTCATCCCATTGCTGGTGGTGTGCTGTGACAGCAGTTTTAGCTCACTAGAACCCAGCAGAAGTGGTGTGGCCAGGCGTGGTGGCGTATGCTTGTAATCCCTGCACTTGGGAGGCAGAGACAGGAGGATCGCGCAGGTTCGAAGCCAGCCTCGCTGGTTTAAGAGACCCTGTTTCCAAATAAAAAGTATAAAATAGGTCTGGGAGTGTAGCCCAGAGGTAGAAGAGTTTCCAGGAACCCCAGTATCACCAAAAAGAAAAAAAAAAAGTGGTGTGAAATTGCTAAGCATGGTGGCACACACTTGTAATTCCAGTATTTGGGAGGCCGAGACAGGAGGATTGTAGGTTTGAAGCCAATCCTAGCAATGTAGTTAAACCTCACTTCCAAAAAAAAAAAAAAAAAAAAAAAAATAGGTCTGTAGTCTGGAGGTAGAAGCCTCCATCCTCAGTATCATAAAAAATGAGATGTAAAATTAGCCATGACCTTCTTCTTTTTTTTTTTCTTTCTTTCTTTTTTTTTTTTTTTGCGGGTCTGGGGATGGAACTCAGTGGCATTTGACCTTTGAGCTACATCCCCTGCCCTATTTTTATTCTTTATTTTGAAACAGGGTCTCACTAAGTTGCGGAGTCCTCTCTAAGTAGCTGAGGTTGTACAGAAACCGCGATCCTCTGGTTTCAGCCTCCCGAATGCTGGGATTACAAGCGTACGCCACCACACCCAGCTAGGGACCACGACCTTCGGATTCTCTTTGTATAGGTGTGGCACCTGGGATTCAACGCAGGGGTATTTCATCTCTGAGTCATGCCTTCGATCCCTTTTACCTTTTTTTTTTTTTTTTAACAGTCTCATTAAGTTGCTGAGGGCCTTGCTAAATTGCTAAGGCTGGCCTTAAACCTTGCAGGCCTCCTCTCTTAGCCTCCCAAGTACTGGGATTACAGGGATGCACCACCATGCCAGGCTTCTTAATTATTTTAATTTTGAATTATGCTAGAGATAGAAGCTCCTGTGTAGGACCAGTGCGGCAAGATTGCCTTGGGTATTTAACTTCACAGCCCAGAACTAACTACTCTCCAGCCATGGAGACTGAGGTTGATTAATGGAGGAGCTACATTCAAATATATGTAAAAATATAAACGTAGCATGGTTAACCTGGATATTTACTTTTGGGAGGGGGAAGGGGAAGTGGGGGGGTGGCAGAGGGCACCAAGCACCGTCTGAATGTATATGCCATTTTCAATATGATCCACATAAAAATAAAAAAATAAGCGTTTGGAAAATCAAAAAATCTTTTGTAAACTCCATCTGTATGTGCTGTTCGGGATTGTTTTATGAAGTTGTAACTGCACTTTGATTAATTGGTATGTTATCCCCATTTTATAGGGAGGGACATATTACCTAGATATTTAAGAAAGGAACTTAATTAAAGTTTGTCTAATTAAAGTTAGTCTAATGCCATAACCTCTCATTAAACAATTATGATTGCTCACAGACATCAGATACTTCTATATGGGCTACTATGTGCCAGGCATGTTTTCAGCACTTTAAATTCATTAGGTTTGGATTTTCAAAACAATTATATGAGCTAAGTTTTTTAAGTTATTGTTATTTCCACCATAAATATAAGGAATTCTCATAGAAGAGTGGAGAAACTTGCTTGAGCCCATACAGGTCTGCTTCTAAGTCCTTGATGCAATGGTTAGACCGCTTCACTCAAATATGAGATTTACCATTGTTTTACATTTAGACATTTTATTTTAATTTTTTTTTTGTGTGTGTATGTGGTACTGGAGATCGTACTTAAGGGTTATACCACTGAGCTACACGACCTGCCCTTTAAAATTGAATTTTCAGATTTTGAAACAAGGTCAGGATAAGTTACTGTGTACTGGCCTTAAACTTGTGATCCTTCTGTCTCATCCTCCCAATAATTGGGACTGCATGCATGTGCTACTATACCTGGCTATGACATTTTATATTTTAAAATAACATTCAAGATTCTACCTTGGCTGTGTGGTACAGGTACTGGTTTTCAACTTTAATTTTATAGATTCATTAGCAAAGCCACATTCAAATTCTCCCTTCCAGAATATTCTGAATAGCTCTTTAGTATGTTACCATTGTAATAGAAAATGGCACCACCATAGAATTATGGAATCTCAAGATTGGAAGAAGGCCTATTAATTATCTAGTTCAAGAGCTAGAATTCTCTTTATAAATTCCTTGTCTATTTATCAGTCAGCCTGGGAGGCTCAGCATTTCCCCAGACAGACACTTCATCTTCAGCCTGAATCTATTCATATGTCTTCCTGAGACTGAGCTAAATATGCATTGTTAGAACACATTCATTAACCCTTGGTAAATACATACCAGCTATGATTTCTATTGCACAGACGGTTCTTCAGATGTTTAGAGATAGCTATGCCTCCTGAAATCTTACCGCCTCTTCTCTTTAGATGGCCTACTTCCTAGTCCTTCAATACTTTGTCAGGTTTCAATATCAGTTAATTTATTTCAATTAAGCACAGGTTGAAAGATTTTTGTGCTCATCAATGGGTGAAACAGGACCTCACCGCCCTAGTCTCGGATGCTCTATTTTGGGGAAGCTGTGTCACTATATTGAATCATATTGAAATTAGAGTTGATTAAAATGATGTTTTTCGACCTTTTGATGTGTGCATCGTTTCTTCTTTCTGTACTTTTTTGCAGTGGTCTCCTCTGGTTCTCTCTGTCCTAGCCACACTGAATTTCTCTTGGCTGGTTAATACACCACGGTGCATCTGCTCACACATTTTCCCCCTGCTGGACTCCCCTTCTTCCTGCTATACCCCCCCTCAGTCATCTGTTATAATACCTTTCCCTTTGGTTTATTATTCCTAGAGCACCCCAAAGCTTTCCATGGATATTGTGTCTACTGTGGGTGCCCCCTCCGGACTTTAGTTTATGTTCGATCTCTTCAATGCCGCTTCCAAGGCTCCCATGCTCCAAACCTATCTCAACTATAATTATGCAATTTTCATGAAAGATTAAGAGCACTGGTCCCTTTTTGTTTACCTTTCTACCCGGTTCCTGGCATAGGCTCAATATACATATGTTGACTAATGGGTAATAATGGGACCTTGAATAATTTCTGTTAAAGATCTGGCTTTTGGTTTTGACCCATTTAGATTGTTGGGACCTTTAATATTCATGAGTATATCATTGGGAATGATACCTTTGTCACTGAGAAATTTTGTTACTGTGTCATCCACATTCTGATGCAACTGAGGGTTAAGATCCTGTGTCATAATACTAGACAGGCTCTTTGCAGGATGCTGTCAATCCTTTGAATGATGTCCATTTGGATAAGATTGAATTCATTTTGCTATATGGCCATTCAATGCTTAGTTCCTTGGCTTGTATGCATGATATAAAGACAGATATTAATCATCTCTAAGAATTTTGAATAAAAATCCTAAATTATATTGTATTTACCTGAAATATTTTGTCAAAGTTCTCAAAAAAATTGGTACAACTTAATCTAGTAAATATTCTACAAGCTTTTAGTAAACATGATTTTCTCTTGTTAGCTCTTGTTAACTAGTTTTTATAAAAAATTTTGCTTAAGATTGAAGAGTATAGCATACACAGGTACAGTGGTTGCTGAAATATTTGAAAATAGGAATAAGACAGCAAAGAAGAAATTTTTACATACTATAATTATAATTCAAGAAATTAATCACTAATGTGTTACATAATATTTAGTTAATATTCAAATGTCACAGTGATGTTCCCCAGAGCAGTATCCAAACATAGCTCATATGTTGCATTTAGTTGTCAAACCTTTTTAATCTCTTTATATCTTGAGTAGTTTCTCCACCTTGTACAGCTTTCATGATACTGAAGATTTTTAAATTCAATACAGGTGTTTATAAAAATGATTTTATATTTGGATTCATTTACTTTTTTCATGTTCAGATTTTTGCCTCTACATTTTTTTTTGCAAGTATTGTATAGGTGATGGTCTCTCTTAATTAATGACATCAGGGGACAGGTGGTGTTTGTTTATCCCACCATTGGTGATATGTATGTATGTATGTATGCATGTGTGTATGTATGTATTTATCTATTTGTTGGTTTGTTTATTGGTACTGGGGATTAAAGCCAGGGGCATTATACCTTCAATTTATAAGCTCAGACCTTTATTTAATTTTTTATTTTTAATCCCTTGCTATGTGGTTGGGAATCTCACTAACTTGCTTAGTCTGACCTCAAGTTTATGATCCTCCTGTCTCAACCTTCCATGTACTGAGGTTACACGTATGCACCATCACATCTGGATTTTACCTCTTGCTTACGGTGGTGCCCACTGAATTTCTCCACAAGGGCACCTTCTCTCCTTTGTACTTAGTAACTACTCTGGAAAGACGTTTTCAAACCTGCTCATTTTTGAAATTAAAAAAGACTTTATGTTCTCTGCAAGCTCTCCTCTCTGCGATTTTTTTCAGACATCTTGGGCTGCATGTTCTGCTACAGTTACCACATTTCCCTCTACAATAAGAGTTGGGATTTTTATTTAGTGTAGCCATTCTTATTTTAGCTAGCTTTTTATCTCTGTGACAAAATACCAGAGGAAAACAACTTGTAGGAGAAAAGAATTATTTTGGCTTATGGTTCCAGTCTATAGTTGGTTGACTCCATTGTTTAGGGTAAGAAATGAAGAAGACATCATGGTCAAAGGGCATGGCAAAGGAAAACTACTCAGCTCACAGTAGTTGAGAAGGAGAAAGACAGAGAGATAGAGAAAGAAGAGGAGGAGGAGACCCGAGGACCTGCTCCATTCAACCAGGTCCCACATTCTATAGCATTCACTACCTCCACGCCATTCAGCATCAATGAATCAATGCATCAATGGATGAATTCACGGATGAGGAGAGCTCTCATTATGCAATCACTTTCCAAAAGCCACACCTCTGAATATTGCTACATTGGGGACCAAGCCTTTGGGGGATATTCCAAATTCAAACAATAGCAATTCACTAGCAACCTCTTAATCAGACATTAGGAAAACAGGTGTCTCTTACACACATTTGTTTAGCAGTTCTTCCTCTGTCCACAAACCTCCTTTGTGGACCAGTAGTAAAGAACAGACTGGAGCAGCTTCTTTCCCTCTTTATTATCTCTTAACATTTCCCATCAGTGTATGTAACTGTTCCCTTCTGGGTGTGCTCAATCTCATCCCACTCAGCTATTTTGCTGGTTGTTTTGTTACATCTGTTCTCTGTGTGCTGGCTTGGAAGGCAAAGTGAACATCATTGCACTGTGATTACTAGAAGCTGTATTCACTAGTATTTGCTATGCTCACCCGCTCGAGGCTCCTGGTTCAGGCATGATCCTTCAGAAACCAAGAAAGAAACATGAGCTTTGTCATTAATTCGTAGTTGTCATGGAAAGCTAGCTATTCGTTCTTTTTTCCTTTTCTTCTCTTCTGCTCTACACCCCATGGCACTGTTTAACTAGAATTTATCCTGCAAAGGTCACCCAACAGTTATTTAACTTTTGGTAAGTTTCTACTGAGTTTTTACTGCCTTAGCTCACTGGGTTGCTTTGGATATCATTCTCAAATGTATCTACCTCCTTGACTTCCCATATAGGGTAGTCTTCTGTTCTTTGATAGACAACTGATTACCTCTGCCATGCTATGATGATAAGTTTTCTCAATGTACATTATGGTAACTATTTTCCTATATAATGAACTGTATTATTGCACATATACCTTAAACATATTTTTTACTCAATTTTAGAATCTTTTAACAGAAAAGGCAAAAGAGCTCAAGTGATTCATTAGAAATCAAGGAAAAATTGCACCAGCAGAGTAAACATAAAGTAAGACTTTATTCAAGGCTACTGGAGGAAGCTGAAAGTGACTGGTCTCCACACTGATGAGACAAAAGACAGGAAAGATTTTTTAACACTGAGGTGAGCTTGTGGAAATCAAGTAGCAGGGAAGTTGGTCAGTATGCCTAGGCCATCTGTGTTTGCTAGGCAGGGCTGATTGAAATTAACCTCCTATCCTCCTGCAAAGAATGGGAGATGGGAAACTATCTTTCTTGATTATATTCCAAAGTGCTTCCTGGGTATGGTGGCATACACCTGCAATTACAGTACTTGGCAGTCCGAGGCAGGTGGATCACAGGTTTGAAAACAGCCTCAGAAACATAGTGAGACAACCAGCAACCTAGCCAGATCCTGTTTCAAAAAAAAAAAAGGGTTGGAGTGTAGCTCCAAGATAGAATACCCCTGGCTTCATCTCCAGTATTAAACACAATAAAAATAAGTATGTATTTCAAAGAGCTGTCCTCCAAGTCTTTGAGTAAGACAATACTGAACTATAAAACCGATAAGGAACTGAGAGAAAATGTATTTACATTACAAAGGGGCAGAGAAAGAAATTACAGTTATATGTATTCTAAAATAAAATGCCCTAAGAGAGGTGAGGCTAGAGGCCCACAGTCAGGAAGAGGCTTGTCTAAAATTTAGTCAAGCTGAAAGGGCCCTTAAGGCCATCTTCAACAATACAAACTTGTATCATCTCCCATATCTGTGGATGCAAAAATCATCATTGGCTCTGACTTTTCAAACAAGTTCCTCTTCATTGACATAGGCCATGGTGAAAGGAGAGAGCTCTCCACCTCCAAGGGAGAAATAAAAATAGACTCTGATGGCCTGGACAGAGACAGAGGGCTTTGTGCTGGGAAGACAGGAGCCACAATGACCCAGAAATTCAGTTTGTAATGATTGTGTTTCTGGCTCATGGGGATTTTAATCTCTCCTCTCTGTGTTACTTATACAAAGAAAGCAGGTTTTAAAAAAAATCATGTCTTCTAATTAATTTAACTTTGAGGCCAAAATGTTAGGACTAGGAAAAAGCATAGCTATTAATTCCACACTTAACTCCCCCCCTCCTCATGAGTTCTCTGCTTTTATGTATGATTCAGTATGACCCTTCCTGTCTCTGTATTGGTGTTAGGCACTTAAAATTTTTTCCTTTATACTATAAAACACTTGCATTGAGGATGTAGTTTTATTATTTTAGTTTTTGTTCACATGACCTTGAAATGTCCGAGAGAGAGAGAGAGAGAGAGAGAGAGAGAGAGAGAGAGAGAGCTAAAATGAGTAAATATTTTAAATGGCTTAGAATTACTCAAGAAAGCTGTTCATCTCTGGTTCCTGGTAACCTACGGTTATCTTGAACATCTGATAGGCATGTAATTGCTCATTGTATTCGTTTGGAGCCCTGAAGAACAGAGGTTATGCAAGTTGGGAATATAATTTACTGCTCCATGATTCTTCATTTCCGCCCAGATGTTGGCTCTTGTCTAAATTCAGAACTTGTCTAAATGCAGATCAATGGGTGTTGAGGGGTTTGTTTAAATATGAAGAAAGTCTAAAAGTCTAATATTGTGATAATTCTATTCCTCTTATTCTGAGGGACAGGCTGAAGTTTGAGTGAAGAATGACGTATTGCCCTGTTAGCCAGCAGTGATTTTTATGTTTTTATTTTTTAGCTCATCTGTTGCTCCTTTTTGTTGTTTCTTTTGTTACAAATTGGTTATTTCAATTTTTTGCTTAAATTAATACACATGAGTAAATATTTAAGTGAATGCTTAATTTGCTGATTTTTTAAAAAAATGTTTTGGTAGCACTGGGTTATTGACAAGATGGCACAAAACACCCTGAAGGGTTAAAAAAATCTGACCAGCATATCCTTAAACTACACTATTGTATTGACTATAATAATTGTTTGGCAGGCTTCCCAAGAATAAGAAAATACATTCAAAGGGCTTCTCTTGCCTACGGGTAAGGAACCAGAGAGGTAATACTAGGGTCATTAAGAGTATATTAATTTCACTGAGGTCTTGCTATGAGCAAATACATAGAGAGATTTAGGATTATTTATTTAGTGCCTATGAAGATACAAGTAATATAGTTTTACTTATGTTATTTCCTTTAATGCCTCCTCAAATTATAATCAATTGATGTCATCCTTATTTTCAGATAATCCAAATTTGAAAGCTTAAGCAGGTTTTCTCCATTGTTAACAGTCAGAATTAGCTTAGAAATCTCCAGATGTTTAACAAATATCATGTGTCCAAGCTAAGAGCTCTACAAAAATGCATTATTTAATTTATCCTGTGCAAGTCTAACTACCATCCACCAACCAAAACAGCTATGATGATTATCTCCGTTTTATAGAAGTGTCAGAGATAATAAAATGCCATACTGAAGATTAAACAGCTGATAGGAACAGAATTATGATCGGCCCTAAGAACAGCAATTCCAGGGCATGAATTTCTAAATCCTACGCTGATGGTTTGTATACTGTGGATAATGTGCTTGGAGGAAATGAAGGAAGAACTGGTGACCAAACAGTATCCACATACATCTCTGTGCCAGATCATGCACATGGGGGAAGGGCGCTCAGGTTTAGGGGACGTGAGGAGATCTCTGCACACAGAACTTGCCAGGTGATTTTTCTACCAGCAGCTGCTTATAGTCTTTCTCCATACTCTGGACCGTTTCCAAGGAAACATGAAAAGTGGTGAAAGTTTGGATATAATATTCTGATCCTTATTGACAAGAATAAATGTGAGCACCTTCTAGTTATCTATTCTGTCCAGCAATTGTTTCCTGTGGCTCTAGCCCCAGTACAATTAAGTCTTAGGACAGCTGGTCTGTGGGGCTCCTCTGCCTTCAGTGTACTGAGGACTCCTCTGCCTTGAGTGTACTTGCCTTCCTATTATATGTGTATCATCCAGGTTTTGGCATCTAGGCTAGAATAAAAAATATTTCGTTTAGTTTTGTGGATCTTCTTTCAGGTGGATAAAGTTGCTCTGTTAGTGATGTGTACTCTTTCCCACCCATACCTACCACCCACAAATACAACCCTTGTTCATTACAGCCCAATCCATTCATATTGTCATAGTCAGCTTTTCTTTTTATTTTTTTATTTTTATTTTTTACTGTGACCAACATACACAGCAAGCGCAACTTAGAGAAAAAAAGATGCACTTAGGGTTTCAGAGGTTAATCCATGGTCAGCTGGCTTCAAGGCTGGAACCAAGGTAGCGGTTCGACAGCACAGGTGGAGGAGGAAGAGCTGCTTTCAACTTATGATGTCCAGGAAGCAGAGAAAACAAGAAGAGGGGGCCAGAACAGATATAGTCCCTAAGGCCACATCCCCAGTGACCCATCTCCTCAAACTATGCTTCACCTACAAACCTGGCTGTGTTGTCTAACACGAGCTTCTCTGAGGGACTTTTTAGATCCAAAGCATAACTCCTGGCATCATGATAAAGAGGTTAAAGGCATAGACACAGGCACCTAACTTCTTACATTCAAATGCCAGAGGCAATGTGTGACCTTTATCAATTTATTTTTTATTTTTTAAATTTTTTATTGGTGCGTTTTCATACATCTTAATGGGGTACAAGATGGTGGAGGCATACATGCACACATTATTCAATTAGCTCTTAACCAATTCCCACCCATTCCCTCTCTCTCTCTCCTTCTCATGTTTGGCTTAGTGATTGACATTGAAATGTTTGTTAATGTACATCATGTGCATTAGAGAATTTCCCTCTTCCTCCTTCCCATCTCCTTGGTTAGGCCACCTTATTTGCTCATCTATATTATCTCCTTTGTTCAGAGTTCCTCCTATGGCCCATTTTCTTGCTAGCTTCCGCATATTAGGAAGAACATCCAATTTCTTATTGTTTGTGACTGACTAATCTCACTTAGCATAATGTTCTCCAGATCTATTAATTTCCCTGTAAATGACATAACTGTGCTTTTCTTTATGGCTGAGTAGAATTCCACTGTGTACATATCTCATAGTTTTGTAATCCATTCATCTGTTGATGGACATCTCGGCTGATTGCATAGTTTGGCAATGGTGAATTGTGCAGCTATGAACATAGATGCACATTCACTATTTGGTAGTTTGGTTTCTGTTCTTTTGGGTAGATACCCAGAAGTGATATTGCTGGATTATATGATTTCTTTAAATGCTTAGCACCTCACTTGCCTTGCCAGTAAAATAAAGATAGTACAGTACTTATCTCACGGAGCTCTTTTGATATCTAAATGAAATAATACATGTGGTGGATAATAAGAGTGATGCTGACATATGAACAATCTTAAAGCTGTATGAAGTGGAACAGAATTAACACAAAAGAATTAGAATACCTATTCGATAAAATATTTAGCAAATGCCAATTGAAAATCTAATGTTATATATGTAAGATATGTGGACAAAAATATATTCTATCTGTGCCCCAAAGAACCTAACAACTAGTCTGAAATAAAACTGATAAACATATTTAGGATTCACAAACATAGTAACAAAGTTTTATGAAAGTAGAGGGGAAAAAAGAGGAGTTATTTTTCAATGTAAAAATGGAGACGATCTATATATAGTAAGAAGGGGGAAGTATTTCCACTGGCAATCACTAGGTTGAGGTGGACAGTAACATTGGAAGGGGAACCACACTGACAAAAGCATGCGAATTATATTTAGGGAATGATGAGTTATGGTAGGCATCCTTTTGGGGAGGAGAGGGAGCCATCTGGATTAGTGCAGAAACCATGATCTAATGACAACCAGGGCCAGGAATCAGCAGATGGCAGTGAGCTGTGATGGACTTTAGGAGCCGAGTGTTCTAGCCTACATTTTCCATCTCTGCCCTCTTCCTTTTTCAGCATTACTAGAATTTATTCTTCTTGCTCACGTTTTCTTTTCCTTTTACACCTTAGCACAATTTTTGGTTAGATTTTAGCCTTGACTTTATTCACTGTTTTTTTTTTTCTCTCTCTCTTTCAGCTTCAACACCTGGTTCCAAATGCTTAGCCTCTGGACACTCAACTTTTGCAATCCTGGAGATATCTGCTTGATACTTCTATCTTTTCCTATCAAGAACACAGGCTACTACCAGACTACAGATCGATATCTGTAGGTCAGATGCTGTCTTTCATCTGGCTATAACCAAGGGTTACAGGATCATGTGACATAAAATATAACCTCCTACATATCAAAGGTAGTTTTGTTTGGAACGGATGCGGGCCTGACATATCACCGAGGCTTGCTACAGCTGGTAGACTTGGGAAAGTCTAAGATAGAAATTGTTATGTGAACAATTCAGAGTGATGTTACTTGAAATCATAAGAATGAATGTATGTATCTCTGAGGAGGGAGGAGAAAAATGTATCTATATGGAAAGAAAGAAAAGAAGAAAAGAATAAAGAAAAGGAAACACTTTGAGGGATAGCCACATTTAGTGGGGGACAAAGCAACATTTTTGTGTGTATGTGATACTGGGAAATGAACCCAGGGGCATTCTACCTCCAAGTTACACCTCCAGATCTTTTTATTTTTTATGTTTTATTTGTTTGGTCTTGCTATATTGCTGAGGGTATCACTAAATTGCTGAAGCTGGCCTCAGACTTTCAACTAGTACTGGGGTGAAAGATGGGTACCACTGCGCCCAGCTAATCATACAGCTTTTAAGGCATAAGATAAGTGGTGTTATAAAGGCACTCACCATCCCTGCACAGTGGCAGGGACACAGGACACAAGAGGACACAGGAAGGCTGTAGCTATCTCTGCTGCTCCATAGCTGGACCTGCTGATGAATTTCAACTAATATGAGACAAAAGACGGGAAGAAGCCAGAAGATATATTTCTTTTTTTCCCCCATCAAGGATTATTTGGAGAAGTAGTTTCCAAGGCTCTGCAGAAGTAACCTGTGAGATGGAGCAACTAACCCCATTGTAAGGTAGTGGCGAGGTCAGTGTTCTAACTCCTGTTTCTTTCTTCCATGACTCTTCCTGTCCCCTTGTTCTTATTCCCCTTTGTCTCCTGGTCCCTAAAGCCTTAGCTACTAAGTTTTTCTTAGAGCTTTATTTTTTTTTCACTATTTATTTATTTTTTCTTTTAACAATTTTTTATTGAACATAAATGGTATACATTTAAACTATATTTGGTGCCCTCTCCCCCCGCCCCTGTTTTCCCTTCCCCCCTCCCACCAATGGTTGTCCAGGTTAACCATGTCTTATTCATAATTTTACACATGTTCAGATGTAGACCCTCATTAATCAAGATCAGCCTTCCTCCTCTACTATCTTTCCATTCAAACTTAGCTAGTATTTCCCCTCTAATATCTGGAGTCCCACTGGTATCCTTTGTGTTTCCTAGTTTGGGCATATTAGAGGAAACATATGTATCTTCTCCTGTGTTTGGCTGATCTCACTTAACATAATGTTCTCCAGGGCTTTCCATCTTCTTGCAAATGATATAATTTTGTTCTTCTTTATGGCTGAATAGAATTCCATTGTGTGTATTTCCCACAGTTTTGCTATCCATTCATCTGTTGATGGTGATCTGGGTTGGTTCCATATTTTGGCTATTACAAATTGTGCTGCTATGAACATAGGTATGCATATGTTGCTGTATTTCTCTGAATTCAACCCCTTTGGAAAGATACCTAGGAGTGGTATAGCTGGATCATATGGTGGATCTATTCCCAACTTTCTCAGGAATCTCCACACAGATCTCCATAGTGGTTGAACTAGTTTGCATTCCCACCAACAGTGTAAAAGAGTTCCTCTTTCCCCACATCCTCGCCAGCATTTGTTGTTGTTTGATTTCTTTATGCTTGCTACTCTGACTGGGGTTAGATGGAATCTCAGTGTAGTTTTGATTTGCATCTCCCTGATGGCCAGTGATGAAGAACATCTTTTCATGTATCTATTGGCCCTTTGTATCTCTTCTTTTGTGAAGTGTCTATTTAGTTCATTTGCCCATTTCTTGATTGGGTTGTTTGTTTTGCTAGTGTAGAGTCTTTTGAGCTCTTTGTATATTCTGGATATTAGCCCCCTATCAGAATGGCGGCTGGTAAAGATCCTTTCCCATTCTGTAGGCTTCCTCTTTAGGTTATTGATAGTTTCCTTTGACGAGAAGAAACTTTTTAGTTTGATGTTATCCCATTTGTTTATTCTTGCTTTAATTTCCTGAGCTTTGGAGGTTTTGTTGAGAAAGTTACTGCCTGTGCCAATATGTTGTAGTGTTGAACCTATGCTCTCCTCTACTAACTTCACAGTCTCAGGTCTAATTTCTAAGTCTTTGATCCATCTTGAGTTGATTCCTGTGTTTGGTGAGATATAGGGGTTTAGATTCATCTTTTTACAAATGGTTAGCCAGTTCTCCCAGCACCACTTGTTGAAAAGGCTGTCTTTTCTCCAGCATATGTGTTTTGCCCCTTTGTCAAAGATTAATTGACTAAAGATGTGTGGGTTTGCTTCTGTATCTTCTATTCTAATCCACTGGTCAGTATATCTGTTTTTGTGCCAGTACCATGCTGTTTTTACTACTATTGCTCTATAGTATAGTTTGAAGTCTGGGATTGTAATGCCTCCTGCATGTTTCTTATTGTTGAGAATTGCTTTGGCTATTCTAGGTCTTTTTTTTTCTCCATATGAAGTTCATGATTGATTTTTCTAGGTCTCTGAAGAATGTCACTGGTATTTTAATGGGGATTGCATTAAACCTATAGAGCTTTATTTTGAACGTGACCTGGGATAAAACACCTTCACCGAATATACCATCCTTTTTTTGCATTATTGAGTGCCGACAGCCAGTCAACTATGTTCTAGTCTTGTGGTTCTCAAGGGGTGATCACTGAAATAGCAGCATCAGCATCCCTGGGAATTTGTTAGAATGCAGGCTCCCAAGCCTCATCCCAGACCTGCTCAATATGAGACTCTGGGTGGTTTCAGTGGAAGCTAATAGTTCTGTGTGTGGTACTGTGGTTTGAACCCAGGAGTCCTCTACCTCTGAGCTTCCCCCCAAGCCACTGTTTTATTTTGAAACAGGGTCTTATTAAATTACCATGCTAGTCTCAAATCTGCAATCTTACTGTCTCAGCCTCATAAGTACTGTGACTACAGATGTGTGCCGCTTTACCTAGCCAATACCTGCTAATATTTGAGAACTCCTGCTGTGGTCGAAGGGCAGTTAATCTCCCACTCATGGGCTAGCTGCATGCCTTTACAAATAAAGTTATATGGGAACACAGTCATTCTCACTGGGTTTTTCATAATGTCCACCTGCTTTTGTGCCACAAGACACAAATGAGTACTTGCTATAATCTAAATATTTACTATGTGACTTTTTAAAAGAGAAAGTCTGAAATCTCCTACTCTAGTCCAACCATGTCCATCTGCTCTCTACAGGTGAGTGATAGCCTCTCCCTAGCCTCACTAGAAATCAGTGGTTTTCTTCTTCAAACTCATTTGTACCAGCAGTCTGTCATCATCATTTAACCTAATTAAACTTACCTCAACCAGTGCCTACTAATTTCAATGAAGAATAGGGATTGGGGAGACTTCATTTCCATGAACATTAAGTTGAACGACTTGAAGTGAGTAGCTAGAACATTTTTTTTTCCTGTGTAACTATATGTGCACAATATAACTATAAAATACGAGAAGGAAATAATGGGGCTCCAGAAGGGTTTTGTGGTACTGGTGGTTCAAACCAGTACCTCCCAGCTACACACCCAGCCCTATTTCATTTTTATTTTTTTTATTAAAAGGTCTGGCTAGGTTGACGAGAGTCTCACTATTTGCTGAGGCTTTTCCCTAACCTGTGACTCTCCCATCTTAGCTTCCCAACTATGGGGATTGCAAGTGTGTGCCACCATATCCAGCTTTCCAGAAGGGTTTTGCAGTCAGTCACTTTGTGTTTAGGTTCTGACTGTACTTTGAAAAAACCAGAACTGGGAATTGCAAGAAATACATTAAGAGTGTGATTCGGAAAAAAAAATGATCATTAAGAAATTCCAACAAAAGATTCATACTTCAAAGAGGATAACCTCTAATAAAAGATGACTGGATAATTAAAAATATTTCAAGTTAAAGCAAGTCTACATACTTTGGTTGTTGTGTGTTTTGGCTTTAAATAACCTTATGAATTAAGTGGTCGGGAGACTGACTGAGGCAGGTAACAGGAATTCTTGTCAAGTATCTGGAAATAAACGTTCACCCTTAATGCCCACATGTACCTACAGATATATTATATCCCTTCATCAACACATACAGAAGTTACACAAATGTGCTTTTTTGAACCCACGAATCAAAATTACTTTATTAAAATATAAATTATTGTAGCCAGGCATGGTGACACATGCCCATAATCTCAGTACTTGGGAGGCTGAGACAGGAGGAGCAGCAACTTATCAAGACCCTGTTTCAAAATTAAAAACTATAGGGCTGAGGGTGTAGCTAAGAGGTAGAACTTCTTGGATTCAATCCCCAGGACTACAAAAAATATACAGGTTTTTTGAAACATCCCAGGAATCTTAATTTTAATGGCCCCTATGTTTTTTTATATGTGGAGAAAGAACCAATGGTAAAGAATAATCATCATCTATTTAATTATTTACATTCAAGTCATTAAATAAAATGCAACCCCAAAATCAGAGTATTATGCAACATTAGTTAATACTTTCCTTAATTTCTTACATTAAAAATGTGCTATTGCAAATTTATATCCCTCTTTATATTCCTTTGTCATGAAAGAACAGATAATAGATAGTTTTTAGATTTGCTCCAGTTTACTCTATGGAAGTCTCCACTAGACAGTGATTCAATTATTAGTAGTTAGAGGAATCCCAGAGTTGATCTCTCTGAACCCTAAAACTATAACAGTATAAAGTATAAAATAGAATTGTGATGCATGTATGAATGTACATATGAATGTATAATGGAATCTTAACCTTTAAATCTTGTCCAAGGCACCAAAATATAATATATGTGAAATATGAAAGTGAAGTGTCAAATTCCAAGAGGAAATTTCAATGTCTGGGACAGAGATTGAGTGAGAAGGCTAAGGAATTCATGAGAGAGGGAAAGGGAGAGAGAGGGAGGAGGAGGAGGAGGAGAGAAAGAAAGAGAGAAGAAGAAGAAGAAGAAGAAGAAGAAGAAGAAGAAGAAGAAGAAGAAGAAGAAGAAGAAGAAGAAGAAGAAGGGAAGAAGAAGAAGAAGAAGAAGAAGAAGAAGAAGAAGAAGAAGAAGAAGAAGAAGAAGAAGAAGAAGAAGAAGAAGAAGAAGAGAGAATGTCGAGAAGAGCCTTCCTGTGTAGACATCTTTGAGGGTTTGTTCACTGTCTTGGAATAGTGCGTCCTCCTATGACAGGTGGAGAGCAGGCAGGGACTTCTTGAAGATGGAGAGACTGGGGTCTTCGAAAGCACGTGTTTTGAGAATGTGAAGGCTGTATGAGGTGAGTGAAGGAGAAAAGAAAGGGAAGGGAGAGGGAGAGAGAGAATTTTTACCCAGTGGATGGACTGCATCTTGCGAAGGAAGGTTTCTCGAAGACTACATTTTTGATGACTTCAGGGAGGAAAGTCAGCCTTTCTTGAAGGCTCCATTGGTCCTAACTAAATTCACTGTGAGGCAGAGCAGCTTTGGTCTGAGGATTCTACCTGGGACCCTCTTCAGTCCCCAGAAGCCGGGCATGGTGGTGCATGTCTATAATCCCAGTACTTGGTAAACTGAGATAGGAAAATTGCAAGTTCAACGCAAGCCTCAATGTATTGAGACTCTCAGAAACCTAGTGAGATCATGATGATTAATAATAATAATAATAATAATAATAATTAATAATAGTAATATAGGGCTGCGGCGCAGCTTGGAGGTACAATCCCCAGTAACATGTACACACACACACACACACACACACACACACACACACACACACAATCCCTGGAAACTCTCACAGGAGATCACCAGTCTATTACTGCAGAGGCAGTGCTGAACTACTTTGGGCTCTCCCTGCTGGATTTCTTCCTTGTTTCCCAGCCTCCAACCTCAACCTTGGACGGGCTGCGAAACAGCAGCTGGTGAGTGGGGATAAAGCCAGGGGAGACTGATAGGAGAGGCTGAAAGAAATCTTCCTGAGAGAAATGGCAGGTCTGCCTGTCACCTAAGAAGGAGTCAAGAATCCTGTGCCTGCCGGAGTTTCCATCCTGGCTGCAGAGAATAGCCCTCTTCAGCAAACCCAAAAGAACCATGTAAAATAACATATAAGGTGCATTTCTCATTGCATCTGCCCTGTACATGGTTAAAACAGATTCTTGGAAAGATCCCCAGGAATCTTCATTTTAAAGACCCCCATGTTTCTTATACATGCAAAAGGAAAAACTTGTACAGAATAACTACCCATTGAATTATTTCCATTAAAATCATTAAGTAAGACTGAGCCCAAATCTCAGGATTATATACCAGTTAACGCTTCTTCTAATTCTTCTGCAAGTTAACGTTTCTTCTAACACATGTGCATGTCAATTATACATGTTTATATGTGTTGGTCTTGATGACAGAGGCATGAAGGTTGTGCGCAAAAGAGTTTAACACTGTGCCTTTAATTCAGAAGGGGCTTTTGAAGGTATTTGGCTATGTTGCCACCACCTGAGTATTTTCACCAAATCACTTGAAGAAAACCCCAAAGAAAAAGCTTTTTTTTTTTGAAGCCACAGTACTGCAAAACCCTCTTCACGATTACCTTTGAAGGTGGGTATGATCAATCGTCTGCCTGAGATGGTCTTTAACAAAAGGTCAAACAACTTTTTCTAGACACCCAAGGGAGAAATATTTAAAGAGCCAGATAATTGTCTCATGATGTCACGGGTATTATTTTTGGCTTTTATGAGCTTACATCACTTTCCTGAGCTTCACACTGTATGAATTACCATCTTATATTATGCCGCATGCTACGCGGGGTCTTTTGTTTTAGTGTAATCCAAGTATTAAACTCATGTTAAAATATTCACCTCCTCACAAGTCACAGTAACCGCCTGTGCTGAGTATTTCCTGTGTGCAGTTACAGGCTCGTTTCTGACCCTTCTTCACTCAGCTCAGAGGGTCCATCTCAACAGGATCCTTGACTTTCTGGCTTCTGGTTACAGGAGAACAGAGCTGTATCTGGACAAGGCTAGGTGTTTTTCTGATCATTCTCTCCAAAGGGGTTCCGTGTAGCTGCTCCTTGGCTGAAGGACCCTGCTCCTGTCTCATGGCCCAAGGATGATCAGTCCACCCAGCTCTCAGGAGATGCTCTGCTCTCTTTGTGGCCTCCCACACCTTTTGATGCAGCTATTTACTAAACTCTCCTGAAATCACCCAGATAGAGCATCCCATTTGCTTCATGCAAGCACTCTGAGATCCTGTTGGTTGTTTGCCATTTAGCATTCAACAATGTAATTCATATTAAAACACTATTTTCATATTGAAAAGAGTGCTCAGAATCACTGTGCTTACTTTATTTTTGATCTTCTCTAACTTTCATGTCAGGATTCGAGAAGGTCTGTGTCTTAACCGATCCCAGACTTCCTGCTATCTACCCCAACTTATCTTTGAATTGCAGCAAAACCTCAAAGTTGTGCAGGGATAACTTTGGAGAGGGAGGAGGTGAGGAGCCCAGTGGAAGGGGCTCAGAGCCCTTCACCCCAGCTTCCACCAGAATAGCTTCCTTTTCATCTGCCCTTGAGGTTGAGCTTCTTTGTAGGAATAAGTTTGTAAGTTTGATAAAAAGAAGTCTGCTGTTTAAAATGTGTGGAAATCAGTAGGTTTAAGCATGGGATCTTTCTTTTGAAGTGGAAATCAGTGATCCCAAGGGCCAGCACCTTACTGGGCATTGCCAGTTAATCAGAATTGTTCCCTACTGGGGCTTAGCAGTGTCTAGAGCTCTGTTGAAAGTGTTGGTCCTTGTGTTTGTTGGAGACCCAAGAAAGTGACATGGTCATATTCAGGGGAAAGCTAAAAAGCTGAAGGTTTTCTGTGTGAAGACAAAAAAAGAACTTTTACCTAATTTTTTTTTTCTGACCATTGGTCTGGCTAACCCATCCAAAGAAAAGGGCATGCACCATGAGGCAGGGAATCGACTCAGACAAAGAGATACCGGCGACTGGTAGTTTTTGATGAAGAGAGATTGTGCAGAGAGAGTTCACCAGCATCTGCAGCTGCCCCTCACCTGCTCATGCCTGATGCTGACAGTGACCTCTAGGCTTCCTCCTCCCTTTGACCCCACATCCAGTCCATCACCACACATAGCAGTATTGCTTCTGAATACATAGCCATACTGCTCCTCTCCACTTATTTCTTCTGTCTTGGACACTTTTATTTCCCATTTGTCACTTGGCTCTGTCCTTTAGGACTTGGTGTGAAGGTTTTATCTTCAGAATAAGTCTTATAAGTTTTACTCTAGACCAGTTCCCCATTATGATTTCTTACCATATTCTTTTTTCCCCCTTGGTACCGGGGATTGAACCTAGGGGCACTCTACCTCTGAGTTATATATACCTTACAAAGCTATAGTAGTTAAAACATCATGGCTACTGGAATATAGATAGGAATATAAATCAATGGAACAGGAGAGCAAGCCCATACATAAGTTCATGTGTATGTAGTCCTGGGAGTAACTCTAGATAAAGAAGAAACCTTAGATGAGCAAACAAGGTGACCTACCTGAGGGTGATGGAAGAGGGGGAAGAGGGAATTTCCCTAATGTACATGATGTACAACACAAACATAAAAGTCAATCACTAAGCCAGACATGAGAAGGAAGAAGGAGAGAGGGAATGAGGTGAAAGTGAGGAAGGGCTAAATGAGTGATGTGTGCATGTATGCCTCACTGTCTTGTACTCCATTAAAGTGTATCATTAAAATGCACCAATAAAAATAATACAATTAAAAAATTAAAAAGCAAGGTCTTTCCAAGTTGCTAAGGGCCTCATTAAGTTTCTGATGCTGTCCTCGAATATGAGATTCTCCTGTCTCAGCTTCCCAAATACTAGGATTTTTGATGTGTACCACTATGTCCAGCTCTTATCAAATTCCTGTTTTTCTTCATAGCTCTTGGCATGATTTTTTTTTTTGCAGTACTGGGGATTGAACCCAGGGGTATTCTACTGCTAAGCTACACCCCTAGGACTATTTTTTATTCTTTATTTTGAAAGAAGGTCTCACTAGGTTGCGGAGGGCCTCACAGGTTGCTGTAGCTTGCCGCGAACCTACTGTCCTCCTGTCTCAGCCTCCCAAGTACTAGGATTACAAGTGTGCACCACCATGCCTGGCATCTTGGCATGAATATTAATTATAAATTCACTTGTGGTCTCAGTTTTAGTATATAACTCAACACTTTGTGAGGAAGCTTGACTTTTATGGTTATCTTTGTATTCTTGGCACATAGAGAAGTGTCGGCATACAGAAAATATTCAGAAAATATTTATTAAATAGATGAATTGGTCCTGGCCCCTGGCTTCTTAACCCAAACACCTAGGCTTTACTTCTGTTTGTTCTTTCAAGATCCTTTCCTTCTGACATTTATTTATGTCGCTACTAATCTAGTTCATGTACAGAAAGAGCTCGTTGCTATCTAGACAATTCTCCACTATCTTTCACCTGAATAATGACAACTCCTTTATGCTGGAATCATGGATTCGTGTGTGTGTGTGTGTGTGTGTGTGTGTGTGTGTGTGTGTGTGTTACTGGGGATTGAGCCCAGAGGTACTCTACCCCTGAACTATAAACCTAGCCATGTTTTTTTTTTTAATTTTAATTTTGTTTTGAAACAGAGTCTTGCTAGTTTATGAGAGCATCACTGACTTGCCATCCTCCTGTCTCAGTTTCCCAAGTTTGGAGGATTACAAGTGTGCGCCATCATGGCTGGCTCATTGACTCTACTGTAGCCTCTGCACGGACATTCCTCACACCACAACTGTGTGTCCTTCTTTTCTCACTTACAACCAATCAGTCAGAGATCCCTCATTGCCTCAACAGAAAGTACAGATTCTTCATAAAAATCCTTCTCGACCCGGTGACAGCCTCCCCTCCAGCCCCCACATCACCTGGTTTTTCTTCTTTAGACATGTTGCACTCATTTCCAGGCCATTTATGTCACTTCTTAACTCATGCACAGGTTAATTCCAAAGCCTGAAACCATTTCTTCATCTTCTCCTTCTCCTCCACTGTTTCTGTTTCCTTTTTCCTCCCTGACCCTTATACTTCCTTTGAGTTTTCCTTAGATGTCATTTCCTTGGGGAAGTATTCCTTGGTCCTGGTCTCCAGGCCTGTGCTTCACTCTCCTCTAGTGGCTCTGAGAATCCCTGGTGTGTCTCCCATTGCAGGTTCTCTCTGGCCTTCCAATTGCCTATTTATTGGTCTTTATCTCTTACTAGATAGTAAATTCTGAGAGTGAGCCATGCTGCTGTTATGCACACATGGAGATGTCCCTTTGCTGAAGAGGCAGGAGGTACTTTCCAAGCATTTGTTGAATGAGTAAATGATTGGAAGGATAATTCTGGTGAATAAGGGCAAGTGTGTTGTTTGGAGGGAGTAGAAGTAGACAAGCTGTGACTGCATCTGAGATATTTGTTTACCTTTTTCTCTCCACATATTCCTTCCTGCCATTTTAAACCAATATTAAGACCTTATAATTTCTTATCACAGAAAAGCTCAGGGTGAGAGATGGTAGAGATCTATGAATCTGACAGGGCCATGAGGAAATGGCAGGACCCCAGGGGAAGAAACTCTATACTATGTCTTGATGTGGGCCTGTTGGAAGTCCAATCTCTAAAGACATTGGATATATTCTTTGTGAGATCTCATGGTTAGGAATTATTATAAAAATATATACATTTAAATATAACTAGACATATACTTTATATATTACATATACTTATATATAATGAATACTTAACTGTATATACTTACACAACATACTTAACTATATATGTTTATATGTTATACACAACTAAGTAATATAAACATAATAAATAAAATATGCATAAATAAAACATATAAAATATTTTTCTTATCTTTCTTTTGTTTTGTTGTTGGTACTGAAAGTTAAACCCAGGGACAGTCTACCTCCAAGATGTGAACCTGTGATCCTCCTCTCTGAGCCTCCAAAGTACTGGAATTACAGATGTGCGCCACTCTGCCTGGCCTTAAAACCTTTCCTCTTAAGAAAATTTTAGAACTGAGTGGTTTACTATCCAGGTCCTTCTGTAGCTGCCTATGGAAAAGACTGTCCCAGATTCCTTTTTTTTTTTTGGTGGTACTGGGGTTCCTGGAAGCCCTTCTACCTCCGGGCTACACTCCCAGATCTATTTTTACATTTTTATTTGGAAACAGGGTCTCCTAAGCCAGCGCGCGTGGCTGGCTTCAAACCTGAGCGATCCTCCTGTCTCTGCCTCCCAAGCGCGGGGATTACAAGCGTGCGCCACCACGCCCAGCGACTTTCCCAGATTTCTGAGTGTGGTCTTTAGTAGGTAACAGAAACGGCCTGTTGATTCCTTGTGAGTGCTTTTTTTGTTTGTTTTCTTTTTATTTTTGTCATAGGCATCTTTGATATGTGGATCTGTCCCATTTACCAGGAGGAGAAATTAAAGACTGAAACAGTTGGAAAATAAAGGAAAAGCCACAGAATTTAGTGAGGACAACTGGAAATAAAAGCATTCCAGGATTTTGTTAGTTATTTTATAATTTTGTAAGTGGTGTTTGCTTTTAGATAATTAGACCCATTTGGCCTATCAGTCATTCACTTATTTATTTCTAGACATTTATTTTATAACTATTAGTGCTTGATGACACGTTGGGGATCTATAGATGAATAGAACTGGGCTGCAGTACAACTGAGTCCAGGGATAGATATCTTACTTTCAACCTTTTTCTTTTATAAGGACACAATTTGCTGTATTTCTTTTCTAAAAGGCTTTGTTTTATCAGGAATGAAGAGAGTCTGGGGCGGGAGGTTGGCAAGCTTTGGGTGACATATTTAAATAAGAATAACCCTTTTACTTTTTCTTATATTTTATTGATGCATTATAGTCTCACATCATAATGTAGTTCATAGCGATGGTGGGAGTTGGGAGGGAGCCAGGGGAAAGCCCATCAAGTGCTGTGGGCATTTATGTTTCCCTTGCACTTTGTAGTGATATCAGATATTGATACCAAGAAGGCAAACTCATCCAAGCTGGCTTTAGGCATGCTCCTGTTTCTTTCTTTGTTTTGGCAGGATTGAGTGGGGTGAGACCCCATTATTATCTTTATTTCTAAAATTTTCTCTCCATGCTGAAGAAAGTGATGGGCCGTATACCTAGGTTTAATCATCCTGTTATCAAGAGAGTCAAAGATTGATCACCTTCACAGGATCAAAGATGAATCGCCCCTCTGCTGTCTGAGGCATTTATTTCTCTAAAGAATTCATAAAAATTGTCCCCAAGGGCATACGGAGTGTTCTGGATACAGACGTTTCTGGATTTTGAGCACACTTATTATAAAGCATCTTTAAAGTACCCTGTGATTGTAGCTTTGCATAAAACCTGGAAAACAAACACTACTGGTTTGGTGTGAAATAGATTTCAAGACAAGATCTCAGTTTGGCTTTACCCAAGTGTCTCCAATGTCTATAGAATTTGATTCTTTACAATTAAGAAATTGAAATGCTAAACAAAGAAATGAGAATAGTTCTTTAAATAATAAAATCTGAACTGAATTTGGTCTCCACTGGACATTTTTTAGCTCGCTAAGGAATTTTGCCTCCAATGTCAAGTCATACCCAGGAGGTACCCAATTTGAACAGTGTTGTGACTTTTGTAGGTTTATGTGTACTTTTTATTTGTTCTCCAAACAGTCAAGACTGCTGTCCTCGAGGTCCCCAAAACTGGACATGAAAATCTTACATGCAGTACAGTATGTGTATCAAATAGTCAATATTGTTATCTTTAACTAGAACATCAGGACTGTTACTGAATAGATTTTTTTCTTATTAATTCCCCTTAAAATAGACTTAAAAATCAAAACACTAAAGGCGGGCATGTGTGGGTGGTGCACACTTGTAATCCCAGCACTTGGGAGGCTAAGACAGGAGGATCACACAAGTTCAAAGCCAGCCTCAGCTACTTAGTGAGGCTCTCAGCAATATAGTGAGACCCTGTTTCCAAATAAAGTATAAAATACGTCTAGGAGTATAACCTGGAGGTAAAAAAAAAAAAAAGCCCCTGGATTCCACCCCCAGTACCACAAGAAAAAAAAATCAAAACACTAGAAAATTAATATTACTTGTGCTCTCTTTTGCTTACCTCTTAGAGTAGCACCTGTCTGCTGCAATGGAAATTTGTAATTACTGGTAGCATCAGTGTCAGATTAAAATAGCTCAGTGCCATATTCTTATTTACAACTCACAATAGTAATATAATTTAAAATACTTCTTCTCCTCTGGGGGGAAAAATAACATACTGTAACATTAAGCCTAAAAGCATTGTTCTCCATCTAAAAGCACCGATTCACTGCCTTTCTTTTTACTTTTTTTTTCTTTCCTTTTTTTTTCAAGTCTTAACTACTGTAATTCTCCTTTAACTGGTCTTCCCACTGGGCAAATTTAACCTCCAAATGGTATAAAGCTTTGCAGCTCATCTTTCCATTTGGAAACTAGCTAAATCTGCATATATTTTCTTCATGGAAGAATTTACCTTGCCTTCCAGGAAAGCTCCATGGTGATTTAAAAACGTTATCGCTCAGTCTTTAGAGCTTTCTGAGGTCTGGCTTCTACCTGGAGGACTTGTAGATAACATACGTCCGACAGCTGCCAAAGCTAGACCTTAAGGACTCAGAGCATAAATCAGATAGGTTTGAGTGTTAACACTTTTGCATTTGTTGTCCCGACACTCGACCTCTTATTTTTTTAAACAGAGGATATTTACGTGTCTGTTTATAAGTTTTAAACGACGATAACACACGTTTTATTTTTATTTGGCTTGGAGCATGTTACTTAAAAGTATACTAATAGCCGGGCGTGGTGGCGCACGCTTGTAACCCCAGGCTTGGGAGGCTGAGACAGGAGGATCGCATCGGTTCACAGCCAGCCTTAGCTACTTAGGGAGGCTCTCAGCAACTTAGTGAGACCCTTTTACCAAATAAAATATAAAATAGGTCTGGGAGTGTACCCTGGAGGCAGAAAGCCCCCGGGTTCTAGCCCCAGTACCACAAAAAAAAAGTATAATAATATTTTTTTCAAGTTGGAGACTTAATTGAAATAAATATGCTCTAAAGTTAAGAAGTAGCATGCCAAGCTGGTTCCTAGATTAAATTTGTGTGGGCTCTTGAGCTGATATTCCAAATGCTACCTGAGCCAGAGTTATAGAGTTTGGTGGATACATTATAGAATTTCGGATAAAAATGGATCGAGTGCTCATGAAAAATGCCAGCAAGCAAAACATTAGCAGCTTCGTTCATTTCAGGATAAGAAGTATGTCATAAACATTCATGAGGAGATCTTCGCTTTGCTTGGGATTTATCTTCGATCACTGGGACTGTAAATTGCACCCAGAGACCCAAGTTAACGCTAATGCATATCACTTGCCTTTCACATTTAGTGCGGAAGTCGCCTTCTCAGGAAAACCTGCCTGAGCTTACCTGTTCACCTGCTTGTTTCCATCGCTGGAATGTCAACATTTGAAGGATAAGGATCTCATTTTGTTCATCTCATCTCTAGGGCCCAAGACCCCTTCTCATGATTTAAAGCATATCTGTGATTTTTTCTTAAATTGATTGATGCACACTGAAATTGAAGAGAGACTACTTTAGGAACAGGAATTGAGAGCCACGTTGCTCCTGAGATGGAGAAGAAACAGTTCAAAGACTTGTGACCACTCTCTGAGGAGCAGGAGGAAGCTGGGAATAACTTGCTTCTATCATTTCCACTTCTTCTAGGAAAATAGAACTAATCTGGGTCATGACTACTGGCAGGCTCTGGTGGAAGCTGGTAAGGATATGGTATGTCTGTTGCCCAAAAGCTCCAAATTGCTTTTCAAATGCAGCAAGCAAGGCTTCCCCTGGCTTCAGTAGCTGGCATGCGTGCCTGGCCCCTCTGTATAGATGTCAACCCTCAGAGTCTCTGTGCTTTCCCTCTTGCTTGGCAGTGATCTTTTGTTGTGGAAAGATAATCTCAGATTGTTGCTCAGGATCCCTGTGACTTTGGCCAAACTGCTTACATGTCTGAGTCTACTTATTTATTAAGGAATTATAGCTTCTTATACCTAATTCAAAGAATTTTCAAGGATTGAAGGAGTCGAATATTGTCATGAAAGGGATATATGTTGGAAAATAAAAGAGTAGAACTACAGACAGGTTATATAGGGAATCAAAAAATACACATGCAAGGGAGAATGGGAGTTATTTCCAGAGTAAGAAAGACACATTGAGGGGTTAATGCTCCTCTTTTATAAGATATTTTCATGAAAATTGTGTAGAATAAAGTACATGAGAATGACAGCAGTCTGGTATTCATGAAATAATTCAGGTTGTTTTCTTCCTTTCTCAGGTGCTGGTATGGTCTTCAAGGACATGCTGGGCTTATTGGGGCCTGTGATCACAATATTCCATTTTTGGGACTCCCTTAATTCTCCCCTTGGCAACCAATCAAGGTTAGGAAAGACATGACAGATAGGAAGCACTTCCATTACAATGCCCATTTGTGTGTCTCCCTCAAAAGCTGGGTTCAGTCACTGAACATCTCCTCATGCTTCCTATTTGATGGATGCACAACATCGCTCTGTTGGTCTGTGAGCCTGGAGAAACAAAGGCTTACTAAAGAAAACCCTTGGTATGGCTTCAGTGAAGTGGCTGGAGTCCACTTCACTTTAGCTGGGTCCCTTCTTCTGATTCCCTATATCTTTGTAGAGTTCAAGGCAGAGAACATCTGCTCCATCGGACACTTTTTGTGTATTTGCGTGGCTTGGACTGTGGTGATCTTTGAATCGAGGTGGCAGCACTGGGCTTGGGGCAGATGGATGGGTGGCTGCAGCTTCAGGATCAGTGCTCTGTATCTACTTCTCCTAGGTGAGGAGGGACAATGGGGACAGAAGAGGCCTGGAGTGATTTGGTGCGAAAGGCTAGTGGGCAGATTTTATTTGTGTTTAAATAGCAAACCCACGGAAGGCTGAGTAGCCTAGGTGCCAAGCAGAAGGTCATGGGTATCCTCTTAGGTTTGCTGGTTTTGCATGGAGTCTGACACTGGTCTTCTTAGTCATTAAAGAAGTTTTGGCTTCTTGGAGGAATTACATCAAATTGATTTGACAGGTTAAAAGAAATTGCAGAATCAAGCAATGCAAAGCATTTCAGGCATCCAGTTCCAGTAGGAAGATTGAGTGGTCATGTTAGATAGGTTTCTAATTAGGAGGGAGATACTCTACAGGAAGAGAGTGTGGTTCTATGTGTCTGCGTCTCCCTTTCCAGACCATGACACCTATACAAATCCCTTCGATATAATAAAGGCTAAGTGAACATTTGATGATTGAAGCCATGATTGATGACAGGAGAAATAAAACAAGACTATCAGGAAAAGTTTAAAAGTAAGATAAAAGGACTGACTAGCAATCAGCTTATTTTATGTACGAGGCCAAAAGGGACAGAGGGTATTCTGGACCAAGATGAAAGCAGAGACTCACTCACATCTGGGGGAAAAGACAGAGTTTCAATTACTAAACTTGGAGCACAGGACTGAATCTTCCGCATAACAGTCTGGGCATGAACCCCCTTATTGACACCTGGGAATGGCCTCAGAAAAGATTTAGAATTGCCTGGTGACCACCAAGTATATGAGGCAATAGTGTAGTGTACACATAAAATCAAGGCAATAATTTCATATACAATGTAGTTTCTATCCTAAGTTTTTAAGTCAGATAAATTAAAGAATATATGCATGTGTATATATATATATATATATATATATATATATATATATATATATGATGTGTGTGGATGTGTGTGTGTGTTTGTGTGTGTGTGTGAGCTCATCCTCACAACTCTACAGAACAGATTATTGTCCCATGTTACGTATGATAAAATCAAGGCCAATAAATATTAAATGACTTTTTAAAAGTAGCAGCTGGTCAGTAGTCAAGATATGTTTCAAATTCAAGAAGTTTGATTTCTTAGTCCACGATACCTACCATCGTAATATTAAACAATGGTTTTCATGGAGAAAGTGTTGCACCATCATCCTTAAAACTGAGACATTATTCTTTGGAAATTCAGTCTCACTCTTTGTGAGTTGGGTGCTTCTAAATTAATTAAATAATTGGACAACTCTTCACTTCATCTGGCTTAGACACAAGCAATAAGTGATAGCCATCTACCAGGAAAAGACATTTTAAAGTCAACAGACCCAGGGATATAATCAATTTGTAAACCCATAACAGTTATATCAGACTTATTTCAAAGGGGAATTAATAAAAAGTAACATCGTAAGTTGCTCTCTCTGTTGTCAGTAATATTAAACCTTTACAGCATTCTTTGGAGGATCAATTTGGGAAGCTAGGGACCTCTATCAAACTTTAATTATTATTGCATTTTAAAAGAGGAAAAATTATGTGGCTAGATCTTAAGGATAAAAGACATTTACACTAATTTGATCCTTTGTAGTAATTTATTTTACAATTCTCTGTAGTAACATTAATCTTCAGCAACTTATTTGAGGTGATATTGGATTCCAAAAGTATTTTCAAAAGCATTTTATTGCATGCAGTCTGGGGTGAATTATCTATTTTATTTGAATGTTAAGTGTTGTAAAATAGGCAATTTTACAAAGTGAATTTCTGATGGCCTAAATTTTTTTTAGCAAAATTATCAGTATTTGCTAATTTAACTGACTTTAATTTTTCCTAGTGACTACAAAAGTCCATATTTCATGATATTTTAGAATTTTACACAAAATTCCAGAATTGAAATCAGTTTTAATGATGGCATGTCATAATTATGACTGAATGGCTGCTACAGCCTTGCTGCCGTATTTGAATATTATGCCAGGCAAATATGACCTGGGAAAGGAAGAAGTTAGCTGCTGGATTTATCACTTAGATAACACAGGGACACGGGCACCATTTAGGGATAATATTTTCTCAAATACAATAAGTGCAGTCACTGCTTGATGAATAGACCATAATAGTGAAGGACTGAAAACCTAGACTTAAGCCACTTTAGACTCCTGTAAAATCTGTAGTAATTAGGAGAATTGAAGAGCAAGGAGAAAAAGTGTCAGGTCACAAATCACCCTTTTACCGCAGTAGGTCAGGGCCAGCTTTGCATACCAAGAAGCTCATGTGCTTTCACTCCCTCACTAAGTTTTGTAAGGTGAAACATGACTCCCTGTGAAAAAGAGTCCTAATGAGAGCTTTGGGTATAATTCATGCAGGCTCATATACATGCTGCAATCATCCACTCCTAGGTAGAAAACGATGACTTTTTTTTTGTCAGGTATTAAGAATATGTTGTATTAGGACACACTCTTATCCGTAGAGGTGCCTCTAAAAATAGTGTAGCCATAATGAGGTTATTGGAGCTGGACACGATGGCACATGGCTGTAATCCCAGTATTTGGGAGGCTAAAGCAGGAGGATCTCAGGTTCAAGGTCAACCTCAGTTACTTAGCAATGTCCTCAGCAACTTATAGATTTTTTTATTTTAAAACAGTGAGACCCTGTTTTGTCATGAAAAAATAAAGTAGGGCTGGGGGTAGCTCAGAGGTAGAATGCACCTGGGTTAAACCTCCAGTACTATAAGCAAATAAATGGTGCATAGTGTGACCATTCACAGATTTGTGAAATTCCATTTCCAGACGGTCTTCCACCCTGTCCTCTCTGTAACTGTGTTGATTACTTTTGTAAGTACAGGGTGGATTTTGACCTTCTTAACTAATACAAATTGTGAAATACATCTATCTTCTGTCTTGGAGTGATACAACTCCATGTAGCTTGGAGTTAACTAAGCCTACATTCAAATCAGAGGCTACACCGGCAGCAAAAGTTGCAGACGCTTTCTTTTAGCCTTGAAGTACTGTCTGATTGTTCATCTGAGGCTCAAGGTTACAGAAAGATGTGGCAAGACCCAAGGCCACTGGTGCATTTTTGCAACGGTTTAGTTTCTTCCAACTCTAGTGATTTATAAAGCATTGTTAAGCTATTTCCATTACCTGTTTTTTGATTACTAAAAATACACACATGGATGATTTAAGCAATTCGCTTTGAAGATGCTTGCTTTATCAATGGTACGTAATCTCTAGAATCTGGGAACGCTGGTGAGCACTGCCTTCACATCATAAATGACAACCAATTACATAGGAAGGGAAGCTAATAACGTGAGTCTAATTTGTGCTTTCATTATTATATAGGCTGACAAGATGCAGTGTCCTTTTCAGACTAACATCATCTGGCCTTGCTCAGAGTAACTAGGATTGAACTGATCATCCTCCCAGAAAACAGAGCAGACCTATAGTTGTTTCATAAGAAAAGTCCTGGTTTTGCCTGTAGGTATTTCCTTATTCAGGCATCCAGGTGAGAGGCTGGGTGGGATTCTTTAGTGTTTGTCTATGAACTTTTATCTCACTCTTACATAGTTCGTTGCCAATGTGTGTATCTGTCCCTGGTACCTGCATAGATCTGCTTTACCTAAGCCTTTACCAAAGATAAAACCTTAAGTTGCCAAATTTTATCCAAGGCAGTTGGAGAGTGATAATGTTACTTGTTTTGCATTCATTAAATTTCAGATGCACAGTTTGAATTGTGATCCTTTTTCATGAAATAGAGTCATAGACTTTAAAGATATCTTAAAAAGGTACACATTTAGTTTATCTATGACTTGGTTTTTCTCAGAAAACTAAGCATGCAGCTAGGTGTAGGGTGTTCATGTGACCTGGGTAACTTAAGACCAATTGGTAAAACTCCAGGCGAATGTACCATAAAGGATGCAGTGGGTTCCACTGTATTCTCCCTTTGGCACTGAGGCACTCATTCCTCTGAGTCAGTGCTGGCCACTAAATGCCTCTAAGCTGAGTCCTTTACTGGGATTTGTTGTTCATGTTCAAAGTTATGCCCCTCCCTTCTTGGTTGATGTGAAGTGTAATGCCTGTGTCCTTTGCTTCAACATGGGAGGACTTGGAAGGGCTTCCCTAGCTCCAGAGCTATTTCCGGGACATCTATTAATATTCCATCACTGCTTAGCTCCTTCTTTACCTTCCAGTCAATGCCCTGTGATCCTGTAGGCATAAGAGTGCTTCTCAATCCCTACACATAGATCTCCATCTCAGAGTCTCTGCCACACAATGTCTGACCTAAGGTGGTACTTATTTGCTCATTTCTTTATCTTTTTACTTATCTGTTTGTCCACCATTTATCCATGTTCCAAATACTTATCAGTAGTTATCTAGAATGTTCCAGGAGTAAAAGAAAATCGAGAACATGTTATTATGGTTATAGCTAGCTAGTCATGTAATAGAGATGAAGAAAAAAGAAAGAAGAAATAGTGAATAATTGAAAACATCTAAGGTGTGAAGCATTTCAAACGGTTTATTAAAACCCTGTTTAGGCATCCACTGTGTGTCTTGAAAATAAGAAACTATATTTGCTCTGTAATTGCTTGAATCATACATCTTTTACCTTGATTAGCAATTTCAATCAACCAAAACATTACTGAGAATTTTCAAATAAAATGCTGCATATTTCTCAACCAGAAGTCCTCTATTCAACCTTTCTCTTTTCTAAAGATTTTTTTAGTTGCCAGACTTGGCGACCATTATTTCTTATAAAAATATTAATCTTTCTAAAGTGCTAAACTCTGAAAATATGAATAAAATGAGATGTTCAGGATATTTTGTAGCCCTTTGTATTTAAATATTTTAATTTTATGTCCTTTGAATTCCAAATTTATTTCCCTTTTGCCGTTATGTTTATCTATATCCAGGATATAGTACTCTATTTTGATAGTAAGTGTACTTAGATTTTTAAATACCAAAGTTGCTTAAAAAAATAGCTTGGCCAGATGTCTGAAAAGCTTACATTTACTTAAGACCTCAGAGGAGCAGTGGGCTGTTTTCTTGAGAGTCACATCTGAGAGTTCCCTTTGCTTGAACTATACTTGTTGCTAGAAGGTGGAATATCTCAACCCACTGGCAGCAGAGTTTGGTTTCTGTCTTGAGGGCTTTTTAAATTTCCATTCTAGAAGGCCAAATCATCTTCTGCAGCATTTCAAAATCAGAAATCTGAACCTACTGCCTTTGTTTGATTTGTGTTTCCACAGACCGTTCAGCTCCCGTGGGATCATGCCTTCTGTTTCTTCTGTGGAGTCTCCTTATGCCAAACAAGTGCCTTTGCTGCATCACAATAGCTAATGCCAGTCAAAAGAGGCTGGCCTGCCATATTTAGACATAAATACAATGTCAGAGATGGTGGTGGACGCTTGCACTTCCAACGGCTATAAGCATCACTCCCCCTGCCATCTGGTGGTGAATTTCCCTTTTGGTCTTCATTTAGGGACCATGTGGTAGCTCACATGTCCTATTCCTTCTCTCTCTCTCTCTCTCTCTCTCTCTCTCTCTCTCTCTCTCTCTCTCTCTCTCTGTCTCTCTCTCTCTCTCTCTCATCCATTCAACCTCCTTCCCCATTAGCTTCTTATTTTCATTTCTTACTAAGAGCATTGTTAGATCCTATCATTAATGTATGCAAAGCATTTTAAGATCCTTAGAAAGAGAAGAGACATATGCTCTCATCTGAATACATTTTCTAAGGCCACACTGGAATGATTCAGGAAGCAAAACATAAAGTAAGAACAACACCAAACTGCCCTTTATATGACAACTTGCTATTTATCTAGATAATGAGATGCACTCTCAATCAATCATGTATGTTAATTTACTATGAATTTACTTGGCTCTATCAAGCTATGCTCATAAGTTCCAAATATAATTAGAAATATACTTTTAAAGGCAATGGAATCAAAGCCAAATAGGGTCATTTAATGGAATGTCCTTTTATGAAATATGCCAGTATAAAGGGCTTATCTAATTCACACTTGGATTAATACACACCCCCTTCCCCAACTTGCTACAGTGTCACCTGGTGGCATTAGAGGGGAGAGAACAATGCTACCATTTGACAGTTCTTTAGAACAGGAAGTGAGGAAGAAGCCTGTAACTACAGAAATTTACAAAAATGAATTTTAAGTAGGCATATTTTAATTACCCCAGAATAGAACTTGGCCAACAAACCAAATTGTTCTTCCTCCTACTCATTTTGAAATTTCTGAAAAAAAAAAATCGTCACACAGGATTGGTGTACATATTTATACTCAAAATATATCTGGATCCAGTTCATTGCACTTGATATCAGAAATTAACAATTTTAATTTTCAATTCTAGATCAGCAATTAGATTGATAACAGGAAGCACATATGGCTAACTCATCTGTAAATGAAAACTCTTACCAATCCCAGCTGGCCAGCCTGGATACTGGATAGTCTCTCTCTCTCTCTCTCTCTCTCTCTCTCTCTCTCTCTCTCTCTCTCTCTCTCTCTCTCTCTCTCTCTCTCTCTTCTCTCTCTCTGTAAAATCTACATAATCCCAAGCAGAGATTTCTGGGTACAAGTGGGTTCTTTCTGTTATTTTTTCCCAATTCTCTAAAAGTTTTTCAAAGTACAATCTGTGGATGATCTTCTGCTTCAGATTTCCTTCAAAAAAAAAAAAAATTCAGATGCCTGAGTCTTACCCAGCATACTGAAACAGAACTGAAAATGAGTATTTCAGTGACTACCCAGGTACTGTGAATGCATTTCAGAATTTAAGAACCACAATTCTAAAGCACAGAGGCCTTTCCCTTTAAGAATATGGTACAAGTCTGTGAGCTAAACATGAAGTTCTCTAAGAAATAAGCTGTTTTCATTAAAAATATTTGAAAAACTCAAACTACAAAAGTGTCATACCATTCTAATCGCCCTTTAAGTCTCACAGGGTTTAACCATCTCTCCTCCCTCTCTCTCTCTCTCTCTCTCTCTCTCTCTCTCTCTCTCTCTCTCTCTCCTCTCCTCTCCTCTTCTCTCCTTTTCACTCTCAGTCTTTGATTTTCACATATATCGTGTCAGAAAGCCACTTGTTTCCTGAGTTTTGTCTTTAGTATGCTCCTCCAGTTTGAGCAGTGCAAGAGATTAGGGTACAGGAAGACTAAGGGTTTCAGAATCAGACAGACAAGGGTCCAGATCATCTCTCTTGCTTCCTCTATGAATTCCTTTGATTCATTTGCATTTCTAGATCATAGTTTGTTTAACTCCTTTGAGCCCTATATTCTTCATTCCTTAAAGCAAGACAATGGTACCGACTTGGCAGAGGTGTGTGAGGACTAAATAAAATAATTTACTCAAAGATTTGAGTACATTGTGATCATGCTCCATAAACATTAACCATGATTGTTATTATTTGGTTTCATTTAAGGAAAAAAGGTGTTTCCTTGTGTTGAGGTGGAGAAGAGGCATCTACATGAGGTCACTCATTGCTTTAGGCTACTTTCTGGTAGCTGTAACTAAAATAACTGACAAAAACAAGAGGAGGAAAGATTTATTGGGGTTCATGATTTTAGAGGTACGGTTCATAGTTGGCTGATTCCCAGAAAGACATCATGGCAGCCATAACATGTGGCAGAGGGCAGCAGCTCATTTTATAGTAGCTGGAAAGCAGAGCGAGCCAGACAGGGAGCCCCCAGGGGCAGATATTGTCTCTAAGGCCTCCACATCCCCTGTGACTCACCTCCTACAACCATACCCTACCTGCCTAAATTCACCCAGTAAATCCAAATTGTTAATCTTTCAGTGGATCTATCCTTTGAGGAGATTATATCCCTGATTTAGTAATTTAATCTGTGAATATTTTTGCATTGCCAATGCATGAAATTTTCCAGAGGACATTCTTCATTCAAACCACAACTGTCATTGAGATGAACTTTTGTTGCTCAGAATGGAATTTCACTGGCCACCTCCCTAGCATGTTCTAGTACAAGCAGGTATTGTATCAGGCTGTCTATATTCCACCCAAACCCCTCAGTTTCTATTAATGTTTTGCAGGCCCCTGTGCCAATGATCTAGATTCTGTGCTCTTGGTTTTGAAGGCTCCACCCTATGACTTTCTTCATGTTGTGAGGCTGTTTGGCCTGCACACAGAGAGTGGAAAGTACTTTGGTTCGCATTTCTCCCCTCACCTCCAACCAGTATTTGGTGTATGTGTATGGAAGCCCATCACCTTTTTGCCTGGAGGTGACGCTGACTCTGAAGTGTAATTGCACTCCTGAGCTCCTACAGAACTTGGACTATATAATCCATTAGCGGTTCTGCCTTCTCTCTCTGTCCTGCCACCTGCCCCACTTACTGGCTTTTTCTAGAAGCAAACTCTTATTGCAATATCTGCTATCAGGTTCCTTGCTAAGACACATGTGTTTCTCTCTCTCTCTCTCTCTCTCTCTCTCTCTCTCTCTCTCTCTCTCTCCCCCTCTCTCTCTCAAACACACACACACACACACACACACACACACACACACACACACACACACACCAGGTTAGTACACATGCTTGGATAATGCAGGGACAATCTCAGTTTTCTGCAGTCTACTAAGTACCCAGAGGTCACACATAATCTGGTTTCCACATTTGTGTCTGAGGGTTTAAATCAGGGTCAGCAGGATGGAGGTAGTAAATATTTCACATTTTCAGGCCATGCACACCAGTCTCTGATACATTGCTGACCCTTGGTTTAGAACATATTTCCCCTCCCATTTGCCTCTGACTCACCTGAGTGTTTTTACACTAATGTCTGTCTGTTTCTCACTGGCTTTTAGTTCTGGACCAAGCTGATGGCTTTCTCAGAAAAAAAAATGCTGTACCCTTCAGTGACTTTTACTTCTGGGAATAAACTGAAAATATGGGGCTCTCATTACTGCTAACACCCGGGTCATCTCTCCCATCTCCAGGGAGCTTTCCTTTCTTTTAAGTCACCAGTGTTTGTATAGGAGTGGCTCCTCATGTTAATATAGCCAAGGCAGGATTTAGATGTTGTGTGAACCCCAGTGGAAAGCAAGCAATCCCAACACTCACAAGAGTGATTAGTATGTCGCAGTCTTTGCTTTATCGTCTTGCCTTAGACCAGCAGCCTTGGTGGATCGTTGACATTAATCCTGCTCTGATATCAGTTTATTTGCTAAGCTGTGGAAATTCAGCATTAGCTGAGGTGAGAAAGGCTTATTTACATTCAATATTACTTGACATCTTTGTAATTTTCTCCTTTTCATGACAAAGGGAGAATATTTACATTAAAAACACATCAGTAACCTTAGTAATCTCCTGGAGCAGACAAGGGTACATAAAATCAGAATACGAGTTGAGTAAGACAGGGAGGTAAATGCTGAGCAGCCTGTGTCAGATGCATTTTAAAGCCTAGAGATCAAAGAAATCCCACGCAGCGTATTTAGACCAGGGAAGCCAGCAGGTACTGGGTGGTCTCCAGCTTTATCTTGACGAGGGAAATTCTTGTTTAGAGGATGGGAGGGAACCATAAGCCACTTCTGTGAGTCAGGCCATCGCAGTGAAGGAGTTAAGGAGGTTGGTGGCTACCGTTCACTGTTGCAATATATCTGGAAGTATAAAGCTTTCCTAAAAATTGAATTTTTATGTAATATAAATTTAAATTTTGTCATCAAATAATTCTTTTTTGCTCCAAATAAAATCAATATTGGATTGCAACACCCGCAGAGTAGAATACATTAGGACATGGAGATATAATTTGTACTGTTGATGGATTCATAACCCTCTCAACTTGCCTGCATGTGCCAAAATGAGAATAGTGGGGTTCAGGTACACCTCAGAGGAGCTTCTAGGGCAGTTGTATTTCCTGTCTTCATACATCCCGAAGATGAATTGGGGGCAGCATATGCTCATTGGCAGTTGCATAGTGGGAAAAGGTCTGACAGCCTAACCTCAAAAAGAAGACAAGGATGGGTCAGCTGTCACTGACCATAATTTAGCACTTAGACTGGTAATTCTAGTTCTTAGGAGGCTGAGACAGGAGGATTACGGGTTTATGGCTAGCCTCGCAATGTAATGAGGCCCTCTGCAACTTAATGAGGCCCTGTTTCAAAATAAAAAAATAAAAAGTAGGGCTGGGGATCTGTAGCTCAGAGGTAGAATGCTTCTAGGTTCAATCCCCAGTAGCACCCTCTCAAAAATCTTACAGCACTCTACTCAGGTTATGTCTAGAAGCCATGTTTAAACCAAAATCAAGGTTCTAAGGATTCATCTTAAGATACCTATAAGCTTTTTTTGAGAGTAAAAAATGTTAAACTGAATTTCCCACAGTAAATATCAGTTTAATTTTTTTTTAATTCAAAAGTTCAAGTACAGATTTAGAGAAATGTTGATTGAAGCAAAATAGAAATAATCTGGGCCCAGGACCTACATTAAACTGACATTTAGAGCCAGGCGTGGTGGCGCACACTTCTAATCCCCGCGCTTGGGAGGCAGAGACAGGAGGATAGCGCAGGTTCGAAGCCAGCCGCGCGCGCTGGCTTAGGAGACCCTGTTTCCAAATAAAAATGTAAAAATAGGTCTGGGAGTGTAGCCCGGAGGTAGAAGGGCTTCCAGGAACCCCAGTACCACCAAAAAAACCAAACCAAAACAAAAAAAAAACCCTGACATTTATTAATCCTTTTTTCCTAGGATTCCAGATATGGAACACCTATGAAAACTTAAATATAGTACACTAGCCGGACATGGTGGCACATGCCCCTAATCCTAGTACTTGAGAGACTGAGATGGGTGGATCATAGTTTTGAGGCCAGCTCAGCAATTTAGTGAGACCCTCTGGAACTTAGTCAGACCCTGCTTCAAAATAAAAAGGGATCTTACAGGTATACCTTGGAGGTATAATGCCTCTGGATTCAATCCTCAATACCACCAAAAATCAATCAATATATAAAGTATACTATATAATTACATGATTGTAATATAAATGTATAATAATTATAACATAACAATAGTAATTTAATAACATACATAAAGTCTAGACTAAGATTTTCAACCTATCTTAATGCACCCATGTCAATTCTATTGAAATATTTGCAGGCTTTAAAATGTAGGAGTTAATGGGCTAACATTGAATATAAGGTATTTTTTCCTATAAAGTTGTCTTTATTGTGTTTGGGGAATACCAGCTTGATTAAAAGAAGATCATTGCATTGTATATACACATAGGTGAATGATAATTTATCGCTGTAACTCATATTTTCCAGATCATAAAAGAGTTGTTATTTCACATACATTTCTCTACTGTCTGCTGAGTACCTGACTGGTGTGAGGAAAAGTCCCCAAGCTACCAGGCTATACCTTTCATGCTTGCCCATGTCTGAGGTCAGACAGGAGACAGCAAAGACTTGCACGGCTCCTCTTCATGGTGCAGGGAAATGGAAGAGACTGTCTGTACCCCAGGGGAAGAACCTGGGTGAAAATCAGGCTTATCACAGAACAAGTTGAGATGGAGAGAGGCAGAGATAGGAGCAGGGTCCAGACTGCAGGAAACAGTCTTTTTATGATGGATCAGAAACATACTAAACATAATATGCTAAGTGAGTCACAAAAAATAAAAAATCAGATGCTCTTCCTAATATGTGAAAGCTAGGGAGAAAATGGGTCATAGGAGGAACTCTAGACAAAGATGGAGATACTGTAAATGAGAAAATAAGGTGACCTAACTGAAGGGAGGACAGAGGGGAAGAGGGAAATTCTAATGTTAATGATGTACATTATCAAATATATCAAAGTCAATCACTAAGTCAAACATGAGAAGGAGGGCAAGGGAGGGAATGGGGTGAGAATTAGATAAGAGCTAATTGGGTGATATGTGCATGTATGCCTCTACCATCTTGGACACCATTAAGATGCGTGACTACAATGCACCAATAAAAATTTTTTTTTAATCTCAAAAAAAAAAAGAGAGAAACGCACCAAGCACACTAAGCAGTTGTATCAAAGTCTACAAGTGGTAGGACCTTGGCAGACAAGGTCAAAGGTCGTATCATGTCACCACATTGGAAATAAGAATTTCCTGCAATTCTGTGTTCATCATCTCCCTCTTTGGGAGAGTTCATGATTTATTTTTCTTTTTTATATTTGCGTGCTTTTATTTTGATCTCACATCATAATGTAGTTCACAGTGATAGCGACATCCATGCACACAGCAGCACTTGTTTTTCTTTTCTGCTAGGACCATTAAGATCTCCATTCCAGCTTCAAACATGAATTATTCTCCAACACTGGCATCCTTCTACCCGACTCATAATCTTTCCTTTTCATAGCTTCCTCACTCACTTCTTGTACATCTCCATTAGTTAGGAGACAAGATGGATTAACACCACTTGTTGGATGCCTTAGACGAAGATGAAGTCGATGGACCTTCAGCTCAGCCACCTGGCACTACTCAAGTCTGACAGCTTGAACTCAGTGTGGTTGAATCTTTTGCCTTGCAGACTCTCTATTTATCTGTGGCTCACAGGTGACACGAAGAGTTGGCAAAGGAAAAATCCTTATGTGAACTGTTAATTTAGGAGCATTTCACAGCCAAGGGGAAGAAGAAACATCATATTTACATACGAAATTTCTAATCCACAGAGTGTCATCCCTCCTTTGAGTTTTGAGCACAGAAGAGAGGACAGAGAGAATACCATGTTTGTTCTAGTATATAGTCACAGATCTTCACTTTCCATATCCATCTTATTTTTGTACATCCTGGTACAAACAGACAAAAGCTGTTATTACAGAAGGTGAAGCTGATAGCTTTTAATACATCACATCCACTAGGATGAAGGCATAATTGCTACTTTTATGTTCATTTTACAGTGAATAGTAATTAGCCTTTGGCCCATTACAGTGTGTGAACATCGAATTACCCACCTGCTCTTGCAATGTCTCGTTAACTTAAACTATGTGCCTGAAGCTTCATCGGAAAACGACTCCTTCTCCATCTCCCTGCTGGCATGCTACTTTAGATAACTTCCTTTAGAAAAGTCACCGACTTGAGGATGATAATCTCCCAATTTGTTTTTTGAGTTCAGGACAAGAACTTTTAAAAAACACTTTGAGTTATACTAGTTGGTGCGCTTAACATTACTTTTTTGAAATGCAGGCCCACTGCCTTCTTTGAGGGCCACGAGAGCTTTTACTTTTGTCTGAGGCAGTGTTTGTTCAGCTATTAGCTGATTTATGAAGATAATTTGATAACCATGTTACAAAATCAATGTGTGTATTCAGTCCCCAAGAAAAGGCAGGTCGATGATGAATAACCTTTGCTGATTTGCAGCTAAAATTTCCCTTTGGAGGAAATGGGACCTGAGGTGAAATAATCAAGATTGCCATCAAATAACGCATCAAGAAAAGCTTTCCAATCTTTATGAAGTAAAAGTAAATACAACTATATGATACTGAAATTAGCAGAAGACTCTCATGTAGGGAGCAAACTTAGGATCTCAAAGCTAGGAACAAATTTGGACCACATCTAGTTGACCCTGTCTGTTTACAAGAAAGAAAATTCAGGCTTCATATATGAAGTATCTTGAGGCAGGTATACTGGTGTACACCTCTAGTTCTAGTATCTGAGCAACTGAGACAGGAGAATTGCAGGCTTGCCGCCAGCCTCACCAACATAGTGAGACCCTATTTCAAAATAAGAAATAAGCCGGGCGTGGTGGCGCATGCTTGTAATCCCCGTGCTTGGGTGGCAGAGACAGGAGGATCACGCAGGTTCGAAGCCAGCTACAAGCGCTGGCTTAAGAGACCCTGTTTCCAAATAAAAAAGTATAAAAATAGGTCTGGGAGTGTAGCCCAGAAGTAGAAGGGTTTCCAGGAACCTCAGTACCACCCCCCAAAAAAAAAAAAAAAGAAAAAAGAAAAAAAGAAAAGTAAAAAGAAATAAAATAGGGCTGGAGGTATAGCTTCAAGGTAAAATGTTACTGAGTTCAATCCACAATATCATACACACACACACACACACACACACACACACACACACGAACACAAAATATCTTGCCTGCTTTTGGAGAAAAAGCTAATTTTTTATAATAAATGTTTAAGTGACTCCAGCATCCAAATAGAAGTTTAGCGGCAGTTGAGAACACATGACTAGGATAGAAAAGAAGCAACTAGCTTAAATTTCAGCTTAAAACAAATCCCTCACTAGAATTCTGTCAATGCTCTATCTATAAATATGACAATGCTCTTGTTACCAGAAGGGGGGATGCATTACTATTAGGAGCACCGATCATTGGCTAGTTCTGAGTCACCATGGCTGCTGGAGCAAATTATTTCAAACTCCATGGCTTAAAAAAACAAACACAAAGTTACTGTCTTCCATTTCTGGAGGTCAGATGTCCAAAATATGTGTGTGTGTGTGTGTGTGTGTGTGTGTGTGTGTGTGTGTTTGTGTGTATGTGTATGTGTGTGTGTGTGTATGTGTGTGTGTGTATGTGTGTGTGTGTGTGTATGTGTGTGTGTATGTGTGTGTGTGTGTGTGTGTGTGTGTGTGTGTGTTTGTCTTGTGCTGGAGATAGAACGCAGGGGCATTCTACAACTGAGTTATACCTCCAGCCCTATTTTATTTTTTTATTTTAAAATAGGTCTCACTAAATTGCTGAAGCTGTCCTCGAACCTGCAATTTTCCTGTCTCAGCTTTTCAAGTACTAGGATTATAGATGTGTACTATTATGCTCAGCAAAAAACAAAACAATACAAAACAAAACAAAAAAAATTAGTGTTAAGGGGCTTAAAATATAAAGGCTACAGGGGAAATAGTTTCCCTTGTCTTTTCCATTTTCTAGAGTCTGCCCACATTCCTTGGCTCATGGTCCCCTTTCCATTCTTCATAGCATATCATTTCAACCTCCTCCCATCTCAGGATCTTTAAAGCAATCGTGTCTGCAGAGTCTCTTTAGCCAGTACGATAGTATATTCACAGGTTCCAGGGAAAGGGACATCTTTGGAGGGTCATTATTCTGCTTACCACAGAAAGGTTCTGGCAAATGAGTAAAGCCTCAAATATTGTGGGTAGTTTAGAGTCATGTTTGATTCATGGTGTTGAAACTATGTTAGCAATTGCAGTAGCTACTCTGCTCACAAGGCCATGTGTCAGGAAGACTAGCAGGTTATGCTCAAGGGTGCCCCTAACAATCTGATGCTTGTGGGTCACAAATGCCTTGTCACCTTAGAGCAAGTTGCCCTGATCTATTGCTAAAAGCACTGGTTGGGAGATGTGGGGACCAAATACTTAATGTACCACGAGGGACGTCTGTAAATTGTGCTTGCTGATTGTCAGACTGTTTAGAATTCACAGAGAGTGTTCAATCAAAGCCATGATGTCTACAGTAATGAGAGAGATGCAATACTTGTGTGTCAAATGAAATAACGATAACCTTCAAAAATTTAATTTTAGGATCTACTTTTTTTGGCCTGTGATTGGAAACCCACTGTTCCACGATTGAAAAACCAGGAAGGACCCAAAGGAAACATTTCTATATAAAGTTCCTACAGATAGTGAACTAATTATATTTATGATTTACTCCTATCTTGTTTATTAAAGAGAAAAGAATTTGTGGGAGGCCTTCATAGTCCCTTCTAACTCAGGGGGCTGGATAAAATTTATCTCAATTTAAACAGCATTTTAAAAGGTTTGGTGTCTCTTGAGAAAGATGAAATATCTCATCATTATCAATTAAAGGACACCTGAAGTCTTTGAAAAGAGGACTTGTTTGCTTAAAATACATGAAGGTCATGTTCACCCTGTAATAGTCAATGAGGAGTAGTCATTCGTTATTTTTAAACAGGCTGTCATTTAGCCATTATGAAGATGAATAACATGTGTTATCACCTAATAATCTTCCTGTTGATTACAGAGTAAAGACACTTGCAGACACCTTATGTGCCTTTCTTGGTTGCTGGATTGTTAATGCTTTTGATTAAATTTTGTAAACAAAAATTAAGGGCTTTGTTCTCCAGATTTCAATAATGGCATCTGGGATGCTCGACCATGCCTGGGTCCATGGTATTTTGAGTTGCATATGTTATTTGCCTACTGTTCATGCAACGTTGCAAAAACAAAGTTCATTTTTTAATATCAAACAGATTGTCAATAGATCATATGCTGCCTCTATTAAGGTTAGTTTTTGGATGTCTGCCTTCTTGAAGAGACTTAATGAAGCTATAAGTTACCTGCGTGGCTTCGTTTGGAGTCAGGCCTAATTATCTGGATCTTGGCCACATTATTGTCCAAGACTTATTTCTAAAGCAGATGGAGTCACTCAGGAATGACTTCATTTGTATTAATTTGTTGCACTGTCTTCTGCTATTCATCTCAGAAACACTGTACTGCCATTGTCACTGAGCACAGGAAAAGACGGAAGGATTTTAGAGAGAAGTCTGCTTCTTCCATTCATGGGTACTGGTGTCCTACCTTAATAGGAATTAGATAGTGGTCACTCTAGTGCCAACTAGAGGGTAATTATAATACCTAAAATTTATGGGCTTTCCTTTTTATAATAAAGCAAATGACAGACATTGGTTCAGCAGTTTAAAAGGGTGATTTGCAAACATTTTTTTTGTTCTTGTTATTTTTCACTTGGCTTTTTAGAGCCCTATGTGCCATCTCTGAGATAAATCGCTACCTTGACTGTTTCAGAGTATCTTGTAGCTTATTGGAAAAAAAATCACTTTGTTATTTATGGATCAGGAAGAGAATCTCCTGCAGACAATCTAAAAGGTGGTGACATGTCTACCTTCCACTGAGGCTAGGATCATCTCTAAAGAAAATAGCATGTAAAAAGCTCTTATTTTTTAACTTTAATCAACTTTCTTTAGAGATGACTGGGGATACAGAGGAAAACTTAGAGAATTTGGCTTTTGTATTGGTGCCTAGTGACAATGAATTTCTTACTACTTCTTTTACTAGTTTGACAACAAGGAATTAAAATTGTCTCTGGCTTTTATTTCATCAATGAGATATGCCAATTTATTATAAAAAGCTTTAGATAAAGAGTGACAATCTTATTCAATAACCAAATTACTATTTGAAAATACATTCAATATAATGAATCCACTAACTTATTCAAATCATAAAATTTGCAATTAGAATGGGTCTGTATTGGTATCAACATGTCTGAATTAATGTTGAAAAGAAAATATATGGCCTTCCTTACTATCTATCAACATAATGACAATAATTTATTGGTCTGAAGAATCAAAAACACAGGGCTGATTTCTTAAAAAAAATTTATTCCCTTCAGAGGAAGAGTTTCTAGAGAGCAACTCTTAAGACATTTCTGGAATCATAATATATTCAAAGTGCTTATTAGAGATCTTTAAACTAGGAATTAATTACTGTAAAAATTTCCCCTTTGTTACATGTATTAGTGAGCTAAGAATATTGTAGGAAAATACCATAAATTGGGTGGCTTAACCACCAGAAATTTAGTGTCCTACAGTGTGTGTGTGTGTGTGTGTATATATATATATATATATATATATATATATATATATATATATCTGTATATATATATGATATATATATCTTTCTAAGATATATATATATAAGATATATATATATAATATATATGATATACATACACACACACACACACACACACACATATATATATATATATATATATATATATATATATATCTGTCTAAGATCAAGATATCAGCAAGAAAATTTGGACATCAACACAGATGTACATACAGGGAGATACAGACAGAAATTGAGATATGCTTCTACATACACACCAAAGAATGCCAAAAGTTGCCAGAAACTACCGGAAATCAGGAGAGATGCCTGGGTCAGATTCTCCCTCACAGCACTCAGAAGAAAGCATGCTCGTCAGTGTTCTGACCCAAGATTTCTAGCTTAACTGTGAGACTATTGACTTCTACTGTTTAAGTCAAACAGTTTGTGATACTTAGCTCTGGCAAATCTAGAACACATCAATATGGCTCCCTCCTGGTTCAGAACTCCGCTGTCCACCCAGTCCAGGATAACTCCCCTCCAGCCCTCTCTCAGACACTGGGTTTCTTTCTTTCTGTGTCTCTTGATTATTTCTCTCCTGTAAAAGGTAAACTTTGTGAAAATGGACCTTGTCTTGTTTAACTCTATGTCCCCAATGCTGAGGACCTGGCTGGCATAGACTGGAAACTTCATAAATATGTTTGGAATAGATGAATTGCCCTGTGATTATTTCCATGTTATATCTCCAGTGATGCGTGAAAAAGCACTAATCAGTGACTGAAATATCATTAAGATTCTCTTGCTATAGACTCAGTATATTAAAAAAGTTTGTATTTCATAAAAAAATTTTACTTTATGCTGCTAAGCCATAAAAACTTGGAAGAACATTTTGAAGTTTAGTTTTGATTTTTTTGGAAAAAATAACTAGTAACATCTAGTATCATAATTTAATTGGTAAAGGAATTGCATTAAAATAGAATTTATTACAAAAATGTAAAATAAACCAAATGCTCCCTCCATTCAAAACATCTTTTATTTGGCTCTCTAAAAGAAGATAATTTAATTTGAAAAGATCAGATGTATTGATTCAAATATAATTTTTGTGGAACTTAATGAAAGATGAGGCAAATGCAAAAGAAAGTTTATTTTTCCTATTTGTTAATACCTGACTGGAGAACTACACAGGTTTAACCTTAGTCATAATATGATAAGATTGTAAACCAGATACATATTCAAAAATTGTATTTGTTAAAATCATCTGGGTAAGATATTAAAAATTTTGACATCTGGTATTATGCAGTCAGTTATGAAATTTTGTAGAAATATATAATAATGTGTGACTGCATGTGCCGAAAGCCAGCTAGTCCAATGGGGCGCGAGTTTGCTCGCGGTCGAGGGTCTCAGTAAAGGTGGGGAAGGATAGAGTGATTTTCTACAGATTCTTATCTGTAGCGGTTCTTTCCTAGGAAAATAATCCTATGATCGGCGCTTTTAAAAAGAACCTGACATGGATCGATGCTTCTTGTGCAATCGAACACTTTATTTTGGACACAAGATTTTTTATATATTCCCCTCTCCCAGTGAATTTCTAGTAAAAGGAAGTGCAAAACACCCAAGGTACAAAAGAGAGATACACATGCAGATTACCAACCCTGAACAAGACAAAAGTAAAGCCTGGGATATCCCAGGTCTTTGTGATTGAAATCAGTCCCATTATCTCAGGTGGGCCTTGTGCTCCTGAGCCCAGCCCCCTTTGGCCTTGCAGCTGCAGAGGCTTCTATTTGGCTAAAAGTCACACCCAAAATCACTTGAAGAATTTAGTTTTTAAGATCACTTGAAGAATCCAGTTTTTAAGAGTTTTCATTCCTAGGGCTTAGTCCAATGTCCTCCTTTATATATAATGGGGGACGAAGTCCGAGATTCCAGCTTTCATATAGTTATCGTAAGGAAAATCCGTGTTCCTTTATGATGATTTAAGGAATTTCGATGAACGTCTGCTGGATTTTGTCTGCAATACTATCCGCTGTCTGAAAACTTAAACAAACTCATGACACAGTTTAGCAGGTAAACACCAAGAAATAACATGAAGTCTTTAGATTTAGTTGTCAGATATATTTCTCTAGCAGCTGATCATTTTCCTTCTTTTAATAATCCATATTCCTATCACTAACCTTCTGCAACTTTCTTTTCTTTTCTGATTACCCTAATTCTCTCTTTCCCATTTGGGCCAATCTCAGGATAAGCTCTTCTTCATACAAAATACTTTCTTATTCTCACCATATTTTCTTTCTTTCATCTTTACACATCTATTTTATCTGTCCTTTGTTTTGACATAGCTATTTTTAACCAGGTGGTGTTGCTGTATTGAAGGTCGAAGGTGGACTGGAATGCTGCTTCTAATTACCATTTGAACAAGGCTCATCTAATTACCATTTGAGCAAGGCTGAAAGTTTACTGGAAGGACATGGATTCAATTTTCACTCACAGTCCTGATCTTTTTTCCACCGGAGCAATTTCATGTGGAAAGTTAAAAGAATCATTACTAAAAGAATAGTAGTTATGAAAGAATATCTAAGAGTGGAGAATACTTTTTGCCAGCGACCACACCTTCTCTCGGGGCTTATTTCTCACTTTGAGAATCACCTATGACTACATGGATTCTCACACATGTAGATGCCGAGATGGGGTGGGCAGCAAAGTCTTGGCATGCGTGTACCATACACTAAAAACCTCCATGAAGCCAGATGTGCTGGCACCTTCCTGTAGTTCTAGTTCTTGGGAGGCTGAGCCAGGAGGATCAAAAGTTCAAGGTCAACCTCAGCAATGCAGCAAGACCTCTAGCAATATCCTTAGTGATATCCTGTTTCAAAAGAAAAAATAAAATAGGGCTGCAGGTGTATTTTGGAGGCACAATGCCCCTTGCATCCAACCCCCAATAGCACAAGAAAAATAAAAAATTCTCCAGGAAGAAAATTTCTCTGAATACATTTGAAGGATCTGGCCCTTTTAGTTGAGTACTTGGTGAAAAAGATTTTAAAGTGATTCAAAACATAAGAATTTGGGCACTATCATTTTAATGTATAGTTTTATTGTGGTATATAAATTTATTTTCATTGTAGTGTATATAATAGATATATTTATTTATAAAATACATGTTATGATAAAAGACATGTATATGCACAATACCAAGAGTAGGTCGCAGTTAATTTTCAGAAAGTGATCAGGTCAATGCAACAAACAAGAAATGTAATGTTGCTGCTGGAGAGTCAGATCAATCATTTTGACCATTTCTCTGCTAGTGTGTTTGCGTTATTAACATATCCCAGGTGAACGCCCTTGGCTGGGCACAGAAATTATACTTGTTCTTTTTCATTCAGTGACTTATCATTTCAGTTTTTTTGGTGGTGTCTTTTATTTTAGTGTAGCCCAATTTCAGGATTTTATACTTAACTACTGTTTGTGTTCTGTGTAAGAAATCTTTGCTTACCTCAAGGTTATGGAGATATGTCTCCATGCTTATTTCTAAAAACTACAATGTTTAATTTGTTCTATTGAGGTCAATGATTTGCTGGAATTATTATTTACATATAGTGCAAGATATGGACACTATTCATGCTTTGTTTTTCTTCTATGTGGATAATCAATTGACCCAGTATCATTTTTATTATTTATTTATTTTTTTTCTTTTATTTATTAATGAGGAAATTTTTCTCTATTTAATTTTGTACTTTAGCACGTTTTACTATTATGCTTAACATAAATTTCTCAAGTATCTTGGGCAGCCTCAGTTTCTGGAGAAAAATTATTATTGTCTACAGTATTACAAGGCCTCTTCCTCATCCTCCTCTTCCTTCTCCTCCTTCTTTTTGTTATTATTTTTTGAACCGCAGGGGCATTCTACCTCTGAGCTGTGCTCACAGCCCTGTGAGCAAAACTCACAGCCCTATTTTACTTTTTTAGTTTGAAAGAGTCATACTAAGTTGCTGGGGCTGGCTTTGAACCTGCAATCCTCCTGTCTTATCATCCTAAGTACTGGGATCAAAGGTGTGCTCCACCACACCCAGCTTTATGGACTTCTGATCCAATGTTTCATTTATATTTTTTTGCCTGCTTGTCCTTGGTCTCTTCCACTGATTCTGCCTTTAAGTTGGCGATTGCTCTTTACCCCTCTTATCTTCTTTTTTAAACATTTTTATTATTATTTGTGCATTGTAGCCATACATCTTAACGAGGTACAAGATGGTAGAGGAATACATGCAAACATCACTCATTTAGCCCTTCCCCATTTCCTACCCCATTCCCTCCCCCTTCCCTCCTTATGTTTGATTTAGTGATTGACTTTGATATGTTTGTGAATGTATTGTATATTAGGGAATTTCCCTCTTCCTTCCTCCCATTCCCTCAGTTAGGTCACCTAATTTGCTTACTGTGATTTCTCCTTCTTCGTCTAGAGCACCTCCTATGACCCATTTTCTCCCTAACTTCTGCAATTAGGGAGAATATCCTATATTTTACTTTTTTTTTAACAGACTAGTCTCAGAATAATGTTCTCTAGTTCCATCCATTTCCTTGCAAATGACATAATTTTGTTTTTCTTATGGCTGAGTAAAATACCATTGTGTATATATCCCATAGATTTATAATTCCTTCATCTGTTGGTAGACATCGTGGCTGGTTCCATAGATTGGCAATTGTGAATTATGCGGCTCTAAAATAGATAGGCACTCCTTAGTTTGGTAGCTTGGTTTCCATTCTTTTGGGTAGATATATCATTTTCTTTATCCAAGCTTAATTGTGACTACTATGACCTTGACATTCTCTTATTTATTCAACAAACACATTTCTTGGTATATTTCTCCCCTACACAATCTCTCTCTCTCTCTCTCTCTCTCTCTCTCTCTCTCTCTCTCTCTCTCTCTCTCTCTCAAACCTGCATGCTATTAATGGCTATTCACTCTCCCCACAACACATTTTATAGACTAGTATTAGTAGATTACTTGAAGTTTTCTAAAAAGACCACTCTCTTTAAGGACAGAGTTCAATTATCCTTAAAGAGAGAGATGTTCTTTATTTTCCTCTTCCTTTGCCTCTTGAAATACTAATAATCCTTCAAGGACCAATTTTGCCATGACGTTTTCCAATATTACCATAGTCAGAATTAATCAGCCCTTTTCTAGACCAATTACAGCATAATTGCCATGTACCTTAATTTTCTCTTGGGTGTACACACACTGGTCTCCCCTAAATGGTTATGTGAGAATTTTGAGGACATTTTATTCTTTCCTGTTTTTTTCCTTGGTCCAAAGGAACTGGTTTCTAACACATAGTAGGCATGTAATTGAGACTTGCTGAATGTATTTGTACCAATATGTTCCTGAAACAATATTTTAAAAACATGTGACTATTCCCCCTGAAAATCCAAGAGTTGTCAACACTGAAAACTTCATAACTTCTAGGAAAAGTTGCTGATCAGTGAAGCAAAGAATAAGCCAAGAATCAAGTACAGTTTGCCCTTCAAGAACCAATGACTGACAACAATAAAACTACAAGTGATTTATGACTTTCTTGAGGTGCATACATTTATTTGGCTCAAGGTGTGTGTTTTATGTCTCCTTACAGCCTTGAAGAGAGTTAAAAAAAATGTTCTCTGGCTTTTATGTTTCCCAGGTCACTCTGGGAACTGCACCTGGTGGAGGGGAATAAAAGTAAACTGTAAAGCACCACAAAGCTCTTGGGGCTTGCGCTCCCGTACTGATAAAAACAGGCGCCATACCTGCCAGGGGCCTGAGTTACTTTCTGTGGCGAAATAAACCATGAACTAACTTTTCAGCATCTCCAGATAGATGGATCAATGCTTGTGCACGTGGTCTGTTTTAGAATGTTTTACCTATTAGTTTGCAGGATAAACATTTTCAGCTCTTTTATTTTTTCAGTGATACCAACTTATATGGTACCTGATGTATTTATGTATTTATGTATGTATTTATTTATTTATTTATTTATTTATTATTTTTGCAGTACTAGAGGTGGGACTACCTCTGATTCATATACCTAGCTTTATTTTTTTATTCTTTCATTTTGAAACAGGGTCTCACTGAGTTGCAAAGGGCCTCACTAAGTAGTGGAGGCTGGCCGCGAACCCTGATCCCCCTGTCTCAGCCTCCCAAATGCTGGGATTACAAGCGTGCGCCACCACGCCCCGCTCTTGTGTACACTTTAAATGCCTGTTTAATCTATGGCTCTTTTGAGAAAGATGCTCCTCAATCTGTGATCTATGGATGGATGGCAGACCTTGAAATTTTTGTAATATTCCTCAACAAGATTAGGAACTTGTGCCAAACTGTGTATCAACTGTGTCAGCGAGTACTTTATTTAGTTCATATGACATATGTATACACCACGCGCGCGCGCGCACACACACACACACACACACACACACACACACACACACAGCAAGACTTTACTGAGGAAGGAAGCAGTGCATTGATTACATTCTGGCATAAGCGTCTTTTCTCATTGTGGGTGAGCGTTTTGAGTAGCAGTGCTCCGCAGAACCTGCCCCAAGTGCATGTGACACTCCCCTCGTCGCTACAGTAGACTCATGATCTGTTCTGTGTGACTATCTCTTCCTTTCCCTTTCTGGCTTCTTTCATCTGTTTCTCTCTGTAGTAGGAACTAAAGTGTACAGAGACACCTAGATGGTGATGTCAGTTTGCAGTCGGTATTTGTGCTGAAAGGCTTTGGCGGGAGCTAGTGTCATGCAAGACCAAGGAAGCAAAGCGGCATCCCGAAGAGCAGAAGCTGTTAGGATACAGGCATGAGGGATGGGAGAGGAAGACTGGAGAGGGACAGCCATTACAGTGGCCTGGATGCAATGAGCATTGGTGCTGGGTAGGATGGAAAGACTCTCTCTGTATCTCTGTCTTTATTGCTATTTCTCTCTCTCTCTCTCTCTCTCTCTCTCTCTCTCTCTCTCTCTCTCTCTCTCTCCAGCAAGTTTGGCTCCTTTTCTGGCTCTCAGCTGGAGTCCCACTCTAGGGATTCTGATTCAATACATCTTGGGCAGAGTTTATAAATTTACATTTGTGCCAATGCCCTGGGAGATTCCCAAGTTAGAGACCTTCAACTGTCTTTAAGAAAATCGGATGTGTTTGTTTGATATGTCCATGACCTGTTCTCACCTTTTTAGCTTTAGCCCCAGCCCTACTATAGGTATTAAAACTAAATGTATTTATTTATATATTTAGTATAAATATATATTTTATATAAATATTTTTAGTTTGAACATCTGTAGTAGGGCTGTATTCCTTCCCTGTAATAAACCACAGCCATGAATCTCATGAGCTGAAGTAAATTATGGAGCAATAAGGAAGACTTAGAAATGCTTGACGCTGGCATTGAACTAGAAGTAGAGGTGGCCTTTCACATAGGCTTTTCCTTTGGTTAAACCTTCTCATTTTCCCACACCTTATTTCCTGTTTAGTCTCCAGTAAACTATTTACATTCATTTTGCCCCTCTCCATAGTTGTGGACTTATAGTACCCATACTTACAGTACCCATCTCAGGGTTGCTACTGATGCTTCACAGATCAAATGCAATAGTTCATGTAAGCTGCTAGAGGTAAAGCCAGGAGGGCCGTGATTGGCACTGGACAGGTGTTTGCATTAGAGCTGTGCTCACCATCTCTCTCACTGTCACTCTTATCAAAGCCGCTGTTGCTTCTGACTAATTACTGCAGAGCATCGCTAAGCCTCTGTCTCCACTTCCCAATTTAACACTATTTTTCTTTGTACTACCTAGAATGAGGGTATTCAAACACATCATTTTATTTAGAATACCTAAAGTACCTAGCAGCAGACCAATGTCCGAAATTCTCATTGGTCTACTCCTTACATAACCCTTGCCCACCTTTTCAGTGTCATCCCCACCACTGCTACCACTGATGGATATGCTTCAGCCACATGCTCGTCTGTGCCATGGCCGCTGCCTGCCCGCTCTTCGTCCAGTTTGCTATGTGACTTGCTTCTTCATATTGTCAGGTCTGTGTTCAAGTATCACTCCTTATGAGGTTTCTACTGATCACTTCAAAATAACATTGCTTTCCAATAGCATTCTAAAGCTCGGAACCCTTAATTAACTTTCTTCAAAACTTTTCTCAGTTTCTGAATATAAGCAGTTAATTTGAAAATTTGTTTATAATCTGCTTTCCCCACTTGGATGTAAATTCCACAAACAGATGGATTTTAGGTTTTTTTCCTTTGTATATAGTGCCTAAAGTAAACAAGATACTTAATAAGTATTCTTAAATTAATAGCGGAATGCTACCTAGTACTAGGGTTACAGGTATGTGCCACTACACAAGGCTCATGGTAATATATTCTAAAATCCTTTTATCTTGAGACAGGAGGATTTCAAGTTCAAGGCTAACCCAAGTAAGATCCTGTATTTAAAAAAAAATCAGCCTTTCAAAGAAACAGCCAATCTCACGCATGAGCATCAAGTTCTAGTGGCCTAATCAACTCTTAAGTGTCCCACCTACTAATCCCATCCTAATGACAAATAATTGTCAACCTGAATTTTGAAGGGGTCACAGACATTCAAATCATAGCATAGTTCATTTTTATTATCTTCCATTTTTCCGTGATAACTTTCATAGCCTTTACAAAACAGACTAAATATTTCATTCAGAGGAGAAAAAGAGAGGTGGCAAGTGAGGGCCACAATAATTCCGTAAGAGCTGTAGTCATTTATTTTTTACAAGACTATGAAAGAGTGGGAATCCCACTTTAGCCTGCCAGAAAAAGAGAGCTTCTGAGTAAATTCTGGGAACAGGTCATTGTTTTTATTCTTTTATAAAGGGCTTTTAGGTTGCTATTGGTTTTTTCTTTGCCTTTTCTTTGCTTTGTTTTTGCCTTCTGGTGCTGGCGTTTGAACCCAGTGACGTTCTACCTCTGAGCTATACCCCCAGTCCTATTTTACTTTATTATTTATTTTGAAATGGAGTCTCACTAAGTTGCAGAAAGCAGTTTCTGAGGTTGCCCATGAATCTGCAATCATACTGTCTCAGCCTCCCAAGTACTAGGAAACATTCAGCTATTAATTTAAGAATACTTATTAAGTATCTTGTTTACTTCAGACACTATATACAAAGAAAAGAAACCTAAAATACATATTTTTGTGGGATTTACATCCAAGTGGGGAAAGCCAATGTTATTTTAAAGTGATCAGTAGAAACCTCATAAGAAGTGATACTTGAACACAGACCTGACAATATGAAGAGGCAAGTCACATAGCAACCTGGACGAAGAGCGGGCAGGCAGTGGCCATGGCATAGATGAGAATGTTCCTAGATTCAGTCTCCAGTACTACACAACCACACATCAAATTTTTTTTTTATTCGTGTGGTACTGGAAACTGAACTCAGGGCATTCTAACTCTAAGGTACACCCTATTTTATTATATATTTTAGAGACAGGGCCTCACTCAGGTGTTAAGCGTCTTGGCTAAATTAAGGCCGGCCTAAATACTTCTTTCTTAGACTCTGAAGTACTGGGATTACAGTCACATGTCACCACACCAAGCCAAACACAAAATATTTTTATCTTTTGAAAAAGTAGAAAACTTGAGCAGTTAACAGCGTGCCTGGGACATGATAAATACAAAATAAAAAAAGTTAGAAGGTATTTTGATAAGTATATGTTACTCTTATTTTGGTTGCAGATCATCCCTCTGTTGACATATTATAAAGTAATAGTTGAATAAAAATTAACCATTATGTTACACTTACATATATGAAAGTATAATATAAATATGCCTGTGAAGTTGAACGAAATATTTTCTTTTTCCTCTTTTAATTATCTCCCCAAGGGCATTCTGCCTCCAAGCAACACCCCAGTCCTACTTTTTTATTTTTTATTTTTTTTAAAAAGTGAGGGAAGAGTTTATTGTAAAGAGAACGGGGAGTTGAAAAAAGGCAAATCTCTCTTGTAGGAAGTGGGGACCCTGAGGCGCATCAGCTACTCTCTGGATACTGCTTGGAAGTGGCCCAAGCCATGTTCCATCAATTGCAAACTCCTTTCTCACAAATTCCATGTGATCTGCCAAAGAGAGATGCAGGCCATCCGAGGAACCTCAGTTGGCCTTGAAGTCCAGCAGGAGCCTTCTGGTCACTACTAGGAAGTGTGTAAGCCAACTGCTGCCCAGTTACACACTGCTTTCTTATTTACTGAAAAGGAATGTTGACCATAAATTTGCTTTTGCATATAGGTTTTATTTATATGTGATGATGCTTGGCTTATGTTAAGCTATCTGTTTTTAGCAGGTGAACTCGGCACTGATAAACAGGTAGAAAGTCAAACAATTTAACTGATATGATCTTAAGACAATGAGTATAGATAGTGTTTGGGGACTCTTTCTGATGTAGAATATTAAACCTAGACTCAAACTGAGCTCAAGTGAAATAGTAAATGCACTGTTTCAGATAACTGGGAAGTCCATTACTGCTTGGGTATCAGGGATAGCTAGCCCTGAGTGCTTCAAGATAGTTGTTATCCTCCTCCTCTCCACCTCCTCCTCCTTCTTTCTTCTTCTCTTTTTCCTCCTCCTCCTCCTCCTCCTCCTCCTCCTCCTCCTCTTCCTCTTCTTCTTCTTCTTCTTCTTCTCCTCCCTCCCTCCGTCCCTCTCTTTCCCTTTGTTTTTGTGGTACTGGGGATGGAACCCTTCTATCTCTGGCCTACACTCCCAGACCTATTTTATATTTTATTTGGAAACAGGATCTCTTAAGCCAGCGAGGCTGTCTTTGAACCTGCACGATTCTCCTGTCTCCACCTCCTAAGCGCGGGGATTGCAAGCGTGTGCCACCATGCCCGGCTCTCTTTCCTTTTTTTACCAGCTTGGATTCCTCTGTAAGTCATCATTCTCCTCTCCTATGAAAAAAATATTGGCCTTCTCTGTACACCCAGAAATGTGGCCTTTAATAGTCTCCGATTCCCATGTTTTCAATTTGTTAATCCCATTGCAAAGAAAACTTTTATTTTCCAGTTGTTTAATTATATTCTAGAGGATCAGTTATTATTTTTCCTGGAGTTGCGTGCTCACCTTTGGAATGATTGTTCTTCTCAGGAAAATGAGTGTGCCACTATTTAGCTAGCTATGAGTTGAAGTTCTTCTTAGTCTGATGGGTGGGATGGGACTGGACACTAACTGATAACCACCTTAGATCGATTTGGAACGGGCTAAATAAAATACTGGAGGGGAACAGATTCTGAGTGAAAGCATCAATATAAGCCCCTTACAAGTAGAAACACCATGTAATAATATCTCCACAATATTATCAGCACACTCATACTATAATGGATATCTGTCGAGTTGCCTACTCTATGCCTTTACTTCTTCTAGAAGCACAATCTTCCCTATTATTAGAACTATTCCTCCCTCTCTGTGACTCAGTGATTAACACAAGAACTACATTTTCCTATATACTCCACGCTCCTGGCTGCAGGTTTTTGGTCTCATGATAGTCACTTGCATTAAACATGACTGTTATGATTGGTGCCTAGAATGTCCTCTCAAAAGATCATGTGTTGAAAGCCTGGTCTCTAATACAGGGTGGTTCAGAAGGGTACAGCTGGAGGAAATGGGTTACTGGGAGCATGGTCTTGGAGACTAAACCTGTCCTTGTCTCCTTTTTCTTTCATTTTTTGCTTCTAGATGCCATAAACTGAGCAGCTTTTCTCCATGGTGTCATGCCACCATGGTGTTTCTGCCTTTGGGTTGGCCAACTACGGACTGAACCTCTGAAATTGTGAGCCAAATAAATGTTCCCTTCTTTAAGGTATTCTTATCATAACAGTATGAAGCTGACTAAAGCAGGGGGCAGTTAAAGATCTTTCCTAGGATTTCTCCATATAGGATCAGCAAGGGCATATGTGAGTTGCTTATTGATGGCAGATACAACAAGATGTAAAAATGAGAATGTGTTGCTGTGTACTCTGCTGTGTAGAAAGCTGGTTCTTGATTAGAGTAAAGATGGTACACAGGAAAGCATAAATCAGAGAAGTTATAAATCCTGTGACATTGGAAGAACTGGCTTCAGTAATTGCTAAGACTAGACATATCTTCATCCTTTTGACAGTTTCATTCTTTTAATTGACTACACGAGCCACTACAGTATCTGCAATTTTTGCCTAAGCTGGTTCAAGTCTCATTTTTTCCCCAAATTGCAAATATAAGCTTTTTGGCTAATTTATGTGTGAGTTAACCAGTCAGAGGTTAAAGAAAGATCTCTATGAAGGCAGTCTGTGTTCTTAAGGCTATCACAAGACCAGTTAGAAAGGCTGGGCTTTTGAGAGTACCTAAATTTAATACATTAGTACTATTTTTCTCTACTGAAGAATAAACAGTGGCTTCAATAGGCTAAGTGATTTTCCTTGTTCAAAGTCAAACAATCAGCGAGTGGTGGGGTTAATCACTTGACTCCCGATCTTCAGGACAACGAGCTTTGCCATTGCCTACAGTGGGAACTTTGCTGGGCGTGAGTAGTGTTGTCAAATGGAAATCTAGAGTAAGCCATAAATGAGAGCCTCACATAGAATTTTGATTTCATAAAAAGTAAAAAGATACAAGTGAATTTGATTTTTTTTGGTAGGGAGAATTGAACCCATGGACATTCTATCATCAAACTAAACCCCAGCCATTTATTTATTTATTTATTTATTTATTTATTTATTTGTTTATTTAATTTGAAACAGAATCCTGCCATGTTACTGAGGGTCTCACTAATTTGCCAAGGTTGTCCACAATTTTGGAATCCTCCTGTTTCAACCTCCCAAATACTGGAATTACAGGTGTACACCGCCATGCCTAGCTGTCAATATGATTTTTATAGGATATTTTATCTAAAGCCACCTATTGTCTCATGAAATATAAGCTATATACAATATAATTTATATGCCTTTTTCATACCATCCTTGATATTTCACATGCATTTTACCTTTATGAATGTTCTCTTTTTTTGTGTGTATAAGTCTGGGGATGGAACCCAGGGGAATTCGACCTCCAAGCTATACCCCCTGCCCTATTTTTTATTCTTTACTTTGAAACAGAGTCTCACTAAGTTGCAGAGGGCCTCACTAAGTTTAGTGAGGCTTAGGCTGTCCACGAATTGCGATCCTGCGGTCTCAGCCTCCCGAATGCTGGGATTACAAGCGTGCGCCACCACGCCCAGCTTTGTGGACCTTCTTAATGTAAAGTAGTCAAATTTCAAGATCCAATAGCCACACGTGGTGTCCAGTTTCTATACTAAACAGCATAATCCTGGAGAGAGAGCCAGAGAAATGTGGAATGAGGGCAGGAATTCATATTCAGGATGTTCCCTGAGATAGTGTAGTCAAATGCTTACATTCCCTGACATTCTTCCTGATGATAAATGTATCTTATCAAATGCTTATGAAATAATTTCTTAGCTTTGAGATGAAAAGTGTGTTGATCCGCCCTTCATTCTTCCTTAGCGCTTTAAAGCTTAAGCGCTATTTTGTTGTTTTCTAACTCTCCCTGCTTTCTGCTTTACATTTTCGATAGCACTTACTTACAATTTTCTCCATTGCTTCGGTGCCTGCCATTACACACATTTTAGAAAATGATAAAATGATCATAACTGTATAAAGATGTTCTTTTTAAGATTGAAAAAGACATCCAGAGTAATATTTCCTCCTGTTCAGTGGTGAAGATTTACTCGAACGTATCTTAGCGTGCGACAGTTTAACCATTTAATATTTTTTTTGTATATGCAAAATTTAATTGGCTTCTTAGCACATCTCATGAAAATGTGAAGTTGCAGTTAAGAAAAGTAATAAAGACTGTGTTTCTTTTTTCTTACATCTTAAAGGGAAAGATCATCTTAGCCAACGCTGCTTTAGACCATAGAAAGCAAGGCTTTATGGAGTGATGACTTAGTAGTATTTTGATACCTTCAAAAGGAGATTTTGTAGCTTAATAACCAAACACACTCACTTCTTTCTTCTCATCATAATTCCTTGAAGCAAATTTTAGGGCCAATGTGATGATAGTCTTAGTTCATTCATTAAGAAAAAGTAGACTTTTTAATCCATATCCTGAAAAAGGGTGTTCTTTTCTCTTAACTCGGTATTCCAAATACCTGGAACAGTGTCTAACCCAGAGAAGACACTGCACACATATTTGCTGAGTGAGTAAAAGAGGCACTGTAAATCAAAGGCTCATGTAAAGGCGCAAATGGAAAAGAAGTTATCAATTTTGAGCACATACTATGCCTGGCTGTGTGTGAAGTCTGTAATACACATTATAAATGTAACTCTTACTAAAATCCTGTGAAACAAGTATCACCCTCATTTACAAATAAGAAAATGGAGCCTCAGAGGTGTGAAATATATTTCTCCAGCTCACATAATTGAATGGAGGAGGCTCATCTGATCTCAACGCTTTTCTTTTCACTGAATTCGTTTCTTGGGGTGGTTTCCTGGTTTGTGGTATATGAAGTCTCCCAAACCAGGTGGCTTACGATGACAGAACTGTATTCCTTTACAGTTCTAGAGGGTAGACACGCAAAGCTGGGGTTGCGGCAGGGCTGTGCTCTCTCTGAAAAATGTAGATGAGAGTCCTTCCGTGCTTTTCCGAGCATCTGATGTTCGCTGCCATCTGCGGCATTTCTTGGCAGATAGATGCATCACTCAGCCTCTGCCCTGAACCTCACTTATATTCTACCTGTCTGTTTCTCTTCTTCTTATAAGGATGGAAGTTATATTTTTATTTTATTTTTTGGTGGTACTGGGGTTCCTGGAAACCCTTCTACCCCTGGATTATACTCCCAGACCTATTTTTATACTTTTTTATTTGGACACGGGGTCTCTAACTTAAGCCAGCGAGGCTGCCTTCAAACCTGCGAGATCCTCCTGTCTCCGCCTCCCAAGCGCAGGGATTACAAGCATGTACCACCACGCCTGGCTAGGATGGAAGTTATATGGGGTAAAATGTATACATACTCCAGTATAAACTTATCTCAACTAATTATATCTATAATTACACTAATCCCAAATAAGGTCACATTTAAAGCCTCACTGTTAAGCTGGGCATGGTGGCGCACTAATCCCCGCGCTTGGGAGGCTGAGACAGGAGGATCACACAGGTTCGAAGCCAGCCTCAGCTACTTAGTGAGGCTCTCAGTAACTTAGTGAAACCCTGTTGCCAAATAAAAATATAAAATAGGTCTGGGAGTATAGCCCAGAGGTAAAAGGCCTCTGGGTTCCACCCCCAGTACCACGAAAAACAAACAAACAAAAAAAAGCCTTACTGTTAAACTTCAATGTCTTCTTTGGGGGATACATTTCTACCTCAACATCCACATCCTTGATATTTTTTGAGCAGATTTTTATTAAAGGACAGATTTTTATTAAAGGACAAAGCAACTCATGGCATTGGGCTTGCTTGTTGAAGGATCTCAGAAAGCAAACCGTATCATTTCTTTAGTTTTTGGTTGGAGGAAAAGATATTTTCATGTAAAATAAATGTCCATGATAGATAGTTATAGACATGGCAGGTAATAGCAGTACAAGAGAGAAGAAATGTCTTGGACAAGTTTAGAAATGGGACTCTAGAGCTTAAAGAAGAAAGGGCTAATAGTCGATATTGGGTGTAGCAGACACAGAGAACAGAGTAAAGTGTTGAGCCCAGTGGTTAGCTGAAGAAGAAAGATCTGCCTGCTATCAAGAAAGACAAAGTAGAATCAGTTAGAAATAAGAGCAGCCACAGCAGAGAATATTTTAGTCACAGCAACTGCCATGGACCAAGGCAAAAGGGAATGAAGAAAATTAAAAGGCCACTGGATATTAGATTATTTGGGAAAATGCTAGAGTGCACAGTTTCAGGGGAGTGATGAAAGAAGAAGTTCAAATTCTTCGGATTTAACTTGGTGTGTACAAAAGTGGGACTTTTGAGACCAGCAGATGATAGTATTGACCCTGAGCTTACTCAAAGGAGCTGATATAAGTGTGATTTTTATTGTCAATGAAGTTCAAGTCCTCCCTTTAAAATGTTATCCATGAATTAATCATTTTTTCCAAGTGTTTTTGAGTGTCTGTTATATTTTAGGCATTCTTCCCATTATTGGGGCTATGAAAAGGAGTAAGGAGGGCAAGACTCGTGTCTCTGTAGCACTTCTATTTCAACAGGTGAGAAAGGCAAGGAGCTGGTAGCTGAATAAGAGTCAGTACAATTTTCTTTTCTGATAGGAGCTATAAAAAAAGTAAAACAAGAGCATCAAATTCATGAGTGATGGGAAGATGGCAAGAGGAAGTAAGATAAAATTAAAATTTTCTAATTAGAAGTTAAATGTAGAATACATATACACATTTATATATATACATATATATATGAGAGAGAGAGAGAGAGAGAGAGAGAGAGAGAGAGAGAGAGAGAGAGAGAGAGAGAGAGTGTGTGTGTTCTGGCTTTGCATATACCCAGGTATTATGGGAAACAACAGACCAAATTCAGAAGACTATGTGATTTACGTCAGTTTATTTGAATATTTTTTCCATATCTTATTGTGAAAATGATGGATGAACTTGGTAGTTCTCTTTTATAATAGAATCAAAATATTGTTACTACTCATCCTAGTTAGATGCCCACCACAGATTTGCTACATGAATATTTTGTTTTAGTCTAAACGTATGAAAATATAGACTTTCATAATTTGTGATGTAAAATAATTGCCTACTTTAAGTACAAATATCATTTTGTATAATTAAGAATTCAGGGTGAAGGAAATTGAATTTTAACACTACTCATAGGTTATAAGATTAAGTATAATGTAATGGAAGAATAAAAATCATAAGGAGAATAACTTTTTTTTTTTGGTGGTACTGGGGTTCCTGGAAACCCTTCTACTTCCAGGCTACACTCCCAGACCCATTTTTTTTTTATATTTTTATTTGGAAACAGGGTCTCTTAAGCCAGCGCAGCTGGCTTCGAACCTGCTTGATCCTCCTGTCTCCGCCTCCCAAGCGTGGGGATTACAAGCGTGCGCCACTACGCCCTGCAGGAGAATAACTTTTTAAAAATATATTTGATAAGTTGATAATTTTGGCACATGCCTGTAGTCCTAGTACTTGTGAGGCTGAGATAAGAGGATTGTAGATTCAAGGCAAATTTTAGCAATATAGCTAAAGTCTCAGCAAAATGGTGAGACTGTTTTAAAACAAAAAATAAAAAAAAGGCTTGGGGTTTAGTTCAAAGACTGTCCCCAAGTTCAATCCTCAATATTCCCCCCCTCACACATACACACATTTACACCATATATATGTCACATATTTATAAATATATACCTATATATGATATATGCACACTATATATACATATGATAAATGTTTTTCACAGACATTCTTTTTCTAAAAAATAACAATCTGCTGACTCTTAAGCCATAGTTGTTTTGCCATGATCCTCAAAAGGATGTCTGTTTGCAGCTGTGGCAGTTATACCTATTTAAATCTCTGTTCCAGTGTATCTTTATTGAAGAAAAGGACGGCAGTGCTGTTTTAGTTCAAGTGTCTGTGGGCTTCTGATTCAGAGGAACTCATGATGTCAAAGACATGTGTTGCTTCGAAAAACCCAGCTGGCAGACACTTTATGGAAAACAGAATCCTTACTTGGTTTTCCTGTCTAAAGGGGGTGATGAATTACATCTCAATATTACATTTCTGGTAGCCTCATGTTTTAAAGTTCAGATGCAAATTGGGAGTTTGAACGTTTCCTCCCCAGCATGGTCAGTTTTCCTCTGACGAAGAGATGCAATAAAAAAGATATAGCCCATGTGCCCTGGGCGCCCTGTCTCCACTCCTCAGATCCTCCAAGAACACACTCTGCTATGACTTTGATTGTGCCAAGAATACAAGGTCACTATGCATCCAAATGAATTACAACAGACGCTGTTATGCAGTAGGCAGCTAACAGCCAGGCCTGGAGGAGCGGAGCTGGGGTGGAGTTATCACCGTCTGAGCCGACTCGGTGGGAAGACAGCCTCCCATTCTTTACTACAGAGCTGCTACTCTTTCTGCCATCTTTGCTGACAAGATTCACAGTGATGGTGGCCTGAGGCTTCATCATTGGAAAATAAGGCAGAGTCTACCAGCAGCTACTCTAATGGCAGGCATGTTTGGTTCCCTGCCTGACTCCTTTTGGAGAGGAACAAGAGATTGAGTACACGCTGGTGAGTCCCTCTAACATGCATGGTTGCATGCATACACTCTATTAACCTATTGGTGATGCTGGCTATGGCTCCCTGGATTGCCTGTGTCTATAGTGATAGGCATCTTAAAATCAGAGAGCATGATGCAAACGTCGGTGTAATAAAGGCTTGACAGTCTAAAGTACCAAGCAGATCACATCTGACTTTGTAGGAAGGTTTTATGTGTAATCATGACAGATGTTCAGGGAGATTATCCTTTTCCATCTCCACCCTGCCTCCTTGCAACTAGTTCCCATATGACTTGCTCTAAAATAGCCCCTCTTTTATAAATAGATGAAGCTCGAGGCCTTCAACAGTACCAAGTCAACATTTCTCTCATCAAGCGTTTGTTTTTCCAACAGATAGACACTCTTTTCTTTTGGGGCCAGTGGCAGAAAGTGCCATTTGCCTTTTTATGCCAAGAGCTACCTGATAACAACCAGAGGCAAAGCTACTTTATGTCAAGACGAAACTTTAAAAACTTGTCCCCTATAACAAATGAAGACTGGATAGTGAAGATTTTTTTTTTTTATGTGTATTTACTTTGTCGCTAATCTCCCTCCAGGGGTTTAAAAGTGAACAGGCATAGTAAAATGCTTCTTGCTGTTTCACTTCAAATTTAAGGATTGACTGCACCACATGCCTATTTAGTTATCTTTAAGTAAAGGCTTTTCTGCCCCCCTGCCCAACCCTCAATTCCCAGGGATAGTTGAAGAACAGTCTGTCTGACACAGGCATTTCTCAGTCAAATTGTGACACCTTGTAATACCATCTAATATCAGATACATTTTTTTAAGATTGAAAAAAGGGTCAGAACAAGGACATAGAGATCTTTTTGGAAAATTCCCCAAAGCAGAGAATCTTGGGCTATATGGGCAATATATAATGCCTCTATTCTTTTTTAATTTAGTATCTTATTCCCTTAAAATTTCCTATTTTGTGGCATTTTATCATTAAGTTAAAGAAAAGGTACACACAGGACATATCTAGAAGGCATGTACATTTAAATATTAAAATCTTTCCTAGGCAAACAAATTTAGTATAGGAAAAAAAACAGGATATTGAAAAAGAAGGAATATGTTCATAATTTCAGTGTGATCCTTAGAGTGCTAAGGAAGCAAATTAAGATCATCTCATTGCTTCCATGGGCAATCACTTGAAATACAGAGCCAGCAGAACAGGAGCCCCACCCCCATGAAGCTCCCGAGTTACCACTTGTGTGCCACCAGGTACAAACATCAAACCATCCTGGTCATCTTTGTTCATGCGGCATGACACTGAAGCCTAAAAGAACAGAGGAATTCAAAGTGTGTTAGAATTCTCACTAATATAATCAAAAACGACTGATCACACAACTCAGGAAAAGATTTTTTTGCACAGTTTTTTATTTTTTATTTTTTATTTTTCTGCTTTTTTTGGAGACTCTGGGTTCAGTCTATGTGAGGTCAGGATCTGAACCTTAGGAATGGCAGCAGGAAGGAGAGAGAGAGAGAGAGAGAGAGAGAGAGAGAGAGAGAGAGAGAGAGAGAGAGAGAGAGAGAGAATTGCAAAGGGTGTAAAAACACAAGTACAATTCCTAAGGCCTCACCCCCAGGAAGCGCCACACTCCACCAGTGTGGTTTAGGTTGCTACCCAGCGAATCCATTACAATGGATCTATTCTCTAATGAGTTTATAATCCCCATGACTTGATTACATCAACTCCAAATCCAATTTTGGATCTTTTCAGGGGACATTCTATATCTTATTATAACAAAGTCATACAATACATTAGTAGCTATAAACTAGACCCCAGAATTTCTTGACAGGTATTTCCTCCTCTAGGTGCCAAAGAAAATGAGTCCCAGAAAACTATTGTTTTTTATTATATATTTTTTGGAGATATTAGTATAATGTCATTCATTGATATTTCTTAAAAGATGCATCATATGGGTAAAACAATATATCCATACTCATTTTGACCAATAATACCTATGTGAAGTCCCTTTTATTTATTCAATTTTGATTCATCTTGGTTATATATTCATCTTGGTTAGAATTCAAAATAAAATCAAGCCATCCATTTTTAATTTATTTCTAAGTAAATGTACTAGAGGCTGTACTCTTGGAAGACATTGTCTTGCCTGGGCTTTAGGAAACAGAGAAATAAGATGCTATGTGTCCAATCCTCAAGGGCCTTATAATTAATTTAAGGAAATGAAAATCTTAGAAAAACAAATAATAATAATAATTCAAGATGCAAGTACAATGTTAAGTTGATGGGAGCCTCAAAAGGCTTCATGGAGATTATGAAGGAAATTAAATATTACTATAAGCAGGAGAAAAATACATAGTATTATGTGGTTAGTGTTCTGCCAGTAAGACCCAACTGTGACCCCATAGCCTTTTTAATCTGAAATTCTTTTTTTTTGTTCTATCTCCAAATTTCAAAATTGACTCCTTTGTATTGAGTTCTTAGAAAGCCTATCAGACAAGCTGATCTGTACGGTTGTTTAAATACCGTTTGTTTAGCATTTGTAAATTAAACTAAGAATAAATTATGGCAATAAAAGTTCTTTGATGAATGAAAAAAACTAAAAATCTCTCTTTTTATAATTTACTATTTATCTACATTGGCTATGATATTGTGTCTTTAAGACTGTGGATCTAATTAAAACAGTTCAATCTATACATTGATGAGTTGGTTTCATTTGATTTGATGGCCACTGTTGTTAGGTCAAATGTCTTACAAACCTGTACTATTAATTGCATTGGACCACAGATGACAGGGTACAAATGGCTTCATGAAAAGGAATTATCACTTTTATAGATAGTTCTCAGCCTAAGGATTTGAAGAGAGAAAATATATCACAATAATAGAAGTAGGCAATAGTGTCCCTCCCACTGAAGAAAAAGGGCAAACCATAAAGAATTCAAGTCTTACTGCACACTTTATACATTAAAGACCCCTAATGTCAAGAATCTGAAGTCCCATGGACTATATTTGTTTTGTAACAATGTTTTACATTTGCATGTCTTTAAAGTCCTTGGGGTATCCTAGGTGGACATAATTAACCTGGGAGTAGAAGCAGTTAGCTGTTCCTCTTTATCTAAATAGATCAATTTAATGAAGCTTTCTTCATGTCCAGCCTGCTTAAGAAAGTCTATTTATTAAGTGTAGCAATCAAATTGGAAATTTCACTTGTTCTCTTTTCCCTCTCAGCATCCCCCACAGACTATGTTTTGAGTAATGGCTAGGACCTCCCTCTAACATGACCACCATTGATTCCTGCCTCTGAGTATTCATGCCCTTGTATAATCCTCTCCCCTTCACTTGCTTCTAAATAACAGAATACACCAAAAATGATAGAATGCCATGTAAGATTGTAACCGATATTTTGCCAGCAGATCCTTTTTTTTCTGGTTTTAATTACACACACTGCCACAGTGTGAACTGTCACGTGGTGTGGTCCATGTGGTAGCTTCTGGATGGTGACCAGCAACGAACCTGAATTCTTCCACTAGCTCCGCGGGTTTGGAGGACTCTTTGACAGTTGAACCTTGAGGTTAGACTCAGGCACAGCTAACATTGTTTGTGTTTCTTTTCATGATGTTAGATCTTGGGCCCAGCTAACATTATTTTTGTTTGTTTGTTTTGTTTTATGCCTTAATTTTATTTTAACCAATTGACAACTTTTTAAATCATTTTTTATTGATACTGGAGATTGAATCCAGGGGCATTCTGCCTCTGAACTCCACCACCAACCATTTTCATTTTTGACTTTATAAATGGGTCTTGCTAAGTTACTGAGGCCAGACTTGAGCCTACAATTTTCTTGCCTCTACCTTCCAAGTACTGGGATTACAGGTGTGCACCGCCATGCCCAGCTCTAGCTAACATCTTGATTGCAGCCGTGTGTGTGTGTGTGTGTGTGTGTGTGTGTGTGTGTGTGTGTGTGTGTGTGTTACTGGGGACTGAGCTACACTCCTGGCCCTCTTTATGTTTTGTTTTGAAACAGGGTCTCACTAGGTTATTGAGAGTCTTGCTACTTTTCTGGGACCATTCTAAAGCGTGTGATTCTCCTATCTCTGCTTCCCAAGAACTGGTATTACAAGTGTACACCAAACCCAGTTATTTCAGCCTTTGGAAAAACCCTTAAGCAGAAGCCCCAGCTAAGCTGTGTCTGGCTTCTGGATCCATGGAAACTCTGTGATAATAAATGCATGTGGTTTTAAGCCAGTTTATGGTAATTTGTTACATAGCAATAGATAACTAATGCACTCCATGTTATCAGTTGTGAATTAATTGGTAGCTACTCTTTTGAGTTATTTGCATGCTATGCTAGGTCCCCTTATAATCATTCTTAGAGGCAAAAAGCCAACTCGTGTCTCTCTAACACTTTCCACAAAGAATAAAACTATCTTAAAAGTGTCTGAAGATGGGAGAAAAAGAGGAGCTTAGCTTTAAGTTTCTGAGCAGAAATGCAACGTTCTTCTTGCAAAGTTAGTCAAACAGGGAATGTTTGCCTCTTGTGACATTCATATAACGTTTGTTTCCTCTTGTATATAATGTATATAATGTATATTTCCTTCTGTAATTTTAGCACCTTTTACTGCTTCTGCAAGTGGGAGACACCCACCAACTCAGCTGAATAGCATCGGAATGCTTTTAGCATGGTAGGCATCATATATAAATTAGTAACTGGAAATTTCAGCTTTCAAAGCAAACTTATACAAAGTTATTATGTTCAGGATTTCTAATAAGATATTATTTGCTTAGTCTCAAAACAACTTGAAATAGAAAGTACAGTGAACATTAAAGCCAGACATGGTAGCCTCTTGCCTTAGACTGGAATTTGTTGTAAACTTTCCAGGTAGTACTTTTCACTAAGGTTCCTGAAGTAAATTATAGGCTGGTTTTTCTATCCCTCAGGTTTTTTTCTATCTTCCTTTTTTTGTCAATTACTCTCCTGAGAGAAAAAATTGGAGGAAGAAAACCATAAAACCTCTCATAATCCATGCTGGTGTTCTCAGAAGATTGTCCTTGGCTATCTGAAGGCATGATGAGTCTTCATAGAGTTTATTTATTTGACCATGTTTCCCCAGACTTAAACCCTCCATTAATCAATATTGAGCTTCACCACACTGAGTTTGCAGATCTCATCAAGATTAGAACTTTTAAATTTAAAATTAAAAAAAAATACCAGCTATATACATAATCCTTAGAGAAATATCAGGTCTATTACTGGCTGATAATATATCCACTGTGCTGGCTTTATTGTTGTTCTCTGTTTTAGGATTACTGATGGAACTGGGGTGAGAAGAAAAGGGTTTACTTGGAAACTTATTAAAGAAACTAGGGTTCTTCAGGAGTTGAAGGCAGGGAACAATTCAGTGTTTGTTCATTGTCTCAGTCAGTGAATATTTATTTAAACACCCACTATATTCCAGGGACTGTGTGCTTGGCTCTTGGGGCGTGGTGTGGACAAAACTACTTTTTTTGACACAGAACCAGTGATAGGGAGGGTGAGACCAGTCATGGTGGAGCTGGATAAGAGATATGGTATGAGTGAACTCTGGGATATTTAACCCTGTGTGTATGTAAGAAAGTCTTTGTGATATTAAAAGAAATTAAGACGAAGCCAAAGGAGCTTACTGATGGGTCTCTGGATGCAAAATTTGAGCAGCACTTTATAGCACGCAGAACACAACTTCTCTAGCAGCTATCCTGGAGGAAGTATAAGTAGACCCAGGGAACCAAGCAGAGGTGAACAGGACAGGGACAGGCCTGACACAGTCTGTTTGACTCTCAGAATGCCACTCTTGGTGTTTTTACTTCTTTATCTTTCTGTGTATTTTAATCTTTGCCTAGTTTTCAAAATAAAAAGAGTATATAATTAGTGGACATGGAATGATTTTGATGTTGTAGCACGTATAAAAGAAAATATTCATCCAATCAATATTTCTTGAGCGATTACTAGGCACTGGTACTTAAACTTAGGAAGAAGATACATAATATCTTGTAGTTGAGACATACTTAATTATTTTTGAAAATATTTTATTGGTGCCTTGTTATACATCTTAGTGAAACTCAAATTCACAGAAAGAACATGCTCACAGGACTTGTTATGATTCCCTTCAGGTTCCACCCTGGTACCCACCCCTCCCGATACATAGCAGGTAAAAATATAATAAATAAATAAATACGGGGCTACTAGTGAGGTAATTTGCTGATGTGTCAATTTAGTGAAGCTAACCCATGAGATAAAGAGAAAGGACAACAGTTATTTTGTAGCATATATGCATTCTCAGTTATTCAAACAAGCGCTCATGCACATGCTGCTTTAAGGGGACTTTTCAGATGTAATGAAAGTCCCTGGTGCATTGACTTTAAATTGTGGAGATTATCCTTGTTTATATCAGACTTTTCAGATGAACCCTTAAAATGGACTCAAGTCTTCATAGTGAAAGAGATGCCCAATACCAGATGGAGCTACAGTTGTTCTTCGTTTCCTGTATCTTCTTCTCTTGACTGTTTGTAATACACATCTTTGAAATGCTTGGCTTAGTCTCCACAACCCTATAAGCCAATTCCTTGTAACAAATCTCTCTCTCTCTTTTTCCTTCTTTTTCTCTCCCACTCTCTTCCTCCCTCTCTCTCTTACTATAAAAATAATTATTTGGTGCCAACAGGGAATTGTTTCCAGGACCTTTGCTCCAAGGTCTTAAAAAATGATGTAATATTTGCATGTAGCCTACCTACATCCTCCCATACACTATAGTCATGTCTGGGGTATTTATAATATTTAGTGCAATGTGCATGCTATGTAAGTAGCTATGCTGTATTTTTCATGGAATAGGGGCAAAGGAAAAATATGGAGGATGGATTGCTGCCTCTGCTGCTTCTCTTTCTGCTGTTGCATCTTGACTGTTTGATTAAGATCATAAAAATACTGTGACCTCATTTAACATGTATTTTATGTTCAGAGAAACTATCATTGCTTATAAAAATGGGAAAAACATTATTCATAAATCTATGCAAAACAATCATACAAGTATATTTAATGAGTTCTGGTTGGCCCTCTATCCACCGCCTTTGCCTGGCATCTTTGGTTAAACTGTGGAAGGCATCTGGCCACCGGGTAAATCGCCCGCATGAATCCACCACTCATACTTGCCGCTTTTCCTGGCTCTGTTCTGGAATGGTGGTCTTTCCAGCTGGCTGGATGGGAAGTGGCATGTGCCAAGCTCTGCTGGAACATTTTAAAACAACATTGCATATAACATAATTAAGTAGGGATGACTGAAGACTCGATGCCTTTACTGACTACAGCCGCGTCTGTGCAGAACCCAGAAGCTTCATTTTCTCTGTATTTTTAAAGAGGAGAATGTAAAATTTATGGTAAATGTCAGGTTTTTTTCAATCCTTTTGATTCCATTAAAACAGAAAATTTTTCAAAAATTACTTGATTTGGTTATTGTAACTGTTCCTTAAGGATTCTACAAAATGTATATTGAGAGAAAAAGAGAAAGAGAAAGAAAAGAAATGTTTGAAACCACCTGCCATCTATCAAATGTAACTGTAGCTGTGATCATACTTTTGTGGGGATTTTTCTGTGTACATATGTTATGGTGTGGATGTAGACTCATCCCCAGTGCTCAAGTGTTGAGGACTCTGTCCCCAATGCACCAATATCCAGAGGTGGGGCACGGTTGAAGGAAGTAGGTCACTGGGTGTACCCTTGGGGATTATATATTGTCCTTAGCCCAACTCTCTCTCTCTCTCTCTCTCTCTCTCTCTCTCTCTCTCTCTCTCTCTCTCTCTCTCTCTCTCTCTCTCTCCTCTCCTCTCCTTTTCTCTCCTCTCCTCTCCTCTCCTCTCTCTTTACCCCAAAGACTCAGTGCTTTTAGCAGTGGTTCTAGACCACTGTAGAAAGTCTCACACTTGTTGGTATTTTATTGGGTAGTCCCCTGTCTTTATTCTAGCTCCTTTTTGGTGACCCTAAGGTTTGGTGACACCATCTCTTGTTTTTTCTGTCCCTTTAGAGCTTAAGTGTGGCAGTGAATTTCACATTTCACTACCACAATATTCTCCAGTTTGTTCATTTTTCACCATTTAGCCTTTCACTTCTAGCAATTTCATAAATTAGTTCTCAAAAAATTATTATATTACATCACTATCAAAGGCACTCCTTTCTTGACATCTCATTGATAAAATCCCTTGCTCTCTTAACATTAGTGCTAATACACAGACTTTTATTCTTAGATCTACACCATAGGCTTTATCAGCTTTATTGAAGATTAATTTATATACAATAACATTTACCAATTTTGAAGTGCATGACTTAATGAATTTTGACAAAAAGATATAGACATATATTCTTTCCCTCCATGAAGTTCCTTGCAACTACTGACCTGCTCTCTAAATTTTCATATAAAGGGACACAGGGTGTCTTTAATTTTGCATGATGCTTTTGAGATTAACCCATGCTATTGTATCAGTCCCAGTTCATTTCTTCTCATTGAAGGGTGGTGCTCCATTTTATAACAGACCAGAATTTTCTATTCATCCACCAGTTGTAGGACACTTGGGATGTTTTCAATAATAAGGCTACTATGAACATTAGAAGATAAGCTTTCTGTAGACAAGTTTTTATTTATTTTATGTGAGTACTTAGGAATGGGGTTTTGGGGGTATTTATATGGTTAATGTTTTAAGAAACTGAGAAGCCGTTTTCCTAAGGGACTATGCCACTTCTCATTTCCACTGTCAGTTGATAATATTTTTAGTTGTTCCTCATCCTTGCCGCCACTTGGTACTATCAGTCTTTGTAATTTGTTCATTCTAGTTGTGGATAGTGTTATATTGATGAAGTTTTAATTTGCATGTTCTAGTGACTACTGATGTTGGGCATCTGTACCCGTGTTTATTTAGCTCACTCTGTGGGATGTGTTTACTCTGTACTTTCAGTTTTTATCTTCTTAACATTTTTATTTTCTCTCTTTTTTCTTTTGGTGTCACATATTTAGTTATCTATATGTTTATTTCTTTGTAAATGACTTGTGAAAGGAATATTATGCCTTAAAGCTTAATTTGAGATACATAAAATATCTTTGTTATCAGTTTACATTTTCCTTTCATTTTCTCATTATTATTGAAATGATGATAGGTAAAATAGAAAAGCAATATACCATAAATTTTATTTATTTTTTCAATTTAAAAAGTTTTATTTTAATAATAAAATTACAAACATACATTTTTAAAGAGCATCTTAACTACCCAAAACACAATACAGTGAAAGAGAGAGAACATATATTTATAAAATGACATATTCTGGCCTCTTAATACAAAGAATTAAGAGCATGTCAAATTATGAAATCAAGCACACAGGAAGACAAAAGGTAGACTAACACTATGGAAGAGGTAAAAAATGGATTCTGTCACTTTGCGAACTGAAAATATTTGCATTTATATGACATAAAAATCAATACAGGTACTTAGTGCTGTTCAATCTGTTAAGAATCTTTTTTTTTTCCTGTACTACGTTGTACCTTAACTATTTTCCCACAGCATAGTAATAGAAAATATTGAAAACTAACAGTAAAATATATCAAACAATAAAAACAATTTAATCACATAGATATAAAATTAACATGCAAATCAATATTATTTAAATCATAAAATTTAAAAACCACTATCATAAATAGATATAAACAAACCAATGAAATTGCATTTTTATTTTCTTGAATTTTTTATTTTCTTTTTTTTAATCTTTTCAATTTTATATTTCCTTGAATTTTCATTTTTTAATTTTTGTGCTCTTGACATTGTTTTTGAATAGCAAAATTTGAAAAATTTGACATAGATCACATATAGGCTGTGTGGCATTCCATCTCTATGAATATAATTGTTTCCATAATTTACTGCTTTACTAACACTATTTTGCTTATTCTCTTACTTGTATCTTAGATGAATTAATTATGTCAACTGACTCAGATAAGAACATGCTATTATAATTCAGTATTGTTTGCTTGTTATTTAATATAAAGTTAAAATTTTAACTGAATGAACTTTCTTTACATTTTAATCTTTCATTAAAATCATAAAAACAGACTCTAAGTCATATGAGACTCTTTTAAGGTAAAATATCACTTCCTCCGTCTAACCATTTGATCCTGAGGTCTTGGGATTCCTATCAAAACATGACTTTAATAGTGTAAATATTTTAAACACTTTTACAAATAAAAATCAGCTAATGTCTTTGGATGATGATGATCAATTGTTCATACATATTTGTTTAATTAAATGAAAACAGAGGGATAAAAAGTACATAGGACCAGTGGAATGAGAAGGAAGATAACAGCAAACAAGGATCCAACAGGGATTTTTTAAATATGAAAATGATATGGAGGAGGAGTAGCTAGTTAGCCAAATGGAGAAGTGACTCCATTGTAATAATAAAATATATGAATACAATACTAGTTGGTTTTCTGTGTAGGACCCTGGAACCTAAGAATTAACTAATGTTAGGGGCTATTATATGTTTATTTTCAGGATATTTGTAGCTAGTAATAGATCTTCATCAGGTAGCGATGAAATAGTGATTTCATCCCCAGATTACTGATAAACTCTGAGAAAAGAATTTCAGACACTGTATTTTGAATGTTTCTAGTAGAGGAAAAACAGCACTACAATCACTATAGTGAAGTCGTTCCTTCCACCCCTTTAGTGGCTGCTTACCTCATTATGGCTCCAGGTTAAGTATTAACAAATGCCCAAAGATCACACTATTTTTAAAGAAAGACTTTTCCCTAAAACAAAAACAAAACAAAACACAGAATCCAGAAAGTGTAAGAAGCAGAGACATTGCAAGAAACACAAAAAAACTTTAAAAAAACCCTTTAACACAATCTGTAAGTAATATTGTAAATTGGATAAGTGAAAAATGCTAATTTAGACAATAAAATAGAGATTGGATAAAAGACATATTTAGATGACCAGAAAAAAAGGAGCTTTTGCATGTAAAAAAAATAGCTAAAATTTAAAAAGCTAGTGAATACTGGGGTCAAAATGCCAAAGGATTAGTTTAAAAATTAACATAAGCAGATTAAAAGATAAAGCCAGAATGGAGATTCTGGAGTTCAAAGTCTCACTAAATGGATTGTGGAAAGAGAGAATGCTTAAAACACAGAAAAAGTAAGCTATTACATAAACAATACAAAAATGTTTTTCAGAACTGAAGAATATATATATCAAAAGATAAATCTGACACAATGAAAGAATAAAGATAATATTAAACCTAATTATTATTAAAATTTATTAATTTAGAAATAAAAAAGATGATCTTTAAGCTTCCAGGATGGAAGAGTCCAGCTTATGTACAAAGGATCTGAATAGATGTGATCTCTTACCAACAAAATTAGAAGAAAAATGGAGGCATCGTGAAAATTATTTTCAGTTATCTATCCAAGACAAGATAGAATAGAATCTATTCACAGAATAACAATAGAAAAAAGATATTCTGAATCATGGAAAGTTCAAGACATGTAACTTTAGTGCATCTTTTCTTTTTGTATTTGTTTGCATGCAGTACTGAGGATTGAATATACGGCCTTGAAAGTACTCTATTTCTGAGCTATGCTCTCAGCATATTTAATTTTATTTTGAGACAGGGCCTTGCTAAATTGAACAGGCTGGTCGCAAACTTGTGATTATCTTGCCTCAGCCTTCAGAGAAGCTGGGATTACAAGTACACCATCATATTCCTCTTCATGTACTCTTTCTTTAAAAGTTACTGGAGAAGCTGGACCTGTTGGCACAGGCCTGTAATTCCAGAACTTAAGAAGACAAGACAGGAATATCTCAGGATTAGGCCATTTTCAGCAATTTAATGAGGCTCTCAGCAAAATGTACAGAAAATACGACTGGGGATGTAGCTCATAAATAGAATGTTCCAGGGTTCAATCGCCAGAACTAAGAAAATATAAATTAAGGAAGGATATATTTTATCAATGTATGGAATAAACTAAGAAAATAAAAACGTATTAATAAAAAGGGGAACCAACTCAAGAGATCAATAAGAAGGCATCTAAGGATGTCAATAATCAATAAAGAGAAATTTCAGGATCAAGGCAGTGCAGCAGGGCCAAAGAGCAGTAGCCAAGATTGAAGAAGCAGACACCGAATAGTGCTAGAAGGAAATGCACAGTATAGATAAAGGGGTGCATAAGACTTTATAAATATGTATGCATGTCTGATCAACTGTGCTTTGTATCACACTTATCCAAACATGATAATGCAAACATTAGATTTTACTTAATATGGATAAAGCATTTATATTTCAATATTATATCTATCATCTATCATCATCTATTTATCTATCTTCTGTCAGCAGTGTGGTGGTAGATGGGTAGGTAGGATGTGAGGTAATGATATTATAAGAGAAATAGTTATTTATCTACTTTCCAGATAAAGTCTACAATCAAGAACTTAAAAATAGTAGTATATACCAAGCATGGTGGAACACACTTGTAATCCCAGTACTTGGAAGGCTGAGACAGGAAGGTTGCAGGTTTGCCACCAGCCTCAGAAACTTAGGGAGGACCCCTGCAACTTAATGAAAACCTGTTTCAAATTAATAAAAAATAGGGCTGAGTTTGTAGTTCTGAGGTAGAATGTCCCTGGGTTCAATTTCTACTAACACACACGCACACACCCACACCCACACCCACACCCACACACCCACACACACACCCACACATAATATATGTGCACTTAAGACATGGAGACGAGATTAACAGCTAAAAGAGAAAGAATTGAAAGTAAGTTTGAAGAAGGTGAGATTTGAAGAGAAGATGAGAAAGAAGTAGATGTTGCTACTTTTTATTATGAACCATCTATTACAATATAAGTTATATATATACATATATATATATGTATATATATATGAATTGCTTTTAAAAATACCACAAATTTGGAAATAGGAGATATAATGTATATATTTTATTATTACTAGAAATTTCCGACCAACTTACAGGGAAAATACAGGAAATAAATTAAAATATTTTGACACTTTTTTCAATAGTACTTTGAGTTGGGTGAAATGCTGCCTGCTTATTATCCCAGTATTTAGAAGGCTGAAGCAGGAGGATACTGGGTTTGAGGCCAGCCTCGGCATCTTAGTGAGACCTAATTTCAAAGAAAAAAGTAAAAAATTCTAGGGGTATATACTTTGGAAGTAGACTGCCCCTAGGTTCAATTCCTAGTACAAACAAAACAATACAAAACAAAAAAACAACAACATCAACCTTACTTAGAGTACAGCAGAGCTTTAACATATTCCTTATTTCCCATGTCATTTATATGATTTTTAGTGAATTATAAGTTCTAACACAAGATTAATTCATGCCATTTGGTTTAGTAGTTAATTTCAAACTTGATTTCTATAGAATCACTCATGGTATAAATGTGTAGATTCTGTGATATATGATAACATTTAACTGCATGTAGTATATATGACTAAATCTTAGCAATCACCCAAAATTGTCCCAGGATTGGAAGAAAGAATAGCTTATATAAGTTATTACATTGCACAAACAAAAATACTGCTTTTTCTTTCTTAGATATGAAGGGAAAAATGCAAAAACCCCATGTGTGGACATGATGATGGAGCAGGTTATGTTAACCTTTTCAACAAGACATTTGGGACAGGCAGTTAATCCATGAAGCCATCAGCTGGAAAAAGACATCAGAACCCTTACTGCTCTATTGAAGAACTGTCCAACATGATATATATGTGTATATATTTGGGTGTTAAGGCAGAGAAGTAAGACCTTTTTTGGAAATTAAAATAAAAGTGTCTTAACCCCATTTGTGTAGAGTGCTCAGAACAGATTTCTCTTTGATGGGATTGTTCTCTTCCCTGTGTCTGTTGTCCTTGGGTACAACTCTTATTCTGCCAAAAGGGAAAGCAGTAACTGGAAGCCTGCAGAACTGACTGCTTAGAACATTGTTTGCAAGAGTTGGTATTGGAAGCTTGAAATGAGTAGGTCTTTGTGGCTGACCAAATGAAAGTTTTGATATTCATGCTTTTTAATTATTTCAAGGCTTCTCAAGACCATGCTTACCTGGAAAAAAAAGTTTTATGTCCAAAGAGATTCAGCCTATTTTGAACTATTGCCAGCCTGCCTGGCTGCTTGCCTGCCTTCCTTCCTTCCTTCCTTCCTTCCTTCCTTCCTTCCTTCCTTCCTTCCTTCCTTCCTCCCTTCCTTCCTTCCTTCCTTCCTTTTTTTCTTCTTTTAATGTATGGTACTGGTGGTTGATCACAGAGGAATTATATCTCTGACCAGCACCTTCAGCCCTCTTTAGCATTTGTTTTGAAACAAGGTCTCACTAGTTTGCTGAGCACATTGATAAGTTGCTAATACTGGTCTTGAGCCTGTAATTCTTCTGTCTCAGCCTCCCAAGTACTAAGATGACAGATGTATTCCACAACACCTTGCTGAAGTGTTGTTTTCTTAAAAATTGGTGCAGCATGGCATTATGATACAAAGGTGAAGAAATAGAATCAAAGTAAGAACTGGAAAAAGTATATTTATTGTGGTTATAAAGACTGATAAAACCCTATTAAAAGGAGACATTCAAAAATATCTAACAGGAGGCTAGAGGACAATACTGAAAATCTGAAAATGATAAGTGCTATGTAATTCAAAAGATTAAATTCAAAGGAGAATGAAATATTTGGTTGAACTGTGGCCTCTGGCCTTCAATACAAACAGTGTGGTATGCTCCCCCTAATTTAATGGCTAGCAGTACAAATCAGATAAATTTTTTTTAAATGTGGAAAAAGAGAGGATGCGGGTTGTTTGAATTTGGAGTTTATCAAGTGGAGGCAGAGAATGCTGTCTTCTGATTCATTCCTCTGAGCAAATATTTTTCTCCTGATGAAAGAAAGATTAAGAACAATTCTCCCAATATTTGAAACCTGACCATTGTGTCTGCCAATGGATTGTTACTATCTGCTCAATTACTGAGCTTAGGAGTTGGCTTGATTAAGCTTTAGTAACACTGAGCCACCAAAATTTCCAGAACAATGTTCACAGGTTTGTACAGACAAACGCCAACAAATGCAAGGTGGGGGCCTTACAGTCAATAGAAAATCTGAGGGCTTAAATGGAAAGTTATGTAGAGACAAACTCAGTATTCAAATAAAATTGTAATACTATTTGCAAAATTCGGCTCAGTAATGAAGAGTGTTATATGCAAATAGTGGAATCTAAGTGATTTTGTACAATGATTGTTTTCTAAAACTCTTTGTTATGATAATGCAGCTACTTTTCAAAGATTGTGATTTCTCTTCTCTAAAAGATTTGAGTGATCCCTAGGACAAAGTTGTGTGATTCCAGATCAATGCTTTTTCCATCTTGGGGGATAATAAAGAATGTCGTGACTAGAATACATTGGGATCCATGCCAGACTTTAACCATTTCTTGAAAGGCTATAGACAGATTTTGGGTTTTGGTGGAATATCTGTATAGACTTATTGTTTATTATAATCTCTCATTTGAGTGTAAGGTCTGTAAAAGAATTAAGATATTTCAGTACAGTAGAGAGATGTCGATACAACCTTCTTTTTCTTTTCTCTTCCTTATTTCCTTTTTCTTCCTCCTTGCATTTGAGTTTGCACCAAATGTAAAAAAATATTAGTAAAGTAGTATAAGTTTAATAATAGAGATCAAAAGAAGGCTCAGTGTTTCAAATAAGTTGACATACAGGCAGAAAGTCAAAATCTATGAATCCTTAGCATGTGATAGCTTTCTCTTACTGTAACAAATGCCTGACATAAATCAACTTATAGAGATAAAAAGATATGCTTTTAATTCTGATTGATTGGCCCCATCACAGTGAGCCTATAGCAAGAAAGTAAGTACATCATGGCAGAAGTTCACAGTGGAACAAAATAATTTATGGCCAGAGAACCAAGAGAAAGAGAAAGGGACTGAGATCCTACAATCTCCCTTGAAGGGCATGCTCCAGTGACCTGAATACCTACTGTTAGGTACTACCTCTTAAAGGTTTCTCCATCTACCAGTAGGCACCTTTGGGAGACATTCAAATCATAACAATGTTTACACTTATTTTGTGAATCATCTAGTATTTTTTGCTCTTGATCAAACAGCCTTGAATGTCCAAACCACTCAAAATATTCATTTAGCTTGTTTTCCCATTTGTTGCCTCAACAATTTATACAGTACCTTGGATTATTTTCATGTATTTCTGATTTAACTATAATGTCACAAATAAATATACTAGTGTACAATATTCATATTTTGACTATAGTGAAAGCCATAGAATATCAAAAGATGCCTTAACATGGTGCCATGAGAAAGTTTACTCCATGATTCTTTTCTGAGTGCCTAGATCATAGAAGAGACTATCTGAAGGAAGAATTAAGAAATAATGTAATATCTCATCTCATTAGTATTTAGTGAAGGGTTAAAATTTTGGCTCCAGGCTGAACCTGACACCACTTCAGTGTTACAGAGGAGTTAAAAGAGTTGCAATGTCTTTTAAACTTTCTGCAGATGTAAGTTGTTATATTCATCTTGTGTTATCTGGTACTGTAAGAGACCATGGTTATCAGGGATGACTGGATCCTAAAATACTACCCTCTCCAAGTAGAGAAGTATTTTTGAGAGGGACATGATGATGCATTGCTTTTAAAATACTCCTTTGGTTCCAGAATTCATGTTGACAAGAAAGATATTTTCATAGGGGGTAAATTCTCTGAGATTGCTTTGTTTATTAATATTTATTCATAATTCTAGAAGAATAAGAATACACACACACACACACACACACACACACACACACACATACATACATATATTTTCCCAGTTTCAGAGCTGCTATTTCAATCAACAAGGAATGTTGCCGGCAAATTTAAAACATCCTTATAACCCAAGAAACAGAAAAATGTGTTTTCTACTTGTGTGAGTAAAACATGTTTCCTCATATTTTCTTTCACTTAATTTTCCCCTCCTGTGATATTTTACCATCATTTTTATTTTTTTGAGAAAAAAATGTCTTTTTTATTTAAGTAGAGGCATATATGATCAGAACTATATTTCTGAGAAAATAGGGTTTTGAACCAAAATTTATGTGCTATAGCTTTATGTCAAGACACTAAATGAACCCTTCAGTATTTGTTAATAACTGTCATTATAAGAAAAACATGTGACATTTCAGATTGAAGTGTTTCAGAATTACACAAAGACAAAGAAATGCTGTAGTTATAATACTAATATTGATAATATATGATCAAAATATAATGCATGATGGCCTACTTTTTTATTTATTGTGAGACCTTTTCTGTCACAGCCTTCAACAGGCTGCACTTTTTTCATGTCTGGATCATATAAGAATGGTGCCATTTTTTTTCTTTATCAGACAGTGAAATGTCACTGGTAAATCATTACCCTCATCACCTCAAATAACTCAAAGCCTGCCTGTCAAAAGGCAGGAAAGCATTCGCATGATTACAAATAGGCTTATCTTCACACATCTCAGAAACTAGTGTGCAGTGCCAAGTAGATGTGCAGAACAAACACATTTTGAGCCAAAAGAAAGTTGCCTTTTACCAGAAAAAACTGTTGTCCCTTGGGCATGACAGTGACCCTTCAGGTTCCTCCTTGTGTAGGTGATGCCCTTTATTTTTCTTATAGTGATGATAGAGAGAAACAGAGTCACCTACAGTCTCCAAACCAACCTTCCTCAAGGCTAGCCATATATATTTGTTAGAGATATTGACATTCTCGATGTGCTGAGAAATGAACACAGATATCTAGACACTCCAGATTTTTTGTCTAGTCAGCTAGAATCTCAGCCATGATCATGATTATGGTCCAATGTAAATGTCTCCTGAAGAGCTCACATACTAATATCCAGAGTTGATGTAATTAAGCTGTGAGGTCATAATCTCATCGGTGTGAATATGATGCGATGGATTTACTGGGTGGCAATGTAGGCAGGTGTAGTGTGGCTGGGGAAGGTGAGTACCTGGGATGTGGCCTTCAGGACTATGCTTTCTGTCTTGGAATCTCTTGCTTGTTTGCTCTTTCTTATTTTCAGCCTCAGTGACATGAGAGCAGAGCTCTTGCTCTCTCCTTCTCTTTCCTACTATCATGTACTGAGCTCTGCAGATATAACCCAGACTAAATGGACTAACATCTCCAAAAAACTGTGAGCAAATAAATCCTCCTTTCTCTAAGTTGTGTGGCCCATTGTTTTGGGCCATAGCAGTGAGAATGTTGACTGAAATAAGACATTCACTGTTTTTACTACCATTCCTAAGACATGTAACAAAGGCAGACAAGAATGGTTCTTTATTTACTTTCTTGCAGTATATGTTAATTCCCTTCAAGCCAGAATGTTAATTATGCCAAGCAAATGCCTCTTATTTGGCTTTTTCTTTGTACAATTTTTTCAGTTAAAGATTCAAGTGAATCTCAGAGTGGGTCTGAATACCTGTTTGGAATAGTCAAGAACTTTCCATAGGTAAATGTGCTTTTCCCTCTGTATGAAAAGCCAAAAACAATTAGTATTCTATAGGAGTTCAGAATACAGCAAATGATATAAGCATGTACCAAATATTCTTTTTATACCAGATTCTACATACTAGTTTTCACTTCTAGAGTCTATAAAGAAATCAATTCCATTGAAAAGGAAAATTCAATAAGAAAATCCTTTACTATACAACTGTAATTGTAAATGAGCAATTTCTTTTGTGAAATAAAAAGCAGCAATATAAATATAAATAATATCTCTCTGATAGATCATTCAAGAGAACATAAAATAGCTATGAAAAGAAAAATGACTATATTTCTATTATTTCTTATGTAGATATTCACAAGGGAAGGATTTGAACATTCTTTTTCTGACTTGATTACTGGGCTATGTCATCATGGTAATATATACACAGGAAAGGAAAAGCATTGTAAACATGTTAAATAAAATAATAATTTAAAAGCTAGGTGCTCTTCCTCCAACACATTGATTCATTCATTAAGTTCCCATCTGTGAACTGGTTTAGAAAATACTGAACTAAATGGCTCCCCAGAATACCTCCAAAGCTACACCCCCAGCTCTAGTTTTTGGTATTTTTTTTGAAACAGGGTCTCACTCAGTTGTGAAGGGTCTTACTAAGTAGCTGAGGCTGGCCATGAAATGTGAACCTAGATCCTCCTGTCTCATCTTCCCAAGTACTGGGATTATAAGTGTGTGCCACTATGCCCGGGTCCCCTTGATTTCTTTACCGCTATAGAAAAAAAAAAATTCTCACTGTCTAGGATATTGTTTAATGACTCAGTTATCATTACTTGTTTCATATGAATTCTGCTTGACTATACCCAGCTATTGTTGATTTTGTATGAAAAATAGAGAACTGTTTACAAGTGGATTATCTTTCACTAATCTTATTATTCTTTCCAAGATTTTTTTGCCCTTGATTTATAATTTAATATTATTTTTTAATTCTTTGCTTTAATTGAAATCCAAATTGTCAGTGTGAAAAATAATTGTTTTATTTATACAGTTGTTAATTAAGATTGTTTAATATGTTAAACAGGGTGCTGAATTTTTGTAGAGTTAAATCCTAAGGACTTTATCTCAGTGTTCTTGTTCAAGTCAAAATAATTAATTAAATCATGTGCAGTGGCACATGCTTGTAATCTTAGTACTTGAGAGGCCGACACAGGAGAATCACAGGTTGTAAGTCAGCCTCAGAAACTTATTGTAGCCCTCAGTTAGTTTCGAGACCCTATTTCAAAATTAAAAAAAAAAAATAGGGATGGAGATATAGGTTGGGGTAGAATGCCCCTGGATTAAATCCTTAGTACCACACAAAAAGTTAGTCTGTCTATTAGAACTTTCTTCATTCCTGTGTAACCTCAATCACTTCCAAGCATGCTAATTCTACAGATTTTCAGAAATGCTTTCTTCAAGGAAAAGAGCTTGTTGGGGCTTACATGTTAGCAACATAACTGAATACTTACTTCCACAGATGCATGTGGACAAATTGTATTTAAAAAAAAACCTTGAATCCAAATCTTATTATAAATAAGGTATAAAGTAATGAAGTAACTGTAAATGATGAAGTGTAAGTTTTGACATTGGTAGTGTTTTAGATTTTACATTATTAGATGATAAACTATTAGGCTCAATGTGCTAATTCACTCACACTTTTGACCTTTATCCTTTTAAGCACTATACTTCATTCACAGTTGTTCTCTTCTTGAGAGAGGAATCTAGCTTAGATTAATGTCAACAGATCTAATTACTTGAATGGAGAATCTTAATGCAGAATCCATTGACCCAAGGTCTAAGGGGCTGGTGAACTCATTAAGTTGTGTGGTTCATATTTTTTTTCTGGTGACAAAGTCCATAGTTTTCATCAAGTTCTCTGAAGAACTTAGACCCCAAAGGGTTTAGCACCTCTGTTCATCAACAATAGAGCACTGGAGTGGTGACAGTAGGAAGCCACATTATTACTAAGTATGCAAGTTCAGTAGCCCACGTTCAGCACATCTGAAAATAGAACCTTCCTGAAATAATTTTTTATATTCTATTTGTGTTGGGGGGGTTACTGGAGATTGAATCCAGAGGCATTCTACCTCCAAGTTATCCCCTCCAGCTCTTTTTATATTTTGTTTTGAAATAGGGTCTCACTAAATTCCTGAAAGTCTCACTCCATTCCTGAGGTTGTCCTCCTGCTTGATTCTCCTGTCTCAACCTCCTAAGTACTAAGACTACAGGCATGCATTACCATACCAGTCTCATTATATTATTTCTTGAATCATACCTCTTTATAAGAAGAAATTACTACTCATTGAAGGACGTAACTGGTCCCAGCGTCCTGAACTCGAATCATGAAAGTCACTTTTCTCTGTCTTGTACTTTGTAGTTTCCAAGGTCCAATCAACCAGCCGTGCTGTGGGTACAGCTTCATCCATAGCTGTCAAATGTTTGCAACTTCTTTTTGTCTTCAAAATTCCCTATCATGTCTCATTTAGATTATAGAGTTGCTTCCAAATGGATGTCTGCCGACAGTCCAGGACAAGTGATTTTTCTAATGTACAAATCTGATTAAATCGCCCCTCCCGCTGTTTAAAACCTCTATGTCTTCCATCTGTTCTCTTACAGGGGATGCTACCAAATGGCACAAATGCAAAAATTCTCATAGCATAATGCGGGGCATAAAGGATAAAGAACACTTTATGTTTTCATTCTCTTGCCACTGTTACTTTTGTGGATTAATTTTGGGTAGTAGAATGACCTGTGTTTTATTGCCTCATGGCTTCTAAGTGACAATTCAATATGGACACAGATGAATATAAGCATGTCACATGAAATCTGGCCAAAAAAGCCAACGTTAACTGCTAGGATAAGATGGCTTCCTGCTGCAGCCTTCCAGAGCAAGGAGTGTTTATTTGGGATCTTCAAGGGGCACCAGGTGCATTGAAGAAAGAGTGTTCCAAACAGAAGGGGTAGAATATATCACTTATTACACTGTTTGCATGGCACATGTCTATTTGTGAGTATACTTTTGAGGTTAGGAACAATTTTATATTAAGCATCCAATATATACTCATGGAGTTTTGATTATTTGTCCTAGATTAAACAAAAATGACCACATCCTTTTTGTCCTCTCTGTATTCACACCATTTGCATTGTGACTTTGCAATACCTCTTATTAAAGGTGGAGACTACCACCTCTCATGTTGACACTACACTAATTTTGTGACTGTTTTGGACAATACAATATAAAAGAAGTGATGTGTCAGGCCTCAAAAGATGTCATAAAAATTCAGTTTCTCAGCTGAAACCTTACCTAGTTAGTTGTCTTGTTTTTTCTTGTCTAGTTTGCTGGAGCTGAGGGATGATAGAGGCTCAGTAATGAATCTCCCAGATGAGTCCATCCTAGACCAGTTAGACTTCAGTTGAGCTGAATGTTGGCTGTAAACACATAAATGAGCTGGGCCTAAGCCAGTGGACCTACCCAGCTGAGTCCAGTTCAATCATCAGTCCACAGAATCATGAGCTAAATAAGCCGTTAGGCTCTAGATTGTTTTGTTTTTTTCACTTAACTCGTACTTTTTGAACTTGTATAGCAAAATTAGCCTTAGGAAATTAATACTATGTTTATTTACATAAACAGGTAAGACTAAGATGAACGAGTTATTATATCAGTGTCCTGCTACCTGGATTGAATGTAAAAATACAAACTTAAGCCTTGGATATGAAAATTAGTTGGTTTCCTTTCTCCTTTCCCCTATGGAAAAACATTTTATATCCAGCTTCTCTTCTTGTACTCATTGTTATCTGATAGTGTCCTGAATAATACGGGCTTGATGAAATTCGGTCAGATGTTTTAACAATATTGAATATCTAGAAGAATTTTTAAAAATAAAATTTTAGCACACTCCACTGTTATGAAATCCAAGATTCTATGTGTAAACATTTTATGAAACAATCTGTATTCTTAATTCTTAATTCTTAATTCAATCTTAATTCTTCAATTGTCTCACTCATTAAGAACTTAGGTTACTAAACAAACAAGATTTTGTGATCAGCTGAATATAGTCCTGGATTCTTTTATAAAATAAATCAAGATAAGACAAAGGTCTTTCTTTTGTAAAATTCATAATTTATTTTGGGTGTCATACATGTGACCTTGAGCCATCAATTATGAATGATGACGCTGAGCATCATTTGTAAACGATAATTTCAAGCAAAACAGACGAGAGCATAATAACAGAGATTAAACATGGAGTGGAAATGACAATGATCAATCTGACTAAAGACACAAAGACTTTATGGAATAGTTGGTTTCTAAACTATGCTGAATGATCAGTGAGATTTTCACGGGCAAAGAAGTTTGAAAAGACATTCCACGCTAACATAACAAAACAAAAGCATGGAGGATGTAGAGTCTGATAGACTTAAACAACCAAGAGTGAGAAACAAGAGATTTGGAGGTGAAATACCATTTCTTATATTTTGACCTGTATTATGATTTTTCTGTTTTGTTTCATTTTGTTTGTATTGGAAATCAAACCCGGGGCAACCTGCCTCCGAGCTATATTCCCCAGCCCTTTTTAAATTTTTTTAATTTTTGAAATAGGTCCCTGCTAAATTGAAAAGTGTCTCATTAAATTACTGAGACTGGCTTTGAACCTGCTATACTCCTGTATCAGCCTCTCAAGTACTGTGATTATAGGAATACGTCACTGTCCCCAGCAATAGGTGGCATCCTTATGACTAGAACTAATGAATCCCAAATTTTTGGAAATCCCTTTTAAAATCTACAGAGGAAGCTAAGATAGAAGATCTCAGGTTTGCAGCCAGCCACAGTCCCGTAGCAAGGCCCTCCACAACTTAGTAAAACCCTGTTTCAAAATAAAATAAAATAGGGCTGGAGGTATAGCTCAGAGGTAGAATGCCCCTGGGTTTAATCCTCAGTAAAACATACACACACACACACACACACACACACACACACACACACCATACATCAACACACACACACACATACACCATACATCAACACACACATCACATAAACAGTTCATCAGAGATATTATGCCTACTTAGTCACTAGGTACAGGGATATAACTGTTCTTTCTAAGCCTATGTTCTTTCTGTGATTGATGACTTGAATTTTCTGCCTCTGAAATGCCTATTCTCTCACGGGCACATCATCTTTATTATATTCTAGCTAGTGGTAATTCCCTTTGTATACTTTTCTAGTGTTGCTTAGGGTAAACAATTTTTAAATTTTTTTTAGTGCCTTGTAGTTGTACATCTTAATGGACTACAAGATGGTAGAGGCATACATACACACAGCATTCATTTGGCCCTTCCCCAACAACCCCCTCCCCCCAATCCCTCCTACTCATGTTTGGCTTAGTGATTGACTTTGATATGTTTGTGAATGTGCATCATGTACATTAGGGAATTTCCCTCTTTCCCTTTCCCATCTCTCTCAGATCACCTTAACTGCCCATTTATAGGAACAGACCCAAGTGGCTTGGTCCTCCATCCACAAACACTTTACCCATCTCCCACCTCATCGTGGCGCATAGATGATGGCAGGAAACCGTTGGTGCTTTGCCAGCTTGGGGATGAAAGACAGGCACTGATTTTGGCTAAACGGAAAGAGGACTAAGCACATGCTGGTGGGACACTGAACAAGAGCTTCACAGAGCCTGGAGCTTTTGCACTTCCATTTTGTGGGAGAGACTAGTAAGATTATTTCTGTGTAAGTCACCACTCACTGAGTTTTCTGTCAATTGTAGCAAAATGAAATTTTAAAGCAAACAGAGTTCAGTTAGAATCGATGTCAGTCAGTAATCAACCTTTACCAAAATGCAAGTTTTAATTATCTTGCATTAATATACATATTTTATAGTTTGCATAGAATATTCACAGTACACTGAATGCTTTTATTTTACCTAAATGGCATTTGATAAGGCTCCAAACACATTGCCCCTCAACTGGCTGCAAGACAAGTACGAATAATTATTGCATCATTAACATAAACTGTACTCAAGGGGCAGAATGGAAACATTCTGATGACAACAACCTGTTTTCTTGGGGATAGTTGTAGTTATCTTAATCTCGACCTAAACTCTTCCTTCATTCCTAAATAACTGAGGCTCCACATAGCTACCTAATTTGGTCCATTTACAATAAACTTCATTCTCTTTGCACTTGTGTTTATCCATGACAATCTCTCATTATCAAAATATTAGAACCATAAGACTAGGAACACTGGTAAGATCTAGAGAGAGGATCAAAATAACTACTTTGCTTCTTTCTCAGCTGGGCTTTAAACTGGATGGGTCAAGTTGATCTTGTCCAATTCAGCTGGATAACACATTGGTGTTAGAGGCAAGAGGCATGGATGGTAATAAGAAGAATTAATATTCCTGTGTGCTCTCTGTGTGGCCCTTGTGGGTATCTGCAGCAGGATTAGTTGATAGGAGAGTCAAGAATTATGTCTGCCTTGATTTGGAAAGAAGATGAAGACATGAACAGAGAATTTGAATTTGGGGAGAAGACTCTCTTTGGGGAACTTCAAACTGCAAGAACAGCTGTAAATAACATGGTTAATGTGTACGGAGGAACTATGGCTCTTATGCTGGAGAAAGGATAGATAGAAACTCATGTAGGCAGGGGTGGGAATTCACGTCATTTGCCAGAATGACTCTGAAAGAACAGCTGTGTGTCTGCTGGGTATACCCCACATGGAACAAAGAAGACTCCAGTATTAAGAGGGATGCAGATTTGTTTTACAGCCCAGAGATGGCTTGCACAAAAGTCGTCCATTGCCTGTCCATTTGGACTTGATGACTGGCATGGAATTCATTATCCCGGATTATCTTGTTTTGTTTTCCTGACTTTCAGCCAGGGATGAGAGGTGGGCAAAGTTGTAAGCATTTTTTATGGAAATTCAATTTTGGAAATCAAAAGTGCCTACCACAGAGGGCTCTTTTCATAAAGAGGATTTCTTGATTTATCAACAATTTATTCATTAGAGCTCATAGCCCCAAATGGACTTTCAAAGAAACACTGGTTGAAATTTTTTTTTTGCTGCGAAGCAAACAGTTCCTCCAGCCAGAGAAAAGTGTACAGACTTTCTTGACCACTAAGTATGGCTATTTGCATGTTAACAGAAAACCTTTGTTTTTTGGCTTTTGAAAGGAGAACTCTGAGAAATTAGGAAGAAATGGAATAAATGAAAATAAATTATTATTGAAGTCAGTTCAGAAGCTATGGGGAAGTTTACAAAGCCCAAATGAAGTGGTAAGAAGACATCTGAGAGTACTAGGATCTCCAAGAAATCAGGATCAGATCCTGATATCACTAAACAAGGGGTTAAATTAGACATGTGCATTCTACCATTAGAATAAGAAAAGTTTCAGCTGGACGTGGTGGCACATGCTTGCAATCCCAGTACTTGAGAGGCTGAGATAGGAATATTGCAGGTTCAAAGACAGCCTCAGCTACTTAGTGAGACCTCTGCAATGTAGTGAAATCTTGTTTCAAAATAAGGAATTAAACAATAGGACTGGGGATGTATCTTAAAGGTAGAATGCCCCTGAGTTCAATCCCCAGTTACACAGACACACACACACAAATAATAATAATAATAATAATAATAATAAGAAGAAGAAGAAGAAGAAGAAGAAGAAGAAGAGGAAGAGGAAGAAGAAGAAGGAAGAAGGAAGAAGAAGAAGAAGAAGAAGAAGAAGAAGAAGAAGAAGAAGAAGAAGAAGAAGAAGAGAAGTAAAAGAAGAAGGGGAAGAGGAAGGAGGAGGAGGAGGAGAAGGAGGAGGAGGGGGAGGAGGGGGAGGAGGAGGAGGAGGAGGAGGAGGAGGAGGAGGAGGAGGAGGAGGAGAAAAATTTCTCAGGGTGCAGTGAATCTCAGAGCCCAGGAGGGTTGAGTTTGGGCAGGCAGGTCAGGCGTCACGGGTTTTTTGGGGTCTGTTGGGGTACAGGCTTAGAAAATGCAAGAGTGAAAAGCCAGGTTCTGAAAATGGTGGGAACATATTCTTCCCCAATGTGGAAGTACAGGAAATAAACTCCTTTAGTAACTGGAAATTACAAACTGAAAATCTATCTGAGCAAATGTTGTAGGTATGGGAATAGCAGAATGGTCTGATCTAGTTTCCTGATGGAGCAGCTTTGAAAATATACCAGAGATCAAAATCATAAAAAAAAAATAAAGGGATGGGGCCAGGCATGGTGGTGCATGCCTGTGATCTCAGTATGTGGGAGGTCGAGATAGGAGGATTGCAGGTTCAAGGACAGCCTCAACAATGTGGCAAGACCCTGCTTCAAAACCCCAAATTAAAAGGTCTAAGGGCATATACAGCTTGGAGGAAGAATGGGTTCAATTCCCCAGAACATGCATACATGCATACACATAACATATGTATGTATGTATGTGTGTGTGTATGTGTGTGTGTGTGTGTGTGTGTGTGTGTGTGTGTGTGTATGATAGATATTCTCAGAGAATCACATTATAAGCATAAACTACTGGCTTTTAGGCTAGAAAAAAAAGATGCTTCCCATTCCACATTGCATTCAGGGCATCATCAGATAAAGAATTGAGTGCCATGCAAAGTGAAACACTCGGCACATGTTACTATCATATCTCACAAGCATTGATACCAAATGGAAATAAGAAATACCACGGTCTAGACTCAGAGATAAGAGAAGTGTGCTCGAGTTGCGGGCTGCTATGCTGCTTATGTTTAGTGCTGGGATTTGGTTGTGTTTCCAAATCTTTTGGGTTTTATTTGTACGTATTTTGACAGCTCCCAGGAACTCTGAACAGATTGCACTCAGTTTGGAGGAGTCCATCATAACTTCACATGGAAGCACTCAAGGCTGCAATCACCCCAGGCTGCCTTCGCTCCAGAAAAGTGCCAGGGACGGAGGTGAGACCCTGCAAGCTGAGGCTGTGCCAGAGTGAGAAAATGTATCCAACCAGTATCTGGATGGAACCTGCTTTGTGAAAAGCACTATTCTAACAGTTAAGATCTTTGTGCCTGGAGCTTATGTTCTAGTGGCATGTGATAAATAACATACAACAAGTCTAGTGAAAGGGAGTGTGTCCTGTAGAGAAAAGAAAGGAGGCCAAGAGAGCTTAGGGTGCCACAGTGAGGACCCGGGACAGTCTGTGTGTTGAACAGGACATTAAAGGTAGCTTGGAGCATGCCTGTAACCCCAGTATTTGAGAAGCTAAGACAGGAGGATCATAGGTTCACAGCCAGCCTCAGCAACTTAGCAAGGCACTCAGTAATTTACTGAGACTGTTTCAAAATAAAAAATAAAATAGGGTTGGGGAAATAGGTTGGAAGTAGAATGCCCCTGCGTTCAATCCCCAGTAACACACACACACACACACACACACACTATGCTCCAAGTAGAAAGTGACACTCACATAATGACCTCACCATCCAGAAGTCTTAAGCAGGGCGAACCTGCTCGTGTTAGAGGAACACGAGGGCCACTGTGGCAGGACCAGAGGGACAGAGGAAGTCAGCAGCAGGGAGTGGGACTAAAAAGATATTACAAGATACTTTAAGCTACCTTAAGGGTTCTTGAGTTTTACGATAATAAAATGGGAGTTCCATGAGGAATCTGAATGAAGGAATGAAATCATTTGGTATGATTATAAAGGATTACCCTTAAGTGTGTGTGAAGGGTAGATAATAGGGGAGCTAAAGAGGAAGGACAATGGTTCTGTGTAGTGTGGACAGGATAGAGAGAAGTGGCTGGATTTGATCTTCTGCAAGGCACATACAATAAATGGATGTTGAGTGTGAGAGAAAGACTGTGCTAAAGCGTTTTCATGTGAGCATGTTCAAAGGTGTAATGGCACAGACCTGGATGGGGGAGGATGCCTGAACAGAAAGTTTGGAGTAGGAGGAAGATCAAAACTTCAGTCACAAAAATGTTAGAGGTTTTTTTTTTTTTTTTTTTTGGGGGGGGGTGTCTGGGGATGGAACCCAGGGGCATTCGACCTCCGAGCTACACCGCCTGCCCTATTTTTTATTCTTTATTTTGAAACCGGGTCTCACTGAGATGCAGATGGCCTCACTAAATAGCTGAGGCCGTCCGCGAACCATGATCCTCCAGTCTCAGCCTCCCGAATGCTGGGATTGCAAGCGTGTGCCACCACGTCCGGCTCCATGTTAGAGGTTTTTGCCCATTTCTGAATCTGACTTGTATTTTGGGAAACAGGGCAAAGACGATTTATTTTGTTGAAGTCACTTTTATGTAGGAACAAGAGAAGTACTAGAAAAGGTATGAGGATTTGAGATACATTAAGATATAACTGTCATATTTTATAGAAATAATGTTGTCTTTATCCTTTTCTTTCCTTCCTTCCTTTCTTTCTTTCTTTCTTTCTTTCTTTCTTTCTTTCTTTCTTTCTTTCTTTCTTTCTTTCTTTTTTGGTACTGGAGATTTGAGCTCAAGGACATGCTACATCTAAACTACATCCCCAGGCCTTTTAATTTTTAAAATAAGAGTCATGCTAAATTGTTGTAGTCAGCTTCAAACTTGCCATCCTCCTGCCTCAGCTTCCTAAGTACTGTTATTACAAGGGTACACCACCATGCCTAGCAATTTTGTCTCTTTTTAATTATGACATCATATATTAGACGTACCATAATCTTGCTTAATAAACATGAATCTATTAAAAACTGAGATGGAAATACACAAAGAAAACTTGATTAAAAGATCTAGAAACTAGCAAGAACCCAAGAAGTCAATTAAACTCTTTCTTTAAAGAATCATTTCTGAAGACCTGTGATACTAAAGTGTCCGTCTTGCTGGTCCCTGGAATGGTGGGGGTAATTATAATCACAGCCGTGCACAGTGCTGCGAAGGCTTTTTATCATATACTTCCCATCGTCCTCCATATGGAGAGTAGGAAGACCTCTGGCTTATCCGTTAAACCCACTCAGCTGGAAAGAAAGTAGAGAATAATGGAGGAGTGTCCGTGGTATAGTCTGAATTGTAAGAGGAGAGCTCAAGATGTCGTTTTCATTGCATTTCTCTAATAAGAACATGAAAAAGTCAAATCTGGGCTGTAGCACAAATGAGTAAAGCTTTTTATGGAATAGCAAAGATGTTACACTCTTTGACATCAGTATAAAATACCTTTTTGGTGATGGGCTCCCTTGAAATCTCATGCAGTTGAGATAGCAGTGAGCTGGGCTTCTTCCTGCTGGGAGGCATTTCACTCGTCCCTGAGAGACTCAGCAGGCAGAAAAATGAAGACAATAGGGAGAGGAGGTGCTGGGCAGTGGGATAGGGAGATGTATCCCCATGACTCTCTCACTGCCAGAAACCAGGGTAAAAAAAATCAGAATTAGACTCACTGCCAGGCTTGGTGGCACATGCCATAATCCCAATAACCCGAGAGGCAGAGAACAGGAAATTTGCAGGTTCCAAGCCAGCTTCAGCAACTTAGCATGACCCTCAGCAACTTTGAAAGGCCCTATTTCCAAATGTTAACAAAAGGAAAATAGAGCTGGGGGTATAGCTTAGAGGCAGAACGTCCTTGGGTTCAATCTCTGTACCAAGGAAGAAAAAAAAGGAAGGGAAGAAAGAAGGAAGAAAGCAAAATGGAGGGAGAAAGGATGAAAGGGAGGAAGGGAGGGAGGGAAGAAAGATCAGATTCATATAGGATCTCATGTTGATCTCTAGACTTATGGATCAGACCCCCACCTAACTCTGCTTACATTGGTATACTTTTAATATTAGTCAGAAGTTCCAGTAACACACTAGCATAAGGGCTTCAAACTATATGCGTCAAAGCTTTCTGTATAGGAGATGTATATTTTAATTGCAGATTATGGAATATATAAATAAGTTGATATATTTTGTTTTTAAGAAAACGAACGCATCATTGAATTAGAAATAAACAAGGTTCCAAATTAGCTCCATTAGAACAAAAGCAACTTACATTTAAAAGTAGATATAATCTCCTATTAAACTTACAGTGGCCAATAGGTGTCTTCTTAAACTTTCCTGCCTGAATTTTTCTTTCATCAGCATTTTGGAGGCAGTAATATACATGACTTTAGCCACAGGACGCTTGCTAGCAAGATTCAAAGGAACACAGTTAAAAGACCGCCCACATATCTTTGAAATCTTAATATTAAATACATTTGGGCGCTACACAGGTCATTAGCCATAGGTAATTAAATATGGTTCAGTTGGTAACTATAGCCCTATTCTTAACTATCTAGATGACCAGAAACTCCCTAAAAATAGAGAGAAGATTATTTTGATTTCAAAGACAAAAGCTTAAAGAAGGACCCCATGGGTAGCCTACTGCCCATTAATTTGTCCAAGAAACTGTATAAAAACAACTTTCTGAGGATAAAGATCAATGGTTTTCTTTAAAGAAGAACATAGGGACTCAATAATTAATTTTTGTGTCTCTGTCCTTGTAATTACAAACCATCCTGGAATCAACTTTCTGAAAGTGTGAAATAGCTGTTACTGTACATTGCTTGCCTCTACCACCACGTTCTTATTTTTATGCTTGGGGTATTTATCTTCTATGGGTCTAGTTCAGCCAAAATTTATGCAAGAATTATTCCTTATATCCACAATATAAATATAACAACCATCTCTAGGGTGAAACACTTTTAAGAGAAGTAGGGGGAACCAGTTTACATGAATGAATATTAGAAGTCAAGAACTCTGAACTCATTGTTCCTCAAAAACAAACCTGTTTCAATTACGATCTTCATTCTAAAAGAAGTGTCTCATACCTCACTTCACTTTTTTTTTTCTTTTTTCTTTTTGGTGGTACTGGGGTTCCTGAAAACCCTTCTACCTCCGGGCTACACTCCCAGACCAATTTTATACTTTTTATAAATTTGGAAACAGGGTCTCTTAAGCCAGCGCGGCTGGCTTCGAACCTGTGCGGTCCTCCTTTCTCCACCTCCCAAGCGTGGGGATTACAAGCGTGTGCCACCACGCCTGGCCTCACTTCACTTTTTGACCTAACAATGGTACAATACAATAGACATTTGTACCTGTCTGTCTTTTACCAAGAAAAACTCATTGGAACAATCCATGCAAATGTATTCGTTTAGGGTTTGAGTCTGCTTTTAAGTAACACTAAAAAATAGGTATTTGCCAGCACATGCCTGTAATATCATTATTTGGGAGGTTGAGAAAGGAGAATTGCAGGTTCCAGGCCAGCCTCTGAAACTTAACAATATCCTCAACAACTTAGTGAGACCTTTTTCAAAACAAAAAAATAAAATAGGGCTCAGAGTAGAGTTCAGAAGTATAAGAACCCTGGATTCAGTCTCGGGTATTAAAAACAAATGAACAAATAAATAAATACAGATAGTTGTGTGAAGTTACATAATGAAAACCATATACTGTGTCTCCCTAATTTTCATCACAAGTAGAAATAAAATGAGAAAAAAAAAAACTAAAGAAGCAATTCATTTGATCTAGTCGAACCAAATATTTTCCACAAAATTGCCCATTTGTATTGATTATATCCAGAAGTCTGATTTTTTTCTGGCATGCTCACTGCTGGCTGACTGTGCTTTAATGAAAGTGAACCTGAATTTGATATATATTTATTATCTTAGGTTCTTTTTAACCTAGAGAGATATAACTCTTTCTCATTCTTCAGGTCTTTAACATACAGTACCCAGGAACACTTTTGCTGACAACATCCTATCGGAAGAAGCCCCCTTCTCTGTTTAATTACATTCTTACACACCATTTTGTTTCATCCCTTCACAACACTTAGCATAATTTTTAATTATCTTTTGTGGGGGTTCTAGAGATCAAATTCAGAGATGTTATACCTATGAGCTACATCCTTAGCCATTTTTAATTTTTTTTGTTTTGTTTTGAGACAGCATCAAATAGGTTGCTGAGAGTCTTCCTACATTGCTGAAGCTCTACTTGAATTTGGGATCCTTCTGTCTTAGCCTCTCAAGTATAGGGATTACAGACATGCATCATCATACCCAGAAATTATCTAGTTTTTAAAATGTTCTTTGAGAATTACTGTTTTTCTTCTTTAGAGTAGAAGTTCCATGAGATTAGGGACCTTGTTAATCTGGTAATTTAATGCTCAGTTCAATGCTAGGTATGTTGAAGAAACTCAGTAAATAGTTGTGAAGTATATGGATTAATAAAGGCAGAAGGTGGAACACTGTTAAGATCAATCAACACTGACAAATTTTATCAATTATAATGGTATTATAGGGGAATAAAAATAAATTTATCTCCTTCAAGAATTCATATTTTAGTTATAGATATCAGACATTTATAAGAACTCTCAGGACTGAAGATGTAGCTCAGTGGTAGAAGGCTGTATAAGGTCCCAGGTTCAATCACTAACACAGAAAAAAATAAAGAGAAGAAGAAAGGAGAAAGAAGAAGAAGAAGAAGAAGAAGAAGAAGAAGAAGAAGAAGAAGAAGAAGAAGAAGAAGAAGCCTATCACCCACTATTTGAACTATTCTGTCCAAATAAAACATATCTTGTTTCTGTCTTGAAAATTTTCTCCAATGTGTTCTTCTGCCACATAATTGAAATTTAATTATTAGTTCTATGAACTTATTTTTGGATTCTGGGACTAGGGAAAGACAGAATGGAAGCAAGTCATTTTGACTGGCTTAAAATAACACCATTTTTTTCTCGGTTCATTTCTGCAGCTAGGCAGTATGGACAAGGCTCAGCTGGGATGGTTCATCTCTACTCCACATATGTTGGGTGGACTCACTAATGTACTTGTGAGGGTTTGGTAGGCAGTGGGGGCTGGCTTGCTCTGATTGGACTCACTGACATATCTCATAGGTGATTGGAGCTGTTGGCTGGACCATTTCAGTTCTTCTTCATGTGTTGTATCTGCAGGGCCATGAGGTTTCAGGAGGACATGTCCCATTATAAAAGTATGTATCCAGAGATTGTTTTTACTGCCTTTACTAATGTTCCACCAGCCACAGAAAGGCACAGGGCCAATCCTGGAATAATTAAGGGAAGGAATTACACAAGAATATGGGCAATGATAAAAGTAACTCATTGAGGGAATAAGCAGATAGTGTTTGTAGTCAATAATACATACTCTTATTCTGTCTTTGGATATGATTAAGATAAACCAAACCAGATATTGCAAGGATTAGAATGAGGACTCACAAGGAATCTTGGTTTTTGTGTCAATATTTTCAGGTCTGAGGCAGTGTTTCCTGATAGCTCCCTGTTAGAAGCAGTGGTATGAAATCTGAGGCAGAGTTTAAATGGCTTGTTAAGCAAATCCTTGCTATAAAAAAGCAAAGCCACCAAATATTGAAAATAAAAACTCATATTCATTCTGAGGAACAAAGAGGAACACACCAGGAATTAAAGAAGCATTTGTGGCTACTTAGGAAATCATTAGCTTAGCAAATCTTTCTTATGTAATTGATATTTGAGGCAGCTTAGTGGAAAGGGATGTTATTTTGCTTTTATTATGCATCAAATATTTAATGCGTTCATATAACACACTTTGAGAAAAATCACCCTTATCTAAGAGGCAATCTAAACTCTTCATACTATCAAACTTTATTGCTCATTTGCAGTCATGAGGAAGAGTTCATAGTTCTAATGAAATGGGAAATATTTTGATTAGCATAGCAATTTTTATTGAAACATTTATAGCATTCTAAAATGATTAAGTAACAATAATTAATGCCATATTCATTTCTTATTGTAAAATAAAGATGGTTATTATAATCATGCAGCATAAGATAAAATGGGTTGCTTTATTTAGAATCAAGTCACAAGGCAGAACATGCAGATTGTACAAAGCCACTTTCTGATGTGTCCCCTGCTCACAGTCAGATCCCATTGTTCCTTGGCAGTGCAAGCATCACACAGAACTATATGTTACTGGAGTCTCTGGGCGAGACAAATTGTGAAATAATCAGATGAGGCAAAATCTCTAGAGGAAAACACACCAAGTGTTTATGCATGCATATTCCTATCATTCAATACCTCAGTATGAAATATAATTACAATGCACCTATAAAAGTTAAAAGAAAATAAAATATAGTACCCCCCTTCTTAGAAAAAGCCCTAAAAATTCTCTAGAGGCTAAAAAAACTAAACAGCTTTCTAAATGTCTCATCAAGTGACTGGTAAAATAGGGAAGATAACAACATGCTAATGTACCTTTGAACTGTGAGAAACACCACGTCAGCCATATCTCAGCATAAAGAGAAGTGAAGTGTCTAATGTGTATATTTGCTATGTGTCAAAAAGAGGTCTATTTCACATGTATTAGTTTCTTCTGAGAAGAAAACTCTACATCTGATAACTAATTTTTTTTACTTGTGTAAATATCTATTTTTATTTTATTTTTTATTTTTGGTACTGGGGAAAGAACCCAGGACCATTCTACCTCCAAGAAACACCCCCAGCCTGATTTTTTAAATTATTTTTTAAAAAAATGTATTGATGCATTGTAGTCATACATCTTAATGGGAGAATTTCTGATGGCATCAGTTAAGTAAAAAATTTCTGAAATTTCTATGCCATGCTACCTAGAGAACTAGCAGCAAAAAGAGGTACATAAGTGGGAAATAAAAGGTGGAAGGAAATAATTTTATATTCTTTCCTTCTGAGGGTTCTCCACTATTTTTTTTTAATTGGTGCATTGTAATCATACATCTTAATGGAGTACAAGATATTACACATCACTTTAGCTCTTACTCAACTCCCACCCCATTCCCGCTCCCCTTTCTGCTTTTCATGTTTGGCTTAGTCGTTGACACTGATATGTTTGTGACTGCACATCAAGTACATTAGGGAATTTCCTTCTTCCCCCTCCCATCACCCCCAGTTAGGCCTCCTTATTTTCTCATCTATGGTTTTTCTCCTTTCTTTAGAATTCCTCCTATGACCCTTTTTCTCCCTAGCTTTCTCATATTAGGGAGAACATCCATTTTCTTACTTTTTGTGACTGACTAATCTCACTTGACATAATGTTTTCCAGTTCCATCCATTTCTCTGTAAATGACGTAATTTTGTTCTTCCTTATGGCTGAGTAAAATTCCATTGTGTACATATGCTACAGTTTTGTGATCTGTTTATCTGTTGATAGATATTGTGGCTGGTTCCATAGTTTGCCAATGGTGAATTGTGCAGCTATGAACGCAGTTATGCATGCACTAGTTTGGTAGTTTGGATTCAATTCTTTTGGGTAGATACCCAGAAGTGGTATTGCTGGGTCATATGGTAAGTTCATTCCCATTTTTCCTCCATACTGTTTTCCAAAGTGGTTGCACTAATTTGCAGTCCCACCAACAGTGTATTAGAGTTTATATCCTTGCCAGCATTTGTTGTTGCTTGTGTTTTGAATAATTACCATTCTACTTGATGTTTGGTGAAATCTCAGGGTAGTTTTGATTTGCATCTCTCTGATTGCTAATGATGTTGAACATTTTTATACATTTATTGTCCATTTGAATTAATAATACAATCTAGATTGCCTTAATGTGGAGCTGCCTGCTACATAGTTATCTCTATAGACCATAGGATAAATAAAATTTTAATATTGATTCTTTATTGTTATCATCAAAATTTCCTTATTTATTCTAAGTTAACTGAGTGTAGTGGCACACGCTTGTAATCCCAGTATTTGGGAGGCTGAGAACAGAGGACCATGGTTCACGGCCAGCCTCAGCTACTTAGGCCCTCTGCAACTTAGTGAGACCCTATTTCAAAATAAAGGATAAAAAATAGGGCAAGGGGTGAAGCTTAGAGGTTGAATGCCCCTGGGTTCCATCCCCACACCTGCAAAAAAATAATCCTAAACTTGCTCACAAATTTAACTTTGAACACTATATACTGTATCTTTTGCAAGTAGATAGTTTCCAATTTGGTGATATTCCAGTAGTTCTGTAATGATATTTCAATGTACATTTTTGGAAGAAGACACATTTTGTTTAGTTATCTGTGAGATCAGACTATATGTAACTAATCAGCTTTGGTAGACAGTGTCAAACACCATTTTCAAAGTGGTTAACCTACTATATTTCCACAATCAGGTATAAACATTATAATTGCTTAAGATCTGTACCAATATTCAAATCCTTTTCAACTTTTTCATTTTATCCATTTTCTTGAATGTGTATTAAAATTGCATTATGGTTTTAATATTATTTTTGCTCATGGCCAATTCAATAATCACCTTTTCACATGTTAATTGGCCATTTGTTCATGCTATATTGGTGTTTCCAAACAGAACTTTTTTGTATAAATGTAAAGATACCTGGAGGAATTATAGTTTTACCTGACAGCCACAGCCAAGAGAAAAAAAAAATTCAGAAAACATATTTTCTTGGTCTAGCCTAGTTACTTGTATATTTTTGACCAATGAATTTAGCCAGCAGGATTATGTTCTGTGATTGACCAGACAGACTGTGTCCCTGCCTTTTAGCTTTGTGACCAGAAATGGGGAGGAACTGGACTGGTGGCTTCCTTCAGAACACTTTGGTTTCAGTGGGGGAAAGAACATCTACCTAAAATATGATATATGAAAGAGTACCATCTTGTATATTTAGGAAACCATTCATTTGGGTGCTTTTCTTTGAAATATAGATATAAAATTATATCCATTGCCTTTAGTAAGTATTGTAATGGAATCTTTTATGGCAAAAAAGTTATGTTTCATCCCAAAGCCACAGGTATGCCAAGATGGCCGTTGGTTCAATGGTATTAGAACTTCTCAGAAGAAGGAATTGAGCTGTGCCAGCTTGGTATTCTTAACCAAACATAACTACAACAGCTTCAAAGAGAGGTCGATTAGCAAGAATAATATTATAAAAGAGGCTATGATTGCATCAGAATGAGCAGGTTTGCTTTTTAATAATGATATCCTATGTTAGATAAGAAGCAATAGCAACCCATCTGTGGCAGTGAACACCTGCAATTCTTGTGTGTGGGAAGCTGAGACAGGAAGAGTACAGGGTCAAGGCCAGCCTCAGCAACTTAGCAGGACCTCGTTTAAGAATAAAAAGTAATAATAAAATAGTGCTGGAGGTGTAGCTCAGAAGCAGAATGTCCCTGAGTTTAATTTCCAGTATCACAAATAAATAAATAAATAAATAAATAAATAAATAAATAAAAACCCCAAATTGGAGAATTGCTATTGGATTGCACTCTTTCAAATATTACATTTAAATAGTTTTCATAAAATAATTGTCTAGATTTATTTTTTAGAGTAAGATTGACCATACATATCTTTCACCAACTTTTCTTACAAACAATAATACTGATCTATGTAATTCAACTTTAAAATAGTACTCAAAATATTTTATTTCATGGAACATATCCAATCCTCCCTGAGAGACATTTAAGTTATTTCTGTTATTTTACTATGGTTTAAAATATTTCAGTTAATGTTGTAAACTCATTTGTTTCTTGTGAATAAATACCCAAAAGTGAAATCCCTGGGTCCTAAGTGATACACACTTAATATCAAATATTGACCAGATGTCTTCCAAAAGCTGTCAACAGTGTAACAAAGCTAATAATTCCCTGCTGGTAAATGTTGACAGTGTTTTAAAAATTTTACAAGAAAATTCTATAATGACCGTTTCTTTTTATACTTTTAATGGTGCACTGTAGTCCTACATCATAATGCAATTAATAATGATATTGATATTTATGCACATAGCGCTTGGTGGGCTTTCTCCCATTTTTAAAGCTAGATCTTTATATACTTGTCCATATTGATGAAGGAGAGATTCCTGAAAATGTAATTGCCTGGTCAGAGGGTACAGACATTTTAAATTTTGGATTAATGTTACTGAATTGTTCTCCCCAAATCTCTATTTATATGTCCACCTTCTCCAAATGTTAATGCCTGATTTAACCTAAAATGTTTCCCAGTAATTATTGTCAATCTTTATAATTCTAGCAGTAGGATGGGTGAATATTTTTATGTCGTTTCATTTTACTTTTGCCTGATTACTTGTCAAGTTGGGAATCTCTTCATATTTTTATCATTCAAATATATATACCTTAATGTTTGCATTTTCAAAGTGTTGACTTGGGTTGTCCTTTATCCCGGTTAGAAATGTTGAGATATTCTCTTTCTCAATGTATGTATATAGATATATAGATGTGTATATATGAATAAATATATATTCATAATATATATTCATTTGTCAAACTCATTTTTCAAAACTGAACAAGTTACTAGGCTAGATACATCTCTCTTTCTCTCTCTCTGTCTCTGTCTCTCTCTCTCCCTCTCCAGAGAGAGAGAATAAAAAATAAAACTTGGGGTGTAGCTCAGAGGTAGAATGCCCCTGAGTTTCATCCCTAGTTTCACACAAAAAATGTGTTGCAATGATAAAACCTATTATTATTTTGCTTTCCAAGATTGACACTAGGTGTTTCAACAAAATATTTCACAAAACATGACATACCATCCATCACCTCTTCAAATTCTGTTTTGATATGTTATATGAATATTATATTCAATTAAAAACATACTACTAAATTATTAAAGAGGGGATATACCTGACTAAAAAAGTAATAAATTTATATGATGATATAAATGTGAAAGAAAGATATGTTTACTGAACAGAGAGTATAGAATTAAGATACCTGGGTTTTGGTCCTGTTATAGTACTAACTTTAGACATGTGGGCTTCCATGTACTTGTGATAGAAGTGGATTGTATTTGGTACTTTTCTATAGTTCCTTTTTAATTGTCAGTGTTATACATTGCAATTATTTGCCCTGTACTTTCTTTGCATGCTGGTGTTCAGACATAAAATATGCTTCTGTGGTCAGTGAAAGGCTGGGCAGAGGTTCCCATGAAAAGACCCATGAACAGTGGTCCATAGGAAAATCTGAGATTCTACAATGACCATTACTAACCACGTATTTTTTTCTGTATTCAGATAGCATTTTTACAGAAAATTAGAAACTATATCAAACATCTCAACTAGCAGTCATATTTATAGGAAATTTAAAGCTTAATACGGCAGTGAAATTTGTCAGTCAGAATGACTGACATGCTAACAACTTCAAACCTACCTCTTAATTTGTCATTTAAATCCAACCATTCCTCCCTGTCAATTTTAAGTTGGTATATAAACTTTTAAACCTCAAAAATGTAAAAATATAAATATAAAAATACTAGTATTCTCTTTTGAAAATAGTAATTCAGATTCAAAAGTATGTATTCAACAACTTAAAAGGAAGAATCTTTCCATTGGAATCCTTATGTTGCTAAGGACTTGAAGACTGTATTTGCTACCATAAACCTGAATGTCGCCTTGGGGTCTGCCAAGCACAAATATAAAGTTCTGAGTGTAATTACCAAACCTAGAGATGATTATTTTAACTATTAAATCATAAAAGATACAATTGTCAAATATGAAAAAGGATCTCTACTTATGCAGATAAATTTACTTTCTTGAAAATGTTAGTTTCATGACAGTGGAAAATCCAGGAGAACGTAACACATATCCTTTATGTGTTGCCAAGAAAAACTGCACATCTCAAATATCTACTAAATCTTTGTGTTATAAAAGGAACCTTAAAACCTGAAAATACCTCTTTAAGAAGCTGTGTCACAATGAATCCTGGTAAGAAAAGTGGCAACCTTTTGGAAATGCAAAATTTATGCTATTTATGATAAGCTCACTGATTATGAGGAAGTGAGAGGAAGTCATTGTGAATTATTAGATATGTCAATATTCAACATCTTTGAAAGTAAATGCACTTTGTTTCAAGAGAGACAGCATGGTACAAGGTCAAGGGCATCTGGAAATTGTTTAAAGATATACATTCTGGTCCTGGCATTGGCACTCATAATTGATACCACTTTTGAAAAGTAATTTTTTGTGAATATTACTGGAGAATGAGCCCAGGGGTGTTCTACCCCTGAGCTAACAGGGTCTCGCTAAGTTGCTGAGTATCTTGCTATGTTTCTGGGCCCTGCCTCAAGACTGCCATCCTCTTGTCTCAGCCTCCCAAGTACTGGGATTACATGTGTCCACTACATTGTCTGGCTTTAAAAATTAATCATGTCAGGTTGTAACCTACCTATTTGTAAATGAGGCACGGGTTAGTTCTTGAAGTCCCTTCTAAAATATTCAAATTCCAAGATTTGCCTTCATCCTGAAAAATTCCCCAGTGTAGGAGGTTGAGGGAGCTATAATATTCTATCTCACTCATTTATTCATCGAATAGCATTGTTTAATGTATTTAAGGTACTGGGAATAGAAGAAGAATGAAATAAGGTTTCTGGTCTAGTAGGAAGCAGCCATTTAATAAAAAGTGCTATAAAGTATTAAAGATGCTCTGTCAAAAGTAGGTAGAAAGCATAGTATGTGAAGCTTACACATGGGGGAGAAACCAGCACTACTCTCTGTTTGGGTACAGGTACCACTGACAAGAAAGGCTTGGTAATGATAGAAATAATTGAATGAGCTCTTGAAATACGAGTTCACTAAAAAGACTGTGGATGGTGGAGAGTGGGTTGGAAAGGGGGCTACAGATCCAATGCAGAAAAGCTACTTGCAATGAATTATAGCTTCATACTGAAAGAAAACAGACATTCAGTGAATTAAGTTGTATTTTGTATATAAAATCCAGGAAATAATAATTATTCTTAATACATTGATCATTTCTGAGATGTAGGAAGGTATTCACAACACAGAAGAAAGTAGACATGTTGTGTTTTTTTTTTTCTAGTACTGAGAATTGAACCTAAGGACATTTTACCACTTAGCTACATCCCTAGACCTTTTAATTTCTTCTTTTTAAAAAAAAAAAACAAATATCTTTAGGTTGCTGAGAATCACCTTAAATTGCTGAAGCTGATCTTGAATCTGTGATCTTCCTGTGTCAGTCTCCCAAGTACTGGGATTGCAGACCCACATTACTAAGCCTGGCTGTAAATCGAGCGTTTTGAAAGAATTTAAAGAAAAGAGTCTTAGAAATGTGTAATTTGCTTTTTTTATTTATTTTTCTCTTTGTACACATAAGGCCTTAAAATATAAGACAGGAAGGCAATTGTGAACTATGAACGTAGTTATGCATGCTTTCATTTGGCAGTTTGGTTTCCATTCTTTTGCGTAGATACCCAGAAGTGGTAAGCAGCCAAGATGTTCATCAACAAATAAGTAGTTTACAAAACTATGGGGTATGTACACAATAGAATTTTACTCAGCTATGAAGAACAAAACTATGTCATTTGTAGGGAAATAAATGGACCTGCAGTACATTATGTTAAGTGAGATTAGTCAGTAATAAAAAATAAAAAAATCCAATGCTCTCCTTAATATGCAGACACTGGGGGCAAAAAGGGTCATAGGAGGAACTCTAGATGAGAAAGCAAAACCCATAGAGGAGACAATAAGGTGACATAACTGAGAGGGATGGGAAAGGGGAAGAGGAAATTTCCCTAATATACATGAGATACATTCACAAACATCATTGTCAATCACTAAGCCAAACATGAGAAGGAGGGTGGGGGAGATAATGGAGTGGGAACTGGGGAAGGGCTGAGTGATGTGTGCATATATGTCTCTACCATCTTTTACTCCATTAAGATGTATGACTACAAGGCACTAAAAAACAGGAAGACATTCCTGTTACACATATATTTTAAAACTCAAGAATAGCTGGGCATGGTGACGCACACTTGTAATCCCAGTGCTTGGCAGGCTGAAATAGGAGGATCACACAGGTTGGAAGCCAGACTCAGCTACTTAGTAAGGCCCGATTTCCAAATAAAGTATAAAATAAATCTGGGAGTATAGCTTGGAAGTAGAAAAGCCCCTGGATTCCACCCCCAGTACTACAGAAAAAAATAAAAAATAATAAAATAATAAATCACAGGAAGAGGTTGAGCTATAGAAAGGGCCCTATAGTGAAGCAATTAAGGTGACCAATCAAAGGGTATGGAATAGGGGAGGATGGAGTCTTTAAAATGCAGGAGGTACATAAACAAATGTATCAAAGTTAATCACCAAACAAGCATGGGATCAAGGGAGGGGGAGGGAATGGGATGGGGGCTGGATGAGGGCTAATTGGATGATGTGTGCTTGTATATCCTCTCAAGTCTTGTATTCCAATGTGATATATGATTACAATGCACCAATAAAAATAAATTAAAAAAATAAAACACTAAATCAAAGCAAAAAATGAATAAAAAGATAAATTATTGTTGAGCTGTACTTTTATACATATATATGTATATATACTAACCAGTAAGTTTTATCAAATCATAATATCAAAAGAACAGATTATGAATAGCAGGTTAGTATTTGTCATTTGTAAAAAATGGTCACTAGTGTTACAAGTGTCTGGTCATTAACCATTGTTCTATGGGCAATTGGTAGTGTGTCATGAACATGTATCATAGCATAACACTTCTCTATGTTGTATATATTCCACTTACTTTAACTATTGCTTACAGAGATGGTCCTTCTATACCTGCAGAGACTGTGTTTACTTAAAATAGTCGAGATGATAATGAGTCTGCTTATCTTTTTTATTTGCAACAATCATTCTGAGAGGACACTTTAATGTGACCTGGGCCACAGTTACGGGGCTCCCTGTATCTCTTGAGCTGCTCAGTTCTGGCCTATGTGCAATGTAAGCACTTATCTTCCAGACTTGACAGTAAGCTGTTCTGAGGGCAATGACTAGACTGACTGACTGATTGATTGATTGATTGATTGATTATAGTCTGCTCTCCTTCTCACCTCAGAACCTAATGGAAGGCTTCAGATACACTAAAGATGATACTTCAGTGTTTGCTAAAGCAATAGCATTACTATCCAGCATGTAATAGCTCTATAAAAGACAAATCAATGTTTCATATTATTGTCAAAAACACAGCAGTTTTATAGTAATTCAAAGATTAGCTTGAAGTTAGCCAGCCCTGGATTTGAACCTAGTTCTGCTCTGTGTGGGATCATAAAGTAAAAACATGTATTTGTTAGGGTCCTGCTAATACTCCATGCACAGTATCCCAAATACATTATTCCATCGAGTCCTTATAGTATGCAGAAAAATATGTCCAATATTCACAATAATAGGTGGAAGAACTACTGCACAGGCATGTTAACCCCTGAGATTCCCATAGCTATTACTGGTAGGAGCCCAGCTGGAGTGCAGTCATAGGCATTTTCCAAACTTTTTTTTTTCTTAACTGCTTTTTTTCTATAAGCCGCAATTCCTGTGTGTCCCCCAGGTACGTTAGTAGCATCTCAGAATCTCTGTTTTCCTAGTTCTAATAAAGGTTAATGGCTAAATTTACTTTGTCAACTTGGTGAGCCTATGGTGCTCAGTTGTTTCATGAAACACCAGTATAGGTGTTGCTATAAAGGCATTTAAAAACCTGACACTTCCATCAGTAGACTCTTAATTAGAGTAGATTACCCTGCATAATGTGGGTGGGCCTCATCCAGTCCGTGGAAGGTCATGTAAGGAAAACTGAAGTCCTTCCAGAGAGGAAGGAATTTTGCCTGTACTGGCATATAGAAATTCTGACTGTTTTAACAGTGTTTAGACTCAAGACTCCAACATCAGCTTCTGCTTTAATTTCCAGCCTGCTGGCTTGCCCTTAAGATTTCTCACTTGCCAGTCCCCACAGTTGTGTGAGCCAATTCCTTAAAATAAATCTTCATGTCTTTCTCCCTCTGTCTTCCTTTGCGCACGCGCACACACACACACACACACACACACACACACACACACACACACACTTGATTCTGTTTTATTTTCTGGGGAACACCAACACAGAAGTTGTTTCATGGGTATAAAAATAAACATTAAGCCAGGCATGATGGCACATATCTGTAGTCTCTCTACTTGGTGACTGAGACAGAAGGATAGCAGGTTCCTTACCAGTCTTTGTAACATAGTGAAACCCTGTTTCAAAATAAAAAATTAAAATAGGCCTAGGAGTATATATCAGAGTTATAATGCCCCTGGGTTTCCAGTGCTACAAATAAATAAACAAGTATTAAAGTAATCCATGTACAAACATCCAACATTAGCAGCCACTCACAGTAGTCTTATCTACTTCTCTCCTACTTTGTTCTCCTTTCCTACCATCATCTTTAATTTTTAATATTTTTCTCATTTTGCTTTATTCTTTCCTTTATAAGAAAGTAAGTTCTTGAATGCATACAAGTGATAACTTTTCAAATTTACTAACTTTATACACACAAGTATTCTATTAAAAGTAGAGTGATATTGCATGACTATTAGTGCCTGTAGTGACATTTACACGTTTGCTTTCACAAGTGAATAATGATAATTCATACACACCATGTGACTGTGAGTAATTGCTCCTTTCTGAAGATAAAGGTTAGAACAGTCTATAGCCATCATAATTTATTCAGTGTGTGTGTGTACAGTTTCAAAATATATCTCCCACAATGTTGTTCTGTCTATTTTCATCTAGATACTCTTCATCTTTATTCAACACAAACTTTACATTAGAAAAACATTTTTTTGTTGTTGGATAAGTACAATACTAAATTTGACACTCAATTCACTTCTTCCCCTTTCAAATTATAAAACATTGGTATCATGAAAACCCCTATTGAAAAAGTGTCTAGGGATTTAAGATGAGAGTGAGCAAGAGAAAGATGTGGGAGGAAGGGAAGGATTTGAAAAGACACCAAGAAGGCACCTTAGTCCTTCAACTGTCATCAGCATCTAATTATTGGTACTTGAATATAATTGGGAAGGAAGCCTTACTCTAAACACTCTTGGAAAATCACACAGAGACAGAATTCACACTAACATGCTGATCCTAAGCTCTTTTAGGACAAGGTATGTGTCTTGATCACTATGTTTGACTTAACTCTTAGCACATAATAGGCACTTAATGAGTATTTTGATTGAATATATGATCCTAGAATTGGTTCTGGAGATTGAATTTGATGAATTGGGTAAGACTATCAGGATAGCAGGAGTCTCATGGCAGAAATGGGAAAATTGATGTTGTAGGAAGGGGTAACATTCTAACAGATATAATCCCAAGCAACTGACCACACAACTTAGAGAATGAAGATTTAGTTACTCACAGTTGTTGGAGATTTGGGGTTCTGTCCCTGTGAGGGCAAGCTCTGCAGAGCTCAGGGCATAGCAGCAGGGAGCATAGGGAGGGAGAGAGCAAGGGCTTTGCTCTCATATCATTGAGGATGGCAGCTAAAGAGAGCTGGAAGCAAACAAGGGGAATTGAAGGCAAAAGCACAGTCCTTAAGTTCACATCCTCAGGGATCCATCTCCTCCCATCTGCCTAGGTTCCTGCCCAGTAAATCCATTACACTGATGAGCTTACAACCAACAAGATTTAATTATATCTATTCTCAATGTTAGTACATAAGCTCTTTAGGGGAGATTCTATATCTAAGCATAACAAACAATAAGAGAAACTTTGTAGTAGAGTTGAAAACTGCACATTTTTAATATCCTGCCAAGAACAGATGAGGATGTTGTCAACTTTCCCATTTCTATTGAGCTCTTAGGTCTTATGTTGGTTAATTTTATGTATCAACTTGACAGCCATGGGAACCCAGATTAAATATTATTTCTGGGTGTGTCTTTGTGTTTCTGGATGAGATTAGCATTTGAATGAATGGATTTCCCAATGAGGATAGACACCACCCAATCCTTTGATGGTCTCCATAGAAAGCAAAAAGGAGGAAGAAGGAATTCTCCTTTATCCCCTGCTTTTTTTGTGTGTGATCTGGAACACTTATCTTCTTTTGTCTTTGGACTTAGATTGATACCACTGGCTTTCCATTTCTTTTCTCCCATACTGAGGATTGAACCCAGAGACATTTTATCTCTGAGTTACAGTCCCATCTTATTTTTTGTTGATGTTGTGAAATAGAATTTTTCTAGTTTGCTGAGAGATTGCTGAGATGCTGAGGCTGGTCTTAAACCTTTGAACTTTTTTTTTTTGTCTTAGCCTTCCAAGTACTGGTATGCACCAGCATGCCCTATGGCTCCCTGGTTCTTGGGCCATTAGACTCCAACTTAACTTTACTGCCAAATTTCCTGCTTGTCCCTCTTGCATAAAGTAAGTATATCATAGAATTTCTCAACATCTATAATTATGTCAATTAATTTCTTATAATAAGTTTTTCCCATCCTTCCACTTTCTGACTGTACTACTGGTTCTGCTTCTATTTTTCTGGATGTTCTAAGCATTGTTGAATACAACCAAAACATGGTATTAGTCATTTCAAGAATGTTTATTGCAACTGTAACCAAGATAGGTTCTTTATTCATGAATGCAAACTTCATGTGGCTTATGATGTTTTAGCAGAGAGAGAGAGAGAGAGAGAGAGAGAGAGAGAGAGAGAGAGAGAGAGAGGAGAGAGAGAGAGAATCTTATAACCAAGAAATTAGGTTGGGCAGTCCATTTACCACAGAGCTCAGTTGGCTGTGTTGGGGGTATCAGGTCTGGGTTAATTGTTAAGTTGGATCTGATTCTTTAGGCCTGACCTTAACCAGTGCTCAACCAGAATTGAAAGTAAGGAATTTTCAGATGGCTACCAGCATAGCTAGCCAAGTCAGTGTTTAGTCTTGTTATCAATAGTCAGAATAGCAAGGTGACAAGGTTCTGTGTCAGAAGTTTTCAGACTCTGGTGTTAACAATTGTAGTTCTTAGGTAGCTAAGGACTTGATGTGTATGTTACAATGTTCATGATCATCTGGGGAGGGGGGAGTCAAGCATTGCACCTGCATGTTTTCTAACATTTTGGGGTTTCGTACCTTGTGCCTGGTGTCTGTGTCTTGTCCCTGACACCCTGGTTGTCCTGTGCCATGCCTATGTATGCCAGGAGAATTACACGTGCATACTGAACATCATATGTAAACCACATAAAGATGTGCTTTGAGAGTTAAGTTCATCCTTGGCTTTACTGGAGCCTTTAAAAAAATGTGCCCCATGCACTAGAGAGCCCTAACTAAAGCTCGTATTGTGTCATTGGGTCAGCTCCATAGACAGTCATAGTTGAACTGAGAGTGTCCCCTGCCTTTAGCCTACAAGAAGGGGGAGAATCCAGTGACCATTCCCCCAAACTTCCATGGGATGAGGTCTTGCCCTGGCCAGCAAATACAACTTCCCTGCTGCTCCTAATGCAATATCTGCTCACTGATGTTCTGCTATTCTGAAAGAGTTAATGCCGCTTCCATAAGGGGCCTAATTTAGATCCTGGGAGCAGCTTATCCACCGAAAGAAATATGGCTCATTGCATGCCAAGTGATATAAATTAAAGTTAATGTTACATATGATGAAATGTCCTTTTAGATATTATGTGTAATTTTGAGTATTAGGAAGTCCCAGCAGGCTATTTTTTTTTAAAAAAATTAGTCTTCCGTCTTTTCAACAAAGCACCAGGAAAAGGTTATATGAATAATCATATTTTAGCATAGCAGGTAGGCTAAACATATAAAAAGTTATTAATAATAGACTAGAAATATCTATCACAAAAAATAACAGGCAAAAGGCGATCATATATTAAAAGCTCATAATTTTTGGTAAAAAATATATATATTAAATAAGATGAAACTTCCAAAAACTTGTATAAAGGGAAGCTATAATTTAACATGTATATATTTAAAAAACTGCTAAGTTACAAAGAAATTAAATGTGCCTTTGAATTTTACCTCAGATCCTAGCTGTATGACCCTAGAAAAGTTAATTTTACCTCACACCTTCAAGTTTTTGTCTGGTAAATGGGATAAAAATCATGACACTGCTCTAGCATAAGAATTTATTGTATTAACTATATATGAAAAGTGTTGAAACATTGGCTCATAATGTTTGTATGATAGTATGTCTGCTATTGGTATAAATGGGAATAACCTTTTTTGGTAATCTTTATTAAAATGTGGTTTAAGAATTGTAAACTTTTAGCCAGACATGGTTGTGCACACCTATAATCCCAGTACTTGGGAGGCTGAGATAGAAAGATCACAGTTTCAAGGACAGCCTCAGCAAGTAGTGAGACTCTTATCAATCTAGTAAAACCCTTTTTCAAAAATAAAAATAAAATTGGACTAGAGTTGTAGAATTATCATGAGTTTAATACCCAGTACCACACACACCAAAAAAATTTTAAGTATTTTTACTTTGGATACATAATTTCGACTAAGGCTATTTTTTCAAAGAAAAGAAATTTAAAGAGAACATTGTAACTCTATGTACAATTCACATATCCCTTGCTATTAGAATGCTTAATAATGTTTCATATGAAGAAATATGATATAGTCATTACAAATAATAATTACAAAGATTATTCAGCCAATAAAAATCATTACTATGATAAAGCAAATAGTGCAAACAGAATATAAAATGATCCCTGTAACAAAGATGGGATTTTATAATTTTTCATCAGCAGTAATTTTTTTTCTATCTGTATCCTACTCACCATACACCTTCAGAATATAGAGCTGGCCAAATGCCATTTGAGGAAGGAATAAGAAGTAACACGGGACAGGAAAATGAAACTGGTTCCCAGCTTCTCCTATTCCTGGGGAGGCAGAGAGGGAGTTAAGGAAAACACAGCAATGATGCTTATTCTCCGCCATCTGGGCTGGACTATTGGAGAGACTATCTTTAGATGCATGATAGGGAAGCTGGAAGCAGAGGCTTTGAATCCTGTCTATTCTCTTTGGAAGTTGAAGTGCAGGAAAAGGGGAAGTTTGCCACACATGGAAACCTTGTGGGGACAGAATGGAAGGATACACAATGGCTGGACGTCTACTTGGGGCTCCATCAGAACAAATGATGGATGAAGGAGATATTCTGTACCTTTGTTTCCTGCCTGCCTGCTTGAACTGGACTTGAACTGTCCCTTGGACTGGGGTTTACACCACCATATCCCCTGGTTCTTGGGCCTCAGACTCAGACTGAATTACACCACTAGCTTTTCTCTGCAGTTTCCAGGTATTAGATCATGGGACTTAGATTTCATAGCCATATTCCTTATAATAAATATCCATACATGCATATCCTATTGCCTCTGTTTCTCTAGAGAACTCTGACAAATATAAGAACCTTTCATGAAGATTTTGCCTTGAGGTGGGAAAAAAAATCTTGACACATAATCAGTTCAAAATTTGGGTCCACTAGGAATTACTTAAAAGCTATATACCTAAAGAGCCAGGAAAGTAATAACTAAGATGATATCAAAGTAAGAAAATGTCAGGCATGATGGTGCACACCTGTAATCCCATTACTCAGGAGGCTGAGACAGGAGGATTGCAGATTCAAGACAGGTCCCAGCAACTTATTGCAACTATTATTTCAAAATAAAAAAAAAATCAAAAGATTAGAGGTGTAAGCAGAGGTAGAACACCCTTTGATTTAATTCCCAGAAAAAAAAAGTAGGCAAAGGAGGCCAGTCTTGATATGAGCTAAAATCATAAATGCACCATCACTTGCTCAGTAGACACCAATGTCAGGGACATTTAGCAGAATAATGGTCCTTCCCAAACTCAAGCTGGCCATATCCTAGTGCCTGGAAGCTGTGAATATGTAATGCTAAATGACCAATAGGACTTTCTAGATCTGACAATGTTAAGGGCTTTGGGGTGGAGATTCTCTGTGGGCCCATTGGATTCACAAGGGCCCTTATAAGGAAGGGAGGAGTCTCAGAGGCAGACAAGGAGTGATGTAGGAAGCAGTGGTCAGATGAATGTAGCTGTAAGCCAAGGAAGATAGGCAGGCGGCTTCCAGAATACGGGAAAATTGAGGAAGCAAACTTATCCCTTTGGTATCTAGAAGAAACTCATTCCTGTCGATACCTTGATTTTAGAACTTCCTGGCCACCAGGACTGTAAGATAGTATAGTTGTATTGTTTTGATTCACTAAGTTTGGAGAAATAGGAAATAAACAGGGAGCCCAAGGAATAGTCCAGATCAGTCTCCCTTCAACAAAACTGGAGGCATACAGAAGGCTCCGGATAGATTTCAAGTCCAGAAAATGTGATGGGCTGTGAGGAGAATACCTGGTCCTCCTATACATTAGGCACTGTCCTGGGGTGATAGAGGTATAAGTAGGCATTTCTAAAAGTCCGTGACAGTATTTACTTGAATAATACTGACTTACTTAATGAAATGGTTTTAGGACAAACAGGTATACATTTTTCATAATAGTCAAATTTAATTTTTTTCTCCTGTTACTTATGTGGAGAAGGCAAGAGACGATAGAATTAAATTGAGAAAAGGTATTTAGATATACTGCTGAGAATTTGTGCCACAATAAAAAGCAGTACTAATGATGACATTGAGTTTGTATTATATGCTACACACTATTGCAAGTTCTGTGTATCTATTAGCTACTGGGATGCACACAACAATATCATGAAGAAAGTATTAATAGTGCAGGAACTGAGGTACTGAGAGACCAGACAGTGCCAAAGGTCTTATAGTTTTAAAGTTGCTGAGATAAAATTTGAACACAAACAAACCTAAAAAGAAATACAGAAAATCAAAACAGATTTATTTTGTTGGCAGGATTATGGATTTGTTCTTTTTGTTGTAATTTTTGCAAGTAGCAAAACAAACCCATCATCACTATTTTGAAAAAAAATTAAACATTAGCAATTTCCAATCTCTGAACAAACCATATTCTGAAATTATCAGCCAGGGAAGTTTGAAAAACAAACATATTTTAGAGATATTAAATTGGGCAACATGATTAACTATTCTAAGTTCCAATTTTCCTATTTGCAAAATGAATATAATAACACCTGTATTAGAGGCATTTTGTGAGAACAGTGACTGAAATATAGTCTTTCAACAAATCCTCTTTTATCTCCCCGAAAAGCTTTATTCTGATATTCTTCAAAACTAACAACCCATTTTCCTATTTAAAACAAAGTTCTTGGTGTATATGTATGTATACCTTGTCCCATACCTTGAGTATATATAATAAAAATTTTGCAGGTCAGCCAACATATCTGAGTGAGCCACAAATTACAAGAAGTTTTAGACTAGGTGCTTTAGTTAGTTTTTTCCATTGCTATAATCAAAATGCCTGATAATCACAACTTAGAGGATGAAAGGTGCATTTGGCTCTCAGTTTTAGAAGTTCAGGTTATGATTGGTTGGCACCAAGACAGAAATAAGAGACCAGCAGGGATAGAGTGGAGAAAAGCCAATCTCAGTCATGGAAACTGGAAACAGAGAGGAAAAGGGAAGAGAGCAAGGGTCAGGCCAAGCCTCTATGGACCACATTTTCTATCCATGCCTGGCCTTCAAAACTGGTTGCATTGCTTAACACATTGAGCTTTGGTGGACATTTTAAATCCAAACCATCACACTAGAAGTGTTATTTTAATCATTCTTGCTTATCAGTCCTAGTATTGCTTCTACAGGGAATTGCAACTTGAGCTACATTTTTTCACAACAAGAATATGAGCTCTTGGGCCATCAAGAATATGAGCAGGGGAAGTGAGACTTTCCCCTGCTTACCTGTTTTCCTCACTGCCCTAGCAATGAGCCTTAGCAATGAGCTCTTAATGAATATTGCTGAAAAAGTGTTGCTGGTGGTGAATAGGGAGGGGAATGGGGAATCAGAAGAGATGGAGGAGAAAATGCTTTGAAAACCAGGCTAGGTAGATATTATTGATCAACTTGAGTAAACTCTCTGTAGTTGTAGATGCTCTAAAGAAGATAAACATTCTCCTTGTGGTTTCATCCTGACAGAAGGATCGTTGCTTCTATCACTGGGTCCTCAGGCACTAGAGTTGATTCTATTTCCCATCGACATATAGAAGTCATTACTGAAGTGGGGCACTTAGAATGGATTCTTGTGTATGGTTCACTGTGTAAAGCCTTTGTCTAAGCTAAGAGAGGAATATCACCTGTGAGAACCTACACTGTGGCTAAGTGAATTTCACTGCTTAATAACATGGATATAATCATTTAATTAGTACATTATTATCATTGAGTGCTTTATGTGTATTACCCCCATAGGCTGCCCTGTTTTAAATAATGGTAAAAAAAAATGTGTCAGGTATAGAGGAAACGGGGGAGAGATGAAATCATCAATTTAATAAATAAATTCATTCAGCCATAAGGCCAATAATAAAGACTGAATGAAATTAAAAGACAGGACAAAGGAAGAAGCGCACTGTTAGATGTGAGCTGAGAAAAAGGCAGAGGGTGGGTGGAGTGCTAATCAATCATGCTATCTAGGGCTGTCTTTTAGCAATGAATTCCAATATTTTTGCCCTCAGGTCATGCTGTAATTTCATAAAAGAAAGAAGGTAAATAGCATTTCTGTTACATTAAGAAAAAAATAAGAATGTTTTCACTCCCCTGACACCAACTGATCCATAAAGATCTGTTCCTTTTCAAAACTCTTAGGTTGACATCATCTAGTGAATTTTTCTTTTTATTTTTTTTTCAGACTGACTAGAGAACCAAGTCCTTCTATTTGTACACTGCTGCCTTTATCACTGTTATTACATTCTTCCAACCGAACAGCTTATTCATGTGAGACCATGAGGTATTAAATGAAGAATATCCCACTTTCTATGCTTCTCATCGCCACTGAGCCCACAACAATAATGAATGCAGGAATGACACAGATTCACACTGGAAAGCTAGTTTTGGACACTTTAGAGATCAGTGCTCTCTACCATTTGATTTATTTATTTATTTATTTATTTTGCTCAAGGCATCCTTTTGGACCATAGCTTTAGTAAATCCTGAGAAGCTGACATTCAGGTTGATTACATAATAGTTTAGGGGACACAAATATGGAATGACAGCATTAGAATTTAACAGGCTTAACACATAAAAGTAATCCTAAATAGGAGTTCCTGAGTTGTGGATGAAACTTGTTCTGTGCACATATTCAGGGTGTTACAGGGAAAGGAGCAACCCCATATCAAGAAGATTAGCACCTAGAGGTTATAAGAAACATTTCAGCGAGTCCTGGATTAACACTAAGCCTCTGTGTTAACAGCTTGATGTAATACAGCAGTTTTCTACCTATAACACTTGGCCCTTACCAAACCACACAGCTAACAGAGAAACCCAAGGAAATTCAGTCTACACCCACACGCTCAGGACTCTCTGCTTTCATGGACATGCTTTGTTTGGGATAAATGTGAAGATGTAACTGAAGAAGAAAGACAGATACCAGAAACTAGGACAGGGATGTTGAGGGGGAAACTCTAATACCTAAAGGGATTATTTATCCTCTTTTTATAGCTCTGTAGTCCAAAGATCATTTTTATACTGCAAACATTTTATAAGTATTATACTAAATTTGAGGAGAAATTACTTTCAGAAGAAACATTGCTTGTTTTAGTTAACCAGAGTAATGAGTAAATAAAGGAAAGAGACTATGTCAGGACCACAATTAATTTTGAATTTCTTGATCTCCAAAAATTATGTCCTAGAGTTCCTGGTTAGGGGTGAGCATGCATAATCTAAAAATATCTGGATAGAATCCAGAAAAAAAATAAACCTTGGCTGTCTAATCTGCATGACACCAAACATCTGGATATTTGCAAGTGCTGGTTGTTTTTCTAGTTCTTTTATTGCCTAGGTATTTTGAGATTTCTGAGCAGAGTTACTGAGTTACTGAGTCAAGTTCACAGAAAGAAATAGGTCAATGCTGATTGCATCTTTAGGACCATTTAATATAAATGTGATGCTAACCCTAGAGTCTGAGATAGAGTGGCCATAAAGATATATTTATTTATTTTTTGCTTCTCCCTATATTTAAAAAATTATTGGTGCATTGTAGTCATACATCTTAATGGAATATAAGATTTTAGAGGCATACGTGCACACATCACTCAATTCCCACCTCACTCCTTCCCCCTCTCTTCTTCTCATGTTTGGCTTAGTGATTGACTTTGATATGTTTGTGAATGTACACCATGTACGTTACGAAGATATTTTTATATTCTTTTATCTTAGCTATTTTGGGGGATCCTCTGAGCTCAGAAAGCTCTTTTACTAATGAGTGGACAAATCAAGATGGAAAGGCTGAACAAAGATTTTTAATTTGACAAGGTCACATAGGAATTGAAGATGCTTTTTCTCAGAGTTTTTACTGACCTTGCCTTCGACATTGTATTCATTTACGTGAGCCACAAAAAGATAACAGAAATGACAAAATGAGTATCAGAAACCTACCTGATTAAGGAACTGATAATAAGATTGAACAGCAGTAAATCTTTTATATTTGAATTCTGCTATAGGATGAATTGAATTTCCAGTAAGCTCCTGGAGTAGTTGTAAACACTTGGTGCCACATTTCACACTGGACCATGAGGATATTGTGCATTTTCCATAAACAAGTGGAAATAATGCAAGAGTTGCTTGCATGTAGCAAAGCCTGGTGTTAGCAAGAAGCTGCAAGATCATAACACGGAGTACTGTGTGCTTCTTTTCCACTTCTTCCAATGAGACAAGGCGTGGAGAAGATCAGTTTGAAAGTCAAGGCAGTGAAAAGAGATGAAGTTTCAGGAACTCTAGTAAAAGCCACGTGGCATTTCTTATCTGATTGCTATCATTTTTAGCTCCTGGCTTCTACCATTATCCCACAGGATCCCACAGAATTTAACATTTCTTCTTTAATAATAATTTTTTTTTAAAAAAGGAAGGCAATGACCCTGAAAAGTTCACACAAAAACTTCTCAAAAGCTCCCTCTGTCAAGAAAGGGACTCAAATCCTGCCAAAGCATTTCGTTAGGAAAACAAGTTAGCAGAAAATGTATGATTCCTAAATATTCTTTCATAGAGTGTTCTCTGGGGATTTCTGTTTGAGGACCAGTTCCGAACAGGCTTGACTACAGGCCTAATGAAGTGAGAAGCCAGGATGAGGAGAACACAAGTTTAGGAAGCACCACAGGGCCATCAATACACGTGAGCAGCACTGTTAAAAATGTGCAGGCAGGTGAAAACTTGGATTTGTTCTGTACACATTTTAGCATCTGCTGTTTGGAGATGCATTTAGGAATTAAGACTTAAAACACTCAAAAGGATCCAGATGGGAGATTAAATCCCATAGTTTGGCAAAAAAAATAAAACACTCTGATCATTAATGTTACCAACTGAGGAAAAAATTAATTCCTTAAGCTGAAGGATGAGCAAAATCTGTAGCTCCCATTTCCACAGCACTAAAAGTAGAATATATTGAGCATGCCCTGCTGTCACTGTGTTATGACATCAATTCTCCAGGTAATTAGTCTCATGGAGCATCACCAGATGAACATATTTTCCTCTCTCTGAACCACTAGAAATATTTTAAATGCTCACGGTTGATATTTTTAAAAAATCCAAGGACTGATATTAAGAAGTATGATTAAAGGAAAACAATTTTCACTGATCTGGGTTTTGCAAAAACATCATCTCCTTCTTTTATGGCTTTAAACTCTTGATCTTTAAGTTAGTGAGTCCGGGAAGGGGAAGAGTTTGTTGGGCTTTCTTTGTGATCCAGTAAAAATAAGGCATTTGAGTGAAACTATTTCTGCTTCATTTTTTTTTTAACCACAGCACCAAAGCAATACCAAAGTAGATCTTAGATATTCCCCTCCAGGTGGGGAATTTACAAATGAATTTATGAAAAACGTTTCTTCTGATTCTCAGGTCGCTAAATAAGATCCAGGATCTTAAAAGAGTCAGAGTAGAAAGAGGAAATGATCTGAAAACAGATTTTTTTGGATAGAGTTAGTTCGAGTTTGTAAACCCATAAGCTAAGGAAGGAGATCTTAGAGGAAAACCTCACAGCTCCTTAACTGTGCTTCCATGTCACTTCTATACCTGTAGGGAAGGACTTGGCTATGGCAGGTGCCCTGCTGTTTTGTGAAGGCAGAAAATCAGAAGACATTGTTCTCGGGCCAAATATGGGTGAATAGAAGAGAGAAAAGGTCAGGGTTGCCTTGATTCTGGTAAAATGGAACCATCTGGAGATACAAAGGACTCCCCAGAGTAGGAATATGCAAATAAATTGTGGATCATCTGGGGCATGAGGAAGGTGTCACAAGTTGGCACCCAGAATCCACCTGGGCCCAAGAACCTTGTAGAGACATTGATCAGGGGATATCCAAGAGCAAGGTAGGAGCCATAAGTGTCCCTATTAAACCTACAAGGACACAGTTGAACAGAACTTGTTTTATTTTTTAATTTTTTATTGGTGTACTGAAGTCATACATCTTAATGGGGGGACAAGATGGTAGAGGTATACATGCACACATCACTCAACTAACCCTTCCCCAATTCCCACCCCATTTCCGCCTCCATTCCTCCTTCTCATGTTTGGCTTAGTGACTGACTTTGATATGTTTGTGAATGTACATCATGTATATTAAGGAATTTCCTTCTTTTCCCCTCCCATCTCCCTCAGTCAGCTTGCCTTATTTGCTATAGTTTCTCCTTCTTCATCTAGAATTCTATTATCCATTTTCTCCCCAGCTTCCAAATATTAGGGAGACTATCTGATTTCTTACTTTTTGTTACTAATATTTTAATAGTGTCCATAAGGTCTTTCTTTTCCTCTTGACTCAGTCTCCACCTGCTTCTATGGATAAGAATCAGACAAGCAAGCTGGGATAGGTTTGAGGAGAAAGATGACTATAGAATCATAGGGGACATAAATAAGAATGAGTGAATTGTTTTATATTGCAGGCTTCTAGCCTGTCACAGAGAAAATTGCCAAGTGTATGTTGTTGCCCTCAAATTAATTTTTATTTTTTAAATTGAAGCTGCTTAACCTGACTTCTGAAGAGGATTACATTTGCAATGGACGTTAGAAGTGTCTGTTACTTAAGAAGGAGCTGGCCCTTGCCTCCTTGGGGGAGCTACAGGTTGCACCCATGGACTACAGGTTTCAGGGATAGTGGGACATAAAAATAAACTTGTGTATTGATTGCATCAGGAGTCATGCTACTTGTAATATCTAACTCCTGCATTGAAATATCTGTGGATATGTCACTGTTCATCATTTTGGATTCCTGGGTTGGAAGCCGTTGGGTGACCCAGGTACAAGAGGACCAAGCAGGAGCAGTGCCATAGGGAACTGTTTTAGAATCTGGTGATAACAAAGAAAATCAATAACACTGGTCTTGTCTGTCTTGAAAATTCAGACATGCTTATTTTCATTCATTTTTATTTTAAAAAATATTTTATAAGATGTTAATTATCTTGATTCCAGTTTTTGGTGGTGCTGTAAATTTTAAGGTGAGTATTTATGGCTTCCCAACCATTTTAGGACCAGTTGATTTTCTCAGAAGAAAAAAACAAATTTTCTATTATGTGTAGTGACTATCTTTCTTCCAGAATCTATCTTTATCTACTTTCCTTCCACATAATCATTTTGCTGCCAGATTTTTTTTTAACCTTTTTTGAGATATTCACTTTCCAATCCACCCATAGACTTCTTTCTCTGGGCATCAGCCCCAATAAGAGTCCATTGAATTGCTGTGTGGGATCATGTCACAATTGTAAATGTGCCCAAAAGGTGATGGGAGCTTTCTCTCCATAACAATGGGTTAGTCTGATGCTCTAAATCAGAGTTTGCTAAACTTTTCTTATAAAGGATCAGGTAGGAGATAAGGCTTTGCAGAGGATACATGTTCTATTCCAACTAACTCCCACTGTATCAAAGCAGCCACAGAATAACTCATGAATGCATTAGCCTGGCTGACCCAATAAAACTTTCTTAACAAAACAAATGCAGACTGGTTTTGGTCCACAATAACCTGTGGGCCAAATCTCTGTTCTAAATTGTGTTGTACCCCTCTTTTCCTCTCTTAGATACAATTTAAAGAAAAATACAGCCAGCCATGGTGGCATAAAATCTGTAATCCTAGTGCTTAGGAGGCTGAGAGAGGAAGATCACATGTTCAAAGCCAGCCACATCAACTGAGACTGTCAGAAACTAAAAACAAATAATAAAATACAGTTGGAGTTGTAGTTCAGAGGTAGAATGACCCTTGGGTTCATTTCCCAGCAACACACACACACACACACACACACACACACACACACACAACACACACACAAAATAATAATAGAAAAATAAGCATGTTTGGGATCATTGCTTTAGAGATCTTAATGCCACTAAGATATTCATTACTATAGAGGCATTGATTTAGCCTGGTTTTTAAAATTAATCTCTTTCTGATGTGTAAACACCTTTTAGGTAATAAATGAACTGCCTAGTTTTTAATAATAATTGCCCTTTATTGACATTTATGTAGGTTATATAAATGAATCCTTAAGGCAACTATGCAATGACTGTTATTCCCGTTTTGAAGAAGAAATAATAAGGACCAGAAGTTGATAGTTTTCCTACAATCAAAAAATGAGTTTTTAGTATATATAAGCCCTGTGGCAAATCTGCCAAACTCTAAAACCCATGTGAATGGCCCATCCACTAGATTCCTGTTGCTGGGAAATAAACAAAACAAAACAAAACACAGGCTTCCTTAATTAAAGTATACTTTTAGACTAACATAGAAGAAGAGAAGAAGAGAGCCATGGCCTTATGCACTGACAAGCCACCTAGAAATAGGATCAGTGAGCAAGGAACCCTTATATTGATGAGCTTGCACTGAAGGTTGACTGAGAATGGGTTTTGTTTGATGCTCTGTGTCTCAGAGAGAGCTCAAATAGAAGTTCTGGCACTGCTCTCTGTTGGAGTTGATAACTTATTGTATATGTAGCCATGAAGGTGAATGACCTTGAGTACTTACTAGAGTGGACCCTTGAGTGACTGTCTACCTTTTCTGATTACCTTAATTATTTTGATGGAGAATGACTAGAGTCATTACTGCTTGGACTTACATCTTTCCTGGCAAACGTTAGCACTATTAGACAAAAACTAAGAGAAGCCAAATGTGTGTGTGTATGTGTGTGTGTGTGTGTGTGTGTGTGTGTGTATGTGTGTGTGTGTACATATATACATTTATATTTTATCTCTGTATTTGGGAAAACAGCACACACCTGCTCCTGTGTGTACACACTTTCACATGCATGTCCATGTATGCATATGAGTGAGTTAAATCACTTATTTTTTGGTAAATACTTTTCGTGGGTATATCCGTGCCCTTCCAGAATTAGTTGTAAGCTTTTGACTTTCCAAAATATTATTCACCTTCAAACTCTTTCTGATTTTAAAATGCCTTCATGAATTGGTGAATTATTAATCATTAGGATGACATGCAAGGATACATTTGGCGTTCATTTGCAATAGAATAAACACTGACCAGCTTTGCTCTGTCAGCCAGCACTGGGTGCCTAGTAGGAAGAACACAGCAGGAAGTAAGCTGTGTCCCTTGCCCTTGAAGTGCATCTGAATGCAGGTATTGTTTCCCATTTTCTTAAAGTGAAATTGCTTCTTTTTTTGTCATGTAGAGGAAGGAAAAGTTCACTTTTAAATAGACTGCTATCCCTGTGTCTATTTTCAGAAATCCTAAAGGTTCAGGCAAATGAATTTGTGAGAGTCATTAGGGTAAGATTTCCGAGGAATAAAAATTGGGGCCAAATATAAGTTCCTAAACAAAATGAAAAGCCACAGCAGTAAATATTAAAGAGGCCCAGAAAGGAAGAAGTGTGGCCTTTCCAGCTAGTTGGCTCTGTGATATGATGGAGAAGTTTTGACCAAAGTGTATCAGTGATTGTATTAAAATGAATATCTCACAATTATCATTTTTATATTTTAATGTTGGCTTCTTCATTAAACACTAAGGGAAACACTGCCTCATAATTTAAGGATGTGAACATCTTTCACCTAGGTCATGTGATCACTTTTTATATTTTAATGTTGGGCTCCTTCATTAAACACAAAGTAAAACGCTGTCTCATAATTTATTTGAGGATGTGAACATTTTTCACCCAGGTAATGGGATCCCTTCAAAGCCTTTTGTTGATTTTACTTTATTTTTTATTTAAGTACTTTATTTTTTTAGTTCTTTTATTGGTGCATTGTATTCATACATCTTAATGGGATGTAAGATGGTGGAGACATACATGCATGTTACCTAATTGGCCCTGACCCAAATTCCCTCCCCATTCCTTCCTCCTCCTTCCTTCTCATGTTTGGCTGAGTGATTGACTTTGATATGTTTGTTAAGGTGCACCATGTGCATTAGAGAATTTCCCTCTTCCCCCCTCCCATCCCCTTCAGTACGATCACCTTATTTACTCATCTATAGTATCTCCTTCTTTGTCTAGAGTTCCTCCTATGATCCACCTTTCCCTAGCTTTTGCATATTGGGGAGAACATATGATTTCTTACTCTTTGTGACTGACTAATCTCACTTAGTATAATGTCTTTATTTTGATGCCACCTTTCATCTCTGGTGTTCTTTCTTGTAATAATCCTCAACCAAGCCTTGTAATCTCAGCATTTGGGAGGCTGTTACAGGAGTATCACAGACAGCCTCAGCTACTTAGTGAGGCCCTTTGCAACTCAGTGAGACCCTGTTTCAAAACGAAGAATTAAAAAATAGGGCTGGGAGTATAGCTCAGAGGTAGAATGTCCCTGGGTTCCATCCCCAGTACTGCCAAAAAAAAAAAAAAAAAAAAAAAAAAATCACTCAGCTACCAGCTAAAACAAACAAACAAACAAACAAAAAATTCCAAAGAAGACTAAGAAAATTAAAGATTCAGAAGAAAATCTCTCAATATTATATCCAGCATTCTTTTATTTTCTTCTCTCTCGCACAAGAGATTGATAAGAACACATAGGAAACCTGAGGGAGTTGATAAGACCCTATTGCAGCAATCCTTTCTTTACTTTCTCTCAGGAAAGAAGATTTTACAGATTAGCAAGAACTGATCAAATTTTATTTTATCTTCTATTCCTTAAAATCATGGCAAAATACTTATAGTGGTCTTACAAAGTATTCTTAATATTTATGTGCTTATCTCCTAATAGTAACAGGAGACTCCATCAGTCTATGACTTTGTAATGTGCCCAGTCTTCCAGCCCCAAGCATCTTACCTCTTTTTTTTTCTTTTTTTGGTGGTACTGGGGTTCCTGGAAGCCCTTCTACCTCCAGGCTACACTCCCAGACCTATTTTTATAGTTTTTATTTGGAAATAGGGTCTCTTAAGCCAGCGAGGCTGGCTTCGAACCTGCGCGATCCTCCTGTCTCCACCTCCCAAGCGTGGGGATTACAAGCGTGCGCCACCACGCCCGGCTAAGCATCTTACCTCTTAAAGGAAATTCCTTGAAGTCCCTATGATAGGATTCTCCCATGTCTCTGTGGGGCTAGCAACCTCATTTACTTTAAACATGTTCCCTGGAAGAACTAACCAATTAACATGATAGCAATCACTATCAAATACAAATTGATTCATTTATCAGTTGTATAAATTACAGGAGAATATCCAGTCAAAGGGAAATAAAAAAGGTAAGTTGCAATGACTCAGAAGTTTCTAACATCTTTGAGAAGGCAGGATGAGTGGTGCTCCACTGAAAGACCCTTTGTTTGTAGCTGAGGGGTTGGTGGTTTGAAAAGAGTGTGGGACAAGCTTGTGGGTATACTAATTCTAATTTCTGTATATTTTATTCACATTATAGGAGGGTCTTTTGGTGGCTTCTTCTACCCATTCTCCCCAGGTTTAAGAGTTTGTGTGTGATCAGATGACAGATAAGTCTTCCAGGTTTAGGAATCGTGACAAAATCCCAGTTGGATTTTGCATTCCTTGACATTACCTGCAGTATTAATTTTATTTTCTGAGGTAACATACTGGGAATGTGGCATTTGTGTTACTGTGAGCACAGGAGGACTTATACAGGAAGCTGTAGACCCAGATCTGGGAACCACATTATCTGGGGGCACACAGAGGTGTCCAGGTGACAAGGTGGAAGATGACATACAGTGCCAGTGAAATGTCATGCACAGAGACTTCCGGGAGGATGGCGACCAAGAAAAGCGGGGCTTAAGAGCCCCGCTAACAACCAATCTCTATTATCACAAAATCAGCGCCTTTCATAGCCAGAAAACACCATCACCAGAGAAACAAAAAAATCACCAGCCACAGAGAGGAGGGGGTCTCATAACAGAGCTCAGAGCCACAGAGGAGATACGCCGGCCTCACGGCCAAGGACGCGGCAGCAGCGCCTTACTGCCGGTGGCAGCAGCGAACTCACCAGACGGCTACAGCTACAGACCAATGCACTCAACAGCCCACCAGGCTCCAGAGAGGAGCGGCGGACAGCGAGCCAAGGTGAGCTGCTGCAGAAGAGCCCGGCGGGATTCTGCAAATTTTTCGGCGCAGGGAGCATCTAAAGTTCCCAGTGGCTGGGCTCAGCACACGCTGCAGGGACTCAGAGCGAAGTTCAAAAACAGAGAAGAAATACACCAGCCTCACGGCCGAGGGCATGGCAGCGGCGCCATTTTGCCACCAGTGGCAGCGGCAGCAGCAGCGAATTCAGCGAGTCCACTATAGCTCCATCTGCATATTCAAAAACAGTGAGTCAAAATGCGGGCCCCAGAGGAGTAATCCCAGTACTGACTCCCAGGGATTTGACCCAGTGGGGGAGTGGCGGTGGCAGAGATATCACACCATAGGAGAACATGCAACCTGGCACCCCCCCATAGTCTAAAGCAGCCTCTATTGACTCCCTGGGTCTGAGACTTTGCGATACAACCCAGTAAAGGAGTAGTGGTGACTGAGATACCACAGACTCGAGATCCAGAGTACCTTAAGTGAAGTTGTAGTGACACAAGGGAAGAACCAAGAGAAGGCACAAACTTCCGAAATCATGGGAAAGAGGAATAACAATGGAGCAATGAATGCCCACAATCCCACAACATCAGAACCCGATAAAACAGAAATTCAGAGATTTCTAGAAGATCAAATCAGGAAAATAACTGTAGAAATAATAGAGGTGTTTCAAAAAGAATTCAGAGAGAGCCAAAAAGAGATAAAGGATGCAATTAATGAAGTAAAGGCCTCAATTCAAAGTACAAACAACCGATTAGACCACATGGAAAATAGAATCTCGCTCTTAGAAGATGATCATTCCAAAAATGAACGCATAGTTTCTAATCTAGAAAAAAATATCTGACAGCAGGAATCTGACATTGAAATATGGGCCCATTTTAAGAGAGCTAACCTAAGAATAATTGGGATAGAGGAGGGAAAAGAAGGTGAAACCAAAGGGATCAACAATATCTTCAAGGAAGTAATAGCAGACAAATTTCCAAACATAGAGCAAGAGGTCGATACACAGGTCCAGGAAACTTATAGAACTCCCTTTAGACAGGATCGGAGAAGAGGATCCCGATGCCACATAATTGTCAAAATGACCAATGTGGAAGCCAAGCAGAGAATCTTAAAGGCAACAAAAACAAAGGGCCAAGTGACATTCAGAGGCAAACCAATTAGAATCACTCCAGACTTCCCAAACCAAGTCATGAGAGCCAGAAGGACTTGGAGTAACATATTCCAAACTCTGAAAGAAAACAACTTCCAGCCAAAAATTTCCTACAAATTAGATAGAGAAATAAGAAGCTTCCATGGCAAAAAGAAACAGAAGGAATTTATGTCTTCAAAACCAGTACTAGAGAAAATACTCAAAGAGATTAACTACAAAGAAGAAATAGGTAACACACACCAGAACCAGAGAAACAAGATTTTCCATCCAACAGACAACTAAGATTAGTTATCTGTGGAGATTCATTTTTTATGTTAGTCTTATACCTATCACTGAATTGTATTGTTTGCTTTTATTGTTAATTTTTAGGATTTCTAGTTTTAATATTAATATACCTTCAGATATAGCATTTGGAAATATTTTATTCCATTCTATCAGTAACTTTTAACTCTGTTTACATTGTCTTTGGATATACAATATTTTTTTTTTTATTTTTTAGGGAGTTTATTTACCCTTTTGTTGCCTGTGCCATTGAAATCATATCCAAGAAATCACTGCCAATTTCAATGTTGTGAGGTTTTATGACCCAGATTTTCTTCTAAAAGTTTATAGTATTAACATTTATACTTAGGTCTTTTATCTATTTTGAGTTAATATTTGTATATGGGATTAGGTAAGGGTCCAATTTTATTCTTTTTCATGTAATTATTATTTTTCAACAATATTTAGTTAAAAGATTATTTCCTCCACCAAATGTTCATGGAAACCTTGTCAAAAATAACTTGACAATATATGGAAGAATTTATCTCTAGGCTTTTATTTAACTTCAATTGTTTATATATCTGCCTTTAGAACAGTACTACACTGTTTCAATTATTGTAGCTTTATATGGTTTGAAATTAGAAAATATATATCTTCTAGCTTTGTTCTTTTTCGAGATCGTTTTGGGTATCTAGAGTCCATATTACATATTAGGATAGATTTTTTTCCTGAAAAATAAATATATAAATATATGATAGTTTCACCTAAAAAAAAAAAAAGAAAAAAATATTCTCTGGTGAGAAAGAAAGCAAAAAAAATATTAAAATGTTATCTTTAAGTTATCAAAAGCTTGGTATCAGACAAATGAAACTGTTATGTGAGATTATCATTTTTAATTTTGGATAAATTTTTATAATACTAGATGTCAACCACTAAGCCAAGCATGGGAAGGAGGGATGGGGAGGAAATGGGGTGGGGATCGGGTGGGGGCTGACTGGGCGATGTGTGCATGTATATCTACAAAAGTTTTTTGTATCCCACTATGATGTATGAATACAGTGCACCAATAAAAAATTAAAAAAAAAAGAAATGTCATGCACAGGAGTTTTCTTTTTTATTTCAGGGATTGTATTTTATTTTATTATTATGTCCATAAAAATGATATTGATATAGAAATATGGGATTATTCTGGGGCCAAGGTTTCTGGCAAACAAACTCCCTAAAAGGAAAAAAAAAAAAAAAAAAAAAACCCCACAAAACAACCCAAACCAATAGTAAGAGGTGAACTTGGGACTATTTCCAAACTTCATCCTTCTTCCTCTTTTGCCCAAGAAGCTTGGGCTATACCCTGCTTTCACTTTCCTCCTTCTCGTGTTTGGCTTAGTGAATTTTTTTTAATGTTTTCGAATATACATCATGTACGTTGGGAATTTCCCTCTTCCCTGCTTCCCCCCCATTCAGGTCAGAGTTCTGTTCTTATCCATCTTCTTTGATGTAAAACTGTTTTTGTTTTTTCTAATAGCTGGATGTGCTGGTGAACAGTTATAATTCCAGCGTTTGGGAGGTTGAGACAAGAGGATCGCACAGGTTCAAAGCCAGCCCCAGCTACCTAAGCAAGGCTCTCAGCAACTTAGTGAGAGCCTGTTTCCAAATAACATATAAAATAGGTCTGGGAGTATAGCCCGGATTTAGAAAAGCCCCTGGGTTCCACCCCCAGTACCATTAAAAAATTTATTTCTAGAATCTCTGATCCAATTTAGTCTATGAGGATATTAGTATATCAATATTTACCAATATTATCTCAATAATATTGGCTATATTAAAATATAAAAATAAAAATTATTTGAATAAAATTATTAAAATAATTGCTAATATCAAAATAGTATATCAAGAGTACATCAATAATTATGTTATTGTGTTATTTTTGTGTAGATGTGAGATTTTTTATTAGTGCATTAAATCATACATGTAGTAGGATTCTTTGGTACATGCACTGAGCATAATCTATTCAATTTCATTCCCAACAATATGATCTCCATTTCAAAACTGAGGAAATGGAATCTTGGAGAGACTGAGCAACTTGTTCCATGACAGTCAGCAATTGGCAGAGCTTGGATTTGAGGTGACCCCCTACTCTCTGCAAAGTCCACCCTCTTTTATCAGAACAAACGTGGCTCTGTGTATTCTCTAGTGTAAAACCTCCTCCTGTGGTTTTGATTGCCCACTAATGATCAATTCTGTCCTTTAATTAAGCAACAGCTACAAGATACCCCTGTGTGCCAGCCCTGGGCTAGGGTCATGACATTGTAGAGATTCTGTTTCTCCTAGTGGCTTTTGTTCCACAAGAAACCATGTTGTGTTCTGTCCAAAAGCTTGCTTTTGTCTTCTCTAGTCAAACTGGCAGATTCTTCTCTATATCCCATCTTAGTGGATTCATACTCCTGGCTTCACAGACACCTCTCCAGGAAACTTGGGGAAAATAAAAACCAAAAAAACGAGGGCCTGGCTGTCACTCCATTCTCACTAAGATACAGTAGTGGGATCAAAAGCATTTTATATTTACAAAACTCCATAGCTATTTTGACATATAGATAGGTTAGATAACATTTTCATATCTCACATCATGGTGTTGTCTGATCCTTTGTAATTACTCTAAAATTTTATTTTTAGCTGCTTTTATATTTAATTAAACACCTCTCCTACAGATGCCATTTTTCAAGTGTCTTTTGAAGTCACCTCTTGTTTATTCTTTCATTGGCTCGACTATATTTCATATTCTCATCATTTTTTTTTTAGGTTCTGAGGTAGACTTTTAACAAATCTTTCTGTATCTCCTCTTGAATATATCTACACACTCCATGAGTGACATTTTGAGAGTGCAAACCTAATGATGGCATCATCCAACTCAAAATCTTGGTGCTTGTTATTTGTAGGATAAATTCCAAACCCTGCAGCTTGATATATCTATCTCTCTTGCATTCTCAACATGCCTTATCTCCTACCCTGGTCCTCACTCTAAGGTAGGATTTGCATACTCAATCAACAACAACAACAAAATGGATTTAGGATGCAAACACACCATTTCATTGTTTTCTGCATATAAAATGGAACAAAATACTATGTGATTGTCATTCCAAATAGATGCCCACATCTGGAAACATTTTGAATGTATAGCTTTCTAAGTGAAAACTTTTCCTTTTACTTTGTGAAATGATTACCACAGAGTAATTAACATATTCACCACTTTATACAGTTTCTATGGTGTGTGTGTCTGTGCACTTGTATGGATGGGTGGTGAGGACACCTGAGATATGCTGTTCTGGAAAATATCAAGTACACAGTACAATATTGTTAACTATAGTCACCACCTCACTCATGTTGGAAGGCTGGCCTTGAATCTGAAATCCTCCTGAACCTGAGATCCTCCCATTTTAGCCTCCCAACATAGGATTACAGATGTGTGTCAACTAATCTGTTCAAATTATTATGCTATTATATGGGTTTATTCACTGATGAATCTCTCTGATTCAGTTATTTAACCTCTAAACATTACTGCCTTGCCAACACATGAGTTTTGTGGATCATTCCAGATCCAAACTGTAATACCCGCTGACCAACATTTCCCATCTCCGCCACACACCAGTCGTTGGCAACAACCATTCTACTCTGCTTCTGTAAATTCAGGTTTTTTCAATTCTAAAGGTAAATGAGATCATGTATTTTTCTTTAGGTATCTGACATATTTTCATGAGCATAATATCCCCAGAAATTATCCATGTTGTCTTGAATGACAGGATTTGTTTCTTTTAGGTCTGAATAATATTTCATTGTATGGATATACCACAGAGATATACCATATTATCTATGCATGTCATCCACTGACCTACCTCTGACTATCTAACAGAGAAATGAAATCAGTATCTTGAAAATATATCTACATTCTCATGACTATGACTATTGGAACACTTTTTTTAATAGCCAAGGCATGTAATCAATCTAAAGATTGTGTGTGTGTGCGTGTGTGTGCGTGTGTGTGTATGTGTGTGTGTGTGTGTGTGTGTGTGTGTGTGTGTGTGTGTGTGTGTAAATGTGTATGTGTAGTACTGGGAATTAGACTCAGCGGCATTCTATTCCGAGCTATATCCTCAGTTTTTGAACTTTTTGTTGTTTTTGAAATGGACTCAATAGGTTGCTGAAAATCTTGCTGTTTTTCTGAGTATGTTCTCCAACCTGTAATCCTCCTGTCTCAGCCTCCTAAGCATGGGGATTATAGGCACACAACATTATACTGATCTAAGAATAATTTATTCTTGATGTTTAATGTGATGAATTCATGTTCTGCAAAGACAGAGTGATGAGAATAATTATCTCTCTCATTTCCATAGAGAGGATGAGGTTAGCAGCAATTCTGAACTATTTTAATATTTCTTTATTTTAGTTTTAAATTTTTAAAATTTTTTTATTGGTGCACTGTAATCATACATCTTAATGGGATGAAAGATGATAGAGACATACGTGCACCCATTACCCAATTAGCCCTTACCTAATTCCTGCTCCATTCTCTCCCCCCTTCCTCCTTCCCATGCTTGGAGTAGTGATTGATTTTGATATGCTTGTTTAATTATATCATGTGCTTTAGAGAGTTTCCCACTTCCCTCCTCCCATCCCCTCAGTTGGGTCGCCTTATTTACTCATCTATAGAATTTCCTTTTTCATCTAGAGTTCCTCCTGCTACTCATTTCTCCCTAGCTTTCACATATTAGGGAAAGCATCTGATTTCTTATTTTTGTGACTGACTAATCTCACTTAGCATAATGTCCCCCAGTTCCTTCCATTTTCCTGCAAAAAATGCAATTATGTTCTTATTTATTCCATTGTGTACATATCCCACAGCTTTTTAATCTATTCATTTGTTGATGGACACCTTGGCTGGTTCCAGAGTTTGGCAATGGTGAATTGTGCAGCTATGAACATAAATATGCATGCATTAGTTTGGTAGTTTGGTCTTCTTTCTTTTGGGTAGATACTCAGAAGTGGTATTGCTGGATCAAATGGTAAGTTCGTCCCCATTCTTCTGAGGATACTGTTTTCTAAAGTGGTTGCATTAATTTGCAGTCCCATCACCAATGTTTCAAAGTTCCCACTTCTCCCCATCCTCACCAGTATTTTTACTTGGAATGATTGTCATTCAAGTTGTTGTTAGGTGAAATCTCAGAGTAGTTTTGATTTGCATCTCTCTGATTGCTAATTATATTGAGCATTTTTTTCATGCATTCATTGGCCATTTGAATTTCTTCCTTCATGAAGTTTCTATTTAATTCACTTGCCCATTTACTGACTGGGCTATTTGTTCTCTTAGTGCTAAGTTTCAGGGGTTCTCTGTATATTCTAGTTATTAGTCCTCTATCGGAGGAGTAGGTGACAAATATCTTCTCCCATTCTGTTGGTTCTCAGTTGAGGGTCTTGATAGTTTTCTTTGCTGTACAGAAGGTCTTCAGTTTCATACAGTCCTAAGTAATGATTCACCTTTTAGTTTCTTATGCCTTTGGGGTCTTGTTGAGAAAGTTTTTTATATGTGCCTATGTGTTGCAGTATTGGACTTATGTCCTCTGCAAGAAGCCTCAAGGTCTCTGGTCTAATTTCCAAGTCTTTGATCCATCTTGAATTGACTCTTGTTCAGGGTGAGAAAGTGGGATTTATTTCCATTTTTCTGCATATGATTAACCAGTTTTGCCAACACCATTTGTTGAATAGGCTTTTTTCGTATTTTTGGCCCCTTTGTCAAAAAATCAATTTACTTTATTTTTGATAGTTAAAATAAATCACTAAAAATAAAAAAATGAAAAAAAAATATCTTCCTTACCCTTTTCCCTCTCCTCTTCCTGAGGATAGAGTTCAGGCTACTTTGTCTGCGAGGGACACTCTTCCACCCAATAAACAGTGTCTAGCACATTGTAGACATTCAGAAAATATTTTTGGCTTCCTGCCTGTATGATTTGTACTTATATAAAATATTTCAAAGAAACTGTCCCTCACTTGTTCATAGCAATGGTGATACATGTAGAAGAGCCTGAGATTTTGGATGAGCTACTTCTATAAAATTCCCAGCTATTGGTCCATTGCTCTTTTCACTACTGTGGAAATAAGATGATGGATGAAAAGAAGACCCCCATTGATTTTTAGACAGTTTAATAAATATGTATTTTACATCATTTACAAGTGACTTACAAGTTTGTAGACTCCCATAATATGTGCTAAGCATTTAATATTACTTTATTGGATCTAGATTGTTCTCCCCAGTAATGACTTAAGCCTCCATGACTCAGAGGGAGATATATGTACATGACTCATTTGATTATTTGGTCTTCTATAATGGGGGGAAACTCCCCTATAAAGCCACTGGTTTGTACCCTGATGCCATTGATCAGATTACCTCTCTCATTCTATTTGCTTGCCAGACTCTGGAAGTTATTATCAGACACAAAATGATCCAGTCCTTTTAAAAATCCAGCCACTGTTCTTATTCCATGACCTCTTGCTGCAGTGAATTCCATAACCCAGCTAATGAAGTATTACCTATTATTAGATCTAAATTTACTGCCTACTAATGTCATTGAGTATCTCTCTGCTCTCATATTATGGAACAGGATAAAAAGGAAAAGTTCTTTTATTTTCACAATGCCCTTGATTCTTTGGAGTCTCTTGCATAGCTTCTTTTTCTCATGACCATGTTTTAGATTTTGTTGCTCTGCATTTTAAAGAGAGACAATTATTATTGTGTTTTAAAAAATAGAAATGTAATAACAAAAGCTCTGTCCCATATTTGTTTCTGGGGAAAAAAAAAACACTAACCAGGAAAACAACAATTATGTGCTAATTCAGATTTATTTCTGGGAGGCTTGAACAGCTACTGTGGCAGAGCAGAATGTCTTTTTGCTGGATTTCACTTCTGTCTTCGATAATGTCTCTTCTGTCGTCTGGAAGGTTGTCAAATATCATTAGGGATCTTTCAATGATGTTCTATTGTTCATTTCATGTCTTTTATTTCCCTAGTAAAATTCTGGCTGCCTATAAAATGACTATGATGCTCCTCCCTACCTCTGCCATGGGTAGAAAGATCTATAGCATTGTATAATAATAGATAGAAGGTCCGTGATTGATATACAATTGAATTTTAACTACAGCATCCAAAGCTGCCATCATGGTGAAAATGTAGAATAAAAATTTGATATATTGTTACATTCTCAAAATATAAAAAGAAAAGGATTGTATGCCATGCCTTGGTACAATATTGTTGCCTGACATTTAGAAAAAGAAAATCAACTTTATAAGAAGACCCCTGTTATATTTTACTCTGGCTAAATTCTCTATTCCCTAAAAGTTACTGATGTTCTGGAGTGGAGAGACAAGTAGGTTACCAGCTCTCTCTAATGTTATTAGTTACTTGTCCCTAGAAAGTGCTAGTATTTCTAGAAATAGAGTTCTGTGAACTCCCAAACAGCCACAGTACATCAGAAATCATATTGAGTATGAAGAAAACAGTTAACTGCATTGAAGCCACAATTTCTTTGTACCTTAAAGAAAGTGATCTTATTATTTCTCATCTACCCTTGTCTGAAATTATAACTCATATAATACTGAATTTTAGTACACTATGCTACCTGGATAACTCATATAATACTGAATTTTAGGACACTATGCTACCTGGATTAAGACAGTTGCAGAAAGACAAATACTATTATTCTACTTACAGAAAGTATCTAAAATAGTCAAATTCACAGAACCAAATCATAGATTGATGGTTTTGAGGGCATGATGGGAAAAGGAAATAGGTGAATTAATTAGTGGTCATAATATGTATTCAGCAATGAATATATTCTAGAGATCTGATCTGTAGCTTCATATCTATGTGTGCTGTGTTGTACACTTAAAATTTTGTTCAGAAATTCTTTCTCACAGTGTTCAGACCATATTGAAAAGTAAAAAAAAAAAAGAAAAGAAAAGAATGATTTTGTAGCATTAAGCATTCAAGCCACAACTATTGAGAACTAATGGATGAGGAGCTACCTGTGACCCTCAGAGAGGGCACTGGAGGGAGTGTTGGATACCCCAGAAGAGAGCAGATTGTGGGTCCTGGGGTTGGTTTCAGCTTAGACCTGTCAAGAAAACATTCATTCAGTGTCAATTTCCCAGGTACCTCAAGAATTTTCTGTAAATGATGTCTTGATCTTTATTTCCCTAGCTTTCCAATGCCACATTAGAATGGTTCCTACTTGAAACACCTGTTTCTGTGGACTCAATCAAATGCTAACTGATAACTTATTTGGCAATGGAAGCAAGATGCTGCTCCTAAGATGACATGAAATATCTTCCCTTTGTTTTGCAGTTGGATGACAAACAGTTGAGAAAATAAAAGGGAGACTGGAAAGATAGTAGACCACGTTATGTATGACACTAAAATATACGACCGTCTCTGATGTTTGGAATATAGGCTGCGCCTTCTCAGCTCCAGGATCGGACCCTGGAAAACGGAATTACAATAGTATGTACTTGCAACTGGTGGTCAAATTGGCCAGATATTAGTTGAAAGAAAAACGTTCAGAAAGAATTATCTAGTGTGCAAGCAGACATGAAGAGAGAGAGAGAGAGAGAGAGAGAGAGAGAGAGAGAGAGAGAGAATCTAGAGATAGAGATTGAAGGCCTTAAAAATTGGAATAACTATTTTTAGAGATTTCTTTAAAAGGCTTTGAATGAACAGAGGCTCAGTAAAGCTTCTTTGCCAAAGCAAGTGAGTCAGTGGGAAGATCAGACCTAGGGCAGAGTTGTCCTTAGGCTTATTTCCTCTGTCCTCCTCGTGGTCACCAGTGCATTGACAAATTATGTTTAAAAAGACTTTCCGTAGTGGTTATTAGCGTGTGGAATTGCCTGGGGTTAAATGGATTAGAAGCCAACTAGGTTATTGAGAGAACTGTGTTGACCAAGAACCCACCAGCCTATATTAATAAGGTATTCTTCTTCATTGGATTATTATATTTGTGCTGCAGTATCATATTGGGGTGATGTGTAGGGAGCCCACACCTTCCATTTTTAACTCAAAGAGTGCCAGGTCAAGTGAAGCTGCTGCTTACAGATCACATGGAGGGTGCCATACATCTGACTGACATCCTTGACTGGGTGCAGTGACCAGATGGGTTGTCTTCTTGGGGATGGAGTGAGTGTGTTCTGTCTTCCAGAAATAAAATGAAAATGTCAGGAACTTTCTATGCAGACACACTGTAGGAAAAACAATGTGGAATATCACACATGCATTTCCCCTTCAGTGAGAAAAACAGATTTCCAAGTTTCCATGCACATAATTAGTACATAAAACTAGGTTGCAGATGACAGAATGCCCTTCAAAGGTATGTAAGCCAAAAGATATTCTAGCTTTTTCTGTGCAGATAATGAGGGCCACGTATAGACAAAAGCAATGTCACACAATGGGAAGAACTAGGTCATAGAGTTCCCACCAGGATCCTAAATTCACCTTTGCTGTGTTATGTCACTAGCTCATCTTATTTTGACTTGTATACCACTCATTTGAAGTTAATTACTTGCTACTTTGAGCAAATCATTACAAGCATGCGTGCATACATTAGTTGTCTCCCTTCACATCTTACTCTGGTCGCCCCTCTTCCCTCCCCATACGTGTTAGTGGGATTGGTAGTGAAACATTCATATATAGGCATAGCATTATTTGACTGGTTCCCTTCCTAAAGCCTCTTCCCCCTGATCCCCACTTTCCTCCCCCCATCCCCTTCCATTATTTCTAAATCAAAAATTAAAATAGGTATCACTGTATAACCTGAAGGTAGAAAACCCCTATGTTTTATTCTCAATACCCCCCCAAACACACACATACACACACTAGTCTTCTATAGCAAGTGGCTAATGAGTACGACAACACAGGTATAGAGCTTACCTGTCCTGTAGGGTCAGGGTCCTAATAGCCCAAGATGGGAAATCTATGTAAAATATGTAACCTCTTATTGATTCTTAATTTTTTCTGATCACATGCATTTTATACCAAGGTGAATGTCACTGCCAGAAAGGGGTATTAAGAATAAAGAAAAGAAGCCAAGTATGATGGTGGATTCTTGTAATCCCAGTTCTTGGGAGGTTGAGAAAGGAGGATTATAGCTTCAATGCCAGCCTCAGTGACTGAGCAAAAACCTCAGGAACTTAGATGCTGTTTCAAAATTAAAAATAAAATAAATAATATAGGACTGAGGCTGCAGCTCAGATGTAGAATATCCCTGAGTTCAATATCTAGCTTCAAAACCAAACAAATAAATCAACAAACAAACAAACAAAACAAAAATTAATTACTAAAGAAAACAAAGGTTTTTTTAATAAGATAAAAATTGGTAGGTTAACTCACACATACACATCACACACACATAGTCTATAGAACAACAAAATGTACCTTTACATTTATATAGTTTAATAATTAAAAACTAATAATTTATAATGCCCCAGAGTTCTCATTTGGAGAAGGAATATAACATGACTGAGATACACACAGACAAATCATCTGGCTATCGACCAACTAATCCATTTTGTGGAGTGGTATACAGCTTTTCCTTTAAAAAACTTAAAATAACAACTCTCCCATGAGAATGAGAGCTTTAAGTATTGCAGAAGCCCTGACTATTAAATAGTTGTTGGTCATATTGATTTATACCCACGTTTGCCTTTTCTTCCCTCCATGAGAGGCTGTGTGAAATACATTAGACCCAACCAGTAAGAAGTGGATGACCAGTGGTCAGGGCTTCAGCTCAGCTGTTTTACAGGCTCCTGATTCTTTGTCTGCCCTGCACGAAGCAAACTACTACACACTACTACTTATAAGTTCCCTGGTGCTTTTATAAGCCCTAAAAAGAAACAAGAATGCACATATTCTGAAGAAAGAAAGAAAATTACATACAGGAAAAAACAAGGCCAAAATCAATGCCCTTTTTACTTAAGGCTTAACATTTTCATTCAAAGTATTTTTCTTTCCCATGAAACGGAGTCCAGGGGATGGAGATTAGGAAAATACATTTCTTTTCCACCAAATTCTTCCCATCCTGCCTGAAAAATCTGTAGGAGGTTGTTTAGCTAATGGGAAAAGCAAATTTTCCGTCTGCTATGAGGGAGCCTTTCTTTTATTTGATATGGTTCTCCTACTCTTTCACTCATTCTGACTAGTATGACTGTCTGCCTCTTTTCTTCCCTTACTGGAACACAAAGGTGGACTCTTCCTAGACTAAGAAATACCCATTGAAAAAAAATGTTCTAGTAAAATGTACTTTCTGCAGCTCTTTGATAGTCAATTGAGACATAAGCACATTTCCCTTGGTGGGGGGTAAAGGGAAAATTTGTGAATTAGAGGTCAAATTCTCATTTAACTGTAGAGTTTTTTTTTTAAGAATCCCTCTAAAATGAAAACAAAATGTGCATTAAGGAATTTCCCTTTCCCCACCTCCGATCACCCTATACCCCTCAGTTAGGCCACTTTATTTGCTCATCTAAGATTTTTCTTTTTCATCTAGAAGTCCTCCTATGACCCCAACATGAGAAGGAGGGAGGAGGGAGGGAATGGGGTGGGAATTAGGAAAGGACTAAATGAGGGAGGGGTGTGTGTGTACCTCTACATTCCTGCACCCCATTAGGATGTCTGACTACAATGCACCAATAAATAATGTGATATAGTAGCCCTGAATTGTAAAATTAAAACAAGTACATTTGCTTATGACTTCTTCTTTTCATAGATGGTGAAAATGAGGCCCAGCATAGTTAAATACTGAAGGCCAAAATTCATGAAAGGGACACTAGTAAAAATCAGTTTCATGAAACATGCACCATGATCCTTATTCTCAGCCTTTATCATACAAACCACACATTGTTCCTGAGTCTTAATCGCTGCATCTCTATGTGAACTAACCATGACCAATGTTATCTCATATCTAAGGGTCTGAGACAGCTGATGCTCAAGAACAAATAATATTATTGATTGCATTGAAAACTTGGTGAGAAGTAATTTTTACTCATCCAGAAGAGGATATTTTCTAGAACATCTCATTTTCCATAAATATTTTTTTTATTTTTCTCATTGGTGCATTATTTTCATACATCTTAGTGGAATACAAAATGGATAGAGGCATACATGCACGCTTCATTCATTCACTCATTCCTTCCCCAATTCCCACCCCATTCCCTCCTTCTTCCCTCCTTTTCATGTTTGGCTTAATGATGAACCTTGAGATGTTTATGAATGTACATCATGCACATCAGGAAATTTTCCTCTTTCTCCCTCCCATCCCCCTCAGTTAGGTCACCTTATTTGCTCTGTACATTTGTTACTACTGCCTTTGTAAATATCATTTCATTCCCTTAGTTGAATTTTTTTTGTTTCTACATTAAACACAACTGGTACATCTTAAAAACAAAATTACAAATCAAAATATTGGGGCTAAGCTTTCAAAAATTACTTTTAACTGATAGATCAAGGCTCTACATTACCATTCAATTAAACTTCTCACTGGTTGGTGAGAAGCCTATCCACACTTTGTTTTATTGCATTTGGAACAATAGAATATAACCGTGAAGAATTTGCTGTTTTTCTCTATTTTGAGCAATTTCCAGAATTGGACAACTCTAAGTGAATTGTAACATGTTACTAAACTTTGAGAGGTTATGTTTTTATGTGGTAGGGTGCTCAGAATACTTAGAGCAAGGAATGGAAAGGGTGAAATATACTAACAAGTGAAATAATTAAAAAAACAAATGGCCACATCTATACAAGTCTCCTAGGAAGAGGAGTTTTACAGAATCTATTTAAATATCAAATACTAGAGCTGGAATCTGGATAGTTGAGCTGTGTTCCAAGCTGCAAAATTGTCACATATATTTTCTTGCGACATTATAGGAATGGATCTGGCAGACAATCTGAGGACTTCAGCAAGTGCCAATAGCCCAGATACCCACAGAGCTACACCTCAAAGTGCCAAGAGAAAACCCATTCATCTAGCAATGGCTGTATCTGTTTGCAAATTAATTTACTTGAATAAATTCCCATTCTCCTGAAAATGAATTCAGAGAGGACACATAGCCTGCTGATAATCCAAGTAAAGTGTGTTTTACAGATGGGAGATTAATATGGCCAAATGTTTGATGGCACTTTCTTTTTTTAAAAAAGAAAAAGGATATTCTTATCACGAATCAAAAACAGTCATAAGAAAAGAAAACTAACAGCAGACAGTTGTTCTAGTGCAGGAAGCAGTATTTTAGAAACAGAATGATGGTATAACATCTTCCTGATTTGGCCTGTGAATGTATGTGAATTTGTTGTGATGAATACTGGGAGAAGATAATGAAAACAGTAATGACTCTACATAAGAGTAGACAAGGAACTGACAAAAGCCTCCACATTTAGAGGACTTGATTATTTTTATCTAGTGATAAGAAGCTATTTTTCTATATTTTCATAAAAATTTCCATTCTTTTACCTTCAAATCAATCACTGCTTAAAACTAATATTTTTTTTTATCTATTTTCTTTCTGCCTACCTGTGACCACTTTGCAGAAGAGCAAGAGAGTTCAGGAAACTAAGCCACCAGGAGGCAACAAGCAGAGGGTAGAGCTGGCTCTGGAGCTTAGATAATACAGTTTCCATCACCATTCCCAACACTGTAACCCATAACTCCTGGCCACCACCACTTAGAGAAAGGAGATTTATTTACTCACAGTTCTGGAGATTTTAGAAGAAGAAGAAGAAGAAGAAGAAGAAGAAGAAGAAGAAGAAGAAGAAGGAGGAGGAGGAGGAGGAGGAGGAGGAGGAGGAGGAGGAGGAGGAGGAGGAGGAGGAGGAGGAGGAGGAGGAGGAGGAGGAAGAGGAGGAGGAGGAGAGGAGAGAGCTTGCAAGGGCTCTGTTCTCACATCAGGAAGCCAAACGCAAAGAGGAATAGATGAAGTAAGGGACCATTTATAATCCCCAAGACCATATCTACAGGAATACATCTATAGTAACCAAGCCTCAACTCCAACTTGGCTACTTTGCCTACAGTAAGAGATCAGGGGAGCATTCTAAATCTAAAATATAATAAATATGTAGGCCAGGGCAGGCACTCTGTGCATAGGCAGAAAGTGAGAAAGCAGCCTGAAAATGAGGAGTGAGGATACCACAGAAACTGCATACTTTCAACAGACGTGGCATGAATGCCTTTACCTAAATTTACCTGTGCCTTGTCTTAAAAATTGCTAATATTCAAGTAGATAAAGTTGATAGGTCTATGAAAGAATAACTTTATAAAAATTAAAAGGAGCAAAGGATTATGTCGTAATTGTCACATCTGTTTTGTAAAAGAGGCACATCTAAACTAATCAGAGACAAAGTTTAGTTTGAACAAATGATGGTTCACATGGCTCAGAAAATTTGATTTTTTACAATACATTTTAATGAATGTTTTGAGATTTTCAAGGCAGATAGTGCTAGAACTGACATAACTGGTAATTAACATATCCAGTGCTCATTTGGGGCAAAATTTGCCTCTAGGATCAGGTCCCATAACTTGACCTGTCTCTATAATATTACCCATCATCCAATGTTATCCCAACACCAGGATTTGTCTGGGGACCAGAGTCATCTCATTATGGCTGCATTCAGTAAATTCCAGACCCCTAAGGTCATTGCTAGTATCCAGTAGTAATAAGACTCTATGCACAATCTTCTCCCATCATTTCCCACTTTCTGGAACCCTTTCACAAACACCTTCTAAAAATCCCTGACATCCTCATTTCTGCTATGATTATTTCCCTTGCTTTTTTATTTTAGTGGAAAATGGATATTCCCTGATGCTTTATCATGAAACCATTTAGAGGACTGGCTGGTTTCTCTCTCAAATACTATACACCACACTATCTGAAGATGAGGTATGTGTCCTCTATGACTCTCTTAGTATTCTCAAAATGTGTTTTCCCTAAAAGGGCCCAGTTTTGATTCTCATTTGCATATTACCCCTTCTTGATGCATTTTATCCTATCTTGAATGCACTGACTGTCAGGTTGCTCTCATAACTCCTCCCCGCCTCCTATCTTCTCTTTCTTCCTTACCAACTTAAATTCTCTGCTCGGTTACTATCAACACCCCTCACACAGTCTTACCTTTCTTGTCTTATCCTCATGTTATTGTATTTGTTCGGCCAACTACCTTGACTAACCCCAGCTCCTCCCCTAATCTGCCCCTGCACCTGAGCAATCGAACATTGAGAGAGAAAATCACATACCATGTTCAAAACCAATTAACCTTAGTGGGCCCTGAATGCTTCTTGGTAGTCATGTTATTTCCCGACTCCTTTCACTCCGGTGGAGGACAGTGTCATATATTCTTCCCCTTTAACACCCATTTTCATTTTATAATAATGTTTGCACAGTCTACTTTCCTTGCCATTCCTATGAGAGTAACTGGCCCTATTCCCAGATAAGGCTTAGTCTTCCTTTTGTGCACTAAATTCTCTTGTCTACTCAAAGGTTTCCTTCCAATAATTCTCATATCTCTGTTGCATCATTAATCCTCTCTTCTCTATGCTCTTATTTCTCCATGTTTTTAAGAAGCCCTTTAAGCTACCTAAGATGCTGAAAGAAGGCCAAGAGGGGAAAAGTGGCTCTGGCCCCTGCTGTTGTAAAGAAACTGGAGGCCAAGATAGTGAGAAATCCCCTTCTTGAGAAAAGGCCTAAGCATTTTGGCACGGGGTAAGACATCTAGTCCAAAGGGGATCTCACTCACTTGTCAAATGGCCCTGATACATCTGGCTAAGGGCTATTTTCTTTCAGGATACTGAAAATGGCCCCTGTCATTAAGCATCTGGCCCAGGCCTTGGATCACTAATAGCTACTGAGTTGCTTAAGCTTCCCACAACCACAGTCCAAGACAATAAGAAAAGACCCAGACACTGTTGGCCCAGGCTGAGATGAAAATGGCCAACAAAGAAGATGTTCCCACTGAGAGATCACCAGTTCTTCCAGCAGGAAGTGGTCATGTCACCATGCTGTTGGAGGACTAGACTGCTCAGCTGTTGGTGATTGCACATGATCTGGATCCATGGAACTGGTTGGGCTCCTGTGCCATAAGATAGCATTACCTCCTGTGTCATCAGGGGAAGATCAGTCTGGAACATCTACTCCACCAGAAGACCTGCACCATTCTTGCCTTCGCACCTGTTAACTCAGAAGTCAAAAGCACTCTGGCTAAGCTAGTGAAAGATGTCAGGAACAGTAGCAACAACAGATAAAATGAGATTCACTGCCACTGGGAGGCCAAGCACTGGATCCAAAATCTATGTTTCATGTTACTTAATTCGAAAAGACAAAGGCAAAAGCAATCACCGCCAAGCTGGATTAAATGCACACTTGTTGAGTTTTCTGCACCTACATAATATTTAAAATTCCCCATTACCCTAAAAATAATTAGAGTCTTCTCTGGCTCCACTTTTCTTTCTTGTTACTTACTTCATTTGACTCCTTTCTCTTATGGAAAAACATCTTGAATAGAAAGTCTATACTTGAGGACTCCAATTTCTCCCTTCTCTTTCTCTCTTGAAACCATTCCAATGAGACCATCATTCTACTCTCTTATCAAGGGTTGACCCTTGAAGATCATTGTTTAATGATCTTCAGTTTTCTGTATCCAATAGTCGAATCTCCGGCTTCATCTGACCTGACTGCTGAGCAGCATATAACACAACGCATTACTTTCTTCTGAAAATTTTCTGTCATGTGGCATCCAAAACACTATTGTTTCTTCAGCAGTTCCTTCTGTTTCCTTTCTTTTTCTATTTTTCCTTATCTGATTTCTAGTGATTGAATCCCTCTAGACTTAGTGTTTAGAAATCTTCCTATCTTCACTCACAAAAGCCCTGTGCTTTTAGGTCCTATATACACTTGGGTATATAACAGTTGTCTCAAAATTGTCTAAATGAAGCTATTGATATTTAACCTTTTCCTGACCCCCACATGCTCTCTCCACAGTCTCACCTAATGGCTACTTTATTTTCCACTTACTCAGGCCAAATCTCTTGATGTTATCATTGCCTTTTCTTTTTTACTCACTCCCATATTGAATCCATCAGTAACTTCCACTGGCCCCATCAGTAAAGAACATCCAGTGGCCACTTCTCTCTAGCCCACAGTTATACCCTGGTTCACGACAGCATCATCACTCACCTTGATGGTTGCAGTGGCCTCAGAACAGGCTTCTCTGTTCTTCCACAGAGCAGACAGCGTGGTCCTGCTGAGCTGGGATAAAGAAGAACATATTCCTTCTTGATGGAATGCTGTTAAAATTTCCTCTCTTAAATAGAACACGAGTTGCAGATTTCTGTGGCCTGGGACTCCACTTGCTCTACTTCTGACTAAGCCTGCTGACCTCTCTTCACTAGTCCCACATGGATCAACTTTCTTGCTATTCCTTTCCATTGGCCAAGAACCTGTTACCAGTACCAATAATATTTTAATATTATTCCGCGGCATATCAACATTCACACAAAGAAGTACAAGTGGGACATCTAAAGGGTTTATCTGGAGAAGTGATGATACCATGTGAGAAAGAACATAATAAAAGAAAGGCATAAGAGGAGATTACGTGCCAGAGAAAAGCACCTGGAGTGTTCTCTTTTCTGGAGTTGAAATTGGCATGCATGGGATAAGAAGGCTAGGCTCTAGAGAGAGAGTCTGGAGCTGCCTGTTTCTGGGAGTGAAAAGCAAAATGGAGTTTTCTGTGTGTCGGGTCTTATAATCTCTATGGACACCTCTTTTCTCATGCATATTTCTTTGGGACTGGTGGACTGCCTTTACGTATCACAACTTAGTGACTCTGCATTGTGAGAAGGGGCCTACGTGAGGCATTGAAGAGGGTTTAACCTTCTGGTATCTCTACTTTAGGTCCCCTCAATTTATCCCATCTGCTAGTGTCTAACTTGTTACCTAACACCTGGAAATGACACAAATTCAGCATTTTTTATTTTATATTTATCCAACATTTTTTTAATTTTCATGTTTATCAATAAATATCAGTTGATTTGACCAGATAGAACCTAAGAGATTTTTTTTTTTTTTTTTTTTTTTACCCAAACCAAAATAACCAAGAAATCATCAGAACTTGGATTTGAAATAGGAACTGGGCCCCAAATCCATGATCTTTTCATTCTGTGAGTAATGCTACTTCTTAATTATCACATTTTTTTCAAATTTGTATTTGAGGATGGCTCTGAACTGACCACTTTAAGATATCTACCAAAAACCGGTCTTTAAGTTTTAAGAGTCTTAGAAGCTGGGCATGGTAGTGCACCCTTGTAGCCCCAGTACTTAGGAGACTAAAACAAGAAGATCATGGGTTTGAAGACAGCCTCAACTACTTAGTGAGACCCTCTGCAACTTAGTAAGACCTTGATTCAAAATAAATAGAAAAAGGGTCATAGGAAGAACTCTAGACGAAGGAAAAACTATAGATGAGCAAATAAGGCTACCTGAGAAGAGGGGGATTTGGAAGAGGGAAATTCCCTGATGTAGATGATGTATATTCACAAACATATCAAAGTCAATCACTAAGCCAGACATAAGAAGAAGGGAAAGGGGAGGCAATCGGGTGGGAATTGAGGAAGGGCAAAATGAGTAATATATACATGTATGTGTGCCTCTTCCATCTTGTATCCCATTAAGATGTATGACTACAATGCAACAATAAAAAAGTTTTTAAAAATTAGGGCTGGGGATGTAACCCTGAGGTAGAATGCCCCCGGGTTGAATCCCCAGTATGGCAAACAGAAAGAGGAACAGAGAAAGAGACAGAGACAGAGAGAAGGGGGGACTTAGAACATATTTTTCCCTGAGTTTACATACAAACCGTCAAAAAGGCAGATGTTTCAAACTTTTTTTCCATGAAAATGTGCATTGAGCCTTTTGACCCTTTAAGGCATGGTTGGCTATTTTGTTTTTATTCCTCATACATTAATCTTAAGCTGTATCTTATCTGCTACAAATATAGTCAGTAATTATTTTGATATTATCACTTTTTTTCATTAGTAAGAATATTAAGTTTTCTACTGCTATTGAACCTTTTATAGATTTTGGCTCAAAGAAAACCTTTTGAACTTATAAGAGGTTTTGAATTCATGAATCCTAAAATGAATTTATAGCTTTTGTATAACTGGTTCTAGAAACTGAGAAAGGAAAGAGTGGTCCTAGTGAGAATAAACATATTAACCACAGCTTCAAGAAATAAGTAAATATGGATTCTTTCAACTTCTGCCAGCTCGGGAGAGATAAGTCCAAGAGTTGCTTTCTAATATGCTTACCATTTGCATTCCTACATCCTGGTTGGATTTAGAGGGAAAGGGTCTTCCTTTAGAGTCAAGCAGGTTATAACCTAACAAAGGGCGCAATCTCATATAATACCTGTGTCGGGTGCATTTTCTTTTGGATCTAGTTTTCCTTTCTTCCCATCTGCTTCTTTTCTTTTGCAGTGACTAAGACTCACAGCTTCCTTGGAGAAGCTGCTCCAGATCCCTAGCTGTGTTGTGACTGGTCTCCACAGGAGCCATTTGTCTCTCCCAGCTGATAACTTGCCAAGGGACCTGCTGTGAAATGGGTTCCTTGGTGCCATGCCTCCTGCTGCTGAGAGACCTAGACTCTGAGACATATGACCTTTTTGTTTTGATCTCCTGGAGTGCTTGTTGGGTCACGTGGCATCTTTCTTTAGAGAAGAAACCTTTTGTTGTCATTCTAAACAACACAAGAACACATTCAGGGGCCAATGGGGAAATGTGTTTGTGGGGAAACAATTTTAAATGTTGTTTGTAAGAGAGATAATTTGGCTTTTCCTGATCTTTTTTGGGAAAATTACATTTTCATTTCTACCACAGACTAATGAGAGACTAATAAATTTTGGAGTTTAGTACAACTCATTCCCTTTGGAATCCTCTTGGCTTTAAAGATGTCTTTTGTATGAGAATGACAGACTAAGAATTGTGGAGGTCATAATCAGTAAAATTGAGGACAGTTTGGAGACGGAGCATGAGGTTCCTGTGTGGATCCCTAAGTCACATGATGACTCCTGGGACACTTCTCAGACCCCGTTGTGAAGATTATTTGAAATTCTATCAGGGTTTAGGCAGAGACAAAGAGTTGGATTGAATAACTTTATTTTCTGTTTACATGTCTAATTGAACTAGTTAAGTTTACTGCTTGAGCTGGAATCTTGTAAACACAGGCTGTTTGTCCTAAAGGTATTTTGAATGTTTGACTGGCATTGTCCTGTAAGGATTAAAGAAAAGAAGAAAAAATAATCCAGAAAGATAATGATGTTCATCAAAGTGCAATTGCTATTTTACACATTATAATAAAACTGCATTATAAAGCAAGCTTTTTGTGGGGAAAGCTACCTCCCTATTTTATAGTAAAACCATTAATATGAGTGATTGTCTATTCTGATGATCTCAACAAAGTGAAGAGGTATTGGAATCCCTTGGAGGTAGAAGGGCGGTCATGACTTAAGCTACTGAGATCCATCCTTCAAGGTCTTTATTTATAATAAACATTTATTATTATTGTTATAAAAATATCCCAATATACTTATAAATTACTCAAAGGATGATAGATTTAATTCTTTAAAACACACAAACCTCTTTCCTGTCAAATAATTTATATACCATAGATTTCATCACAATTCACATTTAATGATTAAAATGACTTTAAAAGATATTTTGTAGGCACAAAATGGGAGAGAGAATGGAATAAAACTGTGTTTCTCACACTTGGGTAATTATGGATCCATTAAAATTATTTATATAATAATACTTGTTTATATTGTAAGAAACTGAGTGAGAGCTCCTTATGCTTAGGTAATTTATGCATGTATAATTTATAAATAAATCATAATTTATGTATGATATAAAGATATAAATATAGAAATTATATAAATACATACATTTATATAAAATATGCAATTATATTTTAATACACTTAGAATTCAAATTGAATTCAAATGAAAGTATAAAAACACATTCAAATTAGCAATTTTAACTTAGTGTAACTAGTGTGCTATTTTGAGAAATTATAGCAATGTTTGCATTGGCTTTGGCAAGATGTTCTCAGCGTGCCATGTCCCAGTATGTGGGAAGACCAACATTTTCTACCCATTTCTATCCAGACTTCTGGGAAAAATTTTTCCAGTAAGTGTCATATGCTGTAATTTGGCCTTTCCTTATATACTATACCATTTACTAATTAGATTTCTCTTTTTTGTATTTTTTTGTTCTTTCCCTAAGCTCTCAACACTTGGAATAGCATTCTCTACTGCCAATGTAAACATCGGTTTATTCAGATGTGTTTGTGTTTTGAGTGTCTGCTGTTGTTTTTGGTATCATTATTGCTTTTGTTGTTTTTCTTTTTTGGGGGGTGTTACTAGGGATTGAATCCAAGGAGATTCTATTTCTGAGCTATATCCCCAGCCCATTTTTATTTTTTAGTTAGGAACAGAGTCTTGCTAAGTTGTGGAGGGCCTTGCATAGCTGCTCAGGCTGTCCTTGAACCTGTGACCCTCCTATCTCAGCCTCCCCAGTACTGAAATTACAGTGTGTGCCACCCTGCCTGAATGCCTCCTGTGGATTTTGAGGCATTCTTATGGTTAGTAGAGATAATTCAGCAGAGGATCCTGCCCTCCTGGAGCTTATTGATAAAGGTTCAGGAGGTGGGTGAGCTAGGGACATGAAAAAACAGATTGGAGAAGTAGGCATGAGCTAGCTCCTTCAGAGTATCATAAAGCAAGGTAGAGGATTTAGATTTTCATTGAATGGTGGTAGAAAATGATTGGAGGGAGCCGGGCGTGGTGGTGCATGCTTGTAATCCCCGCGCCTGGGAGGCTGAGACAGGAGGATTGCACATGTTCGAAGCCAGCCTCAGCTACTTAATGAGGCTCTCAGCAACTTAGTGAGACCCTGTTTCCAAATAAAAAAATATAAAATGGGTCTGGGAGTATAGACCGGAGGTAAAAAGCCTCTGGGTTCCAACCCCAGTACCACCAAAAAAAAAAAAAAAAAAAGAAAATCATTGGAGGATTCTTCTTAGAAAACGCATATTATTTTTTTAATCTGGCTATTCTGCAAAGAATATCATGCAAAGGGGGAAAAGTGAAATGTAGGTGTGGACCCTGATACCAAAGTAATTTTTTGTTTTAGCCCCATCATCCAGGTTATATACAGCCTACAGTACACCTATATTAACTTTTAAGATAAGCCTAAAATTTAAATATACCTAGTAAATATGCAAGGAGAATGCAAATTTCCCACTTCCCCAGCACTTTTTAAAAATAATTTAAAAAATCATAGAGCAGTCTGACACATCCCTCCCCACATACGTCCTGGGGATCTTGTGTAACAGACTTTTTCTGGAGAACCTGAACAGCTTTTAAGTCAGACCTCTGTTGGGCCTCCTAAGTGAGTTGCTTAACCTTGCGGGGCCTCTGTTTCCTCCAGAATGGGATTAATAATGTTTTTAACTCAAGACAGCGGTGTGGTGGGTGTGGTGGGGGCTTGAGCACAAAGAATCATTGTGCCAAGCTTCCTGGATGGTCACTTTACATATATTTACATGCATTTAAGTAAAGGTGTCAAGAGAAAAATGTAACACACAATGAAAGCAGGTTAAACACTTCGTGATTCAAAGAGGCCAGGGCAGTTATAATTATCATAGGTGAGAAAAGAGAATCAAGAAATTGAGACTGGGTCAGGTTGAAGGTGCCTTTCTCACTCCTGGCTTCTTCTGTTTGTGGATTTTGAGTGTGCTATTAAATAGGAAACTCACACTAAGTAAAGGAAAAGAAAAAAAGACTCACCTTCTTAGAGGAATCAGTTCACTTTTCTGTAGTTATTCTTGCTTTTTAGATATAAGAAGATTTTTTTTTTTTCAAGAGGCCAATCCATTGTTAGAATTTCCATAGTGAAATTCGGGTCAAGCTCAAACTTGCGTTCTCAGTGAACCACTGAACCCTGTCACTTGATGGACTGGAGATGATAGTTGCTTCATGATCCTTTGTTAAAATCTGCATAAATCATTTGCATTTGCTTTTATATTATGGGACTGGAATGCCATTCTCTGACATACAGGAAACTGAGATGGTTACTGATCTCCCTGTGACATGAGAAGAGTATGCTAGTCAATTTCCAGGTGGAAACAAAGGCTGAAAAGTGAGATAAGAGAGAGGGTGAAACTGAAGTATATTCCAAAGTTTCTTAAGGCTCTGTCTTTGATAATTTTTAAAAAAGCATTGCAATCCCATTGAAGAATACATATATATTAGGTACTTTGTTATTATTACATTATATATGTGTGTGTATATGTGTATATATGTGTGTGTGTGTGTATATATATATATATATATATATATATATATATATATATATATACAGAGAGAGAGAGAGAAAGAGAGTTATTTTTTATTTATTTCTTATTTTGTTCAGATCTGTCCAGTGGCTGCACAGTCTTTGCAATTACTTTCATGATGACAATGAACACACTTAACTTCCTCACCAAATATGCTTAAGGATAATTTCACACCCCAGCACAATGCAGCTGCTTCTGCCCTGGACAGTGTTTAACAGCTCAGAGCAAGAGCGCATGGGCCCAAGCGAAAGGAAGCATAGCAGGTGATTTCAATTTCAAACCATGACATCAAGAATATTGTGTGTTATCTCCACATCCAGACTTTTTTCCCCCAACATGGAATAATTTCAAGAGGGAACGAAGCTCTCGTTGTGATATGTTTAACAGAATGGTTTTGATAACTTTCTCAATGAGTCGAGTTTTGTAAGATTATGATACATTTTGCCTGGAGTCTTTTTTTTTTCTCTTTTAATTTTTAACTTCAGGTATGTTTTGAGTGCATCTCCATTTCATTTACACTTAGCCCACCGAGCTGTAGTACGCTGAGTTATTTGATGTTGAAGAAGTTCTATACATTTTTTATAAGCCAAGTTAAGTGTTTCTCTTTGAACCATAAAGTTGTATTTTTGCCATCTCTAAGTGGAAATCAGACTGAAAAATACCATGGGTAGAGATCCTAATGCAATATCACTAACAGGAAAAAAAAAAATGTATCTCAAAAGCTTTTGTCATTTGGTAAGAGAATATTTGTCTACAAAAAGAGAAAGGATGAATTATGCTTTATTTTTAAATATCCTTCAGAAACAAATAGGATTTGTGTAAGACTACCATAAAACAGTTGAACCAAATAAGCACCTACTTGATGGTTCTACCAGAAGGTCAATGAAAAAATTTTTTTAAAAATTTAAGTGAAATAGCTTTTTAATAGCAAGCACATATACGCTTCCTCCAACCAACTATATGGCTGGAAACGTTCACTCTTGAGAAAGCTCAATCAGCGCCTTTTCTTTCTTGCATAAAGGGATCGAAACACAGGGGATAATTCAACATTTTAATCTCCTGTCTTCCTCTTTCCTTCTACCTAAGAAACTATTTACTATTTCTTGATGATGCATTTAGAAATTTCAAAGCCCTGGGTAACCTGGACCAGAGCCTATTCTCTGCATTATCAAGGAACAAGGCTCTACTTTGAGTATATGAGTTGTAAAAAAATTAGACTTTCTGTTGGAGAACCTGCCTTCTCTTATGTAAGACTGGCCTTGCTTAACAAGTAAAAAGCAAAGGAACCAGATAGAAATGTGAGAGGATGGGGAGCAGAACCAGGCACACACAGAATCATGCAGGCCCTTCTTGTGGGGTTCAAATCTTGTCTTTATTGTTTAGCACTGCAGTCCATATTTGAAATGTTCTTTAGAATCAAACACAAGGGTCATGGTTCCTGTTGGAGAAGATGGGTTTTATAAAGGGCATAGATCTTCCATGCTGATTTCACTCTACCCTGAGGTACTCCCAGCCAACCCCAAATTTTCCAGGGTGTAAGTCTAAGAAGCACTGTGACCAGCACCTACACTCTTACTTTATATATCAGGAAGTGGAGGCATAAGAAGATTATTTTATCACACTAATTAAAATATTTTGACAGAATTCAAGTTCATTTCCACTGTACTGTGTGAGGAGTTGACAAACTTTTTCTGCATATGGAGAGATAGACTGTGGTTTAGGTTTTGTGAGCTGTGTGGTCTTCATTGGGACCACTCAACTCTGTAGTTGCGGTGAGAGGCAGACCTGGATGACAGATAAACCAATGCACATAGCTGTGCTCCAATAAATTTCATACTAGAATTTGTTTTTTTATGTTTCATGTGCTATGAAATATATTCTTATTTTTTTTAGCTATTCAAAAATAAAGACCATTCTTATCTTCTTAGGCTGCACAAAAATAAGTATGAAGTCATATTTCAGGTCAGGCATAATTCGTCAACTCTTATGTTACTTTCTTTTGTGGGGAGTACTGAAGACTGAACCCAGAATCATTCTATCTCCCAGATACACCCCCAGATCCCTTTTCTTATGTTTGGAAACAGAGTCTTGATATGTTTCTGAGGCTGGCCTCAAATTTACAACCCTCCTGTCTTAGCCTCCCAAATACTAGTATAACAGACCTGAACTACCACCATGGCCCCTCTTTAACCTCTTCACCTGATCTAATTAATATTTTACAAGCACAGCTTTTAAAAAATTTAAACCTTTCCTTCTTTGTTTGATGAAAATTTACTTCTTTTTCATTAATTTTTCCCTGCCTTCTGCCCCACTGCTATGCTCTAGATATTCTTTGTATTTTTTCCCATGGCCTTACCTTCTTTCACCAGTTTTACCTGGAGATTCAGAATAGCTTATTGAGAAATTAGGATTCTTATAACTGTTTTGCCACTGAACATGTGAAAACATGGTCAGTTAAAGTCAGCGCTGAATTAGGCCTGAATGTGTGTCCAACTCCAATCCTCCCAATTCCAGAGAGGTTTCCAGGGAGACCTGCTTCCATACCCTTTTACTACACATGATGCCACTGAAGGGTCCAGTAGGTATGACTATACTCTGTCTTGCTTCTCAAACTACTGTTATCCTGAGCTGGATTTATTGAAAAAGATGAGGACCAATAACAAAAGTTGCCATATTTATGATTTGACTAATAAGAGACTAGCAACCTTTATTTCAGCAACCACCAGAAAAGATGCTTTTACAAAATGGTTAGAGCACAGAATCTATCTGTAGACCCTGGAATTAATTCCAGCTCTGCCAGTTACTATCTACATGCCACTGGACAAGTTCAGTTTCTTCTTCCTCCCTTTCCAACAGGAACATATACCTTATAGAGTCACAGAACCAAATGGCTTTAATATATATTTTTTGTTTTTGTTTTGTGGTGCTGGGGATGGAACCTAGAGGCATTCTACCTCCAAACTACACCCCTAGCCCTAAATTTTATTCTTTATTTTGAAATGGGGTCTCACTGAGTTGCAAAAGACCTCACTAAGTAGCTGAGAACCATGATCCTCCTGTCTCAGCGCCCCGAATGCTGGGATTACAAGCATGCACCACCACGCCTGGCTTATGTTAGACACCATAAACAGTCCTTCGTAAGTGACAAGTCATATATAAATACAAGATAGTGTTATTATTATTAGTTAGATCTTATATCAAGTTCACTCTTCTCACATTATCTACCATTTCTTTTATTTCTTACATCCCAGAGATAGCATTAACTCTTAATGGTGTTAACATCTAAACCGTGTCTATGTTTATGATGAAAATAGTAGTTAAGAATGATCAAACTATTAGCATATTTATACCAGGTGCCATTCTAAAGGCTATTATTATATAATTTGATTTTTTAAATGATCCCCTGCGATAGACTCCACTCAAATATACGTAAAAATGAAGGGACTGAAACATAGAGAAATCATTGCAGCTATCAAAGGGTTTCCTAGGTGGTAAATGGCAGAGTCACTCTTGAAGCAAAGTAACTAAGAATTAAACCCCAATAGACATAAACTGAAAATTCATCTGATCATATGGCTAAGTCCAGGTGTCAAGAAAATGCAAGTTTTGAGAGTTTCTGGAACATTGAATCTAAAAGTCATCCATAGAACTGAGAAAAATAAATTTAACAAAATAGCAAGAATTACTGCTTTGTGCAGTGGTCAGGAAAACCAAATAATGTACTGCCTTATACAACTATGATATTTCTTAGGCTTTAAGAAGATGCATAGTGATGTTCAGGAGGACTCAACCCTCACCCAAACTCAGCAGGTCGCATTTATTCTGAGAAGACAGTAATGCGATCTGCTGAACATTATTTGGTTTCTCTCTAGGTTAAATAATAACAGTGTGAATAAAGTATGAGACAGGCCCAGAACAGCATTTGATAGTATTTTTGTCTTTATTAAGTTTCACATTGCTTTTATACAAAAATTTTCTCCTCCTGGGTTAAGCCATAAGCTGGGAGGCCATCAGGAGAACGCCTATAAATAAAGTTGATCATTGATTTACAAACAATGGCATATTAACCCCAATTGAGAGTCTCTACTCCCATATCACCCCCAGGATTCCCTAGAAAGAGCCATCCTCAGAAAATGGATGGTTAGTTTTGGCTCAGAGAATACTGTTTTTAGAGCATCTTTGAAAATCAAAATGTTCCAGGGGGACAACTTCAAGCATCTCAAACCATCACAGCTTTGAAATCTAGGGGCACATTAATGTGTTGGCATTAGTACTTGGTCTCAGAATGTTTTATACTGTGTCTTCCAACCATTTATGAAGACTACAACTTCAAACGACGTTAATTAATTGACAACAGTTTTACACTAGCATGAGGTGGGAAAAACAAACAAAAAATTAAAACAATTTTGGCTAAATAATTGCGTTGTTAAAATGTACTTTTTCACCTTTAGGTCTAAAGCATACATTATAGAATTTTAAAATTTTCCCAAGTGTTTACCCATATCACAGTCTGTAAAAGCACAATTTTTTTTCTTTCGCTTGTGTCCAATTATTGTCTCCTTTTACCACTAAAAATCAGGTAAAGATAATGCCTTGATGTAATAATTGGTTGTAAATTAGTTATGTCAGTTGCTATCTTGCTCTACAAACTTGTTTTCCATGTTGTGCTTCCTACTTTAATGAGTAATATCAGGAAACTAGACATCCCAGACTCAACATTGAATTACTCGAGGCCCACCAAGTCTGCAATGGCAAGTTGATTCTGCTTCAGGGACACATAGTTGATATCTCCAGAGCCACTGACATTACCAATGCCTGGTTCTTTCTTGTCTCAGCAATTGCCTTGCTAATCCTTGTTTTGCTCCAATGAAATTAGAGAGTTCACAAATCATAGCCTTCTTCACTTTTAAAACTTACTGGTATAGCCATAAAACTGAAAAGATGCTGCCCGGATTTCCATCAGAAACAATCTCAGCCATACTATTATACATTTCTGTTCAACCATAATTAATATTATTATAATTAATATTATTGCTAAATTTTCCCATTTTACTGTTTTTGAAAGAATTGAATGAAGAGATCATGATGTATGAAATTATCTGATATATAATATGAAAATAAAATAAAAAAGAATATAATAAAATATTGATAAAAAATCACATTATTTACATTCTTTTTATTTTCTTTCTTATTGGTGCATTGTAATCAAACATCTTAGTGAAGTTCATGGTGATAGAGGTATAAATGAATACTTCTTTTTAAAAGTCAGATGTTGCCGGGCGTGGTGGCATACACTTGTAATCCTAGCATTCAGGAGGCTGAGACAGGAGGATTGTGGTTTGTGGACAGCCTCAGCTACTTAGTGAGGCTATCCACAACTTAGTGAGATCCTATTTCAAAATAAAGAATAAAACATAGGGCATGGGGTATAGCTCGGAGGTTGAATACCCCTGGGTTCCATCCCCAGACCCGTAAAAAGAAATGTCAGATTTTTAACATCACTGAAACTATATATATAAATATACTCTACATACACACACACAAACACACACACACACACACACACACACACACACACATATATGTATATGAAAACTATATATGTGTATGTATACATTTATGTGTATTTGTAACCTTAAAATAAGTATTTTTAAGATTATATATTTTATATTAAAAATATGAGCCTTAATGCTAAATTTTAACTAAGACTGAGAGATCAGATTCATTAATACTAGAAGTGAGTGGTGGAATCTAATGTCAGGAACTAATAGCTCCATCATATAAGACACATATTTTAATTAACAGTACAATCTGTTTACTCTTTGCTATCAGGACTTTAGTGCTTTCTACTCAGGAATGAGAGGAAGAGTGAGCAGAGAAGCCTTCTCACCTTAACAGAACTTCCCTAATTTAAGCCAGCTGACTTAAGCAGGGCAGAGTCTACATAGCAATGGACAGGGCATTCCAGCCTGTTTTTCTCTCTTAAGGACCAGAGCTTGTTTCCTGTAACTATATCTTGAGGCACCCAGTGCTCCTCTTGGCTTTGTCCCAGGGTCATCTGTAAGTCCCCTCTACCAGCACTTTGTACCCTGTTCCTGCTTGTCCACTGTTGAGGATGCTGAGGCCCAACAGCCACTAAAAAAGAAAAATTATTGCTTCTCTGATGTGTTTTTTAGTAACTTTATCTTTACTGCATGAACAGACTTTCTCTAGGTGCTATCTATCATACTAGTATCCTCATGGATACCCGGATTGCCATAGGACTTCAGATTCCCAGAGAAAGAGCAATCAGTTTGTGTCTCTTGTAAACAAAAGCATCTTGTAGTAATTTATTATCCATTGTTCATTTTGAGCAATTCCTATTTGATAGCATTTCAAATTTGCAAACAATTGCAATAATAGTATGAGAAATTCCTAAATGCCCTTTGCCCAGATTTATAGCAGTTCGTTTTTGTCCCATATAATATATATGTATGTGCATACACGTGCCTCTACATATGTATACAGTTGATTCTCATTCACAGAAGTTATGTTTTATGAGTTGCCATAGACATTGAATAAGTGGACACAGAGCCATTTCTCTGAGGGGATAAATAATATTAGGTTAATATAGGTCTCTGGGTATGATCTTTGTGTTGTTGTTGACCAATCAATGCACGGCCTTGTTTTATGGTGAGTCATTTTACAGACTCACTTAATAAACAGTGTTGATTCATTAGCACTGAACTTTTGACCAACAAATAGCAGTATAACACATGCCTGAAGGAAGTGTACTTAATGCACTTTCTCTTTAAGGCATACCATATCTTTCTTACATTTACTAAGACTAGCCAGCATTTCACTGCATTTGGGGGCCATTTGATACAAGAAAATAATCAAATGATAGCACAAAAGCACAAAAATATGTCACTAAGTAGACCACATAAAGGATATTTGCTTACAGTGTAAAAAAAAATACAAGAAAATAGAGCATGTCCTTATTTGACCTTGGCTGCAAGCTGGTTCATCAGGCCATTCAGATTTTTGCCCACTCTACATAAGTGTGCAAATTATCTCTGAAGCCCTGTACTGATTATAGATTATGAATAAATCTTAGGGAGTAGGCAAATTCACAAATGTGAAATCTATGAATAATGAAGATTGACTTATATGCATTTGACCCATGTACTTTGCATGCATAACTTTCTGAACCATTCGAGAGTCAAATGAATATTTTTTACTATTTACACCATAAATACCAGAGTGTGCTATTTCTTAGGAGAAAAGACCTTTTCTTACCACAGTAGAATGGTTAAAGTCAGAAAACTCGATAGTGCTACGATTCTGTTATCTAATCCACAGTCCATACTCAAATTTCAACATATATCCCAGTATAATCCTTAATAGCTATATCTTGTTTCCCTTGTTCTAGAATCCAACACAGTATCATTCACTTTCCTTAATCTTCATGTCTCTTGTATCCTTCAGTTTGGAAGATTTCCTTCTTTCCTTATTTCTTTTGACTTTGATATTTTTATATCTAAATGAAATTTGGATTTTTATTTACTTTAAAAGAGTATGAATCATCAGGACATGGTGACACACTCCAGCTGTCCCAGTACTTGGAAGGCTAGGACAGGAGGTTTGCAGCATGTTTGAGACCAGCCACATCAACCTAGTGAGACTCTCAGTAACCTAATAGGACCCTGTTTTATTTACTTATTTATTTGTGGTACTGGGGGTGAATCCGAGGGGCTTTTCTACCTCTGGGCTATACTCCCAGACCTATATTTTATATTTTATTTGGAAACAGGGTCTTACTAAGTTGCTGAGAGCTTCCTTAAGTTGCTGAGGCTGGCTTTGAACCTGTGTGATCATCCTGTCTCAGCCTCCCAAGTGCTGGGATTACCAGTGTACACCACCACTCCTGGCATTTAAGACTCTGTTTTAAAACATAAAATTAATAGAGCTGGGAGTGCAGCTCAATATCCCCAGTACCAAAAAATAAAAAGGTCTAAGTCATTCTAACTCATTTCAATCAATCAATCAATATTTACTTTGATGTTTAGATTATACAAAATTTGGGCAGTGCCAGTGGAATATCTCTCTCTCTCTCTCTCTCTCTCTCTCTCTCTCTCTCTCTCTCTCTCTCTCTCTCTCTCTCTCTCTCTTTTACAGCAGGGAGGTACAAAAAATACATGTTTCCTCTTGGTAAATTACCTTCCAAAAAGAGAAACAAGTAAGTAAAGGGCATAAGTTGTCAAACTGGCTCCTGTGTCCTTTTTAATGTGTCCCCAGCATTCTTTGACCACTTCGTATTTTATGATGTAGTAAGTTGTTCTCATATATTTCCTACAAAATCACTTTTTTCTGTAGTGGAAAATTGCCTTAAGAAATCAAGATTTGAGTGCCAGGTGTTTGTTTTCAGTGCTATGGGTAGGTCATTTCAGATACCATCAGTAGATAGCCTAAGAAGTATATATTTAAGTGTGTACACATGCATATACATGCTCATGTATTTATAGGCATAAATCAGAAACATATGCAGTCATGTCTATATAGTCATATACACATATGTATATATATATTATATATATGTTTATTTATATGGTTATACTAGTAGCTTTAATCAAATCCAGCACTGTAGAGTGTATTTTAGCCTTTGCATATTTTAACCCCCTTTTCTTTGTTTTAACTTTTTATTGGTGCATTGTAGTCATACTTCTTAATGGAGTACAAGATGGTGGAGGCATACATGCACACATCACCCAATTAGCCCTTACTTGATTCCCGCCCAATTCCCTTCCCCTCCCTTCTTCTCATGTTTGGCTAGTGATTGACTTCAATATGTTTGTTAATGTACATTATGAACATTAAAGAATTTCCCTCTTCCCCCTCCCATCCCTTCATGTTGCCTTATTTGCTTATCTATAGTATCTCCTTCTTCATCTAGAGTTCCTCCTCCAACCTGGCTTTCATGAAGAAATGTAGTTCCTATTATCCCTAGTAGAGTTATACTTTGGCTCTTGCTAGGGTACATTCAATAGAGTTCCAAAATTGTGACCTGATACTACTAAGTAAAAAACAAAAACAAACCTATTAACTTGAATTAAATATGTTTTCTGTATTTAGGATTAATGCACACAGAGTGAAATGCACCCAACTCAAGTGCACAATTCAATAAGTTTTGATGAATTTACCAACACCCCTTCCTAAAAATAGACTATACAATGTCCAAAGAGTCTCCATATCCTATTCTAGTAAATCTCATTCCCAGAATCAATCGCTTTCTGATTTATTTTAACCATAGATTACATTTGCCTCTTCTAGGATTTCATATAAATGGAAATATATTCCCTTTTGTGACTGATTTTCTTCATTCAAAGCACTGCATCTTTGAGATTCATTCAGTTGTTTATTCTTTTTTACTATACTGCCTGAATATACCATGATAATACATTCTTCTATTGATAGATACCTAGGTTTGTTCTGGTTTGAAAGTATTATAAGTAAAGCTGCTATGAATACTATTGTAAAGTTTTTCATGGCTAATTTTTTTTTTTTTTTTTTTTTTTTTTTTGGTGGTACTGGGGTTCTTGGAAGTCCTTTAACCTCCGGGCTACACTCAGACCTATTTTATACTTCTTTTTTATTTGGAAACAGGGTCTCTTAAGGCAGTGCGGCTGGCTTCGAACCTGCGTGATCCTGCTGCCTCTACCTCCCAAGTGCGGGGATTACGAGTGTGCGCTACCACGCCTGGCTTGGCTAAATTTTATAAACTACTCTTATGTTATAATATTGTTAGGTAATAATGAAGATTTTGTTTAATTTTAGAAGAAACTGATAAAAGTGTTCACACATTATTTGTACCCTTTTATATTGCTACCAATAACACATGGAAGTTTAAATTGTGTTATGTGGGGAGTGGTGAGTTGGCCCGGGCCACCCTCCCCCCTCAAGCCATTTTGATTCATCTGGAGTTGCCTCCTGTGAAGGGTGAGAGGTTAGGATTTAGTTTCTTTTCTTTTCTTTTCTTTTCTTTTCTTTTTTTTTTTTTTTTGAATGATCTGGGGATGGAAGCCAGGGGCATTTGACCTCCAAGCTATACCCCTGCCCTATTTTTTATTCTTTATTTTGAAACCAGGTCTCACTGAGTTGCAGAGGGCCTCACTAAGTAGATGAGGCTGTCCATGAACCACGATCCTCTGGTCTCAACCTTACAAGTGTGCACCACCATGCCTGGCTAGTTTCATTTTTCTCCAAATGGATAACCACTTTTCCCAACACCATTTCTTGAAAAGGATTACTTTTCTCCAATATATGAATCTGGACGCCTTTGTTAAAAATCAATTGGCTATATGTATGTGGATTTGTTTCTGTATCTTCTGTTCCCTTGGTCTATGTTTCTTTTTTGTGCCAATATTATGCTGTTTTTATTATAGTGTCTCTGTAGTATAATTTGAAGTCAGGAATTGTGAGGTCTACTGCATGGTTCTTATTGCTTAGAATTACTTTGGCTATTCTGGCTATTCTATTTAGGGATTTGGCTATTCTATTTATATCCATATAAGATCTGTGACTGATTTTTCTAGGTCTCTGAAGAATAACATTGGAATTGTGATAAGGTCTGCATTGACTTTGTAGGTCACTGATCATGTGCTCACCATCCCTTGATCACCTAAGCCCTGTCTATAGATCTTGAGCTGATCATGTGCTCACCATGGGCTGATTATATGCCCATCAGAAGCCAATCACATGCCCATCACCTTCTGATTAAGTGACCATCACCTGCCAATTCTGCTATAATCTAGCGCCCACCACCTGTCTTTCTTACACCAAAGGCTGACCTTATCTGAAGAGAGCATTTTATATCTGAGTGGTTCTTGAGTTTGTTATTTCTCAGAATCACAGGTACAAGGTCTTTATCCCTTGGATTACTAATAGTAGGAGAAAGAGAGATGCAGGACAAAATGCTGGAGGAGAAAAAGAATACCAGCTTTGACACTGGTCCCCTCTTTGCACCAGAATCAGAAACCGGTCTCCATTATTAATTGAATTATTTCTTTTTTTATATCCTATGCCTGCTCAGCTTACTTGATGTTTCAGTTGTTTATATTATTCTTCTGTTTTAGAGTCAGAATTTTAAACACTTTTACTTCACATTACCTTTAAACCTAGTTTCCCTCTAAACATTGCTTTGGCTATATTCCACAAACTGTTTAGATATCACCCTGTAATATTTTCAGGATTACTTATGGTTTCCTTTTTGTCAGTGATATAGGGACATTCACTACCTGGCTACCATGAACCTACCATGGCCATAGAGTGCCCACCATGAGGTGACCACCACCTGCCTGTCATGTACTGATCATGTGCCCACCATCTCACAATCACATGATGGTCACCTGCCAACCACATACCGATCAGGTGCTGATCTGAATGGCCAGACAAAATTGAAGAGGAGGAAAAAATATCAGCTTTGACAACAGCCACCTGTTAACTGCCAGCATCATAAACAGGTCGCCCTTCATTATTTTTAATTTAATTCTTTCTCAAGTATTGTTCAGAAGTAGAATTCTCCTTCTTTTAATCCCCGTATAGAAAAGAATTAGGGAGAGAGCGATGCACTGCCAGACAGCCAGATAGACGTGGCTGCCTGGCCTTGAAATGCTTTTCTAGGTATTTTTGCTATGTGAGGCCACCTCGTTAAGACAGTTACAGGATTCAGTGGGTAGGAGTTAGATCTTGTTCTTTAAACTAATGCCCACATCAATCCCCCTAACTCTTATTTTAAAAATTTTAGAAATTAGTACAAAATTGTACTAAAATTTCCGTACATCCTAGTGGGTTTCATTGTGACAACATTGTACATGCATATAAAGTTATTTGGTCCTATCAAACCTCCCTGTTTCCCCTTCCTTACCCGATCCCCTTTTCATTCTCGAATTCCCCACTTTTATTTTTATATGGTTCTTTTATTTTTTTAGATTCCACATATGAGAGAAAATAGGTGATGCTTGTCTATCTACCTATCATCTATTGATATATCTATATCTATCTATCATCTAGCTAGTCAAACAAAATCAGCGGTTTTCATTTGGTGGTGAGGAAAAAGGCTGAAGTTTTTACGCAAGTCTGAAATTAACAGTGACACATACATGAGATCTGAATAAACTATGGGGTGATACAGAAGCTGAAAGAAAACTAGAAGAGAATAGGACAACTGCAATATGAGCCGAATCATACCCTTATATTTCAGGAAGGGTAGAAAAGCCAAAACTCTTGACTACTTCGCTCCTTGATCTGGACAAACAGCATGTTTTTCCTCCAAAGGTCTCATCTATAGTTACATTTTGTTGTTTCTAGTAAAATGCAGTCGGCCCTTGTCGTGTTTGGATAAACATCCCTTGAAGAGTTGACAGATTAGTGTTCAGAGTTGGTGCCATTGAGTCATGAGGGCTGCATCTCATCAGCAGATAAATCCATTGTGATGGTTTACCACTGCTTGGTTTATCACCCGGGTAGTGGAGTTTGGATAGAGTGGGTGGGTTCTTGTGTGTGACCTTAGGGACTGTGATTTTGTCTTTGAATTACCTTGCTTGTTCTTTCTCTGTCTTACTCCAAGCTTCCATGATGTGAGAGCAGAGCCTTTACTCTCTCTCTCTTTCTCTCTTTGTGAAAGACTGCCATGTACAGTAGGACATTTTAAGAAGCCTACATTTTCTTAATGGTTCTCTGCCTCTTCTATTCTTTCTAACACTTCATATGTCTACTAGACCCCCAATGCTAGTTTATGTACCAGTATTGGGAATGGCCTAGGAATCTTTGAGAAAGCTCTGATTATTAATAGATAATTTTCAGAAATAATTGTGTCAAAATGGCAGACCTGGAGAGAGAAAGGCTTGGCTTTGGTCAGGAAGCAAACAGCTGTTGAAACTTAGATTGACTTAGTTAAAAGTAATTAGCAAGTCAGTAGGAGAGGGGAACTAGGCCTTTCTCTGTCTAAAGACAGATCTACATGATTAGATAAGCTAGCTAGGATGGGAGGAGGGGCCAACCTTCATGAAAGAAGACACCTTGCCACACCTTGCTGGGATAGGTACCTTACAGGGTAAGGGGAGGTACCTTACAGGGATGTTTACTATGTCAGAATTACATAAGCAAGATGGAGATCATTGGTATAAAACGTCTGGTCCACGTGCTGTATCTTTGGGTGGTGAATTGGCTTGGACCGCCACCCCCCATGACATTCTGGCATGGGGCTGTAACTATCTTCTGTATTTCTATCTTTTTAATAAACTTCTTTAAATCCTCAGCAAGTGTCCGAGCTATGTATACTTATCCTTAGCTCAGGACAAGAACCCGTGGTTTTTCTGTTTTTCTGGGGTTTGGGTTATGTTGTGGTTTGAGGGAAATTGTGTCCGGGACCCTAACAGGGGTCCCCGGGGACAGTTTCCCCCAAACCATAACATTCCTACACCGCAACATATTTCACCATAAGATCTCCCACCGCAACAATTTCCTATATTGCTTTTCTTGGTTTTAGGTCATTCCTGAAATTTCCTCCATTTACTTCCCTCCTCATGTGAAGTGACCAGTTTGAACTCTTGATGGCTGTTCCAGTGTATTCCAAGATGCAAGCATCTTCTTTCTTCTTTTCCTATATCTGGGAAACTAAATGGGGAATTATCTGCTTACTCTGAGGTCAGAAACCCCATTACTAAGGAAGAGTGTAAAGACCTAAATTCCAGACCCAGAATACATTAATCCTCAGCATTCAGTTCTAGCCATTAGCTGATGGAACACACTGGACATGGATATTAGTACTCTGAGTGAGATTACATACTTGGGCCCTGCAGGGGGTTATAACTTACCATCTGAAACAATGATCACAAAAATGGACATATAGCACAAGACACTGGACAAGTTATGAGGTTTTAATTTAACAGTTTTAATGGACAGGGAGTCGCAATGTTACAGTATCACTTGTAAGTGGTACTGGGCATTTCGGGCGATGCTGCCTGTGGCTGCCTCTGGTGAGAGTTATTTGTTAACATGGCTTGTATCGGTGTCAGACAACCAGAGGGCTCCTCTCACCTGTCAATTTCTCTAATGAAGGGAGAGAAGAACATGTACTAGATTTTTGTATTGACTTTTCAAGAAGTACAGCAACCCTGCAGGTGCTAACCTATGAATACATTGGAAAACACGGTAGCAAGTCCCTTTCATATCTGTGCTTTTAATCTATTCATACCAATATGATCCGAGTAAATGGAGCAGAACTTCAGTAATAAAGCATGCTTTTGACTGTTACCATCTAAAATTTAACTCTATTATGCATCTGTATATGATTTTGTGTGGGAATTTGAAGAGGGTTACCATGATTGATAAAAATCTTGTCGCTCTGAAATGCTTGACTTATACAGATTTTTTTCCATAACAATTATATGATTTTAAAAATTTAACTACCCTTCCTTGCCAAGAAGATGGCAATCTTTTTTAGTCCATCATATAATTTGTCTCTAAGATTCCTGTCTTCATAATATGCTGATCATTAGAGTAATGCATATTTGATGAAAACGGGTAATAAATAACATTTCAAAGCCTATTTTAAGGCATTGATTGATGGACATATTGTTTTGTCTGCTGTGTTTAATGGTCACATCTCACTTTTACTTTTTTTTTTTTGGCAGCACCCACTGAGGAGTAAATGAGAACTGACCTGTTTTGAAATCATCTTCCAGAAATAAAATTCTCATCCTGTTACATTTGTAGCTTGGGAGGGGATTCGACACACATGTTGCCATTCATTTGCACATACAAAATCACCCACTTGAAAGCCTATTCATTCAGAGGAGGGCAGAGTCTATCAAACAAGATCAAGGATACTTTTTATAGACTCGCAAACATCGCTCTTTATGTACGCACATAAAAGGGGTTGATAAGAATAGAATTTCTCTCACTGGGAAAAGTCCCCTAAGTATAAATACTCAGCTCTATGAAATTTATTGATCATAAAGGGGAAATGTTCCAGCAAAAGTGCCACTAAGTGGCTCAGACTCTATTGATACATAGCATGTATATGGTTTGGTGCTATGAAGAATCTCTCTTGTGTCTTCTTTGGGAGGAAAAAAAATCAGTTGAGACAAATTCTTAATGAGCACTTTATTTCATTCTTTTGTCACTGACAGATAGCCACTTGGATGTTTGTGCAAGCATATCGAATCTTTGGGGAAAGGCTTTCCTGGATCTCAAGTCTGCCTATATTTTTGTGGGCTCAAGCAATACTGCGTCCACAACCTCTGAACATGCTTTGATACCTCTTTCTGGGACAGACCATGGAATAGTGGTCAGTCTAACCCCCATTCTGAGTCTTACCCATTGTTTGACTCAAGTGTTATTTTTCCCTTTATATTGCCTGCCATTCAATTTTCTAGCAACAGAAGAAGCTTGTGGGTCCAAGTATTGTGTAATTTCTGGGTTCATTTCTTTCTTCCTTTCCTGCTGACTTTTGCTTTGAATTCAACATAGGTCACATACAGGAGCATTGCATCAATGTCCAGGGAAGAGGAGAAAAAGATACTAGAATAAGGGTGGGTTTAAAGCTCAGAAAGATGGATAAGTAGAACAATGTGTAAATTAAATCTAACAATGGTCACCAGTATAAAGGGTTTAAATAGTGATGCTTTAAATTTTAAAATAGCTGAAAGCTGCCGGGCGTGGTGGCGCACGCTTGTAATCCCTGTGCTTGGGAGGTGGAGACAGGAGGATTGCGCAGGTTCGAAGCCATCCTTACTGGCTTAAGAAACCCTGTTTCCAAATAAAAATATTAAATGGATCTGGGAGTGTGGCCTGGAGGTAGAAGGGTTCCCAGGAACCCCAGTACCACCATCTAGATGGTGTAAATAATTATTTCCTAATTTATTTAACCATCAGTGATGAAATAAGCAAGTTCTTCCCTTCCTCCTGTTCCATGAGGGGATGTTCATATCCTTAATTTTTACTAACCTTTGTATTAAGTAAAGAACCTACTTTGGCAAATACTTAACCTCTATATTAAATAAATATTTACCAAATATACTTTGGTATATATTCTTATCCTAGGATCTTCATGAAATTGCTTTTTTCTCTGTGTGTGTGGTACTGGATTTCCAAGAAATTCTTCTGCCTCCTGTCTCCGCCTCCCAAGTGCTGGGATTACAAGCGTGCGCCACCACACCTGGCATGAACTTGCTTTTAAACATGAGTGATAATACTCTCTGGCATCTCTCTCTCTGTCTGTCTGTGTCTCTCCCTTCCTCTCTCCCCACCTCCTTCCCTCTCTGAGGATTGAAACCAGGGGCATTCTACCTCTGAGATATGCCTCCATCCCTACTTTATTTTATTATTTTATTTTTAAACAAGCTCTTACTAAATGGCTATTGCTGGCCTCAAACCTGTGATCCTTCTGTTTCAGCCTTCTAAGTACTGGGATTACAGGATGTACCATTTTCCCCAGCTACTGGATTCTCTTTGCTCACTATTTCCCTATATTACTTCTTTGACTCACAAGCCTCTAAAGATGGCATAGATTCCAAGGGCACTTTTCTTTTCAGTCAGTTAAATATAATCATATATTTTTATTATATATATATATATATATATATATATATATATATATATATAATGTGCATTGTAGTCAAATATCATAATGTAATACAAGACTTGTATTATACAAGCACACATCATCCAATTAGCCTTTATCCTTTCCCCATCCCATTCCCTCCCCTCCCTCAATCCCATGTTTAATTTGGTGATTAAGTTTGATATATTTGTTTACATACATGATGCATTTTAAAGTGATTCCATCTTCCCCCACCCCATTCCCTGTGATTGGTCACCTTAATTGCTACTCCACTGGGCCTTTGGCAGGCTCTGATCCTGATCTAGGAGGCCCCAGCACGGGCCTTGCCTCAAGGCAGGCTTAGATCCCTGCCTCACTGGCCCCTGCACCGGCCTCACCCCTCAGCAGGCTCTGAACCGGTCTTGGAGGCCCCAGCACCAGCCCTGCCTCACAACAGTCTCTGATTCCAGCCTTGCTGACCCCGGCACTAGCCTCACCCTTCGTCAGGCTCCGATCTCAGCCTCAGAGGCCCCAGCACAGCTCTAACCCTTCAGCAGGCTCTGATCCTGGTCCCAGATGCCCCAGAACCGGCCTTGCCTCATGGAAGGCTCCGATCCCTTCCTCATTGGCCCCTGCACTGGCCTCACCCTTCGGCAGGCTCCGTTCCCAGCTTCAGAGGCCCCAGCACCAGCCCTGCCTCACAACAGGCTCTAATTCCAGCCTCGCTGGCCCCGTCACTAGCCTCACCCCTCGGCAGGCTCCGATCCCAGGCTTGGAGGCCCCAGAACCCACCTTGCCTCAGGGCAGGCTCTGATCCTGGTCTTGCTGGCCCCGGCTCAGGCCTCACCCCTTGGCAGGATCCAATCCCAGCCTTGGAGGCCCCAGAGATGGCCTTTCTTCATGGCAGGCTCCAATCCCAGCCTCACTGGCCCCGGCTCCGGTCTGTCTCACCCCTCAAAAGTCTCTGATCCCGGCCTCGGAGGCCCCAGCACCAGCCATTCCTCACGGCAGGCTGCAATCCCAGCCTCACTGGCCCCGGCATCGGCTTCACCCCTCAGCAGGCTCCAATCACAGCCTCAGAGGCCCCAGCACCGGCCTTGCCTCACGGCAGGGTTCTATCCTGGCTTCGCTGGCCCTGGCACAGGTCTCACCCCTTGGCAGGCTCTGATTTTGGCCTTGGAGGCCCCAGCACCAGCCTTGCCTCAGGGAAGTCCCTGATCCCGGCCTCAATGGCCCTCACCTCTCAGTGGACTCCGATGACGGCCTCAGAAGGAGGCCCAGCACTGGCCTTGCCTCAGGGCAGACTCCATATCCAGCCTCCCTAGCCCTGGCACCAGCCTAGCCACCCAGAAGATTCCTATCCTGGCCTCAGAGTCCCCAGCACTGGCTTTGCTGTGCATCAGGCTCTGGTCTCTGTCACTATGAGCAGGTTGTCTACAGATGTTCCCTTTTTTCTTTATATTTTGTTTTTTTGGGTGGTACTGAGGTTCCTGGAAACCCCCTCTATCTTCAGGCTACACTCCTGGAAACCTATCTCTTTTTTTGTATTTTTTAAAATAAATAAATAAATAAATAAATATATATATATATATGTATATGTATATGTATATATGTATATATATACATATATATACGTATATATATGTATATATATACATATATACGTATATATATGTATATACACACACACACACACACACATATATATATATATATATATATATATATATATATATACGTATATATATGTATATATATATATTTTTTGTGGTACTGGGGTTCCTGCAAGCCCTTCTAACTCCAGGCTACACTCCCATACCTATTTTTACATTTTTATTTGGAAACAGGGTCTCCTAAGCCAGCGCGCGTGGCCGGCTTTGAACCTGCATGATCCTCCTGTCTCTGCCTCCCAAGCGTGGGGATTACAAGCGTGCACCACCACGCCCGGCCTAAATATATATTTTTATTTGGAAACAGGGTCTCTTAAGCCAGCGAGGCTGGCCTCAATGCAGCATAAACCTCCTTTCTCCACATCCCAAGCACGGGGATTACAAACATGTGCTACCATGCCCGGTGTTCTCCTATTTTTTTTTTTTTAATATGAGAAAGCAGTACATGTCTTTTGCAAAAGCTGGGACCCCAAATACCTAGTGGCAATAAATTTTGTCTTCCCTACAAAGGCAGATGTCCGTAACTTCTCTTCAGAAAACAGGTGCTGCTGTTCCACATGCACCCTGGTCTCTCAGTCTGCGCAGAGGAGTGTGGTGCCCATGAGGGCTGAGGACTCCCAGAACATGCAATGTGTAGGCTTTCCCTGGCTATGCGGTGCTCCCTCTGATACCCCTCAAACCCTTTTGCCACTTGGCATGTCGTTCAGACTTCTCAAGCATGTGTGACAGGTGCAGTCAGTCTGCTTTTGGGGAGATTTCCTCAGAAGCTCAAGGTGGACTGGACTGGATCTGTCTGCCCTCCAAATTCTACCTTTGGGGCAATTTCTTCAGAAGATCAAGGTGGGTTGAATCAGATCTCTGTCTCTCCAAAATAATAGACCCCACCTCTGTGCTGCCCTGCGGCCACTCTGCTGGCACTACCCGCTGCTCCGCCAGTGCTGCCTTCATCCTGGTTCTCTGCTGAGCTCCTTCCTTACATGATATGGTGTCCAGAATTCTTAAGCATGTGCGGCAGGGTCATTCCCCCTTCATGGGTTTTTTTTTCTAAAAGTTCCGAGTGGTGAATTGGATAGAGTTTGTCTGCATCTCCTGAGTCCTGGCAGCTGTCGCCGCCATCTTGGCCCCTCTCCAATATATTTTTTTTTTTAATAAGAGAAGACAGTATATGTGTTTTGAAGGGGTTGTGAGATTGAGCACTCAGCAGCAATGAATTTTATCTCCCTTCCAAGAGCATAGGCCACAGCCTAACCACATAGAGCAGGGTCTGCTCTTTCGGGCGCACATTGGCCCCCGGCAAAGCAGGTGAAGCACAGCAGCTGGGTACGCTGAGGTCCCGGGACATGTGGCTTGGCTCCCATCCGGCAAGTTCGACTCCCTCCACCATGCCCAGCTCATTTTTCTTACAAGGTGTGTTTGCTGTTAGAGTTCCTAGCATGCACAGCTGAAGTGGTCTTTCCTCTAATCCCTTCTGGGGTGTTCTTCCAGAAATCAATTTTCTTACATGGCGGGTGCCTCCTTGTCATCTTGCTTCGAATTCCGCTGTTATCCACTCTCTCTCCTGTATTCTAGATCGGAAGTAGCGGCTGGAAGTGTCTCCATAAATTGTCCCGATCCAATATTAAAACAAAATCTGGTGTCCAGGGCTTCCCCAAGGAATATTTGTCCTGTTCGGCGGCTGCAATTGCCACTGCAACTGCAGCCACCACCATCTTCCTCTCGGGGCTAGTGTATTTTAATATTGACTAGTTCCAGGTCTTTTATTCCACCGCTACCAAAGAATGTATTTTTTTTTTCCAAAACACAGGCCATCCTATTGGTACAGAGATCTTTCTCTTCTTGAAGTTTGGTTTAAATACAAAACAGCTCTTGGACACCGAGTTGGTGGCCATTGCCCGACCGATGCCAGACACACTCAGGATTTCCCTCCAAATATAATGATTTAAAACAGTTAAATTTATTCTTCACTTGTAGATATTCATTTATTTGTTAATATCTTCTCAATTACAGTTAGTTTCCATTATTCAGATACCTCTCCAGCCAATCAAAATACTAAGGATATACTTACTATTAATTCATGCACTATACCACAGTTGATGCTGCAGTCAATTCAGAGAAGTCAGTACACTGATCTGGGTTTTGGTGGACATTTTACCGTGATTAATTCTAACCTGGCCACAGAATTGATTCGTCATATATCCTGCATATATATCATTTTGTAAATTCACAACTATCAAACTTTACATTCCTAAAGCATGCAGTATAATAAATAACTGGCTGAAAAAAAAACAGTATTTTGACTTAATGGCTAAGTTTAAGGGTCTTAATATTTTCAAATTATGTCCATTAACATACAACTTACATTTATTGATCCGTCATCAATACATGTTTTAGGCAATAACATAGATAAAAGCTGAGTATTTGTTAAAATAGTTTTTAGCTTGAATAATGTGAAATTTAACAGATTTTTAATTCAAATATCCAGGAAGAAAGGTAACTTAATATACATGTGGGAAAACATGGATATCTAAGGAATAAATTAAAAAAAAATTAAAAACCATAAAGAGTGATTCTTGAGGCTTTAGACTTCAGGTTGAGCCAAGCATGGTCTCATATGCTGTTAGTATTAGGAGGAGGTTGAGACAGGATTGCAGGTTCTAGTCCATCCTCAGAAACTTAGCAAGACTCTCAGGGACTTAGGGAGACCCTGTTTCAGAACAAAAATTATAAAAGGCTGGAGTATAGTTTAAAGGTAGAACACACCTGGGTTCCAAAATTAAAATAAAAATTAAAAAAATTAAAAACAGTTCAAGTTGGTTTTATCAAAGGCCTTAGAGATTCTACCATTTTGACTGAAATAAATTTGGTGATTCAATCAAAATCAGTGTCATTAATAATAATTCTCTTTATATTATAAACTGCTATTATAGTAGGCTATTGCTCTATTATTGTTTAGTTAGAACTGCTGCCTAGAAAATAATAATTTTACCTTCCTCAAGTGTATGATGTAGTAAAATACAATTTTATATTACAGACTCTTATGGAGTGATCCCTTAAAGTTGCCTTAGAGAATTATACAAAACATTAAAACACAAAAGAAGTAATCTGTCACGCTGTCAATCTCAAACACTGATTTAATCAGGTTTTTACTATCGCTCTCTTAAGGACTTTTTTGGTTATTGAGATTTATTCATCTTTATTTCATTGAGATCTTGAAAGAAGCATTTGTTTCCCATGACCTTTCAGCATTAGATCTTCGCACCAGGCTTGTGATTTGTGAACTAGGAAATTTGAGTATAAACTATGAACATTTAGGTGGATTCACTTGCATGAAAATTGTCATCATTCTGATCAGAAAGAATATCTGCCAGGACTGTAATACTACGTACAATTATTAAGCAATCTCGGGTTAGCAATATGGAGAAAGAACAGAATACTATCCAACTTGTTATCATCACCTGGGATAGTAACTGTCTTAAGTGGTAAAAAATTACTGGCGGTGCTTTCTGGAGCCATTAGGAGCTCGCTGCGCCCTGGAGTGCTGTGAGCCATAAAAGCAGAGTGGAGATAAACACACCCTGGGGTGTCATAAGCCATGAAGCACAGATGTGTTCACCCATATTATGATAACCATTGCTTAGAGAAATCCTGTTTTTAGTGGAAAAAGACAAAGAAGGAAAAATGCATTATTTTTTTTCTGTTCAATAAAAATATAGCAACTTAATCTCCATTTTTTATCTATGTAGGGCAACTGAACAAGGAAGTTTTACATAGGTGTATCTGAACCCTTAGACATTCTTTCTAGTTCTACAAAAGCTCTCTAAGTAAAATTTTAGTAACTGCATAAAGCAACCTAAAATTTCATCCTTAGCATTAGGGCTTTAAAAAGTCATTTGGTTGATGAATACTTCCAGGCTTCAGTACTTTTACTTATAGACAAAAGAATATCAAAATTCATATATATATATATATTATATATACACACATATATAAATATAATGAATATAATATATATCATATATTATATGTATTATATGATATTCACATATATTCATATATGAATATTCATATATATTCATATATAAAATTCATATATATATTCTATCAATATGGAATTGATGCACTCTACATTTTGGGGGGCTTAACTAGGGATTGAACCTAGAAACATTTGCCTCTATGCTACATCTCTAGCCCTTTTAATTTTTGTTTTAAAATAGGAGCTTGCTGGGTTGCTGAGATTGTTCTTATGTTGCTGAGACTACCTTGTCCTTTAACTTGTGATCCTCCTTTCTCAGCCTCCCAAGCATTAGGTCTATAAGCATGCACCACTACACCAAACTGCAATCTAGGGTTTGAAAAACAAAACTAAAATCATGGAAATCCAGGAGGCATGTACTTTTTAGTATACTATGCTATTTAGATAAATGTTATTCTAAGTAAACACATCAGTTGCCTGTATTACAAAGATGAAGGTAGGTCTCGAACTAAGGAGACAGACTTTGTTGCTCCTCTACTTCATCAGTTATATAGTTTATTTTTTTAGATGATGTATGTTAGAAGTTTTTTCTTCCTTTCTTTCCTTTTACTCCATTTGCATTCCACTATTTAGTGGAGCAATATTTGTACAGATGGCAATGACTTCACCAGATGTGGCTTTAGGTTTTTACTGAAGAAAATAGAAGTGACTAAACAATCCTAAAAGATTGTGTAGAGGAGCCAAGAGAATTGAATGAGGAGGGAGAATTAAAACAACCGGAGTGTCAGAGTGGGGGGAACCTTCTCACACACCCCAACAATCCACACTTGTCTCCATAATAAACCTAAACAAAAATATGTTATCTCATACTTACATAGCAATGTTTAATGGTCAACAAATTCTAGAGCAGAATGTTTAAACCTAAGACCCCAAAATCCTAAGAAACCACATTAAACTCTGTTGCTGCTGCTGCTGCTGTGTTTTTCTGTATTCATTCTTCTAGAACTAAGTTCTGTGGGTTTGTCGGTTTTCAAGAGGCTATGACTCCAAAGTGGTTAAAAACCAGAAAAACTCTAGGATACAAACTTTGTGTTGTTTCCTACGAAAGCAATATGGAAATTGAAAATGGTCTTTCATGGGAGAATAAAATTTAACTACATCAGAGCAGCTCAGTCCTTGGATATAAGGGTGCAGTCTTCCATCAGAAAGGTCAGACTTGTCACTTCTCAGCTTCAGTTTCTGGTTCCACATGTAAGCAGCTTGGAAGCCTTCAATCCATCCTAATACAAGGTAAGAAGATAAACAAATTTTTAAAAAGTGTTGACTTTTGCCGGGAGTGGTGGTGCACGCTTGTAATCCCGGCATTCGGGAGTTTGAGATGGGAGGATCGAGGTTTGCGGCCAGCCTCAGCTAGTTAGTGAGGCACTCCATAAATTAGTGAGACCCTGTTTCAAAATAAAGAATAAAAAATTGAGCAGAGGGTGTAGCTCGGAGGTCAAATGCCCCTGGGGGTTTCATCCCCAGACCCGCAAAAAAAAAAAAAAAAAAAAAAAAAAAAAAGCGTTGACTCTTCTAAGATTCAAAGAGCAGCAAGGTCATAGGGAAAATCACTGGCACCAAACTGGAGAGACACACACAGGGAATATAAACAGTAACAACTTAACCGGAGCAGAATCGCATGAGGAGAATCTGGCCTGAGAACCACTGCCAGAGTAAAGAAGCTTCAACTGTCATTGACAAATTGCTATAGGCTCAGTGTATATGAGTTTGAGAGTTAAAACATGTAGGAGGACCCAGTCATAAGGCCCTGTTAACACCTTTTATCTCTAGGAAGTCAACCAGGTTTTCACAGTATGTAACAGAGAAAATACTCTCATACTTGTATGATAGAAAGGAAGAAAAGAACCATTTCGAAATATGCAGCTAAATTTATGAGGCAAAAGCTGGTAGGACAAGAAGGAGAAATAGATAAATCCATTATGATAGTTGGAAATTTCAACATTGCTCTATTGGAAATGGATGGATTCAGCAGGCTGAAACCCGTTAATGTCATGGTTGAACAAAACAACACCATCCCTCAGATCGGTATAATAAGTATCTATAGACCACTTCATACAACAAAGGCAGAACCCATATTTTTTTCAAGCTTCTATAAAATAGTCATCATAATAGATAACATTAGTGCCATAAACACACCATAATTATGCAATGTGTGCTCTAAAATTACATGACTAAAAGCTAGAAGTCAATAACAAAATGATGACAGGAATATTTCAAAATACACAGATATGAAACAACGTATTTCTAAATAACACATTTATCAAAGAACAAATCTCAAGACAGGTTAGAATTTTTTAAATAAAAAAAATTTAAGACATAACTTGTCAAATTTGTGAAATGCAGCCATCGCAGTGTTCAGAGTAAAATTTGTAGCATCAATGAATATATTAAAGGAGGAGGAATACCCAGAATAAATAATTAAAACTTGTTAAAGAACAATGTATATTCAAAGCATGCAGAAAAATATAAACAATATTAGAGTAGAATCAATAAAATTGAAAATTTAAAATTAATAGAGAAAAAGCAATAAAACCAAATCTGGTTCTTTGAGAAGATCAATAAGATTTTAAACTAAGAAAAAAGTAGAGAGAGTAAGATCAATAGTATAAGAAATGAAAAAGTAGCAGTATAGATCCTGTGTACATTAGAAGTATTTTAAAGGAATACTCTGAAGAAGTCTGTTCCCTCTGAATTTGATAACATGGATGAAATAAAATAAATAGATCCCTTGTGTGACAGGATCTACCCAAACTCTCACAATAATAGATAGATAGGCGATCTGAGTGGACCTATATCTGTTAAAGAAAATGAATCAATAATTAATAATCTGCCAAAATGGACACAAGGCTAAGATGGGTTTGCTAGCTAATTTTACAAGAAAAAAAAGTATCAATTCTCTACATTCTCATTCAGAAGATAAAAGCAGATGGAATACCTCTAACTCATTCTACTAGGCCCTTGTTACCCCAGTACCAAAATAGGACAAAGGCACTACAATAAAAGAAATCTACAGACCAGTGTCTCTCATGAACATGGATGCAAAATCCTCAGCAAAATATTAGCAATAGAATTCAATACTGTATAAAAGAAAATATATACCATAACCTAATAAAATTTATCATAGGTTTGTTAGGCTGGTTCAACATTAAAAAATCAATATAATCCATCACACAAGAATCAAAAGAAGAAAAATCGTATGACCTTATCAATAGAGACAGAAAAAGTACTTAATAAAGTCTAGCATGGCAGGGCATGGTGGCACACGCTTGTAATCCCAGTACTTCGGAGGCTGAGACAGGAGGATCTGGGTTCACGACCAGCCTCAGCTACTTAGTGAGGCTCTCCACAACTTAGTGAGACCGTGTTTCAAAATAAACAATAAAAAATAGGATGGGGCTATAGCTTGGAGGTATAATGCCCCTGAATTCAATCTCTACACTATACACACAAAAAATTTCATCCTGATTTTATTATAAAAAAACTTAATCAGTAAACTAGAAATAGAAGAGAGCTTCCTGAACTACATAAATAATATCTAGATAAAACCTAAAAGTAACACCATACTCAATGTTGAGAAACTGAAAACTTTCCCAATAAGATCAGAAACAACAGGCCTTCTCCTTCCCACTCCTTTTCCGTATCATATTGTAAGTCTTGGCTGATGTAATAACAGGAAAAATAAATCAAAGGTATACCAGTTAGTATTACTGCCAGAAGCTGGGACAGTTTCAGAAAAGGATATATATATCTTAGATCAGTGTAAGAGAAAAAAAGTTTTCTTTGCTTCTCACTTGGGAGATTTCTTCTAGTCTGTGCGTGGAGCATCAGACTGTTAGGCAGGTTAAACTCAGGAAAATGTTAAATGATAAATTTTATCATTAGTGCCCTGAATTTTTTCCACTCCATTAAATTTCTCCTTTCTGCTGACCTTTATGCCTATTTTGTTAGATGCTCGGATACTTAAAGATTGCATGTTTCTTACTGAATTTATCTGATTTTCACTCTCCCTATTTCTATCATCAAAATTATTGGGCGGGCAGAAGACTCTATAAATGAGTGGTTCAATTATCCTGTCAACAGCTTAACTATTTTCATACTGTGCACCAGGTGTTGATGACACAGATGTGAGAGACAGGAGCAAAAGAACTTATAGTCTAGAAGAAAGTCAGGCTACTAAGGAGTCACGTGTCATAGGCTGCAAAAGTTCTGATGGGGAAGCTACTCCTGAGGTTAAGCCTCTTTGGTTATTTTAATTGCTTGCTCAGTGAAATACTTGTTTGAAGGCTGTTTTCTTGGTCTTGTGGAGAGGGCTCATTTTTAACGCGTGTTTGTCTTCATCGTACTAATTTGAGAAATTTCTTTAGATATTCTAGATATTGTTTATTGTCCGCTGTAGTGGCATACCAAAAGATAATCCACGGAAAAATGTAAGTATGACCCTGTTTGGGAAAAAGACTTTTGCAGACGTAAGTAAATTGAGAGTATAAAGATAAGCTGGAGCTGGATTAAGTACAGACCCTAAATCTAAGGACAAGTGTTGTCAGATGCTAAGAAATTGGGAGAAGACTCAAGATAAGGTCAGGTAAAGATAGAGACAGAGATCACAGTGATGCAGCCATAAGCCAAAGAGTACCTGCAGCCGCCAGCTTCTAGAAAATAGCAAGGATGCTCCTCTGAAGTCTTTGGGAGTAAGGCTGTGATGACCCCCAGATTTCAGATAGCTGGCCTCCATATATCTGTGAAGGAATAAGAAGGCCCTACAAAGACACAGAGACACATAGGAACAATGCCACATGATGATGTAGGCAAATATTACTGACTTCACAAACCAAGAAATGTTGACAACCAACAGAACCTGAGAGAAAGGTAAGAAAGGATCATTTTACAGAACCTTCAGGAAGAGCAGAAACCTTCAAAAAACATGACTTCAGCCAGGTATGGTGGCTCATGCTTATAATCCTGTCTCTTGGGAGACAGAGACAGGAGGATCGCGCAGCTTCGAAGCCAGCCGCGCTGGCTTAAGAGACCCTGTTTCCAAATAAAAAAGTATAAAAAGTATAAAATAGGTCTGGGAGTATATCCTGGAGGTAGAAGGGTTTCTAGAAACCCCAGAACCACCAGAAAAAAAAAAAAAACATGACTTCACAATTGTAGCATTCAGAACTATGTAGAATATATTTCTATTGGCTTAAGCCACCATGATTGTAGTAATTTGTTTTTGTATATCTAAGAAACTAATATGGTTCAGATCATATGATCTATAATTCTAATTTTTACTTATTTATTTTCTTCATGCACTGTCTAGAATTTCAGCCCAAGGCTTTTTTTCACTACTATATGCCTAGTCTAAAACAGTGGTGTATGCCTATGTTTCATAAATAAAAAGAACAACCATAAATGCTACTTTATATTACTTTGTACTATGGAAATATCCTTGCAAAGATTACCCAGAACAAAATGGTAATATGTGTCTTGCGTACAAGACATGCATTAATGTGAGACATCCAGTCTTCCAATTAGTTTCCGATCCATGTTTATTTAGCACTTATTCATTTTTGTATTCAATGAAATATTATTGAATGTTAGTATCTCATAGAGTAAAAGCTCTCAAACAGTAAATTAACTCTAATAAGACCTCGATTTGGGTAGCTAGACTTATTGCAAAGAAAGAGTGGGAATGTTTGGAAGAGTGAAAGCTTAAAAAGTCTCAGAGCAATTTTAAAAATATGGGTTGAGGAATGGGATAAACCAGAGAAGTTTTTTGACATTATTAATGGCTGCATATCTTTGGCTATAGTCTAGGAGGACTGAATGCAATCTAGGAACGGCATTGTTCTTAAAGTGTAGCTGCTCAGAATTCCAGGAGCCTCTCTCCCAATGTCTACAATAGAATGCCTGTATTAAAAACTAATGATTACAAGCCGGGTGTGGTGACACACGCTTGTAATCCCTGAGCTTGGGAGGCAGAGACAGGAGGATCACGCAGGTTCGAAGCCAGCCGCGCTGGCTTAAGAGACCCTGTTTCCAAAATTAAAAAAAAAAAGTATAAAAATAGGTCTGGGATTGTAGCCCTGAGGTAGAAGGGCTTCCAGGATCCCCAGTGTCCACAAAACAAACAAACAAACAAACAAACAAAAAATACTAATGATTACATACTGTATTACCTGCTACGCAGTAACCTTTATTTTATGGAAGCTGACTATGCAAACTCCTTTCAGAGGTTTGAATTTTGGGATTCCCTTCATAAGTTTGTTAACAGGTATTATTTAATTGCAATTGAGTTTAATGCACTGTTCTTGGTGTTTTGAGGATATGAAGACGTGTCAGCCATGATTTCTCCCTGCAGTGACTCAAGATTTAGTAAGTAACATCACAGACACTTCCTAACACATATTGCAACTCAGCAGATATTGACTGAGCTCCCTCTGTGTGCCAGAGACTAAGGTATTAAGAAGGTAACCATGCATGTGTTTCCTACTTTAGAAAAAAGACTTCCCAGGGAGAGATTTATTTCCTGGAGCTTATAGTCTAATGGGGATAAGTATAAAATTAATAAGGAAACATAAATGAATAAGTTATTTGTGGAATGTTAAATATTATGAAAAATAGAACAATAATGGGACAGAGATTGGTGGCAACATGGTCAGGAAGAGCAAGTGAAGGTTGGGTTTCTCTGCTTTTTCTCGAGGATACAATCAACAACCATTTAATTACGGGCCACAGTGTGCCTTGAATTGCTTGTTAATTTTTCATTTGCATTCATTCAGTACTGAAAAATCATCATATGAGTGGGGGCTTTGTGTGGATGTGGCACATGAGTTGGGTATTTAGAATGAGAAATGAGAAATTGTAAAAAAAAAAAAAAAAAAGGAAAGCTCTTGGGAGCATATATTCATTATCCTAAGCCAACTCCAACCCAGAAGTTAGATGGTAGCAATTTTTAACACAAGAACTTTGTTCCTGGGCCCAAAACTTTTATATGTTATATCACAAAGGTACCTAAGGTCAACATAGTTACAGTCACAAAATAAAGTATGAGAGTATAAGAAATAAAATTTAAGCTATAAAATGGAAATACAGTCCCTAAATATAGTAACTGAGGTATAAGTAGTAAATATCTCCTTCCTTCAATTCTTTCTTTCCTTCCCTTTTTTTTTTTAACTCAGAATTGATCCCAGGGATATTCTATGACTGAGCTACACTCCCAGTTCTATTTTATTTTTATTGTGGAGACAGGGCCTTTCTGAGTTGTTGAGACTGGCTTTGAACCTGCAATCCTCTTGCTTTAGCCTTCCAAGTACTGAGATTAGTGGTGTCCCCACCACACCTCACAGGACAATATATTACTTGAGGACAATGTAAAATACTGGCCTCTAAACAACAGTTGTTACTTACCTTGTGGTATAAAACTATATGGAAGATAATGTTTGAATGTAATGCAAACTTGCCACTTCTGGGGTAAAATTTATACTCATATTTGATTAATTTGAGGGTTTATACTTTCAGTTCACTGTCAAATTATTAAAACACATACAAGTTTTAGTGTCATGGGACTCCAGTACAGATATATTATCTCAAATAGATTGTTTCTGCACTGGGTGTGGTAGTGCACACCTGTAATCTTAGCACTCAGAACACTGAGACAGGAGGACCAAAGGTTTGAGGACAACCTCTAAAACATAGTGAGACTCAGGAACACAGCAAGACCCTTTGAAAGAAACAAGCAAACAAACAAATAAAAAGGGCTAGGGGTATAGTTTGGAGGTAGCATGATCCTGGGTTCAGCTTTTAATGCCACAAAAAATATTGTTTCTGGTAAATGTCAGATCTGTGGGTACTTTATGTTAGTAAGGGGGGATTAACAAGTTATTAGGTATATTCTGTCTCTCAAGTCAAAGCTATGGATTGTGGTTGTGTTGTCAAAGAACTTTGCGGTTTCTTTCATTCTTTCAGATACCTCAAATGAAAACAAAAATGCTATAAAAATACTTTAAAAGTTGTTGGCATTGTAAGTAAGTTGCTACTTAAATCAGACAAAGTGAGCAAATTCCATGAGGTAGTCATGGTTAAAATATCAAATTTTATGGTTTGTCACAGATTAATAAGCAAATAATATTAAGGCTGTGCAAACCCTTTTTCAATAACTGGAGCGATTATCAAAGATTACACAGGCCATGTTTAGCAAAAGAACAAAAACTAATAAATATGAACATCAATCTGTGAGCTGTGCCTCATTAATTCTTTACACACCAGTGAAACCAGAGTAAAGCAAGAAATATTCACTGTATAATAACTAAGGATCTGTGTAGAGAAGTTTTTAGAATACTATTTTCCATTAATAATTTAAAAGAATAAATGAAATTTCTATTTTAGTAAAGTTTATTGGCATTGCTTAGATTTGACACTTAGAATTCTGTTGGGCAGTGAAGAATTAACCCTATCCAGAGAGAGATCTGATCTTTACCCTCTGCTACTAGCAGGCGATTTCTAGTTTCTTGAAATGGCCTGCTTGATGATAGTATCTTTGTCTGTCTCAGGGCTTTGGTCACTGGAGAGATGGACAATGTGAGTTATGATGGGCCCTTTACCAGGTGATATAGCTCCATGTCTTGAGGATTTTGAAACTTTGGGTCTTTTTTTGGAAGGACTGACTAGGATAGCATTGTGAGCAGTAAGTGATTAAGCCTTCACTAAGTCCTCTGGACACCAAAGGCTCAGGAGAGCTTCCCTGCTTGGCAACACTGTGTATGTACCACACACTCTGGCAGGCCCAGAGGAGATGTTGCTGTCCAAGGTACCACAGAAGAGGACCACTGGAAGTTCCGTGTTTGGTTCCCTCCTGGGCTCTGAGTCATACACTCTTTTCTCTTGGCTGATTTTAACCTGACTTTTGCAATAAACAGTAACCATGATTACAACAGTGATCAATAAGGGCTGTGAATTCCTCTAAACCATCATGAGGATGGTTTGAGGCTGTCCTAAAACTTGTATTTGTTATCAGAAATGAAGGCTTTCCTCTGGGGACTGTTTCTTAAGACCCTGAAGTTTGATGAATTCAGAGAAATTGTTAGAGACTAAATAAATAATACTTAAACAAATAGAAAACAAGAAAAATTAAATACACACACCCTCACAGGCTCACATAAATACATGGTAAATAATTGTATATATACACATATATTTTAATATACATATATTTTGCATAATTAATTTTTTCCCACAAAACAATTCTTTTTATGATAAAATCTCCTCTTTTCTGTTTACCCATTTTCATTTTCTACTGCCCCCCTCATGACCTAGACTTGACTGATTTGAGTTTTTTCTGAGGACCTGACTCTCAGAATAAATGATTGGGTCACATGATCAATCTGTATCAATCAAAATCCTTCCTGAGATTTCTCTGCTGGAGCTATTAATGAAAAATCTCTTTTTATTTTGAGTAGTTAAGAGAAGAGTACATATGCTTTGGATTTCTGGCAGTCCTTTAGACACCTCGGTTACAAAAAGGAGGTGCTTTTTTTTAAAGAATGATGACATCATAGAAGCAGGGCATGATGGTGCACACCTATTATCCCAGTACTAGAGAAACTCAGACAGCAAGATTGCAGATACAAGGCCAGCTTCAGGAACTTATCAAGACTCTCAGCAATTTAGAGAGACCCCATTTAAAAACAAAAAATAAAAAGGGTCTGGGGTATAGCTCAGAAGTAAAATGCCCCTGGGCTCAATCCCCTGTACCAAAACAAACAAAAAGAGTGAAAAACTCATATAGAAAAGTAGAGTCAAAGAACTGGAAAACAACTAAATGACATACCTTGATTTGCTGGTCTGTATGTCTGATTTTGAATTCATTATGCTTTCTAAATATCTGAAGCTATATCTTTATTGCTTTTTTTTTTCAGAGTATGCTGAGAGTCCACCCCCCATTACAAACTCAACTAAATATCTTCAGGGGTGTTTTTGGTGGACATTTGACAAACATTTCAAAATATGTGTTACATACATGCAAAAATTAATGAGTAAATGAATAAATGTGATAGAAACATTTGAGATGATAAATCTTTGAATATTCACCACGAAGTCACCCTGCTGGCATCTGAGAACTACACAGGGACAACTCTGCAGGCAATTACTCACTTTTTATTCTTATATAAATTTGACCAGCAATACCCCAGAGGATGCTCCAACCACTGGGATATGGGATGAATTATATACAGCAAGGTATCTTTCCATCCTTTAGCTTGAGGCACTTGTCTGTTAGGTGAGGGTCCTTCTCTTGAGCCAGGAGATCAAACCACTGCAATGTGTAACAAAGCAATAATCACACACCCAAGGGAAAGGGCACTGACAGAAAGGGAGAATTTGTTCTTACAGCCTGGAGGCAGCGGTTCTGTTAGACTACCTTCCAAAAAACTGGAGCATGTTATGGGTTCCTGTGAACAGGCTGAATCCAGTGGGACCAGGGAGCAAAAGGACATGCAAAGAAAGAAATCCCCAAAAAAGAGACCAAGGAGAACCTGAAGAATAGTTATAAACTATTCTAATTAGGGCAGTTATATCAGTGTTCCTCATGACATAGATTCTTTCTATAACTCCTGTGTGTGTGCATGTGTGTGTGTGTGTGCGTGTGTACATGGATACTCAAAGTAGTCTTAGTTTAGGGATTAAAAAGTAAGTATGCTCCAGGAATGGTGGCACATGCCTGTAATCCTAGTACTTGTGAAGCTGATACAGGAGGATTGCAGGTTTGAAGCCTAACTCAATAATGTAGCCAGGCATCAGTGTGGCTCTGCAACTGAGTGAGACCCTATTTCAAAATAAAAAATAGAACTCTGAGCATAGTTCAGAAGTAGAACATCCTTGGGTTCAAACTCCAGTACTGTACACAAAAGTAAGTATGGCAAAGCCCCTTCACACCTTCTAGTTGAGGGAATGAGACCACAAGGAAATCATTGTGGCCTTAAGCTTTTTTTCTTATAAAATCTTCCTAACGTGTTTTCCAAACAACCAAGGCATATATGCTTGTTTCCTGTAAAAACAGCTTCAGGGGTTTCCTAGTACTACTAATCGACCTTCACAACTTTCCTGAGCTCCTCCTGGAGTTACTTTTAGAGTTACTTTTGATTAAGGTAAGACATTTTGAAAAACATTCTAAGGTTTTATTTTTCCCCTGTGCTTTTTTCTTGCAAATATAGACAAAGTTTAATGTAAGTCATGGGATATAGAAGCTATTTCTTTTTAGAGGTAGGGGGAGTTTGGCAGGTAACAAAATTCTATTTGATTCTTCAAAAACTAGTATGAATTTGAAGACAAGAAGAGATAAGTCTTAGGGAGAGAGAAAAATATCATAAATAAAGCCATGGATATAGAAAAACACCAGCCACATTTGGAGGCAGTCAGTCATTTTGAACTGTGAATGTTAGGCAAATGGTGAAAGGCTAGATGGGCTAATAAGCTAAGGGCAAGTTCTAAGGGACAATGAATGTCAGACCAAGAATTCATCACATTTTTCTGCAGGGAATGAGGCTTGGTTGAAAGATTTTGTGACATGATCAGATTTGTACTTTAAGAAGATTAATTCTGTAGTCCTCTGTAGAATGAAAGATAGAGACAAAAGACAGGAGGTAGAAATATCTTGTCATGCCTGATAACGTGTCTTTTAAGTTCCATTTTTTAAAAAATGTCACATAGCAACCATGAGAACCTTCACTAAGCTTTGAGTGTATGATTCCATGTCAGTAGTGACAGTCAGTCCATTTTCTCTACTGATGGATGAAAAAAGGCAGCTCCAGCTGATAGTGAGAAATCATCATAAAAGAGGGTCCCAGGAACATCGGCTTAGTAGGAAGGCAAGGCTTCATCACCTACCAGGATAGTAGTGTACACATACACTACTATCCTGAGCATATGTATATGTTACTAGTAGAAACTACCGGTGCGAGGCAGAGGCCAGCAGAGGAAGGGGAAGGGGGGAGAGAGAGCATGAAGGAAAGGGAAAGGGGGAGAAGAAAAGAGACTTATAACTGTTATTGAAATGTCATTATTATTGAAATGCTATTATTGAAAGGGTCATAATACAACATTGTTACTACTGAAACCATTATCCTCTATCTGCAAAGAGATTCTAACTTGTTTCTGCTGAGGATTGAGATCGACAACTAGGGAGAATATTTTCTAGGAGATTCCTGACCTTTGTGTCTTAACCCTGCCGGCCTCTGCCATCAGTTTGTTAGGCCTCTTAAGTTTTATTTGAATTTCAGGAGAAGAAGGTATCTTTCATATTGTCCCAACAAACCCCTTACCCACATCCAAATGGTTATTTTGTGGGTTCTGCCTCACTTGATTCTCAGATAATCATGGCTCCTCAACACTGATCAAACATAAACGAAACTGAAATCTTTTTTCCTAAATAATTAATGCAGAAACAAACATCTTTGAGAGTATATATTCATCTGCTTTTATCAGTTTGCAATACGTATTGACATATTTTTTGCAAGACATACTGCTTATTATTATCACACCAGTATCAAGAGCACTTGAGGAAATTGCCCCAATTACACCTATAATATTAACTAACTTAAGACTTTTCAATTTTGACAATTCCATAAGCAAAATCATAGCATCTTGCTGCATTAAACTTTTAACATTTAATTTTGATTTGCATATAGAGGTTATATATAAAAATTAGAAATCATAAAAATTTGTAACTTTTCAAGTAATTTTTAAATTCAGCAGTGAATTTATTGTATGCCAAAATAAAATAAACGACCCTATGGTGAATACACTACCTCCGAATCTCAGGTATATCATTCTTCAGAAAAAGCATCTTTTGAAGGTTTCTGTGAATATATAATTTTATAAAAATGTAAAATTTCATTTTCTTATCTCATTATGTCATTTCTATAGATCACCTACATTTGACTTCCATGGATACATTTGTCAACTTCAGTGGTTCCTAGACTAGGATTTAGCCAGTTAAACCTATTCATCTTCCTCTTTTTTCTTCAACATTTGATATTCTTGATTCTTATGTATTCTATATTCTTATTCTATATTCTTATGTATACTCATGATTATTAATATACATAATCATGTAAATCATTCCTTCTTTTCTAGTTTCCACAGTGTTTTAGTTGTCTATCACTAAGTAAATACCATCTAAAAACATTATGACAAAAAACAGTCAGTTCATTAATCCCACAGACACTATAGTCAAAAATTCAAGGATGGCCCAGTTGAGATAACTTACTATTCCATAATTCCTGGGACTTCAGCTAAAAATATTCAAAATCCCACAGTAGAACTGGGCATGGTAGTCACACCGATAATCCCAGTACTTGGGACGCTAAGACAGAAAGATCACAGGTCTGAATTCAACCTCAGCAACTTAGTGAGATGCTCATCAACCTAATGGGACTGTTTCAAAAACAAAAAAATATATAAAGGTCTATAGCTTTCAGTAAGAATAGTTCTTGGTTCAAACCCAAGTGCTAAACACATACAGACAAACAAACCTCACAATGCTCACGTCCATGGAGGTTGATGCTGGCTGATGCTGAGGATTGTTAGCCAGGGCATCTGTGTGGTAGCTCTATGTAGCCTGGTCTTCTCCATAGCATGGACATTTCAAAGTAGTCACTCTTCTTATACCAGGTCTCAGGGAACCAAGATTGAGTGTCAAAAAAAAAAGGAGGACCCTGTATGCCTTGGACATCACACAGCGCCTCTTCTCCTTAGTTCTATTGGTTTAGATTGGTCTTAGATTCTATTGAGAAATGCTATAATTGGCCCTAAATCAAAGACAGTGTCCTCTATGCTACCTCTTGATGGGAGAAATGTCATGTAACTTACATATGTATTTTAAAACTGGAGTGATACTTTCCCCAATAACTAATGTCTTCCCACGAACTCTCTTCACTCCAAAATGATCAAACTCTCTGCTCAAAAGTGATCAAAATGATCATTCAAGTAGAAATACACCTGCTTTTAACCATTGCTAATGATGCCTTCTTGGTGAAAGTTACCACCATTTTTCACTTGGACCGTAGCAGTTGTACCCCACTGATCTTACCACCTCCCTCTTGAATCTCTTTAGGCTTTGACGGCTATAGTAGATGAGTGTCATGAAAGGAAGCTGATGTCATGCCACTCCCCTGTTCAGTTCCCTTCAAAGCCTTCAAACCTCTCTCAGAGAAAAATCCTTCATGATTTATATGCATCATCTAATCGGGACCCACCAGATTCTCAGACTTCATCTTTTCTCCTTTCCATTATTCACTCTGGTCTGTATTTGTAGTCCTACAAATTCCCATGGTCTACTCCAGCCTGGAATCATTTGAATGGATGTTTCTTCAGCCTGCAGCATTTGGTCTTCAGGTATGTTCAAAATTAACTCTCGCACCTCCTACTCTTTCCTTGAATAACATCTTCTCACTACTGTCTGTACTGACCATTGTGTTTATGATTCCAAACTTCTCTCTCTAATATTCAATAGCTTCTTTATGCATTTACTTTTTAATTTCCATAGTTCTTATGACTTTTAAACATATATAATGTGCATGTTAATACGTAACGACATATAATTTATATATTAATTTTGTCTCTATTTTCTTTCTTTCCTCATTTGAATGTACTCTCCATGACACCAAGACCCTTGCCTTCTGGTTCAGTGGTGCACTTTCTGTGTCTAGAACAGTGTATTGTTTGTTAAATATGTGGTGAGTAAATTACCTGCAACCTACTCCTTGGTCTGTCATAGCCTGTATGATTTTCAAGTACAGACATTTCTGAGCTTGAACATCTTTTAAAACCAGCATAAGGTATGTAAACTGAGTTTGTTGTGTAATTTTGCTCCAGCATTTCATTATTGCTATTTCATAAGCACAAACTTGGTGAATATTTTATGCATTTTAATAAAATTAAAAGTGTTAGTGAATATATGTATTTATAAGTGTTATATTTGGCTTAGAAAGCTATACTTCAGTGAACTGAATAAAAGTGAACAATATATTATTTTTGGTGTAAAGTTGAGAAATGACATCTGTCTTTAATTGCCAAAATTAGGCTTTTTTTTTTTTTTTGGTGGTACTGGGGTTCCTGGAAGCCCTTCTGCCTCTGGGCTACACTCCCAGACCTATTTTATACTTTTTTATTTTTTGGAACCAGGGTCTCTTAAACCAGCGTGGCTGGCTTCGACCCTACGTGATCCTCCTGTCTCCGCCTCCCAAGCTCGGGGATTATAAGCATGCGCCACCACGCCCAGCCAAAATTAGGCTTTTAATAAGGGTTCTAGGCTACTTTGCCAAAAAATATGCTTCATAAAATTTAGTTTTTTTAAAAATCTTACACATTTTGAGCTTTATTTGGGGTTATACATTTTAAGCATTATGGAGCAATGCTAGTATTGTCTCTTAGACTTTCAGTTAGAAACAGTAATAAACTAATGTAAATATTTCTCATAAAATTTAGGTGTACAGTGGAAAGGCTTCTAAAATGACAAACCAAGGTCAAGAAAAAACATTATTTTCATTAATTTTGCTGTACATTATGAAGTTCACCTGTATGTGTTTCTACATTGTCTCTAGAAATTTTTATCTTATTAGTTTCCATAAAATTATTTTTGGAATAATAATTATGTCAACTCAAAGAAACTAAGCATTTTAAAGAAGTGAGTCATTACAAATTTCAGCTGATTATGTTCTCTTGTAATTGTCTGATACATGCAGGACTACTATGAATGTTCACATGCATAGACACACATAAGTCATTCCAAAGAAAGATGGTTCTCTTCTGTGTTATTTTTTGAATTATTTAAAAAATCATGTCCACACATCTGCTGTTGAATTTGAGCAAGAAAAATAACTTTTTAAGTTTTGAGTTTTTTGAGTCCTTTGTATATTCTAGATATTAGTCCTCTATCGGAGGAATAGGTGGCAAAAATCTTTTACCATTCTGTTGGCTCTCGAATGAGGTCCTTGACAGTTTCCTTTGCTGTACAGAAGCTCTTCAGTTTCATGCAGTCCCAGGTATTGATTCGCCAGTTAGTTTGATGTGCCTTTAAAGAAAAAAATCCAATCAAAAAGTGAACTAGATACTTCACAAAAGATGAAATTCAAATGGCCAATAAATGCATGAAAAAATGTTCAACATCATTGGCAATTAGAGAGATGCAAATCAAAATTACCCTGAGATTTCACCTTACCCCAACTAGAATGGCAACCATTCAAAACACAAACAACAACAAATGCTGGTGAGGATGTGGAGAAGTGGGAACTCTAAAACATTGTTGGTGGGATTGCAAATTAGTGCAACCACTATGGAAAACAGTATGGAGAATCCTCAGAAGAATGGGAACAAATCTACCATTTGATCCAGCAATACCACTTCTGAGGATCTTCCCCAAAGAAAGGAAACCAAACTACCAAACTAATACATGTGTATCTATGTCCATAGCTGCACAATTCACAATTGCCAAAGTATGGAACCAGCCAAGATGTCCATCAACAGATGAATCTATTACAAAACTGTGGGATATGTACACAATGTAATTTTTCTCAGCCATAAAGGAACACAAATTCAGCATTTACAGGGAAAAGGATGGATCTTGAGGACATTATGCTAAGCGAGGTTAGTCAGTAACAAAAAGTAAGGAATTGGATGCTTTCCCTAATATAGGAAAGCTAAGGTGAAATGGGTCATCGGCAAAATTCCAGGTGAAAAAGGAGATCCTACAGAGGAGCAAATAAGGCAGCCTAACTGTGGGGATGGGAAGGGGGGAAAGGGAAACTCTTTAAAGCACACCAGGTACTTATTCATATCATAGTCAACCACTAAGCCAAGCATGGGAGGGAGTCATTGGTGGGCACTGGCTGGGTGATGTGTGCATTTATGTCTACACAAGTTTTTTACCCCATTATGTAGTGTAAATAAAATGCACCAATAAAAATTTTTAAAAGTAATAATTTTTGTTAAAATTTTCAAAGAAACAATGAATAACATGTCAATGTCCAGATTACTGCTTCTAAAAGCAATTCTTTATGTACTTAGGCTGACTGGTTAAATTAGCTTTTTGGTCTTGTCTTGTTCACCTAGAGTCATATTCTAGGCTGGATCTAGTTTACTACTATATACTGCCCAGAAGTATTTTAGGTAAATAAAACCCTAACTACACATAGGTTTTGAAAAAATGCTCAGTCAGGCAGTGTGGTACATTCCTATAATCCTAGTACTTTGGAGGCTGAGACAAGAGGATTGTAGGTTCAAGGCTAGCTTCAGCAGCTTAGCAAAAATATATTAAAAAAAATAGAGCCGGGAGTGGTGGTGCACGCTTGTAATCCCTGGGCTTGGGAAGCTGAGACAGGAGGCTCGCACAGGTTCGAGGCCAGCCTCAGCTACTTAGTGAGGCTCTCAGCAACTTCGTGAGACCCTGTTTCAAAATAAAAATATAAAATAGGTTTGGAAGTATAGCCTGGAGGTAGAAATCCCCTGGGTTCCACCCCCATTGCCACCAAAAATAAAATAAAATAAAAAATAAAATAAAATAAAATAAAAATAGAGAAGTTGGGCGTGGTGGCACATGCTTCTAATCTCAGCATTTGGCTATTTGTTAGGCTGAGACAGGAAGATTGTGGTTCGAGGACAATCTCAGTTACTTGGTGAGGCCCTTTGCAACTCAGTGAGACCCTGTTTCAAAACTAAAAAGAACAAAATATGGGGCTAGGGTTATAGCTCAGAGGTAGAATGCCCCTGGGTTCCATCCTTGGTACTGAAAAAATATAAATAAATAAATAAGTAAATATGGACTGGAGGGTATAGTTAAAGAATAGAACACCCCTGGATTCAATCACCAGTAATAGCCCCCCACACACATACACACTCACTCACTCACATACACACTAAAATATGCTCTTTCTATAGTAATGTTTCTGTGCTCAGTATGATTTCTGTACACACTCATGAAGTAGGAACAAAATGTTTAGTGGTAGTGTCTTTCTTAATGTGTCCTTAAATTTAGCACCATTTCATAATAAAACAGACAAAAAGAATAAAGACTGTATGTTTTAGTGACTGAAAAATTCACAATGATTGGCTAAAATGTCCTAAATTTAAGTATAGTTTATTTATTTATTTATTTATTTATTTATTTATTTATTCATTTATTTATTTATTTGGTGGTAGTGGGGTTCCTGGAAGCCCTTCTACCTCCAGCTACACTCCCACGGGCTACACTCCCAGACCTATTTCTATATTTTTTTTATGTGGAAACAGGGTCTCTTAAGCCAGCGAGGCTGGCTTTGAACCTGCGCGATCCTCCTGTCTCTGCCTCCCAAGCGCAGGGATTACAAGCGTGTGCCACCACGCCCGGCCTAAGCATAGTTTTTAAAAGTAATGAGTTTTCATTCAACTTGATAGATAATATGGGGTAATAAAAGTTTAAATAGCACTAAAGAAGAGGCTTTGTATATGTAAAATTTATTTAGAGAAGGAGTTGATCATATTTTATTGGTTTTTAAAAAAAGTTCCTTTGCTTAAAACAAACAGAAACCAGTATTTGGAAAGTGCCTTGACTCTTCCAGAGCGTCAGAATTCCCTTTGGGATATAATGGCCCTGCTGAGCTAACTATAGTCCTAATGATCCCACATAGATAATGCAATTTGTAAAGTTTTACTGGTCTTTGGTGAATTTCTTACTCTCCTGGAGAATGTAGTGCTAACGATTTTTATGTCTGCTAAGCTTCACATAAGGATGGACTTATATAATTTTGATATATTTCCCATTTGAATACTTTACATAGTATAAGATCATGGGTTTATGGTTCCCTAATGTGCCACCTTACTGTTAGAGCAGGATTTATGGATTTTGTAAAATGTGTTAGACCTCAGATCTTTCACTGTAATACTTAGATCTAATATACTATGGGCAGTAGCAATTCTAATATCTATGCATCTCAACTGTGCATGGAATAATGCTAAAGGAAATCCATAATCCAATGTCTAGTGCCTATGAATATTTCCTAACAGCTTTTTAAAATAAGTGTATTATATTTAATCAGGAATTAATTTTAACAAGATTATTTGAAATGCTGACATAAAAATTATACAAATGCATATGTTTGTTGCCCATGCAATATGAAAAATAATAAAGGGTGTGATGCATTAGATTTCACATTAAAGTATTTCAATATTCAATAGCTTTTTTTCCTTTTTTATTGTGTTACTAAGTATTAAACCCAGGGGCATTCCATCTTTGAGGTATACCTCCAGCCCTATTTTACTTTTTATTTTGAAACAGAGTCTCACTAAGTTGCAGGGGGCCTTACTAAGTTTTGGAGGCTGGCTGTGAACCTACAATCTTCCTGTCTCAGCCTCCACAAGTGCCAAAATTAAAGGTATACATCACCACATCCAGCTTCAATATCTTTTAAGATGCCATATAATGTTGAGTAATGAAATACAATAATATTGCATAATTTATATATTTATGTAATATGTTTCATCATATTTAGAAAAATATAGTTTAACCTTTCCAATGTTATTGTTTTATTTTGTTCAATGTAGGAGTATGGTTTTTTAATAGACTTTTTTGTGTGTGGTACTGGGGTTCCTGGAAGCCATTCTACTTCTGGGCACTCCCACACCTATTTTTATACTTTTCTTAATTTGGAAACAGGGTCTCTTAAGCCAGAGAGGCTGGCTTCGAACCTGCGTGATCCTCCTGTCAGTGCCTCCCAAGCGCAGGGATTACAAGCGTGTGCCACCACGCCTGGCAATTGAATAGACTTTTTATAGTTTCTTTTTACAAAAATTGCTAATTAATAGTTTTTTAAGAGTAAATATGTTAGCAGAAAATATATGTCCTCCTTTGCAAACATAAAACCCCACAAATTAAAATAACTGGAAACTCTGTCCTAACACAGGTTTCTTAATGGATTACTACTTTTCTTATGATTTGTTCAATTAGAATAATCTTGAGGAATTTTTGATTCACCACTAGAAAACAATCTTGCCAGATGTCTCCCCCCTTTTACATTACATTTCAAAGGTCTTTACGCAGAAGTAGAGTATAGAAGTATTTTTCTTTCCTTGCTACCTCTTCCCATTATTCTAGCATTTGACAGCACTTTCCCATATTTTTAAAAATCTCCAATTGTTCTTATGCAATGTTCTTCCTTTTATGTTTGTGAAATCCAAATCACAAAAATTACTGCATGTTATGGAGTAATGACAATGCTGGCATAAAATTCTCTAAAGCAAGTTTTTCACTGTGTCTAATTTCCAGTGACTTCTTGTTTTAAAATTGTTTTACCGCTACTCTAAAACTACACAGGTAGAGGATAATAAGTAAATTTGAAGAAATTTTCCCCTTTCTTGTTGTTTTTTTTTTTAATTAACTATCTAGAAAGTTTGTTTGAAAGAGAAATCGAAAAAATTCAATCATCTTTGGCATGATAGACTTCCTTAAAGGAAAGGAAAGTATTTGTCTGCTGACCATTGGTCTTTCCAAACTGCTTACTTTTTTTTCTGTAGAGAAAAAATGAAGAATATGAAATCATGAGATATCCTCTGTAAACTCTCCCTCATGGATGACATATCCTTGGGGGCAAGGAATGTTGTCTTAAAGTATGTTAACAAGTGCAAAACAGCGGATACATCTTATTATTTAATGGACACAGCGCGATATCTCATTCCCATAAAATGCACGAAGCCAACTAGAAACCTGCATCTAGGAAATCAGGAAGGTAAAGGATAAAAGCCAATTCTTCTATGTCCACATTGTTTCCATCTCTCCTCTTTTCACATCCAAGCATCATCCTGGCATTTATATGTTATTTGTTTACTTATTCATTCACAAATACTTGTGGACCACCACTGTTGAGCTAGGTTGGGTGCTGGATTGGTCTTGGATCAGTTGGCTTCTTGTGACTGTGATGAAAATACTTGACAAAAGCAATTTAGAGAATAAAAGATTTATTTTGGTTCATTGTTTCAGAGGATTCAGTCGATTGACTGGTTCCATTGCTCTGGGTCTGAAGTAAGGCAGAATGTCATCGTGGAAGGTCAGAGGTGAGCTGCTCAGCTCATGAAAGCTAGGAAGTAGAGAGAAAGAAATAAAAAGAGAGAGAGAGACCAAACAGAGACAGAGATAGAGATATAGAGAGACAGGGAAAGGGGCCATGGAGAAGTTAAATCCTTCCAGGGCACACTCCCAGTGACTTACTTCCTCAATCCAGGATCTACCTCCCATAGTTCATTCAATTATCAATGGACTCATCCATCAAATAGATCAATCTACTGATGATATGAGAGCCCTCGTGATCCAAGCATTTCCTCAAAGCATCATCTCTGACCCTTGCTGCATCAGAAGCCATGATTTTAACACATGCACCTTCTAGGAATATTCCAGATCTAAAGCAGAACAGGGCTTAAGTTATGAACAAGAAAAGTCACCAACAATTTAGTAAAGAGACCATGCATATATAAGTGTAGCAATACTACTAGTAACTAATATTGCTACACATAATATAAGTGTAGCAATACTAGTTACTAGACTCTACCAGAACTAGACTGGCAGAGAAGAGATCTTAGATATTCTCCAAGTTGTTTAATCCTGAAACACACTGCCATTCTTTGTTACTGATCACCAAAGGTCATCTATTTCCCAGTCTTCAAGTTCTCTTATTTCAAGCACAGCAACCTTATATATTCTCTTAGTTAAAATTCTTAAGAAATAATATGATGGACTGAATCACCCAGATTCAATTAGCTGTGCTCGTATGCATGCAGGGGAATTGATGAACACATATTTATATAGAATATAAATGGAATCCCAACCTACCTTTTCAAGCACTAGGTATGGAAAGCCAGAGATAAGAGAAAGAAAAAGGGTTGGGGTAGGCACCACCAGACCTTCTTCGAGAATTCACTCAACCTGTTTTTCATTTGTTGATGAAACGTTTGTGTTGAGATATGTAAGCCTTTACATAAAGGGCATCAGTATGTGTTAGTTTAGTATTTAGTATCTGAACACAATTACTTTAATGCATTTCATATGTGGTTATTTCATGCCAGAAGTGACATTTTAGAAGTATCCACATAGATACAGCACAAACCCTCCTTTCTTTAGATTCAAAGTAGAAACAACAAAAAAGGACTTTTTAAGTCTCTGTCCTGCAATTCAATGACTGGATTATTTTTTCAGAAGTGAGAGAGTAGGGGGAGTTCTTGAGAATGGATTATGAGAAACAGACTAAAGTACTGTTTGAACCTGAGGTTTGGTGAACTCAGTAAGCAAGCCACTTAAAGAGGTGTTTCTAATTTGAATAAAGTGTGTTGAAAACTCTCTGAAATTCTAAAGAATCAGGGCTCATTTCTCAAACAATATTAACCAACAGTTTTAAATAATTATTATTATTGGACTATAAGTATTTTGCCAGGCTCTCCTCTATTGTTCTATTTGATTGGTAGCCATGTTTCCTCCAGTAAATATTATTAATTAATTGGACTGAGTTTGGCTTATGATATATATTATTTTAGTGAAAATTTTCAATCCATAATATAGTCAGAACTTAGACTTTAACTCTGATGTGACCCATTCATATTTTGCCTCTTTGTTATGGGCATCATTGAATGGTCTCCACACCCAAAATATGGCAATAAACAAGGCTTATAAAAGGTAAATGTTTTTTTTTTCTCCCTTCTGTAAATTAAGAACTTTAGATGTATATGATCTTGGTGAGGATTCAATAAATTCTTATTCGGCCTCTCACTTTGTTATACACTGTGTGAAATGTTTGAAGGTAGAGAGAGGTACACGACGGGACGTGACTTCTGCCATAAAGAGATGAAGAAAGAAGGAAACTAGAGTTTCTTGAATATTTACTAATATCTCAGAGACTATGCTGAATGAATTCATATGATTTTATTTAGTTCAGACAACAGTTATAGGAGCTTTTAACACTTAAAAAACCAGTTGTTTTTATTTCTCTCATTGGTGACTTCAAAAGAGAAGGTGGTAGGATCTGTAGAATCTGTATTTTGCTTATATAAAAATGCATATTAATGTTATATTTTCAACAAGATATAGTTGTTGCATTTGAAAATCTTTTAGAGTTTTACAAAGATCAGCGAAGACTAGAAAGGATCTCTAGTGTTGTTTCACTGCAATATCTTTTACACATAAATATTTACTTATAAAAATAAGAACACCGAAGTAAATAACATCTGAGCAGAATGTTATATGAGCAATGTATTACAAAGAAAATTTATCACATTTGAAGAATTTTCTAAAACAAAGATGTATTATATGCTCACGGAAGAGGATATATTTTGTAAATTAAGATCATATTTTTCTCCAATCAATTCTGTGGTTAAAACTTTACAAATTAGTAAGGAATGTACCTTGCATACGATTATTAATTTTAAAAGGAGATAAATATACAGGAAAATTGTATTACTATAAAATATATTTATTGCACAATAGCTTATGATAAGGGATTCTTAACATTAACAATATGCCAGTTTTGATTCTTAATGTGTAGAATAAAAATGACAATAAGGCTGAAATTGAAGGAATTTTAACAAGAAAATGCATTTGAAGTTTTTCTCTTTTACATGAATATAGTGACAGTTTTCCTGTTCGAGAGTAACTAGCTTCTACCGCAGCATCTGATGCTTACAAATGCAGAGAAGTTTTGTTAATCATGTTGAAAATTTTTAATTATAGTCTCCCAGGTATTTAAAATGCTGCATTATTCCAGCAAATTGTCCTCATGTTTGTTTTTAAGAACAGTATTCAGCTCTGGGATTTCTTTTTTAACTTTCAATGTGTCCTAGACCCTTAGTTTATTTTGAAAATATAAAGCTTAGTTGTTAAGGGTGGAAACATGACAATTTTCAGACCATGTAATTGCAGCAGCAGAGGTGGCATCTACTGTTTAGCTGACACAGTGAATGGGTCCATCAAATTTCTTTGACTATGTCACGAAGCTTTTGAATATCTCAAAAACATTTCTTTGAAACCATCAGACAACTATTTGATAGGGTTTTCCTATTTGTTAAGACTCACAAATTCTATTTTTCTCAGCATGCAGTGCCGAGCGCAATGTGCAGTGTTGACTGGCCTTTATTTAGATAAGCTGGAAGAGCATTAGTTTTCCTTGGGAAGCCATGCACATGCAAAATTAATTGAAGCACCAGCCGACTTCTTTCCTGGATGCAAGCCAAATGACTCAGGTGTAATGCCATGCACTTGAGAAAAGCCACGCTGTACAAAACCAGGCATTAGACAGTGGCTACTCACAAAAGTAGGTGTTGGTTGTCAAATCATCATTAAGAAAGTACACAATTTCCAAATAGAAGGGGAAAAAAAGATGACTATTTTTTTCACTATAAAATATTACTCAACTAACACAACTGGGGCTGAAGCAACTGATTTCAGAACTGCACCATTTTCTTCTCAGTGTGAACCTGTTTGCAGAAAAGTTGTTTTCTTGGTAATCACATTGGTCATCCTACCAAGTTGAATGACAATTTTCAAGCACAGAATTTTCCAAACAATAGTTTCTCTGTTTTAAAGTGATGTGAAGCAATAAATGTCTAAAAAGCATGGTATTTTAGATGAACTAGGTAAGTTTTTTTTCTCTTTCATGAATAGTTCATGGTCTACTAATCATCAAAAATGATGTTTTGTCAAAAACCATAGAAAATTCGTGGAATTCTTTATTGTATTCAAAATAATATTCCCTTTTGTGAAGTTATTCACATTGTTCATTGAGCTTCAAAATTGGTTTTAATCATCTGAAACATGGAAGGTCTATCTGACTATAATAACCACATCTCTGTACTTAACCAAGATGTAAAAGAATAAGATAAACGATTATCTCCTTTAATCTTGTTTTGCATGGTTTAAGAGTGTATATTTGAATAATCTACTGCTCAAAGTAAAGTCTAATCTATTAAACTTTGGTAGGCATAAGAACTCTGGTGTGCTATTTTACTATAGGATGATTATAGACAGCAATAATGTGAAGTTTGTTCCAAGAAGCTAGAAGAAAGAATGTTGAACGTTTTCATCATAAAGAAATATTCAATGTTCAAGAAAATAGGTATATTTACTTTTATTTAAACATTACACAACATCTCATAGTACCTCCCAGACATGTACAGCTTTTATATTTATGTGAATGTTAGAATAAGTTTTTATTTATTTATTATTTATTTATTTTGTTGTTGCTTTTGCTTTCTTTTATTTATTTATTTATTTATTTATTTATTTAACTGAAAGTAAATATTATACATTTAATCTGTGTTTGGTGCCATTCTCCCCCCTCGTTTCCCTTCCCCCCTCCCGATACTTAATACCCATGCTAACCTTGCTATATTCATACTTTTACACCTATTTGGAAATAGCCACTCATAAATCAAGTTCAGCCTCCTTCCTCTCTTAGTTTTCCACTCAAACTTTGCTGAGATTCCCCTTCCATTATCTGGAGTCCCTCTGGTATCCCCAGTGCTCACTCATTTGGGCATATTCAAGGAAACATATGTCCCTTCTCTTTCTGTGTTTGGCTGATCTCACTTAACATAATGCTTTCCAGCACTTTCCATCTCTTTATGAATTTGTAAAGAGATAGAATAAGTTTTTAAATTGTTTCATTTCATTGAGTTTTCTTTTAATGTTCTTCATTATTAAATTTACAGTTTTAATTTAGGTTCCTCAAGTTATGAATTAATTTTCTATTTGGAACATTTTTTATTTCATCATAAGTGAGGCTGTGCCTACTGATGTTTAATGGATAATGTATCCCAAATAAACCAATGTTCAGCCATTTATAAGTATCTTTGTAGTTTCCTAACAATTCAGGAAGCCTAAACTTTGGCTAACTTGACCAGTGCAATTATTTACTAGAAATTTCCATGGCTCACATGATTTGATAGCAAGGAGTAAAACACTAAATGCCACATCCTCATTAATGAACCCCTTGCACATTTAAAGAACACTTTGGGAGCCACTGAGAGGATAGAATCTTTATAGTGCATGCCTTTAATCCCACTACTCGGGAAGCTGAGACAGACAAACCCAAGGTTCAAGGCCAGCCTCAGCAACTTAGCAAGGCCCTCAGGACTGGAAGTGTAGCTCAGAAGGTCCTTGGGTTCAATCCTCAGTACTAACACACACACACACAGACACACACAGACACACACACACACACACACACACACACACACACAATCTTAAAGTAAAATTAAGACATGGATTAGAATCTCATTTTTCCCCCCTTTTGGAGGAAATAGTCAAGTAAGTCTTCTGCCAGGAAGCACATTCTTTCTCTCTAAAATAGCTTGATTTCTGGAGAGAAAATGAATAGAAAAATTCTATCGTTCAGAGTGTTGGTTAAAAGGCGAACCTCGGATCCACTCTACACTCCCAGGAAATGCTTTTACTGCTGCTCCCTGAAGCCAGCTAATGGATTGGAAAAGGCTGGGAAAGTGGTCACCAGAGGGAACCTGATGACAGGCAGCTGTAGCTGCACCTGTGCCAAGCAGGAGCCATGCAGGATAAAGAGAGGTGTGCGAAGAGGCATTGGGGGTGTCCATACCAGTGGAAACAGAGATGCCTTAAGTGCCACTTTCTTTCTCCTAGAGAAAAAGAAATAGAAAAAAATGTGCAGTGGAATAGAAAAAAATGTGTAAAGGTAGAATAATTTAAAAATGCAGGAAAGGGAGACTGATGGAGAGGGATAACATGTCTGTAGGGTTTTGGGAAAAAAAAGAAAAGCTCGAACAAAAATTAAAATCATTGGATGTTGAGGCATTGTAGAAAAGAATTATGTGCATATGTTTACATGCACTAACAAGTGACAAGGTGGACAAGAGAGGAACAAAAAAAACATTAAATACAACGATACTGAGACAATACTGAGAGACTGATCAAATAATTGCCTGCATGGTTAATAATTGATAGACAATGTGAAACACCTGCATTATGTGATGTGCCTGTGATAGAGTATTTATTTTTATATATTCTCTCTAAAACTCTTCCCATTTTTTAAAATAATTTTATTTGTGCATTGTAATCATATATCAAACTTAGGTATAGAGTGATAGGAATAAACATCCCTCACCTTTCCTGTACATATCTTTGAGTTTGGCACTGATAATTTAATATACATATATCACATTATTTCTACTTACTATATGTTTTCTTCTTTACTTATCTCTATCTTCCTCCTGTTCCCTCTGAATCCCCATCAGTTCTCCATACATGCATATTCATGTTTATAACAGTACAATTCAAAATAGCCAAGTTATGAAACTAGACTAGGTGCCCATCAACAGAAGAATGGATCACAAAAGTTTGACATATATATACATATATACAATAGAATTTTTTTTTTTGTGGGTCTGGGGATGGAACCCAGGCGCTTGACCTCTGAGCTACACCCACTGCCCTATTTTTTATTCTTTATCATAAAACCGAGTCTCACTGAGTTGCAGCGGGCCTCACTAAGTAGTTGAGGCTGTCCGCGAACCACAATCCTCAGGTCTCAACCTCCCGAATGCTGGAATTACAAGCATGCACCACCACGCCTGGCATACAGTGGAATTTAGCTCAGCCACGGAGAAGAAAATATTTTGTTATTTTCAGTAAAATGGATGGAACTTGAGAATATTTATTCTAAGTGAGATGAGCCAGTCTCAAGAACAAACAGATATGTTATAGTCCACGTGTGAGGGCTAGACATAAAATTTGGGAAGCAAGGGTAACCTCACATAGAGATGTGACTTTTAGTGGTTTGATTAATGCAATAATAGTGCATGCAATCTGCAATATTACCTTTGTTAAGTGAGAAAAGATTTAATAATATTAAAGAGGAAAATCTATTGATATTTCCAAGTTAAGAAGGGCTCTATTCAGGTATAGCTGGAAACCTCTCCTCATTTCAGTATTAATTATAGTCAACACAGAACCCTAGAAGGAACATGGACTCAGAGTTGGGAAGATCTGTATTCTCCCGTATGTTAGCTGTCTGACTTGAAGCAAATTACTCAATTTTAATAGATTTTTTTAATTTATATAAAATGAGGATCATACACTCCATTGTAGGAAATCATAAGGTTTACTATTAGTAACTTAAAAGGTGAAAGAGCATATGAGAAAACCAAAGAAATGGAAAATTCGGTTGTTCTAGTTATTGATATAATTATTAAAAAGAGATTACTTAATGATAGGACCATTTAACAAGGTTTCAAAAGGAGTACATGGAATCTGAAATAGTTCCTAACGTATAGTTAGGATGTAGACTCCCAGCAGTAGCGCAAGAAAATGTAGGCAGAGAAAGCACTAGAAAAGACGCCGGGGTGGAATGTGTTTGAACAACATCAAGCAGTGTGTTTCATTTGGCTTTTTGGAAGCATGTCCCAAGACCTCGTTCTGAAATGCATTATGTATGATTTACTTCTGTATGGATTGTGGGACAGTCATTTTCATTACAGTGCTTGTGACAGGCCTATGGTCTGCATGTTTTATATTCTTGTGGTGATTTTCCATTCTTAAGAATTTGCTGTGAGCAGTATGTAAATGTAGTCACTTTTTTTTCATCAAGGTCCGCCTGCTTCTTACATGTCAAAGTAAAAGTCTACATCCAAATATCACTTGATTCAAAGAACAAGACTGAGTCACTTGTTAACACCAAAGGACAGTGAACGTTTGAGAAAACTTTGCAACATGTGCCTGAAACCTAGTTGAAAAACTACCACCATCCTCTGCATATATTTGTTAAGCAGCAGATAGGCTCAGAACCTTCCAAGAGGAGGATCTTTAGATGAGCATAACTTCTGAGTTTCAGGTGGAACCGATCCCCCAAAGGGGGACATGTTTTTCACTGAGTGCAGAAAATTGGCTAAAAGCAAATCTTTGAATTGTGATGACTTTTTAAGTAGACCAAACAGAAGCAAGGATTTTGAGATTAGATTAATGCCAGCCTTAGCTGGAATAATTTGTGGTCTTGAGCATCTGCAGCTGTGAAATCACTACAGCGTGCCCTTGTTAGATGTGATTCTCTTGTCCTGATCCTTGGTACATCTCAGCTCAAACAGAGATCCACATATACAAATGGGTCACTCTGGAGAAAATATGTTTTTCTGATACCCTCAAAGGGTTTTAGATTTGCACGCCCGCAAATGATAATAAGGCTCAGAGAAAATACAATATTTCCATCTGTAGATTGAGGATTAATGACATTTAAGGGGAAACTTCATATATTTCCACCTTTAAAACCCTTGGAAACAGAAAATCATAACTGGCATCTCTAGTAAAGGCTGATGCTTAGTCCCTATTTTTTTCTTGTTGGATATTTGCTAGAAAAGAAATACATAGGCATATAGAGCCAAGTATATCCTTTACATTCTTGAAAAAATGTCAAGAATCTTAGCATACATTCAAAGAATGCTGGTTGGGCCTGATGGCACATACCTCTAATTCCAGTACTTGGTAGGCTGAGACAGCAGGATCACAGGTTCAAAGACAGCCTCAGCAATTTAATGAATCTCTCAGCAATTTAGCAAGACCGTATTTCCAAATAAAAGATCAGATAGGGCTGGGATGTATCTCAGAAATAGAATATTCATGGGTTCAATCAATCCCCAAGTACACACACACACACACACACACACACACACACACACACCACAGTCATGTTTCAGATCAGCAAAGGTAGAAATTATGCTGTGATGGGGGAGGAAAAAAAATATATATATATACTGAAAATAAATAGCTGAATTTATGACAATGACAGGAGTTCTTTAGAGATTCCTAATTTTTCATTGTGTTTAAATTTAAGCTTTTAAAAATATATAATTCTTGCTGGGTGTGGTGATGCATGCATGTAATCCCAACACTTGGGAGGCTGAGACAGGAGGATTGCATAGGTTCGAAACCAGCCTCAGCTACTTAGTGAGGCTCTCAGCAACTTAAGTGAGACCCTGTTTCCAAATAAAATATAAAATAGGTCTGGAGTATAGCCCAGAGGTAGAAAGCTCCTGGGTTCCACCCCCAGTACCACAAAAAAATCTATAATTTTTTTTTTTTATTTTTATTGGTGCATTATATACATACATCATACTGGGGGTAAAACACTTGTGTGGACATACATGTACAAATCTCCCATTTAGCCCCTACCTAATTCCCACCCAATTTTCTCCCCATCCCTTCTTCCCATGCTTGGCTTAGTGGTTGACTTTGATATGTTTAAGTACATTGTGTGTTTTAGAGAATTTCCTTCTTCCCCCTCCCATCCCCTCAGTTATGTTGTCTTGTCTGCTCCTCTATAGGATTTCCTTTTTCATCTAGAGTTCTTCCTATGACCCATTTCTCCTTAGCTTTCACGTATTAGGGAAAACATCCGATTTCTTATTTTTTGTGACTCACTAATCTTGCTTAGCATAATATCCTCCAGTTCCATCTATTTCCCTGAAAATTATGTAATTGTGTTTTTTATGGCTGAGTGAAATTCCACTGTATACATATCCCACAGTTTTGTAATCTATTCATCTGTTGATGGACATATAGGCTGGTTCCATAGTTTGGCTATGATGAATTGTGCAGCTCTGAACATAGATACACATGCATTGGTTTGGTAGTTTGGTTTCCTTTCTTTGGGGTAGATTCCCAGAAGTGGTATTGCTGGATCAAATGGTAAATTTGTTCCCATTATCTGAGGATTCTTCATACTGTTTTCCAAAGTGGTTGCTCTAATTTGCAATCCCACCAACAATGTTTTAGAGTTCCCACTTCTCCACATCCTTGCCAGCATTTGTTGTCGTTTGTGTTTTGAATGATCACCATTCTAGTTGGAGTTAAGTGAAATCTCAGGGTAGTTTTGATTGGCATCTCTCTGATTGCCAATGATGTTGAGCATTTTTTTGTGCATTTATTGGCCATTTGGATTTCTTCTTTCATGAAGTGTCTATTTAGTTCACTTGTCCATTTTTTTAATGGGTGATTTGTTTTTTTAGTGTTGAGTTTCTTGAGTTCTCTGTATATTCTAGATATTAGTCCTCTATCGGAGGTGTATGTGGCAAAAATCTTCTCCCATTCCCACCAACAATGTATTAGAGTTCCCACTTCTCCACATCCCTGCCAATATTTATTGTTTGTGTTTTTAATGGTTGCCATTCTAGTTAGAGTGAGGTTAAATCTAGCTGCAAAATTCATCATTGACAAACTATGGAACCAAACAAGATGCCCATCAACAGATGAATGGATTACAAAAGTATGAGATATGTATATAAGGGGATACCATGAAGAAGAACAAAATGATGTCATTTACAGGGATATGGATGGAACTGGAGAACATTATTCTAAGTGAGATTGGTCAGTCACAAAATGTGAGAAATCAAATGCTCACCTTAATAAATGGATGTTACAGAGAAAAGGGGTCATAGGAGAAACTCTGGATGAAAAAGGAGAAACCATAGATGAGCAAATAAGGAAGCCTAACTGGGGGTGATAGAAGGGGGGAGAGAGGGAAATTCCCCAATGTACTAGATGTACATTCGCAAACATATCAAAAATCAATCACTAAGCCAAACATAGGCAGGAGAGGAGGGAATGAGGTGGGAACTGGGGAATGACTAAAGAAGTAAAAAGACTTCTTTTTTGGGCATGTATGCCTCTACCATCTTGTACTCCATTAAGATTTATGACTTCAATGCACCAATAAATTTTTTTAAAAATCTGTAATTCTGAACTACTATGTAACACTGCGTGTATTAGTCTCACAAATATAATAGTAAAATGCCTCACGCAAAAATATTATAAAGTTCAGGAAAAGAAAAACAAAACTAACCAATGCTAGAAGTAAGTGAGCATTTACCCTTGAGGGGAAAGAAGGCCAGACCAATGCTCATGGGTCTTTGGGGGAATACAAAGTTTCTCTTTCTTAATCTGGAATGCTAGTTACCTACATGGGCTTCCTTTATGGAAACTCATCAGCTGTATACATATGATGATATGTGCACCTTTCTGTAGTTTGTCAGATTCTAGTGAAATAGACAATCTAGGTTCTACAATACCTTCCCTTGATAACTGCATCTGAATTTACTTAGTGGCAAGTTCTAGGGCAATGAAAATCCAGCAGTGGTCCTATGGCACATAGACAAAAATGCACTGTGACTTCTCATAGCAAAGATACACACATTTCAAAGACTGGCTTCTCTTTTAGCAGAAGTGAGTCAAATGTGCATGTTAATAGAAAAATTGAGAAGTAGAAAATTCAAGAGTATCCAGGACCAAATAAAACAACCACAAGGCAGTCTTAGGGGGTATCTGGGAAATCTTATGACCCTTTTAAAACTAAGATTTTGTAATATTTTTGCTATGATTTTCATTACAAAACAGGAAACACACATTTGTATCAGGGGAAACATACAATTCTTTGCCCAAATAATGTAATTACAGTAAGAATGTTCTTGGGAGGCAATTTTTTATTCAGTACTATGTTGTGTGTCAAAATGAAATTAAAACTTATTTTTAACTGAGAAACATTGTATTCAGGGAACATAGATTGGCCTTTGGAAGCATAGTGGGCAATTTTGTTTGTGGTCTTTCTTTACCTAAAGGAACCACTTTCTCATCATCATTATTCACAGGTGCCGAGAATGCTTATATAATTCACTACTTTGTACTTATGTCCAGGAATCCTATTTTACATAATGTGAGGTTCAAGTGCAGGTAAACAGCACGGATACGATGTTTCTCTACATACAAAGTATTTCTCAGAATGATGAAGAGGACTCTTCAATATCATCCAGATGTCAGCCCCTTCCTCACTTGCTGACTAAAAAAAACAAAAAAGAAAAAAAAACAGACAATTAGGCTTATTTTTCTATAAAATATCCTTTCCTCCTAGGATTTCACTACTGTTTAACTGAGATGATAGCTATAAAAGGAACGACAAATACCTTTCACATAGTAAGTATTTGGTTAATATGCATCTAAAGGATTAGTAGTATTACTGCTAATACTGGTAATTATACAATCATAATAATTTATTCACATTTATATCTGTCAAAACTGTTATCTGTGCTCTTATTAGAAATAGTGCTGATGGTAGTTGTATGCACATTAAGAAACCTGTTTAAGCTACAAATTTGGAATTCATTTATTTTATTTCACTCTTTTTTTTCTTACTGGGGACTGAACCTAGGATATTCTACCCCCAAGATATACTTCCAGCCCACATTTTATTTTTTTTATTCTGGATCTTGCTGTGTTGAAGGTTTTGCTAAGTTGTTGAGGCTGGTTTCAAACCTGCAATCTTCTTGTCTCAGCTTCCCATGTACTGGGATTACAGGTGTGCATCACCATGCCCAGAAATTCTATCATTTTATATAGATATTTGCATATAAATCACAGAACTCTAACTTCCTAGGACTCAGTTTTCTTAATTTTTTCTAGACTTCTTTTCATAGCATTCTTTCTTCATTATCACTGCCATAAATGTTAAACTGCTACATGTTAGCCAGGTGTGGTGGTGCACGCTTGTAATCCCCATGCTTGGGAGGCAGAGACAGGAGGATCGCGCAGGTTTGAAGCCAGCCCCACTGGCTTAAGAGACCCTGTTTCCAAACAAAATTATAAAAAAATAGGTCTGGGAGTATATCCCGGAGGTAGAAGGGCTTCCAGGTACCACAAAAAATAAAAATAAAAATAAATGCTACGTTAGAAAACATTTCCCATTTTCTTCTTATTTGAGGACTGACTCTTCCAAAAGACAGTTTTGGTATGCATATCTTCGGCCAGACATGATTCTATGTAATAGTGAATAAGTCAGGGGCAGCGGTACCATCCTCATAAAACCTACATTACAATATGGGGAGAGCATGAATGAGGGGGGACATCAGAGAAGATGAGGTGTCAGGCCAGAGCGAATGAAGAAATGAAAACATGGGACTATTAGGCCCCAGGTGCCCATTGGATAATCATGAGCAGAAGGATGCACGCTGACCTAAGTTTTGGACAAATCTCATTTAGATGCTGGTGAGGAATACTTCATATGATTTGAGGATGACATGTTAGATCAGGCGAGAAATGGCAGAGGGTTGAAAGAAGAAGACTGGATTCATAGGAGACTTTTTAAAGTTTTCAAAGTGGTAAGGAATGTTTGAAAAACAAACAAAGCTACCTACCTTTTTATAAACCTGGTGAGGTAGTGGTAGCAGTGTCAGATTTTCTGGGAATTGTGGCTAAGAAATGTAGGTTAAGAAACGTAGGAACATTTCAATATAATGATAGCTATGGTGGAAAGTTACTGGGAACTGTACACGTTGATTATTTCAGGGATGGGCTTCATTAATCACACGAGGTACGTGGATGAACTAGCCTAAGTCCTTTCTACTCAAGATAGAACCTCAAGTGACTCCCCTCATAAAATAAGAACATTTTATTGTGAGAACAACACAAAATCTTGCAATGGTTAAATAAAAATAACAACATGTGCTATGCTTTCGGCAGTGGGTACCCTTTAAAACACTGTCCTAGGTGTTTGTTCATTCAATCAACATAAGGATTCTAGAAGATAAATCCTAGGGCGGGCATTCTTGTCTGTCCCAGCACCCTTCAGCCCCAGGTTTTTTGTTTTATTTATTTATTTTTTTAGTAATGGGTATTGAACCCACAGAAATCCTACCTCTAAGCTATACACACAGCCCTATTTTATTTTTAAATAGAATCTCAGTAAGTTGCTTAAAATGTCTTCGAATCAGCCATCCTCCCATCTCTGCAGACTCTGGCCTCCCAAGTACTGGGATTCCTCCAGTTTTATAGATGAGAAAAACAAAACTTTGAGAGGATACTTGCCTTGGTCAACATTCTCACTGATATAATAAAAAACTGACTATAAAACTTTGAGTAAGCAAGATTTAATTGCTCATAGTGTTTTTGGAGATTTCATAGTCCATGTGAGGCTAGCATCTGCAGTTTTGTGCATAGGATACACTAGCGAGCAAAGGGATTCAAAGAATAAAGCACAGTCCCTAAGACCACACTCCCACAGGGACTTGCCTTGCTCAGCCAACCCTACCTTCCTAGGTTGGAAAATCCAATATAACAGACTTATCCACTGGTGAGATTACAACCCTCATGGCTTAATCACATCAACCCTGAACATTAACAAATGAACTCTTCCCAGGGACATTCTATATTTATCTATAACAATACTTTTAAAGTTTCTACGTGTATAATGTGACTCAAAAGGGAAATCACCAGGCTGTAGATTTCTGATATTGAGTATATCCTTTAAACTAGAGATTTTTGTGGGTAGGTTGTGTTGCTTGGCCTGAATTCAGTTGGTCTTTTTCTCCTTCTCCCTTTTTTCTATCCTGTGCTATTCCCATTCTTATGTGGCCAAATCCAATTCTTTTGAGCCCATTATCCCTTCTGTTAGAGGAAAAATTTGAAGAATATAAATATGCACTCATTATAAGATGGGTTCTGATGACCTTTTAGTATTTGTTGTGTTCGAACTGTAAGCAGCAGTTAAAGATGAAAAGGAATTGGCATTGAGCCTTCTTAATTATTGTTCCTGTTTCAGACCTTTAATATAGCTCTGGCTCTTGCTGACACATCTAAATGAGGTTTACAGAACCTGGAGCTGTGAATTCAGAGCTCATTAACAACCGACTGACAGAATGGCAGAGTTTTTCTTCTACCCTTTTAGAAAAGAGATCATCCTAAATCTCAGATTTAGATGTTTTATTTTACATGTGGATTTCCCACTGATTTGGAATTATTGCAAGCATGCTCTTCTAAAGAAAGCCTAAACTGAGACCATTGGAGCATGGCAGGAGACAGAATCTCCATTCTATGCATTGGTTAGGCTTTCTGGTAAGGCATAGATAGCATGACTAGTATTAGAACTCAATATACCATTGCAAATCATGCTCTCCAAGTAGTGTTAAGAAGCAGGGTTCATGGTGTGGTAGATTTCACCTGCACAGATACAATAACCATTTTTCTTCCTGGTTACTGGTTTTCAACTGTTCTTCTCATTTTGGACTTGCCTATATATTACTGCCAGATATTACGTTTTTTTGCAATTTTTTTTATTTTTATGTGGATCATATTGAAAATGGCAAAAGTGCCTACATGTTGGGAATTTGGTTCTGATGATTGAGGAAGGGAGCGATTCATATAATGCTATGTCCACATTCAGATTATGTCCACATTCAGACTGTGCTTGGTGCCCTTCCTTGACCCCTTCCCACTTCCCCTTCCCAACAGTGAGTGTCCAGGTTGACCATGCTACATTCATACTTTTACACATATTGGAATGTTGCTCCTCCATTATTCAACCTCAACCTTCTTCCTCTCCTATCCTTCCATTCTAGCTTTGCTGAGGTTTCCCCTCCATTATCTGGAGTCACTTTGATATTCCTAATATTCACTAGAATGGCGTTGGTGGTACAGTGGTAAAATTAGCTTCCTTCCAGATATGACTTTTAAAAGGGGAGCTCTGGGCATATAGTATCCCTTCAATTCTGTTGCTTATATCCTGTTTCATAGTGAATTATATATGTGAATTTTTACTAGTTATTCATCAGCACGCACATTATCATGTTATAGCAATAGAGTCAACTAGTTAACATCAAAAGGCAAACAGAAAATTAGTATATTTGCCATAATGTAGGGAAATAGCCCTCTTCTTTCTTGCATGGGTAGAACGGAAGTAGAAGAGGCTTCCTGACCTTGGAGGTCTTATTGAGAAAGTCTCTTACAAGTGCCTACATGTTGAACATTTGGTTCTGATTATTGAGGAAGGAAGCAGTTCATACAATGTGACATCCACATTTGAGGTGTCACTGCCAGTATCATTCACATGAAGGGAAACACATCAAGTGCTGTGCGCATGTATGTTTGTATCATGTTGAACCTCACTATAATGTATTATTACATTACACCAATAAAGTGGTTATGACAAGAAATGCATAGATGAGGGCTTGAGTTCCCCAGCAAAGCAAACAAAAAGCAATTTCATCGCTAAGCTAAATATAGTGTCAGGTACTTAACAAGTATAGGAGCCAGCTTCTCTAACATACAATCAATGAAAAAAACTGTACCAGAATATGACCTTTGGACAATGGCTAAGAGAGTAAGACTTTACTCTAAAGGGACTTGATATAAGGAAAAATTTTCTCTATACAAAACCATGTAAAATAATAAAGTTTGTGGAAAAACAGAGAAAAGTCAATAGCAAGGAAGAATAAGTTTTTGGCAATGCCTAAGCCTATAACTAATCTACTCATCAGTGAAAAGAATTATAGACAGGTGTAACAAGATAATATTCTTATTTTTCTTGCATATAGAATACGTTTACATTCAATCTTTATGTATTATTTCAGTCATTCTCAGCTCACTCTCCTTCAATCCACAAAAAGTTCTGAAGATTAATTCAGGTATGGTTACAAACAGACATTGTGCTCAAGGTATTTGAATGCATGTCACATCATCAGAGTTTATTCCTATGTGAAGGAGTTAGGTCCTACAAATGCATCCTCCACTCATTATTCTGTTTCTTAACTGCATGAGTGATATTGTTAAAGAATCTCATATCTCTATAGTTCTCTAGGGTCTCCTGATATACAGGCAATATTCCCACCTTCATACTTAATACTAAAATAGTGACACAGATAGTTAGCAAATGGAGAAAAGAATACTTTAGAGGAACATTCAGTTAAAAGGAACAGTTGTAGATTTGAGGACTGCCTCAGCAACTTAGTGAGACTCTCAGAAACCTAGAGAGACCCTGTTTCAAAACAAAACATTAAAAAGGCTGAAGGTCTAGCTCAGAGGTAGAATGCCCCTAAGTTTAATCTCTAGTATAAATAAGTACATGAATGAATAAATAAATTAAAAAGCAGTTAAAAAAAACAAACAGTTGTGAATGTGAATTTTTTGTTATGACTTTCAAAACTCACAAAATAATCAGGGTCACTTGCAAGTGTTTTCATTGAATGAAAACTTGGTGCTTCCTATGACATCAACTAAGCTTGATCCTGGAGAAACTTACATGAGTACACCACTACTCTTACTGAATAATATACTTTTGTCTAATTGGAAAAGAAAAATTATTCTCCTGATTTTTGGCTATTAAAGCTTTTGGTTAAGATGATTTTCACCCTTAATGATACAAAGAGACACTGGGCTTTGGATACATAGAAGTAAATAGTGAAGTCTCTGCTACCTTGCTCTTTTGAAAGACACGCTATCTTGTACTCTATTAAGATGTATGACTACAATGCACCAATAATTTTTTTAAAAAAGAATAGTTCAATAATTCTAATCCCAAGAAATTCCATGCAATTTCATAACCAAAAGACTATAAAGGAATAAACAATTTTTGGGTGCTTTGTGATATGATTCGTCCTCTTCCTTCTTCTCTGAATGAAACACTGGATTTGCAGAATATTGTGCTTTATTAACACCGTTGTCATTACTTTGCTCTATCTCTTTGTGATTTCATAGTATATCAGTGTCCTCTTGGATATAATGAACATCTGACATCAGTTCACATTGCAGTCATATCTTTTTATATATTACTAGAAGATAATAATACACGTGGGTTCAATGCACATTAATATCATCAACTGTAATAATTTGGCATGTACAAAAGAAAAAGCTATGTGTTAATGCATAGCTTTCCCCTTCTTACCACGCTTTCCCATGTCTTTGTGCTTCTGTGTCTTAGTAATAATGACTAAAATTATCTCTCACCATTTAATACATTGTACATTTTTCATAAAATTGATGCTGCCTTATTCATAGGTGACCTGATTCTTGATGAGGATTTGTTAGTGAAGCAAGTCTTTGCAGACATTTTCTGAAATTTAGTTTGTGATGAAATCTGCTGTCAGCCCAGGACCTTTATCAGTAAGCATCTTGTCCACTTCAATGTGCTTTTTCTTTCCTGGAACAACTTGTTCCTCACTTTCAAAAATACAGCAAATGGATCCCTTCTCCAATTATAGCAAATACCATTTACAATAAGACAGAAAAGACTTAAAATTAATTTCAGATAACATTGTTTTAAAATCACAATTGAGGACTAAGAACACTACGAAAAATTAAAATGCAAAATAATGAAAACCCAGTCATTTCCAGTTTAAAACAAAACAAAGCTGACCGTGGCGGCACATATCTGTAATCCCAGTAATCAAAAAGTCTGAGTCAAAAGAGATACAAGGCCAGCCTCAGCAACTTAAGGAGGTCCTCAGAAACTTAGTGAGATCCTACTTCCAAATAAAAATAAGATAGGGCTGAGGATGTAACTCAAAGATAGTATGTCCCTGTCTTCAATCTCTGGTAGCACAAAGCAACAAATAAAACAAAAATTCAACAAACAAAACACAGTATTAATTCCTATATAACGATTTTGTCAAAGAGAAAACAATTGCAATTATGTGGCATACACATAATACATATTAAGACTGCCAGAATGATTGTGTGAGCCTCTCAGTGGACCCATTCAATTAGAAAATAAACAACATATCAAAGTCAATCACTAAGCCAAGCATGGGTAGGAGAGATGGGAAGGGAGTGGGGTGGGGACCGGGGAAGGGCTAATTGGGTGGTGTGTGCATGTATGTCTCCACAAGTCTTTTTATTCTATTAAGATGTATGACTACAATGCACCAACAAATAAAGAAAGAAAATAAACAACAAGAACATAAAGCCTTTAAAGTTTCTGGAAAACATGATACGATCATAAAACAAGTGGAGAAAGGTTTCTTCAAGAAAATGAACACTGTAAGAACAGTGAGTCTATTAATGTTTGAACAAGGATCCTCTCCAGTTTTTCTCCTTCTTCCTTCCCTTCCATGTTATATAAATGCTAGTGTAGACTGTGTGGTCAAGAAGATGGGAAATCTCTCTATAACTCCCAGCCTAGAGCTACAAGTTTCATTTTTGGAAGTATATATCCTGAGTAATGCCCATCTCCACGCCAGAGAATCTCAATTCCAACCAGTTACAGGAAAGAAGCCAGGCATCCCTTTTGCCACCTCATCCACACTGGTACAACTGGAGCTATATTCCAGCCACGGAAAAGCAAGACTATTGAGCTCCATTCCCTTGTCCCCAGCTTGCTTTTAAGTTGGAGGATCCATTCCAAGAGAGGAAACCCTAGAAGAACATTAACTATAATTTCCCAGCCAGGGACTTCTTACACTGTAAAGGTGTCGATCTCTGGGAATTCAGCTGTTGCCCCACCCCAATCAAAGGCAGTGATATTAAAAGTCTGTTTAGGTAAAAAGGGAGGTCATAGGCCCTGAGAGTTCCAAAGCTCTTCTTGAGGAAACTGCTTTTATGTGGAACAGATTATGGGACATCTCATGCCGAAAGCCCTGGTTCCTTCTGTTAATATTTTTGTTGGTATGCCTTTTTATTTGTTCATAGCTTCCTAGAGCTAACAGGGCCCTCTTCATTGCTTGCCACCAAGATTTTCATTGTTTTCAAAAAAAAAAAAAAAAAACAACAAACAAACAGGAAAAGGTCCCTCTGAGACACCACTCATCAGCATAGGCCCTGAAGGCCATGAACAGTGAATTGCTAGGCTGCAATATGGAGTACTAGAGATGGAATGCCAAACAGACTTGAAAGAAAACCATAAACAGATCCATCAGAAAAAAGGTCTTGATCTTCATTGACTAGAAGGACTTATAGCAATATCGTACTGAAGAATGAGCTACTCTAGCTCAGAGAATACTTCTAAAAAAACATGTTTAAAAATAAATCTTCCTTATCTCTGGAGATCAAGACAATGGCACTGGCCCAGGACTGCTCCATCACAGGAGGAACTAGAGAGAGGGAAGCTATAAACTACCAGTCCCCAGCTAAATATCTGTCAAAATCACAAAGTCTCTGAACTGTAAAGTCTCCAAGCTATATAAACGTCCAGTGCTATAAGGATGGGAACCTAACTGGCTATGGGGGATTAAGTACAGCCTAAGTATCTTATGATGGCCCAAAGGAGAGCCCTTTAGAGAAATCAGCAAGCAGGACCATTAGAAGGTACGTAGTGCAGGAGAAATGGATCTCATAGGTTTATTTCCATGAATTCACTATGTCAAACAATGGCATTAACAAGTCTGAGAAAGAGAGGATTAATAAGTATGTAGAGTTACTTGATTACAGTATCAAAGATGCTGATTTTTCACAAAATAATAAATATTAAAGAAAGCAGGGTGACCCATACACACAAAAACACTTAAGCAATTAAAAATTGCCTTTGTGTGTGCTTATATGTTGGACATAGAAAATATTTCAAAACAGTTACTATAACTTTGTGCAAATAATTATAAGAAACCATATTTAAAGAGTGAAGGCAAGTAAAATACAAAATGATGTGCTTTTTAGAGAGAAAATATTAATAAGAGGTAGACATTATAAGAAAGAAATTGGTATTCTGGAGCTGAAAACTATAAAAACTGATATTAAAAATTTGCTAAAAAGGCTCAACTTTAGTGAAGGAACTCATAGAACAAGAATCAGTGAATTCAACAGGAGGAACTCTAGATGAGAAAGGAGATCCTATAGAGAAGCAAATAAGGTGACCTAACTGAGGGGATGGGAGGGAGGAAGAGGGAAATTCTCTAAAGCACATGTTATACTTAAACATATCAAAATCAATCACTAAATCAAGCATGGGAAGGAGGGATGGGGAGGGAAAGAGGTGGGGATTGGGTAGGGGCTAACTGGATAATGTGTGCATGTATGTCTCCACAAATCTTTTATCCCATTAAGATGTATGACTAGTAACATACTAGAGAAATGATCCCTGAAAGTATAGCCTTAACTGAATAGACACTTGACAAAAGAAGAGATACAAATGGCCAATAGATAGATGAAAAGATATTCTACATCATTAGGCATCAGGGAGATGCAAATCAAAACTATGCTCAGATTCCATCTAACCCCAATCAGAGTGGCAGATATAAAGAAATCAAGGTGAGGATGTGGGGAAAGAGGAACTCTTTTACACTGTTGGTGGGAGTGCAAACTGGTTTAGCTGCTATGAAGATCAGTGTGGAAATTTCTTAGAAAACTGGGAATAGATCCACTGTATGATCCAGCTCTACCACTCCTGGGTATTTTTTCCAAAGGGATTGAAATCAGAGAACTACAGTAACATATGCATACCCATGTTCATAGCAGCACAATTCGTAATAGCCCAAATATGGAACCAAGCCAGATCTCCATCAACAGATAAATGGATTGCAAACTTATAGGAAATACACACAATGGAATTCTATTCAGCTATAAAGAACAAAATCATGTCATTCGCAAGAAGATGGAAAGATCTGGAGAACATTATGTTAAGTGAGATCAGCCAAGCACAGAAAGAGAAGGGACATACGTTTTCTCTAATATCCCCAAACTAGGGAGCACTGAGGATACCAGAAGGACTCCAGATAATGGAGGGGAAATCTCAGCAAAGATAGGAAGTTTAGGAGAAGAAGGAGGCTGAGGTTGATTAATGGAAGAGCTACATCCGAATATGTGCAAAAGTATGAATATAGCATGGTTAACCTGGACACTCATTGTTGGGAGGGGGAAAGGGGACTTGGATTGAGGGGAGAAGGCTCCAAGTGCAGTCTAAATGTATACCATTTTCAATATCTTACACTTATAAATAAAAGTAAGAGAAAATCAGAAAAAAATAATGAACAAAATTAACAGAAACTCAGAAAAATGTGAGACATTATTAAAGCTCACCAGTATCCACATAATACAAATTTCAGAAAGAGACACCAAAGGGAAAGAACTGTTATTTAAGCTATAAATAGTGGGAACTTTCTCAAATAGATTCTAAAACCTTAAGATACACATTTGAGTCAACCATGATGGTGTATACTTGTGTTTCCATTACTTGTGAGTCTGAGACAGGAGGATCATAGCTTTGATACCAGCCTCAACAACTTAGCGAGATCCTCAAAAACTTTAGAGACCCTATTTTAAATTTTTAAAAAATAGGTCTGATGGTCTATCTCAGAAGTAAAATATCCCTGCATTTAATTCCCTATACTTCCACACACAGAGAAAATAAGATTCATATTTGAGGGGCTTATCAAACTCATATATTTGACAATCGTGATACAATTGAGCAGGAAGCTATGTTCGGGTGAGAAAATGATGCCAGCCAGTAACATGAGCAAACAGGAATAGGAAAAGTGAATGGGGTAAATAAGGAGGAAAATCTATAAATTTTTGAGCTCTCCTTTTTATCATAGATACTTCAAAAAAGCCCCTAAAGCCCCCAATCTGTGCTATGATTTGAATGCATAGTCTTTTTATTTAAAATGTTAATCTTAATTTGATGATGTGTGCCTGTATGTTTCCACAAGTCTTTTATCCCATTAAGATGTATAACTACAATACACCAATAAAAAAAAACCTAAAAAATATTAATCTTATCTGTCTCCAATCTGAAACAATGGAATATCAATAGCCAGTAGTTTGGTTTTTGTTTTGTATGGTTTTTAGTTCTCTTTTATCTTGTTGAATGTTAGTAAAGAAAAAAAAATCATGCAGGTTTTATGGCTAGGAGAACAAGGAAGAGGAGGAAGTTAAATCCAGAGTCAGAAAAGGACAGAAACTCTAGGTCTCAGAAGTATGGATCTGGAATCATTCCAAAGCATTGCTCGTTAATGTTTGCTCTCTAAAAAAGTGACTTTGAAATTGCTAAAATGAAAGATTGAGGAATAAGGAAATGGTGAGCTGGGAATTAGAAGAAAGCACAACTGAAAGGTTTATGCTCAGAGGCCAAGATAGCCAGTCACCTCACAGTCCAGTCCTGCAGCAGCAATCAGACCTTAGGAAGCTCAGATTCCACCAGCAATATCAGCAGCAATGTGAACTATGGCAAAAGTAGGCTAATTGGACATCAGTGCTCTCTCTCTTTCTCTCTCTCTCGATGGTGAAAATCCAGCCAACTCTTTCCTACACAGAGCTGAATAGAACACGGGAGTAGCTTTTAGGCAGAAATACAGAAGGTGGAGTTTCTCATTAAGGGGATAACAAGATGCATCAGCTAATCCTGCAGTCAAGAACTTAGCAGTTTTGATTTGGAGAAATAAAATATGGTGATAAAATCATCCCTGTTTTTCCTGGACAGTGCCTTGTTACATAAACAAGGTCTGTGTATAAGTTTAATGTTAATCTCTAGGTCTTTCATTTTGCTATTGATATTTTATTCTAGGTACAGGTTCTATTGAGAAGCTGGAAAGATGTAAAATGAAGAAAACTCTTGATTATATTATGCATTTAAATAATCTCTCTCTCAATTGGGCCAAATACAGTGTGATATGCTGATGAAATCCAAAGTCTGGAGTTTAGTTAATAATAATATCCTAATTTTGGTTTCTCAGCTTTGAGAAATATATTATGGTAAGATATTAGCAAGAGGGTAAATAAATGGCATATGGGAACTTTCTGTACAGTTTTTTTATTTTTATTTTTGGTGGTACTGGTGTTCCTGGAAGCCCTTCTACCTCCGGGCTATGCTCCCAAAGCTATTTTATACTTTTTATTTGGAAACAGGGTCTCATAAGCCAGCGCAGCTGGCTTTGAACCTGCGCGATCCTCCTGTCTCCGCCTCTCAAGCGGTGCGGGGATTACAAGCATGTGCCACCACGCCCGGCGTCTGTATTGTTTTTTAACAACTTTTTTGTATATTTATATAATTTCAAAATAAAAATTAATTGAAAAAGTAATTATGACACACATGTTGTCTCCAACGTGCTGCTGTTTCCTATAATTTCCATCTCAATACTGTAAACATGTCAGTGAGGAGGAAATCCATGTGACTTCTTGGTATACTTTCATCGATGCTGTGTCATCTCACATCATGATGTAGTTCACAGTGGTAGGAACACACATGCACACAGCACTCGGTGAGCTTCTCCCTGGTTCGTCTCACTCCCTCTCCTTCCTCATGCATGATATTGAGATTGTAATTGATGATTTCACATATGCGCATACACAGAGTGTCAGTGGAAGTGTTTTCTTCATTAATTTTGCCCCTCACCCTTCCCTAGACACTTTGATTCCCGTGAAATTTAAACAACATTCAACATCAAAACATTGGCACGTGGTTTGTTCGATCTAGTTGCTGCCTGTGCTAAGAACTGTTAACATAGGTAAATTAGAGGCACACCGTCAGTTACAAATAAGCCATACATTTTCTAATTTATAATTTATGTGGGATTTATTTTCTCAAGTATAAATTTACTTTTATGGTTTTGTTTGTGTGTGTTTTTGAGCAGTATTAACATTATAGAAATTTTAATTTTTACTTCAGCAGCCAATGGAAAGCAAAGGAAGAAAAAAAATTCTGTATGCAAGATATTTTACCATGTACTCTTTGGCACTCTTTCCTAAGCAACAACCCCATTCTGCTGTCAGGATAAAATTTCTAACCTTCATTCTTCCAGTTTATCTACTCTGGAAGTGAACAAATGCCCCATAAAATAGCCCAATGGTACAATGATCACTTCGGTATTAGAGGGACACCAGAAAGTGCTAAAATTCTACATTAGATGCAACATTTTATTCTAACTATAAAGTCACAGTGGCCTTTAGATATTTGCTTCAGTGTTCATAATGATTCATACTTGGCATCTGACAAGAAATGGAAGGAAGCCTTATACTCACAGTTGATAGAGCCGCTAGAAATAGATGAGTTTAGGGTAAATTGTCTGAAAGATAATGGTACATCAAACATCCCGAGCCACACTTCAATAAAGCGCTGGCAATTTAACATGTTTCATGGCAAAATACGATGCTCCACGTCCAATATTCCTATCCATGATTTTCAAAGAGCAGAGTGACGCCTGAAGCAGTCTTCTTAACAGGTAAGAATATGCACCAGGCTCCTGGTCCATTTTTCAACCTGTACAAATAGCTAGAAGGGTAATTCTGGGTTATCATGTTGAGCTGAGCCTCAAAGAACATCACTCATGCGTGCTATATTTCTTGCATAGTCTATATTATAAAATGTTCATTTTAAATTAATTTTATTTTCTCTAGAATTTATGCACACATTTATTTTTCTATTTTTTTTTTTTTTGGTACTGGAGATGGAACTCATGGACTGCCACACCTGGATTACTTTTCACCATACTAGAAAGCAATGAAGTAAAGAATTATCTTATGAAAAGATTACCTTAATAAAATGTACTAATTATGGAGAATCCTCTACAGTATTTTTTGGATATTTATTTATTTATTGGTGGTACTGGGGTTCCTGGAAGCCCTTCTACCTCCGGGCTACACTCCCAGACCTATTTTTACATTTTTTTAAAATTTGGAAACAGGGTCTCCTAAGCCAGTGCACGCAGCTGGCTTCGAACCTGCACAATCCTCCTGTCTCTGCCTCCCAAGTGCGGGGATTACAAGTGTGCGCCACCACGCCCGGCATTTTTTGGATATTTTAAAAAAATTTAACATCATTACAAATCCATAAGGTATTTTTTATTTTTTAAAATTTAACATTAGGTAAACAAAAATGTCTGTTTTCATATAGATTTTGTAATTATAATCATTATGAATAAATAATAATACATTACACAAGGGAGTATGCCAGAATTGATTGAACTGTTTGTATATTATACACGTCAATTTATTTCAACATTTCTTCATTTTAGATAACATTGCAATTGGCATCACTATAATTTTTCTATAATTACTTTCTTTAGATAACATTGCAATTGGCATCACTATAATTTTTCTATAATTACTTTCTTTATATAAATTTCCCAAAAGTGAGAGGATTACAATAAAACAGTAGCTATTCTTTGGTTATTGAGATATAGTTTCATATTACTTTTAAACTTTTAAGAAATTTGCTCTGACACTGGCATAAACAGATACTTAATAAAAGTGCCTTATATGTTAACACAACTCAAGTTTAGATTATAGTCTCCCCAAATACCATTTTCATAGAGAAGTTGGAAACATTACCTTATGATTTTGCTACAGAAAACAGTATTTTCTATTTCATTTTACTTTTCCCTTAATGATAAAATATATATGCCTGAAATATGAGAATTTTTTTTATTTTGCTTTTCTAGATTTAAAAAATTATATTATTAACAGATTACACATTAAATATAATTATTTCATAAGAGTAAATTTTGCAACTTAGCTTTGTATTGTTTGATATAGCTTCTCTATTTTTGTGTAGGCAAAACATAAATTAATTCCAGTGTTTGTAGCACCCCAAGATATTAATTTGTTTATGCATTTATTTTATTAAAAAAGAAATATCTAGGGGGATTTTCTGCCCATGTGTTTTTATTTGCTTATGTAAAGCTGAGTAGTGACATGCTGAACAATAAACAGTGTCACATAATTAGTTGTAAAGAATCATTTCAATTAGAACAGATTATAATCATAAAACATCCGAGATTTTTCTCCTTAGCATTAGTGATCCGGGTGCAGAAGCTGAGTATTGAGTTTTTCTGATCCTTAAAATTATAATTGTTAGATTTGCTTCTATTATTATTAGATAATAATACATTAATACTGATTAATGAGCTCTGAACAATACAATTATTTAGAAAAAATAACAAGATTAGGTAGACAAAAGAACCTATTTTTGTCAGAATAATATAACTGCTCGCAGACTCTGAAGGTGTACTTGCTTTTTTGAACTGATTTTCTTCTATCTCAATATTTCTATATTAATTGGGATGACTTTATTCACCGAGAAAATAACGTGGGAGGAGAGTGGGTTTCTGCTCCCAGTCTGCTCTATCAAGCTTTCAAAGTGGGGTTTCACCAAACAATCTCTGCGTGCATGAACTTGACAAATAAGTTCTACAATCATATGATGAGGAAGAAGTATTAGTCTGAAATGATTCCTTCACTCTCCTCTGCCCCTATCCCCTAGACCACTTCTGTGGCTCCAATACAATTTCTCCTCCATTATCTGAAGCCCCTCTGGTATCTTGATCACTCTAAGTGCTGTGGGCCTGTATGTCACTACCTTTATGAACTGCATTTTAAAATTCATTTCTTTATTTTTAAGTACATTGGTGCATTATAATCATACATCTTGATGAGGTACAAGCTGGTAGAGGCATACTCACTCCTTAGCCCTTTTCCGTTTTCCATCCCATTCCTTCTTGTACTCGACTTAGTGATTGACTGTGATATGTCTGTGAGTGTACATCATGTGAATTAGGGAACTTCTCTCTCCCTCCCTCCCCTCTCCCTCCATTAGTTTTCCTTCTTTACTTGTTTAAGATTTCTACTTCTTTGTCCAGAGTCACTCTTATGTCCCATTTTCTCCCTACCTTCTATATTAAGGAGAAAATCAACTTTTCACTCTTTGTGACAAACTAATTTTACTTAGTATAATGTTTTTCAGTTCCATCCTAACTGAAAAACAGTGTGGAGGGTGTGGAGAAGTAGGGACTCGAATACATTGTTGGTAGGATTGCAAATTAGTGCAACCACTTTAGAAAAAGTATGGAGGATCCTCAGAAAAAATGAGAATGAACCTACCACATGACCTAGCAATACCACTTCTGAGTATCTACCCAAAATAATGGAAACCAAACTACCAGAATAATGCATGCCTATCTATGTTTATAGCTGCACAATAGATAATTGCCAAACTATGAAACCAGCCAAGATGTCCATCAACTGATGGATTACAAAACTATGGGATATTTACACAATGGAAATTTACTTAGCTGTAAAGAAGAACAAAATTATGATCTACATTTTGATGTGAGACTATAATATACCAGTAAATGTATATAAAAAAGATGTGTTAGTTTAAAATTAAGAAAGGGTGATGGCTCACCATTTTCTTGGGGGAAACACGTACAATTTGTGTAAACTGCCATCTCTGACAGACAACTTTGAGGGTCTCATCCAAGTGTTATTTGGAAACTACTTGACTTCTCAGAGGGATTGCTCTGCTATCCTCAGAAGTCACTTATGCCATCATTTTCTCTCTTCCTTTTGCTAATTTCTCAATGAGAGGAAAGACATTTATATGTTAATTCTTTGTGGTTTCAGTTGAACTTTTTTTGAATGTTTTAAAAATGTTTTATTATTTTTATTATTGAAAATAAATGGTATACATTTAAACTGTGCTTTTATAAACTATATAGGACTTTTGGGATGGGAGAGATAATCAGCCATTTCCTTGAGAAATCAAACCATTGTATTTTGTTTTTTCTTAAAACCAATGAGAGCATAAATAAGTTCACCTGGACTGATGTTTCCTTGTAAATTGCATCTATGTGCAATTAACAAGTAAAATATTATTAGTCATTTGCGATTGAATCAGGAATGCTTGTTACCCTCACAGGTGAGCTTAGGGACTCCTTCTTTTCATCAACTCTTGATCAAAACATAAGAAAACCAAGTTTGGATTTAGAACTTGGAAACTCACCATATATGTGTGGATATGTGCATATATATGTTTGTATACATACAACTATTTAAATAATTTCTCTATTTGCTTCATACACATTTATTGAGTACTTAGTATATTTCATGGTGTTTTTGGGTCCCTTATGAGGTTGGAAAAGGAAACTCCCCTTCACTGAAGAGCTCTGTTTGGCATTGGAATAGAAATTTTAAAAACACATATTTACTACATCATATAATTTAGGGTCTAGCAAAAAATGTTATTGTATTTATTTTTCACAATACAATATGTTGTTCTATGAAAATGTTTCACTCAATTTGGCTGTCAAAAGCATAATTGATTGATGACCCCAGCTTCTGACCCTCTGTATTTAAAACCAACGTGTGCTGAGACCCCGCTTTCTCTGGCTGCTCTCATTCAATGCCTGAGTACCCAAGACAGAGTAAGACAGACCCACCTTATCAGGACATAGGAGTTTTCCTACAGGTAACATGAGATCAAAGACTCCCCATGGGCCTGAGCCATCCTTTCTTGGATCTAGGATGTAATCTGAATATTTTTTCTCTTGAGCTTTCTTTCCTCTTCACAGATACTGGAGCTGTTGTTCATCTGAAGAGTCTCCCTGCCTTCTGCTCTTTCTCCTTTATTCTGCATATGCTGTTCTTCCAATCCTATCTCAGTGACTATACCTTCAAGGACCTGAACTAACAAACTATATATTAAATAATTATAATATGTCAAAGAATGAAATACATCCCATGTGCTTTTTTTTCTCAGAGTAGGCATGTATGTTAAGTTCCATTTAGCTCACATTACAAAGAGCCTAACACTTAGACTAAGTGACTAGATAAAGCCACAAGGCTAGTAAGGGATGGAGATGGAATTTGTATCTCTTCAAAGTCATTCCAGCTACCAAGTTGTCACTTAGGCTCAACTACAGAGTCATGAGGATTGGTAAAAAGAAATGTATGAATATGCGATAGTTTTGTAATCCATTCATCTGTTGATTGAATATGTGCACATTGGAATTTTACTCAGCCATAAAGAATAAAATTATGTCATTAGCAGGGAAATGGATGGAACTGAGATAATTATGCTAAGTGATATTAGTCAGTCACAAAGAGTAAAAATGGGATGCTTTCTCTACTATGTAAAAGCTAAGGAGAAAAAAGGGTAATAGGAGGAACTCTAGTTGAAGGAGAAACCGTAGATGAGCAACAAAGGAGACCAAACTGAGGGGAATGGGAGGAGGAATAGGAAAAGTCAAGTCCCTGGTGTACATGATGTACATCCAGAAATATATTAAATTCAAGTGTCAATAAACCATATTAAATTCAAGTGTCAATAAACCAAACTTGAGAGGGGGAAGAAATGGAGTGGGAACTGGGGAAGGGGTAAATAAGTAATGTGTGTATATATGCTCTACCATCTTGCACTCCACTAAGATATATAAGGCACCAATATTTTTTTTAAAGTCCAAGAAAGATAAAAAAGGAAGAACTCTATACAAAGAAGAAACCATAGATGAGCAAACAAGGCAACCTGAGGGGGATGAAATGAAGAAAAGGGGAAATTCTCTAATGTGCATGATGTACATTCACAAACATATCAAAGACAATCACTAAGCCAAACATTAGAAGGCAGGAGGGGGAGGAAATGGGGTGGGAATTGCGAAAGAGCTAAATGAGTGATGTGTGCATGTATGCCTCTACCATCTTGTACCCCATTAAGATATATGACTACAATGCACTAATAAAAAAATAAAGAAATGCATAATCACAAAAGGTTGTTTAGAAATATGACTGTCCTGAACTATGAAAAATATCTTAAACAATATGTAACTTTATGAAAAGGGTAGTTTTCTGGCTAGTGAAGGAGGAAAAGGAGTTTGAGAAGCACTATGGGATCAATAAACAGATGAATGGCTCAATCCAAATAATAAGCGGAGAGTCTGAATACACATGTCTTCAACAGAAAGCACATAAAAAGATGCTCTGTATCATTAGTCATTAATGCAATCCCAAACCCCATCGAGATTGTGCTTCGTGCCCAGTAGAAAGGCTATAATGAAAGAGATAAAGATGTGTTACTGCTAGAGATGGAAACCGGTGAAAATGGTGCAGCTGCTTTTGAAAGTCATTTGACAGTTGCTTAAAAGGTTGAACCTAGAGTTAACATGTGGTCCAGAAAGGCCACTACTAGTTTATTTTGAGTATTAAATACACTTGTCCACATAAAGACTTGCACATGACTGCTCACAGCTGGTTTATTTATAACAGCTAACATGTGCCAACACCCATATTCCATTAATTGAAGAATGAATAACAAAATGTTAATCATAACAAATAATAACATGAGTATGAAAATTTTCACCTCATTATTATAATAACTAAATGTTAATAATAGCAATCTACATTTAGCCACAAAAAGAAATGAAGTGCTGATACATGCTATAACATGGACAAATCTTGAAAACATCATGCATTGTGAAATTACATTTATTTAAAATCTAGAAGAGTCGAATTTACGAACAGAGTAGTGGTTGCCAGGGACTAAGGGAAGAGGTAATGAGGAGTAGTTAGTAACAAGTACTTTTCTTTTATCTGGGTGCAGTGGTACATATTCGTAATCTCAGTAATTGGGGAGGCCGAGATATAAGGATAACAGACTCATGGCCATTTAGCCAGGCCCTCTGCAAATTAGTGAGATCCTATTTCAAAATTTAAAAATAAAATAGGGCCTGGGTGTAACTAAGAGACAGAATGCCCCTGGGTTCAATTCCCATTACCACTACAACAAAGCAAAACAACATTTAAAACAGTAGTTTTCTTTGGAATGATGAATATGTTTTGCAATTAGACCATGTTAATAACCACATGACTATGAATATGCTAAAACTTCTTGAATGGCATACTAGAAAAGGGTGGCTTTTTTTTTTTTTTGGTACTGGGGACTAAACCCAAAGCACTTTGCCTCTAAGCTAAAGCCCCAGTTCTTTAATCTTAATTTTAAATTTAATTTTGAGACAAGTTCTTGCTAAGTTGCTAAAGGTCTTGAACTTGCAGTCTGCCTGCCTCATCTTCCTAAGTAACTTGTATTATAGACATGTGTCATAGTGTCCAGCAGGAAAGAGTGAATTTTATTGTATGTGAATTAGACCTCAATAAAATAAATTCAATATTTTACAGAAAAAAATTAATTTTTATTAAAATTTCCACTCTCTTTTGCATCTTGTTCACAAAAATGCCACATTCAAATTGTAGAATATGAAAAATAAACATTTGAACTCTCAGTAAAAATTAACATTAATAAAATATAACAAGCCAGGTATGGTGGCACATACCAGTAACCCCAGTACTTAGTAGGCTGAGAGAGAAGAATCAAAGGTTTGAGTCCAGCCTCAGCAACACAGTGAGACTTGGAACAACCTAGCGAACTATGTTTAAAAACAAAACAAAAATAAAAAGATCTGAGGGTGTACCTTGGAGGTACAAGTAACAAATATATATACAAAACAATGTCAATAAAACCTCCCATCAACGTGGTAAAGCGTGTTATCTCTGGATTGTAGTATATAAGGTAGAAAGCAGAAAAAATGTGGTGACAACCTGTATCCAAATAAATTAATTTTCTTGTGGAATGTGAGCTACATTCTGGAATCAATGGACAACCATTCCCTGCTCTATCTATCATCTATCTATCTATCTATCTATCATCATCTGTCTATTTCTATCATCTATCTATCAAATATATACTATAAATATAAAAAGTATTTATATTTATTTACTTATTTTTGCAGTACTAGAGACTGAATGCAGTGACATTCCAACTTCAAGCTACCCCCACAGCCTTATTTTTTATTTTTTATTTTGAAACAGGGTCTCACTAAGTTGTGGAGAGCCTCACTAAGTAGCTAAGACTAGACACAAACCTGCAATCCTCCTGTCTCAGCTTCCTAAGTACTAGGAATACAAGCTCGCAGCACTACGCCAGGCTCCATCTCCTGCTTTTGCATAGGAGAGTGAATTGTGCCGCAGAACCAAGGACCCAGGAACAGAAATGTGGGCATATGTTTCCAGGGATAGACTGCAGGAAGACCTGTCTGTAAGTCCACTGTGATGGTCCAGGAGGAAGGACATGACCTAAGGTGATGTCACTGGAACCAGATCTAGAGAGAAGGTGAGAGCCATTCTTGCAGTCAAATTCCTAGGGTTTGGAGATAAAAAATGAGAATCAAAAGAAGAAATGCAGTCTTTCTAACTTTTGTTTGGGTACCTGGATGTGTCACAAAGCTTCGTTCATGTATATTCAGAATAAACATCATTTACAGTGAAAGTTGGAGGTACATATTGAGAATATTTTGACTCTGAGATGCTTTCAGGGAATTTGGGGAAATTCTCTTTTTAAAATTTAGAAATATGAGTATAGGACACAAGAGGAAGATTTGGAGTAACACTCTGAAATCAACCTGTATTTTCTCCCTGAAAATACTTTTACTCCTGCCTTTCTATCATTCCCATGTACCAAGAGTGCTATCACATGCCCCATTTCCAGGCGTTTTATCTGTAATTGCAAAATAAAAACAGTCATCATTGTTCTGCTTTCAGTTTCAAAATAGAAGTTTGGATCCAGAAACCAGGCAATTGCTCTTGGAGAAAATTATTTTTTATATTGCAAGACCCTAGGCATTTTCTACCCTAAGCAAAAAAAAAAAAAAAAAAAAAAAAAAAAAAAAAAAAATCTACAAGCAATAAATTTTTTGGGAAAAATGCAAATAGCCACAAACACACAGTGTGGATAAGAGTTGCCTGGACAAAGATGGTAACAACGAAAGTATTTAGGTAATGATTAACCCTTTGGTCTTCCTCAAAAGGCAGAACATACCCAACTATTCTATGAGGCATGCTCAACATTTCTATGAAGTGGAATATTTCAACATACCCAACATTTCTATGAAATTTAACCCTGATACCAAGGATTGCTGGTGGGTGAGGAGTGGGGTGAATTAGACATATCTGTGTGACTTTTTCCTAAATGAGGTCAAAGTTTATAGCAAGGCCTACATAGAATTTCTACATACTAGTATAGTCAGGAAGGTGAAGAAAAGACTGGATGGGATTGTATAGCTTTTTTTTTTTGGTGTGTGTGTGTGGGGCACTGAGGATAGAACCCAGAGGCATTTTACCTCTGAGCCACACCCCCAGCCCTATTATTTATTCTTTATTTTGAAACCGGGTCTCACTGAGTTGCGGAGGGCCTCACTAAGTAGCAGAGGGTGTCTTTGAACTGCGATCCTCCAGTCTCAGCCTCCAAATGCTGGGATTACAAGTGTGTGCCACCACAACCAGCTAGGGATTGTATAGTTTTAAATAGGCCTTTGGTAGTTCCCATGAATTTCCTGTGAGTACCAAAAAGCATCCAAGTGTTTCTAGGTTATGTATTTTAAAAAAAATACTTCAGTTTCCTCATCTGTAAAATTATGTGAGAATTAAATAAATAGAAAAATGTAGAGTACATAGAGTTTAGAGTATGCCTGGCATATAGTATGTCCTCAAAAGGTTTTATTCATACTACTTTGATGTAGAATTTGAAAAGAATGTCTAGAACTGTACCGTGACCTCGCCTGGCTGTGGGCATGACAAATACCCAAGTAGAGAGGATTGTAGAAAAGATGGTAAGCTGACATCAAACCTGAATTTCAGTTGTAAATACCTGTGTGTGTGTGTGTGTGTGTGTGTGTGTGTGTGTGTGTGTGTGTGTACTTATAGTTCATTTCAAAAAGCAAATGTAACATATTCAAATAATAAACCATTCTTTGATAATACTTTTATGGAAAGCCTTTAATTATAGACTCCATTTAACAATATTTATTTGTTAATTTATTTATTTTATTTACAGTGCTGTGGATTGAACCTAGATGCATTCTACCTCCAAACTACACCCTCAGCCCTTTTTATTTTATTCAAAACAGAGCCCCATTAGGCAACTGAGAGTCTCACTAAGTTGCTGAGGCTGGTCTTGAACTTGTGATTCTCCTGCCTCGGTTTCCCAAGTGTTGGGACTACAGATGTGCACCACCACACCTCACCCATTTAACAATATTTAAATTATAGTTTCTGAAATGGGTCTGCTCCTTTGTATCTTTGTCACTGATTTAATTTGAATTCTGCAGTTTGGGAAACCCTATCACTAAGTCTTATTCAACAGATATCCTAGTAGAAAAAAAAAAGAGCCTTAACTGGAATTTAATTGACCCTCCAACTGATAGAAGAACAATCTAGACTGGCTATGTTTATATATATTTCCTCTTCACAGTAAAGGTCTATATATTGCCTCCTGGTTCTGTGGGCACTTTTTCCTATGGATAATGCAATATTCCTCATATATATCTATTCAAATATACAACATAAAATCTCTTGGCCTATAATTTATTTCTTGAAAAGCAAAAAGAAGCATGTCTTCAGTCTGTAAGGTCATTGTAGGGGGAGTTTACTCAAAGATTCACATGTCAAAGACAAAAGTGGTTTATGATCTAGATTTTCTTATTTTATCTTGTCTTATAACTTTAATTTTTTTTGGTGGTATTGGGGTTCCTGGAAACCCTTCTGCCTCTGGGCTACACTCCCAGACCTATTTTATATATTTTTTTTAAATTTGGAAACAGGGTCTCTTAAGCCAGCTAGGCTGGCTTGGAACCCGCATGATCCTCCTGTATCTGCCTCCCAAGCGCGGGGATTACAAGCATGTGCCACCATGCCGGGCTAACTTTAATTTTTTATTGGTGCATTATAGTCATACATTTTAATAGAGAGCAAGATGGTAGAGGCTAACGTGCACAGATCACTCATTTAGCTTTTCCCCAGTTCCCACCCCATTCCCTCCCTCTCCCTCCTTCTACGTTTGGCTTATTGATTGATGTTTATCAAAAGGCCTTATATTAATGTCTCTTCTTTTCATAGAATTCTCAAATGATAACCCAATAACAAATTCCTCTAGCCTAGTATTTTTTGTTGACCCTGAAAGCATGTTGGGTTTGGGGAAGTGAGGTGGGATTTTATTTCGGAGCCTGGATCAAGGCTCAGCTTTGTTGCCATTTTGGATGACTTCATTCATACCCCGAAAGAGGAGACCTGCCCAGGAGTAAAGAAACAGGATAGGATGCAAGTGTCATGTTAATGGATAAATAGATCAGCCATCAAGGGCAGGAATTTTCAATTGTAAAGTGGTGAGATATTTGGGTGGAAAGTAACAATTTGTGTAGAGGGAGCAAAGATTTGGTATCAAGATGAATGTGGAATTCAATTTTAGTGGTGAGGTAGAGACTATCACTGAAGTCTTGTTTTCCCAAAGAAATAAAGACCCTTTGTTTTCTCAAAAACAAAAACAAAAACTAGCTGTATCATGTCTATGGGATAGTCATTGATGATATAAAGGCAGAGTGCTAGCTTCTTACTAATTCCCTATACTATGGAAATAGGAGAGAGTAAACATAGACATATTTTGCAGGCACTGGCTTGCAAAGTTTTCAGTTCTGTTTGTAGCTTTGATCAGATTTACTGGTTGGTCTCTGAATATCATAAAATATATTGTACATGGAAAACACAGTCATTGGCTTTTTTGTCTTTAACATGTGTGCCTTTGAGCATTTAAAATGCCTAAAATTAACATACAGACCAATAGGCTAATTGGAATCCATGTAGTAAAAATAAAAAATCCAGCCGGGCATAGTGGCGCACGCTTGTAATCCCAGCATTTGTGAGGCTGAGACTGGAGGATCACGGTTCGCGGACAGCCTCAGCTACTTAGTGAGGCCCTCTGCAACTCAGTGAGACCCGGTTTCAAAATAAAGAATAAAAAATAGGGTAGGGGCTATAGCTCTGAGGTTGAATGCCCCTGGGTTCCATCCCCAGACATACAAAAAAAAAAAAAAAGAAAGAAAAGAAAAAATTCAATAAAAATTAAAATGAAACGAAACATAGCAAAACTCAGTGCATTAGATGAACTCATTGTGTTCAAAGATCTCTATTTGTCAAAGCTATTGGGGAATTTCAAGGACAAATATGTACTGTGTTGCCCTAAAGAACCATAATGTATGTTGGCTTGTGTTATGCTCATGAACGAGAGAAGCCATTTGCAAAAATAAGATGTTATAAATATGCCACTGGTTGAAGAGGGGGAGACTAACGCAGACCCTGAAGTTTGCTACAGGCCTGTGGCTAACAGCACAGCTCTCCAAATCACTGTGTCACATCATCTGGCAAATTGATGACATTCATCTAACGGGCCTGTAAGGATGTAAATTGTTATTTCAGGTAATGATATATGAATAAAAAGAAACAAAATGAACTCTCCTTTCTTCGTGACCTGCCACTTCTTATTCTCTCCCCATAATTCTTACACTTTTTCTGGTTTCTTTGAGTTCTAGAAATGAGAAAGGATTAAATGGCTTTATACACAATTAAATTCTTATTCTCTTGGTGCCTAATCATACTAAAGAAACAGTCGGGACCAGAGAATTAGGGAAGCAGAGGGAAGGAACACAAGTACGTGGCACATTTGACAGCTGTAGTCAATCAACGAGGGTGTGGACATTAACCGCACAGCCAAGTTTCATGACCTGACTTATTTTATAAACTGTCTTTTTACCTTCTTTGCACCACCTTTATTATTTTTTCAAAATACTATTTCCAGAGAAGTCTTGGATTCACAGCAGAAATGAATAGAAACTATAAAGAGTTCCCTATAACCTTTGCCCAAACCTTTGCATAATTTACCCATTCAGAGTGGTACATATTAACCTATGTTTTATTTTATTTTTGTGGTACTGGGAATGGAACTCGGGAAACATCTACCTTTGAGATATACCTCGGGCCTATTTTATATTTTATTTAGAAACAGGGTCTCGCTAAGTTGCTGAGAGCCTCATCGAGTAGTTGAGGCTGTCCTGAAACCTGCGAGATCCTCCTGTCTCAGCCTCCCAAGTGCTGGGGTGTATTTTTATTTTTAATATACTTTTATTGGTACATTGTAGTCTCACATGATCATGTAATTAAGCGTGATAGGGACATGCATGCACATAGCATTAGGTGACCCTCTACCTGGTTCCTTTCCACTCCTTTGCTTCCCCATACATGATACTGAGATTGGCATCAATATGGTTATGTATGTACATAACATCAGTGGAAGTGTTTCCTTCATTATTTTCCCTTCCTCCCTTCCCCATAGATCTCCTCCATACCTCCACTGGAGTTTCCCTCCTTTATCTGAAGTCCCTCTTGTATCCCTATCAATTGCTAGCTTTCCCTTAAGGGAGAAAACCTATGACCCTTCATTTGATGTGACTGGCTTTCACTTAAAATAATGTTCTACAGGTTTGTCCATTTCTCTAAAAATGACTCAATATTGTTCTTATTTATTTCTGAGTAGAATTCCATTGTGTGTATACATGCCCTACAATTTTGTAACCCATTATTCTACTGATGGACACCTAATTCGGTTCCATAGTTTGGCGATTGTGAATTGTGCTGCTATGAACATGGATATGCATATATCGTTGTAATATTCTGACCTCAGTTCATTTGAAAAGGTACCCAGAAGTGGTATAACTGAATTTTGTTAAAAAGTTGAGTCTAGAGGTCAGGGAAACATTGTCAATGTAGTTATTTAAAAGAAAATTGTATTTCATGCCATATACTATACAACTCAAACATTTGCTATATATATTTTCTCAGCGATTCGGAATAACAAAAACAATACTAGAATTTAGTTCTAGAAGTAACATTAAAGCTGAAAAGTTTCTAATGTCTTTTTGTTTCACTATAGTTTTTAGTATAGTCTCCTTTTATAATTCTTTATGTGTTATTTTGAAACAGTTAAATATGAGAACCTTAGTGCATATAATTATCACAACCCATTGTACTCTCCAATAATTATTTTCTAGACTTTCCATTCTCTATAAGTAACTAGAGATCCTCACTTAATTTAATTTGTAACATAATTGTTTTTATGTGCATGGGTTTCCAGATTATTTAAAACATTCTGTTGATGTAGAAACCAACTGACAAACAAATAAACAAACATCTCTTTTGCCCACTTACTCTGACTCCTACCTCAGCCTTGTAGAAAAGTAGACTCAGCTTCAGAGTCAGTGCCCACGCAGGATGAAAGAGTAGAAAGGCCAGGGTGTGTGGGAGAAATATCTGTGAACAGAGCCTTTCTAAGAAAGACAAAAACAGGTACGTACTTTAGAAGAAAATTGTGGGTATCTGAACAGAATAAGGTCCCAGATAAAAGAATAAAACATGCATAACGTGAAGAATGAGACAAACCAAGAGGATACAGAGAGAATGCATGAGGTCTATACTGAGGACACACCAAATCCAGAATAATATTCATGGGCAGAGGACTGTTCTTTGGGGATTTCTTTTCAAAGACACCTGAATCTGCACCTAGTCATAACATTTATTTTAATGTAAAAAACATCTCTCTGAACCCAACATTTATATCAGTAGCTCCCAAAAATTATCTGGGTATTAGAAACATATCTAGCCTCATCATTGGATTCCAGATTCAGTAGGACAAGGACTAGGGCCCAAGCACAGATTTTTTTTTTTTTAAAAGAGCTGTGTTGTGTCTAGGTTTGGAAAAACTCATTCATATTCTGATACTCTGGGAAACTGTGTGTGTGTGTGTGTTGTTATTCTTTATTTTGAAACAGGTTCTCACTACGTTGCAGAGGGCTTCACTAAGTAGCTATGGCTCACCAGAAACCTGTGATGCTCCTGTCTCAGCCTCCCAAGTACTGGGATTACAAGCGTGAGCCACAATGCCCAGCAATAGTGATGTATTTTAAGGAGATGAAACTTCATATGCGCACACACACACACACACACACACACACACACACACACACATCCAATACCCAAAATAACTCCCATAATAGTCCTCTCTATCAGCATCTTATCCCTTAGACAATATGATACATATTCAAATAATGAGTTCCTCATATATTATACTAATTTATCCTTTCCTCAAACAATGTCTTCAAAAATACTCTGCTGCACTCAACGACCTTATTTTCTTTTAAACAGCACAATGCATTAATCATGGTCCTCTGTCATAAAAAATTCCACCTGGAGCTGTCATTCACCCTGTATCAACTGAAAATATTTGAAAGACTTCTCATGTGTTCAACCCTATCCCCAGCAACTTCATACATAATCCACGGATAATTCTATAGCATTTTTAAATAAATGACCGTATTCCTGATCATGAGGTAGCAATCACAGAATAATAAGTGTAATCACATAAAGGAGGGCTCTGCTGTTCTGTGTGAGGAGCACATCTACTGGAATCTACATCTGCTCCAAGTCTGGAAATACTTTCAGGTTGTCAAATATCAATTGTCAATGACTTCCAATGCAACTATGCTGCAAACATAGTTTACATGCAAAGCTATCTCAATTAGCTTGTCCACAGTTTTCCATAATTGTTTTATGGAAACATATACTATATCACAGAAAGAGTAAAATAGAAGAGAATTTGTGTGCATCTTTTCCAAACTAAATAATTTTTTTTAGGTGGAACTATTTAAAAGAACAAGTTTCATATATTATTATATATTATTCTGTCTTTCTAAATTATTTGATATTAATACATTACAATTGCTAAAATTTGGAATTCCTATAGAACCTGAAATATCAAGGCACAGAAGATGAATATTTACTTTATGGCTTTCATTTGGCATTGTTAGGGAATTTTTAAATCATACAATTCAAGGTTATGCTCAAAGAGTAACTTATGTTATTGTTCTACATAAAGATACTATCCTTCATGTCAAAACATTACATATTTCCTATGAAAACATGATAAAATAACTTTCTATTCCATGCAAGGAAGACTACTAAATTATTTTTCAATGTGTATCTAAATCCCATTTAATCAGGAGTCAATGGAACGTTACTTTTTAATCTGAAAAACATAACTCTTTTAGAAGTCTCATTCATCTAAAATGTACTAAAACTGGATTTTAGTTTAAAAGAGAGATTTAAATTTTTACATGATTATCAGATAAGCAAGGTGGCAAATGAGGTAACATTATAGAAATTTCAGTGAAAAAAGACCTGTTCTCTGTCTAACCTGTTTCACACTCTGACTGATCCTCTTCCCCCTCATTGTGCCCCCTCACATTTTCCTTGACAAAAGCTGCTACTCAGATTAATGGGACCTCTCCGTAGAGGAGACACATGAGGGGTGAAGAGCTGAATGAGAACAGGGCTGACGAGGAGCAATCAGAAAGCCTGCGTAATTAAACGATGGTCTGCTGGCTTTAGCTGAGAGCATTTGAAATGATTTTAATGGACATTAGAAGTCCTTGATGAGATCTTAGTCAGCTGTGACATTATCCTTAAAGGAAGTCTGTGATGTCTGGAGAAATACCATTGCAAAGATCCCTCTGAGCTGCTGCCACAGTCATTTCTGTTAGCAGTCAGTTTGAATGTTCCTTTTAGATACCAAATCTGGGGTTCTGGGACACAGGCTCGCTTGCCTTCTAATGGCCTCACTTTTCTAGGCTCATTTTCAGAGTTTAAGCAATCAAAAGTCAGCTTTTATAATAGTGTTATGATTCAATGATTATTTTTCTTCTTCTCTCACTCTTTTGTACTGGGAATTGAACCCAGAGGCATTCTACCAGCAAGCTATATCTCAGCACTTTGGCTGGCTTCTTTCTTCCTTCCATTTCTTTCTTTCTCTTCCTTCCTTCCTTCCTTCCTTCCTTCCTTCCTTCCTTCCTTCCTTCCTTCCTTTCTTTCTTTCTTTCTTTCTTTTTCTTTCTTTCTTTTTTTTTTTTTGGTGATACTGGAGTTCCTGGAAAACCTTCTACCTTCAGGCTACACTCCCAGATCTATTTTATATTTTTATTTGGAAACAGGGTCTCTTAAGCCAGCGCAACTGGCTTCTAACCTGTGTTATCCTCCTGTCTCCGCCTCCCAAGCACGGGGATAACAAGTGTGCACCACCACGCCCGGCTCTTTCTTTCTTATCTTGAAAGAGAGTCTTGTTAAGTTGCTGAAAGTCTCACTATGTTACCAAGCCTGTCCTAGAACCTGCAATCATCCTCTTATAGACTCTCAAGTACTGGATTTACAGGTGTGCATCACCACAACCAGTTTGCATATAAATTAAAATGATAGTGGACAGCTTTGAGAATAAATATGTAGAAACATATTACTCAAGAATAATTTATTGAGTGACTGGTGCATCCAGTTATTTTGTGAGGTACTGGTAATATGTGTATCTATTCAAAAGGTGTTTATGGAACATCTACTATATACAAGGTGGTTTGCTGAGAATTGAGCATTCCTGGCTAGCAAAGCAGATGTGATGCCTGCCTTCATGGAGCTCACACACTAGCAGTAAAAACAGACATTTAAAAATAAATTCATGAGAAATATGCATTTAAAAAGAGTGAAAATGGCTATAAAGCAATCAATGGTTTCTTCAGTAGTTAATATTATTAGAACTAGCCTAGTCAGGAAAGGAGGACTTTCCTTTGAAAAATTAATATTTGATCTGAATTATAAGACATGAGTTAAAATTACTAGAGCTAAAAAAAGAAGGAAAATACTTTTCAGGCAAAAGCCACCTTATGAACATAAGTCTGACATAAGAAGGAGCAAATGTTTGTGAGACACTAAATGTATGGAGCAGAAAGCAAGAGGCAGTCAGCCCTGGGGAGGAGAGGGGAGGGAGCAGATGATAGAGGGCTGGGAGAAAACTCAGAGGAGTTGCAAACAATACAGGTAAGTTCCTGCCCTTGGACAGCCAGCATGCTAATGAAGAAAACGGTTATTTTCAAATGAAACTCAAGAAGTATAGGCTGGCATTAAAATTTTATTTGAAAAGTAGATGATAGCTTTAAATCTGATACATTTTCCATCCACCCATCAACAATTCCTGTTGTATAGAAATCCCCGAGTAGGTAACATGACGTTAATATGAGTGAAATATTAGCTCAGTTCTATGTCGATCACAACTTTAGCAAACTAATACAAAATAGTATAGTCAGCCAATGAAATACTATGCAGCCATGTAAATAACAGAATGTTGAAAATATGACCCTCTGAAGATGTTTTTATAAAATGAAACAGCTAATTCAGAGTTTAAGTATAGTTTTATCCTGATTTTCTTAAAGCAAATCTATATACATGTGTGTGCGTATATATATATATATGTGTGTGTGTGTGTGTGTGTGTATAAACACGTAGATGATAGATAAATGATAGGGATATATGCTTTAAACTTTTATTTTACTACATTTTTATAATAATTGTTCATTAAATATAGAATTATTGGAAAAGATGCTCAAATACATAATAAATGAATAAAAGATAGTATTTATTCTTTAGATAATAAATGGGCAAAAAAAACCCGATATCAAAACAGAAGGGCAAAGTGACATGCTCTTTCATTTTTTGATAGCATATTCCGTGTCCAATGAATAGCAATCAGTATATGACATAATCAACTCAAGTTTACACAGGTAGAGAAATCCTGCTCCAACAGTTCACAGAATATGTTGTTGTTTACTTTATTGGTATTTGTTAACAATAGCATATGAAATACTTGAATGTAGCAACATCTCTATTGTGCTAGACCACTAGACCTTAGGACAATCATGGTCATTTTAAAACTCCCATGGGTAAATGCTGACTCTTCCAGGCATGGTGGTACATGCCTAGGATCCCATACTTGGGAAGCTGAGATAGGAGAATTGCCGATTCCAGGCCAGAACTGGTCATTTCACCAGACCCTCGGCAACTTAGAAAGACCAGCTTCCAAAAATAAAATAAAGTAAAATAAAATAGGGCTGAGGTTGTGGCTTGGAGGTAGAATACCTCTACATTTTACCACCAATATCACCAAATTAAATTTGAAGAAAAAAAAACTTCCTTACACTGAGATCTACCTATTTTTATGTTTACTATTTCATGTTTACTATTAGATTTAATTTCTTTGATGAATTGTTTATTCTTTTTATTTGCCTCTTGTTCTTTTCTGATTTAAAAATATATTTTCTTGCTGGGCATGGTGGTGCATGCGTGTAATCCCCGTGCTTGAGAGGTGGAGACAGGAGGATCGCGCAGGTTCGAAGCCAGCCACTCTGGTTTAAGAGACCCTGTTTCCAAATTAAAAACTATAAAAATAGGTCTGGGAGTGTAGCCCAGGGGTAGAAGGGTTTCCAGGAACCCCAATACCACCAATATATATACCCCCCCCACTTCAGACATGGTGGCGCACGCTTTTACCCAGCATTTGGGAGGTTGAGACTGGAGAATCATGGTTCGCAGACAGCCTCAGCTACTTAGTGAGGCCACTCTGCAACTCACTGAGACCGTGTTTCAAAATAAATAATAAAGGCCAGGCATGACAGCGCATGCTTGTAATCACCGCGCTTGGGAGGCAGACACAGGAGGATCGCTCAGGTTCGAAGCCAGCCTCCCTGGCTTAGGAGACCCTGTATCCAAATAAAATTATAAAAATAGGTCTGTGAGTGTAGCCTGGAGGTAGAAGGGTTTCCAGGAATCCCAGTACCAATAATAATAATAATAATAATAATAATAATAAAAAATAAAAAATTGGGCAAAGGGTGCAGCTTGGAGGTCAAATGCCTCTGGGTTCCATCCCCAGATCTGCAAATATATATATATATATATATATATATATATATATATATATATATATATATATATATATATATAATTTTTTTTTCTATAAGTGAAAGTATGAAGTACAGTCCATCTTATAGTTAGGCTCCATCCTTCCATTCAACCTGCTATTACAAAATGACAATCTCTGTTTCCAATTGCCACTGATGGCTTACCAAGAATTAGTTTCTTTAGCTCCATTCTGTTTTTTTTTCCCTCCAACTTAGAAACAAGTATTTTTTCTGTCTGTCTTAACATTTTTAGTACCTAAAATGATGTGAGATATTAACATGTTTGCTTGTTTAGTATTTGTGTGACTTTTTATCCAAAGAGAGTACACCCCATTAAGAAGAAATTGTTTAAGCCAGGATGTGGTTACATATGTTTGTAGTCTAGTACTTGGGATGCTGAGACAAGAAAATTGCAGGTTTGTGGCCAGGCTCAGCAACAGAGTGAGGACCTCCACAACTTAGCGAGATCCTGTTTCAAAATAAAAGAATAAAACAGGGCTGGGGGTGTAGCTGAGAGGTAAATGCCTCTGGGTTCCATTTCAAGTACCACCAGAAAAATAAAAGATAGACTTGTTTTCAATTAGCCATCCCATCTTTCCTGTTCACTGATTAATCTTCAGTGGCATCAACAGGATCAAGAATATGGTAAGTCTTCAGTAGCTATCCATGAAGCTGTCCACGTAAGCGGCTGGGCTATTCAGAGCACAAGGTAAATTACAAGCACTGGACTTTGAGAAAAATTTACTAATTTCTTCCAGCATTTTTTCTTATCCAAATCTGTGTATTTTGTTCATATTTTCATTAGGATGAACAGAACCTATCTAGATATTAGCCCCAGGTGAGCATGGGCCTATGTGATCCATGGAGACATTTTAGTACAGTGGGGTTGGGATTACCTCCTAGGGCTTGGCTAGTATCCAGATTACAAAGGAGACCGCTGAAGATGAATATGGCCCCAACCTTGTGCAATATGTCACCTTGAACCATCTATTTAACTCAATGGGCTAACAGGAGTGCCTGCCTCATATAGTTAGTGTGAGGATTAATAGAGGTAATATATGTAAAGAACTTAGAGTAGTGCTGACACATTAGTAAGTGCTTGATAGATGTTGTTATTATTATATTAGTCCGGGCTCCTACCTAGAGTTATGTGTCTGTCTTCCTCCCTTGAGCTTAACAAGGAAACCACACTTATAAAGACAGTGCAGGGGTAAATTTGGCTTGTTTGAAAATTAATGACCATGAATTATTTTTCCAAAGCCCTTTTATACAAAGGCCATAGAGTTCTAATTTTCTCTTTTTTTTTTTTCTAAAAATGCCTGTGATAAGAGTGGGCATTGCCTCATATCACTGAAAAGTCTGAGACACAGGAAGGTTAAACGATTTGTTCAAGGACATAACAAATGAATGGTGACTGGGAGAGAGAGAATTATATGACTTCTAGTCCACTGCCCCAGACCAGGCTCATTCCATCTAGGTGTTATGTTCATATTTAATATTATTGATCTAAACGACCTGGACTCATCTTACATTTCCTGCACTACAGCAATATGCAGATGGTGAACATAAAGGGGAAGGTTACAAGTCAAATGTTGTATCATAGACAGAAAGATGATAAAATTGAAACATGATCCTTGATATTATTCTGCTTTTCTTTGAAGCCTCTTCTTTCTCTTTGCCCACATGAAAATACTGTTTATTTGTGTTCTGGAGAAGGCATACCCTCGTTTGAAATTACTTCTGTCAATTGCAAAATAAAGTTATCATCTACACAAAAAAATAAAAAGACCACCGTGGCAACTTCAAAAATAATAAAGTATGCTATTATAAGAGGTAAATTTTTACACTAGCAGCAATTCATAATAAAACATTAAATCCATATTTATTGCATGAAAAATAAATTGGACCACATTTAAAACCACTATTTTATAGCTGCATACTATATTAGAGTAGAAAGCTGTAATATATAATGGAAATACACAAATAGAGAAATGTTTTCTAGAGGTATTTTAGTGACTGAGATTAAGGTCAGCTTATTTTGTTAAGATCACATATTGGTATTTTATGAATTAAAACTTGGAGTAAAGGTTCAGAGAATAATGGCATGTGGGTTTTATCCAGTGCGATGAAGGAGAACTAACCTGCGTAAGTATGAGGAGAAGGGATAGGCGGAGTCATTGGCTGTGGAACCAAGGCAGAGCAGCTGTGTGCCATTCAGCATTCTCACCGTTGTGCCCCAAATACCTGACCACCACAGCTTAGAGGAAGAAAGATTTATTCACTGAGTTCTAGAGATTTCATGAGTTCAGTTCATGTTAAGCCAGGTGAACTCTGATTATCTCAGGACATGGCTCAGGAGGAAGAGAGAGAGGGAGTGTGAGATCAAGCACCAGAGAGAGAGAGAGAAAACACAGAGAGAGCAAGCAAGGGGATTCAAGGACACAAGAACAGTCCTCAAGGCCATATCCCTAGTGACACACCTTCTCCAGCTATACCCCACCTGCCTAGGTTACTCTCCAGAAAACCCATTACAAATGGACTCATCCATTGAGGAGATTACAACCATCATGAAAAAAATTCTATCAGCTCTGAATATCAATATGTGAGCTCTTTCAGGAGACATTCTATTTCTTTCCTTTTTTTGAACTGGGGATGAAACCCAGGGGCACTCTACCTCTGAGCTACACCCCCAGCCCTATTTTTTTTATTCTTTATTTTGAAACAGGGTCTCAATGAGTTGCAAAGGGCCTCACTAAGTAGCTGAGGCTGTCCTCGAACTGCTGCGATCCTCCTGTCTCAGCCTTCCAAATTCTGGGATTACAAGCATGCACCACACCAGCTGAGACATTCTATAAACCATAACAAGTTGAAAATAGAGGTGACACTTTCAACAGCACCAGGAAAGGTGAGGATCCAAGCCTCACCAACGACAGTAAGGTCCCACATCACACAAATAAAAAACATACTGTTAGGAGGAAGTTGTTGACCCAGAGGAACAAAAATAGCCTATTTGCCTGCACCAGTCCTAGGAGAGCCCCAGGGGCAGCTTGGGTTTCATCCTCAGTACTGCAAAAGAAAAGAAAAGAAAAGAAAAGAAAAGAAAAGGTAAAAAATGGTCATCTTCTGTTTGTAATAAAAGATGCCCTAGGCTCTTAAGCCTTAGGTCAGCACACTTCATGCAATGATTTTGAGGGAAAACACAACAATACTTCTGCTAATAAGGAGCATACCACAATGCTCTAAGACTTACTTATTCCATGACAAATGTTTATTAGTTATATCATGCAACCTTTACAAAAACCTTGCTAGGAAACTTTTATGCCCATTGTAGAATTGAGAAAACTGAGTTCCAAAAACAAAGATTCCCCAGTGTCTTCAGTAGCGGTGTCTGGGTCACAGCCAGACTCAGCTAACCCTGCTGCTTAGAAGACTGATTATGTCAGGATTTTATAATCCAGACCTAATTATTAAAGCAATACAACTAATTCAAAAGACAGCGTTTTCTGGAATATAGGCTGATAATTTAAGTGTCCCTTTGTATTGAGAGTGTAAAGTGAGCATTGTTTCGTTTCTTCCAGAGCTTGAAACTGAGTGGCCGATCCCTCTATTGCCAGTTAAGAAACTTTTTATAGCAATTAAAATAAGTCCCTATTCACCCAGACTTACACAGAAAAATAGGCTTGTTTTGTTTGGGTAATGAAATGGTCACTACAAAGTTCTGGGGCTTCAGCAATGGTTTGATTCAGAAACGTCACTCACCTCACCTGTGCCCTTTCTGCACATCTCACAGCTTTCTAAGTGTTCACAAGTGTGCTATCCTGGTAGATGGAGCAGCCCTAAGCCCCATTTTCTTTGTACCCAAGAGAAATTAGAGTTTCTCTGGACACTCATCCTAACAAGAGTATCAAAATTGGCTGTGATTGGATGGGTAGAGGTCATTATATGGTCTTCTGTGGTTTACTGGTTGGACTAGGATGGAGAAAGGTAAACTCCCCTAAAGTTAGAGAGGTCACCATGGGGCCATAGTGATGAGAGTGAAGTGCAGGGCCCACTAGTTGCTAGGATGGTGAGCATCCCACACTCAGCAGGAAATCATTACACATTCCGACCAAGGGATAAGCACAGGAACAGAGGAGCAAAAAGTCTGAACTGATAAGCCAGAGCCAGGCCCTTCCTTTGGGCTCTGTGTGCAACCTCTAATTTTGTTTTAAAGGAGTAATTAGAATAAGTTTACTTTATATTTCTGGTAGAAAGAAGATATCATTCTTTAACATTTTCCCCCATGAGAAATAAAGCAAAATATAAACATGATGAACAAAGCAAGCAGATGGAGGTAAAAAAGAAAGAGTTCTCCCTCTCTCTCATCAGTCATCACTTCATGTGTCCTCGATCTTTATCCCTCTTTAGGAAGGTGGTCACTGTCATAGTTTTTCTGTGCAGTTCCAGAAACAATAGTATATATTTTCCCTTCTATATTTTAAAAAAAAGGTTTTTCAATTTATGCAAGGAGCTAATACAATTCTCATTCCAAAATAGTGTGAAGAGATTATAAAAAAGAGAAAGCTAATGCCTATTGCACTTATTGGTATACAGGTGCTCCCAAGCCCTAAACAGAGATGCAAGTTGAATGTCAACGTGTACAAAAAATATACCAGGAATAAGTGGGCTTATCTCAAGTGCAAAATACTAGTTTCCATGAGAGAAATCTATAAGTGCTATTGATCACAGGAAGAAGAAGCAACAAAGGAAAATTAAAATATTATTTACATTTGACAATTAATTTTTATGCAAACACAAAAATTCTACAAACAAATCATTAGGAAATACAGAAAGGGAGCTCGGTGTGGTGACACATGCTTGTAATACCAGCATTTGGGAGGATGAGACAGGAGGATCGTGGTTTGCAGCCAGCCTCAGCTACTTAGTGAGGCCCTGCAACTCAGTGAGGCTGTTTCAAAGTAAAGAATAAAAATGGGCCTGAGGGTATAGCTCTGAGGTAGAATGACTCTGGGTTCCATCCTCAGTACCACACACACACACACACACACACACACACACACACACACACACACACACAAATACAGAAAGGTTTTAACCAAAAGAATTAAATATAAAATAAAATTTAAAAGTCAGTTGAATTTCTATATGCCAGCAAAAATATTTAAAGCACTCGAGTCAAGATAGGGTAATATTTACAATAATATTAGAGATCATTAAACACCCTTAGAAATAAATATAACAAAAGAAATGCAATAGTATAAGGTTTGAAAGTACTTTAAGTACAGAAATCTTAGTTTGAGAACTACCTTGATCATACATAGAAAAACTGAATATGTTGAGACATAAATTTTCACCAATTTATTTAATAAAATGAACACATCATCAATCAAAATCTAAAAAGTTTACTTAGTAACATAGTATAAAAAGTAGATTCTTATACCTTACACTAACATAAACTCAAAATGTATAAAATATCTAAATATAAGACCAGAAACCATAAATTCGTCAAGGTTTTAGGGAAAATGAAAACTATAAGAGTTTATATTTATGCATAATTGGAATACTTAAGGACACGCATCAATTATTCATAGAGGAAAATATCAAGTACTAAGCCCATTTGAAATCACATGGTATAAACAATTAAAATGTTTATTAGCTTTTGAAAATCTCTGTCCTTGGTATTATTGTTTTGTTTTTTTTTCCTTAGCTTACTTATGCTCTCAAACTGTGGTATCATCTGACTTAAAGTTTGTTTTGCATTTTGGTAGCTTTTACTGAAGTCACATTTTAATAATTTATAATGACCTATCTTTAACATACAATAAAATATATAGACATAGTAGTCATTATCCTAGCAGCCACAGATGGCTGATCTCGACTGCTACATACGGCTACCAACAAATGAAAGTCGTAGGTGGATAGAAATGTCCTTTTGGAACCCTTTCTTGTCTCATTAATTTTCAGGTAACCATGTTACGTGTGTATGTTTTAATTTTAGAGGCTCAAGGTTTCAAAAAGGCTCCAGGGAAAGCATCTTTAGAACCAAGTAGAAGTGTGCTTTATTTTAATTGTCTTCCATTTGGAAAACAAATCCCAAACAGGATAGTGCAGGACCTGAATAGTACATAACCTGTATTTCTATCACACACCATTATTTATGTACCACACTCTACCATTGTTGTTAATTAACTCTTTGTCCTTGGTAACCAGGTGAATGTTACCACCAGTCAGATTTTACTGGTAGGCACTTGGAGAAAATGAGTTTGTAAACAGTATTCCTCTATGCATTCTGCACACAGATTCTGTTGGATACCACTAAAGGGAAGTTAGGAGTGAGGGCAGAGCTTCACTGATGAGGTAAGAAAGACAAGGAAATGTTTTAACCAGCATTTTGAACCTGGCTGGTTAAATTTAATTGAATGATCCTGGGTTAGAAAAGCAACCATTTTAAGGTCTTCAGAGGATATGGAGATAAATATGAGGCAGTTCTAATCTCTTAGAGGTCAAAAACAAGAGAAGCAGGTGGATTTGTAGCTAACAGCAATGCAGTCAGAATGTTATGATAGAGCAAAGGGAAAGAAAGATTAATTTCAGTTTTGAGGTATGCTGCAAAGTTTGGGTGGTGTTTAAAAACACTTTAATTTAGAAAGAATTGAAGACTCACAAGAAGTTCCAAAAATAGCATAAAAATCTCTCATGTACTCAGTTCCTGGCTTTTCCCACAGGTACCATCATACAAAACTACTGCCCATTATCAAAGCCAGGAGATTGACACTGGTGAAGTCCAGTTAACTAGATTGTCCTGTTTTGAGTCATATTTTAATATGCAGAACTGGGGAAGGTAAGGAGACAGAAGTTCCAGGTTGAAGAAAAAGCATTTGGTTGAAGAGAGTTCATGAGAGAATTTGTATTATTTAGTGTATGTCTGGAGAAGTACGGGTAAATTAGACAAGCCTTCCACTTTACAAATGAACTGACGAAAACCAGAGAGATGACCTAGTTTCCTCGTTCATTTATGTTCCTTTCTTGGTTAGTACACTTTTGGTATATTTAAACATCATATACCTAAGGACTGATCCGCAGGTATATTCCTCTTCAAACTATTTTCCTTGATGCAGTAAACACATTTTTCCTTTTGTTTGCATAGTCTTTTTTTTTTTTACCTCTGATTCATGAGATCCTATTGTAATACCTGGCACAGTTTGATGCATTTTATTGGATAAATGATTGTACATACTCTTTTACCTGCTAGAAACTGCAGAAGAGGAAGATCAACAGAGGGTAAGAAGAGGAAAATTGCATCCACAATTAACCAACTGCTATGAAAATTTATTAGTATTATCATTATTATTTTGCAGTACTGGGGATGGACCCAGGGGTATTCTACCTCCCAGCTACACCCCCAGCCCTATTTTTTTATTCTTTATTTTGAAACAGGGTCTCACTGAGTTTCAAAGGGCCTCACTAAGTAGCTGAGGCTGTCCTAGAACCATGATCCTTCGGTCTCAGCCTCCTCAATGCTAGGATTACAAGTGTGTGCCACCACGCCCAGCTGAAAATTCATTATTAAAAGTCAGTTTTCTAGGGAATCTCCACACTGATCTCCATGGCAGATGAACTAGTTTGCACTCCCACCAACAGTGTAAAAGAGTTCCTCTTTCCCTACATCCTCACCAGCATTTGTTGTTATTTGATTTCTTTATGCTTGCCACTCTCATTGGGGTTAGATGGAATCTCAGCATAGTTTTGATTTGCATCTCCCTGATGGCCAGTGATGAAGAACATCTTTTCATGTATCTATTGGCCATCTGTATCTCTTCTTTTCTGAAGTGTCTATTCAGTTCAGTTGCCTATTTCTTGATTGGGTTATTTGTTTTTCTAGTGTAAAGTCTTTTGAGCTCTTTGTATATTCTGGATATTAGTCCTGTATCACAGCACAATTCGTAATAGCCAAAATATGGAACCAACCTAGGTCTCCATCAACAGATAAATGGATTGCAAAATTATGGGAAATACACATAATGGAATTGTACTCAGCTATAAAGAAGAACAAAATCATGTCACTTGCAAGATGATGGAAGGACATGGAGAACATTATGTTAAGTGAGATCAGCCAGGCACAGAAAGAGAAGGGACATATATTTTTTCTATTATTCCCAAACTAGGGACTATTAGGAATATCAGAAGGACTCCAGATAATGGAGGGGAAACCTCAGCAAAGCTAGAATGGAAGGAGAGGAGAGGAAGAAGGCTGAGGTTGGTTAATGGAAAAGCTATATCCAAATATATGTGAAAATATGAATATGGCATGGTTAACCTGGACACTCATTGTTGAGAGGGGGGAGGGGAAGCTGGAGGAGAGAGGGTGCCAAGTATAGTCTGAATGTATGTCATTTTTAATATGTTCTACATAAAAATAAAAAATAAATTAAAAAAATAAAAATTAAAAAGGCAATTCTCATTTGTACAGAATGAAAGCTGCAAGATGGAAGTTTGGCAGGGAAACACATTTAACTTGAAGGATGATGAATTTAAAATGTATTCAGGTAATTATCCCTGTTCCAGACTGTCCAGTAAAGCTGTAAATAACAGGTCTGAGTATCCAATATGCAAAATTGTATATTCATCCCTTCTGCATTTTGAACACATGTATCAGACACCTTTTCACTGGGATCATTATGGTTTCTAGTTTAATTCCAAGCTTAAAAACAGAAGCATTACAGAAATGCTGCTTTTCTTATTGAACAGCCTGTAAGATAACTTGTTGTCAAATTAAGTCACACACAGCACTTGTTAACTTAATTAGCAACCTAATGGCTGAACCATAGCCTGATGAAATGCATGTTGTGTTGGATGCAAATTGCAGTGGAACTATAGACTTTTCAAGGAAAGCACAATCCAGTGCTTATTTATTTTCTCTTCTGGGGCTAGAGGGAAACCTGATTGCCTGGGAAGATCTTCCACTTCTATTGAAGATCAGATCTCTTTCCCAGGAGCCAGCACCTTCCAGGGCTATGCGCCATTCTTTTTTCAGAGGTCGCATGCAAGAGAACTCCCAAAATGCTAATGGATATACCCCTGCCTCCATAAATAGCACAGAAAGCAAACTAATTAATTAAAGAATGTACTGAATGAACTCCATTTATCACCAAATGGCTCAAGCAATAAACAATTTTTTAGGAGCTTATTTAAAGAGGGAATTGAGAAGGCAATTGCCCAGGCTTCAGCTGGTTTATTTGTGAATATTCCGAGATTAGCATCAGTTTCAAGGCTGATTGCTGGAGTCACACATGGGGAATTTTATGTGTTACTGGGTCTGCATAGGTTGACTCAAGAAAATAAATAGTCTTAAATTGTTGTTGGGCTGTCTCTCCTCTTTAGGATTTGTTGATAATCTTTGCTCTCAGCTATAATCCATTTGTTTCTGATTCCTGGAAAACAGAGATTTAATTTTTAATGTGTCTGGTGCTAAGGATTGAACCCAGGGCCATTCTACCTTCATGGTTCACACCCAAACTTATTTTATTTTTATTTATTTTAATACTTTTATTGGTGCATGATAGTCTCTCATCATACTTTAGGTCCCAGTGATAGTGATATACATGCACACAGCCACTGGCATGTTTTCCCCCAATTCCCTCCCTCCTTCTCCCTTCACAAGATATTGAAATTTACATTGGTATTCTCTCCGCCTACCTCCTCCAAACCCCTACCCTCACTCCGCTACATTATCTAAAGTCCTTCTTATATCCGCTTTGTTCCCTAGTCTCCACATATGAGAGAAAGCATGACCCTTCACACTCTGTGACTGGCTAATCTCACTTAATATAATGTTTTTGGGGTCCATCCATTTTCCTGTAACTGACACAATTATTTTTTTCTTTTTATTTCTGGTACTGAGGTTTGAACCCACGGGCATTCTACCTCTGAGCTGCACTTCCAGGCCTATTTTTTATTCTTTCTTTTGAAACAGGGTCTCACTAAGTAGGGGAGAGCCTCAGTAAATAGCTGAGGCTAGCTGCAAACCTGTGATACTCCTGTCTCAGCTTCACAAATACTGGGATTACAAGCATGCACCGCCACACCCAGCTAATTTTTTTGTTTTTTAATTGATGAGTGGAATTCCATTGTGTGAAAGAAGGTCTTGCTAAGTTTTTGAGGCAGTCCTAGAACTTGCAATCCTCCTGTCTCAGTCTTCCAAGTACTGAGAGTAGAGTCATGTGCCATTATGCCTAGCTCAGAGATTCTAATTTGATATTCTGGCATAGAATGAGCACAGGTTTAATCCCAATGTCACTCTCGTATCTCAAAATGCAGAATTTTCTCACTTCAGGCTGCTGTGTATTTTTATTGAAAGCCTGAACCAGCGGATCAGAGAATTAGAGAAAATGACAGTGACAGAGAGAGAAGAGAAAGCTCAAGAAGGAATGAAGACTATTGTAATTTTGGTTTTGTATTGAGTATATCTATTTGATGTTGTCTAGAAATTGCCAAATACATAACGATTTTTAATTTCTATGACTGTAACATGATATGTATGTATACAATACCATACTATATTATATATATTCATATTCTACCATTTAAATATAAATATCCTGTTTACATTTTGGCGTACCTCCTAGGTCTCTTGCATATAGAAGAAAATAAATACTACATAATATTAAATAGGATTTCCTGGAAGGTCACTTGTTCCTATTTTTTTGTTGTTGTTCGAGTTCTTTTTTTCTCCCTATTTTCAAATTTTTAAACTGGTGCATTGTAGTCATACATATTAATGGAGTACAAGATGGTAGCGGCATACATGCCCACATCACCCAATTAGCCCTTACCCGAGTCCTGCCCCATCCCTTCCTCATTACCAAACTAATGCATGGGTTTCTCTCTCTCTCTCTTAATCTGTTAAGTTACTGTATTCTTCCACAGCCTTAGAAGCCCACATTGATTCTTCTTTCATGTGAAAATCATCAAGCTGGCTGCAGTATAGTTTGTAATTTGTTCTGCTAAATGCTTTAAGGAAAGGCTTGTAGACAGAGGGCATCTCTGCCGTAAGTAGTTTAACTCAGGTTAATTCCAGAATTTGTGTGTGAACCTTCATCTGTCTGTGAAAGTGTGCTGCTTGTCTTGGAGGCCATAGCACCCGTTCTATAACTAAGGAAAATTGATTCTAATACCATGGGAGTTGTTTTATAATGTCTAATGATGGAGGTAGATATACTGATTTTAGTATGCATTACAACTGAAAAAAAATTAGAAGAGGGTTTGGTTCCTGTGTAAGGTGGCATAGAAATCTCTTGTGTCCCACATTTCCATTTCATGCCATCTTTGTGTCTTCATGTTCCTCTTCATGTAACAGCTTGATACTTTACAGATCAATTTTATCCATCCTGATTTTGACTCAGTTACCATGTGAGTTTCTTGGTACCATGTCCTTACCATCTTATTAAGTATCGGTGCATACCTGGCTTTCTAGAGCCAGACGACAATTATATTAAATTAAATAAAATGTCTCCTATGTTCTCTGTATAATAATTGATAATATATCTTCCTTAAGTTAATTTTTATTGACTGAATAAGAATAACACATGCAGTTTTGGGGACAGCAACAGCTGATGTGATCTACTATTTAACTTCTTTGTCTGATGAGTCAAGTGGAAATGTCAGTATTCCATGCCATGGCAACATTAAATTTAGCTTGTGCCTTAATTTGAAGACACAATTCTAATTTATATCTATTAGGCTTATGGTACTAAAACTCTTTAGATTTATATTAGGTAGAATGATATTGTATAGTAGAAACTAGTATGGATTAAGGATTAGTGGATCAAAGAACTTTAATTCTATCATACTTTAGGTTTATGATTTTGTAAAAGGCTCTTAAATCTTTAACTTTCAAGATCCTCGTAAGTCTGGAAAGAATGTCTTGAATCTTTGAACATGTCTTTGAACTTGTTTCCCTGTTCATTTTGGTGTTTTCACTTGATTTGTGGTGAAAATGATAGAGACAAATGAAAGTCTTATCAGCTGGATAGGAAAAGAAAACATGTCCAGTGCAATATCCAGTGCATATTTTTTTGCACTTTACAAATAGTCAACAGGCATCCCCCCCAAAAAAAATAAAGAAAGAAACAAAGCATAGGAGCCCGGCATGGTGGCATGCACTTGTTTTTTGTTGTTGTTTTTGTTTTTTTGTTGGGTTTTTTTTGGTGGTAACGGGGTTCCTGGAAACCCTCCTACCTCTGGGCTACACTCCCAGACACCTATTTTTTTAATATTTTTATTTGGAAATAGGGTCTCTTAAGCCAGCAAGGCTGGCTTATAACCTGTGTGATCCTTCTGTCTCCGCCTCCCAAATGCGGGGATTACAAGTGTGCGCCACCACGCCTGGCTCTGGCACACACTTCTAATCCCGACATTTGGGAGGCGGAGACAGGAGGATCATGGTTCGCGGACATCCTTGGGTACTTCGTGAGGCCCTTTGGAACTCAGTGAAACCCTGTTTCAAAATGAAAATACAAAATAGGGCTGAGGTAGAATGCCCCTGGGTTCCATCCCCAGTGCTGAAAAAACCAAGCATAGATATGGTCATAATAGTTCTCGTGGAGTCATAGGTAACACATGGACTGAGAGTTGGAAATGGGTCTTCAGCTTCTCAAAGGCTCAGTGATGGTTTTATTTCATTAGCCCCCCCCCCCCCAATTATTGATATTTCCACTGAGGAGGAGGATGCTGGATCTATGTAGGAGGGCAGTAGTACCTCAGGTGCAATTGGGGAGGCACTGAAGGAAAATAATTAGGTAGTCGCCCAATAAATTTGGGGATGTCTGCACCTGAACAATCAGAATTATTTTTAGTTCTTTTTTAAATTCAGTGCCAAACAAAAATAATTGAGCTGCTGGGCTTGGTGGCGCAGGCTTGTAATTCGGGAGGCAGGTAACAGAGGTTCTTGATTCACAGACAGCCTCACCTAGAGAGGCCCTTTGCAACTCAGTGAAATTCTGTTTTAAATATAAAAAATACACAAAAAACAATAGGGCTGGGGTGTAGCTCGGAGGTAGAATGTTCCTGGGTTCCATCCCCAGCACTGCAAAACAAACAAACAAACAAACAATATATCAGGAGCTGGGCATTCTTAGAGAACCAATGCTTGTGTATGGTTTCAACACTATTCTACATCTCTTCTCTAGATGGATAAGTCTAAACCCAAAGCATATTTTGAACCCAAATGATCTCAAAGTTTGCCCTACAATCTTACCATCTTTTTCTAATTAAATAAAAAAACGATAAAAATTTTGGAGGGAAATTCTCTAATGTTCATGATAAGCATTAAAAAAATATCAAAGTCAGTCACTAAGCCAAACATGAGAAGAAGGGAGGGGAATTGGGTAAGGGATAACTGGGTTATGTGTGCATGTAATGTATGCCTCCACCATTTCGTACTCAATTAAGAGGTATGACTACATGCACTAATAAAACATTTTTAAAAAATAACTTTCAAGCCGGGAATGGTGGCTCACACTTGTAATCCCAGAATTTTGGAGGCTGAGACAGGAGAATCATGGTTTACAGACAGACTCACCTACTTAGTGAGGCTCTTTACAACCCAGTGAGACCCTGTTTTAAAATAATGAATAAAAAATAGACCTGCGGCGTCTCTTAGAGGTTGAATGCACCTGGGTTCCATCCACAGCACCAAAAAAGGGGGGGTTAACTTAACATAATGTTAGAGGTTTAGCATTTCAGTCATTTTCCTATGTTGTGTTTATCTTTTGAATTCACACTTCCACAGATTTGTTTTCTATATACTTTGCAAATTACTGTTCTAACTTTTTTCATCTAATTACTAAGGTAATGATTTTCTTTCTTCCTTTCTTTCTTTTGTCTTACTCTTTTTCTTTTCTTTTCTTTTCTTTTCTTCTTTTCTTATCTTTGAACAACCATCTTTTAAACTTGAAAGTTGCTGGAACAAAACCTTTACAAACCACACCCGCTCTGCATGGCTGTGCCAGTAGGGGTCGCTAGAGGGAGTCAGGGACACTGTGGAGGAGAGGAAGAAGTGGCTTGTTCCTTTGTTTCCTGCTCTTACCATTGTTATGTTACCACAGTGTTACAATATCATCCTGACTGCCACATTTCTCTTCAGTAGCAGCAATTTAATCCAGAATAGGATTTACCTAATGATGGCTGAACCAACCTCAGGCACACTAACTCTATCCTGTGGAATCCCCTCCTAGAAGACCTAGTCTTTGGAGGAACACAGGTCCTCTCCAAGCTATCTTCTCAGCAGCCCTAGGCCTGAAAGCTGTTTCCTTTAGGCACTGCATCCTTCATGCCTTTTTGCTTCTTTTTTCCTTTCCATTTAATATCGTTAAGATTTTTAGGACTACTGAATTCTGCATATTAAATGATCTCTGTTCAAAGAGATGTTACGATTTCTGCTCCTGATGACTGTGGTTGACACAGACCCATTGCTTCTTTATCCTGGCACATTCCTTCTTAAATCTCTTTCCAAGCCGGTCTGAGAAAATAACTATAAGCTCTTCTCTGTCCTATTTTTCTGGCCTCACAAACAAAGAGACCTAAGTGATTGCTCTAATGGGCTCTGGTAAATGCCTCATGAATACGCGTAATGAGTCACAGTCCTTCACTGGAAAAGGTCACACTTCCCTGACTATCAAGGGTCTAAGCCACATTGCCAAAGGGAAATGCTCTATGTTGACAGCATTTTGTGTTCAGTTATCTTTTTGTACAACCTCATTAAATCATAGGATTTGGAAGGAAAATTGAGAAATCATTTAGTTAATTTACTTGCTCCAGGCAAGAATAAATCTTGGCACTTGTGTAATTTAGTTTTTCCATCAGAGCTGGACACTATACATTTATAACAGTAGATAAAAAAAGTTCACAATCTCGATAATAGATTATAATGATTTGATAAGAAATTTCCATTCTGGATGGACAATTTATAACTTAAGATATGTACACATATATCTGTAAAATCTGCCTAACATATGTAATAATATTTAATTTTATATATCAGAATTATATATATATATATATATATATATATATATATATATATATATTGTTTTTAAAAATTGCAATTATAAATCAGAGCAAGGTTCAGTGTGATAAAAATCATACACACATGCATCTCGGTGTATTTTCTTCTATATTCCACTTTGGTCTCTTTTCCTCCTTCCCTAAGCACATTAGTGAAATTGGTAGTGATAGCTTCAAATATTTCCATAGTATTATTTTTACTGTTTATTTCCTTGATCCTCCTTTTTCCCCTTTCACTACTCTACACACCTCTCTCCACATTATCTAAAGCCTCTTTTGTTCCCTATTTTTTTTTATCTAGTTTCCACATATGAGAGAAAATATACAACTGCTGACCTACTGAGACTGGCAGATCTCACTTAGCATAATAGTTTCATCCAGTTTCCTGGAAATTACACAGTTTTGTTCTTTTTAGCTTAGTCCAATCCCACTGTGTGTGTATATATATATATACATTTTCTTTATCCATTCATCTGTTGATAAAGAACTGGTTTGATGCCATAATTTAGCTTGTAAATTGTGCTTCTATAAATATGGACATACATGTATCTCTATAGTAGACTAACCTTAATTATTTTGGAAGGACACCAAAGGGTAGTATATCTGGGTCATATGATGGTTCCATTTCTAGTTTTTTGAGGAGCTTTCATATCAATCTCCATAGTGGGTGCACTAATATAAAATTCCACCAATAGCATGTAAGAGTTCCTATTTCCCCACATCCTCACCACACTTTATTGCTTGTATATGTGATGACTGCCATTCAACATGTGGTTAGATGAAATCTCAGTGTAGATTTGATTTGCATTCCCCTGTTTACTAATGGCATTGAACATTTTTTCATATATTTATTGGCTGATTGTATTTCTTCTTTTGAGAAGTGTCTATTCAGTTCAATTTTGTCTCTAAATTATTATTTAAAATAGATAATTTTGGAATCCACAAATTTCAATTATTAGTTGAGTCACTATAAGTATACTAGAGCTTAAGTATAAAAATATAAAACATGATTTTTCTATACTAGATCATATTTTGCTCTCATGCATTTGAGTGGTTGTGATAAACCATTTAATATTTTAATTAAAGCATTTTTCTCTTTGGAGATCATTTTGGTAAGTAATAATTCAGGCAGTAACCCAGGTCTCAAAGAAGCTTCCTTTCCCCACCTCTTTCCCAAGATGCTGCCTGCTTACAGGGAGAATCTAGCAAAACCTCCTAGGGCTGTGAATCTGGTCCTAGTGCCATCCTCTGCATGTGATGCTCTTGCTGTTGGTTCTAGCTATTGACGCTAGACTCCATTGTAGCCTCTGGGATGTGACCTTGTTCAATAAATGCCCCACACTACCACTGCTGAATAGAAAAGGCCTGAACTTCTGTATCCGAGTTGGTAAATGATACCCTTTATAATAGTTACACTTAAAAGTATATGGCTCCATAATGAGATTCCATATGTAGAGCATTCTCTTGTTGCCAGTTTTTGAGATCATGTCATATACTTACTATTTCAATCTCTAACCTATATATATTTTTTGGGTGATACTGGGGGTGGAACCCAGAAGCTTTCTACCTCCGGGCTATACTCCCAGACCTTTTTAATATTTTATTTGGAAACAGGGTCTCACTAAGTTGCTGAAAGCCTCACTAAGTAGCTGAGGCTGGCTTCGAACCCATATGATCCTCCTGTCTCAGCCTCCCAAGCGCGGGGATTACAAGCGTGCGCCACCACGCCCAGCTAACCTCCTATATTTTTTAAAATCACCTCTGAGTTGAATACGTGGACCTATTGTCTACTTCTGGAATTCCTGGTATTAAATTTATAGCTCTACCATAATTTAATTTAAATTTAAATTTAATATGGAGACCCTTCAAAGGACACAGAAGTCTTAAATGTTTTACCAAAAACTGGTCAGACTGTGACCTGCCACAAACAATTCTTGGCCTTGCTCATACCATTGCCCCTTATCATGAGGTTCCTTATCATAAGCTTTGATCTGACACAGGCCTCTTCCAATTCACAAGTCTTTCAGAAATTTCATAATCTCCTTGTGTTCTGAAAATTCATGTCAGTGGAATTCAAATTATTTGGCTCACATACCCCCTAAGATAATTTTAGAGATCTATCCACTACTCATAACATTTTTTAGTTCAGTTTCATCATAAGTTTTAATAGTTGCAAAGAATGTAATTTTAGAATATTGAAAATATTGACATTTTAAAATAGAACTGCTATATCACTTTTAAAAATATATCCAATGTCATCTAAATTCATAAGGATTTGATACCCATCCTCTATCATCCATATTAAAAACATAGAACAAGCTCTCCTTTAAAAGTCACAAATTCCATCTTGGTTCTCCTTCTAAGTTCATTTTTGCCTTTCACTTTCCCTACAGGATTTATTCTCATATGTTGTAATCTCATAAGTCTTCTCATGACCATCCTGTGGTAGATAGAAAAAATGGCCCCAATGATGTGCCATGTAATTTACTCTACTTTCCCTTTTAGACTCTGCCATTGATTTGCTTTGCTCAATGTGAGGTTGGCTCATGAGATGTGAAGCTCTTCAGTGATTGGGCCTGCCCCCTCTCTTGTGTTTCTACTGGAGAGACTCAACTAAAAGGCCCAGGACACCTGAAGGAAGCTGCATGTCCCCAGCCATTCCAGTTGAGGTCAGTCAGCATCCAGCCAACACAGATGTGCCAGCAAGGCCGGCCGAGAGAAGCAGCATCACCTCACCAAAGCCCAGACGCTCCAGTGAAGAAACAGGTGCTTATTGACGTAATACTGAGAGTTTGTGTTGATATTTATTCAAAATCTACCTCTGTGCAAACTCTGATTTACTCTATCATACTTGATTATTAAAAGAAAGTTGGTTTTTTTTGCAACCAGAAGCTCTAAATGTTAAAGGAATGCTTTTCTGTATATTTATCCATTTCACTGTTATTAGTATCCAGTTAACTCAGATAATCTATATATATTCTAAAATTTGAGGTATATTTACCAGATAAACTGTATCCTATCGTGAGAAAAAAAAAATTCCAATTATTTCAAGAAGTTACAGATGAGTGTTACATACTATTGAATGAAATAATAACTATAAATGCTATTAATTTACAAATGTTTTTAGGCAAAAAATTAAAAATCATGGGAATAACCGTGGTTTTATTATAACAAGGTAAGTGTGTGTGTGAACAAAGTAAGTGTGTGTGTGTGTGTGTGTGTGTGTGTGTGTGTGTGTGTGTGTGTTACTGGGGATTGATCCCAGGAGTCTTCTACCTCTGAGAAATATCTAAAGCAGCTTTTTTTTCTTTTTTTTTGCTTTTTATTTTGAAACAGGGTCTCAGTAGGTTGTTGAGGCCAGCCTCAAACCTGTAATCCTCCTGTATCAGCCTTCCATGTACTGGAATTACTGGTGTACACCATTTCACATAACTATCACTCAATTATTATGTCTTCCCTGTTTGTATAACAAATTTAGCATAGTGATGTAGAAAGTATTTTAATGACTTAGACAAGTCTATAGATGATACCTAACTTTTTGAATGCTGAGACTCAATAATCATTTGATTCATGAAACAAAAAATTTAAAGATCTAGTTAGTTAAATAAATTAAATTTTCAACAGGAGTATCAATAACTCCAACCATTCTTTTCTTTGTTCCCCATACATTTTTACAACTGAGATAATACACGAAATACATTCTGTTTTGTAAAACATAATGACTATCGTGGGGGGGTGAGTGTTTTTTAGAAAAATCAAAATGTGGAGGAAGTACATTCAGAAATTGAGCATCTGGAAGTTAATTTCACTAAAAATATACTTTCAAAAACTATTCCCCTTGGAAAACATATGCGTTCTCTCAGGAGTAAGCACACACTGGTGTTGAGATCATTGCTAACACACAAAACCAGAGATGCATAACTGCTTCCATCACTCACCCAGACCCCAACTCAGCCATTTCTCCCTGTCATTTTCATATCACATTGGAGGCAATGCTTGGAATTTAGGACCTCTTTGAAAGGTTATGGCTGGGGAAGAGAAATATCAATCTCATGGCTTTTGTTCCACCCCAACTGTTAGTTAAATCCTTAGAGGCAGTCGTAATACTTCTATCTCAAATCTTCCATCTCAAGTTTTCCTGTCCTTTCTCTCCACTTCATTTTGACAACCTCCCACCCTGTCTCAGGGGAGTGTCCTCCTGCTGGGGGTGTCTTAGTCTGTCTATACTTGCATAGAAATCACCCCAGACTGGGTGACACAGACAACAACAATTTGTTTCTCACAAACCCTGGAGGCTGCAGAATCTAAAATTGAGCTGCCAGGATGGACAAGTTCTAGTAAGGATCCTTTTCTGTCATGAAAACGGCTTTCTTACCTTGTCTTCAAATGGCAGAGTGCAGAAAGAGAGGAAACCATTTCTCTGGTGTCTTCTATTATCAAGCTGGTAATCCCAACATGAGAGGTCGATCCTCATTACGTACTTACCTCTCAAAGGCCTCATCTCTATACCAATGCATACAAAACTAGAGTTTCCACATCTGAATTGGGTGGGGGATACAAAAAAATTCAGCCCAATGCATGTGGGTTAGCACTAAAATACAACAAATAATATTCTGCTTTTTCTTTTCTTTACCCCACCCGCATTTCAAGATTGATTCTTTGGGTAACCTTCCAAACTTTTGTTATTACTGTGAAAATCAAGTGTTCTAAAAGAGTAGGTGTAAAAAGTTTTCATGAATTTGAATTTCTGAATATCTGGTAAAGCTGGATTCGCTTCATCGCTCTGGCCCTGCATCTGTTTTCCTTTTGTGGAAGATGGTAAGAATCATGTTTTTTGTTTTTTTCTTTTTAGTTGAAGAAGAAAGATAAAACCATACATAAAACCAAAGGACAAAACAGCCACTCTACCAAGAAAAAGGAAATAATTATGTGATGTTCCAAAGCACTCTCCCACCTTTAACTCTAATAAAGTGCTTATGCTGCATTTTGACCTCTGATATTCTGACCATACATTGTGCACGCAGGAGCATGCTCTGCCTGAGTATGAACTCATATCTAAGCTTCATGTCTCCAGGACCCCACAGTGAGGCTACAGAGCAACTTGCTGTGCATTATCAATACTGACAAGAGTTGCCAAAGGCGGAGAGGAGGAGGAGGACAATGCACATTTCAGTGGGTTTTCATCACTCAGAACAAATCCAAACTCCTTAATGCAGTATCTACACTCTTCTTTAAAATACAGCATCTGACTCTTATATAAAACCCAAATCTGGCCTAAAGCATTATATTCAAACTCTTAAAGTTGCTTCCTTTAAAACCTTCTACTGTAAGCTAGGGGTGACACACAACTGTAATTTCAGTCCTTGAGAGGCTGAGACAGGAGGATCCCAGTTTCGAGGCCAGTATGAAGTAACTTAACAAGACTGTTTATTCAAAATAAAAAATAAAATGAGGCTGGTGTTGGTCCTGTGGGAGGTAGGATGCCTTTGAGTTCAGTTTCCAGTAACACTCAAACACACACGCATACGCGCACACACAGTTAATTAAACCTTCTACCCTAGCTAGACAAATTTGCTCAGAAACTCTGAAGTAGGGTGTATGTCCATCTCAACATCAAGACTATTTACCTTCATCCTTTTGATGTTTTTAAAGGCCAGGTTAAGCTCTACATGCTGAAATCTTAGCTCCTCACTGAAGCCAAAGTCCTTTCTCCCCTCTAAACTTTAATTGTTTTTACTGTCTCCATTAATCTTTTTAAATTTAACATATTCATACATTAAACTGTATTATTATTATTCATGGTTTTATAATTTCGTCCAACCTGTTAACTAAAGAGTGAGTTTCTTAGGAAGTCAGATACCATGTTTCTTTTGGGGGGATCCATATTACTTAAACTCTGAGTTTATAAATTTGTTTAATACATTTGTTTATACATTCAGTTTATATATTTGCTATAGTGGGTTTCATTTAAGGTCCAAAGCCATTTTGTGATTTCTGTCCCATTGTCAACATATAATATTGTGTTTAATTTCTCAAAACATAAAACCTGAGATAATCATAGGGGAAGGCATTAGGACTTTAGTCCCCTAGTTCTATTAATTTGCCTGTAGATATTCCACTTCTTGCCTCCATGCTACTATAAAAAAACTAAAGTTTGAGCTGTACCAAAGAATAATTTAATTAGAATCTCTGATGAAAGGGCCTGTAAATTGGATTAAAAAAAAAAAAAACTTCTCATGTTTGAAAATCAGTATTTTCAATCTCTATAATAGATTCTATGTCTCCCATCTTCCAGATAGTAGTTCTTTTCCTAGTCTCCATCTTATTTATGTATTGATTTTTTCCCTTAACTTAACATGATAATAATTTTTATCTTCAAATCAAAACAAGCAAAATAATACCTAATATTCTTTGTTCTTTTTCCATTCCTTCTGTTATAATTATATATCTTTCTTTCTATGGATAGATTCCTTTGGAAAATATATTCAGAAAAACAACAACAGCCCAGGTCCAATCAGGAGACAGAAACTGCCCAGTAGATTAAACAGGGTAAGTTTAAAATAAAGAATTACTGAGTAGGGTCAAAGAGTAAAGTATGGTAGCAGAGGGCTGAGAGAAAGTATTTAACAAAGGATAACTTGGAAGATGTTCATATCTCTTTGTAGGAGATGTGGTTTGGCACATCACAGACCAGGGAAGTCTTCCAGTTTAGTCAGACCTAAATTGAAGTTACTGAATTTGCTAGGGTAGGCAGAATAAAGGACCTTCAAAAGATGTTCACATTCCAGTTCACAAAAATTGTAAATACATTCTCATACATGGCAAAAAGGTCTTTGAAGCTGTGTTTAAATTAAAAATCTTAAAATGGAGATGTTATTCTGATTTATGTAGATGGGTCCATTATAATAGTTTGAGTCACTAAAAATCAAGAGCTTTTCTCATTTGTGGTAACCTTGAGATGCTGACCTTGAGGATATAGAGAACCATGATCCAAGGAACTCAGGCAGCTTCAGAAGCTGGAAAAAGCAGGTAGGTGAATTCTTCTTTGAAGTTCCTGGAAGAATCCAGCCCTGATGACACCTTGCCTTTAGTCCAGGCACACATATTTGACTTCTCTCTGAAGAAATCTGAGGAGTAAATTTAAGCTGCTAAATTTTTGATAAATTTTACAGCTGCAGTAGAAAATTAATACACCCACTCCTTAGAGTGCCAGATGGGAGCAAATCAGCAGCTGGTGGCACGGTGTGTGTGTGGGCAGTTCTAGAGTTGGTGATGGTTAGACACTGCACAAAATGACTGGGACTCTGGCTTCAGCATTGGTTGGGATACAGAAAGGTCATCATTAGGCAAAGGCTACAAGTTCTCCAAAGAACAACATCTGGGGACATCTGACTGGGGCAGGCTTCACTGCATGCCTTCACATTTACATAGCCCACCTCTACAGCAAAAGGGAAGGGAACACCTTCTTTTTGTAACACCCCGCAAATTTCCTTTGCTAAGAAAGCTTGACTTTGTGCTTATGTTAAAGAAGACATATTTGAAGGAATGATGTCATTTGTCACAAAGCATGTGCTTGAATAATATATTTGGAACGAACAGGCAATAAAATCACTAAAGATAGCCAGGTATGATGGTGCATGCCTTATCCCATTACTTACGGAGCTGAAACAGGAAGATCACAGGCTGAAGGCCAGCTTCATCAACTCAGCTAGACCCTCTTCAAATTAGTGAGCCTGTTTCAAAATAAAAAATAAAATAGGGTTGTAGGGTATAGTTCAAAGTTAGGGTGCCCCTGGGTTCAATCCCCACTACAGAATGAGACATGTATTTCATCTCTAAGTAATGTCTATTTTTTCACTACATGCATGTAAACATAGTATCTACCCGTGACCCTCCATTGAATTTATCCTTGTCGAGTCAGTCAGCTATCATTTGTCCTTAGTCATTTCCTATATAATTATATAATAATGAGACTATCGATTTAATTTGTTCTCCTCTAAACTGTCTTCTCTTGATTTCCTGACATTACTCCTCATTCTCCTCCTACACCTCTAAATCTTTATTCATATCCCTATTTCAAGGTCCTTTTTTTATTTTTTCTTTGTCTTTAACTCTTTCCAGTACAGGATCAAATGCTCTTCTTGAGTGAAATTTACAGATGTGAAAAAATTAAATACTAGAATGATGATCCACCAAATCTGTATCCTTAGTTCTGATTTTCCCCCCAACTTTAGTCCTCTCTTCCTAGCTCTTCCTGGCCTTATAATCACAAAGAACTACATGTTATTATGGCCCATGCTGAACTCTTCAATCTTCCCTAACTGCCCTTCACATAGCAAATATTAATGGGAAATACTGATGATTTGTTACAACCCCAAAATCTGGGAATTATCTTTATTCCTTCTAAGATATTCCCTGCTCTCATGTTTCAACAAATATCACATGTAGAAAGCACTTTCTGATGGTTTCTCCATCCATCTACTTCTACCACTATCCTTGCCTTCGTTGAAGTAGGTATTTCCTTCTGTTTGGTTTATGCATTGCACTAATGACCTGCTTATCTCTACTTCTTCAAGGTCTTTCGGAATTCCAACTTATTCATTCTGTAAAACAAAAAAGTTAACTTTTTGTCTGTGTGGTACTGGGGAATCACACCCATGGGTGATCTACTGTTTGACTTATACCCCCAGCCCTTTATTTGTTTTGTTTTATAACAAGATCTTACAAGGTTGATAAAAGTCTATTTAAATTGAAGCTGGTCTCGAGAAACTTCTGCTTCAGCCTCCCAAGTACTGGGATTACAGATATGCTAGCAGTTTAATGTTTAAATTAAATAAGCAACACTACAGCCTGCGGACTATAATCTCCCCCCACCTCGATAAGTGAGTGCTTGGCAGATGCATAGTAGACAAAGATTTCTCTCCAAGTAAAGGTGACTTTATTGAGGCGGAAACTTTTGCCTTAGGCTAGCAGGATGAATCCATTTGGAGAGGAGGAAACACTGGAAAGAAATGGAAATAATACAGTGCGGCCAGTACTTTCTGGGGTATGAAATATCTGGATTTGTATATTTATATAAAAATGCGACATATGATGTTAAAAATGTAATTCATATGTGATTCTTTTGGTTGTAGCCTTTGAAATGACTCATTAGCAGGTATTGATAGAGCAAGGGGATGTATTTCCAATTAAAACTGTTTCTTAACTCTACATACTTACCTCTATTTGTCTTTTTACATGCCTGATGTTGAGGTTGATGCCCCAATAGTGAATCCTCTCAAGTGTATTTAAGAGCCCAGTGAATCCTGGCTGCCTACATGTCTCTTCTACATGTTGTCTCCTGTCTAATATGAAATCTTCAAGGTTTTTCTTATGATGAAAATGTGTTTTGTTTTCTCTGGCATGTCACTCTTACTTCCTTGAGCCTCTTTTCCATGATACCCACTGAAAATAGTTGTACCCATACATGTACTTTGTTTACTTATTCAAATTCTTCCATTTGTTTTTTGTTTCTAACCCTTAACCATAATGGCTCTTGCAAATTTAGTCAATGACTTCCATATGATTGAATCTTATAAATACTTCTCGAAATTATCGTTGATGTTTTATTCGCCTTTCCACATATTTTCTGACTTTCTATTCACTTTTCTGGCTGCTTCTCCACAGCTTCTTTTGCTCAAATAATTGTCCTTAAAAACGTATTTTCATTCTTTACTGTTCATGACCAGGGTCATCTGCTCTTTTCACATTATACTTCCACTTTAAATGATTCATCTATGTCTTTGTCCTCAAAAATCATGTGCTAATGACTCCTGGGGAATTTATCTCCTAGGACTGAAGGCATCCAGGTAGGAGACCAAGCTCTAAGCAGTCAAGTCCCAAGAAAAGCGACAGATGGAGAAGCATTATGAAAGATGAGTCAGCCTGATTTCATTTGTCATTACTTCAAAACCAAAGAGGAATTTTGGAGAAATGCGTGAAATTTTAGTCCAGAGCTTTAAAAGCCTTTGAAAAATGAATATTCATTCGAATAAGAAGTTTCCATCTCCCCCATTGCATCATAGATTCTTTGCAAAATACCTTAATTTATCCTATAAATGTGCCTAATGGAATTTTTAACCAAGAATACCTTAGAAGGGGTGCGTGTGTGTGTATATATGTGTTTGTACTGGAGTTGAACTCAGTGACATTCTAACACTTAGCTGAAACTTGCCAGGCCTTTTTATTATTTTGAAACAAGGTCTCAGTAAGTTGATGTGGGTCTCAAAATATTTTATAGGTAAATTAATGCAACTTCAAATGTGCCTGGGCTGCTTATGTGAGTCGTGTTTTCCCTGGGATAATATTCTACTTTACTCTTCCCTCCAAACAAGTCTCATGTCTACCACCTAGCGTAATTTCACATTGATAATATTGTTAAAACATAAATTATAAAACTATCTTTGAAAGTCGGCCATGGTGGCACACACTTGTAATCCCTGTGCTTGGAAGGCTGAGACAGGAGGATCACACAGGTTCAAAGGCAGCCCCAGCTACTTAGTGAAGCTCTCAGCAACTTAGTGAGATCCTGCTACCAAATAAAGTATAAAATAGTTCTGGGAGTATAGCCCAGGGATAAAAAATACTCCTGAGATCTATTTCCAGTAACAAACACACACACACACACACACACACACACACACACACACACACTGCCTTTGAAAATACTACATTTAAAATTTATTTCTTAATTTATGTAAATTTTCTCTCTATTGTCCCCAGATGACATGCTGATTAGATCGATACAAGTGATATCCAGTTGGTAAGATATTTTAGAACATGCGTATATCAGTAAAACTTAAATATCATTGAGCATTTAAGTATCAACTTTGAAGAAACTTGATTCGAAGCTAAATATTTTATTTTTCTTGCTATAATACTTGAATAATGTTTTATGGTGATAAAATGACATAAATTAGCAGCAAGATCTTTATTGAATGGTCATTTTTAACACTATGGTTTTTTAATTTATAATGCAACAAACAAATTTTACCTTTTTTGGAAAAAATTGCCTTTTTTGTATCTCATTAAGATTGTTTCAGTGTATAATTTCTGTACCGTTTTGATCTTTTCAACAATGATATTTGTTAAATTCTAATAGGCAGATTTTCTGATACATGTCATTGCCATATGCTCTTAAAAATTCTTGATTCTTTCACAAATTGTGCAAATTCACGAGCCTCTCTTTTGTGCTTCACACAATATTTATAGAGATTGCATTTGATTTGAGAACATCTGCAGTGGTTGGAAATATTTTCTCGGTATTTGATATATTAGTGCCTATGTAGGATCAACTGTTCATTCACAGATTTTTGTAACACTTCTCAGCATTTGTACACAAACATTATTTTGGTCTGTGCATTGGAAATTTTTATTGAAATTGGTAATAAATTAACTCTATCAGCATCATGCTTAAAGATTTCTTCTGTAAGCTTTAAATCCTGTCAATGAGTTTTTCTGTTTGAAAAATTAAAACTGTAATATTCATGTCATTTGCAAGAATGGATAGAACATTGTACTAAGTAAGATCAGCCTGTCTCAGGAAATATGTTTTTTCTCATGTGTGAAAGATAGATAGAAAAATAGAAAATGGACTTTATATAAAAAAAAGGAGAGAGTCTAGACTAGTGGAAGGGTTTTGAGTGGGAGGGAAAAGAGAGAGGAGCTAAATGAGACTGAAAGGAGGACACTGATCAGAGAATCTTATGCCCATACAAGAAGGCATCTCTACCAATCGCAATAAGACGTATAGGGAAGGAGAATGGGGAGCAGGGAAACCCACCAAGTGATGTATGCATATACAGATATATCACTTTGATTTCATTATGTTGTTTAATTATAATGCATATGTTGTGTAAATATAATCTATCAATAAAAATTATAATGAAAATTAAAATTCAAACTAGGGTCATATTTCTCACTACACATACCTTTCTTTCACAATGCCAGCATTCACTGAGTGTCTGCTGGCAACAGGCCTTGAAAATTTATAATATGGCTTATTCCTTGTTCTGAATGCTATATTAAACATGATAAAATTGTCACTCAGAGTGGCTAAATGATGTATGCAGGCATGAATGTATTACATTGAGTCTCATTATGATATGCAATTACAGCGCACCAATAAAAATATAAAAAGATCCTAATATAGGCAAGTGAAAAATAGGCTGAAAAATCGTGATTGATTCCTAAAGCCATGATATTTTCATTGCTTCTAGTAACTTCTCTTGTTATGGTTTTGGGTGACTGTTATCTTTTGAGGAAACTGTCCCCAGGGACCTCTGTGAGGCTCCCGGAAACAATTCCCATATAACTGCAGGTTCTTGTTCTGGACTAAGGATAAATATGCAATAGCCTAGAGTCTTGCTGAAGATTTAAATGAGTTTATTAAAAAGATAGAAATACAGAAGACAGTTACAGCCTCATGCTATGCATGCGGGGGGGGGGGGCCCGAATGAAATCACCCAATGACAAAATATAAAACTGCCTTTTATAGATACAACATCCTCCATCTTGCTTTCCTATGTAATTCTGTGACATAGGTAAAGTCTGCCCCTTTAATTTCCCACCTGTTGGTCCTAGGTTTCTTTGTTTAAACCAGAAGGATTCATAGGTCAAGAGCCTTATGATATCTGCTCTCCTTTATATGAAGGCCAATCCCCTCCTCCCATTCTCTTGGGGAATACCAAACCTGTCTTTAGAATGTGGAAGTTCAAAGTTTCAACTTTCTATCAAATTGCTAATTACTTTTAGCTAGGGTGATTTACATTATAATAGCTGCCTGATTCCTGGCAGTAACCTGGTCCTAGCATCCCTTCCATTTTACAACTCTGAGCTCCATCTTCTGTAACCCAATTTTTGAAATATATATTAATAATCAGAGCTTCTTTCTCAAATCTTCCTAGGCCATTGCTAATACTGGTACATCTTAATCTACTTCCTGAACTTCCTACTGTCCTTTGTAGTTGGCATTGGGTGGTTGAGGTGACTCCAGGTAACAGCAAGAGAAGCTCTGATACTTTCGTATTTTTGACATTTTCTATATATTCTTGATTTTCTTCTTCCAATGTTCTGTAATTATGCCTTTACTTATCTTGGAGATTTTGTATTTCTTTTTAATAAAACATGTAGTTTCTTTTATAATAGTGAACTGTAAAGAACAAAAATCTCAAATATGAAAGTTTTGATTGCTATAAGTAATTTTATTATTTTGTTCAAATAAAAATCATTCTCCTATCAAATCCTTTTGTCTCCCAAATTAAGAGTATTAGAGCTTTTATTTATTTCACATTCAGATACTAGGAGGGAAAACATCCAAGTGCAAAAGAAAGTGGTGAAATGAAAGATATATTTTTATTATACTCCCTCATCCTCCTACGGTATCAAAACTAAATATAATGTTGCTTGTGCTCTGCAATTTCTTCATGTTGTTACTCTGCTCAACCACCAACTTTTACAGTAACCTGAGTTCCATATCTAATACGTATGCTTTATTTAAACCCTCCATCTGATATGCCCTAAAATATTCACTCCTTAGTATGAACAGTATATCTGATATGCATAACTTGGGTATCAAATGTCATTCCCCTCTAGAAAAATTTAACGTTCTTGGGAATATGGCCAATTCAATGACTGGTGCAGAGAAGGTCTGGCTTGTTCCACAAAAAGAAAATTTCCAAGCCACAAAGGCATGCCAAGAATACACAGGAGCCAGATTTCCTCATCTGGAAGGTAAGAGAAAATGTGATTATTTAAAAATATCAGTGATATCTGCCAGTAATCCCAGTACTTAGGAGGCAGAAATAAAACTACAGGTTGAAGGCCAGTCTTGGCAGCTTAACAAGATCCTTAATAAGTTAGAGAAACTATATTTCAAAATTAAAAAAATAAAAAGGCCTGGTAGTGTAGCCAAGAGGTAGAATGGCCGTGGGTTCAATCTCCAGTATCAAAAACAAAGTGAATAAGAAGAAATTAAATAGATAATGATAGGTCTGGGGATATGGCTCCATGGTAGAGCACTTGCCTAGCATGTGTGAGTTCTTAAGTTCAATCCCAAGTACAGTAGAAATGAATAAATATATTTATGTATAATATATATGTATAGATCAAGTGTAACCAGTGTGAACTGTGAGCCCATACTGACAATAGACAAATAAATAACAAAGCGACTACAAAAATAAATAAGAAGAAAAGAAATATTTTATTTTTACAGACAGAATGCCAAACTAATAAATGTGGGCATAATGCTGAAATGATAGAATTGCCATTTCATAATTTTGTTTATAAAAATTGAATCAGGTAAGAATAGTTGGTAGATGCCATGCCAATAGATGCATTACTAATATTTACATGGTCATAAAGTATTAGCCCAAGTTAATTACACTAGAAGCACAAAGAAAAGAGAGCAAATGAAGAGAAACTAATAAATAAAAGGTCAAAAGGAACAGCACCAATGAGGAGCAAATGAATGCTCTGTGTCTGCAGATATAATGCACTGAAAAGAATATTATATCAATTATGTACCTATTCAAATAATGTATCAACTGAAAAAAATCACAAGGAAACCAAAGAAATCCAAAGTAATAAATACTCTAGAACAGGTGATCTGCTTTAATAAAGTGACAGGGAGCAAATATGTTACCTTTATGGGGTCATGTATGGTTTTAATTACTCTGGTTTTTTATTTTATTTTATTATTATTATTTTTTTTTTTTTTTTTTTGCGGGTCTGGGGATGGAACCCAGAGGCATTTTGACCTCAGAGCTCCACCCCCTGCCCCATTTTTTTTTTATTATTCTTTATTTTGAAACAGGGTCTCACTGAGTTGCACAGGGCCTCACTAAGTAGCTGAGGCTGTCTGCGAACCGCAATCCTCCTGTCTCAGCCTCCCAAATGCTGTGATTACAAGCGTGTGCCACCACGCCTGGCTTGTCTATTTTTAAATTATAGAAAAAATATAAAAACCCTTATGAGTTTGAGAGATGTACAAAAAACAGCCATGGACTGAATTTAGCCTCCAAGTTATAGTTTGTTAAATCCTATCCTAGGAAATAACTGTTCTGCTTTTTCAAAAACAGTGGCTTGAAAGACAAAAATAATAAATAAATAAAGGCTGAGGAGATACTTCAGATCATAGGAAATGAAATAGACATGACCAAAAAATGCAATGCAGAACTGTGGACTATTTTTTTTACCATAAAAATCGGTTAAATGGCCAGGCATGGTGGCATCAGCCTGTAATCCTAGTATTTGGTGAGGCTAAGAAAGGAAGATTGCAGGTTCAAGGCCAGCATGCAGTAACTTAGCAATAATCTTTCAAAGTAAAAAAAAAAAAAAAAAATCAAAAGATGGTTAGGAAGCAGACACAGTGACACACACTTGTAATTCCAGCATTTGGGAGTCTGAGACAGGAGGACTGTGTGTAGTTCGCGGACAGCCTCAGCTACTTAGTGAGGCCCTTTGCAACTCAGTGAGACCCTGTTTCAAAATAAAAAATAAAAAAATAGGGCTGGGGGTGTAGCTCAGAGGTAGAATGCTAATAGGTTCCATCCCCAGCACTGCAAATAAAAAAAGAAAAATGGAAAATAAAAAAGATGGTTAGGGGTGTAGCTCAGGGGTAGAACATCCTTGGCTTCAGTCCCTAGTACAGTACACAAAAATATGCTCTAAACGTCATAATTTCGTAAATGAAATTAAGATATGAATTGTAGATTACATAAAGTATTAGACTAATGTTAAATTTTCTTTGTTTGAAATGTGTCTGGTAGATGCGTAGAAAAATATTCTTCCTTTTAGGTAGTATACAATAAAGGTCTGCACGGTAAAGTTTTTTAGACTGAAAGAAAGAGATATTATATAGAAATTTAAATTTACACACGGAGAACACTGGAAATGGTAACTATACAAATAAATATAAAATACTGCAATGAAACTCTAATAACTTTCTTTAAATGATAATTAAGTGTTCAAAGTAAAAATAACATAAACTCTATCTTTTCTCTACTACCACAATCACTAGAAATTGGAGTGCAAATGAATCTGGCCTGACTGAAAAGGCAAATTAAACAATTAATAAAAAAATTTTAAGTGGAATTTTCATCACTGACAAAAAAATAATATAAACTTTCTTTCTCTACTACCACAGTCACTATGAAGAGCTAATTGTTTTCACATAGCATTTTAATCTTCATGAATAAAGCTTTTGTTGTCACTTATAATATAGATGAATAAAGAGAATAAGAGGATAAGTAAAATTGCCAGTGTTAGCCGGGAGTGTTGGCACACACTTAAAATCCCAGCATTTGGGAGGCTGAGACAGGAGAATCCGAGTTCACAGACAACCTTAGCTACTTAGTGAGGCCCTGTGAAACTCAGTGAGACCCTGTTTCAAAATAAAGAACAAGAGGGATGAGGGTGTCACTTGGAGGTAGAATGTCCCTGAGTTCCATCCCCAGTACCTAAAAAATAAATAAACAAATAAATAAAATTGCCAGTGTTATATATTAGGTTCAGAATGGGTTTGAATCCTGGTTCTTTCTTTTATCTTTGTGATTTCAAAGTTGTCTAACACTAACTTTCCCCGTATTTTAGTAATTTACATTTTCTTCAATTCATGCAATCATAAATTCCAAAGTGTAAATGACTTTCTTCTTTTAGGTACAAAACAAAATCAAATTATATTAAACATTGGACCTGCTATTGAGAGAGTCTTATTTTAAATTTTATTTTGTCATGTACCAAATACGTGACAAAGCAAAAGTCATTTTGCTGTATCTCATTGTTCAAATTTATAAATTTGGAAACTGATAATTTTTTTTTTGTGTGTGTGATGCTGGGGATTGAACCCAGGGACATTCTAGTTCAAAGATACAATCCCCCAGCCCTTTTAACTTATTATTATTATTATTTTATTTTATAAACAGGGTGTCACTAGGTTGCTGAGGCGCTTGCTAAGTTGCTGAGACTGGTCTCAAACCTGTGATCCTCCTGCCTTAGCCTCTCAAGTACTGTCAAAGAATATTTTCTGATCATCTGTGTGTATATATATATATATATTTTTTTTTTCATATGCAATATCACCTCTCAACTTTTCACTGAGTTTTATTTTCCCACAAGCTTTTTGCACAACAAACTCATACTCTCACCATCTGTCATTACTATATTTTAAAAATATTACTATATTTTATGTAATATTTTATAAAATAATATTTTATTTTATGTAATATTTTATAAAAATATTACTATATTTTTATGAAGTAAAATGTATAAGGCTACAAAATGCTGATAATTTGTTTGAAAAGTGCCCATATTCTAATGCTGATTACAAGTATTTGTAGCATTCATATTTAAACTATTAGGAACAAGGTTTACAGGTAAATTTTCTAAAGGTCTAGAAAATTTTTTCTAGAGTAATAAATGTATTAATAGGTCCACATGTTACTTCTCTAACTTAGTAAACACATGATTATTTTAAACAATTGTCAAGGTTGTTACTCATGAGATTTGCTTTACAAAACAAACTATTTCTCATGACTTTTATGCTCTTTAGATGTTTAATGATTTTATTTTCTCAAATACTTTTTAGGAATCTTAAATACAACTATTCGATGTCATGTGTAATGATTAATTTTTGGTTGACATCACATGCATTTTCTAGAATTCCATCTATGCTGATTTATTTTTTTTAAAAGGATTATATAACTACCTTGAAAATGATGCTGTGATTCAGGGAATAAATATTAGACCTTTAGTTCATTGCTCATGAGATGAAATTCATACTTGTTAAGTTGCCATTAATTTTCCTCCATAAATTATCCTGAACTTGTCTTATGTCAATCCAGCTCTGTTTATATCCTCAGCGTATTTTAGACTTTTTTTAAAATACAAAAATAATTTTTTGTAGTACTGGGGATGGAACCCAGGGGCACTCTATCTCCCAGCTACATCACCAGCCCTATTTTTTATTCTTTATTTTGAAACAAGGTCTCACTTAGTTGCAAAGGTCCTCACTAAGTAGTACCCTGAGGCTGTCCATGAACCATGATCCTCCTGTCTCACCCTCCCAAATGCTGGGATTACAAGCATGCATCACCATGTCCAGCATACGAAAATTATTTTTTTGTTTTAAAAGTAATAGTAAGCCAGGCATGATGGTACAAGCTTGTAATCCCAGTACTTGAGAAGCTGAGACTGGAGGATCCCAAGTTCACAGCTAGCCTCAGCTACTTAGTGAAGCCCTCCAGAACTTAGAGACACCCTGTTTAAAAATAAGATAATAAAATAGGGCTGGAGGTATAGCTTAGAGGTAGAATACCCTTGGGTTCCATCCCCAGTACAAAAAAAAAGTAATAGTATAGAATTAATGAAGACATTACACCTTTGTGATATATGGTTTATGGTTTTATGAAATACATAGTTTTAGGTGTATATGGATACAAAAATTCTATTGATATCAAAATCGAATTCATGACTTTATAGTTGAACCTTCCCCACTTCTGGCAATCACTAATCCATTTTTCATACCTATAGTTTTGTCTTAAGGATATGAAGTATGTAGTATAGATTCTTTTATTAAGCACAGTGTATTTTAGGGCATTTATGGCATATATATATATGTATATTCAATGGTGTGTTTGCTTTATTGCTGAGTAATATTTCATTGTATTGATATACCATGGTTCATTTTTCCATTTTCAAAAGTTAAGAAATTTGAATTGTTTCTAGCTTTTGACAATTATGATAAATCTATAAATAGTTTAATAGATTTTGATATATTCAAACCATAGCAACTATTATGTATAAAATGGTATATCATTGAGATTTAATTTTCATTTTCTTAGTGACTATTGGTATTGGGAATTTATTCATATATTATTTTCTATTTACATCTCATCTTTGTAAAGTGACTCGTGAGATAATTTTCTTATTTTTAATGGATTTTTTAGTATTAATTTTTAGTTTTTATGTAACTTAAATATGGTTCCATTGTCAGACATCTGTTTTGGACATATTTATTTCAATATCTGTATCTGTACTTTTTTTTTTAACAATGTCATGAGTAGAGCCAAGTTTTAAATTTTATCATTGACTATGATGTTGGATTTAGATTTTTGTGCATGGCTTCTATGATAATAGATTATATTTCTTCTATTCATAGTTTTCTACATTTTTATAAAAAGATAATATTTTTCTTGCCTTTTTTGAAATAACCCTAAGATCTTTTTTTCTACTATGTTAATATGGTTATTATTTTAAAAATCTCAGAATAATCTCCACTTGGTCATTATATATTATTCTTTTTAAATATTACTAGATTTGATTTGGAAAAAATGTTTTGAATACATAATAAGGATTGTTAGTGATTATCACAGTCTCTCATGTACTATTTTCTATAATGGATTGTAAGAAAATAATATTATTTCTTTCTTCAATATATGTTTGAAATCACAATTATTGACGGGCGTTGTAATCCCCACACTTGGGAGGCAGAGACAGGAGGATCATGCAGGTTCGAAACCAGCCGCGCTGGTTTAAGAGACTGTTTCCAAATTTAAAAAAGTATAAAAATAGGTCTGGAAGTGTAGCCCGGAGTTAGAAGGGTTTCCATGAACCCCAGTACCACCAAAAAAAAAAAAAAAAAAATCACAATTATTGGACTTGAAGCACTTATTTGTGTTCTTGTAATTGCTGCCTTTAACTACAAATTTAATTTGAACTATACAGCTAAAATCACTTATTTTCTCTTTAGTTTGTTTCTTTTTAAATTTTGATCTGTTTCAACTATGGTTTGAATACTTATGGACAGAGAATATTCCTCATGCCTTTAAGTTTCTTTCAACAATTTTAAAATAAAAATTAATGCCGGGTATGGTGGCGCACCCTTGTAATCCTCAAGCTTGGGAGGCAGAGACAGGAGGATTGCGCTGGTTCAAAGCCAGCCGCCCTGGCTTAAGAGACCCTGTTTCCAAATAAAATACGAAATAGGTCTGGGAGTGTAGCCCGGAGGTAGAAGGGCTTCCAGGAACCCCAGTACCACCAAAAATAAATAAATAAATAAATAAATAAATAAATAAATAAATAAATAAAATGAAAATTAATTTTAAAAGTATCAAGCCTTTAAATAAAGACAAGCTATTATTGTTTGTTTTATGAGTTTATTTTATTGTTAATTAAAATGGGTTGGGGTTCCCAGTGATTAAGTCCCTCACTGGGTAGATTTATGAACATTAACCATGGTATGCAAACTGATCCGGCAACTTGGGCATAATAAATAATTGAGCCTACTGACTGTAGAGATTTACCCACTTTTTCATTTGACTTAAAATATGGGAGGTTACTTGATGAGTGCGAATAGATATGCACGTTTTCTGCTTGGGTCTCTGGCTCAAATTTGGCTTATCACCGACGAACAGAACTTTTCTCTTGACGTTTCCTCCACCCTTTTCATAGAGTTCCCTACTCTACACCCCTGCATCTCTTTCAGCAGCATGGCACTGTTTCTTGTCACCGCATGGCCCGGAGCACAGGTAGGAATCCTTTCCACATCCCTTTATCCATTTGGATGGCTCTTATTCTCACATTGTATTTTCTCTTGGATTATAAATTAAATGAGTTCCTTCCCTTTCTCTCAGTATTAATCTATTGTATTTCTTCCTGGTTTGGACAGTCTTTTATTATGCATGTCAGGCTGTCAGATTCCTGACGTTGCCGAAAATGAAAATTCCTTTTATGGATTGACGTGGCGGGTGAAGAGTCAGTCTAGTTTATTTCTCTTTTTCTCTCTCTTGAGAAAATAAGTTGTGTATTTACTCTGAGAAGAGTTCTCTGGTCTTTTATGCCTCGCCAAAATAAAATGTCCTACCCTAAAATCTTTTTTCAAGGGCATTACTTTTTTGATGTTCTTCACTTTTTAAATATAGCACAACATAAAGGTTTTACAGCTTGATGGGTATCATATTACATTCCTGGGTCGAAGTTAATGCTGTTTCCTCAAGGATTACCCATTCGCAGAATTTAACCCCCATTTTCTAATGACAGCTTCTCTTAAAACAATCATAATGGCATAGCCACCATCTATTTCTTTGTGTGGATTCAGTATTTATATACACAGGATTTGCTTACTCAGATGTTTTTCTTTTCTTGCATGCTGAAGGTCAAGAAACAGAATGAACTACTTAAAGGACATATGCCACATTCTTATAGTTTCTTTTGTGGTTGCCTCCTATTCTAAACAGCTATTAAAACCATGTAATCTGTGTAGTTTGAAATATGCACTCCTACATGCTCACAGTTTCTCAAACTTGTTAAATAATAGCTCAGATATTTATTAACTCAACAGTACAGCAACAGCATTGCCACAGAATATCACGAGTTCTGTTTATTCTGTTAAAGTTCATATCCACAACATCACCCAAAGGTTCATGTGCTGAAGATATGGTTCCCAGATGAGGTGCTTGAGAAACTTTAGGGGTGGGACTTAATTGGATGAAGACAGACATGAGGCCAAGTCTTTGAAGAGCACATCTTGCCTGACTCTCTTGTGTGGGCTGTCTCTTGGTCTCTCTCTCTGTCTCTGTCTCTGTCTCTGTCTCTCTCTCTCTCTCTCTCTCTCTCTCCCTCCCTCTCCCTCCCTCCCTCTCTCCCCCTCCCTCTCACTCTCCCTCCCTCCCTCTCTCCCTCCCTCTCTCTCTCCCTCCCTCTGTCTCTCTCCCTCTCTCTCTCCCTCTCTCCCTCCCTCTCCTTCCCTCTCTCTCTCCCTCCCTCTGTCTCTCTCCCTCTCTCTCCCTCTCCCTCTCCCTCCCTCCCTCCCTCTCTCCCTCCCTCTCCTTCCCTCTCTCTCCCTCCCTCCCTCTCTCTCTCCCTCCCTCCCTCTTTCTCCTCTCTCTCTCCCCCTCCCTCCCTTTTCTCCTCTCTCTCTCCCCCTCCCTCCCTCCCTCTCTCTCTCCCTCCCTCTCCTTCCCTCTCCCCACTCTCTCTTTCTTTTTTGCTCTCTGTCTTTTGTTCTTTCTCTGCTTCCTTGCCATCATGTGGTAAACAGCTATTTTCTGCAACACCTTTATGCCATGATATCTCTACCTCACCAAAAACCTAAAACAATTTAGTCAGTTGACAATGGACTGACACACCATAAAATAAAGATCCCCTTCTTCAGAAGGCTGATTTTCTCAGGCATTTTGTCACAGCAAATAGAAAACTAACTGGAACACTAACCCAATTCAAACACAGGGTCTTATGTATACTCAGTTCTTTGGAAGTCTTCCTCATCTGATAGTTAACTGGATAACTTCATTTCTGGATGTACAACATTCTTGAGATTCACAAGGAATTTATAATTCATCCTGAGTGACTATTCCACAAAATATTTCTATAATGAAAGCTTGACAAAAACTGAGTGTTATCCACAAATGTGTGGCTATTTCAATGACTCATAATCTTCCCTCTCCCCCCTTAGCATAGGAAGTGTTCGGTATTTCTGATTTATAATTTCTAAGGACAGTCATGTCTTGAATTCCTGTTTCGTACATTTTATGTTTAATTTTTACAACAACTTTGCAAGATGGGTAGTATTAAAACATTTTGCTAGGCCTGGCAGCACATGTAATCACAGTACTTGAGAGGCAGAGACAGGAGGATCACAGGTTCAAGTCCAGTCTCAGCAACTTAGTGAGATCCTGTTTCAAAAAAACAAAAAACAAAGAAAAACAAAAACAGAAAAGAAAAAAGAAAGAAAAGAAGAAAAAGGAAAGGGAGAGAGGGTTTATTCTGGAGGCAAACTGACTCTGGGTTAAATTCCCAGTACCAAAATAAATAAATAAGTAACTAAATTAAACAACAACAAAAATACTGTTATAACTTAGGAGTCCTAGGGGAATCCCTATAATAATTGAGGACCCAAGAGCATTGGCAGCATTTGGTCAATTCCTTCTACCCCAACATTTAGGGATTTTCTAAAAGCAGATACAGTAATCCTAATTCTATTGCTAAAACAAGGAAGCTTTACTGCTTTTAACTAAAAGTGTTAAGTATGTATCAGTAGCTTGCGATGGTTTGGTAAATTCTTTGTCACCTGGGATTCCCCCCTTCTTGTCATGTCTATTCATAGGCCAACATCTGATCTCTGAAGCACCCATTATAATAGGCTCAAAAAAAAAGTGTTGTGCTTGTAGTAAGCTACTAGAGAGAGTCTTAATTCTTAGTGCTTGTGTGTCCATAGTTATGGAGTGTGGGTCAGTGCTAGCATCACATAAGTCTATCACTTTAATTCCTAGAAAGCAGGAAGAAGGTGTGATGATGGTATAAATATTCAATTAAGGATATGTCTAGCATTTGTTTCCCCCAATGTAATTGAAGTTAGAATCCCAGGACAGTTGAATAGCTAATGGAATATCATCCAAAGAATAAGCCCTGATTATATTTCCCTTACTCAGGCATTCTCTTAAGGTTAAGAACCAGGGCCATTTCTCTGATAATGAAAAAAAAAATTATCAGTGCAAACAGCAAGGTGCATGTGCCAAATAAGAAATTAAAATAGCAAATATCAAGTTAATGTCTGTGTGAGCATGTATGTGTGTGTTAAGCATTTAAAATAGGTCTGAGAGACTATTCAAATAATGCTTAATTCTTCAGTGTCACATAATAATAAGTGTGTAAGCATGTACTAAATTCCAGATATTTATGCCTTTAAAGTTCATGCTTTAAGTTCTTTTCATCACAACATATTTGCTATCTGTGTCCTAATGCTATTTCTTTGGAAGTTAGTTGTTTATGAAGAATCTAAAGTGAATAGCTTGAACTATGATCCGGTTTTCAATTTTGCTTATCCATGAGTTTTATTTTGATAGTGTGCCTAGAATTAAAAGAACTCAGGGAACACAACAGGACAACAAAACTCACAAAGATTTACATACAAATAGCAATATCAATTTATTGATATACAGTGATTAATATAAGTGAAAAGAATGCAGAAAGTTTATGCCAAGTGATTGATGCAGTTGAATCTTTGTAGAAAATTCTGTACAGTAAGCCAAATATAACAATATAATACTTAGGACCAACTGGATCAAAACTTGGAAGGTAATTGACTTTTTTAGTGACTATAATGTCTACTGTATGCATTTTTTACAGTAGGAATGTGTTTGCTATTAGGGTCAGAATTTTGAGTCTTCATATCAATATATCTACTCTATTGAGAAAAAAAAGAGAGCATTTTACTTTTATTTAGATAATTTTAATACCTAAGAGAAGGAACTACAAGCTGGGAATGGTGGCACAAGCCTGAAATCCCAGTACTTAGGAGGCTAAGCCAGGAGAATCATATATTCAAAGCAAGGTTTGCTAAGGTAACTTAGCAAGACCCTCAAGAACTTAATGAGACCCTGTTTCAAAATTAAAAAAAAATAAAAAAAGGACTGGGGGTATAGCTCAGAGATAGAGTGCCCCTGAGTTCAATACTTAGTACAAAAAATAATTATTATATATGGAACTGAGAGGGGGCTGTTGAGGAGACACAGGAAAACTTCAAGCTTAGCTAGTACAGATAAAATACTTCGGTTATTAAATTTCAGAAAAATGGTTCAATCAGACCCTAAGGAGGGAGAAGTAAAACCCAAGAGGAAAATCATTACCAGAGTCAGTGCCCAAGAGCACAGTAGGCATTGGGCTAAGAAGTGCTCCTCTGGAACTCCATTCATGGAAGCCTAAGAAGTTGTTCTTCTGTGTTGTAGCAATTGCATGGTAATAAGAAACATCTCATTCAAATTAATTAAACAATCATAATTGAAAAATCTATAATTGGACTAGAAAGTTTCCTTTTAGGGAAATGTCTAGGGAGGCGAAAGGGTGAGATTTGCATTGCTGATCCAAACCAAGTCAGGAGCTGAAGAGTCTTAGGAACACGTGTTTGGAGGATTCTGGGTATTCCTTACCAGCTGATTTTCCAATGGATTCAGGTCTGAGCTCTATTCTACCCCATTCTATCTTAGAAAATAATGGAACAAGAGATTGAAAATGTTCTCACTGGTTTTGTCATTGGCTCTTGAGATTTATAACAGAAGCCAAAGAATTTGGAAACCAGAGTGGAAAAAAGGTGAACATTCATTTCCCTGTGCAACCTCCTTCCTGAAGTAGCATCCTTTGATTTAATGTCACCTGCCGGGCATGGTGGCACAAGCTTGTAATCCCCGTGCTTGGGAGGCTGAATCAGGAGGATCGCACAGGTTCAAAGCCGGCCTCAGCTACTTAGTGAGGCTCTCAGCAACTTAGTGAGACCCGGTTTCCAAATAAAATATAAAATAGGTCTGAGAGTATAGCCCGGAGATAGAAAGCCTCTGAGTTTCACCCAGTACCATCAAAACAACAACAACATAGATAAATAAATAAATAAATAAATAAATAAATAAATAAATCACCTGGGAAGTTTAATAGGAAAAGTAGACCAAAAGTCAACAAATTATTGTGATGTAAAACAAGGAATGTGGACGTATAGATTAGAAAAAGATAGTTTGAAATAAAATAGCAAACTGATAGCCATACACCCTATTCATAAATTTGTTCAGAGATTGCTCTGATGTTCTGATTTTCAACCCTGCCAGACCTAATCCCTCCTTTTTTAATAAAAATTATGATTTTTATTAGATCTTCTGTAATCCTTCTGTAGAATTTATAGATAGTATAACCTAGTTATATAGTTAATTTCTTATAATGTTCTTTAAGTTTCTAGATACAATATAAAAAATAAATTAAAATAATTTACAGTAGCATATGTATTTGTAAGACACATATGCTCAATTATGACTCATTTTGAGAGGTAATTAAATGGCCAAATGTTTGCACCTTTACATATAATCACCATGGATGTGATTGGTATAGATGCAGTGGGATATAGGAGCATCATATGGCAACTCAAAATTTATGAGTGTTTTTTCATGAATGTTGTGGTTTTTCAGAATACCAATCAACCCTGGTAAAGGTCCAGAGGAAGTAGAGTCTTTACTCTATTTAAACAGTTGTTGCTGTCCTGAAATAGCTGATGTTACATCAAGCCCTTACAAAAAAGTATATTGCATTCGTACTTAAAACAGTTTTGTTATAGTTTTATAAAATTATAAACAGTTTTTTCATGTCTAAGAGTGTCCTGTGGAATATCTAAAGTCTTGCTGAATGACTGATGAATTTTTTTCAACTTGATTGGACTATAGATGCATTTCAATATCCCTGAACACTGTCTATTATGTTCTAGGAATGACCCCAATCACTGTGATAACCTCAAACCCTTTCATATTTCCAAAATACAAGAGGCCACAGTTTTAAAATTCATTGTTTTGGAGTAAGTTATATGTGTTTTAAAATTTAAAAAAAATTGAAATGTTTTTATTTGCCTTATTAAATGTATTAATTCCTAATTTAAAAAAATGTCTTTATGTATGACCAAAAATACATAGGAGTAAGGAACTGAATTTTAAAAAGAAAGTATCAAAAATGTAGTCATGAGGTTGAAGTTTATTTCTAAATCTTAAATAATTTAATTGGTGCATTATAATGATAGATCATAATCAGGAATGGAGTGGTAGAAATATACATATACACAATCCTTGGTGTGTTTCCCTCCCAGTCCCACTCTACTTCCACTTCTCAATTTATGTATTGATATTGATAATTTAATATATGTACATAGCATTATTAAAACTTTTAGCTCCATTGCATTTCTATCTCCTCTCCCCTCTCCTTTAAGACCCCCATCACTCCATTAAATAGGAAGCCATATGAGCACTAAGACCTCTTATGACAAGATCAGATCAGTGTTAGACTTCTTGAGATGTTGAAATGACAAATACCTGAGATCTTAGGGATAGCACATAGGGTGTTCATGCACATGTTTTCTAAGGGTCCAAGGTCCAGGGAGGTGCTGGTTCTTCTAATATGAGATACAGCGGGAACCTTTGTGATATGCAAATTTTTGTCCTGAGCTTCTCTGGCTGTTAAAAGTGCAAATTCTAGAACACACTGGTTCAGCTTGACCTCAGAAGCGAACACTATTCTACAACACTCTAGCTAATCTAAACACGATTCCTTCTTTCACACAGGGATCATCTCCTATGACCTGAGGGGGGCCCCAAAGCCATGTCAGCCCTCAGCCAGATTTCCAATGGGCAAGCCAGTGTGTTATCAGTATGCAGGCTCTTGCCTAGGGAGACAGGGGATGGGGGCTGTGGCCTGGTGTCTTACTGTACCTTAGATTTTCACCTATCTGTGAACTTACCTTTCTTCCTTCATCTTTTGTGATTCTTTCCTTTTGTCTTACCACTAATCTCTACCTTATTATTTGTCACTTGTGTTGACAAAAATTGACTTGTGTTGACAAAATTGTGTTGACAAATGAGAGATACTAAGACCAGTTTATGTTCATAAAAAAGGTTAACACTTTTGCCACTGGGGTAACAGTGGTTTCTTATCCCTCTTTTTCCATTTCAAGGCACGGCCTTCCCCCCTAATCCCAGCCTCAGTCCCCATTTGTCAGTTACTGAATCTCATACTGGTTGTTGGGTTTTACTTACTCCCCTCCCACAGCCAGCTTTTTGCCAACCATCTACCATATACAATATTGCAGCTACAAGCTGTTCTCAGAAAATCCACTCAAAATAGCTGGGGAGCAGCTGCTCCTGTGATATTTTCAAAAGGAAGAAATTCGTATTTGGCTTGCAGGGCTAAGGGTCTGTTGGTTTTGCATAGAAAGAGACAAATGAAGGCCTTCATTCCAGCTGAAACTCTCAGCCCCTCGTTTTCAGCCTCTGGATTCAATGTAAGGATAAGTGGGCAGAGACAAGGAAAGATGGTCGGGGAGGGGGAGTATGCATCATTTGCTTGAGGACTGTTCATTTGCTTCTCATATTTTTGCAACTGATATTTACAAGTAGATTAACAAGAGCTAATTTGTGGGTACAAATTAGGGGGGGGGAAAGGCCAGTGGAATCCAATTAGCATTTTTTGACTCATTTGTCAGTCACCTAACGTAACACTGGTGGGATCACTTTAATAATGCGGAGGAAACGTATCATTAACATGTGCCACGCTTCTTCTACTCCTGAAATTTAAAGGCTTTGAGAAATTTTGGGAGTGGGGCTAAGTATCCTTAAACTTTTTAGTCTGCTATTAAAAGTCTCTTCTTCCCCCCTTCCTCCTTGCTCCTCCCCAGGAAGCGTTAGAAAGAACAGTGTGGCTGTCAGGGTTGGAACAGAACAATTAGATGTCAAGGATGCAATTAGTCTAAGATTAGAGCATTAAAGACTCACAATCATGACATCTGAGACCAGCCAGCTCTGAACCAGTAATTAAGAAACTAGTTTCCACTTATTATTTCCTGGAAAAAAATGTATTTATGTATTTCCTGTGAGATAATGTTTATTCATTCTACAATTAAGATTTACTCACATACTCGAAGCCCCATCACGATTCTGCAAGAGCTGAAATGCTCTTTGAAGGAGAACTCTCCCGTTAGCCACAATAAGTGTGTATGAGCAACATCGCCCACTGCCTCTAAAGTAAGTTTTATGCTGCACATGAAACAGAGCTACAAATAATCACACTTCTAGTCACACGCTGTGGGATCACATCAAGCATTATAAATTATTAGAGATTTCACATGGACATCATGTAATACCACAGGAGTTCCATTATGATTTGCCATTAATTAACATCCACTGCCTATATTTCAAAGTGCGATTGCTCCGTCACACCACAGGCTGTTACACAAACCATAAATGCTATCAATATTCCCGCATTTATCTGAGCTCCAACTGATTAAAATGTGATTTGTCCCATAATACCTTCTTACTTTGATATGTGACTCCGATTGCTGACCCAACATTACTTCTATCTCACGTTGTCACGCAGTCAATTAGACTGAATTACTGCGGGGCTTAAGAGCCCAGAAGAGAGCCAATACTGGAGGCAAAACATCACTCCCATGATTTAAGGAGAGAAGGAAAATACTAAGATGAAGAGTGTATTGGCTATTCCGTGCCAACGTGAACAAACAGGAAAGGTTGTGAGTTTCCAGAGACAGAACATAATTTAGCTGCCTCTTGAAGTTCAGATGACCAGGAGATGTGCTCAGTGTTGTAGAGGAAGCCTCTTTATTTAGGTAATTTCCTCTTCCGCTCGTCCTCTACTCTCTTCCTTTCTCCCTTTGATCAGCATATGTTGGTCATAGTATATCAAAATACGTCAAATGCATAAAATTATGAAATTCCACAGTAGACCAAGGAGAAGTAAAATATTTGGGGTGAAAAGGCACAGAATAAGCCACCAGATAGCCATAGATTAAAGAGCCATGTGAAAACAGTCAGTAGAAATTAGCAAGTAGTTGGCTTTTATTATCAAAGTATATACAGCATCAAAGAGTTTTGTATGATATTATTTTTTAGATATTTTTCATATATTTTCATTTTTATTGGGTCTGTATGTAGCAATAGAAAGCAATGATTATTTCTTTCTTTCTTATTTTTTGTGGTACAGGGGATTGAACCCAGGGTCCTTCTACCTCTGAGCTAGACCCCCAGCCCGATTTTTTTTATTCTTTATTTTAAAACAGGGTCTCAGTAAATTGCACAGGGCCTCACTAAGTAGCTGAGGCTGGCCACGAACCTGCAATCCTCCTGTCTCAGCCTCCCAAGTACTGGGATTACAAGCATGCACCACCAAGCCCTCCTTGTTGGATATTATGATTAAGAGTCTTAGAGATGCTTCGTAAGGATGTTAGAGAAAACCTAGTCTTACGTTCATCGGGAAAACAGGACCAAGATTAGCAAATAAGTGACCAATAACAAACGTTAGGGCACTAGACAATCAGGAGTTGATCTCTCATCTCTTAGAACTTAGTGAATGTTCTTCCTTTGACATTTTCTTCAGTATTTTGTTAGCCTGGAAAACAATCGCAATTTTCAAACAGGCAAATTTTCGACCAGTTAGCTTAAGTACTTCATTAAAGAAAAAACGAATACAAAACTACAGAGAGAGATTAACTTTTGAGATTAATAGAAAGGCCACAAAACTAAGAAAGTGGGATAAGAAATCTAACGATGTGTGATTTGATGTTGAAAAAAGATTTACAAAGATTTTTTTATTTGTAAATTTCACTAAGCTTATGGAACATGCTATTATTTGAATGTATCTCCAAAAGTTCATAGATTGGAAACTTAGTTGTCAATACTGAAATGGGTTCCTTATAAAAAAAAGAAAGAAGATTACCTGCCTTTCTAAGTTACCTCTTTCATCCCCCAGATTTTATTATGGCAAGAAGATTTTACCTAAGCCAGGCATGGTGGCACACACTTCTAATCCCAGCATTTGGGAGGCTGAGACAGGAGGACTGTGGTTGGCAGAAAGCCTTAGCTAGTGAGGCCCTTTGCAACTCAGTGAGACCCTGATTTAAAATAAAGAATAAGCCGGGCGTGGTAGCGCATGCTTGTAATCCCCGCGCTTGGGAGGCAGAGACAGGAGGATCACGTAGGTTCGAAGCCAGCCATGCACGCTGGCTTAGGAGACCCTGTTTCCAAATAAAAATGTAAAAATAGGTCTGGGAGTGTAGCCCAGAGGTAGAAGGGCTTCCAGGAACCCCAGTACCACACACATACACACACACACACACACACAAAAAAAATAAATAAATAAATAAATAAATAAATAAATAAATAAATAAAAATAAAATAAAGAATAAAAAACAGGGCTGGGGGTGTAGCTCAGAGGTAGAATGCCCCTGGGTTCCACTATTAGTACTGGAAAAAAATTAAAGGTATTATCAGTTGCTACCCACTGAACTTTAGCCTTTCCAGCTTACAGAACTATGAGAAATAAATTTTGTTCTATATTAATGACTCAACTCCATATATTCTGTTATAGCAGCACAAAATGGGATGAGCTAGAGCACAAGCATTTTATTATTTTTTGGAAATGAGCTCGTTTTAGTTGTCTATCAGAAGGAGCCCTTTTCCCTCAGCAAGAAAACCATTTGCATAAAACTGCAGAGGTTCCTTGTTTAGTTGTTAAAAATGTCAAAATGTTAAAAACTGTGCAAATAGCCAAACATTTCGAAGGTCTAGAGTAAAAAAAGCAATGACCCTTTGACGCTTGCTGAATGTTTATTGAGTAATCAAATTAGAGCCCTGATCATGTGGGAGAGGTTAATAAGGGGTAGAGAGGCCAAGGATTAATCATGAATCAGAGTACTGCCCGGTGCAGTCTATGAAGTCCCAAGGATGGTAAAGGAGCCCCAGGAAAAGAAAAGCCATGGGCTACATGGGCTTTACAGACCCCCTCCGCGCCCTCGCACACCTAGTTTTTGCCAGCTGAAACTCAACGTGGAGGAGAGATTTTATTCTCAATGTGTCAAGGTGACTCCCAAGCATATTTTACCAGCTCAGGGGCAAATTGGAGCTCTACAGTAAAGTCTGCTTTGTAATTAAATGAGCTGCCGAGCAAGAGTTTTGCTGGTGCCTGACCGGGTGAAGAGAATCCTGGATTCATAGAAATTAGAGTACACCAAACAGATAAAGCATACACCTTGGATCTCCTGAAACTGTCCTAAAAATATAGCTGGTGTGGGTCTAGGTGGGGATCGGAGATTTTTGTAATAGGTGGAAAGTATAATTTCGGTAATAGGTGAAGAGAAATAAGCTGGAGCTCCTAGGATTCCATAGAAATCTTGGTTTATAACATATTCTAAGTGGCTTTACCATTAATACAAGTTTCAAGATGGTGGTTTTTAGTTTGATATTCACTTTTCTTTGCATTTTGCTTCAATTCTTTTGTCCCCTCACTCTCTTATTTCTTTCTCTTTTTATTTTCTTCTTTTTCTTCTAGTGGGTATTGGATCCAGAGGCATTGCACTTGTGAGCTATACCTCCAACCCTATTTTATTTTATATTTTTAAAACAGGATCTCACTCAGTTACTGAGCACTGTCCTCAAATCTGTGATCCTCCTATACTGGGATTACAGGCATGTAATATCATGCCTGGTGAAGTAATATTTTTATGTGAAATATATATTCATATAATAACATATTTTGTAATTTTAATATTTTAGTAGTTAGAAAGTTTATTTTCTAGAAAAAAACAAAAGCTATAAGTAAACATTATATTTTCATGTCACTTTCAGTTAACCTTGTATGGAAAAGAATTGGACAGTGATATTTCCTGTACTACTCTCAACAATGCCTCCTGATGGTGGCTACCTTGGCCTAATTATCAATATGATATGAGATAGTCACTAGCAGGGCGTGGTGGCGCACACTTGTAATCTCTGCGCTTGGGAGGCGGAGACAGGAGGATCGTGCAGGTTCGAAGCCAGCCGTGCTGGCCAAAGAGACCCTATTTCCAAATAAAAATATAAAAAATAGGTGTCTGGGAGTGTAGCACGGAGTTAGAAGGGTTTCCAAGAATCCCAGTACCACCAAAAAAAAAAAAAAAAAAAAAAGAGATACTCACTAAACAACACGCCCCACAGATCAGACTTAGTTTTATATAACAAATGTCATATTCATTATCTATTTTGTTGTCATGTATATGATCTAATATAGCATTTAAATATCAGGCAAGTTTAGAGAAATTTACTTTTGCTTACTTTTTAAAGGCTGAATGAAGGGCTCAGCTGATCTCACAAAAATTAATATTTATTCATTCAACAAATATTTAGTGACTTTTTCATGACAGAGCTGTGATTGTTCTAATGTAATATATTTCTATATTAGCATAATTCTACAATTAAACTTCCATCTCAGGAATCTATTAGGGTAATTTAAATAAAATAAAACTGTTATATACTTAATTTCTTTTTTTCTTTTGTACCAGAAACGCAGGGGCATTACATCTATCAGCTATACCCCAACCCTTTTTTATTTTGAAATGGGACTCCGCTAGGTTGATGAGAGTCTCTCTACATTGCTGAGGCTGGCCTTGAACCTGTGGTCCTCTTGTCTGAGCCTCCCAAGTGCTGGAATTACAAGTGTGTGCCTCTATATCTGACTATTTTTGCTTTCTTTATACATGGTGAATTTTCACAATAAAATCAAGGGATGGCAGAAATTGAAATATAAAAAGAAGATGCAGGGGAAAATAAAGGAACCTGAGCAGATTTTTCTGGAAGAGACATTTTTGTGCCAAAGCTGGTATCCACCTCCTGGGTAGCCCCAGGATCCCTGCAATCTAAGACTGATGGGAATCCTGTGTTCCTTTTGCTTAACATAATAGTGAGTCACAGGGGCAGATACAGCTTTTTAAGCAAAACTTTGGAATGAGTATTTCTCACAGGACTTTGCTTTGTCTTTTTCCCAGTGACTCACACTGTACTCTGATGAGTTGAGTGTGCCAATTAAGGACATTGATCCACTGGATGAAGGAATTTGCTGAATCAGTGATAATCTTCATAACCAAGGAGACAGGCTTGTAGAAGCATAATCAGCATACCATGCAAGTGACAAATTTCTTTACTAATAATTGTGCTAGAGGGGGTAGTAGCCGAAGGGTGGAGGGAGCTACATGACTGCTGCACTGGTCACACCTTGGGAACTCCTCTCCTTGGAAAGAAATTCTACTTTTGGGGGTGTCTGTCCCCCTAATAGACCAAGTAAGCCATACTAATAATGGTGTTTGATTTTAAGCACAGATGCTAGTTACTTGTAGTGGACGGCTTTGATGTTAATTGATGAGAAGTAGTCTCTCACATGAATGACAACCGAGTCAACATGGCTGCTGGGGAGACTGGGAGGAGAGAGATGTCTCTACTCCTGCTTTCACTGGGCGTTATAACCAAACATTATAAGATATTATTAATCACAGGATATATATAACAGGGACATCATGGGGCAAGTCAGGGAGTAACACCAAGGTAGTCACAGATAAATCAGGGAAAGGAAGGGGTAAACAAATAAAAAAAATATTTCAGGGACTTTGCTTATTGGTCAGGGTCCCTTGTTATCTGTCCCATTTGGTCCTTGGGACCTTGTTTGTCTGCAAACAGTTCCCACTTGGGTGGGCAGTTTGTGCCTCTCCCAAGCTAGACCAAGGTGACCTCAAAGCAGATGAATAACAATGCTCTCAACAGTTGTTACTTAAAAAGGTAGACCCTCCGTTCCTCAGTTAAGCATCCTTTATCAGGAGGTGATTTTTCTGAACCTCTTCTGTTACTTCCAGGTGCACTGGCCATTACTTGGAGGAGATCATGATAATAAGCTAGACCATGCCTGTGTCTCTGTCATGTAACCACCCACTTCATTGTAAATGTGTGATTTTCCCAATCTGTGATCCTACTGGAAATCCTTCTCCAAAAAAACTGAGCTCCTTTTTCCAAGGGACTCTGCTTTCCTTCATTTTTACACGTTAGAATCTAAAGATCTATAGCAAAGCATTAGATCATCTCAAGGCTTTGGATACAAGAGAGCTGCCCAAGAGTGTGTAGACTGAGGATTTCACATGTGGCCCTTTACTAATGAAAGGCAGTAGCTGAAAGGTGTTTGTTGTCATAAATTCTATACATAAACCAGGAGGACATTGTGGTAAGTAAAGAAAGTCAGCCACAGAAGGACAAGCAAGGCATGATTCCACTTCTATGACAAATCTAAAGAACCCAACTCACAGAAGAAGAGAATAGTGGTTGTCAGGAGCCAGGAGAATGTGGAGTGGAGGGTTAGTTGTTCAAAGGGTATAGCATTTCAATTATGATAGAACACATTATAGAGATCTGCTGCATGGAAGACTGCTATGATTAACAACAAGGTATTGTGCACTTCAGAATTTGAAAAGATAGATCTCATGTCAGGTTTATTATCAAAGTAAAAACAAAGGACACAAAGAAATTTCAGAAATGCACCGGGCATGGAGGCTCACACTTGTAATCCCAGGGCTTGAGAGGATGAGACAGGAGGATTGCACAGATTCGAAACCAGCCTCAGCTACTTAGTGAGACTCTGAGCAACTTGGTGAGTCTCTGTTTCCAAATAAAGTGTAAAATAGGTCTGGAAGTATAGACCAGAGGTAGAAAAGCCCCTGGGTTCCACCCCCAGTACCACACACACACACACACACACACACACACACACACACATAGAAATTCCAAAAGTATTGAGTATGTTTGAGACTTTGTGTGTCTGAATATATGTGTGAACTTATTAAATGGTCCAGTAAATATGTTCAGGTTTTTGTCATATCAGCTATATCTCAATATAAGCTGTTACAACTTTTAAGTGCTTGTGAGATGATTGAATGAATGAAGTCAGTAGTTTATTTTATTTTATTTTTTTACAATGAGCCAGACTTTGTGGTTTGTCTCTAGGATACAGAGTAGAATAAGACAGTCACTGACATCAAGAAACAGTGACTGAGACTCACATATGAGCACATAATTACAATGCAGAGAGATAGGTGCCAAAATAGACACCAGCTGCGAAGACAGAAAGTGAGGGTAGCACGCTGGGAGAATCAGGAAAGGAGACTGAAGGAAGCACATTTGAGGGGGCATTTGACCTTTCTCTTAAAGCCCCACTAATTCCACAATGTCAATAATTTCTCTTTTTTATTTTTCACTGGTGCATCATGGTCATCTTAATGGAGTACAAGATGGTGGAGGCAGACATGCACACATCACTCATTCAGCCCTTCCCCAATTTCCACCCTGTTTCCTCCCCCTCCCTCCTCATGTTCGGCTTAGTGATTGACTTTGATATGTTTATGAATGTACCTCAGGTACTTTAGGGAATTTTCCTCTTTCTTCCTCCCATCCCCTCTTAGGTCACCTTATTCACTCATCTATTGTTATAATGTCAGCATTTACAAATATTTCTAGTGTATGTCCCTTCCTTGCTCTCCTAGACTAACATATTGGTGAGGGGGAGGGAGTTAAATCACAGCTTTAAATAGCTTTTTTAAAAATTTTAAAATTGGTGCATTGTAGTCATGCAAGCACACATCACTCATTCAGCCCTTCCCCAATTCCCACCCCTACCCTCCCTTCCTCTGTGTGATGTGTGGCTCAGTGCCTGAGTCTGAAAGGCTTTTTTATGTGACCATTATGTATTGGTTACAAATATTATTGCTCTCATAGTATACTTTCTCAGTTATTTTTGGAAACTTTTTAGTTTATCATTATTCTTGTAACTTGTCAACTATTTTTATATCATTTATTTTTTATTTATGTATTTATTCAGTTAGTTAGTTAGTTAGTTAGTTAGTTAGTTAGTTTTGTGGTACTGGGGATAGAATCTAGAAACCAGGGATATTCTACCTATGAGCTACACCCCTAGCCATATTTTTTTTATTTGTAAACAGGGCCTCACTAAATTGCTGAGGGTGGTTTCAACCTCCCGAGTACTAGAATTACAAGCATGCACCACTAGATCTGGCTCTTATTTTTATTTTTATTGACACTTAATATAGGTCATATTTATGGGGTACAATGTAATGCTTGGATTTTTATATAAATGATCAACTTGTAGTTAGTAGTTAGGCTACTTATCATCTTAAGCTTGCATTGTTTGTGTGGTATGTTAAAAAGCTCTTCTCTTTTACTATGTTAAGCTATATAGTTTGTGTATTATTTTTAATGATATCCACCCATTTGAGCTACAGAATGCTAAAACTTATTACTTCTAGAAAAGTGTAACATTGTGCCAGTTGATGAAGCTTTGTTCATCTTCCCTTCCTTCTATATTCATTTTGAAATCACCCAGCTTATATCAGAATATTTATAATAAGTCTTTAACCCTAAGTACATCTAACAGGGGCCTCTGTTGTTTTGATCTGATCATTCTTTCTTTCTAGTACCTTGTATTTTACTAGGTCATAAGTACTTCCTTCCAGTTTTGAAAGATATACTTCTACAGGGTTGGGACAGTTTCTAAAAGTTGTCTTAATTTCCTTTTTGTCTGGGACTCATTCTCATTAACAATTCCAATTTTGTGATTTACCCCCTGCATTTATGTTTTTTCTCCCCTTTTCTATTTCATGATTATTTTTTAAAACATAAAATTCTGAATATATTTCTTAAAGTTAGTTTTTAGTTTATTATTTCCTATTGACATATTTGTTCTCTTCTGCCACCATATTTTGTTTGTTTCACTTATACTTTTTCAAAGTTTTTGTATGGAATGTATAACTCTTTATATTTATATTCTTATATTCTTATTTAATTTACTTAAGACTGGATTTTCTTGTGAGTATACTTTTATTTTTTTATTTTTATTTTTTGGCAGATCTGGAGATGGAACCCAGAGGCATTTGACCTTTGAGCTACACCCCTGCCCTATTTTTTATTCTTTTATTTTGAAACATGGTCGCACTAAGTTGCGGAGGGCCTGACTAAGTAGCTGAGGTTGTCCGCGAACTGTGATCCTCCAGTCTCAGCCTCCCAAATACTAGGATTACAAGTATGCGCCACCACACCTGGCTATGAGTATACTTTTAGTTATTTTTACATTATATGGTTTTTATTTGGATTAATTTTATTTAAAAATTTAAAGTGATTTTTTTTACAAATTTCAGGTAAAAGTGTTTTTTCTTTTGAAAATTTTTGTCATTAATTATATTTCTCTTTCATATCACCATAAATGTGGCTATTTTACCTCCATGTATTAAATTCATTGAACATTTTTCTTGTATTGCCAAATATGAAAAATAATAAAAGAACTTATTAAAAAGAAAATATATTTTATTACTTAATTTGCTATTGAATTCTATATAATATTTATTAATATAAGTAAAATATTTTATCAAAATCTTCAGATGCTATCATTTGATGTATTCTTACTATATGATCATTATTTTATTTTTTATTTTTTAGTTTTTAGTTTTTGTAGTACTGGGGTTCCTGGAAGCCCGTTTACCTCTGGGATATACTCCCAAACCTATTTTTCATATTTTTTATTTGGAAACAGGATCTCTTAAGCCAGTGCAGCTGGCTTCGAACCTGTGCGATCCTCCTGTCTCTGCCTCCCAAAGGTGGGGATTACAAGCGTGCGCCACCACGCCCGGCATCTGATCATTATTTTAAATAATAAAGTGTACCTCTTCCAGAATTGCGGAAAAGTATTTACCATCATGGTTGAAAGTTCAAGATGCTTAATAAGAAAAGTAATAAACAACTGACATTCAAGCAATCTTGGATAAGTTGAAGTTAACAAACATTAAAAACTGCTTACTCTTGGTTTTTCAATACTTTTGAAATCTTCATTTTATCCATTCAGATAAAGCTAAGTTATATTTTTTTTTCAAATTTACTTGGTTATTTTGTGAGACATCTCAAGTAAAATCACTTGGTTTCATTGAAAGTTTTAATAAGGAAACAGGAACTGGGGGAAGTGACATGCCTATCCTAAAGCCAAGAATGTTTACTGACAGACAAGTTTTAGACGTAGTGTCCTAACAGTGCTGCCAGTATCAATTCTGTCAAGTACACCAATAACCAGCTGGACTCTTGTCTGTCAAGTTTAATGGCAGGAAAAGGAAACAACTTAGTCAGCAATCTCAGCTGAATCTAGCTGAACAATCATTTAAATTCCAATTTGTAGCCTGCGTCATGGTGGTTCATTGTTCAAATGCTTTCCACCTAGCTTGGTGTATTACACACAAATAAATATGCTTTCCATACTGAGTCTGGAAATGCACACATTCAATAAAATTGAGTTTCTGTCATATGTTAAGCTAAGCACTGTCCACTAATAAGCAGGTCAGGTGACACCCTGTTCTTGGAGCTGATATTCATTTTTTTGGTAAAATAGGCAATAAATAATAAAGTACAGAAGTAAAAAATGAAAAAAATTAGACTGTGGTTCTGGCAGCCTACTTCATATTAGTGGACATGGAAAATCTTTCCAGATGGCAGAAATTCACTTTGGAAACAATATTTTAGATCTGTTCTTGGAATAGTCTGTTTCTTCTTGATAGTATCCAGCAATTGTTTCCTAATGACTAGGTACAGGAAACCTTGCCCCATTGGCTAATGGACTGGATTGAGCATAAGAAGATGATGTGTTCAGATAGCTTCCTTCTGTAATAAATGGATCTAGTGCCTGTTTCACATAAACATAAGAAACAGTAGTCCCTTTTAGGTAGTATCTTCTATTTATTCAATGAAACATATGGTGCCTTGATTTTTAAAATTTAAATGTGAAATCAAATTAATTTAAAACATATTTTTATATCAGGTCAAGTTATGGTATGGCATTAGGAAGGTTGAGTTTATTATTTTATAATAAAGTATTTCCTAACAGATCTTTTTAAAGATCAGCAACAACAAATATATCTCCAAGTTTGTCTTATATGATCATGTCAGTTTATCCATTTGACCATGATTAAAACACAGTTAAGTTCAATTTAATGTAAAATATTTGCAAAAGCTTTTAAAAGAATGCACTTTAAAGAACCTATGAAACTACTTATCCCAAGATAGGCATTAACTAGGTCTCACAAATATCTCAGAAAAATGTAGAGAATTACTTTTTATTGTGAAGATCTATGTCATACTGTTTTTCTGTCTTAACCTTTTCATAATTACTACTAGCACTGTTGTTTTTTAAATGGAGAAATAGAAGGAGATACAGTATATGTAAGATGTTTTGTTTCTAAAAAAGCCATGATCAAATATCCTTGCAAAATATACTGTTTAGTCACAGGCATAGAGAAATATTTGCAACTTTGATAAGATATTAGAAATAGGGAGAGTTACTACTTTTAAAATAAGCCAGGAGCTATCTCATCTTGGATCACATGGAATTCTATTGATTAGGAATGTCATTCAAATATTAATTTATACTTTGTTTTTATTCTTTTGCAAATTTCCTTTCAATACATTTTGCCAACTGGTTTTCCCATTGTAGAGATTCATGTCTTGTGTTTGTTCATTTGATTGAACCCCATTTTGAATTTATGTCTCATATGTTGTGAATATTTATATTAAGTTACAATTTGCCTATTTCTTTAGAAATATAGCACATTTTAGCAAAAAATAACTCTTTAAATTCAAGATTATTTTATTTTACTAGCTATAATTTCCAACTTTAAATCTGCTTAAAAGGATATATATATATATATATATATATATATATATATATATTCTTTTTTAATCAATTCATATTTTTAGATTTATTAGGCAGAAATTATTTTATCTTTACTTCCTAAATTATTAACCAGGGGTCAAAAATTTATTTTATTTATGCATTTATTTACTTATTGAGATAGAAACCAATAATTTTACTATATATAAAACATATATAATAATACATTACATATATATTTAAAATAACCATGTCCCTTTCTCTTTTATAAAACTTGTTTTTAGGTTTTGGAGGAATATGGCAACTATGGGTCAGAGCACATCTCAATTGCTATAACAAATGAAGATCAACTACTGAGAAAGCAGCTCCTTGACAAGAAAAACAAAGCAGCAAAGATACATTCAAATGGAAATATTAAAAAAAAAAAAGGAAATGAAGGTGGAATAAAATCCAGTAGTCAGAACAAAAGATAGTAAATGGCCCATGTGAGTGACCAACTTGGTGACTGTTAACCACTGCTGAGGGCTCTGCCTTCTTGGCCCACCTGTCTGAGCTGGGTTTGCTAGCTGTGCTATTCCAAAAAATCTCTGGCAAGGAAGCCAAGGACTTGAGGTTAAGTAAGCTGTGGCAGAACTCCAACATCTTATGACATCAGCACCTTGATTCAGGAACAAAAAAAGATACCATACTCTGCATGCTCATTAGAAACCCGCACCTGCAGCAGCACACTGTGCCCTCCAGAGACCTGGAGTCCCACAGGTCAGTGAGTTAACTGTGCTTCTCAGAGGGAGACCACCCAGAGCAGCCTCAGGGAACCCAGTGGTCTGAGATTTGGTGATCCACCCCTGAGGAGGTTGGGTTATAACCTACAGAAGCACTAGAGAGGTCCATAGTGCCTAAAGAGCAGTACCTGCAAGGGTCACTGGGGGTTGCTCCGAGATTTCACTGAAATCTGCCACCAGTGTGGGTAGGAAGGTGAAGGCCTAGTTTCCACAAGCTCAAGCCCCACGCTTACACAGAACCCATTTACAGTGTCATCTGCCTCCCAGAGATCCAAGCATGGAGTAGTGAGAGGCACCAAAGGGGCTGAGGCACCTCTGCACTGGCTATGGCAGAGAGATACCTGTACAAGGTCCGAAACATTGCAGGAGACCAAAAAGTGGGGTCGCAAACTGACATCAGTACTATAGGTTACTGAGAAAATGAGAGATATTAGAACACACTAGAGAACCTACTATAGTGAGGAGGCATTGAACGGCTGGATGTATCCACAGATCCAGGAGGACTACAAAGGCCAAGTCAGCTCTTTACTTGTATATCTGCAGGATTGTTTGTTCTTATTCTTGTTGTTTTGTTTTTATTTTTTGATTTGCTGTTGTGTATTTTGCTGGTTGCTTTATTAACTGCATGTTTATTTGCTCCCTTCCCCATTCCTTTTACAAGCTTCCTCCCTTTCTCCTATCTACTTTCTTCCCTCTAAACTTTTTTCTTCTATATTTCTTTGTCTTATACTCAATATATTTCTTATCTCTATGTCTATATACACTACACTGACTATAAGAATCTTACTGTATATTCACTATCTCTCATCTCTGCCAGATACTACCTTACTATACTTAAACTTTTTCAATTGAATCATTTCTTCTATTTTACCCTATCCCTGTACCTATCACTTCAGCTACTCCCCCTCACCTAACCCTCGCCATTGAAAACAACACTACTTCTCCTTGTATAAATCTGCTAACACTTCTAAATTTTTACATCTAAGATTGGATGAGAGAGGTGATCCACAGGAAAGGACTGCCAGACACTAAAGATAAACTAACTACATCTGATAGGAAAAAAATGCTCAGCAGCTCAAATAATGAGTTTTAAAAAATGCATAGGTCACAAACTATTCTGCTCACACCTCTGAGCTGACTTTCTATAATGGTAGTGACAGACAGAATACCTGACCTTAACATCTGAAACCCATCAATGCCACCATAGCATTGAGCAGAAGGAATCCCAGAGCAACTCAGTGTTGACAATCTACAGGTAGAACAACAGTGGGTGATATTAGACAGTCTTCCATGTTAATATTAAAGTATGATTGGCAGCTGGAGCCATCTATTCCGGCAGCATTCTGGAGCAGCACCTCTCAACAATGTCTTAGAGGCAAAGAGAAAGAAGATGCCAAGACAACAGAAACACAAACCCAAGAACTCTGAAAGTATGAGAACAAGAAACGCTGAGGAAACAATAAATTCCCACAACTCAACAGCAAAAGAGATCACCAATACTCATCTACAAGAAATGCAAAAAGGAGAATTTCAAAACCTGATCTTTAATATAATGAAAGGCCTCACAGTAAGTGTACAGGAAATACAAAAGGAAATTAAAACCTTAAGAAAGAAGAAAAAAGAGGCCTTGAATGAATGAGTCCTTAAATAAAATAAAGACAGTAATAGTAAAAATTCTACAAGATTGATAAGTCAGGTTCCTCCCCTCCCCCACATGATCTTGCAGTGAAGGCAGCAGACGGAACCCTGGAGGTGCAGAGCAGCTCCACAGACTACAAATATCGTGAGAGGAGCAGCGTCCCCACGCTTAGTCCCACCCCAAAATATTGTCCTTAAAACAGAAGTACTTCCGCCCTGAAACCTGGATGTGGTTCTGCCAGTTGATTGGGACTGGTCCCTTCCCACGACTGGCTCCTATCCCGGAGGGGGAAGCTCCTTGCCAGATTAAAGCTGATTCCATATGTCGCTGTCCAATCACTTCCTCCTGTAATTCACACAGCATCTACACAGCATCTCTATGTGAATCTTTCAGCTTGGTTCCGACCCTGACATGACTATTTTTTTATTATATTTACAAAAATTTTTTTTCCTTTCTTCAGTTCTTCCACCCACTGCTGCTTCTGCCGCCGCCACTGCTGCCACCGCCACCATGAGTGCTCTGCATGGTTGAAACTATCTACCTGGCAGCCACCAACCGTTGCCGCCAGGTCTTCTACCCCCAGCCATGGCTCTTCCTGCTACCTGGGCAGAGTTTGGGTTGCCATGTCCTGTGGTCACCGCAAAAAAAACTCTGCTTGCTCAGCCACTGGAGCACCAGACCACTGGACTGCCAGTACCACCCACTCCACGCCCACCGTTTTGGGTACTTCCTGCCCCCGGGGCTCAGCTTCCACCGACTGGGCGTTCTGGCCACCCTGGCCCCACCTCACGCCCCAGCTTGAACTCGCTGCTGCTGCCGCTGCTCTTTTCCACCCTCCCAGAACCAGGTTCCTGTGGCCCAGACTTGGCACTCTCCACAGGCCCTGCTGCACCCCCAGACAGACTCACGGGGGCACATGCAACGTGGCCCAGACTCAGCGTTTACTGGGAGCCTGGCAGCCATTTTATTTCCATACCGCGGGCCGGGCAGCCACGCTGTTGACCCTGCAGTTTGCACCAAGCCCCAGTGGCCATTTTTAATTTCATCCAGTGCCACTCAGCAGCTCTGCAGTGTGCCCCCGGCTCTGCAGCTTCTCAGTGCTTTTGCCACAGCTGGCACTGTCTGGCAACACTTGACTGCGGTGAGGTTCCCCTTTCCTGGGCAAGCAGGGCCCAGCATTTAGCCTCCCAGACTTGGGCTCACGACTATTAAAAATCCAAATACTTGGTTTTCTGTCCCCTGGGGTAGCCAGGCTGCCCTTTGGTTGTGTAAAGAGATTGGAGACATCCTTCTGACCACAACCCCGCCCTGTTTCCGGACATTAAACAGGATTTTTGGGACAACTATTTCCTGTTTTTCATCCTCGCCTGCTGACCAATTATGGGTGAAAATCAACAATTCAAAATTGACTCCCAGTCTGCACTAGGTCGTATTTTGGTCTATTTTCAGACTCTGGGTTTATCTGGGGAACTGTGCCCCAAGTAACTTATTTTTTTTTTTTTTCTGCACAAAGGTCTACCCTACTTACAGTTTAGGTAATGGTTTGCAGTGGACTGAGTTTGGTACTTTAGATCTTAAAATTTTGACTAATCTCAGTAACTTTTGCAAACAGTCTGGTAAATGGTCGGAAATGCTTTACATGCAGGATTTTCTTTGCATGCATTCCCGGCTAACCCTTTCCACCCCTTCCTGCTCTAATGCCTGAGGCATGCTGGCTGGGGATTTCTGCCAGTTGCAGTCGCCATCTTGGTCGCCATGTTGCAGCTCACAGGCACCACCTGGTGGTCTTTCTGGGTCACAGGCCTGCAATTCTGCTGACTCACAGTTGCCATTTTGTAGCGAAACATGGATGCCAGTGTCTGACCTTGCCAAATTACAGGCCCATTTTCAGATGACCCTGACCCACAAGATCTCTCCTCACCACCGTGGCCACCATCATATTCCGGGGCATCCCTCCACTCTAACCCATTCCTTTCCCCTCCTCCTTTCTCCCTTAAGGGACTAACCCTTACCTCCCCCTTGCCTACCCCTGTAGGTCATCATACCCATTCCAGAGAGCACCCTTCTCTCTTGACCCCTGACCTTGCTCAAAATGAAAAGAAACTGGGTTCTTTTTCCGCCAATCCATCTGGTTTTATTAAGGAATTCCAACATATTGTACAATCATATGATTTAACTTGGTGGGATCTTCATCTTATTTTAACTTCTTTGCTAACTCCAGATGAATGTGATCATATTGTAAAGGCTTCCCAGGAGCGGGCCGACCAGGCTCACCTAACCAACCTGCAGCTCCCTACCAGAACAGCTGCAGTTCCTTCTGAGGACCCCCATTGGAATTATAATGATAGGGGTGAGGAAATAAAAAAAAAAAATCACATGATACTATGCCTTCTTGATGGCATGCGAGATGCCTCTCACAAAGCGGTTAATTATGATAAGCTTAAGGAAATCACCCAGGATCTAGGTGAAACCCCAGCTGTTTTTCTTAATCAGTTGCAGGAGGCTTTTACCCTCTATATGAACTTAGAGTCATCTTCTGAGGCAGGCTCAGTTGGCAACCAATTTTATTGGGCAATCAGGCCCTGATATTCGGATAAAATTAAGAAAGGCCGAGGACAGTCCTCAATGCTCTGAGATTTGGTGAACATGGCATTTAAAGTTTTAATTCCAGAGAGGAACAGAGGGAAGTGGAGTGTACACTCTGACTTCACCAGATGGCAGATTTGCAGGCCTGAGCCCTGGTAGCTGCCCTACAGCCAGCAGAGGAGACTTAGCCCTCCAGGTGATGAGCACCACCTAGGGGTGGAGGACAGCAATGGCAACCACCTCCAGGAGCCTGATTTCAATGTGGATATAATGGCCACTGGAAAAGCGAGTGCCCTTGGAAAAGCAGTGAGCCCCAGGTGCCTCAAAACAGGGGGGGAACCCTTCTATACCAGGCCCCACTGCTGGCCCTACTCAGCCTGGCCAAAGACATAGCTCTTGGATTCTTCAACCTCCATCTTCCTTGCCAGCCCAGGGTAACTCTCCAGCTAGAGGGTAAGCCAACCTCCTTTTTGGTTACCTGCTCAGTCCTTCCATCCTTTCAGATCCTAGTTTTCCTTTGCTGATCTCGTTAGAGGGAATTGATTGCAAACTCTCCTGGCCACACATTGCAGGCCCTCTTCTATAAGACAAAATTGCTCTGCCTGAAGCTCAGGCCAAGTCTAAAAAGGGCTCTGCTACAACAGTGTCAGGACAAATTCTCCTGTACAGTGTTAGGGCCCACTAAGCTTCATTTTTCTTGGCATAATTCTCTTTAATGTTTTTATTTTAGCAGGTCCACTTGTTTACATAGTACAGTGCTCTCCCTCTCTGGATGCCAGGCAGCCGTAAGTATTAAACTCTCTAAAATCCGTTACTGATGCTCTGACCCAATAGCATGTTTTTCCATTTGACCAGACTGACCCATACCCACTCACTGCTGAAAAGAGTGGTGTGTGTTTCTCAGTAAAAATGCTGCTATTAATTATTCTGGTCTAATGAAGAAAAACGGCTAAAAGGGCAGTGTATGTCTCTCTCAGAAAAAATGGTGCTATCATATTAATAAATCTAGTAAAAATCTACCTCATATCTCAAAAGGCTCCAAGTGCCAACAGCTGCTGGGCTTCTTCACTTCTGGGTAAGGGCCAGTAGCTGATGGGCTCCTGCCCAAACTGGGACCAGCTCTTATGATTTGCTTTTTCTTCTAATAGCTCCTTGCCTGTTAAAGTCTCCTCAAAAACACATCACCAAGATGTCCAGGGTAAACTCCATCTCCTGCTGCAGCCATACTCCCACCTGCCCACTTATGGAGGAACCGACTTCTCCCAGCCAAGGGGCTCACCAATGATGACCCCTGACAGCAGGAAGTAGCTTAAGACTCAGTCTCTGCCCATAATGACTAAAAGGCTGGGGTGATAAGTCGGGTCCCTCCACTCCCCCACGTGATCTCACAGCGAAGGCAGACTACAAATAGCATGAGAGGAGAGGCATTGCCATGCTTAGTCCCACCCCACCCCCAAAAAATATCATCCTTAAAACAGAAGTACTTCTGTCCTAGAACTGGGGTGTGGTTCTGCTGGTCGATTGGGACTGGTCCCTTCTGCAACTGGCTCCCCATCTCTGAGTGGGGGAGTTCCTTGCCAGATTAAAGCTGGTTCCATACATCACTGTCCAGTCAGCTCCTCTCATAATTCATAAAGCATCTACACAGCATTTCTGTGCAAATCTTTCAAAGATTAGATGAAAGACAAAATATCACTGTAGAAGATAGTTCATTTAAAACCAAAAGCACAGTCAACCATATACAGAAGATATAAAATCTAAAATCAACAGAACATAAAAATTCAACAATTATGGGACAATACAAAATGTCCTAACTTGTAGATAAAACATATTCAAGAAAGGTTAAAGACAGGGACTAAGGGTATCCATAATCTCTTCAGAGAAATAATTTCAGAGAATTCTCAAACATGATAAAGACTTGGACATTTATGTATAAGAGACATACAAATCATTGCTAAGACAATATTAAAGAAGTACTACCTCAAGCCACATAATAATTAAAATGACCAACATAGAGGCTAAGGAAAGGGTCTTCTGGGAGAACAAAATAATGGGCGACCTTAAGAGGTAAAACAATAAAAATCACTCCAGATTTCACAACCCAAGTCCTGAATGCCAGGAGTGATGGTATAAAAAAATTTAGACACAGAAAGAAAACAACTTCCAAACAAGGTTGCTATATCTAGCAAAGTTATTATTTAAAATTGATGGAGAAGTTGGGCGTGGTGGTGCACACTTGTAATCTGAGCATTTGGGAGGCTGAGACCAGAGGATAGTGGTTTGCAGACAGCCTCAGCTACTCAGTGAGACCCTGTTTCAAAATAATAAAAAAAATTGGCAAGGGGTGTAGCTCGGAGGTCGAATACCTCTGGGTTCCATCCCCAGACCTGCAAAATAAATAAATAAATAAATAAATAAATAAATAAATACAATTGATGGAGAAAAAAATTCCAAGATAAGCATAAACTTAAAAAAAGTATGACTACCAAGCCAGCACGCCAGCACTAGAGAAAATATTTAAAGAAATAAATCATAAAGAAGAAAAAGTAAGCAAATTCCAGAACAGAAGTAAAGGTGAATTCCATCAAAAAGGCAACTAAGCAAAAAAGAAATAACACTACATCAAACAGAATATATAATACAAAATGACGGGAAACTAAAATCATATTTCAATAATAGCAATGAATGTCAAAGGGCTTAACTCAGTAATTAAAATACATAGACTGGCAATATAGATTAAGAAACAATCCAAATATATGCTGCTTACAAGAAACTCACCTTACTGCCAACAATATTTATGGGCTAAAAGTGAAATGATGGAAAAATATATTTTGTGCCAATAGAGACAGAAAACACTGTCAGGGGTAGGGTATATGCAGGGGTAGCACCACTGATATCTAATAAAACAGACTTTAAGCTAAAACACATCAGAAGAATCAAAGCAGGTCACTTTCTATTATTAAAGTGAATAATCCAGCAAGAAGATATGCTGATAGTAAATGATCAAGTCCTCAATGTGAGTGGACCCACGTTTGTAAAACAAACTCTTCAGGACCTCAGGTCTCAAATAGACCCAAATATAATATTATTGGGAAACTTCAACACACCACTCATGCCATTAGATTGATTATGTAGTGAGTAACATGTATTGATTTGCATATGTTGAACCAGCCTTGCTTTCCTGGTATAAACCCAACTTGGTTGTGGTGTACAGTTCTCTTGATATGTGTTTGAATGTGCATAGCTAGTGTTTTGTTTATATTTTTTCATCTATGTTCATCAAAGATATTTGTATGTAATTTTATTGAGGTGTCTTTATTTGGTTTTGGTATTAATTTGATACTTGCCTCATATAAGAAGTTTGGAAAACTTCCATCTCTTTCAATTTTCTTGAACAAGTTGTGGAATATTGGGTTTAATTTTTCTCTAAAGTTTTGTAGAATTCAGCTGGAAATCCATTTGGGTCTGGAACTTTCTTTGATGGCAGAATTTTTATTGTTGTTACTATTTATTTACTTGCTAGTTGTCAGTTTATATTTTCTATGTCCTCCTGTTTCAATTTAGATAGGTTATATGTGGTTAGAAATCTGTCGATTTCTTCCATCTTTTTTAGTGAATTTGATTTTCCTCTAATATCTATGTTAGCAGTTTTATTTTTATTTTTTTCTACATCATTTTGTTTTTGACTTATGCCATGTTAGATATCACAAATTAGATTTGACTGATTGCTTGCATTAGTCAGCATTTTCACAGATATAACCTAAAGAAGTGACCATGTAACTTAGGGGAAGGAAATTTTATTTTCTCAGTTTGGAGGTTTAATCCATGTTAGGGCAGAGACCAGGGATCTCAGGGCATGGAGGAAGGAAGTGGGGAGAGAGAGAATGGAAGGCTTTGCTCTCACATCAGGGAGTCCAGAAGCAAGAGAGGGAGGGAGGGAGGAATAAAACAGACTCCCATAGAACCTACCTTCCTCTGCCACATACTACCAGCTCAGGATACCATTTACGCAAATCTATCTCAATGGATTTATTCACTTCTGGATTACAACTTTGATGACTTTACTATATCAACCCTGAATATAAAAAAGTGGATTCTTTAGGGGACATTCTATATCTAACTATAACTTTGCTTTTAAATTTAACTCCTAACTTTCCTATTTTACTTAATATGCTAAATAATATAACTTTCAATTTTACTGCATAACTAATATATCTAGTCTTATTTTATCATCTTATTTTAGTTTTCACTTTAATACATACCCCAATTGATCCCTCAATTTTATGAATTCTGCAATAAATACTGTGTTTTCTTTCACTTAACTACATCTAATTATCTGGTACAGTTTCATCATATTTTTAATTCTCTCACTTATTACCTCTGTTTATCAAATCCTACTGCAACTAATTAGATGTACTGTTTAATTTCCAGAGTGAAATACATGCATGGATTGCAAGCTTTTCAAAGATAATGGCATTTGCATAGTTTAAATGCTCATTGCTTTTATTTTATCAATGTAACTTTTAATTTATTATGAAGTTATTACTGTTAAAATATACTTCCTATGTTCTTTTTTGATTTTGATTTTTTGGTAATGTGAATTGAGATCATGGGCATCTACTTCTGAGCTATATTCCTATGTCTTAATTTTTTTATTTTGAAAAGGGTTTCATTAAATTTCTGAAGATCTCACTAAATTAATGAAACTGGCCTACAATCTAAGATACCCCTGTCTCAGCCAGGTGTAGTGGTGCATGCTTGTAAACCCAGCATTCAGGAGGCTGAGACCGGAGGATCATGGTTTGCGTACAGCCTCAGCTACCTAGTGAAGCCTTCTGCAGCTTAGTGAGATCCGGTTTCAAAATAAAGAATAAAAAATAGGGCAGGGGGTGTAGCTCAGAGGTCAAATACCCCTGGGTTCCACCCCCAGACCCGCAAAAAAAAAAAAAAAAAAGAAAGAAAAAAAGATACTTCTATCTCAGCTGAGACAGTACTAGGATTAAAGGAGCATGCCACCACACCCGGCTTCCATGTTCTTTCCTTTAAAGCAGAGTCTACAACACTTGGATTATATTTGGTAACTATATTAACCATATTTTAATATTTAACTCTATATGTATGTGAGCTTAATGTTTCCTCATATTTCTTTTGTACTGCATCATTCTGGAATCCAGAAGCTTTTCTACCTCCAGTCTACACTCCCAGACCTATTTTTATATTTTATTTGGAAACAGGGTCTCACAAAGTTGCTGAGAGCCTCACTAAGTAGCTGAGGCTGGCTTTGAACCTATGCGATCTTGTCTCAGCCTCCCAAGCTCTTGGATTAAAAGCATGCGCCACCATACCCGGCTTAACATTTATTCTTAATAATCATATTCTGGAAGGATATATGTATACATACATAGTATTCTAAATATTTCAGGGGTCACTTTCCCACTCGGGACCCCCTCCCCTTCTGGGGAGCTGTTCTCTCTCTCACAGGTCGTGTTGGCACTGAGAGAAGGCAGAGTGCATCTGAGGGCACGTGGCTCGGGCGACTCTCGAGTAGTGACCTGAAGGCCTCTGCTGGACATCATGGCTGACCAGGCCCCTAGGGGTGACCTGCACCTCTTTTCTGGCAGATCGCGTGGACTCTGGGAGAAGGTAGTTTGTAATTGACGGCACTTGGCTCGGGCGACACTCGAGTAGTGACCTGAAGGCAGCTACTGGACAACAGAGACCTGACAGCCCTTTGGGGTGTTTGGCCACTTTTCTCTATTCCCTTCTGGCAGACCACGCAGACTCTGGAAGAAAGCAGCCTGCACCTGAAGGCAATTGGCTTGGGCTACTCTCAAGTGTTGTCCTGAAGGCAGCTGCTGGACCCAGAGTTCCAGCCCCTTTGGGGGTGTTCAGCCACCCTTGCCCCATTCCCTGCTGCTTCCAATAAACCTTTTACTCCCCTTCAAAAAAAAAAAATAAAATAAATAAATAAATAAATATTTCAGATATGTATGATTAAGGATACTAATTACATGTATTAAATATATAATAGGTATATTAATATACATATATATGACATGTATAATATATATGATATATATTATATATGATATACATTATATCATTATTATATTATTATATTATTATATTATATCATATATATTATATATGATTTGTGATATTAGAGATAGAACCCATATTATTATTTCACAGTTTATGTGAGTAGTGAATTGGGCACAGCTTACCCAGGTCCTCTTCATGCTTACTGCCTTGTGAAGTCATAATTAAGATCCTGCCCTGGCATGATGGTCATGCCTGTAATCTTAGTACTTGAGAGGCTGAGAGAGGACGAGCACAGGTTTGATCAGCAAGTTAGTAAGACTCTCAGCAACCTAGAGAGAGCCTGTTTCAAAACATTTTTTAAAAAATAAAGTACTAGAGTGTAGCTTGGAGGTAGGATACTCCTTGGTTTAATCCTCAGTACCACAAAAGAAAAAAAAAAAAAAGAAAAGAAAACAAACACGACTCTTTAGCTTTTTTCCTCATCTTCATAGGAAATCAGAAGAATCTACTTCCAAGCACATGTAGGGTATAGGCAGGATTCATTTCCCTGTGGCTGTATGAGGGCCCCAGGTTTTTTGTTTGTTTGTTTTATTATGTTTTTGTTACTAGTTTTGCTCATGGGCCAAACTATCAGATTCTAGAAGCTGTTCATAGGTCTTGGGGAGCTTACTCCATCAAGCCTACAAGATGAGTTTCTGAACTGTGTAGGGAGAGCTCTTTGAAGAATTTCATTTGACTAAATCTGTAACTTCCAGTAAAATATTCCTTTTGATTAAATTGAAATAACTAATCCTGGGACCTTTCTGAACTTTTTTTCTCCTCCTCTCTACTTATACATGTTTAAAGTATCCCTTCACCTTCACATTTTCTGTTGTTCAGAAAGAATTTACAGGTTCCATCACCACTCAAGGAAAGAGACCACCCAAGATATGAATGCCAGAAGATGAAATAATGTGAGACTCATCTTAAAATTTGTCTTAGAGTCACAGATTTTCCTATATGTATTTATTTTTATTTCATATGTCTAAAACAAAAATTTAATTTTAAGTTAGATAGTAGACTTCATTTTAGGGGGAGAAATCAGCTTATTTAAGGACGTAGAAATTGCTCCTATATATACTTTTTGAGATTACATTAAACTTTCTAAAATTAAACATTTTATTAAAAATATACTCAACCTTCATGAAATATTTATTAAGTAATTATTAGTTTTCTTTATTGAATATTTTGACAGCCTCATCAGCCCATGCATTTTTTCCAGCCTAAATTTCAGGTACCTTACCCTCATGCTGTACAAAACATACATTATTTTTAAGATTATAAAGGCATAGTGATAGGAGATGACCTACCAGAAATCTGCATTAATTTTTAAGAAATAGTTTCTCTAAATCTGTTGGATTTTTCTGTTGTTTTGTCTTGATTTGTTTTACCTTTTGACCCTACTGGATTATTGATTTCATACTTTTGCTATCATTTTGGAATTTTGAGGAAAGGAAATAGAGCACTAGAATAACATAGAAATCTATAGTAGCTATGAATTCTTCCAAGGTGAGGAAAGATGATAAAATGTCTTTTTGTTAGTTTTTATCTTTTCTTTCCCAGACTAGGCTCCCAGAACCACTCAACATTATGAGCTAAAAACTGATCTTCAGATCACTCCAAGGTGCACAAATTAAAACTGTACAAAGGTCTACACCTTATTTTAGAAAATAGAAGCATGGTGGCATACAACTGTAATACATGTAATTTGGGAGGCTGAGACAGGAAGATTGAAGGTTTGGGATCAGCCTCAGCAACTTAGGGAAGTCCCATTTTAAAGAAAAAAAAATTAAAAATAAATGGGGTGTAGCTTAGAGGCAAAATGCCCCCTGAGTTCAGTCCTCAGTGTGAAAAAGAAAAAGAATTGGAAACAATAAACACTGACATAGTCTATGTTATTCCAGGTTCTTGTGTTATTAACCAGCATTAAGGTGGAATCTATTATTTGCCAATGAAACCAAACTTTTGGAAGTCAAATGTTAAATGGACCACTAGAAGACTCCCTTTTACACAGATGGTAGAAATTGTCTCTGGTTGCAAGTCAAATAACACTAGTAAGAATCAGAAAAAAAAATCTGTCCTCAGGCAAACCCCTGTGTTCTCTCAGTTGCTCTGATGCGCCAGTAGCGAGGGGTGCAGGAAGTTAAGGTGTTCATTAAGTAGAGTGCCTTTCAAACATCTCTGGGCTCCAGTCTCAAGTGAACCAACTGCAAGCATGTCTGTTTTAATATTGGAAAACAACAAATTTTGTAAGAAAAAGCAAACAAGTTTAACAGCAGGTGGTTGTAGCATAGCCTTCAGAAAGCTGTTAAGAACCATTTTTGTCTGTGAAATAAAACATGGTTGCTAGCGATGTTATTTGCACTTATTGATTCAGTGAAGGAAGTCACCTTATGTTTAATTCAAATTGCAGTCCTGACACGGACAGGCTTAAAACAATCATGTTTTACAAATCCATTTGTTTAAATGATTCTCTAGTTGGCTGTTCAAACTGTGCTCCATGTTGTTATATTATCACTTGGCTGCAAATGCTATTTAAAGAAGAGGGGAGGAAGCAATACACATTGCTTTAAGCAGTGAAGTTTAGGCTTAGTAGAAGAAGGCAAAACATGGTAGGTAACCATTAATTTCAAAATGCATCTTTGTGTTTTCTCAGCCCGGTTCAATGGTCTCATTTCCCTTTATAGCACACCTTTGTGCATGATATTCAAAACCATATCTTTTGTTATTCTTTTGGGGTTAACATGCTCTATGAAATAGTACAAAATCTTTTAACTAAAAGTTCTGTTGCTTATATCTATGTTGGGCACCACAGTACTTCTCAAAAATTCTTCTGTTCTTTAGAATTGAAGGTTTTGTATTGGATGAGAATAAATGCTTGTCAAAAGTTAACAAGTTGTAGTAGACTGAACAACTCTCTGCAACACAATTATTTCTACTACTTATTTTTTTTAAAAAATTTGGTACTAGGAATTGAACCCAGAGGCATTCTACTCCCAAGCTACACCCCCAGACTGATTTTATTTCTTATTTGGAAACAGGGTTTCACTAGGTTGCTGAAAGCCTCCTTACGTTTCAGAGGTTGGCTTTGAACCTGCCATCCTCCTGTTTCGACATACCAAGGACTAGGATTACAAGCATGTGTCATTATGCCTGGCTCCCAACCATTTAAATGAGAAAAATACCCTTGAAATTGCTAAGAATTGCTTGAAATTAAATTTTGGCCCATTTTGAAGATTTTGTTCTGATCATGAAATCTTCCATGGAAGTTTCTCTCACTGCATTTTGCAAGTCTTGCAAATGTAAACAGAGAAAAATGTTAAATAAACTCCCTTGGATCTTTAAAAAAAACTAATAAATAGGAAGGGACCACCGGGCATGGTGGTGCACGCTTGTAATCCCCGCTCTTGGGAAGCAGAGACAGGAGGATCATGCAGGTTCGGAGCCAGCCATGCAAGGGCTTAGGAGACCCTGTTTCCAAATAAAAATGTAAAAATATATCTGGGACTGTAGCCCGGAGGTAGAAGGCCTTCCAGGAACCCCAGTACCACCAAAAAAAAAAAAAAAAAAAAAAAAGGAAGGGATCATTCTTTTGATATAGTTTGATAATTGTTTGGATCTTTAGTATCCCCCAAAGTCTCATGTGTTAAAGATGTCTCCAGTTTGGTTCTAATGAGAGGTGGTGGAAACTTTAAGAAGAGGGACCTAGGGGGTTGTGTTTGAGGGTATTGTGGAACTCCTGCCCTTCCTCTTTCTCTTTTGCTTCCTGACCTCGAGGTGACCAGCTTTGCTCTGCTACTCTTTCCCCACATGTTGTGTGTGACCTTGCCACAGGCTCCAAAGCAACAGGGCAAATTGATCACTGCCTGGAACTTCCAAAACTGTGAGCCAACAATAAACCTTTTATCTTTATAAGTTGATTGTCTCAAGTAATTGTAATAGTCATGGGAATCTGACTCACACATCATTTTTAAAACTCCAGTTAGAGTAGAGGATGGATGGATGTGCATGATATTAGAATCTTCAAACACAAAACAGCTGTTAAAAGCAGCAAGAGTTTGGTACAAAGTCCCAGTATGAGTTTCATAGAGAAAAGCATTGGAAAAGTGCCTCATAATCCAAGTAAATATTAGGTACAGGATTCACAAGAAAGACATCTCCACAGCAACTAGATGGTGCTTGCTTGCTTACTTTCTTCTTTATCTTTTCTCTTGATAGTCAAAAGACATCAACCATTCTGGAGCCCAATCTACCCAAGACGAGTCACATATGCACACATCTTTTGAGAAAAAAAATCACTGGCTCTATGTTCAGATAAGCCCAAGTTAAACACCATTTCCTCAATTTTATTGAAGACATGACCTTGACAATAGGCAAACTCGAGGAATCTGAGGTTCATAGTCTGTACGAACTGAGATAGCATCTCTCTTACGGATTTGCTGTGAAGGATTGAATGGAATAATCTGCCAAACCACCCAGCAGACTCTTTCATCAGTGGAAATATTTGGTTTCTGCCCTTGTGAAGCTGAAGATACAAGATAATGGGGATCCTCTCCAAGAGCAGCCACTCCAGACTTTGTGGCACATCACGTCCATTTACAGTAAAGGCTGAGCAAACCATGCTGTTGTCCATATTTGTATAGAGCTAATAGCGTCTTATGAATAAAATGAGCTTAGAAGAAGTAGCTATTGAAGTGCTGATCCCATAAACAACACAATGTGTATCAATTAACAATCAAGTGTGTCTTTAAAAGAAGTAAATAAAAGACATAAAAAAAACTTATTGAGTGGCAATGAATTTAACCTGGGTGTCATTTCTTTATTCTCTGTTTCATTGAATAACAGAATCTCCGCTGTACACGAGGATACATTTATTCAAGATTTAAATAAATCAACATACATTTGCAGTCTAAAGATGAGTGGCTCTATGTACATAGGAATTTGTTAAAGATGTGAGAAAATGTTAAGAGCTGTAAGAATGGTGCTGATGTGTTCTATTAATTAAGCAAAGTGATTTGATATGGATACACCATGTTTCCCAGGATATTAGAACTCAGAATGTTAAATTCATGATGAAGATCTGCAAAGTCCTATCACAAAGAAAGAAGAGTGAGTGTTAGATCCAGGTGTCTCCATGCCTCCCTGGATCTATAAGAAACAGGGCATTGAATTCTTTTTAGCTCAAACCCCTGAGTATTTAGATCTTTGTATTATCCTTGCATATAATAGAAATCCAGATCATGAAAGAAGTAGTGAATGAGAATAAGAGGGAATGAACAAGGCAAGAATGAGGACAGCTTAGCTCTAATTGGCACAAGGAGAAAAGATTTCCCATAATATTTTCCCCTATTAAAAACTTACCAAATCATACCCTGTCCTTGGACTGTAGCCCATTAAATTCTGTCCTTGATTTTTCAAGCAGTTGAGTTAAAAGCGGTTGCATTATCACAGAATTGGCAAGATAATGCTTGTGATCCTCAAGAACCTGTATAGATATAAATAAGTAGGGTTGTCCTCTGATACAGTACACTGGCGTTTAGAATAGTTTTTCAGACTACTTCAAACATACAAATTGTGTTTAATGGCTAGTGTTAATACTTTGGCTCTGGTGACCTAACTTTTGATCAAATTAAGGAAACTAATGTTATTAAAGTGATTCAAAATTGTAAGGCCATGGTTGCTAGTCTGAAGACAAAAATAGCTGTTGTTAGACATTCATCGTCTCTCAGCTAGCGAGTCATTATTAAAATAACCTGAAAGTGGATGTCGGCAGAGCCGCCAGGGTGGTACTTCACATGTCTGGGGAACCTCTGCTGACCCATCAGCATCTCTCCTGACTGACTAGATGGAAGTGGAGAGGACCTTGGCTCACATGCAGAAAGGTGCCCCCTTGAAGTCAAATACAGTTACTACATCAGGTGCACCTCTTTAATCCTTTGAATTGCCCACCTCAGTACAACATGGTTATGAAGGCTCCAATATGCAACTCTTACCAAGTTTTCTTATTTTATAAGAGAAAACAGAACAGTCAGATTTTTAGGAGTATGTACATAGTTTTAAATGACCAAATGTGTGTAAGACATTAAAAACATTAAGTATTTAATAAATGTAGCTGTTATAGGTAAGTGGGTATAATAAAAAATGAACTCTTAAGGAAAAAATGCTTTCAATATTTTGTGCTTTAATTTAGCTGGCCTGACTTTAAATGAAAACAAAAATGTGTGTGTGTGTGTGTGTGTGTGTGTGTGTGTGTGTGTGTGTGTTTCTGGGGATTGAACCCAGGGCCTTGAACATGCTAAGCAAGTGTTCTATCACTGAGATATACCCTTATCTCTGAAAGTGTGAATTTTCAATAAACTGAAAATATAATAAAGGCTTGGGGTATAGCTCATTACTAGAACTCTTGCCTGACATGTGTGAGGCCCTGAGATTTAACCCTAAACCTAGGAAAAAAACTCACAATAATATAATTATAATTAATATAATTTTAATTTTACTATATCATATAACATACATTATATAGTATATGCTATACTATATATTATACACTATATAGTATAATTCATAATATGTTGTATATAGTAAATGTTCTTAAGGTTATTTCATACCTACACTAATACTGTTAGTTGAGCAGGAAAATTATAATTTTTCAAACTGGTATACATAAATGTTACATATAAATAGGATACCATGTGATATATCAATACTTGTGTACACAACATAATGTTCTAACTCCTCGTTTATAATTTGTTCTTGGTGAAAAATTAAAAAACTATTCTTATAGCTGTTTAAATACGTGCATTTGCAGGCAAATGGGTGAAATTGGATACCATCATGCTCAGTAAGATAAAACAATCTCAGAAAGTCAAAGTTAGCATATTTCCTCTCATATGTGAAAGCTAGAATGAAAAAAGGAAAGAAAGAAGACCTAATAAAAAGTAGAAGAGAGATGGTTAAGAGTGGTGAGAGGGGATGGGGGAGCGAGAAATGGAGGGAAAGGGAGATGTGAGGGAGGAAACAAAGCAAATACTGTTATGTGCATATATATGAATGTGTCACTGTGGATGTCATCACGACAACTACAATGCACCAATTAAAAGTCAGAATATATATATATATATATATATATATATATATACACATATACATAGTACAGTGTTGTCATCTGCAGTCACCCTACTGTGCAGTAAGCATACCAGAAATTTTTTGGGGGTGGTACTGGAGGTGGAACTCAGGGGCTTTTCTACCTCTGGGCTATCCTCCCAGACCTATTTTATACTTTTTTTTGGAAACAGTGTCATTAAGTTGCCTAGAGCCTCACTACGTAGCGGAGGCTGGCTTCGAAACTGTGTGATCCTCCTGTCTCAGCCTCCCAAGCACTGGGATTACAAGTGTGTGCCACCACGCCAGGCTATACCAGATGTTTTCAAAAATTAGAATCAGAGTCTACAGAATTTGGGAGATACAGTCCTGGAGAAGTTAAGTGTTGTCCAGGTGTCCTCAGTTCTTGTCACCCTTTAGGATCCATCTTATAAAAGACTACACATTCCCCAGTGGCAATCCTAGTGATCTGTCTACTAACTGTGTCACCGTCATGTCACAGTGAAGCAGGTTTGTATTAGTGTGTTTGTTTTGCTTTGTTTATAAGTAAAAAAAATAAATACCTGGTGTTGATGCTCTCTTGGCTATCCTAGTAAGTCCAACCGTTTACTGAGAATTCTTTACATGGCAGATAATTTGCAAAAATCTTATTTAAACTTAACAGTTTTGAAATATAAACACTGCTGCTGTTTTTATTTTATATAACTGAACAGAGGCTCCTAAAAGAGATTCTGTAAATGTGAAGCAGCCAGTGTGGTCTGGAGCACAAGCTGGCCCTCCTTATATTTTATAGTGATTTTATAGTGGAATTTCCATTAAACTGTATGTTAACTTGCCTCATGGAACTTAGTTTCTTAACTAAGGACAGTGCAAGTTGCCTCTAGGAACTTTAGTTTCTTAACTTATAAAATAGTGATGATACTATCCATGTTGTATGGTTGCTGTGGGACTTAAAAATATGTCTAAAGAAAGTACTATAAAGCCCATCAATAATAGAAATTCTAGCCAGGTGTGGTGGCACACTCTTGCAAATTGGGAGGCTGAGACAGGAGGATTGAATATGCATAGTGAGGCCTTTTGCAATGTAGTGAGAGCCTGTTTCAAAATAAAGAATAAAAATAATAGGGCTGGGGGTGTAGCTCAGAGGTAGAATGCCCCTGCAGTCAAGAATGCCCCTGTAGTACTAGAGAGTACTACACACACATACACACACACACACACACACACACACACACGAAATTCTAAGGAAATCAGCTGCCCAATCCTTATCTTTTATATTTAATCATAATATTTGAATAAACTATAAGATGTTACATGCTTTTAAAAAGTTTTACGTTGAGTAAATTTTATAGCAACCAGATTAATATTCATTTCATATTGGATGGAAACATGTTGGTTATTGATTTACTTTTAATATCACTTGTGAGCAAAACTGATGAAGATGCACTTTCTTATTTCCTTAAGAAAATCTATTTGAGTGTAACCTCGACAATATAAGAGCCAAGTAATTTTAGAAGATATGATGAAAATAACTATTTTCATCACTGAACTTTGTCACTTACATACTACTTAGCATACTGTTGTGCTGGAAGCTTTCACAATAGAATATTGTGGAATCACATCTCTCTTTCTAGGATTATATAAATAGGATAAATTATGAATATGAAAGAAAATGTGGAGTTGTATCGATCTGCATAAGTCTAAGATATAATACTTAGGTCTTTGTAAAACTAAATATAATTGTCAATTACTATTTTTTATTTTTTTTATTGGTGCAATGTAGTCATATTTCTTAATGGGGTACAAGATGGTAGAAGCATACATGCACACATCATTTAGCCCTTCCCCAATTCCCATCCTATTTCTTCCCCCTCCCTCCTTCTCATGTTTGGCTTAGTAATTGACTTTGATATGTTTATGAATGTATATCATGTATATTAGGGTATTTCTCTCTTTTTTCCCTCCCATTCCCCTTAGTTAGGTCACCTTATTTTCTCATATATGGTTTTCCTTCTTCATCTAGAGGTTCTTCTATGACCCATTTTCTCCCTCGCTTCCACATAAAAAATTAAAAGTTATTATGTGATTTTACTATTTTTCAAATCGTATATAGATAAATTTGTATTGGACCACTTTATATATGTTCAATACCCTCTCTATAAAAGCATTGTCCTTTTTAAATCTTTCAGAAATTTGCTCTTCATATATTTTTATACACTTGCAAATGTGAAATTTGGCCTGTTTTAATTAATATTGACATTTTTGCAAATTAAATATTCATTGATAACTCTGAACAAATACAATGAATAGACTCCAAGCAATGTTAAGCATTCAGCCCCAGCTTCTAAAGAAGGGTTAGGAGAACACAATTAGTCTTTATCCCCAAATTGCTATTTTATACTTTAGAAATAACAATGTCCAATTCTTTTAACAAGACAGGTGTTAAGAAATAAAAATAGCCAGGAGTGGTGGCACACACTTGTAATCCCCGCTCTTGGGAGGCAGAGACAGGAGGATCACGCAGGTTCGAAGCCAGCCTCCCAGGCTTAAGAGACCCTGTCTCCAAATGAAAATATAAAATAGGTCTGGGAGTGTAACCCGGAGATAGAAGGGTTTCCTGGAACCCTGGTACCACCAAAATAAATAATAAATAAATAAATAAATAAATAGCCAAATATTGTACAGCATAACAAGCACTATCAATTATATACGTTCTTTCTGACACTAATTATGGAAATTCACAATGCATAAAGATTTCTCAGAATAGCTATGGCAAAAATTAATTTTGTAGGTGAAAGGTTTATGAATCAGGAAGATCAATTAGAGACATAGCTACAATTAGAAATCAGGCTTGATTTCATAAAGTCTATGTTTATTTTATTTCCCATATATTCCATTGCTTTATTTTGGTGGCAAAACTGTTGATTACCCTTTTATACGGATGATAGGCATATATAGAGGATGCCAATGCCAAATAAAATTTATAATTTGATAATTTAACTTATCAACTAAAAGACATAGATTGGAAGAATGGATAAAATTACATGATTCTCCTGATTTCTGTCTGTAAATGATTCACTTCATTTATTATTTATTTATTTATTTATTTATTGGGGTGTTGAGGACTGAACCTAGGGGTGCTCTACCTCTTACATATACCCCCAGTTCTTTTTTATTTTGAAACAAAGTCTCGCTAAGTCTCTGAGGGTGACCTTGAACTGGCTGAGATCACCCTGTCTCACCCTCTCAAGTCTTGGGATTATAGGTGTGTGCTACCATGGCCAGTTAGAAATTCACTTTAGGATACATAGATTTTTCAAGTGCACATTTACTCTAGTATAGACAATATGCTGGGCCATCAAACAAGTCTCAATACATTTTAAATGACTGAAATCAACCAAGGTGTCATTTTTAAACATAATAGAATGAAACTAGAAATCAATAACAGAAGAAAAACTGGCAAATTTACAAGTGCATGAAGATTAAAGAACAAACTTAAAAAAAAATTTTTTTTAATTTTTTAATTTTGTTTTTGTCCTTTTTTTTTTTTTTGGTGGTACTGGGGTTGCTGGAAGCCCTTCTACATCCGGGCTACACTCCCAGACCTATTTTATATTTTTATTTAGAAACAGGATCTCCTAAACCAGGATGCACGGCTGGCTTCGAACCTGCATAATCCTCTTGTCTCCGCCTCCCAAGCGCGAGGATTACAAGCGTGCGCCACCACGCCCAGCCTGTTTTTGTCCTTTTTTATGGGTACATTGTAATCATACATCTTGTTGAAGTTCAGGGTGATAGAGGCATCCATGCACATAGTACTCATTAGGTCCTTCCCTATTTCCTTCCTTATTCCCTCCCCCTTTTTTCCCATGCTCAGCTCAGTGATTGGCTTTGATAAGTTGGTGTATGTACATCATGACCATTGAGGTATTTCTCCCTATTTCTTTCTCATCTCTCTCTGTTAGGTTTAAATAAATCTAATCATTTAACATATCCATTATCTAATGATAGATAATAATTATCACTCTACCTTTGAAATAATAAAAATCTGTTTATTTCAATTAGCAATTTATACCATTTATATTTATTATGATTATGGAGGTCTTTGGCTTACTTTCTCTTCTCTCATTTTTTGTCTTTTTTCTGAGACTTTTTTTTTCTTCATTCCTGTGTTTATTATCTCCCTTTACTTTGGAATTTATCTACAATTATTCTACTTTTTATAGTTTGCTGTCTGCATCCATTAGTATTCTTGCAGCTATAATCTAAAAGATTGATCATGTAACTTAAAGGAAAGAAAACTAATTTTCTTACAGTTTCCTGTTTAATCCCTGTGAGGCCAGGGACCAAAGATCTCAGCACCTGGCAGCAGGAAGTGGAGAAAGGAAAAACACATGGTTTGTGATCACCTCATCGGCCAGAAGCAAGAAAGAGCAGAAGGAAGAGGAACCACATATATAGTTTCCAAGGCTGCATCCCCAGAAATTCCTCCCAATTACACCCTATCAGCCTACCAGCTATTGCTCAGAAAAATCTGTTATAATGGTTGTATCCAGTGCTGTGATTACAACCCTCATGACTCTACTATATCAACCCTGAATATTAAGAAGTGAACTCTTTACAGGACATTTTATATCTCTCTATAACATCTCCTTAAATTCTAATACTTTAAATATCCTATCATGCTAAACACTTTTATTTTCCTCCCAAACAATATTATGACCACAAGATATTTTAAATCTAGCTATCCCCAACTTATAGGTGATTGTTATCCTTAATCTTTATTTTATGCTTTTTTTCTCCCTCAACAGTTTTCATCCTAATTGTCATTATTTTCTCTGATTAAACACTTTTTTCAATACTGTCTCACATTTTTAACATTTCTTGTTCATTTTTTCTGTTGTCTTTCAGACATTCCTGTTAGGAGCCATCACTTCTTTGTAAAGTTTGCTTTTTAAAATTTTCTTCAGTGCTAATTTTCTAAAGTTCACCCTTCAAAATTTTGTTCCATAAAGGTCTTTTGTAAAATTTCTGTGTTTTTTTACAAGGTGATAAATATTTTAATATGTAGAAATAAAGAATGGAACAGTGGTGATGGTGGGTGGTTGGTACGGGGGGAAATGTGGAGCTATAGGTCAAAGGATACAAAGAACAGATATGGGCAAGCTTAGAAATCTAATGTGCAACATGAGGATTAAAATTAGTACAATTGTACTATACTAGGGATTAATATTTTAGCTGTTTTTACCACATAATTAAATATATGAGATGATTTAATATGCTTTACCATAGTAACCGTTTTAATATCTATATATTTCCCATAATACTATGTTGGAAACCTCAAATATGCACAGTTAAAATATCTACCCAGGACTTCTACACACTAAATGTGTATGCACTTTCATTCCATAAATACAACAGAATTTTTATCTTATACTTACATGAAAGGGGACGAAATAGGAGAGACACATAAAGCACTTTTATTCCAACATTCATTCCAAAAGTACTTCCATCCACATTTACTTTTAATTTTCAAATGTCTTAAGACAATAGAGTACAATAATTAACAGGATGCTAGCTTTGCCCTCAGTCAGACCTACTTTGAACACTGGTTACGCTACTTCCTATTTCTGTTAATGGGAAAGTGATTTGACTTCTCAACCTCAGTCACCTCCTATTTAAGGTAGAGATTGCAGCTTCAAACTGATAGAGGAAGAAGTAAGTGAGATAATGTGTTCAGAATGTGCTGCACTGTGCTTGGCAGAATGTAATAGCTGCCATTTATTGCACTCTTATAATGAGGATACAAAAAGCCTTTCTATATCATCAAAGATTTAATTTGCTAGAACATTAGTGGTCCTACTTTACTATAACCATAGTATAATTAAACTTTTTGAATCTTATATGTCTGGGTCTCATTTTAAATGCTCATGATAGAAAAGTTCTGGGAAAGACAAGTTTCTCTTAACTCCAGCTTGACAATAGAGTATCAGAGTGCATGTAATCCACAAAAGAGAAACTTAGTGAAACCCTATTTCAAAATAAATAAAATAGGGCTAGGGTGTGGCTCAGAGGTAGAACACTCCTGAGTGCAATCCCCAACAATACATTAAAAAAGAGTAAAGCACAGAGGAGCTATAGACCAGTCATTAGGAAGGGTTGCAAGAGATGAGTTCCCAGGGAAAATAAGGAAAAATAATTCAAAGAAGTGGAAGTAGCACAAATGAAGTTGTTGTGCTGTAGAATGCCTGGAAATAATGGATCTATTGAGGAAATTTTGTAAGAAAATAGTGAGAGACAAGGTTGAAAACAAAGCTAGAAAATTTATTTTTAAGAGACATGCAGGCCAGGTAAACTGTATGCACTTTATCATTCAGAAAGTGGAGTGACATTAATGACATAGAGCAAACCGGTAATGGGCATAGTATAAATATGTTTGGAGCAGTATCAACAGATGATTAATATGTGGGGGTGTTTGGAGTGGAGAAAGCTGATGTATAAAGAAAAAATGATAGCAATGAGCTGTGGAAAAGGAGTTGAAAATCTGACAAAAGCAGTTTAATTGGAAATAAAAAAGAGAGAGAAAGATTTCACATTTTAAAAAAGCTAATAAAGCTAGGTAAATAACTAATGAGGGGAAGGTATAAAATCAAGGAATCACACATGACTTGCACTTAAAGATTGGAAGCAAAGTGGCAGCAGAAGATTGGATGATTTGGAGAAAGTAGTAAGCATGTAAAATATGTTAGGAATAGATATGGAGAATTTAAAGTAACAGATGGCAAGGAATAGGGTGCATGCCTATAATTCCTTTGCTTGGGAGTCTGAAACAGGAGAATCCTAGGTTTGAGATAAGCCTCAGCAACTTGGTGAGACCCTGAGAAACTTAGCAAGACCCTGTTTCAAAATAAAAAAGTAAAATAGGGCTGGGGGGTACAGCTAAGAGATAGAACACCCTTGGGTTAAATTCCTAGTACCACCACCAAAAAGAAAGAAAGAAAGAAAGAAAGAAAGAAAGAAAGAAAGAAAGAAAGAAAGAAAGAAAGAAAGAAAGGCAGCAGAAGGCATCCAGAAGATAATGAGAAGCAGGTTATTATTATTTTTAATTTTTATGGAACATAAATGGTATACATTTAAACTATACTTGATGCCCTCTCCCCCCTCCCGCCCCTGTTTTCCCTTCCCCCCTCCCACCAATGATTGTCCTGGGTAACCATGCCATATTCATAATTTTACACATATTCGGATGTGGACCCTCATTAATCAAGTTCAGTCTTCCCCCTCCCCTATCTTTCCATTCAAGCTTTGCTGGTATTTCCCCTCCATTATCTGGAGTACCACTGGTGTCCTCTAGGTTCCCTAGTTTGGGCATATTAGAGGAAACATATGTACCTTCTCCTTCTGTGCTTGACTGGTCTCACTTAACATAATGATCTCCAGGACTTTCCATCTTCTTGAAAACGGTATGATTTTGTTCTTCTTTATGGCTGAGTAGAATTCTATTGTGTGTATTTCCCAGAGTGTTGCAATCCATTCATCTGTTAATGGAGACCTGGGTTGGTTCCATATTTTGGCTATTACAAATTGTGCTGCTATGAACATAGGTATGCATATGTTGCTATAGTTCCCTGAATTCAACCCTTTTGGAAAAATACCCAGGAGTGGTAGAGCTGGATCGTATGGTGGATCTATTCCTAGCTTTCTTAGGAATATCCACACAGATCTCCATAGTGGCTGAACTAGTTTGCACTCCCACCAACAGTGTAAAAGAGTTCCTCTTTCCCCACATCCTCGCCAGAATTTGTTGTTATTTGATTTCTTTATGCTTGCCACTCTGACTGGGGTTAGATGGAATCTCAGTGTAGTTTTGATTTGCATCTCCCTGATGGCCAATGATGTAGAACATCTTTTCATGTATCTATTGGCCCTTTGTATCTCTTCTTTTGTGAAGTGTCTATTCAGTTCAATTGCCCATTTCTTGATTGGGTTGTTTGTTTTGCTAGTGTAGAGTCTTTTGAGCTCTTTGTATATTCTGGATATTAGCCCCCTCTCAGAGTGGTAGCTGGTAAAGATCTTTTCCCATTCTGTAGGCTTCCTCTTTAGGCTATTGATAGTTTCCTTTGATGAGAAGAAACTTTTAAGTTTGATGCTATCCCACTTATTAATTCTTGCTTGAATTTCCTGAGCTTTGGAGGTTTTGTTGAGAAAGTTACTGCCTGTGCCAATATGTTGTAGTGTTGAACCTATGCTCTCCTCTACTAACTTTACAGTCTCAGATCTAATTTCTAAGTCTTTGATCCATCTTGAGTTGATTCCTGTGCATGGTGAGATATATGGGTTTAGATTCATCTTTTTACAAATGGATAGCCAGTTCTCCCAGCACCATTTGTTGAAAAGGCTGTCTTTTCTCCAGCATATGAGTTTGGCCCTTTTGTCAAAGATTAATTGACTAAAGATGTGTTGGTTTGTTTCTGTATCTTCTGTTCTAATCCACTGGTCAGTATATCTGTTATTGTACCAGTACCATGCTGTTTTTACTACTATTGCTCTATAGTATAATTTGAAGTCTGGGATTGTGATGCCTCCTGCATGTTTCTTGTTGCTGAGAATTGCTTTGACTATTCTGGGTCTTTTCTTTCTTCATATAAAGTTCATGATTGCTTTTTCTAGGTCTCTGAAGAATGTTGCTGGTATTTTAATGGGAATTGCATTGAATCTATAGATCAGTTTTGGCAGAATGGCCATTTTGATGATATTTATTCTGCCTATCCATGAGCACGTGAGATCTTTCCATCTTTCAAGGTCTTCTTCAATTTCTTTCTTTAATGTTTTATTGTAGAAGCAGGTTATAAGAGAAATGAGATTAGTGGTTTGCAGGAGGTTGGTGCCCAAATAGTGTGGATAACCTATGGAGATGTGACGGTGGCAGCTTTGTTAAGTTCACAGGAGCAACAATGGAATAAGGTGGATGGGTAGAAAGAATAAGAATAATAGGAGCAAGTACCTATTCTTTGGGAAGCAACCCTAGAAGAAGAAAAATATTTTACTTAGGAAGAATTTATGCTGCTATGAAAAGTATATATTTTTATATAGTTACCCAGTTTTCACACTGGCAAAACATGACTCACTTTTTATGTTTTCTGATAGATGTTTTATAGTCTTTTAAATTTTTTTACTGGTGCATTGTAGTCATACATCTCAATGGGGTAAAGGATGGTAGAGGCATAGATGCACACATCACCCAATTAGCTCTTTCCCAATTTCCACTCCATTTCATCCCCCTCCCTTCTTCTCATGTTTAAATTGTCATACCATTTCTAAAGGAGAAGCATTTCTCTTACTGTTTAACAGCTATAAAACTTATGTCACTAACAAATTTACAACCCGTTAGACCTTACAAATGAGATCTTCTGTTCCTCAAGACTAGAACATTTTTTGATTTCTGCTCTTGTTTCATATCCATGTTACATTCAATTTCCTTATTTTTCATGGAAAGGAGAAACAGGAGCTGGGACTGAAAAGTGTATATTCTATAATTCAATTGGTTTGAAACCCTGATGTTTGATAGGTGGTGAGAATGCCCTAACAACATTGCTATGGAGTTCTCTCATTTGTTTTCTGCAGCTTATTGCTGCAAGCAATTTGTCACCTAAAATTCTAATAGCATGCTCACATATTGAAATGAGAGATGGAAGCAGCCCTGTAGATTATCGCGGTTATGGCAAGGCAGCATTTTAGACAGGGACTTATAAAATTTTAAATTGATCCTGCATTTGACCTTAGACAAAACGGCAAAAAAATGAACAACTAGGTCCCGTGCCCCTATAAAAGGAAATATCTCATCAGCAAACAATAAATCTGTTCTTTAAATGCCACTTTTAACAGGTCCATGCAATGCTTAAAGGCAGATATCAGTCAACTTTAAGGTCATTGTCAAACAGCAAAAAGGAATTCAATATTCAGGTATTGCAAAATGCACTGTTATAAAACACGAAATTCATTGGTACTTTTATTTGCATCAGTAAAGTAATTACATTCCTCTATTAGTGCAGCTTCAGGAGACCTGGGAATTTTGCAAATATACAGTGGGAGATGTAAATGTTCCAATATTTTGAATCTGCAATTAAATCTTCAGAAACTATTGCTGGTCAATCAATACTTTATTGACAATATTCTCCATCATCCCCAAATCAATAAGAACTTTTGTGTATATCATGCTCACATTAGATGTACACAGACATGTAGATAATTGATGGCCCTTTAATTTTATTTGTGTGATTTATTTTTATTTTTTTAATTGGTGCATTGTAGTCATACATCTTAATGGAGTACAACATTGTAGAGAAATACATGCACACATCACCCAATTAGCCCTTACCCAATTTCCACCCCATTCTCTTCCTACTCCCTCCTCTCATGTTTGGCTTAGTGATTGACTGATATGTTCATGAATGCACAGCATGTACATTAGGGAGTTTCTCTCTTCCCTTATCCCTTCCCCCTCAGTTAGGTCATCTTATTTGCTCATCTATAGTTCCTCCTCCTCCATCTAGAATTCCTCCTAATACCCATTTTCTATCTAGTTCCTCCATATTAGGGAAAGCATCCAATTTCTTACATAATTTACAGGAAAATGGAAAAAACTGGAGACTATCATGCTAAGTGAAAAAAATAGTGATGACCTTTAAGAAGTTAATTGAATTTTAAAAAAAGAAACTATAAGCAGACTGATCTATGTTCAAGTCCTGGCTATGGCAAGGATCACAAGTAGTGACTGACTATCTGAGCCTCAGTTTTCATATCTAATATGATAAAACACACTGCCAAGTTGTGGTGTGGATACAAACAGATAAAACATGAAAGTTGTCTTCATGCTAGCTGAGCTTTGGAAATTTAGTGAATATAAGCCAGGCATGATGGTGAATGATTGTAATCCCACTACTTGGGAGGCTGAGACAGGAGTAAATTAAATTGTGGTTCACATAGCAATATCAGTGACACAACAGATGAGATCTGGGCATCAAATCTGCCCAGGAATGTGGCTAGAGATGTGAATGCTAAAAACGGATGACTGCATGATTAGGTTAGAAATGCATTGAAAAATGTCTTGATGTCTACAAGTGGTAGATGCTTCCAGTGTCTCCACTGTAATAATGATCCAATCCCTATAATAGAGAGAGTATATACTCCAATCCCATTGATTTTTTTGCTTTCTATTGGAAGTGGTATGTCAACAAAAACATAAAAGTTTTATAAACACAATAAAAACAAAAGTTTTATAAATACTTGCCTTTTTAACTTGACTGTCTGTACTTTTATTTCTAACCAGGAGGAAAGTATGTCCCAAGTAGCTACTTGTAGAAGAATGAAATACTAGAGCACACTTGAACTGCATGTAGTTCAAAACAGAACTCCTTTAGTTAAACTGCAGACTTATGATCAAGGAGAGATAAGCTTGGCTTCTGGGGATTTTGTTATTCATCATTATTGCAGAAGTAGAAAACTAATATTTCTGGTTGTTGGTATATTTATGGATTAGAGTTCATCAGAGAAACTAATAATTCTATAGAGAAACTAATAAAATTGGAAATGACTTCTGTGGTACTGAAGGCCAGAAGTTTGCCATCTGCTATATTCATCTCCAAGCAAGAGGACCAGGATGGTTGATAATATAATCCAAGTCCAAACACCCAACAACTAAAACATCAGCATTTCCGAGCAGGAAGATGGATTTTCTAGCTTAAAAATAAATTCAACCTTACTTTGCCTTTTTTATTTAGGACTTCAATGAACTGGATGATGCCCAAATGTACCAATGCAAATGTAATCTCTTCTTAACAAGAGAAATAATGGAAATACTGCTTCAAAACATACAGTCAAATCCTAACCACCGGGGCCTGTGAAGGTATACTTCTAAGGAAATAGGGTCCATGGAAATACTTAAATGAGGATGAAGTCATCATGGATTAAAGTGAGCTCTAATCTTTAAAATGATTAATTTCCCAAAAAGAGCAACAAATTTTAACACAGAGGCAGAGATACACAGGGATAGTTTCATATGCTGGCTGAGTGAGTACTAGAATTAAGATGTTACAAGTTTAGGATTCTCAAAGACTAATAGCAGCCACTAGAAACTAGGAGAGAGACATAGAACACATTTCCCCACAGCTTTCAAGGAAAAAGAAAACACTCTTCTAACATATTAATGCCAGACTTCTGGTGTACTGAACTATGAAAGAACACATTTTTGTTGTTTAAACTCTCTAAGTTTCTGGTATTTTGTTACAGCAATCCTATGAACTCAATACAGTGGTCTTTCTAAGACTAAATTTATCTCAGTTTTCCCCAAGAATCACCCAATGGTTTCTATAGTCTATAATGTAATATGAACTCTTTAGAAAGACACCCAAGTCCCTTCCACATTGAATCAGTCCTCTCTTCTGCCTCTCTCATTTTTGTCAAACAGTTTGAACTTCTTGGGTTTTGGCTCATGCTCTTCTCCTGCCATTTCTTTGCAAATGTGGATCTCATCGGACATGTCAGTTCCATGTCTGCAAGGCAGCCATTTGTAAACCCTCATCCAAGCACATTTCTTGAAGTATTAATCCAAGTTACTTGTCCTGTCAAGGATGCCCTTGACCTCCATCATTCCAACACAGTCCTCGGGGTTGGCTCCTCTTGCTTTTATTGCAACTTACACATATCTTGGTTTCAGCATTTATCAAAGTATAATGTAATGTCTGAAAATGTCTTACCCATTGTATGATAAAGTCCTTGAAGCAAGCAACTGACTGTGTTTGCGTGCTTGGTGATTCAAGTTATGAACAAAACATAGTAGGTCCTCAATGACTCTTGGTTAAGTAAATGAATGGATGGATGAGTGACGTTACAAATGTAGTAGTGATTGAAAAAATATTTTATCATGTTTACCACAGAGGAGAAACTGGCTTTGCACTAATAGATCCCACTTCTTAAATTTAACACAGATAGTAAATATCATTGCATTTGGCCTTTTAATGTGTCTTTCCCTTTCCCTAAATGCAGATTGCAATCACTATTAGCTGCACAGGGCTTAGAGGTAATAAATAGAACTTTTGTCTGATAGCTCAGCCAATTAACTGAAATCTACCCTCTCTACCCTACTTAAAATATGATTGTTATAATATGAAAAAAGTTTCTGATAACTATCCTAAGGATTCCAGAAAGTACAAGTATTGACGAAGCAAAACACATAATTCTGTGACTCATTACACCTTAGTTTGTGCTGAGTTGCTTTATTAAAATGAGCTATGTGACATTACCCTGATTCATCCTGCACTTGAAATTAGTTTACAGTTATTAAATTTGGCAAAATTTCCACCTGATTTGGAGCCAAATAAAATTATTTCAGTACAATATGAAAAGAACATTTTAAAAATTACCATTTGTTTTGAAGAAAGAAGTTTAAAGACTAATCTGATCTTGAATTTTTTTCAATCTCCTGTAAGGGTTTAAAAAGACAGACACATCAGATGATACATAAATGACTGATAGGCACATAGATAGAACACACACATTTAATTCCAAATCTTGAATTAATGTTGTTCATAAGACCAAAGGACTGAGATACCAATTCAAAGAACATATGTCTTGTTAACTTCACCTCTTACTTTTATTTTCATTGTTTGTTCTCCCACAGTGGCTCTTGGAGAGAGTAAAAGGCCTGTGCTGGGAGGAAGCGCAGAGCAGTAGAGACCCCACAGCCTGACAGATGGAGAAGTGCACTTCAGGAGGAACCTCACATTGATTTGAAGCTGTCATCATGCCTCCTCCTGGTTTCATCCCCACTGGCTCCCACAGCTTGCACCTGTAGATTGTTGGCTCAGCTCTTCCTGCTAAACCATTGGAGAAGCCCTTGCTGACAGGATAACCTTTTTCCTCTGTGGAAGATTTCCTTCTGTGAGCATGTTGTTTACTTCCAGCCTCCTCCATTTGAATCTGACTGTGCTTGTTATAATTACTTTACAAGGGTGTAGGCAATGTTCTTCCTCTTTAAAATTTCCTAAATAGCTTGAAGACTCAAGCTTCTGGAGGGAGACTTCTCCAGGCACCTGTAGCAGTAAAATTGTATGTGACGTCTTGAAGACTGGAATGGATGGCAATGGGGTGTTTTTTGCTTACCCACATACTGGACTGACAGGATGCAGGAAGAAAACACAGAGACTGTTTTCAACTTTTTGACACATTTGTGGAAGCTGGAGATTTGGAGACGATAAATGATCTCTTCCAGTTCACAGCTTTGATTTTACCCTCTTGTAAAGGACTTCTTGGAAGAAGATTGCGGCCCTTACAGAGCTGAATAATCTTAAGGAAGACTTCACCGGTGAATCACTCTCATCTCTCTACCCCGAGAGCTCATTCTGTCTTCTTCTTGGCTTTGAAAATGTGTGGTGCAGATTACTTCTGTCACATTTTCTTTGAGTCCTAATTGCATATCTATAAATCTATTTTTCCTTAACTATAGGCTCCTGAATGCCAATTTTATCTTACTTCTAAATCATCTCTGTCTGTGATAGAAGGCATCAGATCAATACATGTTAAATAAATTACTCAACCACAAGTGTCTAATGGGAGAGACAAATAAATGAACGATTGAATAGAAAAATGAGGGAAGGAGGAGAAATAATTTTCCATCTTCTTGTTTTTGAGATTGATATCATGTGAATTAACCTCATGCTCTTGGAAAATAACTGCAGAATGTCTATAAACTGAGGTTTATAAATATGGTCAAAATAATTTACATCAAAGCCAGGCATGGTGGTGCTTGCCTGCAGTCTCAGTACTTGGGAGGCTGAAACAGAAGATCATATGTTCAAGGCCAGCTTCAGAAAATTAAAATGGCCCTCAGCAAGACCCTGTTTCAAATAATAAGTGCTAGGTGTAGGTCAAAGATAGAATACTCCTGGTTTAATCCCCAGTGTCAGAACAAACAAAAAATAACTTTACATCAGGATAGTTACTGAGAAAAATTTAGCTCCAGCTCAATATTTTCATCCATCTATGAATAAAGCTAAAGTTATTTGTTCCTTAAGCTAAGGATAATTTCAAAGAAGGTTTAACAAAACACATAATAGCAGATTGTTTTGAGAAATTTCCTCAAGTATATATTTTGGTACTGTGACCTATAATTTTTTAAGATATTATTAGTAATAGACTTTTTGAAAATGAACTAAATATTATGTGAATGTATATTACTATCACTCTTTACCTCAATATGATGTATAATTAACATGTACATATAATAGTATTTAAAAAACAATAGACTTTCTAAATTAAAATAATAAAATTTGTGTTTTTAAGTATCTAAGTAAATGGTAAACTCTTCCTCATATCTCATCAATAATGAATATGTACACATTCCTGTGCCCATTCATCATTACTTAAACCAATATTTATTGAACAGGTTTACTTTATATAAGAACTGTGCTAGTTTCTTCAGTATAAAAGAAAAACTTAAAATCTTCATCATTATTCTCAAACTGCATGCATTATTTCAGGTGTGGTAGCATGTACTTATATTCCTAGTAATTGGGAGGCTAAGACAGGATGATCACAGATTTGAGGGCCAGCCTCAGCAATTTAGCATGACTCTCAGCAACCTAGTGAGACCCTGTTTCAAAAAAATAAAAATAAAATAGATATGTGGGTGTAGCTTGGAGGCATAATATCCCTGGGTTCAATTCCCAATAACATGCACACACCACACACACAAAGTGTAGACGATTAGTATTTTATTCTGTCAAACTAGAAAAGCCCAAGTTTCTATAGCCAGCTAGTATATGTCATTTGTTAAATTATATATTAATTACATTATATAAACACATATGTATAGATACACATATAAATAGATCCATGTAATTTGGATATTATTCTAACTTGTGAAAATATCACTGATGAATAAGACATTTTAATTTTTAATGCAAATGAGAGATGCATTTCATGTTGAGAATTTTACCTATCAGAAGACTAGATGTTCACAACTTGCAGTCTAAACAATTTCAGTATTTAAGACAAATTTAATATTCAGTATCCTGTAATTTGAACAATCTGCACATTTATATCAAACTCAAACATATAGTAACTGCTGTGAATGTTAGTAAAGGACCTGAGCTTCTCTACCATGAAACAAAGCCCTTGCCTGCAGCTGTTTATTAAAGTTGGTGATGTGAAGCAGTCACAGCACAATAATACTTCTTACAGAAGTACAAGATTTACTGTGGATAATACTTGAAGAAAATTTAAAGCCTAAAAAGTGTTTACTGGTGTTGCAAACAGCAGCAAACAATTATGGGGTGTGGTGTGTGTCTGGTACAATACGTTGTACTTTATGTCCTAGAGCAGAACAGTACTTTATACATGGTACTCAAATGTCTTGGAATCCAATGTGGTTTCACAACTTTGACTTTTGTCAGAGTTTGCAATAGCAGCAATTAAAATGACCTCTGGTGAATGGAATAGTGACCAAGGAGGGAGGATAGGATATTCTTATTTAATGGTAAAGATTCAGATGTGCAGAAGGTATAATTTTGTATAGATCTTCTGGACAGCACAGCCCCAATAGTTAAACTACTACATTGTGCACTTAAATTTATTTTAAAAGGATAGTTTTTTTAAAAGGAGAGTTAAGTATTTTTAATACACACATAGGACACAGGGAGCTTTTGGAGATGTTGGATATGACTTTTATCTTAATTATGGTGCCATCTCATGCCTACATGTATGTGTTTAAATTAATCAAATTGCATACCTATATATGTGCAATATTTGCACTCAAATATATTTAATAAAGTTGCTAAAAAGAAACTACTTCTGATTTTTCAATAAGAAATATAAATGAACTAACATATGCAAACTTTGTGGCCAGTATGTAAATCAATGATTCACCCTGCCACAAACAGAACATCAAAAGTCATGCTGCACAACTGATAAAAAATTAGAGAGATGGGGTTTTCAGTGCCATGATCTACTTTTTAAAATTTATTTATTTTTGGAGAGCTGGCAAGATGGTGGTGGCTGTGACTGCAGTGACCACCACGGCTGCTGAAAAGGACTTGTATTCTTTGGAGAAGCCCTGGACACCAGATTTTGGTTTAATATCTGATTGGGACAACCTAAGGAGAAATTTCTAGCCGTGACTTCTTATAAAGAATACAGGAGAGAGAGAGAGAGAGTGGATAATAGCAGAATTATAAGCAAGATGACAAGGAGGCACCCACTACGCAAGAAAATAGATTTTTGGAAGAACATCTCAGAGGAGATTAAAGACCACTTCAGCCGCGCATGCTGGGGAACTCTTAACAACATACCTTGTGAGAAAAATGATCTGGCCATAGTGGAGGGAGCCCAGCAGTGTGGGTGGAAAAGCCCAGCCACGTCCCGGGGAACCATGTGCGCCTGGCTGCCGTGCTCCTCTGTGCTGTGCTGGGGGCCGTGATATGCTCGGAACAGCAGATCCTGCTCTATGCAGAGAGGCTGTGGCCTCCGCTCTAAGTGCTTGATCTCACAATCTCTTCAAAATACACATAATGTCTTCTCTTATTAAAAAATATTTGAGAGGGGCTAAGATGGCAGCGGTGGCAGCCAGCATTCAGGAGATGCGGACAAATCCTATCCAATCCACCTTAAACTTTTGGAAAAATATCTCCATGAAGGGGAGCTGCACCTGCTGCACATGCTTAAGAATTCTGGACATCATACCATGTAAGGAAGGTGCTCAGGGGAGAACCAGGAAGATAGCGATGGCGGCAGGAGTGGCAGCGGCCAGTATTTGGGAGAGGCAGAGATCTCATCCAATCCACCTTGAACTTTCAAAGAAATCTCCCCAAAGGTAGACTGCTACCGATGCATATGCTCAGAAATTCTGGACAATATGCTGTGTGGGAACAGAGAGAATGGAGATGGTGGCGGCTGCCAATAGTTGGAAGAGGCAGAGATCCGATCCAATCCACCTTGAACTTTGGAAGAAATCTCCCCATAGGTAGGCTGCTATGGTTGTGCATGCTCAGGAATTCTGGACAACATGCTCTGTGGGAAAAGTGTTTGGAAGAGAACTGAGCTGGTGGTAGTGGTGGCCAGTATTTGGGAGAGGCAGTGGTCTGATCCAATCCACCTTGATCTTTTGAAGAAATTTCCCAAAAGGTAGAATGCTACCGCCGCACATGCTTGGGAATTTGGGACAACATGCTGTGTGAAAAAGATGCTTGGAAGAGAACCGAGATGGCCATGGCAGTGGCAGCGGTGGCCAGTAGTTGGGAGAGGCAGAGATCCAATCCAATCCACCTTAAAATTTTAAAGAAATCTCTCCAAAGGTAGATAGCTACTGCTGCACATGTTCGGGAATTCTGGAAAACATGCTGTGTGGGAAAGGTGTTCAGGAAAGAATCGTGATGGCAGTGGTGGAAGCGGCAGTGGTGGTTACTAGTATTTGGAGGGGTAGACAGATCCAGTCCAATCCACCATGAACTTTGAGGAAATCTCCCCAAAAATAGACTGCTCCTGCCACACATGCTCGGGAATTCTGGACAACATGCTAAGTGGTAAAAGGGTTTGGGGTGAATCAGAGGGAGTCCCGCATAGCCAGGTTGGGCCGCCATGCTGCGTGTTCTGCAAGACATTAGCCCTCATGGCCACCACGCTCTTCTGCACAGCGTGGGAGGCCAGGGTGCATGTAGAGCAGCAGAGCCTGCTATCTGAAGTAAAGCTGTGGACCTCTGCCTTCAGAAGGGAGACAAAATTCATTGCCACTAGGTATTCAGGGTCACTGCTTTTGCAAAAGACATACACTGCTTTCTCATATTAAAAGAAATGGAAGAACGCAGGGTCTGGTGGCACATGCTTATAACCCCCATGCTTGGGAGGTGGAGATAGGAGGATCACAGAGGTTCGAAACCACTCTCACTGGCTTAAGAGACCCTGTTTCCAAATAAGAATGTAAAAAAAAAAAAAAAAGGTCTCTGGGAGTGTAGCCCAGAAGTATAAGCATTCACAGGAAACCCCTCCCCCCCAAAAAAAAAGAAAGAAAAAAGGGAATGTCTGTAGATGACCTGCTCACAGTGACAGAGACCAAGAGACCAGAGCCCGTTGCACAGCGAGGCCGGTGCCAGGGCCTCTGAGGCCAGGATAGGAGCCTGCTGGGCGGCGAGGCCGGTGCTGGTGTGAGCAAGGCCAGGATAGGAGCCTGCCTTAAGGCAAGGCCTGTGCCGGGGCCTTCAAGAGTGGGATCAGAGCCTGCAATGATGCATCCACAGAGAAATATCAGAAAAAATAAAAATCAGATGCTTTCCCTAATATGCAATAACTAGGAAGAAATGGGTAATAGGAGGAAATCTAGTTGAAGAAAGGGCCCTATGGAGGAGCAATTAAGGTGACCTATCAGAGGGGATGGAGTGGGGGAAGATGAAATCTCTTTAAAGCACATGATCCACTTAAAAAATATCAAAGTGTATCACTAAATCAAGCATGTGATCGAGAGAGGGGGAGGGAATGGGATGGGGATTGGATAAGGGATAATTGGATGATGTGTGCTTGTATACCCTCACAAGCCTTGTATTCCATTGAGATGTTTGACTACAATGCACCAATAAAATATATTAAATAAAAAAAATTTAAATTTATTTTTTATGTTTTTAAATTAATTTTTTATTTTTATTTTTATTTTTTATTGCTTTTTATTTTTATGTGGATCATATTGAAAATATATTCAGGCCGGGCGTGGTGGCGTACGCTTGTAATCCCCGTGCTTGGGAGGCGGAGACAGGAGGATCGCGCAGGTTCGAAGCCAGCCGCGCTGGCGTAAGAGACCCTGTTTCAGAAATATAAAATAGGTCTGGGAGTGTAGCCTGGAGGTAGAAGGGCTTCCAGGAACCCCAATATTACACAAAAAAAAGAAAATATATTCAGACTGTGCTTGGTGTCCTCTCCCACCCCCATTTCCTTTGGACCCCTCTCAACAGTGAGTGTCCAGGTTAACCATGCTATATTCATACTTTTACACATATTCAGATGTAGCTCTTCCATTAATAAACCTCGGCCTTTTTCCTTTCCTATCCTTTCATTCTAGCTTTGCTGAGGTTTCCCCTAAATTATCTGGAGTCCCTCTGGTATCCCCAGTGCTCCCTAGTTTGGGGATATTAGAGAAAACTATGTCCCTTCTCTTTCTGTGCTTGGCTGATCTCACTTAACATAATGTTCTCCAGATCTTTTCATCTTCTTGTGAATGGCATGATTTTGTTCTTTATAGCTGAATAGAATTCCATTGTGTGTATTTCCCATAATTTTGCAATCCATTCATCTGTTGATGGAGACCTGTGTTGCTTCCATATTTTGGCTATTACAAATTGTGCTGCTATGAACATGGGTATGCATATATTACTGTAGTTCTCTGATTTCAACCTCTTTGGAAAGATATCCAGGAGTAGTATAGCAGGATCATATGGTGGATCCATTTCCAGTTTTCTAAAGAATCTCCACACTGATCTTCATAGCAGATGAAAAGTTTGCTCTCTCACCAACAGTGTAAAAGAGTTCCTCTTTCTCCACATCCTCACCAGCATTTGTTGTTATTTGATTTATTTATGCTGTCCACTCTGACTGGGGTTAGATGAAATCTCAGCGTAGTTTTGATTTGCATCTCCCTGATGGCTAATGATGTTGAACACCTTTTTATGTACCCATTGGCCATTTGTGTCTCTTCTTTTGTGAAGTATCTATTCAATCCAGTCACCCATTTCTTGATTGGGTTATTTGTTTTGCGAGTATAGAGTCTTTTGAGCTCTTTGTATATTCTAGATATTAGCCCTCTATCACAGCGGTGACTGATAAAGATCTTCCATTCTGTAGACTTTCTCTTTAGGTTTTTGATGGTTTCCTTTGATGAGAAGAAACTTTTAGGTTGATGCCATTCCACTTATTAATTATTGCTTTAATTTTCTGCACGTTGGCAGTCTTGTTGAGGAAGTTACTGCCTATGCCTATACACTGGAGTGTTGAGCCTATGCTCTCCTCTAATAACTAACTTCAGAGTCTCTGGTCTAATTTCCAAGTCTCTGATTCATCTCAAGTTGATTTGATTTTGGTCCAAACTGGTCTGGATCTCTGGTGGCCGCAGTGAGCTTGGCTGGCACTGGTAAGATGGCGCTGCTGCGGTGCTGTTTGCCATGAGGGGTATGGGTTTCTTTTCTGGTCTTTAGCTCTGCTCTGGCTCCCTGGAAGGCTTGGTGAGCTCAGATGCTGGAAGTTGTGGCTGGTTTTTGAGCAGGAAGAACTGATGACTTACAACCTATGGATTTGCAGCTACTCAATTCAGGTCCTTGTTTTTCTTTTCATCTCTGAAGTCTGGAGTTATGAGTCAAGATGGCACTGGTGTGGCATCCGCAGAAACAAGGTGGGAGTTTTTTTTTTGTTGTTGTTGTTCTCTGGTCAGTCTTCTAATCTTCTTATTATCTGTCTCTTGTATTTATCATCTTTATTCCTCCACTGATAATATTTTCTGACTTTGTAGAATGCTGTTTTTGAGGCAATGAAGATTGGGTGTCAGCAGGACTCATAAGTGCTCCATGATCTACTTTTCATCATCAGGAAAAAAGGTTCAAAGTCAAGGTAAATTAGTGTGTGCTGAATATGTAGGAACCTCACATAAGGGATGGAGTTGCTGAATTCATGGTGTTTAAAACCAAGGGTGAACCACAGGGCTGAACTTTGGACAGATAATCTCTTCCTTCTTTCCCAATCCATATAAATATCCGACACTCTGTTTTTGTTGCCCTTTATCCCCCACAGTAACAGTGAATGCAACTAGATTTTTGGCCAATCTATAGGCATGTATTTCCTAACTTCTTAGTTGTTGTGGCAATAGGTACTTGAGGAAAAAACCTGAAAGAATATCAGCTTGCTATAACAAGGGACTGGTTTTCAAAGAGCACCAAAATAAACATAAATGTTTTGTTAGTTAAGCATTTTATTGACTGAATTCACACCTTGTATTAAGATGCACATATCTATATACATTTTCTATCTCTCTCCCTCTTGATGAATGATTTTACATACAAGTAACCTGTAATTGTATAAATGTTTATATTTAGTATTGAGTGTAAAATTTTTATGCAATTATTTGATATTCATATATATTGACAACCTTGAGATATCATCTTTTTTGAAATAGCTGAGAGCAAGACAGAATAGCAAGAATAAATATTGTGGCCTCTGTGTTTTTACTCCTTACCAAATGTGAAATTATTTTTAATGTTACTTCTTAATGACACTCTAAAACTGAAGATGGCTGAAAAATTAGCCAAAAGATTATATTTACTCCATAAAATGACATTAGATAACATATAAACATAATATTCATGTCTACCATCCTGTATTTTAATACTTTCAATGCAATAAACTGTTTAAAAGCAGACACTTCATTTTTTTTTCCATTCTCCACAGTTCTAATCAGATATAACACCAGGGATGGCACAAACAATGGCTCTATCTATCACCTATGTGTTATTTTTTAATATTTTTATTGGTGCATTGTAATTATATGTCATATTGAAGTATAGAGTGATAGGAATATGCCTGCATACAGCACTTGCTGTGGCTCCCTCTGGATCCCATCCACTCCACACCTCTTTTTTGTGTGTATTGTTGAGTCTGGTATTAATAATTTCATATATACACATACATATACAGCATTATTTCAACTATTACCTTAATTATATCTCTATCTTTTCTCCTCCCTCCCCAAAACACTCTTTATCATGCCATTGAGTTCTCTAATTCTTTATCTAAGGTTTCTTTTGTTACCAAAGTTCTCTGTGGCTTCCACCTTCAAGAGAAAACATGCAAATATTTGATTTCTAAGACTTGCTAATCTCATCCATTTCTTTGCAAATGACATAATTTTGTTCTCCTTTATGGCGGAGTAAAATTCCATTGTGTGTGTGTGTGTGTGTGTGTGTGTGTGTGTGTGTGTGTGTGTATCACAGCCTTGTTTTTCATTCAGGTATTGACTGACAAATGATGGTTTCATAATTTGGCTATTGTCAATTATGCTAAGTGTTATTTATCATCTATCAATATTTTTGTCTATCTGTACTGAACCTGGAAATTTATTGTGAAGCTTATATTCGTGTAGTAACTATTCACAATGCACTGGCCCATTTGAGTTTGTTTTCTGTATTTTCCTTCTTCTGATTTAGTATTAGGCTTTTCTCATGAAGACCCTAATTTTAATTTATTATAGCTTTGATATTTTTTGAGTGGTGGTACTGGGGATTAAACCAAGAGGAGTTCTATCTTTGAGCTACACCCTCAGTCTCATTTTATTGTTTAGTTTGAAACAAGGTACCACTAAGTTGCTGAGGGACTTGCTAAACAGCTGAGGCTGGCCTCAAGTCTATGTTCTCCTGTCTAAGCATCCCAGGTATTGCAATCATGGGCAAGTGCTAGCACACTTGGCTAGCTTTATTTATTTCATCATTCATTCATTCATTCATTCACCCAATCACTCATTTTTTTAGCAGAGATGAAGCAGACAGAAAGAGACAGATGAATAGTGTGATTATGAGTATGTAAGTAAATGATGATGACAGAGTGATTGGTAACCTTTTTCTACACAAATTTCTGTTTGTCCTAAGGTCATAGCAATCAGGTTGGCAGTATAAGAGGACAGTTTACAAGTCTACTCACTGAATAGCTCCGTCTGTATATTGAATCATTATTTCTAATACCGTGGCTTTAGATGTGTCTCCATTTGGCATTGCAACAGCAAGAAAACAAGAATTATGTAAAAGAGGAGTATTTGTACTCAGAAAACCTAACTCGTATTTGGCTCCACGACTCTATCAATTTAGTCACATACAATGTAGAACATTCTTTTTCAGAGAGCAGTTTTCTTAAATATTGAACATATATGTGTGTGTGTATGTGTGTGTGTGTGTGTGTGTGTGTGTGTGTATATATATATGCAGAAATATACCAGATAACAATATATAACTATTATATAACATATTGCCATTATGTATTACCAATATGCCATATTGCTAACATGTACATATATATGACTTTGTAGAACTGAATGCTAAAAATAAGTTAAAGTTATATTGTTGATTATGATTTCTATATGTGACATAAAAAATGTCAAAAAATTTATTCTTTCAAAAATATGAAATTGGTAAATTCATAAACAATCATTGAAGGGCTCTGAAGATTTACCAAAGGCAAACAATAAAAACTTTTGTACTTATTTTTAAAACAACTATATCTTTCTTATTAAAAACTAGATCTTATAAACAATCAGATCTTAGATCAGAACACTGACTGTCTATGTAGGACGGGTACCTCCACATGGGAGATGGATGCCAAAGTTTAAATCTAGGTAAATTACAAGGAAATAAAAATTCAGAAAATTTTATTGCAACCTAGAGTTGCTAAATCATATGAGATGTCTGGTGTTAGTGTGCAAATAAAACAACAGCAAATGAATATACAATATAATACATACTCAGGAAGAAAAGTAGTCAATAGAAATTAATGTTGAGTGGGCCCAGATGAAAGATCTAACAATTTTTTTTTGTGTGTGTGTGTGGGTCTGGGGATGGAACTCAGAGGCATTTTACCTCTGAGCTACACCCCCTGCCCTATTTTTTGTTCTTTATTTTGAAACAGGGTCTCACTAAGTTGCGGAGGGCCTCACTAAGTAGCTGAGGCTGTCTGCGAACCATGATTCTCAGGTCTCAGCCTCCCGCATGCTGGGATTACAAGTGTGCGCCATGACGCCTGGCCTAACAAATATTTTTAAATAGCTACATTAAAGTATTTAAAATATTTTTAATGTTCAAATTATTAAGAGGATGACAATGATTTAATAAATATTGAATAAAGAAATAAAAACTATAATGAAAGAATGAAAGGGAAATGTTAGAATTAAAAAGAATAGCCATGCATGATGGCACATGCCTATAATCCCAGTACTTTGGAGAGTGAGACAGGTTCAAGACCAGCTTTGGCAATTTAGTGAGACACTTTAGTGAGACATTAACCTAAGTGAGATTAGCCAGTCACAGAGGTGAAAAGTCAGATGTTCTCCCTAATAAGCAGAAGTTAGGGAAAAAATGGGACATCAGAGTATCTCAAAAAAAAAAAAAAAAGAAGGACAATTCTTAGATGAGTAAAGAAGGTGTCTATTTGGGGTTGAGGGGAGGGGGAAAGAAGGAGATTCCCTAATGTGCATGATGTACATTCACAAACACATCAAAGTCAGTCACTGAGCCAAACATGAGAAGGAGGAAAGGGGGAAGAACTGGGTGGGAACTGAGGAAGGGCTAAATGAGTGATGTGCTCATCCTTTACTCCATTATGATGTATTATTACAATGCACCAATAAATAAAAATAAAAATAAAATATAAAAGGCAAGAAAAAAATGAGGATGTAGCTCAGTGGTAGAACTTCCCTGGGTTCTATCCCTAGTACCACAAAAAAAGAAAAAAGCGGAGAGGGGACAATATAGCAATACAAAAAGAGATGAAAAAGAAGAAGATAATATATTTAGTTTTCCAAGACTAGGTATCTAAATATTGAAGCTCTAAGCCGGACTGGTGGCATACACTTGTAATACCCGCACTTGGGAGGCTGAGACAGGAGGATTGCGCAGGTTCGAAGCCAGCCTCAGCTACTTAGTGAGGCTCTTGGCAACTTAGTGAGATCCTGTTTCCAAATAAAATATAAAATAGGTGTGGGAGTATAGCCCGGAGGTAAAAAGCCCCTGGGTTCCACCTCCAGTACCACAAACAAACAAACAAACAAACAAACAAACAAACAAACATATTGGAGCTCTCTGGACAGGGCCAGAGTGCTGTATATCTAGTAGGAATTCAACACATATTTGTACTAGTTGGTTAATTTTGTAAACTTTCTAATTATAGCCATATTTAAACTTTGTATACTGTTCAAGTTATATGTGTGTGCGCATGTGTACATATATACGTTATATATTTCCTAAGGTATTTATATAATCTATGAATCCCTACAGTTTTAAGCAAATTATAGTGCAAAATTCTGACCTAATTTAATGGGCAGTAACTTTTAAAATTCTAAGACACTAGATAATTTTTCAATCATCTCCTGTCTAAATATTTTGTGTATGTTTTATTTTATTAGTACATTGTAGTTTTACATCTTAATGGGGTACAAGATGGCAGAGGCATACAGGCACACGGCTCATTTCACTCATTTAGCCCTTCCCCAGTTCCAGTAGCATTACCTTCTCCCTCCCTCCTTCTCATGTTTGGCTTACTAATTGACGTTGATATCTTTATGAATGTACATTATGTGAATTAGGAAATTTCTTTCTTTCCCCTCCCACCCTCTTCAGTTTGGTTGCCTTATTGGTCATCTATGGTTTCTCCTTTCTTATCTAGTGTTCCTCCTATAACTCTCTTTCTCCCTAGTTTCCTCATATTAAGGAGATCATCTGATTTTTTTACTTTTTTAGTCTGACTAACAACTCACTTAGCATAATATTCTCCAGTAAAGATGAGAATATTGATAATTTTTTAAAAAATGGCTGGGGATATAGCTCAGAGGTAGAATGCCCCTGGTTTCAACTCCCAGTACCACACACACATGCACACACACAAACATATATAGCACACTAAACAAAACAGTAATTAAAATAAAATAGCCACTAGAAGTGTTCAATAGCAGGTTTGAGATTAAAAAAAAATGATGAACCAGTACATTTAAATATTAAAAAATAGAAATTTTGCAATTTGAAGATAGAAAATAAAATTATAAAATTATAATGCAGAAAAATGGCATAATAGATGTGTTTTATTCATCCCAGAAGGAATAAAGTAGAGAAGGAAGAAAAATTGAAAAAAATATAGTCACAACTTTCCTCACACTGATGAAAAATATTAATCTTAAAATCTAGGGCACTCAATGAAATCTAGGTATGGCAAGCACAAAGAAATTCAAGCTCAGCTATGTCCTAATCAAGTGCATAAATTCAACAACAATCAAAGGATCTGGAAGCCACAGTAGAAACCCAACATCACATAGGGAGGAAAGAAACTATGAGAGCCCACAACTTTTCCTCTGAAAAAAATGGACAGCAGGATAGCCCCAGTTTTAAACCCTGCAAAGTTATCCTTAGGAAACAAACTCACTCCCAAATAGACAAAAACAGAATTCACTGATAAAAGACATGCTCCATAAGAAACACTAAAGTTCTTTGAGATAAAAAGACAAGATCCTAGACAGTCTTCTAAATTTAGAGAATGAATAACTCCAGAAGTAGTCATAGTAATAGTAAAGTTATGGGCAAATTTAAAACACTATGGATGTATTTATATATTTTTTTCTTTTCTTTTTCTTTCTTTGCTGGTCTAGAAATAGAACCCAGAAGCATTTGACCTCTGAGCTATACCCCTGCCCTATATTTTATTTTTTAATTTGAAACTGGGTTTCACTAAATTGCGAAGGGCCTCACTAAGTAGCTTAGGCTATCCACAAACCGCGATCATGTGGTCTCAGCCTCCCGAATGCTGGGATTACAAGTGTGCACCACCAAGCCTGGCTTCTCTTCTCATTTCTTTAAGAAATACAAGTTTAATTAAGACACTTTGCTATTGGATTTAGAGCATATATAGAAGGGATAAATATTACAACACCCAAAAAAAAGAGAAAGGAGAAAATAAAACTATATTGGAACACATTTGTTCTATGAAATACTAATCATCAGAATTAACCTGAAGTAGATCGTACATACATATAGAAATATACTAACACACAAATACATACCTACATTCACATAGTGATGCTATGCACATAGTTAATATTGTGTTGATGTTTGTTACGGGCCTAAGAATTATATCAAGAAAAAATCAGAGATATTCACTATTACTATTTCTGGTTAATATTGTATTAGAAGCCCTATTAAATGTGTTAAGATAAATGCAATTAAGAGATATAAACACAGAAAAGAACACTCATTAAATTGCATACAATATAATTACACAGTCTGAGAAAGTATCATTTTAGAACTAATATGAAAACTTAACAACTTATCTGTGACTATTACTTTATTTGGAAAAAGTCTTCAAAGATGTGAATTGTGGGTCTTGATATACGGAGGTCTGCTTGTACTGTTTTGGTGATATTGGTATCACTGGTGTCATTATAAAAGCCACACAGAAGAGGTAATGTGACCATGGGAGCAGGGTTTACATAGCTATATCCATGGACAAATAAATCAAGGAATTCCTATAGCATCCTAAAGCTAAAAATGTCAGGGAGCTCAATTGATTTTCCCCTAGAAGACGGAGAGGAAAGGCAGAGTGTTGATAGTTGAACTTGACTTCTGACCTTTATTCAGTGAGGTGAGAGAATAAATTCCAGTAATCTTAAGCCACAAAGCTTTTGGAAATTTGCCACAGTGGCCACAGGAATCTAGTGCAGCCAGTGTGAGGAAAATGTTTTAAATTACAGAAAAACCATGAATGCCTTAAATAGATGGATTGACATATCCTATTTATTAATGCAACGACTTGATATTTTAACATGTTAATTCTTCTATAAACAAGAAAAAAAATTATAGTACTGGAAATGAGCCCAGGGGAATTCTATTTCTAGTCCATGCCCACAACCCTATTTTATTTATTTTAATTTTGAGACAGTGTCTCCTAAAATTACTGAGGTTGACCTTGAACCAGCAATGCTTCTGCCTTAGCCTCCCAAGTACTGGGATTGCAGGTGGGAGCCACCATGCTTAGTAAAAAATAAATAAATAGTAAAAAGATGCGAAGCCAGACATGGTGGCGCATACTTAGGAGGCTGAGACAGGAGGATCACAGTTCATGGACAGCCTCAGCTATTTTGTGAGGCCCTGGGCAATTGAGGGAGACCTTGTTTCAAAATAAAGAATATAAAAGTAGAGCTGGGGTGTAGCTCAGAGGTAGAATGCCCCTGCGTTCCATCCCCAGTACTTCAAAAAAAAAATTAAAAGGATTGAGTTGTAGGAGTCCTTACCCATGGAAATTCTAAACTGAAGACCAGGAATTTTCATAATATAACTAGACTTTACAAGGTTCATTATGCTTATTTAATAAAGATATAATAATAATATTTCTAGTCCTATGTCTTGTATAGCTTTCTACATAAAAGCAAAACCCCATACGCTTTAAGGGTAGTATTTTAAATAACAAATATTTAGAATCAACATATTGGCCAATACATAAGCACACCATAATTATTTTTATTTATATGTAAAATATGCATTTATTTAATGAAATATTTTGTAGTCGAAATAGACAACCTGGAATTGCATGTCATTTATTCATTCGGTCTTATCGAGCCAGGCATTGCTCTAGATGTTACATATAGAGTAGTGACCCCCCAAATGTCCTATGTTTTGGGGGACATTTTTCTTGGGGACTGACAATCAATCATACAGAAGATTATGTCCCTATACCATGAGTACTGTAATATGCTATGGATCTATAAAGCGTTCCAGGTACATTTTACTTTGTCTTGCCACAAAAAATAGAAAATAACTCTGTAAGATGATAGATATGATAATTTACTTCACTACAGTAGCCATTTTACTATCTATGTGCACCCGATAACATCATATTACATATCTTATTTAATAAAACTTTGTTTTTGGTACTGGGGATTGAACCCAGGAGCATTCTACCTATAAGTTATACGTGTAGTCCTATTATATTTTGAAGTTCAAAACAGGGTCTCAGTAAGTTGCTAGGGTAGGCCTTGCTAAGTTGCTGAAGCTGCCCTTGAACCTATGGTCCTCCTGTCTCAGTTCCTAAGTACAGAGATTACAGGTGTATTCCACTAAACTTGTCTTTAAAAAAAAAATTAAATTCCAGGGAAGAGCGCAGAGAATACCAAAGCCAACAGGCTGGCATGTCTAAATTCCAGTGAGTAAAGAGGAAAGGGGGAGAGAAGGAGAAGAGAGAATTAGCTCAGAAATCATACCTGGGCCCTGCATGTCCTAGAGGGACCCTGTGCTCTATATGATTGCTTGGAAACTAGAGGAGTGGCAAAGTTTCATTTCATGTGACCATTTCTTAAAGCTATCAGTAACTCAAATAAGTTATATATAGGATATCATTTACATGTAATATTAATTAAAACACAGAACATAATATCATTGTATAAATGTGTAAATTTATAAGATAATGGTTGAGAAAGATACACATTCACTTCATGCTCATGATTAATACTCAGGATAATGGGATAGAAAGGACAATAGAGAGATCTGTAGTATTTTATTGCTTAAGAACAGAGGAGAAGTGACAGGTGATGGTTGGAAATTATTGGACAATAGTGGTCTGCTATTTTTTCCCATATGATGTGCTTTGCACATAGCATTGTTTATGACACAAGTCAGGAAGTATTTGCAGAAACACAAGTTCCTAATCCAAGGACCTTAAAGGTTAGTTAGCATGATTATTCAACTGCAATACTCATGATTGATGCAGCTCTTTGTTTGACCATTCAGTTAAAGGACAGACTGAATCAGAGTAGAAAAATAACACCCAGCAAAGCCAAGTGGACCAATAGATTGGACACGTTTGTTAGCTTATTCTCTGGTAGGCACCCATGAGGATGAACTATGTGAAACTAACAGTTTTATTTGACCAAAATGCTAAAATAGGTGCAATGTCATATTGGTTTGCTTTGCAGAAGAATGTGTACCATTGGACATTTTCTGATTGCCGGTCTTCTTTTCATTTTAAGACCCACTTATTGAGTAAATATGAGTCCAGGGATTCTATTAATCTCAAAAATGATGCTATCCACAAAAAGCCAGTATTATTCTAGTACTGTATCATCATACTTTTATATATAAAACATACTAGATTTACAGTTTGCCTTTTAAATCTCATTAATAGGTTTTGTTTTAATAAAAGCATCATATTCTGGCACAATGGAAAAGGATATTTTTGTTGTCGTAGTGATTCATAAAATCAAATAAAGCTGCTTATCAAAGAAATTCTTATATTTATTCACATGAACCTTTTGAGAGAAAGATCAAAGTTTCAGATGCTCTGAGACACACAGGAAATAACAAATCAGTGAAAGGTCACTGGAGGCCGGGAAGAAAGAGACTAAAGACAGTTTGCTAAAAAAAAAAAAAAAAAAAAAAAAAAGAAGTTCATTTAAACACAGTAATTTGAAAACAGACACAACAGGAGACAATCTATATTATCTTTTATTTGTTCAATCTTTTTGGTTTTACTACTGCCAATTCCACCCCTGCAGTTTAGACCTGGCAGCAAAATCTCTGTTACTTTCCAGCAGCTTTTCACAAGCTGATAAGGAACCAAACTTGAAGAAGAAGAAAACACACACACACACACACACACACACACACACACACACACACTAAAAAAAAAACAGAAATGGACTACAATTTTCAACTTTCTGTTCTTCTCTAGGTGCGTGTTATTTCTTACAGCTTCATCGAGAACATAGTAAGGCTTGACAATGAAAATTTGGGCCTGACCTAGAAATGTCTCCCTCTGTGACTACCATAAAGCTTCATCTTAATGGTTTTATGGATACATATAAAGTCTTCAACAGAACTGTGTATATCTTGGAAACATAATGACTATTAGTCAATTCATGCTCATGTCCTCTGAAGGTGAAATCCTTTGATATGTGGAGCTGCAGAACTGGGAAACTGCACCAGGAGAAATAGTGTTCCAACTATTATCTTCCAGGCTACAATCATTTATTTAAGTGAAGCCATCTGTCATATTTTGGGTGGAGAATTCACATACTAAAAATGAATTTTTTTAAAAAAAATTTTTGTTGCCATGCTTTGGTTGACAAGGCTTTATTTTTCACATTGCAACAGTAATTCTTACTCATTTTTAGTGTTATTATTTATAAGATAAATCCCAATGAACTGCTGCATTTTAAGCATCTCATTGTGATTCACACCAGTGATGTTCAGGACACTTTCCTGAAGCATCAGGCCTGGAATAGATTGATTAACATGTCTGTGTGGATCGAGTTCTTTATTGCATTTGTTTCAGGAATAAAGAATTGTATTTGCAAAAGTTCCTTAGTTTAGCAAGTGAGTTGAAGTAATGACTCTCTGCTAGCTCTTTTAACCTTAGTTTTATGGAAATACATTTTATTGAGACTTTAAAAAAAAAAGGTTGCCTAAGGTTTTCTTCATGGATCCTTCTCTGTACTGTGTTTGGTTCCTTTACAGTGCATTTTTTAAGCTTAGAACATGATATTTTACTGTTAGGGTCTGCACTGCAAATTCTTCTTGACCTAATAATTTATCTTCTGTTTATCAAGTTGTTACTTCTTTAACTACAGTCTGCCATGTAGGTGATAAACCCTAAAAGAGAATCTTAGACTTTGAAGGACGTTTGGTTCCCCTGTAGAACTTTGCTGAGAGGAAAAAGGAACTTGGGAATATTGAGGAGCTCTAACCAGTGTGAGACATTTTCTCCTGAGCAATCTGGATCTCATTCATGGACTTCATCAAATACTGCGCATCCTATCATGGCCCTCCTGATGGCTCACGTTAGCAGAAATTGGAGACCTTGCAGCTGAGCCTCACTAACTTAGTTCTGCTACATCTCAGGTTCAATCAGTAGCTCCCAATTTTTCCTGGATATAAAAAGAAAAGAAGGAATGAGAGAGAATTTGGCTTTATGCATGCTTAATTTTCTAGCTAAAACCAAAACTGAACCATATATACATACATACAACCATATTTATGTACTCTATTTTAAGGAATGGATTTCTGAGTACGCTAATAAAGCCCTGAACATACGACATCATGTTCTGAGTAGTATACAGATACTAGAGAATCCAAACATTACATCAGGGTAGGGGGAGTTTAATAACATTTTTCTTAACAGGGCTTTCATCATTTCAAAGCTTACCTCAGTACTTCATAATCAAGTAGTAATCTTTATGCTATTTCAAGTGACTTTTAGTGTAATATCTTTGTGATAGCAACTTCTAATGTTTCAATATTCTAAATATTCCAGGGAACCTATGATCTTGAGTTGACTGCAGTTGAGGATAGTGCCATTTACTCCAGTAGCTCTAAGCTAGTTATACATCAGCTTATTGCATTAACTATTTAAAATATACCTTTATGACTCATTTATATTTTCCATCTGAACCAATTTTTAGAGGAATACTCTTCCCCACAGCAAAATTAACCTCCAGGACCACATTAAGGATTAACAAGGCATCCAGAAATTAGACGTGATTCTTACTTTCATAGTTCATTGTGGATTTTCTTCCTTAATATGCTTCATGTTATCTGATCTCTTTAATTTCTGTTTAAGATTTCATATATACAAAATAATTCACATAGAAAGCAAAAACAATTCAATAAAGCAGATAAAAATAGAAATTGATAGATACAAAACTAATTTTAGTCTTCAAACCCATCACTATTAATGCTTTATAGAGTATATAGAAGATAGATAAAATACATTTTATTAAATTTTGTTTTTACATCAATTTTCTCTTTTTTACACTTTGTTCATTTATTAGTTCATAAAAATTTAGGTTGTTTTCACCTTTTGGCTGTTACAAGTATTGCTACCATGAACACTTGTGTACAATATTTTTATAATTTTAAGGGTATATTATAATTAACATCATATTGATAGAGTGGTAGGAATATACATGCACATATGTGATGTGCTTCTCTCTGGACTCCTCTCCACTCCCTCCCCTTGCCCATACATGTCCTTGAAAATGGAATTGATAATTGCATATATGCACATAGCATTATTTAAACTGATATCTTCATTATGTCTCTATCCCCCTTCCTCCTTCCATTAAAACCTTGCAATCGCTCCAGTGGATTTTCTTCTCCTTTACCTGAGGTCTAGTTTTACACGCAATCTCAATTCTTTTTAGCCTTTACATATGAGATAAAACAAATAACTATTCACTTTCTCAGACTTGCTAATTTCACTTACCCTAATACTCAAGTTCCATCAATTTTCTGCAAATGACATAGTTTTACTCTTCTTTATGGCTGAGTAAAATCCCATTGTGTTTAAATACCATAATTTTGTGATCCATTCATCTATTGATGGACACCTAATCTGGCTCCACAATTTGGCCACTGTCAATTTTGCTGCTATAAACATGCACATGCAAGTATCACTATAATATTATTACTTCTGTGGGGTCCAGCCCTAGCAGATTCGGGGTTCGTGTGTCGATGAGGGGGAAACTGAGTCCGATGAGAGAAGAATGACACATGAGATCAAATTTTTCTCCATTTTATTCAGGATTTGTTACAGTTTTTATACTTTATTTGTTGGCAGAAAAGCAAAAGCATAGTCATGCAAGTAGGATTGCCAAGGACGGGAAAAAGTTATTATTTGTTATAAAGTTTAGGGCAAGGGTGCTAGACATTTAAACAATCATAGTGTATTTTGTCTCACTTCCCAAGGCTGACCCAAACCTTGATCTTATACAGTGGCTCAAACTAAGGTCAGTTCGAACTTATTGTTTGGCTCAATAACTTTATCCTTGGGAAAGATCGTGGCTGCCTGAGTCTCTCACAAGCCGCTGCCCATCAGTTTTAGTGATAATGTTTATACATAAAATTCCAATTATACATATTAATCCAAATAATGCTAAAATAATTTTATGAAGAAAGGAATGCTAGACATACTCCATGGGGGATCTACGCAGTTGCGGAACCCCTGATCGAGCTTTCTCAAGATCTGCATGATATGCGGTAGCAGGAGAGATGCCCTAGCTGGGTCATAAGGTGGCTTCATCAGAGTGGAGAACTCCACACTGATCTCCACAACAGTTATACTAGTTTGCCATCCCACAAGCAATGCATAAGGGTCCTATTTGCCTACATCCTTCATTATCCCATCAGTTCTATAAGCTTCTCGAATTTACATCTTACTTTATTCATTTCTAATCTTTATAAATATACTACATATGATTCCTGGGGTTTCACTTTGTAGTTTCCCCAGCCCCCAGGCATGGACTGAAAAAAGCTAGGATTCCCTTTGTTAAGTGGATGTTATAGCACTGTTATTTTAAGAGTGTTACATAAGCAGATGGTGTTATTATAAGAAGGATAATATGCAGCAACCCATAAGTCAACCAACTAGTAGAAAACTATTAGAGGTTTTCTCTAGCAATAGGTATTCACTCCATGCAGCAATGTGAGATTTAACAATCCTTGTGCAAGATGCAAACATGGCTTGACTAATTTAATTGGAGCCTATAATTGCTCTGAGGCTGAGTCTCAGGTTTGGCCTGTCATTGAGCAAAGCTTAAATTTTTATACACAAACAAAAGAAAGATTTATGACTGCATTAGTTTTTTGGTCTGTTTTAACAAATCAACACAAGTGCAGAGGATAAAAAAAAAAGGCATTACCTTTCTCACAGTTCTGGAGGCTAAGTGTCAGTAGAGTTGGTTCTTTCTAGAGGCTCAGACAGAAAACACCATGTTATCACCCAACACTTGGTGGGTGGTTGATAGCAGTGCTTCACAGTTCTTGACTAAAAAATGCATCTTTCCAAGTAATTCCTCTTTCTTCCCATGGGGTTACCTTCCAGCATCTCTGTGTGCTTTCTCTTCTTATAAGAATTAGGGCCCAGCCTATTCCAATACGACCTCTTCTTTTTTTAATTTTTCATTGGTGCATTGTAATCATACATCTTAATGGGGTACAAGATGGTGGAGGCATACATACTGCATTTGAAAGAATCTATGCCCAAAGAAAATTACACATTAAAGTTCCAGGCTGTGACACTATCCAACCCAGTACAATGGTCATCTTGGAACTATCAATATCTTCTATACAATTAAAGTATCCATGTCTACAAATTCCTTTTTCTATAAAGATAACTCTAATCAAGTCTAACTCTTGTGGCTTTTCATAAGTAGTGTAGATATTCAGGAATCTAGATCAGTTGTACTCTGGCTATGTATAAGGAAATTTATAAAATGTTCTCAAATGATCTCTATGCAATATGTTTTATCTGCAAGCTCCACATAGAATGGAGCTCCTGTCTATTAAATATGAAGACCTTATGTTATAATGTATAAAGAAGTTTTCTTCTCATAAAGATCTTAAAATTTAAAAACCCTGGAATTTGAGAAAGAAATGAGTGATGGTTAGATGTTTCTATTATCTGAGTGGTTCTAGTAAACAAAGCAAATAAAATATATCTAATGTGAAACATTTTATAACTGACTATTTACCAAGCTCATCTTTCTTTAGTCTTTTTTTCACAATCTGGCATAACCTCTCATTTTTATTTCTGGATACAGCCTCTCGCTCTCACCCTCATCTTCACCCACTCTCTCATTTCATGTTTTAATTACAAGTCATTTTGCCTGCTTTCTTATTTTTCAAGTACCTTTAATACTTTTCTCTGATGGTCTGATATTCCATAGTAATACTGGCATTGATGGTGGATATAATGACCACCTTGTAATTCATAATGCTATAATAATCATTTATGCTTTTATATTAAGGAGTAAAGAAAGGACTGGATATTTGGGAGTACTAATAGCTTCCTCATGGTGGCAAGTATGGCAGGTTCTGGGAAGTTTTCCTGTGTTTCCTTTCTTAGTATAGGACTTGGCTGTGTGTGTGTGTGTGTGTGTGTGTGTGTGTGTGTGTGTGTGTGGTACTGGGGGTGGTGGCACACAGGGGCATTTTACCTCCATGCTCCACACCCAGCCCTAAGTTTTAGTCTTTTTATTTTTGAACAGGGTCTCCTGAGTTGAGAAGGGCCTCCCTAAGCAGCTGAGGCTGTCTGGGAACTGTGATCCTCCGGTCTCCGCCTCCAATGCTGGGTTTATAGGCGTGCACCATCACATCTGGTTTAAGGACTGGGCCTTTTTAATGCTTCGTAATTTACAATATTTACAGGTATTCCTCCGTATAAAAGCTGTTGGTTACTCAATCAAAGAAGGCTTCAATTGTACTGATTGTTAATGTGTTAACTTTTTAAGATTTTCAGGCATTATCTACCACATGCTGGAGACTTTCTAATTGCTAACTTTGTATTTCAGCTTTTTAACTTATCTTCTAATTTGGTCATGCTCTCATTCATAAATACAGAGGATATATATCAAGTCTTAGTTAATTATGTTTATTCCATATTATTTATTTATTTATTTATTTATTTATTTATTTATTTATTTTTGGTGGTACTGGGGGTGAAACCCAGGTGCTTTTCTACCTCTGGGCTATACTCCCAGACATATTTTATACTTTATTTGGAAACAAGGTCTCACTAAGTAGCTGAGGCTGGCTTCGAACTTGTGCGATCCTCCTGTCTCATCCTCCCAAGCACTGGGATTACAAGTGTGCACCACCATGCCCGGCCCATATTATTGTTTGAAAGTTTATTTAAGTCAATTTTTATCTTTATTTAGTTTGCAATTTTGAATATTTGTCCAATTTCTTTAAAAAGCAGACTTTTGAAAATTTGAATGTTGTAAATTTCACTTGATATTTTCTGTCAATTATTTTTACACAATTGAGTCATTTAAATTTTTTTTGCTGCTTTTCAATAGTTTTCCTCATCTAAAGGAAAGGCAATTAAATAAACTAGTGTAGACAGAGTTCCATAGTGGGAGGTTATAAGACTCTGACCAAATCCCATATTCTCTGCAAATTTCTGCATATCTTCCTGGGGCATAGGAACATGTACAATTTGTATTTTTTTTTTACTTGATTCTTTTCCAGGGTTTTACGTTAACTATTGTAGATATATCTTCTGTCTCAAAGATGTGATTGTATATTTTTTTACCTTAGATAAACCACAGAGAAATGACAACTTATTTAGGGAATTGAGTAATGTTAAGGTAACAGAGAGAGATGCAAACAGGACAGGTTTCAAAAGGTGATGTGTTGGTAAGAAATTATCTTGGAGTTTTCATTTGCAACATATATAACAGAAAAATGACAATATTAAAACAATTATAATCAGAGAAGAATGAAAATATTAAAACAATATAAGTGAGGCATAAAAATTAACATTATCATGCAAAATCAAAATTATTATTTCAGGTGTCATTTAGAAACAATGCTTCAACTTAATATCTCTCTCTCTCTCTCTCTCTCTCTCTCTCTCTCTCTCTCTCTCTCTCTCATATTAGGGACTGGATCCAGGAGAAAGGAGGACTCTACCTCTGCACTAGATCTCCAGTTCTACTTTATTTTTACACAGTGTCTCACTAAGGGACTGAGGGCATCATTTAGCTGTTGAGCCTGGTCCTGATCTTGAATCCACAATCCTCTTGTCTCAGCCTCCCACATACTGGGATTACAGGCCTGTGCCACCGTGTGCCTAGCTAACTGAATCTTTTAAAAATAAAATTAAGAACAATAATCACTAACACTGGTAAAACCTACAGAGATCTTTAACTTAGAATGATTATCATGGCCAGTGGTATTAATATAGTAACTCTCAATTTATTTTGTTGGTATTGTAGAAAAAAATACTAAAGAAGCCAAATTGTTTTGAGGAGAGAGAAGATTACAGAATGGGGAAGGTAAGAGCCATATGATATTGGATTTGATTGAAAATATTTGAATGAAATTATATAAGGTTACATATGACTGCTAAAAGGGCCCAGACACATCCATGTGACACACATCTAACTTTGAGCCTACCTTGCTCCCAAATTGTGTTTTCTAAATGGCATATCCTACTACGTGAGTTAAGAACTCCTTGGAGAAATGTTCATTTTTACATGTGGGCAAAGAAAGTGCAAGATGCACATAAACTAGCTCTTGTACATCAATGGAAGGAAGGGATAAAAGCGTGCCAGAAGGGGGAAATGTAGAATCCAGCTGGAAGAGACCCTACCGGCCAAATTGGGGATAGTTTGAACAGTTGTTCAGTAAGAACAACTGTAATGCATTTTAACACAATAATTAAAAAAACAATAATCCAAAGTAATAATAAAGAAGAGAAGAGGAAATATCTTCACATAAATATGCCAAAATTAAATATAGAATGAGCAAAATTTATTAAACTCTAATTTGAAAGTATCCTACCTAATACTTGATCCAAGGACCTTCAACATTTGCTAAAACCATTATTATTTGGATTTTTTTCATGTGGTTTTTAAATTTTTGTATTGGTGCATTGTATTCATACATCAAATAGTGTAAAAAACTTGTGTAGACATACATGCACACATCACCCAGTTAGCCCCTACCCAATCTGCACCCCATTCCCTCCCCATCCCTCCTTCCCTTGCTTGGCTTAGTGGTTGACTTTGATATGTTTAAGTACATCATGTGCTTTAGAGGGTTTCCTTCTTCCCCCTCCCATCCCTTCAATTAGGGTATCTTATTTGCTCCTCTATAGGATTTCGTTTTTCATCTAGAGTTCTTCCTATGACCCATTTCTCCTTAGCTTTCGCATATTAGGGAAAGCATCTGATTTTTTATTTTTTGTGACTGACTAATCTCACTTAGCATAATGTAGTCTCAAAACATCATTACAGAAATAACAAAGGGAAAGGATCTTGTGCGATGCATAAATGTGGTAGTCACCACTCTAAATCAATGAATTAATATTGTCACTAATGTGACAAAGTGATGTTGTTTTGGCTTGGAAAGAAAATGTCCCTCAGGGAAGCTCATGTGTTAAGTGACGCGGCCCGATTTAGAGCTGGGACATGGCTGAAAATGGTGGATGACTCAGAGTGTATCTTTAAGCCCCCCCCCTCTCTCTGTCTCTCTGTCTCTTCATTCTCCACTCTCATTTACTGGGAAAAATGAGGTGACAGTGTTTTTATTTTTTTCTTCTACCATTCCCTAAAGCTCTGCCATTGAGTCACTCCTACCATGGAACTGGCCCACTGTGGAGGGAAACCTTTGAAATCTTGAAAACGATTAGCTCATAAATCTTTCTCTCAGCTGTGCTTGTCAGGTACTGTGGTTAGTACAATTAAAACAGATGACTAAAACAGACATGAATTAATTTGGATTCATCAGGAAGGACATAAGAGCTATGTAGAGTCCTTCCCCCCCCAAAAAATAACCTGAATCAAACATCAGGAAGCAACAAGCCAAATCCCCTTCATGTTTCATTCTTGAACATTACTGACTGTGACTCTTCAAAATAGGTCAGTGTCTCAGAAAGACAGACATGGTAAAATACTCCTCTGGATTAAATATAACAGGATATAAGATGATGAGCATCTTAGATTTTTTGTTTTGTCTTTATTGGTGCATTGTAGTCATATACCTCTTAATAGGGTACAAGATGATAGAGGCATACACCCCATTCTGTCCCCTTCTCTCCTGCTCATGCTCGGTTTAGCTATCATCTTTGATATGGTTATGAGTGTACATCATGCACATTAACGAGTTTCCCTCTTCCTCTTGCCCATTGCCCTCAGTTAGGTCACCTTATTTGCTCATCTAAGGTTTCTCCTTCTTCATCTAGAGTTCCTCCTGTGACCCTTTCCTCCCTGGCTTCTACATATTAGCAAGTATATCAGATTTCTTAATTTTTGTGAGTAATTAATCTCACCTAGCCTAATATTATCCAGTTCCATCCATTTCCTACAAATGACATAATTTTGTTCTTTTTTACGGCTGAGTAAACTTCCATTGTGTACGTATCCCATAGTTTTGTAATCCATTTATCTGTTGTTGGACATTTTGGCTGGTTCCATAGTTTGGCTAGGGTGAATTGTGCAGCTATAAATATAGATATACATGCCTTAGTTTGGTAGTTTGGTTTCCATTCTTTTGAGTAGATACCCAGAAGTGGTATTGCTGGAATAAAATAATGTTATTGGACTAGCAGTGGAGAATAGAACAAGGATTTTATATAAGAAAATATTAAATAGGCTAGGCGTGGTGGTGCATGCTATAATCATAGTATTTGAGAGGCTAAAACGGGAAGATCACAAGCTTGAGCAATTTAACAAGAACCTTAGCAACAGTCTAGTGAGCCACCGTTTCAATAAATAGAACTGAGAGCATAGCTCAGAGGTAGACTGCTCCTGAGTTTAATACCTAGTGCCACAAAAAAAGGAAAGGAATATGAATTGGTGCATTGATGTTATTAATGTGTTTATCCAAGAGAACATTCTAGTTGTGTGTGTGTGTGTGTGTGTGTGTGTGTGTGTGTGTATGTGTGTGTGTTGGAGATTAAACCCAGGAGCATTCTACCTATCTATTCACCTCACCCTCCTAGTCCTGTTTTATTTATATTTTGAAACAGCATATTACTAAGGCCTTACTAGGTTGCTAAAGCTGGATATGAACCTGCAATGATCTTCCTGTTTCAGCCTCCTAAGTACTGAGATTATAGGCATGAGCCACTTCACCTGGCTTATAAAGTTTTAAAATATGAAAAACCATCTTATACAATTTCTAAGGGGATACAAATGTAACATACAGTATAAAATATACATGGAAATTATAAATACAATTTTAAAATAGTTTTCTTAGATGTGAAGTTTGAGGGAGTAGAGACAGATGCCCACAACAGGATTTTAACTGGTCTTGTTTTGTTTCTTAAATTAGGAAGAGTAAATAATAATCTACAATGTAAAATATAATCTACAATGTAAAAATAATCTACAATGTAAAAATAATCTACAATGTAAAAATAATCTACATATAATCTACAATGTAGATTATTTTTACATCGTAGAAAATCACTGTATTCTTTCAAGTAAAATTACTTGAAAAGGAGATTGTAGGAGACACAGGTGCTCTGAGGTACCATCTCCTTCCCATGAGATGAGAACCTCTGTTTCCAGCTACAAAGATGACATTCATCACAGGACTGCCTTAGTATGGGGTCCTTTGTGACCTACCAGAGCTACCAGAGCTGTTACAAATCAATTATTGCTCGAGGTAACTTGAGTCTAAGTAAGAAGCCCAATGTCAAAAATAATATTTATACATATATGTATATTTATATTTATATTGAGTCTGATAAATATATTTTGACTATATCAAATATCTTATGGACAAAGTACTCAGAAGAAAAAATACCCACATATGCATCTTCACTATCATTTATAAACTGGGCATGATAGCCCATGCCTGTAATATCATTACTTGGGAGGCTTAGATAAGAGGATTGCAGATTCAAGGCAGTCTCACTCATTCAGTAAGATCCTAAGCAATTTAATGAAATGGTGTTTCAAAATAAGAAATAAAGTGGGGCTGGGGATGTTGCTCAGAGGTAGAACCCTCCTGAGTTCAATCCTCAGTTCCATATGAGAGATAATAATAATAATAATAATAATAATAATAATAATATTGATAAAGCTATTTGCCCAACATTATAAACACATAAATCATATATATGCATATATAAGTGATTAATATATTAATCATAAATATATATCTGAAAAGCTTTGTGGCGAATGGTAAATGTTCAAATCCAAGTAAGCATTTGTAAATATTATGTGTATGGATGTATGGAAATTTGTCATACTTTCTTTTGTGGGATGTTCTGTTCTGTTTTGTTTTGTTTTGTTTTGTTATAAAACTAAAAATCTCTACAGATAGGTAAAGATGCCTGGGGCTTTCTTATAAAGGATTGGGAAAGCATCTAAATGTAAATGTAATCTAAAATTACAGATGGAATATATTATAATCCAAACACATTTGAATCTCTTCTGAGTTTCTCTGGGATGCAGATGCCACTGTAAAATATAGATGTGTAGAGACCATTTCACTGGAACAGTTGATAGAATTTAAATGTTTTGATTTTTTACACAGACTTGGTTCATTTTTGATGAAATATTTCCTTTCTTTTTGAAAATGTATGCTATGCAAAAATAATTTAATAAATACCTACATTTATTCACATGCCCTTAAAATATTGCAATTTATCCCTGAAATAGTACCTAATAGTGAGGATAATAATAGGTTTAATGATGAAAATTAAACATTCAAAAACAGTTTTTAGCACAATATCAAAATTTAGCATTTTTTCTTTCTTTGCAACTGTACATTTATTACATGTGATTCTGTGTGCATGTCCTCTTCTTGGTGTTCACTGAGAGAGGGAGAGATGGGATTCTTTCTGATTTCCTTTCCTCCTCTATCCCCCCCCTTTCTTCCTCTTCCCTCTCCTCTTTTCTCTCCATCTTCTTTGTGATCAGTAGTACTCCAATAGGGGTGGGATGGCTGGAAATTTTTGGAACCTGCATACTTTGAGAAACCAATTTGAGGACATTTGAGCTAAAAAAAACAAACAAAAATAAAACAAACAATGCTTTCTAAATTGTAGAACAACTTTATAACTTGAAAGTTTGGGGGTTACAATACAGCTAGTAGAAATGGGTGAGCATATTAATAAGCTAATTTATTAGGTATAGCTAAAAAGTTAATTAAGATGAAAAAACAAGTATCAATTCTTGATGTTTGGGGAAAAGAAGGGTACTACTGTTAATTTTGCATAGAGGGCTGTTAGATTGGGCAATTACAATTGAACCTTTGCCAGTAGTACCTAGCATTGTGCTATATCATTTACTTAACCACTGAGAACCAGGACTTCTTAGACAGTGGCTGATAACTCATTAAGGCAGAATTTAGAAAAGCTCGATATACTACATGGATGCTTTTGGAGGTTCTTCTGTGTAGTGTTAAGAAAAATATAAGTCAGCCTAAGAGAAATCTTTTCTTAAAATTTCTTTCTGTCTTGATGGATTGATTTCTGAGAGTTGTTTTATTTTTCCTCTTCTTCCAAGGGGTGTTATAGGTTCTGAAGATGTACAGTTAAGAGCTTAAACATTCCTACATGTTATGTCTTCTTGATGGTGCATGACTTCTATAAAAATTTTAAAAATTCTATTTGTTTCACTTAATGCTTTTATGCATTTAGTTGTGATTATTCTTATATAACTAAAATCTACACCTGTTCAGGTTGTCTTAGCATTTACCTACTCTACCACATGTGGTCTTGCACCCCTTCGATATGTAGACAAGGGGATCATTATGAAAATCACACTTTGTGATGACCCCTACTTCTTTGCTTGGCCCATTATTTTCATATGACCTGATGGTAATAATATTTATAGAACATATTCTCTCCCCCTCCAAATATTGTGTCTCTCTAACTTCATAACGATTACCTCAAATACTGTTGAGTTTTCATATTCTATCTCTAAGCTTCAAATCAGCACTCTTTTGTTTCTTGCTCTTTCATAACTTTATTATTGATGTCAGCCAGGCAGAATTCTGGTATATAGTAGTTTGCCCCTAGATATGTGAATGCACCTCTTGCCATATCTTTGACAAGTAGGTTTATAACAGTTTGTATTTCTTTCAGCAATCTTTGGGTACAATCTTTGTCTCTAACTCTAATGATTCTTCATATAAATATTAATAGTACAGTGATTATTGTGATGAAATGCTGTGACTTACTTCAGTTCTACCATTCTGTGTAAGAACTTGGAGTTTTATTTGTGTTTAAAAGTTACTATAGTGAAACATTATTAAATTTAATACAGTGTGTTAAATCTGTAACAGACTGTCTTAATGCAATTAATATAATTAAAATGTGAAGTGTAATATTTTTTATTTCATACATGCAAATTTTACATAAAAATAATACATGAAATTGCTCAGCAAACTCGAATAGGTATCTTTAAAACTGAAATGCATCATTTTTTCAAATTGCTATTTTCTTTAAAAGTAGGGAATTAAAACAGAAAATAAAGATTATTTTTAATTGTTTTCTGATAAATATTTAGTATAATTTTGATCCCATAAATCAGGGGTGTTAAAATCAACTGTGCATTCAACGTGTGAATCTGTTAGGTATGGATACTGTTTTTGCATTGATATCAGTAAAGAATAGCATTCCTTTGGGATTCTAGTCTTTGAACTTGACACCTTTACAGGACGTTTTGGTTGTCTCCCTCTGGGAAAAGGTGCTGGAGGGAGAGAGTAATACCAGTTTTGCTTGTCAGATGTTATAGTAACCAATTATATTATCTTCTCCTTTCTCTTTTATAGAGTAAGATTGTAATCCCCCCTCTCACATGAAGCTACATAAGGTGGTGTGATTTGCTTTCTCCTATGATATGTGAGCAAAAATGATGTGCAAGCAATGCGGTTTGCCACATCACCTTGTGACTTTGGCAATGAATGTTCTACACATGCCGTGGCATGGAGAAGTCCCTCCTATCATAGACACTTGAGTTCAGTGCAGGCAGAACATCCCATCCCCGGCATCCAAAACCTTGGGACATGTGTTATGAGCAGAAACTGAACCAATGTAAGTCTTTATTGTTAGTGGTGCAGCGTGTAGCCTACCCTAACTCATACACGTTCTTTGACTTTCAGAGTTCCAATTTAATATCAGCTCAATCTGATAACTACCGCCTTGAAAATTATCACTCTTTCTACAACATATTGAGATTAAAAGATTTTTTTCTCTTCCTTTTTCTGAAGTTGTTTTTTTGCAGGATAATGTTTTTATTATTGTATCATCATTATATATCATAATGAGGATCAGAGCAGTACAAACATACATGAAGGATTTGTGTGTATTTGTTTGGGGGAGAATGCGCGTATGGCCGTGTCTCGATCTGGATTTTCTTTTATTGTTTATTTGTCTTGCTTGATGAGCATGCTCTGCATCTCTGCAGCTATGATTTTCTTTAGCCCAGCAAGATATGTTGCCATTATTTTTTGAATGTCTGCCGCTCACTGTTGTTTCCTTCTGAAAGCCTTATAAAAAATTTCTATATGTATATTTTTGAGATTTTTCCCTGAAAGAATACCTTGGCAGGATCTTTTATCTCAGGAGGTTTAGAGATTTTAGCTCATGTAACTGGGAATTGAAATTTTCAAGTGATTTCATTAAAGACTTTCAGTTTTCCTAAACACCAATAGTTTCATTTTATAACTATGTGTGTAAATAGAAAGAAAAATATAGTTTCTTGACTTTTACTGAGGTTCTTAATTATGTGAAGCTATACATTTTCATCTGCTTCATGTCAACTCTATTTTATTTGGCTTAGCTTGTAATTTCTCTTTCAAGGTGTCTTCAATGTCTGGTCTTTGTCATGTTTGCAAACAAATAAAGCTCATTCCTTCTTTGTTTGGGATTATTTCTGGGTCTCTGCTTTTATACTTGTTTGCTTCAGATGTCAGCTTGAGAATTTTTTGGCTCTACTGTTGAGAGTTCACTACTTCTTTTATTCCTTCATTTTTTCTTAAGTTCCTCACCATTTTCATAAGTCACTGGAACTTGCCTAATCATTATTTTTTTTAAATATATATTTATTTTGCAATTTCAATTGGACTTCAGGGAAAGGCATAAAAACACTCTATGGGCAATCAGCAGGCTGAATAAGAAATACATTCCCTTTTTAACTTAAAAATTTTAAAAGTATTTAAATTTTAAAAACTCCTATTTCATTTAGAGGTAAGATTTATTCACATCTGTGGGTTTGTTTCTCCCATCTTGAGTCTAACTTATCTGTTATATATCAGAAAATGAAATGATAACTTGATTTATTCATCCTCTAGTAATCATTCACTTATGTGTCTTGCTAATTTGTGATGTCTGGTCAGGTATCAAATGCTGATGCCAAGGAGGGTCTTTTATGAGATAAATAATCCACTCACTGAATAAAGATAAAATCGAGACCTACTAGACGACAACCACAATACTGCTTCTTGCTGTCCAATATCTATTTTTGCAATGGCAGCACACATTTACCTATTTCAAGTTTATAATTGTGAATTCCTCATTATTATTTCAAACATCAAAATGATAATAAGAGGATATTATGTAATAATAATAAGAGGATAAAATAATAACATGACTAACTTTCTTCTTTCCTAAAAATTATCTATATTCTTGTGTTTTTTTCAGATCTAATATTTTTAAAGCTTTTAAAATATAAAATTATATCTGGAGAGAGTTATCCCTATAGGTTTCCAAGTTCTGACTTGGGTGATTATTTTTTAAATTTGGCTACAGATGAAAAAAATATATGATTGGGATTTATTTATTTATTTTTTATGTTTAGGGTTGATATAACTTTATTGATTTTAATTATGTATATTATTTTCTCTGTACTCCATCTGGCAGAACTGAACTGTAAAATTGAAACCAGAAGGTTGCAAATCTCAGTTAGTTCATGAAACTTAATTGTCGATGTTAGCTTTGTGACCAACCACTGTTATATGTGTTTTGCTATGGAGCCTTAAGAAGGCTTCAGAGACTTTGGCACAGCCCTTGGTCACAGCCAATCAATTAGTCCACATTGCAAGAGCTCATTTTTTTAGCAAGGTAATCACGCATTGGGTTTAGGTGGGCAAACATGCCCATGAATATTTGGAAGTTTATCTTTCTTTTTTTCTTTTACGGTCAAAGGCACAAAGGCACATCTGTTAGATGGCATTTTTGTAATAAGCCTCTCAAAGATTTCTAAGAGATATTTTAACTCTCTCTCTCTCTCTCTCTCTCTCTCTCTCTCTGTATGTGTGTGTGTGTATATATATAATATATATATTATATATATACATATATATACATATATACATATATATGTATATATAAATATATATTGCCCATGGCTAATAGAGAAATTATTAATAGGTATAAATATCCTTTCTGTCTTTTTCAACAGTGGACTTATTCTAATAATGTTCTATAAAATCAATTATCTAAAACATTAGAAACCATGTTTTAAATTGTGATAAAGCTGATACAGTATTTGCTCTTGTAGGAAGGTAAAAGATCCCCTCCACCCATTTAAGTTCTTATGAGGGCTCTTTGGATGGATCTAGTAACTTTGTTAATATAAGATCCGTTTGAATTTCTGTATTCCTATATAAATACAGAAATACATAAAAATATTTATTGTGCATGTTTACAAGGATCTTCCCAATATATTGAAGTCTAAAGAAATGGCCCAAGTATGGTACTTTTTATATTTTAGACAAAATAGTATATTCATAAAGGAATTGTCATTGACTAATGGATACCTGGACTAGGGTGTTAAAGTCTAAGGAGGCAACTAAAAGGTGTATGGGATGGGGAGGGCACAGACTGATGCAGATAAGAGTAAGTCATGTGAGACTGTTTACCCAGGTTCACTGCAGCTCTGGTTACCGGTCTTTGGTAACCAATGCTATTTTTCAGCCTTGGTATATAAAAGACATCCCTCTTCCCCCCTAAAGCAATTTTCATGATTTGCTGTGTGTGGGAAAATTCAGGCCAAGTGGACCTATCTAAAGTTGCAGTTTCTCCAGTGATTTTAGCTTGAAATAATCAATATACCAACTTGACATATTTTATGAGGGCATGCTCTTCACGACTCCACTCTACTCCAGGACACTTTTCTTATGTAAAAAGTACTATTTGAAGTGGTTTCAGTGATAAATGTTGAGAGAAGGAAGAAAATTGAATTATATCCTTCATTGTAAAGACATTCAGAATCGTGATTACATGAACACTGATGGGAAAATTAGGTCCAACTGCATAAAACCTCTGCAAACATGTTCATGCTGATACTAGCTAATTGACTTGTAACTTTTGTGAACTGGTAGGTAATATTCCTTTTTGCTCTTTTGTATAAAAAGAGTGGAAATCAGTGTGGTCTATGATAACATGGCAGGGAAAAAAATTCTTCAATGTATTATTTTTAAAGATAATAACTTTTCATTAGATAACTTTCTTATTAGATATTTGTATTTTTAAAAAAGAACCCATTACTTAGATATGATTATACCTGGTTCTTAGCACTGTGCAGGCTGGGTCTCCCTTCCACTGATAACATATGGAACTGGTGGCTCTATATGACTCCAGCTAGATGCTCAGACCTCATGGTTGTTACCCATTGGGATATGGGCTCTCAGAAAACATATCTCTGACCTGGAGGTTCTGTTGAGCCAGAAAAATCTAGAAATTTGGCTTTTCATTACAGAGTTCAAAGCCCTAAAATCAGACTTGTTTGACAAGTAAAAGTCAATTTAAAGTAGCAGCAGCAGAACATGGCTATTACAAGCACAAATCAGAAGCTCAGCTACCAGTGCTGGAGATAAAGTTTTTTTTTTGTGGCTTTGAAAATATCATTTATTATTATTTTTTGGTACTGGGGATTGAACTCAGAGGCATTCTACTCCAAGATACACCCCTATCTTATTTTATTTTTTATTTTAAAACAGAGTCTCTAAGTTGCTTAAGCTGGCCACCAACCTGTGATCCTCCTGTCTCTCCCTCTCAAGTACTGGTATATAGGTATGTGCCACCTTCTGGGCACCACTTAGTATTCAATTGTTTCATTGTTATTTTCCAAAACAGAGGTACCGACACTAATTTCCCCGTGGCATTGTTAAGAAAATTAAATGGGCACTAGACACGACAAACTCTAGAACAGTATCTAGAATAAAGACACATATTTGTTCAATAATTATTGTGGTTACACTGACTTAAGATATTACTCCAGGCTTCCCTTGCTTTTTTAACTTTTTATTGGATTTTAATCCATGTTTTTAATTTATAATTTTCACAGAAGTCTTAATGGTCAGGTGAACCAGACAGAGACCTGTATTGTGTTCTGCTGTTCCATTCAAATTATACCACTCCCCACCAAGAATTGGAATTGATGCCGAGTCACTGTAGACAGTCACTGTTGGGTTGCTGAAAAGTGGAGCCAAGGAAGTCATGATTGGAGAAGCCATGTTTGAGAAATAGTCAAGTCCAAGGGGAGACAGGAGCTGGCCTGAAATGCATGAGAATAGGTACAGAAGGAGAAGAGACAAAAAACAGAGAGGGCTGGAATGGTCTGTTCTCCAGTAGACCTAGGGCCTCTGATGGCTCATCTGAAGTTCCTGCTCACATGTCCTGCAATGGTGCTGAGATCTTACGAAAGCAGCTCTCTTTGTTTTAGTCTCTAGAGTCAGTTTTGCTGCTTGTTACCAGTTGCTTTGTGTGACACCTTTCTAGGCAAAATGTTTATCCGAAGATGAAAAACAACCCAAATCTAAGTCCTCCTGTCTTCTGATTTTATTTCAGTTTTGGGTTAAGCAACTTTATAGTAGTAATGTTTCAGTGCATTTTTTTAATTATATACAAATCTAACTATTTTATTGTAATGTTACATAATACTTATAACACACATGAGTATTAATTAAATAAATGAAATTAAATGGTTCCAGAAGAAATGCGGTTCTAACTGAGATGCAGCTGCTTGCTTACCAGTATGTGTAGCATCAAAATAAGATCTGATGGAAGGAATTGATATTTATTCCATCCTGACTACACCAAGATTTGCTGTGTCCTATAGACGTTGCTTGTGTTGTCTCATTACATTTTCAAAGTAGCTTTATCAGTGGGTTTTATTAATAGAACACAAATTTGAAGCCCAGGTAGGTTATGTATTTACCTAGTGTCATATAGCTCCAATAAGTGAGGGGAAGTCTATTTGATATTGGGCTTTTAAAAATGTATCTTGCAATTAATAAACTACTCAATTGTATTTTCCGAACACTTATAACATGCAAAGAAAAATGTTGCTCTATGAAACTGGACTAGCATGGCTCAATTACTTGTCAATCATGTTAGAAATTTTACTTAAAGTTCTTCATATTAATATATCAGAGAATATATAATATGTTTCCTTTTCCAGAACTATTAAGGTCAAATAGCATAGGCAGGCCTAATGGATTATAAATATAAGCAAGTAAAGATGCGTAAGAGTAATATTGAGATGTCAATTCTGAGATCAAGAAGCAGTCTTTAATATCGTGGCTTAGCAAATGCAGCTTAGCACTCAACTTTTACAGCTTCCTGATGCAAGAAGTTTCCTGTGATTAGGCAACAGAGACTAAGCTCTGAGGCAAACTGAACTAATTAATAATGATGAAGAATACCAGAACCGTATAGTTTCATTAATTACACATGAACTAACATCAAGACTAACATTAAATGGGCCATATAGTTTTCAGAGTATATTTCACACATTAAGAATATGGAGTTGCTACTCTCAAGTACATCTTTCTGAATTATGTGTGACTTTCCAGCTTTAGGTGGTCACTAGATTTTCTCACTGGGAGTTCCTTGCTTAGCTACATTTATTAAGGTGGAAGTGTTTCTTCTTTCCAGTCACTGTACAGTAATCAACCTAATTTACAGCCATAATTGTATGTAATTGAAATGGTCCCACATTTCCTTGGAGTATTATTTCAAAAGTAAACAGCACACTTGCATGTAATGGCACATGTATGCACACATACATGCACACACACACACACACACACACGCACACATACACACACATGTTCTATAACCTTTGATTAGTGATGGTCCCGTGGGTTTCTCTCCATCTCTGAGATAATTTGGAATGTTATCCTGAGCAATTATTTACAGTCATGTGAATGGGTTTTGTGTAATTCTTCTATATAGAACTCATTATGTTTCAGAGTTAGTGTTTTATTTAAAATGCAAATTCTGGCCGGGCGTGGTGGCGCACGCTTGTAATCCCCGCGCTTGGGAGGCTGAGACAGGAGGATCGCGCAGGTTCGAAGCCAGCCGCGCGTGCTGGCTTAGGAGACCCTGTTTCCAAATAAAAATGTAAAAATAGGTCTGGGAGTGTAGTCCAGAAGTAGAAGGGCTTCCAGGAACCCCAGTACCACCAAAAAAATAAAAAAAATAAATAAAATGCAAATTCTGTACAACAAATCACAATTATAATTATTGTTTTTTGAGTTGGGCATGGTGGTGCAGGCCTGTCATCCCAGTACTTGTGAGTCTGAGACAGGAGGATCACAGGCTTGAGGCTAGCCTCAGCAAATTAGTAAAAGCCTGTTTCAAAATTTAAAAGGGATAGGGGTTGTAGCTCAAAGGTAAAATTTTCATGAGTTCAATCCCAACAATAACAAAAATAATAATTTTTGTTTGGGGTGGGATTTTGACCAAAGCCTCATTTTCACTTCAGCTGATGTCATAAAAATTGGAGTAACAAACATTAAAACACATGAATCATTATGAAAATTAACACTGAGTGTGGACCAAAAAAAATTCAAGCAAGCAGAAATTCCTTCTGAACTGAGTATTCAACCAGGCAGAATTAACGAATCACTTTTAAACACACCTTGGGGATTACTTATCTCTCTTTCATCTGAGTGTCAAATAGGCCCTCTGTGATTAAAGTAGAAACTACACTGTGATCCCTTTTAGCTATATATCATTCAGGTAATTAACAGTACACTTCAGTTTAACACTAATGCCTGATATTCAGTTCTTGGAAACAGTGCTGAATGCAGAAGGATCAAAGTTTGATTTTTAACTTTAATTATATTTGAGCTCAGTAGCCCAGGCATCAGTAATGGATATGAAAGCCAAGTTCATCACAAAAGCAGCAACCAGAGAACTCTGAAAGTATACAGTCTTGGAACACTGGTTTCCTTGGCTTTATTCAGCAACGCAATTTCTGTCATTACAGTAAAAAAATAAAGAAGTGCATATCCACCACTTGCTTTTGGCTTGCTCAGGCCAACTTTGATTATACACTCAGGGAATTAATTTGGTTTTCTGGGAGCCACCCTGGTATTTTTCAGGCCATAGAGTTAATTATATAAGACCGAGAGGAAAAGCTATCAAATTCTCTTCCTCTGTGAATCCTCTATGTTGCTTATTCTTTTGACTACTGAACCAGGGTAGGAGCCCAGATTGCACCAGTGCTATTCCTTCTTCTGAAATGAGGCTTAGCCATGTAATAACCATATTATTGGAGACTAAGAACGAAAGGTGGTCATATATGCACAGATTTCATTTGTCCAGTATGGTGTAGTTACACCAATTATATAACTACATTTTACATTTCTGAAATGTTTTGCACTGAAACATTTCTAAAATGTTTCAAAACCAAGAATGGAATTTATTTAAGTATTCATCTTTTTTTTTATAATGAACCAAACAATATAAGCTGTAACACTTATATAAGAGCTTTATAAGAAAGTGGGGCTTAGCTATGATTGAGGAATCAGTTTACATTTCAAGTGTGGGCTTGCAATCCAAAAATCAAAACTATGCCCTAATTTGCAACTTGATAATCCCACCTAGCAGTACTTCTGCTATGTTAGACTCTATCAGTTAGGCTGCAATTTCTGCTTTCATCTGCCTTAACTATACCTATACCGTTATAGAATAATTAAAAGGATCAGACTTAGAAAAAAAGTACCAGTCTTGGAATCTGCTAATTCTATGACATATTCAAGAATTGAAAGGGAAAATTAAAATTCTGTTATTTTTAAAAGTAGATGACTAGAAGTTGCATTGATCAGTTTTTTATATTCCCGGCAAGACATTAAGACATTAATAATGGTCTCTTATTGTACCATTTGACATTTCCATATGTTTAAAATTTTTCAAGTAAATCAACATATTTTTGCTGCTTTCTGATGGCCATAAATCTTGACTAATCATCCTGCAAATGGGTCAGAACATTAGTTTTATAACTTCAATTAGCTATACCGTGGGGCTTTGCGAAATCTACTGTAACACTGCCTAGACCGTTCAATTAAAAATGGCCATACGGATTAAGTGTTGTTGTAAGTAGAGCCAACTTTAGAATATGTGATTTTTATTTTAAAGCTTCACTTCACCGTTTAATATTGAAATGGCCAGTAAATATATGGTTCACAGTCAGCCTCAGCTACTTCGTGATGCCCTTTGCAACTCATTGAGACCCTTTTTCAAAATAAAGAAAAAAAAATAGGGCTAGGATGTAGCTCAGAGGTAGAATTGCCCTGGGTTCCATCCTCAGTACTGACAAAAAAAAAAAAAGCAAGATTTAAAATATCACAATCTTACTTCTTAATGTGTGGCTAAGTTTAGAGTCAGTATCATAGAGGGCATCACAAGCTCAGGGTTGTAGTAAGCATTTACTGAGCTCCCTCATGAGGAGATGGAGGTTTTTCTGGGTCTTGAGGAAGGGCTTAATGCCCACAATAGTTAAGATAAGGTTTCTATTCCATTCAAAGTAGTAAATTATAATCAATAACTGCAGATATTAAATCAGTGTTCTCAAAAGGCTACCATCAACGAAAGCATGGACCAGTAAAATCTTTTCCTACCCAAGGTTCAGAAGAATCAAGTATTCTTGTTTCTATTTTAAAATGAAAGAGAAGGGGTGATAGAAAACGTGAAATATGTCATAGGCTGAAGGAAAGGTTTCAGTTGCAAGGAAAACACTGAGAATTCAGAGGGAAGATAAGTTAGATAATATTTCATTGCATTATGATGGCTGCAAAAGTGTTTGGGAATATGTTAAAACTTATTAATCTACTATACTATGTTTACTACTAAGACATTATTAAGTCTTCTTGATTCTGGAAGTAGATCAAGGTGGTTAAATAGCAAATTAGGGACATATACACATTTGCTAAAGTTTAGCAATGGCTGAACATTATAAAAATGAGAAACCATGAATGCTTCAGTAATTGAGCCTAAATTATTCAATCAATCTAATGAATGGAAAAGTTCACATTAGCAATTTCAACAGAACTGAAGTGCTTCAAGGATTGGCAACATGAGCTATTCAGCAAGGCAACTCATCCTAACGTTTTAAATTCATTTAAGAGATGTTAGAAATAAATGTGAAGTGTTGTATTTTAATAGTATTATTTTATTAAATGTGTATTTAATAAAATAGTATTATTTAATTAAATTTATTAGTTAATAAGATAGTATTTTCTTAAATTATATTATAACCGACTTATTTTATAAAGAAAAAATAACATTAAAGCACGTTTGAAAAATTTTGATATTTTCTCTACTTAATTTAATCCAAATTTCTCAAAGGAATATGAAAAACTGTATCTATATCAATATTTTTCAGTTATCTCTCAAGAGGAAGATCACTTTGTTTTTTATGGTGATCATTACCTTTTGATAAGAACATCCTGATTATTGAATTTATAAAGCCTCAGATTTTAAAATAATATAATTATGAATAAGTTAATCTAACATTTGTGATATTCAACCTACTTACTTTCTAATAATCTTATATTTTATTTTATTTTTCCTGCCTTTATTGGTACCTTATAGTCTCACATCATAGTGTAAATCATGTTGACAATGACATACTCGCACACACTTTTGGTGCCCTTTCCCCATTTTCCTCCCTCCCAATACACAGTACCCAGACTGACTTTGGTGACTTGACATATTCACAGGTATGCACATAGTCTATGGTAGTATTTCTATTAGTGAACCTAAGGTTTAAAAAATTATTTTTTATACTTAAGATTTTGTTCCAATGCTTTAATTGGTATTATAAATTCATAATGACTCGGGCTTTAAAATGAAAATACTAAATAAATAAATCTAATAGTTATGGTTTTTGAACTACTTATTTTCTATTAATTTTATAGAACTTGTTTTTACACTTAAAGTTATGTTTCTGTGTTTTAATTGGGAGTTAACCGCTCATATGTAATAATGGTATTAATAGATTCCTTCAACAGCTTAAAAACTTTTCTATGAACTCCCTCAAAAACAGAGCCGATAAGTGAATTACACTCATTTCAGCTCATAGGCTAACAAACCAAGTTGTAAATTACTGACTTACGCTATTACCCAAAGTTTGCCCCAAGCTTCACTTTATGAATGCATGCATTCATTTATTCATGCATTAACCTAACATTTGAATAACTTCTATGTAAAAGCCCAGTGACTTCTGGGGAAAATGAACTTACAGTTTCTTAAATCCAAGGCTTTTCATGGATATCTGCTTCTGCATCTAATACTTTTCTTCCTGAAATGACTTTTTCCTTGTAACTGTGTAGTGAATTTCTACCCAATTTCCATTGCTTTCTTGAAGCTTTCTGTCTACACCCTCTTGCTTGGGGCCAAATGGATTCCATTTCTTCTTTATGTTTCTATTAGAGCCTTTCTTACCCTGTGCTATCATTGGCCTGCCAGCTGCTGACATTGCCAGTGTTCTTGTGTTTATACGGCTTTATTTATGGTCAGACGTTTAACTTCTTCATGGTAGGACATCCATCTAATTACTTTTCAGCTTTCTATTATTTACCAAGTAAGTTTGAATGAGTCCATGATGAAACAAGAGTCACAATAAGACCTCGTTTTGAAGTTGGCATACGAATATATTACCTTTTTAATTAATTTTATTACTTATTTGGCGGTCGCAGATCCTAGAACTTTTAGTCCCCTCCTTCCCTCCATTTTTTTTTTTATTCTTTAGAGGTTCAGAGTTCCAAAGGGAAGCCTCTGATTGGCTATACATGACACAGTACAAAAAGAAAGTTGCTGATTCTTTTGTACTTCCAAAGGAGACAAAATTCACATCCTTTGTTTCCTCCACGGAAGAGAGGGTTGTATTTCCAGTCAGCCAAATGACAATAAAGAGCTACTATAGATTATTTCCATTGTGGTTTGAAATCACAAATTTTCTAGCAAATATTTAAAGAACTTAAGTTTTCTTCTTTTTTTTTTTTTTTTTTTTTTTTGTACTTGGGACATTCTACCTCCAAGTGCTCTTTTTATTTTTATATTTTGAAACTGGGCCTTTTCAAGTTGCTGAACCTTGCATAACTGCTGAGACTGGCCTCAAACCTGTGATCCCTTCATCTCTGCCCCTCAAGTACTAAGGTTATAGGCCTGAATCACCACCTCCTAGTAAGAACTTAAATTTATTTAAATGAACTTGAATGGCCTTCCCTCAGCTCTTAATCAAATTTTCCTAAGATTAGAGATTTGTTGTTTATATGACCCTTATTTCAGAAATAATTATGAATATGATAATATTATTGAGCATTTACAATGTTAGTGTACATGTCCACATAGAGTACACTGGGTTCTTCTTGAAAAGTACTTTATTAGTGAAGTTAATCCTCACGATACACTCCTGCCTCAAATGTGATTAACATTCTCATTTATTTCCAAAGCAGTGATCCCTCTGAAGCAAAGTACAAGCCATTTTTATCTTTATCTTTTTATGCATCATTTAATATATGCAAAAAAAAGCTGATAATATAACAAGCATCGATGTGCCATCTTCCAACTTAACCCATATTACCAGGAAAAGAAGTGGCTTCTCAGATATTCTAATTCCATTCTTTTCCTTTCACACCAGTAATGTCCACCAAGCTGAACTTGATATCTCTCAGGCTCATTCATCTTTGTAGACGTTTACACATATGGATGTCCTTAAAATGTCTGAGATTGATATTCATAATTTGATATTTATGCATTATATACTGTATGTATCCAGCTAAACTGTGATATTTATGCATTCTGACACTCATAACTATAATTTATTATTTTTAACAAATAAATAGTATTCTGTTTGATATATCTACTATAGTTTATCCACCCTCCCAGCTTTAGAAACAACCCTATGCTGTCCAATTTTATTTCAGTTTTATTTATGCAGTGTGTGTGTGTGTGTGTATGTGTGTGTGTGTGTGTGTGTGTGTGTGTTACTAGGGATGAAATCCATGGGGAACTCCACCTCTAAGCAACACCTTCAGATCTTTTTATTTTTTTATTTGGAAACAGAGTCCTTATAATTTATGGTGTTGAGGCCTTGAACCTGCAATCTTCCTACCTCAGCCTCTCCCAGTTCTGGGGTGGCAGGTATGCCTCACTGTGTCCAGCTCTACTCTATCCATTCCTGAATGTGTTTTCTTGTTTCCTTATATAAAAATATCTCTAGGTAAGAACCCAGTGAGGAAGTGTACCTTTATTAGATATTTCTGAATCCTCTTCAAATTTGTATTCTTTTGAATTTCTACCAGCAGGATATATCATTCTGTTTCCTTATATCTTCCCTAATATTTTGATTGTTATATTTTCTTTAAAAAATTTACGACCTAAAGAGAATATCACTTGGTTTTACTTCTTTTTCTCTAATTACTAGGAGAGCTACCTGTAGACTTGCCTCACGTTTCTTCTGTGAAGTGCCTCTTTATCTTTCTATAGTATCATTTAACCTTTTTCTCTTAGAACTAAAGGAGTTATTTTCATATTATGGAAAGTAGTTCAAAGTTGCTATAGGAGATGCCATTATTTTTATGTAATTTTTACTAATTTTTATAATGTCTGTGATAAATAATTTCTAATTTTTTTTTACTTATTTAATTCTAAGGTAGATGTGACCTTTACATTATGTAACTCAACCTCAAGAATGCTCAAAGGTGTGTAGTACAAAGCCTTCCTGTTAGAACTGTGCCCCAGGGACAAGAGTCTACTCTTTAATAAACCTTTTCTCCAATTTACCCCTAATGTTATCCATTGACACGGGTGTAACCTTTTCCCTTAAGAGATATTTTAATGCACGGCAAAGAAAATACAGGTTTGTTCTTTACCCCCTTTCTTTTATACAAGTAGTAACATGTGGCACCACATAGGTACTTACTTGTCATTGTCATTGGCAGATGTACATTGAATGTCTTCTCATCCTTGGGCATAAAGGACTAATTCCTTACAGTTGAATACTACTTCACTGGATAAGTAAGCCCTATTCAATTCACCAGTTCTTTTTCTACTGCTGTGATTTCCAATTGCTTTATGATATAGTGTAAAATGAAGAATGTGGGAACCAGAACACTGATTGTCGATCTCAACTAAGCATTCATTAACTAAGCCTATTACAAGTTAACTAACTTGTGTGTCTGTATCCTCCCTTGTAAGATGAAGTGATAGCATCTGCCTCATGGAGATGTTGCAAGAAGTAAGTGATTTAACACCTGCCAAATGTTTATAATGGGTTGTCACTTGGTAAGTACCAAAATAAATGTCAATTGCTGTCAACTGACATTGCTGAGAGGACTTATCCTGTATATACATTTCACAAATATGTAGTTGTAAGAGGGAAAATCCTGGAGGCTGAGTTAGATTGCCTAGTTGTAGGGATATTCATACTTTTTGTAATTCTGATGTGCTGTATTAGAAACTATACTCCATGGAATTGTACAGATCCTCTTTCCTGCAGGAAATGTGTGAGCCCGGTTATATCCACAGTCTTACACACAGGATGTGTGCTTTATTTTTGCCAATAGAGCAGGTGAATAATTCAACCAGAAGGAATTTGTGATGGCTGTCTTATTATTTTGCCAGAGGTTGAGTATCTTTCCAATTGTTTTTGATTCATTTTCTATGAAATAATCTTTTTTCTATTATTTACCAGTTATTATCTTAGAATGCCTGTCTTAACAATTTGTACAATTTGGCTCATATAATTTTTCAGAGATATGAGCTGTAAACAATTTCTCATTGAGTTCTATTTTGTCTTTTTAATGATATTTCTCCTGTATGTAAGTTTTTCTTATTTTTTAGGTAATGAAACATATCAAATTTTTAAAGAAATCTTGTTTTTCGTCATATAAATGTATTTAATTATACAATTGTTGTGCAATTGACTCCTGCATTTGTTATACATCAGTGCTAAAGGAGGAAGCCATCCTTTTTCTCTTTTTGTTGTTATATAGTGCTCCATAGTCTGGCCACACTACAGTTTGTTTATCCACTCACCAGTGGCAGGCCATTTCGGTTGCTTCAAGTTTTGGGAGAATAGAAATAAAACCAACATAGAAATTCATGTTTTTGTATAAACATATGTCTCCATTTCTTCTGAAAATAGGAATGGAATATCTTGGTCATATGGGAAGTGCATGTTTATCTTTAAAAGGAACTGCCAAACTGTTTTCTAAAATAGCTGAGCCATTTTGCATTTTCATATTAACACACAACATATACTTTCTATTTGAAAGTATATTACCCCAGCCTATGCATGAGTATGAACTTAACTTTTGTTTCTCAGATGGTCACCCAGTTGGCCCATCACTATTTTCTGATGCATGTATGTTCCCTACTGATTTAAAACATTATCATATTTGAACACTTTATATCTATTTACACTGTGTGTGTGTGTGTGTGTGTGTGTGTGTGTGTGTGTGTGTGTGTATGTGTTACTGAGGCTTGAACCCAGGGGCATTCTTCCAATGAACACCACCACCAGCCCTATTTTAATCTTATTTTGAAACAGAGTCTTGCTAAATTTCCCAGGCTGGACTCAAATTTGTGATCCTTCTTTCTCAGCCCCCCAAGTACTGGGATTATCAGATTGTACCATCAATGCCTGGCTGCACCTATTTTTTTTTTTTTGACATATTCTGCGGTGTTGATAGCTTGATGTGAAGGATAAAACATGATGTTTCACTACCATATTTTTCAAATTGTTGAGGCTTTCTACTTTTTACACATAGAAAGGCTAGATCTCCACATTGCCGATCACACATTGCTTTTATAAAAAATGTTTCACTTTATTTTTTTCACACACAACAATTGTAGAATTACTTACCGGGTTATAAAAATTACTTTTATTTGGATAAAGTTCCATCTGTAGCATATTTAATTTTTCACTCTGGGAATATGATTCGCTTTTAATTTTATTTGAATCTTTATATATGTGTGTTGACCTCACACCAGTTGCCCAAACCTGACTTGGATATCCGGTTTGTTTGTTTTTAGGCACTAGCGATTGAACCCAAAGGTATCTGCCACGGAGGTACATCCCCAGCTCTATTTTTTAAATTTCTTGTTTTGAAACAGGGTCTCACTAATCTGCGGAAGGCTTCACTAAATAGCTGAGGCTGGCTGTGAACCTGTAATCCTTCTGTCTCTGCCTCCCAAGTTCTGGGATTACAAGCATGCGCCACCACGCCAGGCTATCCTTTTTAATCTCTTCGTCCTTCTGTTCCTATAATTTCACTTGGATAAAATTTGAGGCTACTTCAGGCTCAGAAAAATTACATGTCCTCATTCCAGTCTTTTTTTCTTCTTCACATATTTAGTTTTTAAGATCTTCCTCAAATAATACCTCATCCAAGTGTTTTCCCATCACTACCTTGCGTAAGCAGCGCCATCTCCTTCCTAATCATTTACTCTCAGATTATTATATTTTCTATATAATGCATATGCCTATCGGAATCATCCTTTTTCATCTTTTTACTTGTTTGATCACTAACTCCTCCCAGCCAGTTTAAGCCACTCTGAAGAGCAGGGGACTTGTGCTCTGGTTTCCTGCAGGTGTCCAAAGTAGGCAGCAGCCTCTGGCATTGAGGAGAAGTGCAGCACATATCAGCTGAATGCGTGAAAAGGCCTCTTTTTCAGCTCCAACAACTGTCTTCACACTCTCCCAACTGCTACTTATACGGACCAGTTGGGTGGATTTTCTCCCGGAAATTATTTGACTGCCTGAGAAAATCAGTGAAGTAATAACTTGTGACTTCTCCGACTGTGCGCCAGAATCAGGGGTCAGAAGAGTGAGTTCCCCTCCGCTGCTCAGCTCCCTCTCGCTCAGCTCTCAATCTCCTTTTTGGCTGTGCTGACTTGACTGGCAGGACCACCATCTGTGATCCTTGAGGCAACTCAGTAAACGGACAGAAGCAGAATACATACTCAAAAACAGCGGAACCAAGGCGCGGTGTGCTCTCTGTAGCTCAGCCCTTTGCAGTAGACCTAGCTCTAATCAGAAAATGATCTGAAACAGTGATTTCTGTACCTGGCTGATAATATGTCACTTAACATTTTAGTAAATCGGGCCATTTGAACTTCACTCCAGTTCTATTAAATCCGAACGCACAAGGCTCATTAAAACAAGCAAACATCACCCCCAATAGAACTCTCAGAGGTCCTTGTATAACTTCAGCATTGGGAAACCACTGCTAAGCTAAAGTGGGCAATTGATTAAGAGTAGGGGCTCTTTATGGTGAGTGAACCATAGATAATGGCCCATGTGTTTTAAATTTTTTATGGAATTGTTAAAGTGATGTTTAAACAATAAATTTAAAAATCTAACTTTATTTCATCCTCTGTGAGGTCGATGTAATATACATAGACATGAAGAAGCCTTCATATGACAACATACTGAAATGGGTTCTACTTCTTTCCTGGCCCACGGCACTGGAAACAGACTATTTTACTGCTTACTCTTAAGTCTGGAGATGTGTTGTCGGTTAGAAATTCAGATTGCCGAGCTTCATTAAATGTGTTTGGCCCAAGACTCTTCTGAATATGAAAACCAGGAATCTGAATAAAATTCTTTGGATGAGTCTTTTTGCATACTAATATTTGTGATGCTGCAAACATAGGTTTCTGACTTCAAACTAATTAGGGTCAAATGATTTTACTAGAGGGGCTTTGAACAAGTAACCTATCCCTTCTTAATTCTTTGCTTTTTTTGCCCATAAAATATGTTCTCCACAAAATAGGAATCCACCATTGTCTCCCTCAAAAGATTATTGCAAAGGTTAAATGAGTTTGTGTGTGTTAAATGATGTATTCAGCGTAGTGCCTGATTTAAAAAAAAAAAAACTTGCTCAGTAAATATTAGATTTTATTTTTATAAACCACTTGATTTATTGGTTTGTACTTACCTAAAATTCCCATTTACCCTATAGAAATATCTCAAGGTTTCATTCTCAAAACATGGTGCCTGGACCAGCCTCCTTGATATCACCTAAATACTTGCTGGAAATGGAAATTTTTGAATCTTATCCACGTATATATGGGATCAGAAACCCTAACGGTGAGACCCAGTTACCATGTTTAATGAGCCCCCTATTTCCTCAAGTGTTTGCCATTTCTTTGTGGTGAAATAGAAGCTTTAAGGAAAGACCTCCTGGGTGATTTTGGTGGATGCTTAATTTTGAGAATCACTGACCTTTTATTGATTAATATAATGCATTATTTGAAAACTGTAAACAACACTAGAAAATAAACTAGCATACTGACTAGTTTATTTAAAAAGATGTTTGTTTCTTCTCAAACACATATGCACATTAACCTGTCAGCACCACCAAACACACATTCATTCTGAGCTATGAATGATGCAGATGCATTTCTCTGGTGCCCATTCCTCCTACATCTGCATCCTCTCTGGTTATATTTGTTGTGTCTCCTTTCCATATCATCTGCTCTTTCATTTCAGCATTATTTTTACTTTTTTTAAATTTGTAAATATTTTATTGTGCATTATACTCATACGTCTCAATGGAGTACCAGGCGGTAGAGGCATACATGCACACGTCATTCACTTAGCTCTCCCCCACTATGTAACACCTCATTTACACAGAACAGGACTCCCTAATGCCCTTTTTAATTATTTATTTAATAAGCACACAATTTTCTTTACCTGAGGCCTCAATGCAATCAGTACAATAAAATGCTTAGAATTTATTTGAAATTGTATCTTTTCTTATTAGAGCTTCCCATTGTACATTTTGGGTATATGCATGAATGTTCTAGCCAATAAAAAAGCAAAAAAAACCCAATATGACTAAAAATAGAAGACTTTTCTGAGAGAAGTTGATGAGTTATCAAAAATTTATTTATCCAGATCATCTTCAAAACTACAAAATCTGAAGACTCAAACTTCAAGAACAAAACCTATACAGGTGCAGGGGATCATATAGCCACTTTTCCCCTGGCCAATTTAACTCAATGATCCATAAAATATGAACAAAACCCTTTGTGAAGAATAGAGATATTGTCAACAATTGGTTGTTTTCCTAAAACCCATGTCAATACTGTATTCCATAAAAATAATTGCTCTCTTAATAACCAAAATAAAGATTCATACTTGGGGAGATAGAAATTGCCTACATACTTTTATTCTTTCTATCATTAAGAAAATAGTCAGTATTATATCTATCTGACAAGATGTGCCATATAAAATGATGGGGAACATGCTTTTATAGTGTTTTCAATTCATTTTCTTTGGGGCCTTCAGAGATTGACAGCCTGGTAAGAGGAAAGGATGTAACGTTCTTTATTTGAAATTAAATAGAACACCTTAGAATCTCTGAAATTGTCAGGAGACTTTGTGAAAAGACATTCTTATGCAGGCAACTGCAAGTCCATCTGTTGTTTTAATTTGTCTCTCTAATAATTCCCAGGAGTTTCACTTGGTTTGAATAATGGAATAAACAGAAACGAATCAGGCCATTTTCTTTTAATATTAATCCAAAACCTCAATGTGGTATATTAACCATCACCTTAATCCCTTCAAGGTTGTTTGATTTCATTAACCTTCACAATATTCCAATTAAATACAAGTATATTCATTTTATCATTTGTACTTGATTTCTTTAGATAATCAAACTATGCAATTTTCACTGTGAATACCATTGCAATTTGTAGGATTTTTTTTCTTTTAAAACAGTCATACATTGAAATAATACCGCAATCCAAAATATTTGTTCCTTCTTATAAGACTAGAATCATACATTTTCTATTATGTGCTTCATAATTTGAAAGAAAATCTTCAGTCTACTTTAACAATTACAAGGATACTTAGCTGTACTTTATTAATAATATTTTAATTTATAAAATGATATATCATATACCCAAAGTTACCTATGCATAGAGCATAAAGTGTTGCTGTTAAATTATGGATACTAATGAGTTATATAGTTATATATGTTTATTTTGTATGAACATATATTTCTTCTGTTGAAATCTTTATGTTCATTAACAATGGTTATGAATTCAACCAGTTCTTATTTGCAGTATGATCACACACCCACAGTCAGGTTATTTATGGCACAGTTCAGCCTCTGTTTTATGTTACAGTTCAGGGAAACACTGACTTTAAGCTATAAGATATCCACTGTTAAAATAGAATAATTATTTTCAGCTACTTCCCAATTTGAAGACCCAAACTAAATCTCCTATAGTATAGGGAAACTATATGACTGTGAAAAGGAATATATGGCCTTCATTTTATTTTTTACCTCTTCTCCTTTCCTCATTCCTTCTACCACTTCATCTGTCTACACCCGTGATTCCACCATCACAGTGTCAGTCTGTGGAAGGAGGGCTCCAGATAGAGGCAGTTGATCAGATTTCACAGTCAAGGAAACAAAGAGTCAATGGTCATGAACCTGAGGTTTGGGTAGGGGTTACTAGAGAAAGAAATCCAACTTTTAAGCTCATCTTTTGCATTTTCATTGCAGTCATCTAGGGGTTGAGACTGAGAGGGGAAAAAGTTAAATGAAGCAAGAAATTTATATAAAAATGCAAGTTGTAGGCTCCTAAGGCTTTAACAGTCTTCTAAAACTAGAGAAACTGACTAAAGAAGACAAATTCTCGTCTCATCAAGTATGGTATGGATGAAAAGCTGAGTCTGTGTATGCAAGAGTATGTTTTCACTAAGTTAAAAGGTCCATGTGATGGATACTCTTGATGGTCAACTTGACTGGATCATGAAACAGCTAAGACTCTGACTTTGGGTGTGTCTATGTGATGGTTAATATATGTCATGGAAGAATGGAAGGGAAGCCCTGCACTGAATGTGGGCAACGTGGTTCCCATTGGTGCAGGACCTGGATAGAAGAAGGAGAAAGCTACATGAATGCATGAGTGGTTCTTCCTGAAGAAAGCACCTCTGCTCTCAGTTGAGATATTGGCCTCCAGCGCTTCAAACTGAACCTTCAAAATTGTTTCTCTGTAGTTTTTCTGGTCTTTACGACTATGACTGGTACTGAATTAGTGCTTGTTCCAATTCTGAAATTTCAGCTTTTCTTTCAGTTGCTGGTTGCTCTGGCTTTCTACATGCAATCGGCCATTTAGGACTCCACTGCTTTGGACTGTAAGCTGGTTTGATAAATCCCCTTTTGCTGTATGCATGTCCTGTGAGCTCTGTTACTCTAGAAAAGCCTGACAAATACCGGTAACTTTCAGTGAATCATCATAATGAATACACAGAGATGTGACACTCATGTTCTAAGGTACAGGATACTTTGGGTGTGAGCAGGGTGTGGGGACGTTCTGAGCAGCCTTGCACCAGAACCCTTCAGCAGAGGCAGAGTGATAACAACTCCAAATATGCCAATATTAGAACAATGGAAGTTTAATTCCAAAGGAATTAAGTTAATGATGTATTGACTGAGGGAAATATTCAGTGTTAATTGGGTGGCATTTTGGATGAGCCTGCTATGTAATACAGCTGTTTGTTAAAGGAGGACTTCGGCTTAGCATTGCCCTTGAACTGTCTGAAATTGCAATGGTCTCCTCATGTAAGATTTAAATGGAAACCTACTCATGCAAATGGCAGCGCAGCATTAAATTGTGTCTGTACATAAACATGTCTATGAATTTGAGCTAATTTTCCTCATCGTTTACCATAGCAGAGAATATCACAAATGGTGATTTGGGGTGGCTCCAGAAAATCTTATGCAAATTTTGAAACCTTGAGGAAGTGTGAATGAAAAGAAAATGGTGGCAATGAGCATCATATCCACTATAGTTCAAAGATTCTATGAGGATGGTGAAAAAATGAAAATTGAGGAGAATGGGCGATGTTGGCTGATGGATTTTTAAAAGTAATCAAAGCACATATCTTTAAAATTATCATGTTGTAAGAATGAAAATAGAAATTGAAGTATAACTTAGACACCATATAATTCACCTATAGCGTTTATTTTTTTAGTAAATTGACAGAGTTGTGCAGCTACCACATAACAAAATGTAAAATAGTCCTATCACCCAAAATAAGATAATAAATGTCTTTATTGTGAAAATTGATTAGCTGTGCATTTCATATGGATTTATTCAGTAAACATAGTTAATCTCCAAAGATACATATTAAACAAGTAACTGGCAAAATATTCCAGTTTTAGTTTTTAATTTTGTACTATTGGGGATTGAACTATGGGATGATTTTCCACTGAGCTACATCCCTTGTCCTGTTTGTTGCTGATGCTGAGACAAGCTCTCACTAAGTTGCCCAGACTGGCCTCAAATCTGTAATCCTCTTGTCTCAGCCTCCTGTGTAGCTGGGATTATAGATGTGCACCACCAAACCTATCTTCTGATAGGTATATGCATGTCATTAATGCAGATCTATGAGGTAGCCAGTTTGCTATGACACAAATCTCAATAATTCATGCTATGGATGCCTAATAATAGTACTAACAAGTAGATTTAGCAAGCACCATAGCTAGGCTAATAAAAATTTAGAGTAAAATTTTTCTAACATTAGTAAAGATAACAGACTCTAGTCTCAGAGACCACATGTGGAGTTGAAACATATATATAATACATATACGAGAAGATAAATCACAATGCCATTTAAAGATGTGCCAATTATGTGGCTAGCTGTTATTATTTTATTAATAATGAGAGTTAAAATACAAGGCACTACAATGACTCAGAATATCACATAAGAGAGTCCTCACTTTGACCCAATTTAGGAAGGGAAAACTTATTTTAAAAAAAGAACTTCCTGTGAGTTTAGTCCTAGGAGATTAGATAGATCAAAATAAATGACACAAAGAAGTGATAAGAGTACTGTAAAAGAGGCTAATACTATGCACCAAACATAAGGATGGGGTGCTCATCCTCCCATGGGAAAAATTGGGCAAACTCCGTTGGCCACTAGGTTCAGGAGGAGTTGGAAGGTAGTTTTCTTCCTGATTACCATTAGCTCCATACTCCAGGAGACCCTGGTGCATAACTGTTGGATGGACAAAGCTTTAGCACGTTTTTTGTAGAAGGTTATGACAGAAGAGTAATTAAACATGAATTTGATGACACAACATTGGACTGACCAACAAAGAAACATTAGTAAAAACAAAATTTCCACAGGGCAGGAGGGTGCATATGATGGTATAGTTTCATCGGCTTTGGAGGCTAAGATGGGAGGACTATCTGAGCTCAGGAGATTGAGGCCACCCACCCACCTAGACGGCATTGTGAGACCCCAACTAACTTTCATATGAAGTGTCCTCATATGAAAGAGTTGTGCAAAGCTGGGGGTATGGGCTGAAGTAAGGTGACTGCTCTAAAATAAGATGGAAAGGAACAAGAAAGACATAAGACATTAGTTAGAAATTCTGGTAACTAAAGAGACCTGGATGGAAAGGTTGAACAGAAATCAGTAGGATGTGGTAAAGCAGAAGACAAAACTCAGATGTGAATGAATGGTGTGAGCCTGTTGTTTGTGGTCAGGAGGGTGTGTGCACTCTTCCCTCCTGATAATAGGCCTCCAGTTTTCCTCTTATGTGTATATTCCCAGAAGGCCCAGCTTTGGCACAGACAGCTGTAATATTTCAAGGTGTTTGGATCCATAAGCACTCTTAGAGTTGTTGCACTGGTTGAGGGGAAGTCGAAGGAAAGACATTGGCATTTTTATCCATCGTTTTTATTTATTTACTCATTGTGTGTGTGTGTGTGTGTGTGTGTGTGTGTGTGTGTGGTGTTAGATATTGAATCCAGAGGACTTCTACCTCTGAGCTACATCCTTAATCCTTTTTATTTGGAAATAGGATCTTGCTAAATTGTTTGGGCCCTCACTTAATTGGTAAGGCTGGCCTTGAACCTGTGATCCTCCTGTCTCTGCCTCCCACGTACATGGATTGCAAGCATGTGCCGTGATGCCTGGCTGATACTTCTGTGTTTAAATGCTGAGAGGAAAATCTTTAAAAACCCATTTACTTCTCATTTTATATACTCTTGGGTCAATTTTGTTGTGTAATTATCTTGGTCAACAGAAATAGGTGAGTCTGTTTCATTTTGATTCCAAGTCAGTTTCATTTTTTTTTTTTTTTGTATTTTCATGTACAAGCAGGAAAAAGACCATCTTATTGATTTTTGGCCAAATAATCCATACAACATATCATATTTTGTACAGTTACATATAGCACGTCTTTTTACAGCTCTCAGGGCCCTTTCCAATTGATTTGCTGCTAAAGGAGATGGCATAGTGTTGGCCTCTGGATCCCAGGACTGTTAAAAATTACTATCTAAAATGATAAGTATAATAATCCAGAAAAGGGACCCTGTGTTGAATACTGTGGGGTTCCTGGTATCTGTGAGTCCTTTAATAACCAAACTTCGAATTTGCAACGTAGCACTTTTGTATTTTCATAGCTGTCTCTACCTTTACCAAGCAATTTTATTTGTTTTTACTTATGTGCAGGTTAATACTCTGTGAGAATTCATTTATAGACTTAAATAGATAAAAACACAGATTATTAGACCATTGAAAAGAATATGAGACAACTGTCATGAACCGATTCTTTTCACATGGTCAATATGAGACAGAGGAAATTCAGTGACTTACCCAAGACAAACCCAACCATGAACAGGAATCGGGGCTAAAATCCAGGTCTCTATACTCAGCTCTATGACCTTTCTACATCACCAACCAACTAGACCTTTTCAAAGTAGTTATGAATAATCAAAATTTCTTTCTGATAGTTTAGGAGTTCCTGATACAGAGTGATAGTGCCCCCAGAAACTCCCAGTCCAACCACAAATTAGTTCAAACCCTTGTCAAAGCTCATGAAAGGAAGCCATTTCACAGGGGGATCAATATGAGCTGCTTCTCCTGCACATGGTTTACAGCCTCTGTGGAGAAGAATGTTGGTACTCCTGATAGCTTCCTGCTCTTGGTTCATGTCATGCACTTATCTCCCAGTTACAATGGTGACCTCCTGTATGCTATTTTAATATGCTCAGGGGAAAGAGAGATGCTTATGAAGTTCTTGCTTTAAAATTCAGGCCGGAGGTGTAAAAAGTTCAAGTCAGCTTACCAAGATTAAGGAATCATGTTATGCTACTAGCCAACATTTCCTGAGCAGCTACTACTAAGCTTCAAACACGGACATAGATACCTTTTCTATAGCTCTTCCTTCAATCCTCCTGGAAGCCTTAAGGGATTCTCTTGGTCTAGACTCCCCTAGAAGATGAACCTGAGACAAGTATTCAAACACAAGTGGTTATTTATGGGAGATGATCCAGGGAACACGGATTGGGCTATAGCAAAACGAGACAGAGAATGGAAAAAGAAAATAAAAACAGTGGATACACCAAGTATGGATTGCACACTGAAGCTTAATGTTTCATGCATGTGGCTAGAGAAGATTCTGAAAATCAAAACTCTATGGCATTTAAAATGTTTGAGAACAGCACCTTGTTAAGTTTCATTTGATTTCATTTCTTTATAAAAATAAAATTCCAGAGCTGAGGAGGAGCTCCTGTATGTTTGGCTCAGACTTGTCCACTGTAGGAATGGCCTTGCTCTCTGTACACATTAATTACTGGCACTGTATTATGTCTTTTGTATTGGGGAAATGGGAGCTGCATTACCAAGGGCACCACTTAACAGCCATGTATTTCCTTCCTTTTGCACCAAGTAGAACTGATTCTATAAAGGAAGGAGTATCGGCCAAGGTCACCGAAAAAGCAAAGCTCAACAGAAGAGCAAATTGTCCATTAGTACTGGGTTTGATTTGTGGTACCCAACTGGTTCCCCTTCAAGTGATGGGTGGTGCACACGAGAGATGACACAGGCTTGTGGCAGTGTATACGATTTAATCACTCAATGCAGTGATATCATCTGATCAGCTACAGGAACATCCCCCCTTATTTAGTTGGGTGTACCCACAAAACTGTTAACTAATTATACTCTGCTGTTGGTTAGGGCTTCCTTAGCAAAATATCAGAGACTGGGGAGCTTAAACAAACAAACAAAAAACCCCGCTTTTTCATAATTATAGAAGCTAGAAGTACAAGGTCAAAGCGCCGGAAGGTCTGAGTTCTCCTGTAGCCACTCTCCTTGGCTTGCAGATGGATTCCTCTCTCCCTGCTTCCTCAAGCGGCCTTCCGTCTGTGGGTGCACATCTCTGGTGTCGCTTCCTCTTCTTATGAGACCTCATTTGAATGTAATTACTTTTTCCTTTCGTGTGTGTGGGGGTTGCTGGGAAATGAACCCAAGGGCTTTCTACTTCCAAGCTACATCCCAAGCCCTTTCCATGTTTTTCTTTGTTTTGTTTTTGAAACAGAGTTTCACTAAGTTGCTGAGGCTGGCCTGAAGCTCAGTCTCCCAAATACTAGGATTATAAGCATGTGCCATCTCACCTAGCCTAATCAGCTCTTTAAAGGCTTTATCTGTAAATACAGTCCCATTGGAAGTTTAGGGTTCCAGCATATGCATTTGAGGGGATAGGATGGTGTCCAGAACAACTGGTACCAATCTCCTATTATTCAAATGAATTTATGTAAAATTATGCCTTGTCTAGGCTGATACTATTCACTCAGATAAGCTCTGTGCTTTCCCTCTGAATTAGTAACACTCAGTTACAATCTGCATGTATGTCCCTATTCAACATTACCCTGTGATGGTGGCACAGCTGATATCAGCACTTTGCAAAGTGGGGACAGAGGGCTCTAGGGGAAGAAAAACACAAATGAATGAGAGGCTGAAGTCCACCATGAAGACAGACAGTCGTAGGTATTTTTAGACATACATGACTATTTACCAATGGAGACCTATTGCAAATATGAAAAGGACTTAAGCTTTTGCGAATTAGAAAAAAACAGAAGAAAATTTGGGAGAAATCTTTTAAGTTCTGTAACTCCTTCCTGCTGATTATTTAAAATCCTGTTGCCTTCCAAGAGAATTACCGTGCCGAGCAATTACATTAAATTGTAAGCAATATTCCTTGTGATGGTAATTAATATGATTATTCAGTTAACTGCTGTCAGACTTCAGAACTATGGAGATTAACAAGGAACAATGGGCACAAAGTAAGAATTATGAAAATATGTCCAAGCTGACAAGAGCCGGCTTCGATTTGCTTCACAAAACTGCCTGACCATGAAAGATACATTATAGCAGCCTGAAATTTGTTAATAAGTTTTTCTTGTGAAAACCTGTTGAAGTGTTTCAAAATTTTTAACACCAAATTAGAAGTATTCACATTTAGAAATATTGAAGACCTAGGTCAGTATGCTCTAGTGTTTTGTTTCTAAGATAAAGTTTTATTTCATTTATGTGACAGTGAATTTTAGATGATAATGGACTAGGGGAACAGATACCAAGAGATCTGGTGAAACTTCATTTCTGGGGGTGTCAGTGATGTGTTTGTGGGGAATGCTGGCGTTTGGGTTGGTGGACTGAGCTGAGTGAGGAATGTCAGCCCTCCAAACAGAGAATGGCAGTCACCATCAAACAGGGCCAAAGGGCAGCAGAAAGATATTCTCTCTCTCTCTCTCTCTCTCTCTCTCTCTCTCTCTCTCTCTCTCTCTCTCTCTCTCTCTCTCTGTCTCTCTCTCATCTGGAATGGAACACCTAGTTTCTGGAACATCAGAGATCTAGACTCTCTGTTCTTCAGATTCAAGGACTAGGCACAGCTCCCCTCAACTTCTTAGACATTCAGCCTTGGGTTTAACTGTCCTACTAACTTTGCTGGTTCTCTAGATTGAAGACACAAATCATAAAATTCCCAGCTTTCATAATCACATGAGCCAGTTCCCCTAATAACCACTTTCCACCCTCTCTCCTCCTCCCCCTCCTTCATTTCCTCCTCCTCCTCCCCCTCCTTCATTTACCCCTCCTCCTCCTCCTCCTCCTCCTCCTCCTCCTCCTTCTTCTTCTTCTCTCTCTCTCTCCCTCCCTCCCCCCCTTTCTCTTGAGTAAAAATCCAAAAAAACTATTTTAGAATGGAGCTTCATTAGAAGATAGATCTGGGTGAAGTGCCCTGCACTTGTAATCCCAGTAGTTGGGAAACTGAGACAGGAGGATCACAGGTTTGAGGTCAGACTCAGCACCCTTGCAAGATCCTATTACAAATTATAAAATAAAAAAGGCTGAAATGTAGCTCAGAGGCAGATTATTACTGGCTTAGATCCCAGTATACCCTCAAAAAAAAAGAAATATTTAGTTTCTTATTGAATAATACTTGTAAATATTTTCTACTTATAAGACTAAAATTAAGTTTATACAAACTTAGCATGAAATGATTTTTATATAGAATAATTCCACTCCTTTTAGGGCAAGAAATTATCTTTGATTAACGGATGGCCTCATCCAATCAGTAGCATGTCTTAAAATCAATACTCAGATTTACCTAAGAAAGAATAAATTCCAACTATGGGCCACAGAACAACTCCTTCTTCAAAATTTCATAGCCTCTCATTCTGCCCTAAAATTTTCAGACTTGCCAGTCCCCATAATTATGTAGGCCAATTCTTTAAAAATAAATATCTATATATTCTACTTTATCATTCTACTGATTTTGTTATTCTGGTGGTCTGTCACTTTTATGAACTGAGCATGGGGATTGCAGATGGTCCTCAATTTATTATGATTTTATGGCCTGATAAACCCATTATAAACTGAAAATATCAGATGCCCAAAATGCTTTTAATACACTTAACCTACCAATCATCACAACTCAGCCTAATTCATCTTGAGTGGGCTTAGCCAACTGTTTTTCAGAATTATCTAGTGCCAAGCCTATTTTATAATACAGTGGTGAGTCGTTCATGTAGTTTATTGAAGACATGCTGAGGTGCGAAGACACAAAACCCAGTACCTCAAAAATGCCAGCCACACAGTGCACCATAGAGATCTGTTGTTTGCTGTTCTGACTTTATGGCTGGTGAAACTGCAGCTTTCTGCTGCTGCCCACTGTTGGGAGAGAGTATCACACCACAAAGAGACAGATCGGAAAGCCCTGGAAAAGATTGGAATTCAAAATTCAAAGTACAATCTCTATTAAGTGCAAATGGCTTTTAAACACCAGTGTAAAAATAACAAAATCCTAAATGTAGCCAGTGTAAGTTGAGGATTACCTTCCATTAATTAGTGAGAGATAAATCCCAAAATCTGATGTTACACTAATGAAGGACATGATCTTATGGGGACCCACTATATCCTCAAGGGAGGGATGGTGAGGACATGATCACTGAAATAGAGTCCAGTGGCGGCAGAAGGGAGTACTGAAGTGAATAACTTATCTGTTCACATAGTGGATTAAATAGTATTGCTCAAGTTCACCCAGAACCTCAGAATATGACCTTATTCTAAATAAGGTCTTTGCAGATAGCGTTGGCTAGGAATATCAAAGAGAAATCATCCTGAATTCACAATGGGCCCCAGATCTCATGTCTGGTGTCCCTAGAAGAGGGAAGGACAAAGAAAGGTACACAAAGATGGCCAGGCGAGGATGGAGTTGAGTTGGAAATATTGCTTCCTCAGCAGAGGAGCGCTGACGCCACAGAGGCTAGGAGGGCTTTTCAGAGGGCTTCAGAGAGAGCACGGCCCTCATGACACCTGGAGTTCAGATTTTTGGCCTTTAGGACTATGAACAAATACATTTCTGCTGTCTTAAGTCAAAGGGCTTGTGGCATATTGTGATAACAGTCTTAGGAATCTAATGCAGGTCACTGGATGTTTCAAATTGAACTAGCTCTCATACTTGTCATTCAATACACAGTTGAAGTATTAAGCCATGGGACCCAGAATTGTCAAATTCTAATTCAAGAAGACTAAAATGTAAAATTCCATTGCCAAAATTCTCCATACAGGAAATGCTCAGCCCACGCACGTACCCTCCCATGGGGCTAGGAATGGGTAGATAATCAGAGAAATAAATAATGCTTTTTCTTTCTCTCTTCTTTCTATTATACACATGTTTATAAATATATAAATTTTAATATTTTATTTATATTTACTTAATAAATTTATATGTATTTTTATGTATAAATGCATTTACCAGAAATATACTTTATTAGAAATATATAATATACATGAATGCATATGAATAATATCTTTATTATATTTATATTTATTTTATAAATTTTATAAATTATAAATATTTACATAATATTTATATTTATGTGTTTACTGCACCTAGAAATAGACCTGCTCTTATACCTTGGAAAGTATCATTTAATTCCAAAAAAGTAAGTAGTTAAATGTCTAGTATCCAGTTCCTCTACAAACCCACTCTGAGATGGAGCTGAGCCTGCAGGAAGATTACTGAGAAAGGACTCTGAGATCAAGCCTGTGAATGTACACCTGTCAGACAAAGAAGGGAGCAGGACTAGAAGACGGGGATGTTGGTCTGTCATACAGTCACCATGTCGTCTCAGCCCACACCTACAACCCATGGAGCTTGAGGCTGAGACAGTCCTTGAAAAATGTCCTGAGCTTCCTTTGAATACGGGCTACCTTGAGGAAGGGGGCATGAGTTAGGGTAAAGAAGCTCTTGTTAGGGAAATTTTCAGAGGGCAGAAGCAGGGGCCTTAGACCTTTAGTCTTAAGATGTCTAAGTGGATATTACTATAGTCCTTAGATTTGGTCACTAAGAAATCGAAACATCAGCTTCATTGACTTAAAGCAGATCACAAACCATTCTGCAATATGCAAATTGCAGTCTTCTCTTAGGGATAATAAGCTAGAGTGTGTATATAAAGCACGGAGCCTATTGCCTGGTATAGAGTACCTAACATTTATTGAAGTTATTTGTGCCAGTACAAATGAGTTTTCCAAATATGGGATTTATATGTTTTATATTCATATAATGTATGAATGCTTAGAGTACCTTTAGAAATACTCTAAGATTCGATGCAGAAAGATAAATGAAAGTGTTGAGGAATCTGAGTACATCTTCTAGTTCTCTTCTAGTTTTTCATAGGCTAGCTTTTCAGGATCTTTAGCTATAAAACAGGGCCTTGGAATGTCTGGTTTTCAGACCACATTTAGACTTTGAGAGTCAACACTTCAGAATTGGCAAACTTCGTGGACTTGAGAATTCACAAACTGCCAACTTCTGTGTGGATCTTTATCTCAGAGTTACAAAGGAGCAAATGTCCACTTGGACAGTGGAATCTACATTTCAGTTCACAGGAGAAGCTATAGAGCTTGTACGTGGAGAGCAGCTAAACTGCCTCAATTTCAATCCTAGTTTCACCATGTGACTATGACCAAATGACTCCGTCTCTTTCTGCCTCTTTTCTCATGTGGAGACTGCAGATAACACTAGTTTTGGCTCCACTGGGATCCTTACACATTTTGAATGAATCAATTTATATATGACACTTGGAACAGTGCTTGGCACATTGCAAGTGCTCTGTGAATTATAGACATTGTTGTTGAGGTTTGGGTTAAAATGGAGTGATCTTCCAACCCCCCTGTTTACCCATTTTCAACACTCTAAGGCATGGGAGGATTTTGTCTCATTCTGCATGTTGGTTTGAAAACAAGTGCATTCATAAAACCGGCAATTTATAACCATTTTTTGCATCCTCTTCCCCTTGGGGCTATATATTAGGAAGGAGAAGAACAAGGTCATCTAAAAGTTAGAACAAAAAAAAAAAAGGACAAGAAATCTCTTGACATTTCTAAGGAGCAAGAAACCAATGTCTTTTTAGCTATTAATGCAAATTTCCCACACATTCTAATGGCCTCTTTCCATCTCAATTTGATATTCATTAAGATGTTTTAATAGGTTATGGAAAATTCCAGAGAAGGCTTTATATAGAAAGTTAAATTTAGAGTGGATTTTCGGAGGATTCTGTTTGAGTCATCGCCGGCCTCCCTGAGTCGCTTTCATTAGCAGGGTCCTTTACCTGGATGTGGGAGCTCTGTGTACTGATGGCTTGTTTGTTCCCACTGCTCCTCCAAATCTCCTTCCTCCATATGCAAATTCACAACATGTCAGAGACGGTGACCCCATCTCCACGGAGCCTTCTCGCATGCATCAACCAAAACCACAAAAACGCGAGTGAGAGACCTAAGTGAACCAAGTGCGTATTTTATCCTTTCGTTTTTGTTGGTTTAAAGAAAACTTGAGGTATTCCACCATATCATGCGGGCGTTCCTTCCCCCACCCTATCCCTGCACAGCTTAGAACTCTAAGGGGGGAACAGGATTATAAATCTCATGGAAATTAATGCTGCTTTGGTTACAGTGTTATTCTCCGAGGAGTGAAATGCAGTTGAAATAGTAGTGAGCTTAAAATCAAAAGGCTCGAGGCATTAAGAGAAGGAATAGTATTTGGATTCCCTTTATTTTTTTAATTTGAAAGTTGTGCTCCATAGATTCCATCCTCCCCATTCCTCCCCCTCTTTCTTCACTTATACCAGCCCTAGAACACCTAAAACACTCCGATGCTCTCACACACACACACACACACACACACACACACACACACACGCACACGCACACAAGGAGGGAGAGAGGAAGAGGGAGAGAGAGAGGGGGAGGGAGAGGGGGAGGGGGAGGGGGAGGGGGAGGGGGAGAGAGAGAGAGAGAGAGAGAGAGAGAGAGAGAGAGAGAGAGAGAGAGAAGCATGCCAAGTCATTTTGCCATTGACTAGCTCAGTGACTTTAGCAAGCCTCTTAACCTTTCTGAGATTTCAGCTACTAAAGTAATTTGGCAGACACAGAGAAGTGAATATCTATTACACCTTCTCTCAAATCTTTTGCAGTAATGATTTAAGATTTCTATCTAGCTTTATTTTGTTTGTTCAAACAATGATAAGCTACAGCTTCTCCGTTATGTCTTTTGTTGTTGTGGTGGTGGTACTGGGGGTGGAACCCAGGGGGGTTCTGCCTCCGGGCTATACTCCCAGACCTATTTTATATTTTATTTGGAAACTGGGTCTAACTAAGCTTCTGTGAGCCTCAGTAAGTAGCTGATGCAGGCTTCACACCTGTGTGATGCTCTTGTCTCAGTCTTCCAAGCGTGGGGATTACAAGCGTGCAGCACCACGACTGACCTCTATTATGTCTTTTAAAAAAATGTATTCTGTATACACTCTACATATCACGGGGTAGGCACTTCACTAATGATCGAATAAATAAAGTTAATCCCATGTTTAAAATAAAAATGTGTCATTTTTGTTTTTGGACTGAGGAGTAAACTCAGTAACATTCTATCTCTGAGCCATACCCCCAGCCCTATTTTTATTTTGAAACAACAGGATCTCCCTGAGTTGCAGAGAAAGGGCCTCACTAAGTTGCTGAAGCTGGCTGCAAAACTACAAGTCTCCACCACACCTGGCCAAAAATGTGTATTTTAATATAGAAACATAAAAGAAATAGTTGTAGTGACAAAACAGAGCTTGGGTCGGGCATGATGGAGCAAGCTCATAATCCCAGCATTCAGGAGGCCGAGACCGGAGGATTACTGTACCGGAGGATTACAGCCTTAGCTACTTAGCAAGGCCCTTTGCAACTCAGTGGGACCCTGTTTCAAAAATAAAAAAAGACTAAAAAATAGAGATAGGGGTGTAGCTGGGAGCTACAGTGCCCCTGGGTTTCATCCCCAGTACCACAAAAAGCAAGCAAACAAACAAAACAAAGAAATAAAACAGAATTTAGAATTGCATGGGTCAAGTGGAAGAGCCAGAGCCCAAAGTATTTTTTTTTTAAACACAGAAACACCTTGTTACTGTGATGAACCTTGGTAGTAAGTAAGACTGGTTTTTCTGTGGGTGTTTATCATCTCTTACGTTTATCTGTTACCTTATGACAAGGGCTGGCCTTTACTCCAGAGATCACTAACCTTTCTAATGATTTCAATTTTAACATATAATTTCCTTGAAGATATATATCATCCCATCCTACCCACATCACATTTTTAACAGCTGACTTTTCTATATATATGAAAATAAAATGATAAAACTACACCTCTTAATGCCTCTTAATTTTCTTCATTGTCTAGTAATTTAATTCATAAAATTGAATACCTTAATTGCAATAACATCTTTAACCAAAATTATAAATGCATATATATATATATATATATATATATATATATATATATATGCATACCTATGTTTTTTTTTTTTTCGGGTCTGGGGATGGAACTTAGGGGCATTTGACCTCCAAGCTACGTCCCCTGCCCTACTTTTTTATTCTTTATTTTGAAAGAGGGTCCCACTGAGTTGCGGAGGGCCTCACTAAGTAGCTAAGGCTGTCTGCGAATCGTATCCTCTGGTCTCAGCCTCCCAAATGCTGGGATTACAAGTGTGCGCCACCACACCCGTCTCAATACATATGTATTTAATTTTACCCTTCTCTTAAAAAATAAAAAATAAAAGATTCAGATTTTTAGAGAGTTATGATCACTGTTAGGATTCACACTGGGATATAATATATAAAAAACTAAGTTATGCTTTGCAAAATAAGTATGCACGTAATTACAACTTAATAATGATTACGAGAAGTATATTTTTGTAAATGTTGTTTTAAAAATTATTTTGTGGTTATGATAAGAATTTCACTAATAATTTCCCCCATATTCATTTTTAAACAGTTTCATCTGATTAGTTCACACACTTTTAATTGATTTAAAATAGGAGAACAAGAGAGATGTTTTTAAGAAAAAAAGAAAAAAATGTAACCAATTTATCAGTTTCCTATTTTAAGGGGTGGAGAAAAGTTTTCTTTTTTTAAAATGAATATATGCTGGAAAAGAACTTTTCTAACAATGTTCCTGTCCTTGTCCCTAGATACTCATATGACTTTTAAAATTATGCACATGGTTCTTCAATCTTCTGCCCCTTTGATACCTTTCTTTCTCCCTCCTTTTTCTTCCTCTCTTTTCTTTCTCTATACTCTTTTCCCAGGAAATAGTGTGGTTGGATATGTATTTTATCAGGCTTACTGTGTGTGCATAGATAAGACACACACATATATATGAGAGTCCTGAAGGACATATATGTGTACAAAACATATGTATATATAGTAGGATATATATATGTGTGTGTGTGTGTGTGTGTGTAATATTACACATTGAAATTACATGAATTGCAGTATACATCCTTTAGGTATCTTGTCTATGCACTCAGCTCCTGAGTTAGTATCCTCCTGCACTCCTCCAAATGGTTATCTTACCCAGGATGAGCCACAGTTGTGCAATGGAGAACAGTTCTCATAACACATATGTACTCTCTCTGACCTCGTGTCACCCCTAATGCCAACAGTCGCTCAGGCTATTAACTAGTTTCGTCCTTGTCTCATGGCTGCTCACTCGTCACACCCTATATATTTTTACATACCCACTCATAAACAAAGGTATTTTTTCTTTTACAGGTGTGAATCCATTTATTTAATCGGTCTGTCTTAGTCACATTTCTACCTATAGGACACAACTTGCCTAGATGCTTTAGAAAATGAAATAGTATAAATAAAAAGTGTTCTCTTGATTTGTTCCCTGTAATAGGTATTAAGTTTGCTCCTATTTTATCAACTTTATGACCACTTACCTCCCTCAGATTGCCTGAAAATCAAACTACCTAAGGGTACCACTGCCTTCTATTTGTCCTCATCATTACAAGAATCAGCTTCACATGTCATTTTTTAGGGGGGATAAGACAACCCCTCCTCAGCAAAAAAATAAATAAATAAAATTACAAGAGAAATCCCTGAGATAACTTACACCCTACATTGGCAAAAAAGATATATATACTGAATATATATATATATATATATATATATATATATATATATATATATATATATATTCAGTAGCAGTGGTGGTAGGTTCAAGACACAGGAAACAAGTAACAAGTTATTTTTACCATTGAGATACTTAAAAACCTTCAAATTTATAAAAAACTGAAGTCTAAAAAAACTCACTTGCTTTCCTTTTTTTAGTGTCTCCAAATTAGCAAGATTTGTCTTTCTTTTTTATAATTGAAAGGTGCCTCCCCTTTTTAAGGAGAAATGTGATGTTTTACTAGCATTCTGAGAGCGGAGAGAATTCAGAAAGCGAAATAACACAAAAGCAGCACCGTGGTAGTAAAAGGCGCGTACAGTCTTATGCTGGAAAATAAGAAAAAGTGATACTTCACCTTTAGAGAACATATATTCTACTTTATTTTTCCCCTTTAAAAAGAGTCCACAAACACTGGGCGGGACAACTGCTACAAAGTTCAGCAAAACAAAACCAAACCTGTTTGTCAAGTACATAGTGTATTTAAATATTACTTTTTCCGTGATCCAGAATGATGGGTTCTTCTGCCTGCAGACCCCTTCTAGGTCTTAACTGCCCCCTTTAGAAATCTATTTTGGGTCTATTGCACTTATTACAGTGACTAACATTTAGTAAAGATTTAATGACTGTTTCACACAAAAAATGAACACTTATTTTTTCTAAGTTGAAGATGTACAAAAAAGTAGATGGTGTGACACTTTAAAACATAATAGAATATTAACTAATCTGCGACCTAACCCAGTGTTCTCAGAAAGGCTGGCGATGTTATACAAAAGATGACTTCACTCCAGAGACCCTGCTGCACAATGCTAGAAATTGCCTCTTGCTGTTCAGCATATTTCCTTTCTTTTCTCTTTGGGTTTTATAGCTGGAGGCAGGTGGCTCATTAAAACTTGAAAAGAGCTTCTCAGAATTCAATTTCTGGGTTCTCTGCAGGAATAGGCTTTGTAGAGTCTCACTGAGCGTTGGTACATTTGTTTGTTTGCCTGTTTGTTTTCCTTTCTTCATAGTCAAAATGAATCTCCCTTACATTGATTAGCAGTTAGAGTCAGGGTCATTGCAAACTGTTCCATGAGCAACACTTTCATATCCAGGACCAATAGGTTGCTGTTTAATTCCTGTTAGTGAGCCAGCGTTTATACCTCTTATTTACAACTCAAAAAAAAAAAAAATCCACAAAAAAACAGGAGCCTTGCAGGGGAGAGATAGATACAGGGTGAGCTTCTCTTTAGAAATCATTCAAGGGAAGATTTAATACAGTATGGTGGTGGTGGTGGCGGCGGCGGCGGCGGCGGTGGTGATGAAGTCTATGTGTGTTACTAAAGACATATTTACATATATGTGCATGTATGTTCATGTGTTAGTATGAAACATTTACAAGTGAAGTGTTGAGAAAAATTATAAATCAAAAGGAATAGTGGTACTTTTCCCATTGTACAGATAATAAAAATAGATTTGACGTGGGATAGGAAGGTTTAGTGTCTTCTTAGAAATCATAAAACAAGTGAATTATGTGCCCAGAAAAAAAAAAAAAATCTCAGGGACTCCCAACCTCGCTCTCTATTCTCTAATCCTAAAACTATATTGACAATTTTATATTTTGACCCACAAAACTTTCCTTATAGACACTATTTGTGTCAGAGAAACAGGAAGCTCTATTCCCTGGTCCTACACTATCCCATCTTTCACTATTGATTGCTAGCTGTCTGCCAAGGGGCATCACACACGTTTTTTATCCGGTGAAATCAGCTTACTTGATCTTCCCAGATTATTCTTATTTAAAAATGTTTGTTTGACAATGAAGCTGTTGAAAGAAATACCACTATTTGGGAGTAAACATCAATATATGGTCAGATTACAAAATCAACAAGAATTTAATCCTTTAGTTTAATATTTAAATTAAAAATTATAAAAATGCACCCATGTGGATTTAAAAAGTAAACTAATCCAAAAATATCTACAAAGATACTGTTTGCCCATTCCAAGATATCAAGCGTAACACCTGAAAGAAACCACTTTTTTTCTTGTGATGGTGTAATTGAAGCCAGGAGCAGTCTACCTCTGAGCTGTTTCTCCAGCCCTATCTTATTATTTTTATTTGGAAATAATGAATCGCTAGATTGCTGAAAGCCTTGCTAAGTTGCTGAGGCTGACTTCAAACTTGTGATCCTCCTCCTTGGGCCTCCCAAATACTGGAATTACAGGTGTGTGCCTGGCAAAAAAAAAAAAAAAAAAAACACACAAAAAAAACACAAAAAAACACTTTTAAATATTTCTAGGTTTAGTTCTATTAGCTATCCTTATATTTCCAAATAAGGCACATAATGTTAAGTATATCAAAATCATCCTTATACTTTCAAACCAGTCCATCCATCCATTTACTTTCACTATGTGAACAATTTTGTTCTTTTCTAAAACTAATTTGATAAATTTAAATAACAGAGTCAAGTCAATATTTCTCTTGCATTATCAAGTTGTAATGGGTTTAATTGAACCCTCGCATCTTTCACATGTATATGTTAAAGTCTGAACTTCAGAATGCAATATTTTTTTGGAGATAAGGTGCTTACAAAGTAAACAAAAGAAGTGAGGTTAATTAGGGACAGCCCTAAACTTAGGACAGCCCTAATTTTATATGACTGATGACCTTAGGAAAAGGGAAAATCGAACACAGGGACACACACAACGGGCAGAAAACCAGAAGAGACGGGGAGAACATGGCCGTCTAGAGGAGGGAGGAAGACTTGGCACAGATGCTTCTCCAAGAGCCTTCAGAAGAAACCTGCCCGCCAACACCTCGCCCTTAGACTTGTTTTCCAGAATCGTGAGACAATACATCACTGTCATTGTTAGCCACTCAGTTTGAGGTACTTGTTTATAGCAGCAGTAGCAAACTAATACACAAGAGACACTTGACTAAGTGTCTCTGGATCAAACACCACCACCTCTCTGATCTATTTCACCTACCCAATGCATGAGGGAGTTATGACATGAATACAAAACCTGCAACAAAGAGTTCCTTGAGAAAGACAGGATATTTGGGTTTCAGAGTAATATAGAAACCAAGAACATGATATGAATAATGGAGGAAGGACTAAATGAAGGACAGCAAAAGGCGGTGCATTTCCTTCCATGTGCCTTTGAAACAGCCATCTTCCTTATATCAGTATCTCTTTGCTTATTTAATGATTACATAAGGATAAGAGAATTTTCTATCTCAGTTTTCCAGGAATAAATATTTGAATTGTTCGACACCAAATGTACATTCTGTGAGGTATTTGAAAAATGAACCTACTGAATTCTAAAAATCTAAGAATATTTGCTTGGCAGTGAAGGGTTTGTTTTAAACAGAGATGTAATTTTATAAAATTATAACTTTTTGGTTAAATAATCTTACTTTCGTATGCAGAGTATAAGCTTTGAGACTATTAGCAAATTGTAGTTCCTGATGGAAAAGATTTTATGAGTAAAATATTTTCATTTTTTTTTAGGGGGTTAGTTGAACTACATGCATTGAGTATTTTTCTACCCATTAAAATATCCTATTTAAAACATTATGTTGTCTATCAACAAGTTAATTATTTATCATTATATTTTGTCATTTTGATTTAAGCCAGAATATTATTTTTCCTATAAAAAAGGCAATAAATCTTAATTTCTTTCATTTTCTTGCACATCTTATATAAATACCAATTAACACTCCAAAATAAATAATGATAATGTGAAAAATATTAAATGTTGAAGCAGACTTTAATAGAGTTTATAAAATGTAACAAAAGAAAGTAGTACTATCAACAATAATGAAAGAAAATCTAGTGTTAATCTATTCGGCCTCCCTCCCTGAAGTCACTTGCAATTCTCACAATTCTCATTAGAGCAAATTGATCCTTTATTTCAGATCTTAAAATTCGGTTTCAACATTACTGTCTCTTACTTGGATTTCCTTTTTATACTAGGGATTGAATCCAGAGGCATTCCACCTCTGAGCTATACCCCAACCCTATTTTTATTTTTTTTATTTTGAAGCAAGATCTCACTAAATTGCTGAGGTTTTCATTAAGTTTCTCAAGCTTTGAACCTGTGATCCTCCTGTGCCAGCCTGCCAAGTACTACGATCACAGGCTTGTGCCACCATGCCCAGCACTGAACATCTCAGTTTACGTCCAGGTTCATCCTATCCTCTATTCCCTAACCCACCTCCCTCCCTCCCTCCCCAGGAGGAAAGGAAGCATTACTCCACCACCACCCCCAAGCTGGAGAAGAATCACCTTTTCCCTGAACACTGTTTTACCCTGATCATAGTAGCACTGCATCTTTACTTGTCCAGGATCTAATGATTTTAGTTATTTGCATTTTATTTTTATATTTGATAACTCCTCCTCCCATGCTCTCCATGTATGCACACGCTGAAACTTCATGTGTAAAAATGCAACAAAGACAACATCACACACAAAACAACAAAGACAGCACCGCACACAAACAACATATACACACATAAACATGTGTGCACACACAAAGAGACACAGAACCATTCACATCTCTACCTGTATAGGTAGTGAGGGGAAAGGATCCTGAAGAGCTAACTGTAAGACCTCAATTTTCACACAGATTTATTTATTTATTTATTTATTTATTTATTCATTTATTTTGTGTGTGTATGTTTGGTACTGGGGTTCTACCTATGGGCTACACACTCCCAGATCTATTTTATACTTTTTTTAAAATTTGGAAACAGGGTCTCTTAAGCCAGTGTGGATCGCTTCGAACCTGTGTGATTCTCCTGTCTCCGCCTCCAAAGCGCAGGGATTACAAGCGTGCACCACCACGTCCGGCCCAGATTTCTCTAATTTTAAGATCCCCAAATTTGGCTGCTAGTTTTGAAACTCTACCTGATTGTCTACTAGCCAAACTCTCTTTATATTTTCTCAGGGACCATTCTTATTAAGATTTGTATGATTTCACATTGCTTGTTATTTTTTTTTCTTAAAATTTAACATGTGGATGCCATTAGGTCTAAATTCATAAAGTCAAAACTTAAGCATTTGGTCATCAAACATGTCATATAAATGAATTTTTCAACCATTGTTATTGCTCCTCAAATGTACAATTTTTATTCACATCTTTCCCTATGCTCTTGTTCTCAATCAGGTCTGAAATTTGGGGCACCATAAAAGACTGAAAATTTATAATAAAAGGCCTTAAATTACTTTCTAATGGTGCTTACTAAAAAAATTCTAGGACTCAATGAAATGAATTCAATAGGTAAATTTTTAATATTACTCTATGGTCTGAAAATTAAAATAGTTTCAGACTAATAACAATTACATTTCAATTATGTGAAAAATAGACTCTAATTTTTTCTATAGTGGTGAATAATTTAAAGTATTTTCAACTAGATATGGACTTGGGTATTTAAACTCTCAGTGTTTTTTCTTTCTTGTATATATATATATATATATATATATATATATATATATATATATACAAGATACATATATATATATTTAGAGTTTTTTTGGTGTAGTATAGTCTCACATCATGATGTGGTTCAGAGTAAAAGGGATACACATGCGCACAGCACTCTACATTTTGGGTCCACGTTAATATTAGCTACACTCCAAAAATAAAAAAATTAAAAATATTAGACGTAGAAAAAAACATATGCAAAGTCTAGACAAATCTTATTTTAACCATTTCTTTCCAGATAAAGTTCATTTCATGATTGTGTTGGAGCCAATTTCTCTGTTCATTGCCATTTATAAAGTGATTCAGATGAAGACAACCCTTAGGAGACTAGAAATGTCTTGGGCTCATATTCTCTGTTAAGTCTCCCCATTAAAATCTGCAAATCATTTTATCCACAAAAGGCACTCTTGAGGCGTGGCATTCCTGTTTCTGAGCTGATAATTTTATGCTCTGCTCACCCATTTTGAATGGTATTCAAGCTCCTAAATACGTCCTGCCCTGTTCTTCCTGTTTTCCTACCTGGGCTCCTTGCCTCACCCACAACCTTGCACACCTGGCTTCTCACAATGCCAGAGAGTTACAAGCGGAGCTTGATTGCATAATACCCAAACCAACTTTCTGATATCTGAAGAGTACCATAAAGTGGAGTGCTCCTGCTCCTCCCTCGAATGCATTATCTCCCTCGCCACTTTCCACCAAATTGCTAGCTCTAGAAACACTGCCTCATACTAAGTTTGGAAAGTGAATATAGGTCACTAACACAGCAGGGTCATGCACGGCAATTTGTCCACCAGTCTGGCTCATTTTGTGTTCTAATTTCAGTAAGAGGGCGCTGATTCTTTGCTAAGTGGTAATTGCACCTGCAGTCCTAAACCCCTTCCACGGGCCTGAAAAAGCACACTCACCATCAACTTGCAATCATTTCCTACCGCGCTGGGCAATAGCTTCTATGAGCTTGCTGGCCTCGCCCTTGGAATGAATCCCTGGTTTCTACTATAGAGGTAGTTTCCAGGTTCCCAGGGGCATGCTGTTACTATCAGCGGGAGACCAGGCATAAGAGGGATGAAACTTCAGATCAGTGTCCTGTATTGCACTCTAGGTCTCTGGGGAGAGTTTTCACCTGCTGCCTGGGACCTTGGGAACTCTCATCCAGGGTCCAGTCTCTGTCCTCAGTGAAATATCTCAGTGAAAGAGATATTTTGCTTGGAATTCTAAACTTATGTCCACCAATTTCACCATGAATTTTATGTTCGTGTACGACACTGGGTCTTTCTTTATTAGACAGAAAATTCATAGATGTTGCTTTTCTTTTTCTCTCCTGTATACACTGATACTAGGGAAAAGAATAAACATGTTTCCCTTGGTAACGTAAGCAAAATCATGCAGCAATTCGCCAAAATAATTCAACTGATGCTGTAAATGCTCACACATCCAGTTTTCTTTTTAAGTTTAAAGAATGCATTCGATTCTCATACTTACACTTAAACAAATATCAAAATAATCCAGTAGGTTTTTTTCTCTCTACTTTACTGTTAATATTCTTGATACTGTTTTCTTTTAAACACTCCAGGACAATCTCTCTAGTTTCTGGCACACTAAAGTCCAATTGATGTATATGGAATAAATTGAATGACGATATTTAACTGTGTTAAATATTTAAACTAGATAGTCTACTTTGGTATCAAGACTTGAATGGATTAGATGTGGGCAATTAAAAGGTAAATCAAATTGACAACAGATAAGCAATAAACAGATGAGAACTCTGAAAAAGAGTTTGGAGATAAAAATAATTCAATAGAAAATTATAGATTTCTAATCTTTGTTAGAAAAGAAAAAGGTCCAGTTTCTTCTGTGGGGCCTTGGAAAGAATTAAGGGAAAGAAAATAACTGAAGTCATTAGCTTTAATAGAAAATAGAAGAAAAAATGGGGAATGGGTGAGAAGAAACATCTAGCATTATGAATCTTTGTTTGCCCTCTTCCCACAGAAGACTGGAGTTCATAATCAAGAAACCCAGCTGAACAGTGGGTTGGCTATTGCTATCGAACAGGATGGAAAATCCTGGGATTAAAAGTGGTGGGAAAGCTAGGGGTGTGTCTTGGTTGCACAGCACCTGATTAACGTGCAGGAGACCCTTTACTCATTCTCAGCACAGGGGGAAAAAGTGGAGGAAAGAGGGAAAATGTGTTTTTAGCATCTTCAAGGTGTATTGTTCAGTCTCTAGATGGGTGGACAGCCATTTTGGGGTACTGGGAATCTGTAGAGTAAAAGAAATGAGTTGAAGAAAAGTTACCATAAACCCTAAAATAAGGAAGACTTACAAAATGGTCATCATTCCCAGGACTCCTTGTTTGAGGTGCTACACTGTACAAGTCTACAAGAACTAAGCTTTGTGGTATTGTACACAGATGGTGAAATGTCCTGCAACATGAGGCATTAGTCTTACAAAGGTCAATATTTCCCTTACACTACTACTCGTGTGTGTGTGTGTGTGTGTGTGTGTGTGTGTGTGTGTGTGTGTGTGTGACTGGGGATTGAACTCAGGGGCATTCTAACACCCAGCTATACCCCAGCCCTATTTTATTTTGAAACAGGGTCTCACTAGGTTGATAAGAGTCTCACTTTTGCTAAGGTTGTCCTCAAAACTGTAATCCATCTTTCTCAGCATCCCAAGTACTGGGATTACAGGCAAAAACCACCACACCCAGCCCCACACCACCACTCTTAAGATAGAAGCACACTTTTCCAAAGCGAATTTTCTTCCTTTCTTTCTTTCTTTCTTTCTTTCTTTCTTTCTTTCTTTCTTTCTTTCTTTCTTTCCCTTTTTTTTTTTTTTTGGTGGTACTGGAGTTCCTGGAAACCCTTCTACCTCTGGGCTACACTCCCAGACCTTCTCTCTCTCTCTCTCTCATATATATATATATATATATATATATATATATATATATTTTTTTTTTTTTTTTTAATTTGGAAAAAGGGTTTCCTAAGCCAGTGAGGTTGGCTTCAAACCTGCATGATCCTCCTGTCTCTGCCTCCCAAGCGCGGGGATTACAAGCATGCACCACCACGCCCGGCCAAAGGGAATTTTCTAACACCACTTTATTCAGTGGTTATAATACAGTGATCAGATTTTTATGTTATATGGGGGTATCTGAAAGCATGGAAACAATCAATAGAAAGACGAAGGTTCTTATGTCATATGAAGGCATGTTTCTTGCTCTCTCACCATGACCCACGCAGCATCACCTCTGAAGGTGATGGCTAGTATATAATATGCTCTCAGCAAAATAAGATGACAGATCATTAATGCTGGAAAAGTCTTTGCTGTACCCTTGGGATGAGAAAATTTTGTTTAAGACATTGACAGCAACAGTGTATATGTGCTAAGGTTGGTGCTTTCAACCTTCATGAACCATGGATGAATAGTAAATCATTGAAGGTGAAAAGAAAGCTATAAATATTTGGGGGGAAAGCCAAAAATTATTAAAGTAAGCTGAGCTTAGCCAGAAACTGCAGCCAATTTCACTTGGCAGGATTGCTTCCATCAAAACGTGGAATTGGAGGCAAGTCACTTGGAATCTTAGCAATTACAGCTACCCAGCCACTTGAAAGCAACTGTTAACTAATTAATTAATTAATTAGAATATATCAGTTTACTTCATTCCATTCTTTGTCTTAGGTACAAGTTAAGCTTTGACTTCAATGAACTTTTATCAGTTTTAATTTACTTAATTTCTAGACCTAACACAGATTTTCAAAGACTTCTGATGTAATTTTAACCCTATACACTTATAGTTTATGTTACATGAAATGTAATTGTTATCTAAACATGAGTTATCTCTAAATTACTACACAGTCAGTACATGTAAGTATTCATTGTTTAGACCACGTAATGATTTCATATAAAGCACTATGTATGCCTGATTTTTCTTCTGTCTACATCAATAACTACCTAATATTTTTTAGTTGCAACACAGGATGACAACCACTTGTGTTATTAAACATTTATTCTTTTGCTCTATAAATATTTATATAAGGCAAATACATAGAGCAAATGAAAATAAATCAATATGTGCCAAGAGCTGTGCTAGGTTCTAGATGAGCAAAAAACTCTTGGTCCTTAATGATGGAGGCTGTGCTTCCAGGAACTGGATAAGTACTGAGCACCCTTGGCATGCATGTGTGTCTCAAAACAATTATACATTGTTCATGCATCACCTGGAAAAAGAATGGACCAGCATTTAAAATAGAAATAAGGATGTATTTTAGAGAAAACCTTCAGAATAAATCCTCTTCAAAGGGAAGGGTGAAAGGAGATTGCAGAAATAAGCATCCCGGGCTGGGAAAAGAAGACATATGCATGTGAAGATGGGGGTAATGGGAATAAACACCTTGGCTCACTTGAGAAGCAGAGAGAAATCCAGCATGGGGAATATATTTAGCAAGTTAAATGCACGAAAATTTAGCAAGAGTAGCAGATTTTACTATGTACCAGGCATGATTCTGAGGACAACCTCCTCCTCTACTTCTTTCTCCTCCTCCTCCTCCTCTTCCTCTTCCTCCTTCTTCTTATGATTCCAGAGATTGAATCCACAGCCATTCTATCTTTGAGATACACTTCCAGCCCTTTTTTTAATTTTTTTATACATTTTGAAACAGTCTAAGTTCCTGAGGCTGGCCTTGAACCTGAAATCTTCCTGTCTCCATTTCCCAAAGACTGGGATTACAAGCTTCTGACTACTTCTTACGCATTTTATTTCTTTTTATTATTTTTTATTGGTGCATTGTAGTTTTGTATCTTAATGGAGTACAAGAGGTAGAGGCATACATGCATCCATCACTCTTTTAGCCTTTCCCCAATTCCCACCCCGTTTCCTTCTCCTTCTCCTTCTCATCTTTGGCTTAGTGATTGACTTTGATATGTTTATAAATGTTAAGTCATGTATATTCGAGAATTTCTCTTATTTGGTCCTTAAAACAAATCCATATAAAAGATACTATCATTCTATTTTACAAATGAATAAAACTGAAGCAGAGAGAAAGGAAGTAACTTGCAGAGGGCAACTTTGAAGCATACTGAAGCTAGGATTGCTGAAAGTAAGAGCTTCTGGGGTATAGAGCATCACCTCCCTCTGTGTAGAAGAGGGCTGTTAAGGGCCAGCTTGCCCAAACATGCCTCAGCTGGACTGAAAACATCTTTTACACTGAGCTCAATGAAAAGTAATAGATGGATTAAAGTAGAAAACAGTGGCCAGCTTTACTGAGGGCTGATGAGAATCTTCTGAGGACTGCACTGGATAGTCCTCATGAAGTCCACTGGTCACTTTTATAGAAAAGGCTGGACTTGAATGACCAGGACGCACAACATATTGGAATATCAACAAGGTTTCTTGAGAACCGGTAGAAGATAACATTCATCAATTCCCCTGTCATGACTTGGCTCAAAAAAATATCAGTGAAATTCACTGATACCTACAGGGGAGATAGGGAGACCAGGGAAATATTTAGTGGTTTATTTGCTTTGTTTTTCCAACACTGTGGGCCATTAAGAAATATTCGTATGTGAGTGGGGTATGTTATAAGCGTCCTCTAATTTTCAGCAAGATATGCTTATTGGATAATATTTTAGAAATCACTGCAAGACAATTAAATCAACTAATCTTTGCATCATACCTGCTAAGTAAGAGGACCTCACTCACACCCTGCTCATTTTACCTGAACCCTATGTTTCTGAGACCCTTTACAAAGACTCCCATTATGTTTCATTTCTACATTCTACTGTCAGACTTTCAGCCCATGACTTGCTCTGTATCCTCTCCATGTTGCTTCCTGTTATGATGGGACCTCTATTAGTTAGGGAAGTGCCAACCACAGAAACCTTGGGAGAGTTTATTTTGCGCTCATGAAAAAATCCAAAGGGGGCGTTCCTGGTTGTTAGAAATGCCCTGTGTGTAAATATCAGTGCATAGATTCCATTGGTCTGGTGGAGCTCTTCTTTTCAAAGCTTGCCATCAAGGATAGCCATGGAATATATGCAACGTGCCAGCGAAAATAAGGGCACAGGATAATGCCTGGAAGGAAATTCTAGGTTGGATATACCATTTAGAAGTGCACGTCACTTTTGCTTTGGCCAGTCCCGTTGGCAAACCCAAATGCACAGAAAGCTGGGCAAAGTAATCTGACTGTGTTTTGAGGAGGGCAAGACACCAGTCCGGGCAACTAGATAGACTGTTGTGGTTGCCACTCTGTCCCTGACCACTTGCCTGTCTAGGTGAGTTACAGCACCTCAATGACCATTCTTTTATTGATTTTTCTGTACTTGACCCCATCCTGCTTTCCTGAATAGATAAAGGCTTCCTCCTCCACAGCAAAATTTCTGCTCCTGCCCTCTTGTTCTCTTTCATGTTGCCAAAGTTGCAGACTGACATTGATGTTGTTTTACCCTGTCTTCCCAGGAAAATGGGTAATGTTCCCTGTTAAAGTGAGCTCCTTTCAGCAGCTCAGCTCCTATTATAACTGAAAGAACAATTGCTGCGCCTCTGAGCCTCAAACCAAACCAATCTATTTACAGTCAGAGCTGGCTCCGTCTAAGAAAAGAGAGTTATTCAAAATATAGCCTTCGTACAGAGACTCGTGGCTTCAAAGCATCTTTTTACTTAATCTTTATAATGACTACAGGAAGCAGAAACTGTTAACCCTTTTCACTTTATAGAAGAGGAAATTGATAGGGAAATTGTTTCGTTTAACTAGTACTGGGTGTGTATCACAATTTTTTTTTTAATGCTCTTGACTCTAAAGCCTACATTTTTTCAGCATACACCGATGGATGCTTTCTGTTCAATTGGGCCAGTGCATTGCTTTCTGTAGGAAATATGAAAAAAACTAATAAAAGGTATAAAATAGTGGGCAGGAAAGAATCATATGCTGAACATCCAGAGGCATTAGGCTTTGGTAACTTTTTCTTACAATGTGTTTTCTATGATTTTTTTTTTCTGAGAAAGAAAAGTTTAGAAAAAACTACAAACAATGACATAAAAGAAGACATATTTACCCATTATTCCAAATTATAGAAACTTAATAGTTCTAATATTTAAAAGATGTCTTTTTATCAGAATAAAATATTGTAATTAAAAGTTACACAGGGTATCACTTCACATTGTTAATTATTGAATTTGTTGTCATTTTATACTTTGCTCCTTACTAAATATAAAATTAACCTGTACTATAAAATTAACCTGTACTATAAAAATTTATCATAAGGTGAACTTGGTGCAGGACATTCTATTTCTGAATATTTAGGAAACTTTTAGTTATATATTTCAACTATAGCATATTTTTTATGCTGAAATATTTCTTCATACTTTGACATGTTCCTCTTGGGATTCTTCTTAGAAACAGAAAATAAGTGCAAAATTTTCTGTACCTTTTCCACCACTTATTTACTCCTTAAATTTTTAATTATGATTTTGGTCTCATCTTAAATATAACATTATTTCATTTGTTTCTAAAATAGGTAGGCAATTAGTATATTTTGCAAATTTAGCTCATAAAAGAATGTCTTTGTTAGCTTCACAAGTGAAAATGATTTAGCTAGTTACATACTTTAGTTTCAGTTTATTTCTTTAAAAGTATTATGATAACATGCAGAAATTTTCTGGTATTCAGTAATGCAAAGGAAAAATATAAAGACAGCCCGTTATCTGAGGGTTTATTTTTAAAATATTTCATTTAACTATTAAATTCAAAATTTTGCTAAAGACATATGAGTATGAAACTCCTTATTTATGTATAGCATAGTATGACTTTCAGCTGGTTTACTCAGGTTTTTGTTTGCAGGGTTTTTTGGGGGGTGTTTATGAGGTGATAGGAGACCTGAGATGGAACCTGGGAGCAGTCTCCCTCCAATATACCCTCCCACCCCTACATTATATTTATTTTGAAATAGGGTCTTACTGAGTTTCTGAGGAGCTCTCCAAGTTACTGAGGTCTCCAACCTGCAATCCTTCTATTTTGTGTATATTTGTTTTAGATTTTATTTACATTCAATATTTTTCACTTAAAATTTATAGTTACTGAGATGGGAGGATAGCAGTTCGCGGACAGCCTCAGCTACTTACTGAGCCCCTTTGCAATTCAGCGAGACCCTGTTTCAAAATAGAGAATAAAAAATAGGGCAGGGGGTGTAGCTTGGAGGTCGAATGCCCCGGGTTCCATCCCCAGACCCGAAAAAAAAAAAAAAAAACTTACAGTTATTTTCTCCACCACAATTATCATCTCTTTTACCCTTCTGTTGTTTTTAATTTCTTTGTCATTGTTGTACTATTATAAAAATTTAAGATTTTCATTTTATAACCGACTTACTGTGGTGTGTGTGTGTGTGTGTGTGTGTGTGTGTGTGTGTGTGTGTTTTACTGGGAGTTGAACCCAGTGACATCCTACCTCTGAGCTATTCCTCTTGCCCTATTTTATATTTTTTAACTTAGAAACATGATCTCACTAGATGGCTGAGAACCGTGCTAAGTGGTTTCAGCCAGCTTTGAACCTGTGATCCCCCTGTGTCAGCCTTTCACATACTGACCTAATTTTTAAGTCAATCGTCCGCTCTACTACACCTAATACGACCTTAATACTTTCATTATATTTGAGCTTTTTACAAGTCTTTCTAAGCCATTTCCCATTTTATTTCATTTGTTTTATATCTACATTAGCTTATAGTTTACATACACCTTTTAGTCTTTCACCATAAATTTGTGTTTTTACATTTTATAATGACTCTAAAAATGGTAATAGTTTCCTTTTTGTTAATATAAAAATATATTTTATGTCATCATCTTCTTAACATTTAAGATGATTTTCATCTTTTTTCTGTTGCGTCTCCACAATGGTCCCTTTATTGTTACTATGTTGTTGCTAGTGGTTTTGTTTTCTCATTCTTGGATGGGTGCTTTATTTTCAACACTCACCATGTGCCCAAGAACAATGTACACGCTTGGGTGTGTGTGTGTGTGTGTGTGTGTGTGTGTGTGTGTGTGTGTGTTGCACAGAGGTTTGAACCCAGGGGCATTCTAGCTCTAAGCTACACTAAGTTTCAGGGAGTCTCACTAAGCTGCTGAGGCTCAGGCTTGAACCCCTGATCCTACTGTCTCAGCCTCCCGATTACTGGGACCATGGATGTGCGCCACCACGCCTGGCAGAGCTTGGCCCTTCGTCCATTCTCTAGACATTTCAGTGCTGGATGAAAATTCCTTTCTGAGGTTTGGCCATACATCCAATTAGCATGCATAGCTCTTAGCTCAATTTTTAATGTCTGTTATTAGGATTTGATCAAGTGTAAACTCTACTGAACTATAATGAGATTGTCAATTCCCACTTTCTAAATATATGTTTAGCAGCAAACACACACACACACACACACACACACACACACACCACATTTATTTATCAGGGCTCTTACTATTCCTACCACCACTAAAAGCTTATTACATATGAGCTCTTCTTAGAATGCAATTTGTCAACTGGATTTCCTGTACTTCCTTGATGCCTGTTTGGTTATACATTTATTTATATGTGGTACTGGAGACTGAACCCGGGGGAATTCTACCTCTGAGCTGTACAACCAATCCTTTTTTTATTTTTCAAGTTTTGAAACAGTGCCTAAGTTATAAGGGCCTTGCTATGTTTCTGAGGTTGACCACAAACCTGCAATTCTCCTATCTCATCTTCCCAAGTACTGGATTTATAGGCATGCACCACCACACCTAGCTCTATGCTTACTTTATTAGAATCTATTCTCTAGAAGATTTACTCCTCAATTAACAGGAGAAGGAAAAGTGCCAGTGGTTGTCAGCAATAGCTGTGCCTACATAGAAAAAGATCAAGTCTAGGCAGTGAATCTGGTGCAACACGGGGCAGTGGAGCATCGGTGTTCCATCGGTTGGTTCAAATAGGCAGTCAACCATATAATGAAAGATGAACAAAGTTCCAAGGTCCTAACAATAGTGAAAATGCTGAAATCATGTTGGCAGCTCTTTTATCTTAGTAATGGTAACTGAGTTAGGAAAATTCAGTTTACTACTACATGATAATCCAATTGCCAGTCGTGGCTGCATACAACTGTAATTCCATCACTGGGGAGGCTGAAGACAGGAGGACCACAGGTTCGAATCCAGCCATAGCAACTTATCAAAGCCCTCAGCTACTTAGTGAGATCATGTTTCAAAATAAAAAATAAAATTGGGCTGGGGTATCACTCAGAAGTAGGACACCTTTGTGTTCCAATTAACTAATACAAAAAATCAAATAATATATTTTGAAGATAATACTTACCTATAATGTACAATAGACAAAATGCTATAGTGGTATTGGTTAGAATAATTCCTTATGGAGTCTAAGCTTTTTTTAAATACTATCAAGGAATGACACAATTAAGAGAGAAAAAAAAGAACATGCCAGGGATTTAGATAACACAGTCAGCCAATTTGGGGTCTTTGTTCACCTTTTAGTTTAAATAAATTGCCATGCCCAAAATGGAATATATTTATGAGATTTGTATTAGTGTCTAATTTTCCTATCTGATAATTTTTCCAGTCTTTTGAGAGGTGCTCTCTCAACCCCCTGGGAAAAGTTCACAGTCTACTATTCAGCTTGTCCATGATTTTACTCTCATGACAAAATTTTCAGGAGTTGGTGGGTTCTTTTGTTTGTGATCTGGATGATTTTATGCATTAATAAGTATCCTGGGAAATATGGTTGATGTGGTTATATTTTCTTATATTCTATACTTTGTTCTTTCTTATAGTCTATACTTACATTCTATACTAGTTATATAGTTGCATATGCTATACTGAAAGATATTAAATAAATGCCTAAAATTTCTTTTCTTACAATAATAAAATGTTGTCTTTCAGGGCGAACGAGATCACTATAAATTTTGGAAAAACACTAGGCTTAATATATTTTAGTTATACTTGGAATCATTAAATATTATACATTTGGAGCCAAGCGTGGTGATGCATGCATGTAATCCTAGCACTTGGGAGGCTGAGACAGTAGAGTCACACAGGTTCGAAGCCAGCCTCAGCTACTTAGTGAGGTTCTCAGCAACTTAGTGTGACCCTGTTTCCAAATAAATATTAAAAAATAGGTCTGTGAGTATAGCCCAGAGGTAGAAAAGCCCCTGGGTTCCACCCCCAGTACCAAATAAAAAAGTTAGACTTTCCGGAATACTATAGTGATAACTTGCATATTTGTGTCTATGGCAGTCCAATTCAGAATAGCTTAGTTATGAACCCAACCTAGGAGTTCATCAACAAAAGAGTGGATAAAGAAAATGTGTTATGCACACACATGGAATTTTACTCAGCCATAAAGAAAAACAACTTTAGGCCATTTACAGAAAAATGGGTGGAACTGGAGAACATCAGGCCAAGTGATACAAGCCAGACTCAGAACATCAGGAGAACATGTTTCCTCTCCAGAAAGTAAAGAAAAGAGACTTCACCAAAGTTAGGAGAAAGACCAGTAGAGTAGTGAAAGACGACTGAGAGAGGGAAGAAGGATGGAAGGGAAAGAGAAATATTTGCATCTGATTTCTTACATTTTGTGACTGACTAATCCCACTTAGCATAATATTCTCCAGTTCATTTCCTTTCCCTGTAAATAACATAACTGTGCTCTTATTTAGGGCTGAATAAAACGCCGTTGTGTACATATCCCATCGTTTTTTTAATCCGTTCATCATGACATCTTGGCTGGTTCATCGTTTGGCAATTGTGGATTGTGTGGCTATGAAGATAGGAAGGGGGGAAAGGGAAACTCCCTAATGTACATAATGCACACTCACGAGCATATCAAAGTCAATCACTAAGCCAAACATGAGAAGGAGAGAGGAGGGAGGAAATGGGGGTAGGATCAGGTAAGGGCTACTTGAGTGATGTGTGCATGTATGCCTCTACCATCTTGTACTCCATTAAGATGTATGACTGCAAAAGCCCGGTGTGCACGCTTGTAATCCCAGCATTTGGGAGACTGAGACCCGAGGATCACGATTTGTGGACAGCCTCAGCTGCTTAGTGAGGCCCTCTGCAACTTAGTGAGACCCTTTTTCAAAATAAAGAATAAAAAAAATAGGGCAGGGGTATAGGTCGAATGCCCATGGGTTCCATCCCCAACCTGCAATTAAAAAAAAAAAAACTGTATGACTACAATGTACCAATAAAAAAAAAATTGAAAAGAAAAGCTGACAAACGTATGAAAAAAAAGAGAAAGGTTTGGAGAAAGAAACAAACCAGATAACCAAATAAGATCGTGTGCATCTATTGAAACCATCACTATGAATCTCATTATCATCTACAATTACAATGCACCAATAAAAACATTTAGAAACATTAGACTTTTATTTGCTAATGGGGACATTTAGAAAAATATTCATAAAAAACACTGAAATTCTCAATTTCATCAAAGCAATTGGTCATCTTAGCATTGCCTGGATAGTTCTGGAAATATCTACCAATGGTACAAAAAATATCAGGAAGTTAACATTGACAATGGGAATTCTGTCTTTTCTATTTATCAAAAAGATAATCATGTCAGCATCCTTATTACTTAAGCACCTTATACCTATATATATATATATATATATATATATATATATATGTATGTATATGTATATCTTATATCTGTATATATATATATATATATCTTTAAACATTTTAGAAGTGATAACAACATTAACTGTAAGATCATTGTTAATTTTAAAATTGAGATTAGTGTTAGCTTTTTCTTATCTCAAAAGATTGCCCCTGAGGTTATAATTACTCATAGAAGTGACTAAATGAATTATAATTTTACAGTTGGCTTCACAGAGCTGTATGTGTCTTGGTTCCATGTGGCATGCCCACTGGTAGTCTAGTGTGTTTAAGATGTAGGCAAAGGCAATGGGAGGAATATGAAAGTTTGTTTAGCTTGTGTTTTGACATTCCCCATCTTCATTTTTAGGGCAGTGAGAAGTGTGTCGTCCCTGAAGTCTCCAGAGAGGGAACATCTGCTCTGCAGACCCAAGGTTCAGCGGCTACATGCACCCCACGGGCATCCAGCTCAGCCAGATACAAATATTCCATTAACAAAATTGGCCCCAATCTCTACATTCTCTTTTGCCCTCTTGGCTTCTGACAGCCCTTTTGTAAAGAGCCAGAAAACCTTGCTGGAACCTGCAAAATGCAGAACAAATTAAAATAAAAGGATCAAAAAGGAATTTGTGCTGTTGATAAAGAACCATGAGCACTAATTATATCACTATTATTCCACTGACACAAAACAAGGAAAAGGCTCCAAATGACTGGAGGAGGAAAACATATCAAAACAGAAACTTTGAATTGTTTCCTATCGGTTGGGATTCTCTCAGATGCACAACTCAAAGTTTTATCTCTTTTTCATGCTTTTTATTTGTGTATAAAGATAGTCAAATTTAAAATAAAACACTCAAAATGTTAAAATTCAATATTGCACATTGCTCTTAAGATTTGCTTAATCTCTTTGCTAGTCTTTCTCACTCTGTCCTAAATTATTTTTATCTTGAATCTTTATTTATTTAGTACTTAATGCTATCAGCTTCATATACTATGGAAATATAACACATTCAAACAGATTTATTGCCAAGATCATCGCCTTGCTCCTGACTTGATAAGGTATTTTTACAAGGCAGGCAGATAAATATTAAATCTCTTCAAGAGCAACTAGATTTATCATAGATGACGTATTTACATTGTGATTGATATAAAAGCCACACTCCTAAATGAGAAAAACATCTCCACATAAAACTTTTTAGAACTTACACTTTTACGGCCATGGAGTTCATTAGTCGCCACAGTGTGATGATGTAACACTGGAAATTCTTATTTTAAACCACTAGCAAAGTAAAATATTCCTGATACACACTCAGATATTATATACACGTTCTGGCTCAAGTAGATCTTAAAGGCCTTTTTCAACTTAGGCTATTGTAGTGATTATAAAACAGTAGAGCCTATCTCATTATGAAGAGATTAATAAAGTTGTATGGGTATCATTGCTAAGGGTAAAGGAAACATGACACAATTGGCAAAAGCATAGAGGTCTGTTTAAATCATGAATAGGGAGAATGTTGATGAAAATTTAAACAAACGGATGTTTGAATATGGTTGTTTTAGACCTCAGAAAATAGGAAGGTTATTCTTGGATTGGTTTTGCATTAAGGTGGTAGTGTTATCTGTTTCGATTTCTGTTTTGATAAAAAGTATCATACAAAATTATTTTCTCTTTTAAACATAACTAGGGAAACCCTGAGTATATAGCGAGTTAAGTTAATGTTCTTGGCAGTATAAGTTGGTACAGAATAATAAACATGGCTTAGTTTATCACTTACTGGAACCCTGATAGCTAATATGATATGGTAGTCACAATGGCTTTTTATTTTGTATTGATGTTGCTGGTAATATAGGTTTATTTGTGCATATATCACAATTTATTATAAAAGCAAAGAAATATGTATATTGAAATATAAAATAAAGAAATGCTTAAAATAAGTCTGCTTTACAAATTTTCCTCAAGATAATTTTCTCTTAATCACCATATCCATGACATATTGATCTTACTAAATTATTATATGACATTTTATGAACCAAAAATTAGTAATAAAATACAGTAAAATTAATATTGAATCTGGATTTTCCTTTATTGGAAGTAAAAATCTAAACCCACAATATATTACACACTTGAACACAGTAGTCCCAAACTGTCACATCTAATTATTTTGATATACAAAGTTAAAGTCACAAAAATAAACTAGTGAAAAAATAACAAAGATATTAGCGGACATATTTTTAAATACAAAAATTCTACACATGTAATGTTTTTACTTATGCTGCCATACTATTTTTGAATTTTTAATAATATGGAGTTTCAAAACCCCAAATAACAATATCAACAGCAACTGTGAAGCATCATTTCAGAATAAAGAAAACAATGTCTGTTTGAGTTCTGGTTTCCTGGGAAGCAACCTGACCTATATCTTCAGCCTCTTACAGAAAAGTTCCTGTTTTTACCTTCACAGAAACTTCACTCTTCTTTGATATATGGTTCTTGCTGGGGCTTCTCAGATGGTGGTGGCTCATTTCTGCTTGCCCCCATGTCTTAGCCTGCTCAGTCTGCCATTAAAAACTGTCATAGACTGTATGGCCTAAATAACAGAAATTTACTATCTCACAATTCTGGAGACCAGAAGTCCAACGTCAAGATGCCATCATGGCCAGTGACTAGAGAGGTTTTTCTCCTTGGGTTACAGGATGTGAGTGTGATACAACTACCCTCTAATGTCACTTCTTATTCTTCTTATAAGGATACTTATCATATTGGGGCCCCACCATCCTATGACTTTTTAAGCCTTCATGGTGTACATTACATCTGTCTCCAAATATAGTCACATTGGAGAGCAGAGCTTCTACATAGAAATTAGGGTGTTACTTCTAGAGCATACCTTCTCTACGTTGGTATATAATTCTTTATTCTTTGGTGACCTACGTTATTCAGAGGCTCCTAGAAAAACTCAGTGATAGAAAAAAAAATCCCTCATTACATGTTGTCATGTTTTCCCTAAAGATTTAAGTCCATAGTTAGAAAAGGAAGTGAATGCTCGGCATAATTAAATTTGAACACCTCAACTATGTTCTGTCTTGCTCAGAAACCCATCAGTTTCCCTAAATAGTTATTTATTTATTTTTTATCTCCACAAAAGCACACTACCAACTGCCTTTCACCTTCAGAATATAGCTGGATCAATGAATCTTTTCATTGTTTAATAAATTGATTGTTTTGTGCTGATAAATTAGATGATTATTTGACATAAAACCGACCAGGTGGAAAACTCTATTTTCCACCATCAAATTTAAAACTTGACCTACAAATCTTCCACTTGCTCTTTGTAAGCTAATTTCTCCTAACAATTTAGTATATATTAAAGATTTTCTGAAGGTCTAATTCTAGACTCTGTGAGCAAAATTAAAAGATAAACCACATACAGGAAGAAATATTCATTTGCAGTACATTCAGTGAGAAATGGTCTAGTACCTCATGTACATAAGAGCATGTGGAAATTAAAAAGAGCGAAAACAGCCAGGCGTGGTGGTGGAAATTTGTAATCCCAGCATGTGGGAGGCTGAGATAGGAGGATTGCACCGCTTCTAAGCCAGCCTCAGCTTGTGAGGCTCTTAACAACTTAGTGAGACCCTGTTTCCAAATAAAGTATAAAGTAGGTCTGGGAGTATAGCCCGGAAGTAGAAATTTTCCCTGGGTTCCACCCCCAGTATTACATACACACACACACACACACACACACACACACACACACACACACACACAAAAAAAAAAATGTGAAAACAATCCAGTTAAAATATCAACTTAAACAATACGATACTTTCTTCTTAAGGCTGAATAATGTTCCATTGTAAGCATTTACCACATTTTCTTCATCTGTTAACCTGTCAGTGTAAACTTGGGTTGTTTTTTTTATCACATCATAGCTATTATAAATGATGCGTCAATGAACCTAGGAGTGCAGATATCTCTTCAGCATACTATTTTCAATTTCTTGTATATACCAGGTTGCTAGATCATATCTTAGTTCTATTTTTAATTTCTTTTTATAAACTTGCGTAGCTTTTTATAAACTTTACACAGCTTGATAGGGTTCGAGAATCACCCCCTTACCCAACTAACGAAGAACACACCAAGGATGTAAAAATACAAGCAGAGTTTATTGTGCTGCAGCTCTGTCCCGGCAAGCCAGGGGTTGAAACCAAGACTCTCACCACCCGGTACGCTTCAGGGAGTTGTAGGCTGCCAGAGAGTTGCCCTGGCCAAGCCGCAGTCCCTTAAGCAGGTAAGGAGGTGTGGTCCAGGTTCGACCCAGAGCTCACTCCAAGGTCTGGGTTTATAGCCTCAGGAAGGAGTGGTTACACACACACACACATATGTCAGAGCCCGCCAAAAGTCAGAGCCCGCCAAAAGTTCAAGCCCACCAACCTTAGAATACAACCAATCAGATACAAGGACAAACAAGTACAAGGAATAATTTTAAAACATGCATCCACACAAGTCAGAACCCGCCAAAAGTCCGAGCCCGCCAAAGACTGCTTATCTCCCTTATGGTATGTGCTCTTTCTTTAGGGCTGTCTCTGGCTACGCTTGTGGAATGAAGATGTTTCCAGGTAGATAAGACGGTTATATCTTATAACTCAGGAAAAAAGTACTTTTACATTCTAAAGCACTTAAAAGCAATTTCTAAACTTTAAAAGCAATTTCTAATATTCTTTAAACATCAAGCAAGTCTAAAACGAAAGACTATCACCAAACAAATGCTGGACATATGCGTAAGCAGTTTTACATAAGCCAGAACTTGAGCAGGCAGTTATTAAATAAAGACAGGAACTTACAAGTTAACTATATTCTGAATCCTAAATCCTAATGTCTTAATTCTCTAAAGCTATTCTTAACAGTACCAGGGCAGCCTGGCCAGAGGTCAGGTGTCAGGCCCGAGGCTGTAACCCATGGTGGACCGCAGAGGTCCCTGTCTTGTGCCGTCAGAGGAGTAGTGGAAGGGCGAGGCCAGGCGGTCCTGACCCACAGCCTGCTCCGCTCCATGGGCTCCTGCAGGCCTGCTGTCCTGGACCCGCCTGGCCCTTCCCTTCTCTTTCTGACCCCCGTGACTTGCCCTGCAGCCGGGGTCTGGACTCCGTTCCTGTGAGCCAGGAATACTCGGTGTCCACGCCGCTGCCCACACAGGCCTTGGCATCCAGATCCCTCCAGAGGATCCGCTCGGGTCCTGGCCCTGGCCCTGGCACCGCAGGGATTGGAGGGATACAGGAGGACCTTGGCTACGAGATATAGGGATTGGGCCCATGTTGCTTGCAGCTGTGGGCGGGGGCAGCGGGGGGGGGGGGGGGACAGAGACCTTGGCCTGCAAGCTGGAGGGGGCCTTCTGGGCAGCTGGGCTTACAGATCTTCATTCCGTTTCCAATCCTACCTTACTTCTATATCTTAACTCTATATTCTAATATCTTACTTCTATAAGGATCTACCTTAATTCTCTACTATGAGGGGGTTATTTTCCACAGCATTCCTACAACCTTCTTCACCATTTTGCATTCTTTCCAACAAAATAGGGTTTACATTTTTTCACTTTCTTGTTTTTGGTTGTTGTTTATAGTATCTGCTTTAACAAGTGTAAGATCATTATATAATTGTAGTTTTAATTGAATTCTCCAGGTGTTTAGTGATGCTGTGTGTATTTTCATATACCAATTTGCCTTTTGTATGTCTTTTTGGGAGAACTGCCTGTTCAAGTCCTTTTTTGACTCTTAATTGAGCTATTTATTTATTTATTTATTTTGCGATTGAATTGTAGATATTCAATATATACTTTAGAATTATAGCTCCTTATCAGTGTATGTTTTGCAATTTTTTGCTCGACCACTTAAGGGTAGTGCCTCTGTACTTGATAAATAATAAAGAAATAACTAAAAAACCTATAATGTAAAGAAACATCTCAAAAACCTGAATGCATTGTGTAATGTTTAAACCAGGGCAAAGACATCTATCTCCTCAAACAATCATTTCTTTGTGGTGAAAACATAAAGCATAGCAAATTAAATATCATTTTATACCTAAAACATCATTTTAACATCTTTCAAGTAAAAAAAAAATTATGCTTTAGGTTTTTAATGGACAGTTAAATATGTGTGTGGCAATATATTTTTTAAATTGGAAGAATCTCAACTTTAAAAAATGAATTACTTTTCTAAATAGAGAAAAGCAAATGAAATTAGAAGGACTTCAAAATAGTTCTGAGTATAGTTTTAAGATCTTACTTTTAAAACAAAAAATTGCAACAAATATGCAAAGGACACAGGATTCTATGTTAAGGTTATTTTTATTTTCTGTGTTTTAAAAGAGAATAATAAATTAAAATTCTATAAGGACAAAGACTATAACTGTTTCATTCCTATGCATATTCCAAGCTCTAAAAAAGGATGAAGGCAGAGGGTAGGGCCTCAATGGTTATTTGATGATTGCATGGATAGGGTTGGAGTGTATTTGGAATGCATCTATATTTGTTTCTGAATATGATATTTGAAAAACAAATACATAAATGCATAAGCAAGAGAGAAAAAGAAACCCACAAATAACATTTTAAGCAGAATAGGACGACTAGATATAATGTGCTATAGATTTCATAAAAGCTAGAAAGAGGATTTGTGAATGTTTTCATGATGAAGAAATAGTTGTTTGCCTTTTATATGTGTACAATTTATACATGTTGGGGAGAAAAAATGATAGTCAAGGCGCTCCACTTGTGTGGCTCCCACCCTTCCTCTCTGCCCCTTTTATTGCATGGCTTAGGAATGGTGTATGTCTCAGCTCCCAGTTCTACGCACGCATGTCTTTCTCTGCTCTTAGCCATAATTGACTTTTCTGCCAAAAGCTAAAAACAGAACTGGGTGAAGAAACAGTTTAAGAGATCAAAATAGTTTAGAAGATTGAATATTTCTTTTATAGAAAAGGAAATGGCATTTTGCCTTTTCTTTACTCCCCTTAAACCATTTAGGACTCCTCTTTGGGTTTAAATACATGAGTCTTATAGCATTAGTTCTAATGGGTTGTCTGCCTAAAGCTACTTCTGCTTGACCTTCCAAAGAGGAGCAGCAATAGATACCTGTTCTCTTTGATGCTGAGACCTTCTGATAGGGACATTTGCATCTCACAGATGCCCAGACCTGGCCAGACACAGTCCATTCTCTCCTTACATTTTCTATACACAATTGGCGGAGAATATCTCCATGTTCCCCACTTGTCTAATAATATAAAAGTCATATTTGCATGTGCCTTTCATAGGTGATAGTTTCTAGCAAAGTTTGAGAGTCTGTGTTACTTTAAAAATTTCATCATTATGAGTATTCTATATACCTTTTGGTCAATCTACTTAAGTCATCTCTGCCTTAATTGGATACAAACAAGCAAAAGTCAAGTTATTAGGCAGAATGTGAAGACATCCAGAGAAAGTTACTCTCTCTCCCAGACTCTCCATGTTAATTAGGGGAACAACAATCACAGTCTCACACCTGCTTGTAATCTTTTATCTCTCTTTGTACTTGGATAGGGGGGAACGAAGCCTCTGGGGATTAAAAAGAGCAAAGAAGATGGAATTATAAATTAAGATCTTTTATCTCATAAACAACAAGCCAGAAAAAAAAGAAGCTTTAACTGCTCATCACACTAAGGCATAGATTTCAGATATATTAAAGAGTTAAAAGAATTAAGCCATAGAAAAATTGAATAATGTGTAATTAAGTATTTCTCAAATCTCTGGACAGTGGATTTTTTCAGCTTAAAGGAACCACAGGCATAAGTAGAAACATATTTTCTGTTTAACACAGAGAATTGAATATATACACATTTAAAAATTACATATATTTTTTATTTCAGAAAGACATAATTAAAACAAAATACGAATGACAGATTAGAGAAACTGTTGCAACAAATACAGTATGTTTTATTAAAACAATCTATTCTCATCTATAATTGTATATGTACTTTTAATCTAATAAAGAAGAGAAAAATATGAACAGCCAATTTATATATAAAGAACTACATTTAGTATCAAAGTAAATAATAATATTCATCCACTTAATCACAGAGGAAATTCAATTAACAAAAATGTTTAAAGTAATATTAAACAATCTAGTCCAAATTTGGTTAAACAAGTAATATTACAGACTACTAATGGTAATGTAATTGTATAGCTACTTGGGAAAACAATCTCAAATTGAAAAATTTAAAAGTTTTCCTAAATATTGAACTAGTAATGCTATTTCTAATATAAGCAACTCCTTTATGTACAAAGCTGTGCACTAAAATATTAATCACCACAGTAAAAAAAAAATAAAAACAGTTTCCTGGGTATTTAGATGAATTTAATTATATTGTATTTATTTTGTGGCTATCCTAAAAAAATAGCTCAGTAGCAGAGCGCTTGCCTAGTATGCAGAGACCCTGGGTTCAATACACAGCATCACAACAACAAAACTATCCCAAACAGTAAAAATGAAGAAAGAATACTTATAAATATATAATATATAACATATGAATGTAGAGATGAGTATATGCATCAATTCTTTACTACGTAAACATTGCACGGGCCAATAAATAGCTTCTGGATGAGTTCAGTGGTTGGCCGGGTGTCTTCTCCATACAGCTGTGCTCATGAGCTCCACGGTGTCTATTTCTTATACTGTTGTGGGTGCTGGCCTATGAACTTGGCACTGTGCTCTTCTGGAATTGGTCCAGAACCCTTCTTTTCTAATGGGGACTATCCATCCACTCTCCCAGAGTCAACTGAGTTTTTCTAGGTGGAGGAACTTTGCTAGGTGACCTTCTACTTGCTGGCAGCTTCCTCCTCCAGTTCTCACAGGGCCTGGGCTTTAGGAAGCCCAAACACCTAAACATATTGAATATGGCCTGAGTTATATCAGAGATGCACAATGACTGGCATTTATTTTCATTTGGTCACTCTCTCCAGTTTGTCTTGGAAAGATGACTTGATTTCTGCCTCTTACTGGGTTCTAGGAATTGTGTTAAGAGTTGGGTGTTTGTTACCTAACTCAAATAGGAACTTGTACCAAATATTCAATGTAGGGTCTCAAACAAGAACTAGCGCAATGACAGAAACAGTATTTTTTCCATTCTATAAAAATAAAGTTGAGTCTCAAGAATTTAAGGACTTTCCCAAGGTGCTGTGAGGATGTAACTAAGGTAGAAAAAGTGTGGGTATGTTTTGACTTCATAGAAATGTTTTTGTTTTCTCTGTTCTGTACTATGTGAACATAATGTTTCATACCAGGCTAATAATCACAGACAGAAAAACCATTTAAACAGTAAGCAAAATAGAGCCATGCATAGTGGTACACACGTGTAATCCCAATACTAGGGAGACTGAGAGATAAAGATCACAGATTCGAGTTCAGATTCAACAACTTAACAAGGCCCATACCAAATTTGTGAGGCCCTATTTCAAAATAAAAAATGAAACAGGGCTGTGGGTGTAGTTAAGAGGCAGAATGACCCTGGGTTCCATCTCAAGTACCACAAAATTAAAAATAAACAGTAAAGAAATATATAAAGAACTGAAGGCGCATAGAGTAGGAGTTCTCTGTTTTGGTGAGTCCCTATTTACCTTGTTGGTGATGGAGGAATCCACGTTGTACATATTACAAGATGCCTGAACACCCAACATCACACAGATGAGATTAGCAGCAGTTTATTCATACATGCACTCCAAGATCAGGGGTAGAATGTAACTCACACATCAGAGGGGCACACGAGGTTTGCACTCAGGAGCAGGGGAACCGGCTGGAGTAGCAGGGAAGCTTTGTAGTAACCAGATGATGGTGGGGTACCCTCTATTTCCTCTATTACTTGACTTATATGATTACTTTTCTGGTATGGCAGAAAAATGAAACCCTGTAACCCAAAGGCAAGGCAGGGTACTGTAGGTCCACTTAATGTGTGGCTGGGTAGAGAATCTTTCCTGCAGGACGAAGGAACTATTAGACAAGGGGAGAGATTTCATAGCAAGGCTTCTGGTGCTTACGAGACCTCAAAGATCAGGACAGCTTTTTAAGTTTTATGCTTTATCATTTATTTTGCCCAAAAAATAAGAAGGAAATTATCTAGCCAGGCATGGCAGCACATGCCTGTAATCTCAAGACTTGGAAGACTGAAACAGGAGAACCACGTGTTTCAAAGCCAGCCTCATCAATTTAGGAAGGCCTTCAGCAACATAGTAAGACCTTGTTTCAAGATTCCTTTAAAAAAAGTGCAGAGGGTGTACCTTAGAGGTAGAATGCCCCTAGGGTTAATCCCTGGTCAACACCACACCACACACACACACACACACACACACACACACACACACACACACCTATTCATACTTTTTTGTGTGTGTGTGATACTGGGGTTCCTGGAAACCCTTCTACCTCCGGGCTATACTCCCAGACACCTATTTTTTGTATTTTTATTTGAAAGAGGGTCTCTTAAGCCAGCAACCAGCGCGATCCTCCTGTCTCCACCTCCCAAGTGCAGGGATTACAAGTGTGCACCACCACACCCGGCCTTACTTTTTTTTAATGAAGGATCTTAAGAATCCTTATTTATTTATAGAAGCATTTTTATTAAAAATGATTTTAAAAATGTAGACTCTGTCAACTTCTACTTGAAATGCTCTCTGAAGTTTATCTGGCAAACTCCTTTTTGGTTAGCTGAAGCTTCAGGAACTCTTCCTTGTTTCCAAATAAGTAAGGGCAGTGTTATTCAAGATTTCTTCAAGCGGAGTCAAGGCTATTGCAGTAGGTAAAAGAAACTGAACTCCATTGTATTTAAAAAAAGGTATTCCTATCTAACCACCTTCCCTCAAAGCAGTTGCAGCTATCCAAAGTGGCCCTATTTATTTGTTTGTTCATTTATGGTTTGTACTGAAAGAGGGTTCCTATGGGGGTTGGGAAATTGTCTATTTTGTTCACCATTTTGTGCTTAAGACCTAGTGCAGTGTCTTGTGCCTAGTACACATTCACAAATATGTCTTCCAGCAGAGTAACTCCTGTTTACTGAGCACAGTGTGATGGCACACACTAGTAGTCCCAGTAGTTGCAAGACAAAGACAGAGGATCAGAAGTTTGAAGCCAGCCTCAGCAATTTAGTGAGACTCTCAGCAACTTGGCAAGACCCTTTTCAAAATAAAAAATAAAATGGGTTGGGGGTATAGTGCAGGGTAGAATGTCCCTGGGTTCAACTCCTCAGACAGAGAGAGAGAGAGAGAGAGAGAGAGAGAGAGAGAGAGAGAGAGAGAGAGAGAGGAACAACAACAACAGTTCTGTTCTCCTATGTTTGTGGGTGTTGGATGGTCTGGAGATGACACACTCTTTGGATGGACACAAAGGGCACAACAAGAAGAGGTAATTGTATCCTTCCCAGTGCTAAGAGATAAGCAGATTACCAACAAAAATTGAGAGGTAGGGGGCTTGTGAATAAACCACAAATAACTCAGATTCAGTTAGTTTATACTTAGCCTCCTAAATAGGCTTCGGTGGTCTTAATATCCATAGCATTTGAGTGTATCAGCACATTATGTGCCACATTTCAGAAACTGAGTATTTGATTTGGCCACTGTTGCTAATAAAAATGACCTTTTGCAAAGCAATTTGCATACCATGCTCTCAGGACTCATTTACTTTGTGAAGTAATTAGTTCAGCATACTACCAAAAATTACCCATTTTATATATATTAATACAAGTAATCTAGATGTTTGATATATACTGTAAAGCCTTTGTAGATTGAACAAAATATGGCTTTTCATCTGTACATAGTCAAATTGTTTCTTAATAACACAATTATCTTGGGCTGATTGATTCTGGAAATTTTGCTAGTTTTTTTTTCACTGTGCTGTGATATTTTGCATCTCATACTTTAATTTTTAAGGAACAAAGTGCTTTTCACTTTTTCTAAGTGATATGTATCTAAGTGATAGTTTATCTTCGACAGTGCAAGCTATAAACTGCACAGGGCTAATCTTGGATTTCTAGAATTGATAGAAAATTAGCTAGGCCTAATAAACTCCATGCATGGCTTTCCATTATATTTGCATATTCCAAGAAAAACCAATATCATAACTGGCTTTCCTAAGAGAAGATTTTATGAAGTACTCTTATATGAAATCAAGAGTTCACTAATGAAGTTGTGGATAGTATCAGTTCCCATCTGACATGGAGCCTGCCTTTCAGATGTTTCATTTTTATTGCCTCTGGAAAGGAAAGAGCTTGATTTTGTTACCACTCCTGGTACCTCTGCTGTGTGGGTAATTCTAAATGGAGAAAGGAATTTCCCCTCAGTTGACTATCCTGTGAAGATACTGTTTTGGAGCTTTTCTCTTGAAGTGGCTTCTGGGAAGTTGAAAATAAATGATACTGTTAGACATGGTGCACAACTCCTGTGTACTCCCACAAACCACTGACTTACATTAATATGCCTGGTGACATTGGAAGAGTCTCAAGTAAAAATCTGCTAGCAACTACAGCAATGTCTATAGGAATACAGAAATAATCCCTGAAAGTCAGCAGATTAAATTAAACATAACCCTATTGTACAAAACTGCTGATCATGTTCTCTAAACACTGCAGGTTCTTTTTTTTTATTCAGTGTATGATAAAAAGCACACAAATAAAAATGATGCAAATTTTATTGTAAGTAACTAAATATACATGAAATAAATCATGGATGATCATATGGAAGTCTTTTTCTAACCTTTCTCTCCCCCAAATATAAAATCTTGAGCACTCTTGTTTGGGGAAAAGTGTGGGTCAAAGATGAGAATCAAACTAGGCATGGTAGTACATACCAGTAATCCTGGTTCTTGGAAGGTTTAATCAGGTTAGAGGTCAGCCTCAGCAACTTAATGAGATTTGGCTTCAAAATTTAAAAAAAAATGAGGTAGGGCTGAGGGTGTAGCTCAGAAGTAGAATGTTCATGAGTTTAATCCCCAGTACCAATAATAATAATAATAATAATAATAGTAATAGCAATAATAATGATAATCAGATAAAAACCAGCCTCCCTATCACAAAACAGATGTGTTTTCTTACACTTCCTCTCATACTGATGCTTTAATCTTTGGCTCTCAGGACTTCCTCCACCCTCATCTCAGTCAATATTCCCATGGCTGTAATCCAAAACAACTGATCACATGGCTTAGAGGAAGGAAGATTTATTTGCTCACAGTTTTTGGAGATTTCATGCTTCAGTCCATGTGAGGCTGGGTCTGCAGACCTCAAGGCATAACAAGGAGCAGAGAGAAGGAGAGTTCAAGTTTCTGTTCTTATATGAGGGAGACTGAAAGCCAGAAGTGGACAAGGAACCATGTATAATCCCCAAGGCCACAACCGAAGCACCCCTCCTCCTTTAGCTACAACCGACTTGCCCTGGTTGCCATCCAATAAATCCATCATAATTGATTTATCTACTGATGAGATTATGACTCTTCTGATTTAACTTTATCAGTTCTCAACATTGAAACATGAGCTCTTCAGGGGACATTTGATATCCTCCATTACAATCCATGTGCACTTAAGCCATTAGTATAGCCCTTTGAGACATGCAAGACCCAATTGTCCTGCAAGTGTTCTTCTGCCTCACTTATCCTCATGTCCAAATCTATGCCAACCCAGCCATCCCTATCTTTATCAGTCTTGATCATTCATTACATGTGTTTACAGTAAAGAAAACAAAGCCATTTTATAGTCTAGCATTGCCCAGATCATTTTTCCCTAACATGTTAAAAATATTGTACCATATGGAGTTAAAATGCAAATAAAACTTTATTCCAGGCAATTACAGGAAGTGGTCAAGACTATATTTCAAAGGTAGAAAGAATGAACTAATTTCTGCTGAAACAAAAGCCAAAAAGGCTTATGAGTACTGAATGATCTTGTAGAAAATTACCGGAGGACTTAAGTGAAGAGATTACTGTGACAGTTTTTCATCATTATAACAAAATAACTGAGATAATCAACTTATAAAAATAAAAGATTTATTTTGGCCCACTGTCTCAGAGGTTCCTAGTGGTGATTGGCAAACCCATTACTTTTGGGCCTCTGGTGAGCATGCCAGATGGTAGGGATGGAGAGGCTGAGGTGGGACAGACTTCTCCTTTCATTGCCAGGATGCAAAAAGAAAGAGAAAGGGGCCAGGAACCACAGTCCCTTTCAAGGGCACACCCTCAGTGACCTGAAAACCTTCAATGAGACCCCACTTTCTAAATGTTATAGCACTTTCAGTAACATCACCATGAGATCCAAGCCTTTAACACAAGGACCTTGGGGACCATACAAGATTCAACAACAGCAGGTGGCCTATGTGATTAGGCCATCTGTGTTTGATAATTGCTCCTTATCAGAGTTAGGCTCCTATTCTCCCACACATACTGGAAGATTGGGGGCACTTCCTTTTGCTGATTGTATTTCAAAGGGAGAACTCCCAGTTCCATAAGAAAGACGTTTCTGATTTGTAGAAGATTTACATCTCAAAGAGGCAGAGGAAAAATTTACAAATATAGCTTAATTTCTTTTTAAAAATATACTTTTTATTGGTGTATTATAACCATGCATTTTAATTGAAATTTAGTGTGGCATAAACATAACAAGCATATAAGCTCCTGGTACACTTCTCTATGGGTTTCCCCCTGCCAACCCTCCACCTCCCCAGTTATAATATTTGAAACTGGTATTGATAGCTTCCTCAGTATACATAGGATTGTTTGAACTGATTCCTTAATCAAGTCTCCTCCCTTTACCATCCCACCTCCCTTTCCAACTCTCCTTCCTCTATTCTACTGGTATCTCTCCTCATTTATTTGAACTCTCTCATTTCCCTGGTTTCTCTCTATCTTCCATAAATGAGAGAAAACAGATGAATAGATTAAAACTTGATTTTAAAGTAGGTGCTTTAAGAAAAGAAAGGTTAAGGACTATATCAGAAGACACCCATCTAAACTCTAGGGTAGCTCAGGTGAACTTTAGGATATTTTGGTCAGACAATTATTAGATAATTTATAAATTCAATTTATTCCATGAGTGAGTACACTATTTGAATTTTAAATATTGCATTAATAGAAAGATGGTTACTAAAAAGCACAAAGTAAACTTTGTATAAATAAATGAGACTATATCATAGTTCTAATAAAAATCCAATATGACTATCGGCAGTCGATAATAATGGGCATAACTCAGGCAGTCTACTCCAATTTCTGTGCCAAGAACAATGTGGCAGATCTATAATTTTGTTTCAATGTTTAGTCTCTAACAGTTTTACTGAACAGTTCGCCTCTGGCGTCAGAGATCTACTAGAATGCTGGCATTAGGAGGAGGTCTTGAAAATAAGTTACTACTAGTGCTGTTATGATGCTATATTTGGTGCTTGATTTTTTGAGAAATAACTATGGGAATGACTGAATAATAAATAAAAGTAACTAATACACACCTGTTATTATAGGACTTGGGAGGCTGAGACAGAAGAATCATAGTTTTAAGGCCAGCCTTAGTAACTTATCAAGACTTTGAGAAACTGGTGAGACCCTGTTTCATGACAAATAAGAAGGTCTGGGGCGTAGCTCAAAGACTGAATGTCCTCGGGTTCAATTTTCAATACTGAAAAAAAGGATGTATGATTTTGATGAAAAGAATGATATATGATTTTGATGAAAAGAATGATGTATGATTTTATTAGCACATTTTAAAAAACATTTGTACATGCTTTGGATTCAATTCGGATTGTTTCTTGCAAGACTCATGTTGGGAGTTGATTCCCAAGGTAATGGTACTGAGAGGAGGTGGGGACGTGGGGAGATGACTGGGTCATGAGGGTAATGCTGAATGAAAAGATTAAGGTCTTTCTCAAGAGACAGCCTGACACCTTCTTCACCCTGTCTCACGCATGCTCTGTCCACAAGCGTTCGCTGCTTCCTCTTTCTAATTCTACAGCTTTGTATGATGCAATATGGGGCCCTCACCAGAAGCCAAGTCAATACTGGCGTCTTACTCTTTAACTGCCAAAACCATGGGCTCAAAACAACTCTCTCCTTTAAAAAATATACCAGACTCGAGTGTTTTGTTAGCAACAGGAAAAAGATTAAGGCAGTATACTCAAAAGCAAATATATTTGTCTCCTTTAAAAATTACCCTGACTTGAAAGTTTTTAGCAACAGGAAAAAAAATCTAAGAAGATAGTATACTTAAAACACATAATTTCTAATCCATAGTTTATTTTGGTTGTTTATTTCATGCTCTTTAACTCCTGGGGAATTGAAGAAAATATATCATACTATGCTTTTAGGTGGAAGGAATGAGGATATCTATAAATAGCTCCATTATCTATAGATCTTAAAATCTATAATTTTTTAAATCATGTCGAAGAAGATACAATAACTTCACAGATTTAAATTCAAATCTCGAATACATCTGAAAGGTTGTGTTGGAGAAAAATTGTGCTTATTGTTGCATTTTAATAAAATTTATCTTTATAATTTGTATAATTTGTATTGGGGCTCATATACATGATCTCATATTTTGGTTGCTAACAGAAGATGAAAATTTTAGTGAGCAATAAATTACCTGTACTTTGATTTTACTCTCATATAAGGGGCCATTACCTAGGAGAAATACAATAATGTAAGAGTTGCTCTCTAAAGAATTTAAATAGTCCTAAAAACTAAAGTTAAGGAGCATACCAAAACTAAAAATGCATTTAACTATTTCCCTTTATATATGTCTTTCTCTTGTGAAGTCTAGTGGGTGACTCCTTCTGAATTGCGACTTGACCTTAATACACTGAATGTGTGGGAAGACAATGGAGCTTGTTTCTCATTCAGTGAAGTTTGAGAAATGTAATTTTCTTCTCTAGTTTGTACCTCTTTTTGTGGCCAAACTCAATTATATACTAAGGTAAGATATTATGTACTGCTTAAAACAGGAATCTTTAAACTAAAAAATATAGCTACCTTGCTTCCTTCAGCACAAAATTTTCAACATATTTAATTAATTTATTTATTGAGGTACTGGGGATGAAACGCAGGGGCATTCTACCTCTGAGCTATACTCTCAGCCCCATTCTTTTTGTTGTCTTTTTATTTGTGAAACAGGGTCTCACTGAGTTGCGAAGGGCCTCGTTTTTTGTTTTTTTTTTAATCCAGTGTGACTTCATCTCAACCAATTATATCAGCCGACTCTACTTATTTAGTTCACATTCTGAGGACTCATTTAACATGGATTTTTGAAGGGATATTCTTTAACCCAATACACTCCAAAATAAGTTCATCTCTCAGAGCTGGGCGTGGTGGAGCACGCTTGTAACCCCAGTGCTTGGGAGGCTGAGACAGGAGGATCACATAGGTTCAAAGCCAGCCTCAGCTACTTAGTGAGACCCTTTTTCCAAATAAAGTATAAAATAGGTCTGGGAGTATAGCCCCGACATAGAAATCCCCTGGGTTCCACCCTTAGTACCACACACACAAAAAAAATAATAATAAGTTAATCTCTCAGATTCCCCTAGTTGGGTAATTTTTCACAAATAATACTGTATTTTTATCATCTTGGAAATTAGACTGCATGTGAAAGAGGAAAAATGTGAATGATTAAGACCAGAGGAACCCAGTGATTAATTTTTTTCATAATGAATTATTGGCTTTTAATCTTCAATCCTTCTTTGAAGAAGCACAAATACATATTTGGTACAATAAATTACTCTTTAATTTTTTCCCTGTTGCTCTTCATTTATGGTGCCAGTGGTAGTTTTGTATCTATGTCTATATCTAGCATGTGAAGATGGGCTGCTTTGTTTTCAAAAAGCTTTAGAATTAGAGAAAATTGAGCTCGAATAGACCATGTGTTTGAGCCATAGCTTTCTACATCTCCAAAATTAATAGACCAGCATTTAACTCTCATTTTGTTGCAAAATAATACTTAGTGTGACATAATCGATTAAGTCATGTAATACTTTGAATTTAGAATGTCCCCCTAGCCCTCATGTTAATAAGGTAGCAATTTTGAAAGTGGAATTTGGTTGCCAAAGAAAGGTTCCTGGGGCCATGACTGTGGGGGTCATATGGCTCCTCCTCCCCGAGTTCTCTATCTGGCTTTTCTCCCCTCCCCTGATGTGAGAGCAAAGTGTTGCTCTCTCTGCTCCTGGTTTTTACAATATGAGAACAAGGCTTTGTGTGCTCTTTCTCTCCTCTACCCACCACCATCCCATGGGCTTCAGACCTTGGCCTTACATTAAACCCCAAATCTCCAAAAACTGTGAGCAAATACAGTTTCCTCCTTCTAAATTGTGTGTCATTTGGAATTATGGTGGTGAGAATGTTGAATGAGACGTCATGAGACTCTGTGCTGCTGCAGCAACCCGCGGCCTGTGGCTCTCTGGATACCTGACTCTGCTTCCTGTTTTCTGATGGGTCAGTGTGTGGCTATCCCAGTGCACGCACACTCCCATAGGACAATGCTGTGCGCATTTTTCACTGGCTCCCAGAGTTCCCTGGAGACATTAACTCAGTTTTCCACTTTGTAAATAATTTCATGTAAATAATTTTCCTCTTCCTACTTGGCTATTCTCTCCTTTCTCATTCCCCAATTCCTCTTTTGGTGTTTATCCTCCCAAATAAACTAAGTGCATTTGATTTCTTTTCTCAGAACCTGCCTGAGAGAAACTAGTATTAACCATCATGTCATTAATAAGTATAAAAATGTAGAGCTTTCTAAAGGTTCTAAGGTGGTCTGTATCCAGGTTGGAGAGATTTTTACCTCTGAGATCTCTTCCTCATTGATGTTTTTTGCTGCAATCTGCCGGCCATCTTTCTTTTCAGTTAGCAAAAATTTTTGATGTCCTGCTCAAGTGTTCTCAATTCAAAGATTCATTGAATTTTGCCTCTTCTAGTATTATACAATTTTGGAGGCAACTTGACCATTTGACTCCAGATTTTAAAGTGGACACATTCAACACCATGGGTTACTCAATCCTGTTTCTATCCATCCCTCTTCTTTTCTAAGGAATTCACTCTAAACTAATTGCCCAGTTCAATTCCTAAGCCACATTTCATAATCCACTTGCAGTTATAATCTTATTTAGACCCCCCCATATAATTTGACACCTTTTTATTCACCTGTGATTTAATAAATATGTATGTAGTATTAACTGTTTATCAGACATGTACCAAAAGTGGCCAAGACCAAATTTCTTTCTTCACTCTGAGCTTTCCTTATTTTTTCTTTATGAAGCTTTCTATTCATAAGTAGCATAAGCAAACAAGTTATTTTAAGTAGATACAAGGAATTTATTTGAGTTTATCCAGAAGCTCAAAGAATTGTTGAGAAGAAGCGGGGCATGGTGGCTCCTGTTTGCAGTCCCAGCATTTGGGAGGCAGAGACAGGAGAATCATGGTTCACAGACAGCCTCAGCTACTTAGTGAGGCCTTTTGCAACTCAGTGAGACCCTGTTTCAAAATAAAGTATAAAATGTAGGGCTGGAGGTATAGCTTGGAGTTAGACTGCCCTGGGTTTCCATCCCCAGTACTGAAAAAAAAAAAAATCATTGTTGAGAAGCCCAAAGGATCACATCTGAAAGCTGCTCATTCAGGAACAAAACCAAAAATTACAGTCCAGATAAGACTTCCCAGGCAAAAATTTCCCTCATTGCTGCTGCTGCTGCTGTTACTTTTGTGCCTTTGGATTCTTGAGGCTGGATGTAACTATTGCCATTACATCATATGTATTAGGGAATTTCCCTCTGCCCTCTCCCATTCCCCTCAGTTCGGTTATTTTATTAGCTCATCTATAGTTTCTCCGCCTTTGCCTAGAAATCCTCCTATGACCCTTTTTCTCCCTAGCTCCCACCTATTAGGGAGAGCATCCGATACCTTATTTTTTTGTGACTGACTAATCTCACTTAGCGTGATGTTCTCCAATTCCATCCATTTTACCACAAATGACATATTTTTTCCTTATAGCTGAATAAAATTCCATTGTGTTCATATCCCATAGCTTTGTAATCCATTCATCAGTTGATGAACATCTTGGCACTTTTCATAGTTTGGCAATTGTGAATTGTGTGGCTATAAACACAGATATTCATGCCTTGGTTTGGTACTTTGGTTTCCTTTCTTTTGGAGAGATATCCAGAAATAGTATCACTGTAATATGTAATAGTAATATGGTAAGTTCGTTTTCAATTCTTCTGAGGACCTTTCATATTGTTTTCCAAAGTGGTCGCACTAATTTGCAATCCCAGTAAAAATGTTATAGAGTTCTTACTTCTCCACATCCCCACAAACATTTATTATCATTTGTGTTTTGGATAATTTCCATTCTAATTGGAGTTAGGTGACATCTCAGAATAGTTTTGATTTGTATCTCTCTGCTAATGATGTTGAGCATTTTTTCATGAATTTATTGGCCATTTGAATTTCTTCTTTTTGAAGTGTCTATTTAGTTTACTTGGCCATTTATTGATTGGGTTATTTGTTTACTTAGTGGTGGGTTCTTGAGTTCTCTGAGTATTCTTGATATTAGTCCTCTATTGGAGGAATAGTTGGCAACATTTTTCTCCCATTCTGTTGGCTTCTATTGAGGTTCTAGATAGTTTTCTTTGCTATACAGAAGCTCTTCAGTTTCATGCAATCTCATGCATTGATCTTAGTTTTAACTTATTGTGCCTTTGGTGTTTTGATGAGAAAATTTTTACCTGTGCCTATGTGTTGAAGTGTCGGACCTATGCCCTCTTCAAGGAGCTGCAAGGTCTCTGGTCTGATTTAATATTATTGATTCATTGTAAATTGACACTTGTGCTGACCATCTGCCATTCACATGCTTATGTAATCCCATCCCCTTAGTATCAGCCAAACCTAGTGACTGGGTTCTAATGAGCAAAATATAGTAAGAGTGATGGATATCACTTCTGTGACAAAGATGTTAAAGATGCTAGCATTCTATCTCTCTGGTTCTTCTTGTTTGCTTGCAGTGTATTGATATACTGCGAAAGCCCAGGATTCAAGGAACTGAGAGGAGCCTCCTGCAAATAGTGAGAAACTGAGGCACAATGTCTGACATCCCATGTGTGAAGTAGCTTGGATAGGAGAAACTCCAGCATTCAGGAGGCTGAGACAGAAGGATCAGTCAAGGTTTGCGGCCAGCCTCAGCTTCTTAGTGAGGTCCTTTGCAACCCAGTGAGACCATGTTTCAAAATAAAGTGTAAAAAATAAGGCTGAGGGTGTAGCTTGGAGCTAAAATGCCCCTGGGTTTCAGCCCTAGTACCACAAAAAGAAAAAAAGAAACAAACAAAGTAATTAACTTTCTCAAAGAGTGCCAAAAAGAATAAAACAAATATGGGTAAAGATATACTTCAGAGGGAACGTATCCCTGGATTCAATCCTCAGTACCCTCACATGTACACTAAATAAGTTCTCTCATTAATTTATATGGTTCAACATACATTCATATGCTAAAAATTCATAATCACTCCTGATAAGGTAATTTATTCATCTGCTGCCCAGACTTCACCTCTTTCAGGAGCTCTAACAAGACTGGATGAGAAAGTTGCCTGTGCAAGAACACAGGGAAACTGTGACCTTCTGTGTGTATATAAAAGTAAGATATTGTAAATTACTGGTCTCTGGTCAGGGCTAGTGAGCTGACAATATAATTATCAAAGTATAAAATGCATATAGTTTTTCAAAGAACAGAATATGAGTGTTCTTCTATTTTGAAAAGTGTCCCTTAGAGTTTTTTGTTGTCAGGATGGAACCACCTCCATCTATAAAAGATGAAAATGCTGGTTGCTTGGCCTTTCTTTCTTAATGTACATGGAGTACAATTGTGTGATCTTACCAAACCAGTTAATAGCTTTCTAATCCTATTTTGAATCTACATCTAGAAAGACAAGTAGCTATGCATGGTGTCTTGATTATCCACTGCTGCATAAGAAATTATAGCATACATGCGCCACCACACCTGGCGAATTAGTGACATTTTATTTTTATACTTTAGTTGGTGCAATATATTTTCACATCATAATGTAATTAATAGCAATAGTGATATATATGCACCTAGCATTTGGTGAGCTTTCCCCTGGCTTCCTCTCCACTCCTGATCTTCTTGAGATTGGTATTGGTATTCTTATGTATGTACATATTGTTAATGAAAGTTATTCCTTCATTGAGTCTACACACACACACACACACACACACACACACACACACACACATTTTAAAACTTTAAAACAGGATCTCACTAAGCTGCTGGTAGTCTCACTAAATTGCTGAGACTGGCCTTGAACCTCTGATTTTTTTTTGTACTGGGTGGGACTATCGTTGTAACCCACCACACAGAGTTGAAAAGGAAATTTGGTGTATGATCTGTATATATATATATATATCAGGATGTTAGGAACCTATGAATATTTTCTTTTTTTATTAAGCCTCTTTCTAATTCAGTATAATCGAAAGCTTTGCAACTTGTTTGCATTATCAAAGAATAAACATCCTTTGATTTTATTTAGAGGAAAGTAGGAAGTATAAGCCAGGCAAACCATGACAGTCCTCCAGAAGATGGTCCCAGAAGATGACTTTGTGCTTTGGATGCCTGGACAAAAGGGTTGAAAGACGTTCCCTCATATTAGAAATTACCTGCTGTGTTTTATATTTCCATTCAATGAGAATGCTACTCTTTTGACTGGTCACGTAGCATTCTTTCTGCCCTTGACTAACCTTAATTAATTAAGACTTTTTCAATACTTTTTCCATTAGTACACATTAAATGTGTGAAATTTTATCTTTTCTCCCGAAACCAACATCTATATAATTCCTCTGACAAATTTTAATATACCAGTGATAGCAAAAACAATTCAGATGAATGAATGGAACCATATATTGCATAGTGCATTGGGGAAAGGAATCATGACTGATAGAAAATTCATTTTTCACTAATATGTAATAGAAGTGTGGTCTGTGTACATTTCCCCTCATTATCTTGGAAAGCAAGTTGTACTAAGTCTGTGATTAGTGATATTAACAGAATATATTTCTTTCAAAGGCAGAGGGACATTATGTTTGTGGAAAAATAAGATTAAGCAATTTTTGTGAGAAAGTTGAGCAATTCTAAAATTCAGTACACTGATTTTTATGCAAATAAGTAACCATTAAGAGAAATGTCTTCTTTCTATGTGGTTAGTTGTCATCTTTTCTGAAGGGCTATAGTAATAGTAGAGACAAAATTATTTTGAGAACTTTTCTTTTTCAAATTCTATTGGGTTCTGTTTGCCAAAATCTGGATAACAAGGTGTTGTGGATTCTCATTGGAATCACCTTTTCCTGACATTGTTTATGATTCTATTTCCCAGGCCTGATGTGAATCTGTTAGAATTTAATTTCTATAGGTTAGATGTATGCATGTAAAATCTACAACTAAATTGGGCACGGTGGTGCTCACCTATAATACCAGTACTTGGAAAGCTGAGACAAGAAGATCACAGGTTCAGAGCCAGCCTCAACAATTTAATGAAGCTCTCAGTGAAGCTCTCCACAACCTGGTGATATCCTGTATCAAAACATAAAGGATGAGGGTATGGCTTAAATGTAGAATGGTTATGAGTTCAATCCATAGTACCATGAAAATATATAATCAAACAAAAATCTTAAAACTGTATGTGCAACTGTTCAATCACATCTACACTCCAGAGGAGAGATTTTTTTTTAATGTAACAAATTGACCATATCGAATCATATTTTAATTTACTTACATTTGGTTGTATTAACCCATGTGCTTGGTCGGTACTTTCCAATACTTATAGGAGCACCCATTACACTACACTGTGAAAAACTGTGGGTCTTGATTTAGACCATAGCTTGGTAGTAGATAATATATTCCCTGGAGGGAGGAATTCTATTTTATTTATCTAGCACAGTATCTAACCTAAGAGATATTTGTAGTCAATTACTTTCTTGAGTGGATTATGGACTCATCTCACAGGAGAATATTACAACATGAGACATTTCCCTTGTGGTTTGTTTGCCTGTATAGGCAAACCTAGAGAATTCATGAAATGAAGACACAGCCAAAGCGAGCAGGTTGGCATCATGAGTAACTCTGAGCACTTTTGTTTTATATCCACAGTGCCCATCGCAATGTGATGACAGGAGGCACTTCAGCTCTTCACTTACTCTTCATATCAGATGGGAAAAGAAGCTCATCATTCTCAAATAAAAGAGCAAAAGTACTTTTGTATTTTATTTTTTAAATTTTTTATTGGTGGACCGCAGTCATACTTTTCTTAGAAACAAAATGTATATATAAGAAAGGTGTGTTGAAAATTACCTTGCAGCATTGAGCCTAGCCTCTTCCTCAAATTGTATATCAATTAAGGTGCTTTACTAACTCTCCGAAACACAACATAATAGGTGTTCCATAAATAAATTTAATTGATCATCCTCCACTTTTACATGCAACTCTATAAAATAGTCTGACCTCTGAAGAGCTCAGAACTGATATAGTTAAGTCAGGAAGGTTGTAATCTTATCAAAAGGTACATCCATCATAATGGATTTATCTGGTAGTAATCTAGGCAGGTAGGGTGTGGCTGGAAAAGGTATGCCCTTAGAGACTGTGCTTGCGTCTTTGAAACCTCTGGCTTGCACTCTCTGCTTCCCCTTTCAGCCTCCATGATGTGACGATCACAGCCTTTAACTTTCCTTCTCTCTGCTTCCTGCTGCCAAGACCTGAGCTTCAGATCCCGCCTCCCATGGACTAAACCCAGAATCTCCAAGAAACTGTGAGAAAATAAATTTTTCTTCCTCTAAGTTGCATAGTCAGTCAGTTACAGAAGTGAGAATGCTAAGACACAGAGTGAAAGATACTTTACTGAATCTACAGTCATATTAGACCTCAGTTAATCTCAGTGATCACAAAAAGAGAAGTAATCCAATTCCACTATCAAATTGCATTTTTCAGTTGAGATAGAATGATTTTTAAGAGGCTAGGAGGAATAATTACATATTCTTTAACGATCATGGTCGAGACAATTGTAATACAAAACTCAAGATTTCTACAAACTTTTTGAGCATTATATGTGTGACTGTGGGTTAATCATGCAACCAGGAAGTCAGAAAGGCTCTATGTCTGACCAATTAAAGCTACAATAAATTTTTGATTGGAAAATTTTACTTTGTTAAAATATTAAGGGTATACGTTTTCAGTTTTAAATATATTAAAAGAGCAAAAAGACATACAGTGCCACATATAATTCTTGGCTTCAAATGAAAGAATCTTATTTACTCAGTTATTCGGAACATTATGGCAATTTATAATGTGGCTATTTACTTGGGTTATTTGATAATTAGTGGGTTGCCCTTATTCAAAATCTTTAATTTTCCCCAGAAAGAAATAGACTCTACTGATTTTTTAAACTATATCATTTGGCTCAAATGAACATTATTGCTCAGAGATATATGGTCTGTTTTAATTAAAGTAAATTCTAAGAGGTCTTTATTAAGTAAAGGATATTATTAGAATTATCATGTACCCTGCTGAAAAATGAAGGCTATGGAATAGTAAGGGGAAAAAAGATAATTTTACTGTATTTCAAGCTCTTGAAATAAAACTGTTTAGAATTTTTAAGCTTAATTAATTTTTCAAGAGTTTTATCTAAGCTTCATAATGTACATTTTTCTAGAAGCAGATATAGCACATTTAAATCCAGTCCCTAAAGTTTCCCTTTCACCCATCGTATATTTTGTTAAATGGTTTAAATATGCTACTTCATCTCAGAATGGCTTATAATACACTTTTTCCTCTGGTGGTACATAATACAAAATTTCTTCATAAAATAACTAATTATTTATAACCATATATACCGGATAATATAAGTTTTAGGTAGGAGGGGATGCAAAATTGAAGGGTTCATCCCAGGTCCCAGCAGGCAGAAGAAGTGAAAGTCACATTCTTAAACAGACACATGTATTTTAATTTTGTGATGCAATTTCTTACACTTTAGTGCAAATCTTGATTTTAATATTTGCATTTTAATACTGTAGCACAAACACAGGGCATGTTATCCTGGTACTTGGGAAGCTGAGATCGATCACAGGCTTGAGGCCATCTTCAGCAACACAGGGAGAACCTTAACAATGTAGTAAGGCCCTGTTTAAAAAAAAAATGGGACTGGGGTGGAGCTCAGAGGTATATAACACCCTGGGTTCAATCCCTTATGCTACATAAAAAAATAAATACAATAAACAAATAAAAACTGCAGTGCAAGCCATGTGTGGTTTTTATTTACTCTGCACCTTGTCCATACAAAGAGAAGGTTTAGGGCTGTGAAGGATGAAAAAATTTGAAAATAAAAATTCTTGCCAAAAGCCATCCCATAATAGAATATCTAAAAATATGAAGCTATATGTGACTAGTCCAAAATATTTCTAGTTCAAGAAACAACTAATGGGAGATCAGATGATGAAGAATTCAAAGGGGGCCGGAGGGAGGGAGAAAGCTGCTTTGGGGAAGTGGGATTTGAACGTGGAGACAGAAATTTCAGAAGCAAAAGTTAACCTAGAAGAACTTCTTAAGAGAGCATCCCAGCTGGGGAAACAGCTGTCAAATGACAGATGCAAGGGACGTAAATAAACACATCAGGACAGCGAGAGGTTAATGATGAGGAGAAGCTGGAAAATAAGGCCAGGAAATAGGTTTGAAGCATATTTTATGGACTTAAATAGTCATTTATAAAGTTTGTGTTATCGTTAACAACTTTCGGTGAAAGTTAAACTTTTTGTCTGTGTTACAGAAGGACAGAATGATTTTGGAAATGTGTTTTATTGACTCTAAAATCTGCCAGAATTCAAGAGACCTAAAAATACTGGGTAAACATGAAGAAAGATAATATAAAAATAAATAAAGGAAACATAATATTGAAAGAGTACAGACAAATAGTCAATTGGGTTATAAAAAAAAAGCAGCCAAGAAAAAGACCTGTACACTTGATATACAGAAAAGGTACCCAAAGAATTCAGTAAGTGGTGATATATGAAAAAATATTGGAGTGGTTATACAGGTTAACTGTAATCCCAGTTAGGAGGCTGAGACAGGAGTATTCCGGGCTCAAGGCCAGTCTAATGAACTTTGTAAGACAGCCATTTAGCAAGACTCTGTTTCAAAATAAAAATAATAAAAAGGGCTGGAGTGAATATCATAGATAGATTAGTAGAAATTATTAAAAATGTAAACCCGGAATATATATATATATATATATATATATATATTCATTTATTTATTTATTTATTTATTTATTTATTTATTTATTTATTGCGGTACCAAGGGGCATTGTAGCTCTGAACTACACCCCTAGCCCTAGTTTTTAGCCTTTTTTATTTTTGACACGGGATTTCACTCATTTGCAAAGGGACACACTAAGTAGCTGAGGCTGTTCCGAACCGTGATCCTCTGGTCTCCTTCTTCCAAATGCTGGGATTAAAAGTCTGTACCAGCACGCACAGCTGATTCTGATTTCATATCATACACACAATTGGAGGTAGATGGCAGATCACTAATATTAAAGATAAATATGCCAAATATTATAAATATGCCAAATTTTTGATAAAAATTCCAAATTTTAAGAAATGGGGATAATGCTTCAAAAATAATACCAGAAAGAATGTCTAAATGGTCAAGGTGCACGTAGAGTTACGTCCAACTTCATTAGCTGCCAGGGAAACACAAATTAAAATGACAACATGTAGCCAGGCGTGGTGGCACGTGCTTGTAATACCAGTACTTGGGAGGCTGAGACAGGAGAATCACAGGTTCACAATTATCCTCAGCTACCTAGTGAGGCTCTCTGAAAATCATGAGACCCTGTTTCAAAATAAAGAATAAAAGAACAAGGTGTATCTTAGAGATAGAATTCCCTTAGGTTCAATACCAAGTCCTGCAAAAAAAAAAAAAAAAAAAAAGAGACACCATTAGATTTCTATTAGGTCAGCTAAAATTTTTTAAAAATGTCCAGTATTAAGTGTTGGCAAAGATGTGACCCAATTAGAACTCTGATATTAAGTGGGATTCTTTCAACTACTTACAAAATTCTTCAACAATATCTCACTAAAGCTAAGCATGCATACACCCTTTAACACAGCAATTCCACTCCTAGCCGTGTGCCAATCAATACATAATTATTTCTCTTAAAAGACATAGATGAGAACCTTACCCTCATATATACAAAATTGAAAATAGATTTTCTTGCATTTCCAGTTCTTTAAATAAATGGTTTAGAATTTTTTTTTAAAGGTTAATTTTTCATGAGACCCATCTAGGGTCTCTTGACCCATCCAGGGTATATTTACAGTAGAAAGTTTCGTCATAATAGCTTCAAACAGAAACAACTTAAAAGTCTATCAATAGAAGGACAAATAAATCCTAGAATGTTCACATAATAGAATACAACCGTATGTGGGAGGAGAGAAATAGCAACAGGGTGAATAATTCTCATAATACTCTGTTGAATAGCAGAAATCAGACCAAAAAACTCATGTGGTACACATTTCATGTACATGAAATTCAAGACATGTTCATGTGTTCCAGGAAACTCTTAATATATATTTTAATTTTTATGGAAGTTATAAGGCATATACATATGTAATTCACTTAGCATTTAAGATCTATGCACTTTTTGCAACTTTTTGCTTCAAATTCAAGTCAGAAAAAGTAGCCATATTTTAGAAAGTATCTTGGATTTTTTTAATTGCTTACCAACATATTTTTACTGTTGTTGTGAATCCATTTTTTTCATGCATCTGGTACCTTCTTCTTTTCTGATTCACTGCTATTTCTTATATCATCTGTGGACCAAGTCTTGGTTAGTGATCTTTTGCTTTGGTTATCCAAAGACAAACACCTACTACCCTTGCAGTCACTTATTTTCTATGAGACAATAATGACAGCTGCTAACACTGATTTTAAGAACTGCTGATTCTAGGCTAATTGCTTTAGATTCAGTATCCAATTTAATACGCACAGCAAAATAGGGTAGTAGCTACTATTACCACCATTTAACCATTTTACTGCCTAGGCTTTGAAAGACCATGTTAACTGGCAGAACTGGCCTTTGAGTTCATTACATTCCAGAGTTCAAGTTATTAAAAATAATGTTATAGGAAAGACTTGGAACCAAAGAGAGACTGACTCCAATTTCTAGATCATCTTTTCCTATCAGTGTAAGTGTTAAGTCACTAATATCTTTGTACATATAGGTCAACCTAGGTCAGTCAACAAAGAATGAATGTGTAGAACACATCATATAATCGGTCATTAGAATGACCCTTGGGATGCTGAATGGCAGCAGATACTCTGTGTTTGTATAAAAGTATACAAAATTGCATCACCTTCTGATCTCTTTCATTTAGATATTCTTGGTGGAGACACATGGTGTCTAAAATCTGCACATATACTTAAAATAGTAATTCAAATATTTAAGGTTTGCATTAATCATTTTTGTTTAACTCAAAGGAATCTTTTAGAAAAAATATCAAAAGTTCTAGCTTCTGTTTTATTTCACTATCATTTTATTTTAGACTTAATAAAATATGGTTTGGCTTTTAAAATCTAAACCATAACCTAGAAAAAATTATTGCAATATTTTTGATATTTTTATAAAATACTTTTAATTCTATTTTTATATACATATACACAGACATATTTCTAAGAGTTATATATTTTAAAGTATTTATTTTCTTAATGATGGAATTTGTGTTATTTTCTCCATTTTTTTTTTTTTTGAGTACTGGGAATTGAACCCAGGGCATTCTACCTCTGAGCTACACCCCCAGACCTATTTTATTCTTTATTTTGAAACAAGGTCTCACTGAGTTGCAAAAGGCCTCACTAAGTAGCTGAGGCTGGCTGTGAACCGGATCCTCCTGTCTCAGCCTCCCAAATTCTGAAATTACAAGCATACACCACCATGCCCTAGTTTTTTTCATTCTTTTGCCCTATCTATATTACTGTGTGTGTGTGTGTGTGTGTGTGTGTGTGTGTGTGTGTGTGTGTGTGAGACTTGGTATTTAATTTAGGGGCACTCAATACCCCAGCAATTTTTATTTTATTATTTTAAAACAGGATCTCACTAAATGCTAAAGGCTTTACTAAGTTGCTGAGGCTGGCCTTGAGCCTGTGATCCTCTGTCTCAGCCTTTCATGTAGTGGGGTTAGAGTCATGAGCACTTGACACATACTTTTTTATTTTCACATAAATGTTGAGAGTTTTAAAGTTTCTCATACATTTTTGACTCAATAGTTCCTTTCACGTATAGAACCCATCATAGAACATAATGTAAAAGTAAGGCTGCTAAGACCTGTCCACTTCTGTTAAGTCTATCTTTGCCTGTACAAATGTTTTGAAATTACCTTTACAGTCTTACATTGCCCTGATATAAAACTGGAAAACATTAAATCGTCTTTTTTAAAGAAAATAAAATTTGTTTTTATTAAATCCAGCACGGGAGGGGGGAGAGAATAAGGAAAGTTTCATCATTCTAGAACATTCTTAAGCACCAGACAGAATTTATATGGTCAATTGGGCATAGAATTAAATACGTAATTATTATAATTCTCCAGAAAAATTCTCCGGAAAAATTTTCAGAATAGGCTCACTTCACAATTTTTAGAACTAATCAGAAAATTGCTTGTAACAGCTTTCCCTTTTCAATTGGTTTCATTACATTCCATCAAAAAAAAAAATATCCAATGTACTTAAACAAACATATCAGTCAGTCACTAAGCCAAGCATAGGAAGGAGAGATGGGGAAGGAATGGGGTGGGGATTGGGTGAGGGCTAATTGGGTGATGTGAGCATGTCTCCACCATTTTTTATCCCATTAAGATGTATGACTACAATGCACCAATAAAAATTAATTAATTAATTAATTAATTAATTAAATAAATAATAAACACTATAGCCAATCAACAAATCAACCTTCAAGATTTAGGGGAACTAAGTTTCATTTCTCTCTTTCTTTTTTTTTTTTTACTTTTTTATTGGTGCATTATATTCATACATTATATTGGGGTAAAAATCTTGTGTGTACATACATGTACACATCACCCTTGTAGCCCCTATTCAATTCCCACCCCATTCCCTTCCCATCCCTCCTTCCCATGCTTGGCTTAGTGGTTGACTTCAATATGCTTACGTACATTGTGTGTTTTTTTTTATTTAAACAATTTTTTTATTGAACGTAAATAGTATACATTTACACTATATTTGATGCCCTCCCCCCCACCCCCGTTTTCCTTTCCCCCCTCCCACCAATGGCTGTCCAGGTTAACCATGACTTATTCATAATTTTACACATGTTCAGGTGTAGACCCTCGTTAAGACCGACCTTCCTCCTCTCCTATCTTACCATCCAAACTTAGCTAGTATTTCCCTTTCAATAACTGGAGTCCCACTGGTATTCTTTGTGTTTCCTAGTTTGGGCATATTAGAGGAAACATGTGTATCTTCTTCTTCTGTGCTTGGCTGATCTCACTTAACATAATGTTCTCCAGGGTTTTCCATCTCCTTGCAAATGACATAATTTTATTCTTCTTTATGGCTGAATAGAATTTCATTGTGTGTATTTCCCACAATTTTGCTATCCATTCATCTGTTGATGGTGATCTGGGTTGGTGCCATATTTTGGCTATTACATATTGTGCTGCTATGAACATAGGTATGCATATGTTGCTATATTTCTCTGAATTCAACCCCTTTGGAAAGATACCCAGGAGTGGTATAGCTGGATCATATGGTGGATCTATTCCCACCTTTCTTAGGAATCTCCACACAGATCTCCATAGTGGTTGAACTAGTTTGCATTCCCACCAACAGTGTAAAAGAGTTCCTCTTTCCCCACATCCTCGCCAGCATTTGTTGTTGTTTGATTTCTTTATGCTTGCTACTCTGACTGGGGTTAGATGGAATCTCAGTGTAGTTTTGATTTGCATCTCCCTGATGGCCAGTGATGAAGAACATCTTTTCATGTATCTATTAGCCCTTTGTATCTCTTCTTTTGTGAAGTGTCTATTCAGTTCATTTGCCCATTTCTTGATTGGGTTGTTTGTTTTGCCAGTGTAGAGTCTTTTGAGCTCTTTGTATATTCTGGATATTAGCCCCCTATCAGAATGGTGGCTGGTAAAGATCCTTTCCCATTCTGTGGGCTTCCTCTTAAGGTTATTGATAGTTTCCTTTGATGAGAAAAACTTTTTAGTTTGATGTTATCCCACTTGTTTATTCTTGCTTTAATTTCCTGAGCTTTGGGGGTTTTGTTGAGAAAGTTACTGCCTGTGCCAATATGTTGTAGTGTTGAACCTATGCTCTCCTCTATTAACTTCACAGTCTCAGGTCTAATTTCTAAGTCTTTGATCCATCTTGAGTTGATTCCTGTGTTTGGTGAGATATAGGGGTTTAGATTCATCTTTTTACAAATGGTTAGCCAGTTCTCCCAGCACCACTTGTTGAAAAGGCTGTCTTTTCTCCAGCGTATGTGTTTGGCCCCTTAGTCAAAGATTAATTGACTAAAGATGTGTGGGTTTGTTTCTGTATCTTCTATTCTAATCCACTGGTCAGTATATCTGTTTTTGTGCCAGTACCATGCTGTTTTTACTACTATTGCTCTATAGTATAGTTTGAAGTCTGGGATTGTAATGCCTCCTGCGTGTTTCTTGTTATTGAGAATTGCTTTGGCTATTCTAGGTCTTTTCTTTCTCCATATGAAGTTCATGATTGATTTTTATAGGTCTCTGAAGAATGCCACTGGTATTTTAATGGGAATTGCATTGAACCTATAGATCAGTTTTGGCAGAATGGCCATTTTGATGATATTTATTCTGCCTATCCATGAGCACGGGAGATCTTTCCATCTTCCAAGGTCTTCTTCAATTTCTTTCTTTAATGTTTTATAGTTTTTGTTGTAGAGGTCTTTTACATCTTTGGTTAGGTTTATTCCTAGGTATTTTATTGGTTTTGAGGTTATAGTGAATGGAATTGCTGTTTTTATTTCTTTCATTGTGGATTCGTTGTTGGCATAAAGAAAAGCCACTGATTTCTTTAGGTTGATTTTGTAACCTGAGACTTTGCTGAATTTGTCAATCAGGTCCAGAAGTCTTTTGGTTGAGTTCTTTGGGTCTTCCAGATAAAGGATCATGTCATCTGCGAATAAGGATAATTTTAATTCCTCTCTTCCTATGTGAATTCCTTTGATTTCCTTCTCTTGTCTGATTGCTGCAGCAAGAGTCTCAAGAACTATATTGAAAAGGAGTGGTGATAGTGGGCATCCTTGTCTTGTTCCTGACTGTAGCGGAAATTCTTGCAGTTTTTCCCCATTCAATATAATGTTGGCTTTGGGTTTGCAGTATATTGCCTTGATAATGTTGAGGTACTTTCCTTCTATCCCAATTTTTTGCAGTGTTTTTAACATAAATGGGTGTTGGATTTTGTCAAATGCTTTTTCAGCATCTATTGCTATGATGATGTGGTTTTTGTTCTTGGTTCTATTTATGTGGTGAATAACATGTATTGATTTGCGTATGTTGAACCAGCCTTGTTTTTCTGGGATGAAACCGACTTGGTCATGATGTATTATTCTCTTGATATAGTTTTGAATGCGTATAGCTAGTATTTTGTTTAGAATTTTTGCATCTATGTTCATTAAGAATATTGGTCTGTAGTTTTCCTTTCTTGAGGTATCTTTATTTGGTTTGGGGATTAATGTGATACTGGCCTCATAGAAGGAATTTGGAAGAGTTCCATCTCTTTCAATTTCCTGGAACATGTTATGCAGTATTGGTATTAGTTGTTCACTGAAGGTTTTGTAGAATTCAGCTGGGAACCCATCTGGGCCTGGGCTTTTCTTTGGTGGAAGAATTTTTATTGCCATTTCTATTTCTTTGGTTGTTATTGGTTGGTTTAGGCTTGCTATGTCCTCTTGGTTGAGTGTAGGAAGGTTAACTGAGCTTAGAAATCTATCAATTTCTTCCAGATTTTCAAGTCTATTGGAGTATAAATTTTTAAGGTAGTTTCTGATAATATTTTGAATTTCTTCTCTATCTGTGGTGATATCTCCTTTTTCATTTCTAATTTTGATAATTTGAGTTGATTCTCTTTTTCTTTTGGTTAGGTTGGCCAGGGGTTTATCAATTCTATTAATCTTTTCAAAGAACCAACTTTTTGTTTTATTGATTCTTTGAATTGTTTTTTTTTCTCTATTTCTTCCCATGCTTGGCTTAGTGGTTGACTTTGATATGTTTAAGTACATTGTGTGTTTTAGAGATTTTCCTCTTCCCCCCTCCTTTCTCCTTTAGGTTGTCTTGTTTGCACCTCTATAGTATTTCCTTTTTCATCTAGAGTTCCTCCTATGACCCATTTCTCCCTAGCTTTCACATATTAGGGAAAACATCCGATTTCTTATTTTTTGTGACTGATTTAATCTCGCTTAGCATAATGTCAGAAGAGGACACTTTTTATATAGCCATATAAACATTCTACAACATTTTATTTTCTTTCTTTCTTTCTTTCTTTCATTTTTTTATTTTTTATTTTTTTGGTGGTACTGGGGTTCCTGGAAGCCCTTCTACCTCCGGGCTACACTCCCAGACCTATTTTATATTTTTTTAATTTTATTTGGAAACAAGGTCTCTTAAGCCAGCAAGGTTGACTACGAACCTATGCAATCCTCCTGTCTCCACCTCCCAAGCATGGGGATTACAAGCGTGCACCACCACGCCGGCCTTTTTTAAAAATTTATTGGTCTCTCTCGCTTGCTCTCTTCTTCTGTCTCTTTTTCTTACTAAGAAAATGAAAGTCAAAGTGTTTACCACTTTACATTGCAACTCCAGATGACCAATCAGAAAAGTTGTACTTCATACATGATTGAATCATTTCTAAGATTAACTTCATTTTAAAAAGAAGCATTTTGGCAGGCATGGTGGTGCATACCTGTAATCCTAGTGCTTGGCAGACTTAGCAAGTTCAGGGAAAGCCTCAGAAAGTAGTGAATCTCTCGTCAACCTAGTGAGACCCTGTTTCAAAATAAAAATAAAAAATAAGGCTGGGGGTGTAGGTTGGAGGCAGAATTCCCCTGAGTTCAATCCCCAGTACCACCATTAAATAAATAAATAAATAAATACCTCTAAGGAAAGATTTCAGGGGTGTGACTAATTGTTGTATTTTGTGAGCTAGCTGTGTTAGTTGTTACCTTGAAATCAGGTCTGGTAAATATTTACAGCACAAGAATTGGTAAGAACTATTAGAAATCAGGGTTTTTAATTAAAAATTGTATGTACCTGTGAGGTACAATCTGATATTTTGATATATGTATACATGGTAGAATATGAAAGCAAGCTAAGAAACATATCTGTCACCTAAAATACATATTGTTTATGCAATAGATCTCAAAAACTAATTCTTCCTGTCTAACTGGAATTTTGTATATTTTGACCAATATCTCCCCATTCTCTACTCCTCTTCCCCATCCTGTGGTAACCAAGATTCTACTACGTATAATTAACATAATGTACTATATGTCTTTCTATGCCTGAATTATTTTACCTATCATATCTTCCAGGTTCATTTATGTTGTTACAAATAACTGGGTTTCTGGGTCTTTTTTTTTAAGACTGCATAGTATCCCATTGAGCACTTTCTTCATCTACTCATCTGTTGATGAATATTTAAATTACTTTTATGTCTTGGCTACTGTAAATAATATTACCAAACTGGAAACCCTTTCCTAGATATAAATTTTTTATAAAAGTTATCTCTTCCCAATTCTTTCTTATGTGCTTTTATTGGTGCATTATAATTTCACATCATGACGTAAATCATGTTGACAATGACAATACGTGATGACAACATTAATTTTTACAAAAACTCATTGATCCTACGAAATGGGGATACCTCAGAAATGGTCGCGTGTTCCCACTATTAGAACACTCACACCATGCCTGAGATTTCACGCCTTATATGTGCTCCACACTTTCATCCTTATGCCTACTCTCACCACATAGTGGTCTGCACATGCTTTCATTTATTCCTACTCACATCTCACTGGTACTTTCAAAGCCTCCTACTCTGTACTTTGCAACTTAAAAGTCAGCATTAGTGACATCTTCCATTTCTTCAATCTTTTTGACAGAGCTCTTGTAATTGAAATATATCTATTTTCTATGGATCCAGTTGGTATTAGAGCAATTTCTCTCTTCTGAGTCTTGGGTAGAGAAATTCCCAATGTTATTTATATATCATTCTATTAACAAATTCCCTCGTCTTGGTGAAACAACCTATTTTCTTCTTGACATCTTCCTTTCCCATTCCCTTGATGTTATTATTTGCATTTGGTTGATTGCACTTATTCCTACCATTTTTCTTGCCTTTAATCCTTAGTAACTCTATATAGCTATTTAGGCCATCATTCAACTCCATGGATCTTTACTTTCTTCTTCTTACTTCCTATATGTGGCCATCCTGCCACTCAGCTATTGCCCACACGGTCACACTCTCATTTGATTAGTTTTTAAAATGCAACAAGATCTCGCCGGGCATGGTGGCACACGTTTGTAATCCCCGCGCTTGGGAGGCTGAGACAGGAGGATTGCACAGGTTCGAAGCCAGCGCGCTGGCTGAAGAGACCCTGTTTAAAAAAAATATATATATATATATATATATATATATATATATATATATATATATATGGTCTGGGAGTGTAGGTGGGAGGTAGAAGGGTTTCCAGAAACCCTAGTACCACCTAAATAAATAAATAAATAATAAAATGCAACAAGATCTCAATTTCAGCTTTCTTTCTAATCATCACTTGCTATATGTTCCATTTATTTTTTGGTACCTGGATAAAATTCTTTTATTATTCCAGAGTTATTTTTTCTTTGATTTCTTCCATTGCTTCATGACCCCTTTACCTAGCTTATATTGTTTGATTAATATTTATATGAATTCTTAGGAAAATCATACAGAAGATCAGTAATGAATAGAGAATGTGCAGAACATTATAGATTAATTGGACCTAACAGACATATACAGAAAATTCCCCCTAACAGCAGCATACACATATGGAACATTCTTCAGAAAAAAACATATGCTTGGCCACTAGAAAAAGTTTTAATAAAAATTTTCAAAGATTGAAATCCCATGGAGGATCTTTCCAAATTACAGTGGGATAAAACTAAAAAGTAACAGAAAGTAAGCTGGAAAATTAACAAATGTGTGAAAATTAAATGAGACACTATGAAACAACCAATAAGATGATGAAAAATTAAAATGAAAAGCTCAAAAATAACCTGATGCTAAAAATATGAAAACGCAAAACACTCAAACTTATGAAATGCATCAAAGGAAGTGTTAAGAAGGAAATTTATGGTTTAAAAGTGCTTACACTGAAAAATAAAAATTATCTCAAATAAATGATCTTTTCATTTAAAGGAACTAAAAAAGAGATGTTGGCTAAAGGGAAGAAAAATAGAAACTGGGAGAGATGTAAATAAACTAGAAAATAGAAGCTAAGCATGGCGGTATATGCCTTTAATCCCAGGAGATGGGAGGCTGAGACAATAATATTACAAGTTCAAAGAAAATTTCAGCAACTTAGGAAAACTCTCAGCAATCTAGTGAGACCTGTTTCAAAACAATTTTTAAAAAATACTGGAAATATAAATCGGAGATAGGATGTCTCTGGGTTCAATCCTCAGTACCATAAGATAAAGTAAAATAAAATAGAAAATAAAAAATAGAGAAAATTAAACCAAGAGTTGGTCCCTTAGACAAATACAACAAAATTAAAGAATGTCTGTTAGATTTACTAAGAGAAACAGAAAACTCAAATAACCAAAATCATAAATTAAAATAGAAATATTCGTAGTAATTTTGAAGAAGTAAAAAGAACTATATGAAAGTGCAATGGCTGGGTGCAATGTTGCATGCCTGATCCCAGAGATTTGGAAGAAAAAGGATCAAATATTCAAGGTCAGTCTTAGCAACTTTGTGAAACCCTGTCTCAAAAGTAAATAAATAAATAAATAAATAGCACTGGGAATGTGGGGATGTAGTTCAGCACAAAAAGGAGAGGAAAGGTGAGATAAGTTGGGGTGAGGTGAGGTGGAAAAGAGAGAGAAAAACATCATTGTTAATTTTAGCCATAGCAATTAGGTAAGAAAAAAGAAATAAGAAGTTTTTACATTGGAAACAAAGAAGTAAACATATGTATGTTTTTGTAGATGACATGATATTTCATATAGAAAAACCTACAGATTTTACAAGACTTTACAAAATCTTAGAAATAAGAAACAAATTCAGTGAGGTTGTAGGATACAAAATCAATGCACAACAATTAGCTATTACTCCATACAGTAATAATAGACAATTTGAAAAGAAAATTAAGGAAATCAATTTTATGCTATTGTACAACAGTATAAACATAATAAAAACGTTTATTATTAAACTTAACTAAGGAGACATAAAAGAGCATACATTGTATTAAAAATGTTATCAAGAGAAATTGAAGAAGGCATAGATAACTATAAATGTTCATAGATGTATAGACTAAATAATGTCAAAATGACAAGCTATTCAATATTATATATAGATCCAATGCAAATACTATCAAAATCTCAAAATTTTATTTTAAAAATATAAGACTTTACCCTAAAATTTACACGAAACCTCAAGGAACACCAGGTATCCAAAACAATCTTAAAATTAAAAATAGTGGGTGGCCTCATACTACCCGATTTTAAAACCACTACAAGTACAAAATCATCAAAGTAATGTGAGGCCGATATAAATATTGATATGTAGTCAAGGAGTTGAATCAACCAAACCAAAATAAACCCACATATATGTGATCAAATGATTTTTCACAATGATGCTAAGACCATTCAATGGGAAAATGATAGTTTTTTCAGCTAATAATGCTGGTATAACTATATATATGCATGCAGAAGGGGATTTCCTAAATATGACAACTAAAATTATAAAACTCCTAAGAGTAAAAATATGTAGAAAGTTTCATGGCATTGTATTTGGCATGACTTCTTGGATATGGCAGCAAAAGTTCAGGCAACAAGGAAAAATTACATTAGATAGCATTAAAATTAAAATTTGTGCCCAATCCAGGCATGGTGGTGCATGCTTGTAATCTTGGTCCCTGAGAGGCTGAGACAGGAAGTTGATTCACAGCAAGCCTCAGAAACTCTATGAAAGCCTCTGCAACTTAGTGAGACCCTATTTAAAAATATAGTAAAATAGGGCTGGGGGTGTAACAGCTCAGAAGTAGAATGTTTCTGCTGAGTTCAATTCCCAGTATAACACACACACACACACACACACACACACACACACACACACACACACACAACTTTTGTGCATAAAAAGACACCAGGAACTGAAGGAAATAACAGCCCAAATAATGAAGAACTCTTAAACCCCAAGGCAAGAACAACAAAAATAAACTAACTTGCTTAAAATGTGGGTAAATGGTGAGCATCTGTGTGCATGTATGTCATTATGACTTGGAAGTGCATTATAATGTGAGACTATAATACACCAGTAAAAGTGTCAAAAGAAAAAAACTTAGAAAATGGACAAATGGTTGGAATAGACACCTTTCCAAAGAAGAGATATAAATCTCAACTAAAGGACATAAAAAGATGCTTTAAATTATCAATTGTCAGGGAAATATGAATCGCAATGACACTGTTTCACTCTCATTTGAGTTGCTATTAAAAATTAAAAAGAAAACAGAAAATGACTAGTGTGGGTGGGGATGTGCATAACTCAGAGCCCTGCAGGGTGGGAAGTCTAACATGGTGTAGATACTGTGAAAATATGGCAATTGTTCTAAAAAAAAATATGGCAATTGTTCTAAAACTTGAACCTAGAACTACCATATCATCCAGGCGTTCTTCAAAATAGACTTGAACAGTTGTTTATACAATTAACATCCACACCAGTATTATTCATAATGGCTAAAAGGTAGAAGCAACTCAACTGTCCATCAATGGATGAATGAAAAAAAATTATATAATATATATATATACCATAATATATATATATACCATAATATATATACCATAATATATATACCATAATATATATACCATAATATATACCACATATATATACCATATATATACCATATATATATATGCCATAAAATGTTATTTAGATTTAAAAAGAAATTTTTGGCACATACTATAACACAGAGGAATCTTCAATATATTATGCTAAATGAAATAAATCAAATGTATAGAAAACTTACACCCATATGAGATATGAATTAGTCAAATTCTTGAAGACAAAAGGTAAATTAGTGGTTGATAGGGATTGCAGAAAAAAGAAATGGGGAGATTTTAATGAGAATGGTTTCAAAGTGGGAAAATTAAAAAAGTTCTAGGAATAGATAATATCAATGGTTGCATAACAGTATGAATATATTTAATATAATATATATTTAATGCTTCTGAAGTGTACATTTATAAAGGATTAACATGGTGCATTTTATGTCATATGTATTTTGCCAAATTTTTGGAAGGTTCACTCTTATTATCAGCTCTCTTTTCCATGCCCTCCCTCTGCCTGACAAAGCCTCAAGCCTCACTAAATCAGCCTACTTAATGCACCTTTGTCATTGGACTTGGCCAGAAAAAAGTGACAAACTTTGTTGACTGGTCTCCTTGGAGTTTAAGCCACATTAGTCAAAGTGATCTCTTAACAACCTGTCAGATAATTCTGTTCTTCTGGCCAAAATTCACAAAATCTTCCCCAAAATTCACAAAGGAGACCCAGAGCCAGGCATGGTGGCTCTCTACTCAGTACTTGGAAGGTTGAGACAGGAGGATCGCAGGTTTGAAGACATCCTCAGCAATTCAGGCAGGTCCTCAGCAACTTAGTAAGACTCTGTTTCAAAAAAAGAAGGGCTAGGCATGTAGTTCGAAGGTAGATGCCCCTAAGCCGAGTCTCCAGTGCCCACCCCCCACAAAAAAGAAAACAAACAAAAAAGCATTCATGGATTTTCCTGGGATGAAGCATATTCTCTAATAACTTTGTTTTCTTATTTTAAAACTGTTTAACTTAATCCTGTTCAATGCTGATTTGTGAGCTTTTTTAGTTGAATAGTAAAAACAAAAAATATTTTACAAAGAAAAAAAACCATTATGTATTATGGTTATGTAAGGAAAGTGCTCTAATGTAAAAAAAATGCTCTAATGAGGAGTTTCAATATTATACAACATTAATTATATTTTTTATTATTTATTATATTTAGTAATATTAATTACTATTATTTATTATCTATTATTAATTATTCCTTCGTGGAAGGTTCTGTATATGTTTTCTATTCATAGATGGCTCTCTATATATAATTATATACATAATAATATCTATCTTCTGAATTATAGTGGTTGGAAGAATCTTGCTATGTTTCTCTATGGGACATCTATTTACATTTTCTTTGAAAACCTACTTTTTTTCTTAACTACATCAGTCGGTTATTTTTCTTACTTAACAATCTGCCTTGTGAAAATGAGAAAATATGCAATGGAATCTACTGATACTATTCCACCAAAAATATTTTAGTCCAACGTTTTCTTCGGTACCAAAAAAGCAGAAATTCACGTTGCTGGCGTTGAGTGTGGATAGCACTGCACTGTCTGACTTTCTAAGACTCCCAACACTTTCAATGATTAGAGTCATTTTATATAATGCAAGGCTTTGTGGTGAAAATGATGGACTCGTTGAGATCTGCAAACAGCAATTTATCACCAAGAGGGGTCCTAAGATCCTTAAAATAATTGCAGCTCATTTGGATTCAATTGCTGAGTTTAGCTTTTCATTTAAATTTTAGTGAAACCACATTTACCAACTATTGGTGCGGGCTTGGTAAATGAATGTGATCCCTCATATCACTCTTCCAACATGACAAGATGACAGTGGCGCTATATATGGATGAAGGTGCAAAGGCTTAATCATGCAATTAGCTAAGACAGCACTCAGTAACAAGGAGGTTTGCTCCCACTCCAAAGAGACATCTTCACTTTAGAGCTTCTTCCCAAGTGGCGCAAGAGCTAGTTGGATACAAAGGTACTATTTAGAACTGAATGAACACCCCAACTTACGGGCACTTGGTGCTTTACATTTCTGTGGCTCTCTATTACTCCAAGCTTTTAATAAGCAGGATCCCTTAGGTAAATGTGAGCATAGACACCCAACAGGAATACTTTAGTGCTTCTGCTTAGAACATGGCTTTCCGCTGCTGTGGGTTCTCTGACATCATCTGTCGTTGTGCTATAAAATGCCTCCTGATTCCAAAACATGAAGAAATACTTGATGTATATATTAGATATTTGACACTTTGCCTAAAACAATTATATTCTTTATAATTGGGCTTTATTATTCCTTTAGACATGAGGCACTGAACTAATCAACCAAACATTAAGAATGTTTACCTAGTATAATTTGCCTCCAATCTTCAATACCTGCCTACTAAGCTATTCCAACCATCTTAAAATATTTAGGACTTCCAACAAAATAGATCTCTCCGCTGTGCTCCAGTGACAGCATATTAGTGGGAGATATGATGGTTCTGTGATCGCTCCAGTAGCTCCTAACTAAGGGCTGGCGTTGCCACATGAATGAGCAGTTCGGCTCGATAGGCTCAGTAGAAAAGTCCCTTTGCACAGGTGTGAAGACTCTGAGGAGTGCAGAAACAAGCTCCGTGCTGTTAGTACGCAATGTGTTATTTCAGGGCAAATTTATACCTCTCCTAGGATGCCTTCTAGAGTAATAATCTCTGACAAATGGTGATCCAGTTACACCTAGCATCCCCAAATAGCTCCACCTAAATTTATTTTGCATGTAAATTACAGCTCATATTAAAGAAAAGTCCCATAGATATGGCTTATTCTCGCTTGTTAAAGGTGAAAAGAAAAATGTCACGATTTACTAAGAACATCTTTCAATCATTCCGGATTTCCTCCCCAAGTGTTAATTTTCTTGCAAGTAGATTTTAGGAACTTGGGCTCTCATACACTAAAATAAAAGTGTAGTATCATTGTAAAAGTTTATGCAACCAAGTCTTACCTATAACTAAAGACAAATGTGAGTGGCCAAGCATATGAGGGGTGGGTAATGGGGAAGGGCTAAATGACTGATGTATGCATGTATGCCTCTACTATCTTGTACCCCATTAAGATGTATAAGTAAAATGCACCAATAAAATTTTTTAAATAAACAAAAACAATGCATTTTCTATTTCTTGTACTTTTATATTTATTTTTTGGCTGTTTTATTATTTTTTCTTTTATTTTTGTGCTTTATTGGTGTATTATAGTTTCACATCGTAACGTAAATCATGTTGACAATGACATACATGCACTCTTGGTGCCCTCCAGTAAATGCATAATGAATTCTCTTACAGAGAGAATATATAAGTCTCCTTGCCATATACCAGGAGCCCTTAGCTTTAGCCAGGATGTACAACTACATTATCACTTTTTGGTCTTAAACTCATTGTCCTGGAGAATGTCAGTTTAAATTTTCTAGGTTTCTTTTCTTTCTTTTCTTGGTTTTGTAAGGAATGGGGCAATTTATAACGTCTATTGGAATGCTATTTACCTGAAAATCAAATGCTTTTAATTATGAGAGAAAATAAAATCATTTGAGTTTATATTCAGTATTATGGAAAGGTTCAAAAGAAGTATTCCTCTTAGTTGACCACATGACATTTTTTCTTTCAGAAATGCAAAGGAAGAATCTAGTGACATTTTTAATTGTAATAGATTTCTATCTCTAACAACTCTTTTTTATATCTCTAACAAACATAATATATTTCTATCTTCTTTATAAATATTTGTTAGTGATACCTTAATGTTTTCTGCAGGAAGCACAGATATAGGCTCAAAGAGGTGAGGTTACATGATAGATAGATAGATAGATAGATAGATAGATAGATAGATAGATAGTAGATAATTACTGTCCTATGGTCTGGAAGTAATAAATGCTGCCCTCTGGAGGCCACAGAGAGAAAATAGAAACCTAGTGATTTCTATCATCTAACGACATTTAATGCTGCAAGTTTGAAAATAAACCATCTCTTATACTTGCAAAAAAAGAAAAATAACACCTAAAGTAGCATAAGCACCAGGAAAGGTCTGATATCTTAATTTCATCTCATGACACATATTTTCAAGAGGGAATGAGGTTTATTTCTTAAAATTTCCTCATTATGTCTTTCTCAGTTATCAAAGAACATAGAGAGAAAAGTGATAATAAAGAGGAAAATTTAGATGAGGTTAATAAAAAGCAAATTAATAATTTTTCTGTGCAACCTCCATTTTAAATATATATTAGTTTGTACTTCAGGTCACCCTTTGTTCTTTTTTGGATAAAATATGGGCCATAAAGAGATGCAAAATCAAAGAAAAGCTGTGGATATGGAATTAGAAAATAATTTCAATATAAAAGCAGTTCCTCAGTTCCTCTCTAAGGGAAAGTAAAATACCATAATAAAAAAGCTTTTGCCACTACTTACTGAAGGCTGTGTATGTGTGTGTGTAGATAAGTGATAGGTAAGCAGGTAGGTAAGTTGATGATAGGTAACAGAAAGATTTGATAGAGACATCGGAGATAGATTGATGGATTGATTTGCTAGATATATGAGCTAGACAGAAAGACAGACAGACAGATTTTTTAGAGACACGAGAGAGAGAGAGATGGAATCTCAGGTTAGGAATGCATTATCTAGATGCAAAATGCAAAAGTGCCAACTTTATTCAGAAGACCTTAGAAATGGCTGTTAGAATCCACTATACTTGGAAAATTTCTTCTGAAAAATATCTCTTTTCTTAAAAATATCCATTTTTATAACCCTTCAACGATCATTTAAAACTTTAAGTCCGAGAAAAGACATCTCTACTTCAGAACATTTTCTGAACCTACTATTTTTCTTACTCCTTTGACAATTGTACTCATAGTTCTGTAAAGTTTTATAGCATCATCTATGTCATGAGAATTTTTTTCATGTATGAAAAATTAGATTCTTACACCACTCTTCTAAAATAGGAGTATTTATCTTGTAAGTAAGATAATGGGAGTAACTCAGATTATTGTATTTATTTCGTAGCAAGACCATGATCTACCCTGGATTAAAATACAATCCATGTGACTTCAAATTTTTCTTTTCTTTTTACTATGAGAAATTTAATTTGGGAGAAACAATCTATGGGTTCAGAACATGAAACACTTAAAAAAAAGGTAGAATTTCAGGAATAAATTGGACATAAAGCCATGCTGGTAAACAATATATAAACAATATGAAAAAATGAAAGAAAAGAGGGAGGAAGAGAAGAAAGGAAGAGAAGAGGACAGGATGGAAAAAATAAAAAGAAAAAGAAAATGAGCATTCCCATGCTTTGATTTTTATGCTTTACATTTGGTAGAGAAAAAAGTATTAAAGTATTATTTCAAATATGTGGATCACAAAGGTATTTCTTGAGTATCCTGCTCGGTCTAGATAACACAGAACAGACTAAGAACTTGGATTGATGATGAGTCATTGAGGGATCCCCGTGGTTGGTTAGAAGCAATAGTTGACTCTACCAAAACATTTAACAAGACAAAAAGTAGAACACTTTATTAAAGGGCACACTCTTTAAGCCATTTTCCATCTGTGTTTCTGGAAATATGAGTTCAATCGATGAATAATTCATCCAAGGCAGATTAAGGGAAAATACAGAATGTATTCACTTGGCCAGGACACGCAGGACAGTCAACGTGTAACAGCTTTCGTTACCCTGGCATCGAGGTTTAATTGAACCAAAAAGCAATTCTGAAATTTCAAAAGAAAATTATTTCTTTTATGAAATCTGTAAAAATTGGGCTGAAGCTTGTGAAGACATAAAACTAAATTGAGGGTAAAATGGGCTTATGAATTCAAACCATAAAGGTTATCAATTTTATTCCTACCTAGTTAAGTAGGAAGTCATCATTTTCTTTACACACCACTTCTTGTCTTTATATCCCTATGTTGCAAATTCAGCATACTGGCTGCAGACAGAAGGTTTGATATTCTGGAGCCATATATTTAGAAAAGGTTTTTTTCAGTCTTCCTTCCTTAAAATAAATGATGATCAACATAGAGGTTTAAGCCAATAGCCATATGTATGTTCACAAATCTATGGAACTTATAGGCAGCCCTTCACCTGAACAGGTATTCACTCCTGCACAATGACCAGCTCCCTGATCTCCTAGGAATAGGTGGTCCAAATAACAGTAAAGGGATGGTGTTGAATTCTACAGATTCTGAGCCACCAAGAGACTAGCCCAGGCATTTGCACCTGGTTAAGTCAAGATCCTCAAAATGAGAATAATATAAAGTCTCTTGAGGACAGGTCCATAATTTGCACAATATCCCTTCCGCTGCTTTTATTACAATGAGTTCACAAGTATTATAGAAAAAGATACTGTCTTCTGAAAGCCTGGAGAGATTTGTGGTCATTTTTGAGCCTCTTTTTGAGAAACTTTCAACAATGAAATACAATCAGGTGACTAAAATTGATTCATTAGTTGGGAATGTTGGTGCATACCTGAAATTCCAGCTAGTAAAGAGGCTGAGGCAGGAAAATTGCAAGTTCAAGGCCAGCCTGGGCAGTTTAGTGAATCTGTTCAAAATAAGATTAAAAAATTAAAAAGTATTGAGATTCAAGCTCAGTGGTAGAGTGTCCCTGGGTTCAATCTCCAGTCTCTCTTTCTTTCTCTCTCTCTCTCTCTCTCTCTCTCTCACACACACACACACACACACACACACACACACACACACACCACACAATCTTATTTGCTCTCTATATAATACATTTAGTCTCCAGACATTACTGAGTTAAAAGTTTGTGCCATATTACCTACTGTCTCTCTCTTAGTTGTCTCTTAGTGATTCAGTCACCTACTGCCTCAGAATGTTTTGAAGTTCCCCTTGATAGCTAAGTAATGTAACTGATGTAATTTACTAATTTAATTTCTGGTTTCCCTTCTATAAAGGAAGGGAATGATTGTTTTTTATTTTTCCCTTCTTTTCCTTTCCTTCTATTTTGTATCTTTTCCTTTTTCTTTCTTCATCTTTTCCTTCTTCCTTCCTTCATTTATTCTTTTTCCCTTTCCTTTCTTTTTGTTTTCTCTTTTTTTTTGTATTTCTCATTATCCTTCAATGAAGCACCTCCTTGAATATTAGTACAACACAGATCTCCATTTTTTTGTTGTTCTATTCTCTTGCTTTGCTTTGTTTCCAAGGACTCAGATTTTCAGATATACCAAAATCTCCTTGGTGATTGTCTGAATTACTAAACAGCCTTCTATTGCATATCTCTGTTTTCTGACCCTATTCTTTTCATGGCTGCTATAAAGAGCTCTTGATATGCTTATAATTATAACATCGACTATAGTTTGTTCCAAACTTCATCTTTTAAATAATTTTCCAGATGGAGCTCAAACTTTTAGAACTAAGGAAATTTATGCCTTAATCTGTTTTGTTGTTGTTTATTTTATTTGTGGTTTTTGTTCAAATTTTCAGACTTGTCTTTGCCAAACTCATACATGCCATTATTTTAAATACTTTTCACTCATCCAATATCCTTTGATACTCCTAATTTAGAGAATAATCTTCTGATTCTCAAATTGTTTCTCTATTACATCTTTTTAACATAGTTCCTGCTCAGCATAATTCAAGATTCCCATATGTTTAACCACTGTCAGAAGGCCAATTTTATTCCTATTTTAATTAAATGTCCCTTAGAGGGGCTCTATGGCCTTGTGCTTATCTGATATGAATTATCATATTCTATTACAAATGCAGACTAATTTTTCTCTCTATTTCATGCATGCCCATGTAGACTGAGAAAATCATTATTCACATTTGTTTTGGCATCTTTAATACTTACCATAATACCATGTCTACAGGGAATGACACTCAACAGATATTTACAATAACTGTGGAGGAAAGGGTATAAAATAATGGAAAAAAAAGAAAATTAATGTCTTACTTATTTAGTACTTAGTTATGTATAACAATGCTTTGGTGTTTACAAACATACATTTCTTTTTTCCCCTAGTCTATGGATCCATGGGGAGGCTCTGCTGATGTGCGCAGGCATGGATGATCTTGCCTGGGACTTGGTGTACACCATACCTGCAGTGCCTTGCAGTTTGCCTGGGGACTGCCTGATACAGGATAGCCTCAACTAAGATTACTCATCTTTCTTAAGTGTTTCCCTAATCCTCCCTCGGATAGTCCAGGCTTAGTTTCTAGGAAGATGAAGATAGCTGTCTGAATTCCTAGGCTTAGAGCTGGCAACATTAGAATGGTCTGTAAAAGTTATAAAATGAGACAAATTCAAGGAGTTGAGAAACAATTTTTCCTCTTTGTTTGTTTGTTTGGTATTGAAGATTGAACCCAGGGACATTCTACCTCCATGATACAATCCCAGGTCTATTTTAATTTTATTTTTATTTTCTTCTACCATTTTAGAAGAGGAGCAGCAAAGTGCGATGTCATGAGACCATCAACTGAAACAATCAATGCAGCATAACCTCCTCAATGGGCATTATACTACTTTACATAAGTTTTCACACCATTCAACAAGATGCGACTAACTCTTTCACAGATATATAAGGAAGAATAATTCCAAAGTTTATGTCGGAGTTACTCAAACTACTTTAGTTTGAAATAAAAGTTTCTGATCAAAAAAGGAATTTAGAAACAAGAGAATCATTTGAACACTGAGTACCACAGCTAGAACAATAAAGAAATTATAAAATAAAGATGCTAATGAAACAAAGAAAAGTAAGGAAGGAGAGAGAGGAACAGATAATGACTCAGAAGAACCAAACAGCGAAGCCACAGCAATCAAAGCAAATAGCAAGAAAACAAAAGGCACTGATTAAATTCAACCTCTCCTGCACCCGGAATAATATGTCTGCTACGTCAAATTCAACAAACAGTATAGAAAAGACTCAAGTTGGAGCCCAGCTCTCATTATCAATTCTATTTTCATTACTATTGAATGGAGGAAAGATGTGTTTCCTTGATAAATTATGAAAAAAGAGTAAAGTAGGATGTACACAACTATAGCAAGCCACTTGATGCTATGTTGTCCTTGCTCTGACCTTAGAAGAAAATCACCATATATTATTATGCACACTCAGCTTGCTTCTTGTAATCAAAGTACCAGTTATCTGTTTAAGTAGAATTTCTACAGTGCTGTGGCAAATTCTCAGCTAATGGCTGGACACTGAAAACATGAAATCATTACCTAAGAAGATGGTGATAAAGAAGGGCTTAGCATCTCCTTTGATTGCACTCTATAGATGGGCTGCTCCCGCCCTAGGGTACTTCCCTGTTGCCCAGGCCCTCAGAGAATCTAAATGGCTGAACCACAGAGAACTCTCTGCTCCTTTTTAAAAGATCATTTGCTTTAGAATATTTACTGTAAAATTCTTCCTTGTCCCTTAGAGATATACATCTGTTTTAGAAGTCTCCTGATAGTTTTACAACCCAGAACTCTCTTTCTCAAGCACCATAAGTTAACTTTGTGAAATGTAATGACACACCTGGAAGACAGGAGGATCGCGGTTCACAGCCACTCTCAGCAACATGGTGAAGCCTTCCACAACAGCTTCAAAATAAAGAAAAAATGGGGCTGTGGGTGTAGTTCAGAGATAGAATGCTGCTGGGTTCAATCCCCAGTACCAACAACAACAAAGAAAGAAAGAAATGTAATGATGGATGAAGTTGATGCTTTTAGCTTCCAATTTCTGTAGAAGTAGGAGCTTTATTTTCCTTTGTTTGGCCCTTCTCTCTAAGTGTAACATTTTCTTGCATGATGAGAGGACAAAGTTTACTTTCCATTTGAGGACAGCCAATTAGCAAACACAGATGACCTGTGGTCCCCTTCTCCCTACTATCATTTCAACTCAAAAGCTCAGATTGACTTATGGTCTATTTTTCTTGTTGCAGTAGCCTTGTGGGGCATGATGGAACACTTGGGAGGTTCAGACTGGATGATTGTGAGTTCCTGGCCAGCCTCAGCTACTTAGTGAGGACCTCTGCAATTTAGTGATGTCCTGTTGCAAAAGTAGACATATAAAAGTCATTCTGTAAGCCAAACATGAAAGGAGAGAGGCATGTATGTCTCTACCATTCTATACCCCAGTAAGATGTATGACAATGCAAAAATAAAAATTTTAAATACATAAATAAATTTTAAAAAGCTAGGCATGGTGGTACCTGTTTGTAATCCCAGTACTCGGGAGGCTGAGACAGGAGGATCAAGATTTGCCAACAGTTTCAGCTACTTAGTGAGGCCTTCTGCAATTTAATGAGATCCTGTTTCAAAATAAAGAATTAAAAATAGGGTTGGGAGTGTAGCTCAGAGGTAGAATGGCCCTGGGTTCAATACCCAGTGCTGCTGCTGCGGCAAAAAGGAAAAAAAGCAATAGCCCTGAATAATGTCTTCCTTCCGTGTTTTGTTTCTTGTGTTTGTTCAAATATTTGCTTTTTCAATGACATCTGCACAGAAGCAAAATCTGAGATCCTTGAAAACTACTTATAAAAATTTTAAGCTTTTATAAAAACGTTTAAGAAGCCTAAATGTCTCTGCAAGTATTCAAGGAGCGAATTGTTCATCTTTTTAGAAAGCCCCAGTTATTCAGATCTGATTTAAGTTCAGTTAGGCTCTGGTTAAGAAACTTTCCCATGATTGGGGAAAGAAACGATGTTGTGTTATTCAAAAGAAACTGAACTTGACTGAGGGGATGGGAGGGGGAGAAGAAAACTCTCTAAAGCGCGCGATGTACTTAAACATATCAAAGTCAACCACAAAGCTAAGCATGGGAAGGGGAGAGCATGGAGTGAGGGTTATTATGATGTATGAATACAATGCACCAATAAAAAATTTAAAAAAATTTAAAAATTTTAAAAAAGAAACTGAACTTGAAGCTGTGTTCTGAGATCCCCTTCTTCCTGGATACTCTTTATTTGGAATTAGCAACATATTTTGTTCACCAACTTATTCCAAAGAAACTTATCATTAGAAAATATGACCTATTTAAAAAGAGAATATCTTAGGATATCTTTTAATTTTTTTTGCAACTTTAACAAAATAGTATGCAATTATACTTTATTTATTGGGTGCACCAATATTCTCTTATTTTGAGGTTTATTTAGCAAGTTCATGTTCAAGTTATTTATGCTGATCATTATTTTATAGACATGATTTCTATTTACTTTCAATATTTGTCTTATCTATTGAAAAATCACATATTTTGTCTCCATTTATAAAATGAATTAATTCCTTAATAAATCTTCTCTGGAGGTAACTTAGTTTTCTAACATCTTTTTGGAAGTAAGAACTAGAGGTACATGCAGTCTATAAATTGTGTCTGTATTGATACAGGATAAATTTTTGATGACTTCACTACTTGTTTGATTATTTCTATGACTGGCATTGCTGCAAAAGAATAATATATCTATGTTTGTTTAAAAAAAAAAGAAAATATGACCTATTACTAAACTGATTAAACTTGAACCTGATTAAGTTTAACTACAATTGAATGCACATTTCATATGTTCCCCTCAGGTTCTAGGTCTAGTTTCTGCCTAAATTGAACTAGTCAGACTTTGATGAGATTATTGTCTAGTAAGGAAAGTTGATGTTAACAAAGCTACCTTTGAAATAATAACAAATTTTAAAAACCATGATAATGGGATACTCATAAAATCAGATATTTATGGGCAGGAGTAATTAATAACTAAGAAGCGCACAGGAAAATATTAAAAAGATTGACCAGCCATTCTAGAGAGTGGTATTTCATAATGGTTTCCACTTGCATTTTCATATGAACTAATTATTTTGAACATCTTTTCATGTGCTTATTAACTTTTTGTAATATGAAATACCTACCTGAATCTTTCACATTAATTATCATGTGCCTTTTCTTCTTAAAATGAGTTGTAAGAGTTATTTCTATATTTTCTAATATTTGACACAAAATTTTTTCTGATGTTGCTATTATTCCCTTAATTACTGAGGGATTAAGTGATAATTTCCTTTTTATTATTAGTTTTTTCTGATAATAGGGATTGAACACAAAATAAATTAACAAAATAATAATTAGAAAATAAGCAAATCTATTTCTGCTTGCAGATGATAAGGTTTTATGTGTAGAAACCTAAGGTACTTTGAAAATAACTTTTAGATGAAGTTTTAGAAGTCTTAGGGTTCAACACTAACATGCAAATATAATTTGTGTCCTTTTTTAGTATACATGAACACTCATAAGACCTTTCCATTTACAGACTCCACCAGATAGATTTAAAGATGAAAATCACATATAAATAGATTCAGGGAAATCATTTAGTAAAACACAATTTAATTCAGTATTGAAGGTCTTTTAAAAATAATAAATGATCACTTTTTAAACTTCTGAATGTCTGTTAACAAAAGTCTAAACCAAATATCATAACTTCATGATTGCTGAAAGCATACACTATAAATCAAGAACAAGGCAGGGATGTTAACTATTAAGCAATATTTAGTAAGATGACACAAATCTAAATACAAGAAATTGAAAATTAAGACTTTAATAACTTGCATATTTTTACAAAAGAAATCAGAATAAATTAACAAAATGTTAAAATTGATAAACACTTTAGCATTTTTATTATAAAACAAATAGTGCAAATTTAATTTTTGTATTAATGATTAAGACAAGATGTACTCTATATCTGAGCTACACTCCAGCCCTTTTTATTTTTTTGTTTTTGTTTTGAAACAGGCTCTCACTAGGTCTCTAAGAGTCTTGCTAAATTGCTGAGGCCAGCAGCCTCAATTCTGCTATCTTCCTGTGGATTACGGCTGTGTGCTGCCACACCCAGAAACAATTCTATTCATATACACAGCAGTGAAAACAAGAAAACATTATTTAAAATTCACTTAGGGTAGCAACAAAAATGCTGAAGAAGAAATAATCAGCTAATAAGCAATTTATGGAGGCAAATACAAACCTTATAAAAAGATAATTAATAAAATCTCTGAAAGATTTGGCATTGAATAGATACCGGATTTATTATTTTACAAACTTATCTAAGATTTAGGGCATTTCTTAAGAGAGCAACCTTTCTCTCTCTCTCTCTCTCTCTCTCTCTCTCTCTCTCTCTCTCTCTCTCTCTCTCTCTCTCTTCCTCTCTCCCTCTCTCCTTTTCTTGTTTTTTAGAGATATGGACAGAGCTTTACTTAGAAAATAACACTTTCAAGGGAGAATGCAGGCCATCTCAAGAGGGAGAGTGACAGTAGAGGGCTTTCGAAACCCTTAAAATGATTATTCTAATGTCTACTCTTCTGCAGTCCAGTAAAGTGATTGTAGTTTGTGGTAACCTGTTAAACAATTTTTATGAAAACTAAAAGAACTCAAAATCTCCAAACATAAAGAATTCATAAAAGAGGAAATGGTAGCTATTTACCTTGAGTTGATCATTATCCACTGTATACATATATTGATGTATCACACTCTGCTTCATAAGTATATACAGTTATTATATCTTAGTTGTAAAGAAGAGATACAATTAAAAAGTAAAATATTTTTGCTTTTTGTGGTAATGGGAATTGACCCCAGAGGCACTTTTACCTCTGAGCAAAAGCCACAGACTTATTTTATTTTTTTCTTATTCGAAAACAGAGTCTTGCTAGGTTGTTGAGAGCCTTGGTAACTTGCAGGACAGGGGCAAACCTATAATCCTCCTGTCTCAGCATCTCAAGAACTGGAATTACAGGCATTCACCACCACATCCAGCAAGTAAAATGTTTTCAAAGCAAAAAGAGACAGCTAAGCATGCCTTCACTAACACATTTTAACACTTATTATAAAACTAGAATAACTATTCAAGTGCAGTATATATATATATATATATATTACATGTATATATGTATATATGTATATATATGTGGATATATATGTATATATACATATGTGTATATATATATATATATATATATACATACAGAGAGGGGGTGTGGGGACTGAACACTGAGTTCATAAAACAGACCACACATTTATGGAAAACTTGCTGTATTGCTGACACATTGAGTAGATGAACTTTGGAAAGTTATATATACACATACCCATCTTGACAAAATTAACTCTTATTCTTACCTACCACATATACAACAATCAGCACCAGTTTTGTCTAAATATAAAAAATAAAATTTAAAAGTTCCATAACAGAGGACACTATCTTTGATTTCAAAGGTGTGGGGCATAAACTAAAGAGTTGAATGAGTTGATATTATATTAAAATTAAAATTGATAATTCATCAAAATCCATTATAAATATTATGAGAGACAAGGATGGATTGGAAGAATATGGCTACATTATTTTTTTGCAGTACTTGGATTTGAACCTAGGGGCATTCTACCTCTGAGCTACATCCCCAGTTTTATTTTTTTATTCTTTATTTTGAAACAGGGCCTCACTAAATTGAAGAGGGCCTCACTAAGTATCTGAGGTTGGCAGCAAACCTACAATCCTACTGTGATTACAAGCGTGCACTACCATGTCCTGCTCTATATTTCATATTTGTGAAAGTGGATGATAGTCCAAAGTATATGAAGAAAATCTACAAATTAGCAAGCAAAATATAATTCAAACAGTGATAAATTATGATAAGCAATCTCTTAAGGGAAATATGAATGCCAAGAAATATTTATGGAAATGCTCAAAGTCATTAGCAGCCAGTGAAGTAAAAATGTAAAACAGTGCATTATTTCTTATTGTCAGGGTGTGCAAAATTTTAAAAGTGTGACAATATCTAGATTGTAATAAAAAAATCACTGTATACTTTGGTGCCAATGTAAACTGAAAAAAATCATTTTGAAAAGTAACATGAGGCATTATAGTAAAGTTTAAAGTAATTGCCAAAATTTTACTCCTAAGTAAAATTCTTATACATGTTCTATGGGAGAAATATATCAGGATGTGTACACCATCTTTTGTAGGAAAAATAAAACTGAAAACAACTAAAATGCCCACTGAAGAATGGAAGATAAAAACTTGTCTTATGTTCAAGTGATGGAATACTATACTACAGTAACAAATCAAATGCAACTGCATGTACAAAGATAAATAAGTCTCAAAGTCTTTTTCTAAAACTGTGCAGAAAAATGATACACAAAAAAGCTAACATTTCTATTAAATTCAAAACACTTGAATTGGATAATATATATTCAGGAACAAATAAATTTATCTATAGCAATAGAAATAATAACCTGAAATTCATAAGGAAAGGCCAGGTTATGTAATAAAAAGGGCTCATGGGAAGCTCATAAATTATTACTAATGTGCATTTGTTAAGCGGGGAAGTGTTTCAATGAGTGTTCATTCTATCATTAGTCTTCATAACTTAGATAAAGTTTATCTCTCAAATACAAGAAAAAATATTAGGGCCAGACTATCTCTTGTGTATTATCCCAGCTATTAATCATTCCTCCATTCATTGTACATCTATTTTTATTTCTTGTAATAGACACTGCAAAAAAGCAGATGTTTTTTCCTGAGAAAGTGAAAGAGAGAAAAGAAGAGAGAAGAAAATTGTATCTCACTGCTTGCTTTATCATTATTGATGATGCTAATTTTAACATTGCTTAAAAATAACGTTTTCTTGCCTTATTTTACTTCCTACAAAACTGGAAGAAAAGATTTGGTTTCTCACATCTAGAAATTAATTGCTCATGTATCTTTCCCCATCAGGTGGGCAGCAGACTCTGTGCAAGCCATCCATAATTGAACACAGATGCTCTTGCAACTTGGGGTGCCTCACTCCCTGGTGAGTACCTGCAAGTTGGGACCAGCTCAAAACAATATTACTTAAGAATGAATAAAATTCAGGCCAATACAAGTGTTTGTGATTTTCTTTCTGGAGCCTAATTCCTCAGTGCCACATTGATGTCACTTGTTCAAATGCCAGAAAGATTAACAGTGAATATCACATGTACATTTTTTTTTGCTAGATCATTGTTCTTAGAGTCATTGTGACTTGGCTTGTCTGATTAAGAACAAAATTTGACACCAGCAAGATTTATCTGGAGATGTGCTTTCTAAGGAAATATCTGGACCCAAGGGATGACAGGGAATGTTTCTATCTTTGACTTGAAAGTTTGAAAGCTAAGATTTATGTCAACCTCAGAATAGTTGTTATCAACATCACCCAACAGCTTCAAAGAAAAGACTTATATAATCTCCACAGGATCAGCTTTCTATTTTCTAATATTTATCTGATTGACAACTCATGAGGAACTTTCTCTAATATCTGTTGAAAACTTTTCAATTATATACATTGTTCTTGATATTCTAGAAGCTCTCTTGACATTAATGACAATGAGAATCATGCCTGTATATACCTCTACCTGGTGTCAACATGTGTGAGTCAGACATGACTTGGAAAGATCTTCTAATTCGTCCTTACCTAGACTTTAGCACATCCTTCTTCACCGGCAAAGAAATAACATTCCTACATATTCATAGCAGCATAAAACAAAGAGTACAGAGAATTAAAATACCACCCAAAGAAATTAAGTTGGGAGTTTACTTAGTATCAAATAGCACTATACCATCACTAATTTGCTTTTGTATTTTGAATATGATAATATCTGTGTAGTAGAAGATGGTGGAAGCATACATGCACACATAACCCAATTAGCCCTTACCCAATTCCCACCCCATCCCCTCATCCTCCCTCCTTCTCATGTTTGGCTTAGTGATTGACATTGATATGTTTGTTAATGTACGTCATGTGCATTAGAGAATTTTCCTCTTCTCCCCTCCGTCCCCTCAGTTAAGTTGCCTTATTTTCTCATCTATAGTATCTTCTTCTTTGTCTATTGTTTCTCCTAAGACCATTTTCTCCCTAGCTTTCACATATTAGGGAGAGCATCTGATTTCTTACTTTTTTGTGACTGGCCACAATGCACCAATAAAAAATTTAAAAATATATCTGTGTAGAGATATAAAAATAAACACATTTCAAACTAGCTAAGATACAAAACACAATCATAATTCTATATACAAATGACAAATAACAAATATATAAATAGTAGCAAAAACATTAAATGTTTAAAGATAAGGTTAATATACCCAAAATGCACTCAAACATATATACTCAAAAACACAGATGAAATAATAAAAGAATCTGAATAAATTGACATATCATGTTCTTAGACAGATTCAGTATTGATATTCAGAAATCAATTGTAACTATATTGATCTATATATATTCACTGTAATCCCAAATAAAGATTCTGGCAAGTTTTGTTTTTATAAAAATTAACAAGCTCATTATATAAAGAATATGGATATGCATATGGCCAAACAATAAGAATAGTGCCCAAACAACAAACATACACAAAAATAATATTGATAAAAATGGAACAAAGTGAGCAATTTGTGCAGGTGGAAACAAATAGATTAATGTAACAGAACTGAGCTCAGAAATATATTTATGGATATCCAGTCAATTAACCTTCATAAAAGCAAAATGTTAATTCAGTGACAAATAATGTTTAGTAATTAAATGTTATGTTCCTATCTGTCTTCTACATATAGAAACTTATATGAAAAAATATATTTTCCCTGATTATTTTTGCAACCATAAAAGATAGATGTTACTGCAACTCACACACAATATATGGACACATATAGAAATAGGAAAAAAAAAAACTGTTTTAAGTCATTTGGTAGTTAAGTGGCTAATTGTTTCTGAATCTAAAGCTCATAGTTTTCCCAGTTTCTAATCTTTTGCCTTAGCGACAGAAATTTTTGATAATTCCACTGTATCTCAGACCAAATGACAAAGAGCAAATATCATCGAAAAGACTTTTAAAAAAAGACCGCATCAAATACTTCTTAAGCTTGCGTTGAGTTTAATTTTCCTCTTTCTATAGATGATATATGCACTACTGTGAATGTAATCAGGCATGGGTCTTCTCTGTATTCCTACTTTTTCTTAGAGGGGTAAAAATACCAATGATGGAGCATCTGTAATAAACACCTGCCTAACTGCAGAGGACTGGAAACCAGGTCACTTCGACGTGCATGCTAATAAGCCTCCTGAAATGCTATCCAAGGCTTCAAGAGGAACAAGAGGAGCATTTCATGATTCCTCTTCCACTGCTTCTCAGCATGTGATTATTGCTAAACCTTTCTGCTTGGATTTTTTTCCTCCTATAGGCTAAAAATATGCAAATAATCTTTTTAATTGTTCATGAGAACTCATTAAATTTTATTCTTATGATGAGATTCCATTCTTTTAATCAGCAGTTGTTTGGAACCTAATGGAAATAAAGAAAGTATCAGTATTATTAGCATGCAGCATTTTTTTGGCTTTTTTTTTCTTGTAATTTAACAGAAGGGAAATTTTAACTGAAGCGATTCCAGAATTTAATTTAAAAAAAAAACCTTCTTACTTTTCCATTGGATTAGAATTTTAAAATGGTTTCTTATATCATTGATAAACTATCTGACCTTCCTTATGTTATAGTCATAGAGAATTTTGATTCTGTCAAATATCAGACATAAATGTATAAAATTGTTCCACTGTATTTTCTGTGGTGCCTACTCTTTTCTTTTTAGTACAAAAATATGAATTCTTGCTCTATGGGAGAAAAAAAAGAGAAAAGAGTGAAATTTACTGAATCTATTCTTTTTAGATTGAAGACATGTCAATGTCTGACTCCAGAATCAGGTGATGGTAGACAGCTAAAATCGCAAAGGACTGTATTTCATCTGACAGAAGTCAGTTTAGGATTAGAAAATCAATTAATGATAAGAGATGACATTGACAGCATCCTTTATCTATATTATCCCTGCATTGATGGATTATTTAATCAACTCTTCATCTATAAACAGTGCCAATTAAGGGAGGGATTATTATTGATTTAACAGAAACCTAGCAGTAGAATATTAATACATTGAAATTTTCCAAAGAATAGACCCCTTCTAAAGAATCATGGGGCTTCTAAACCAGAATACATTCTTATCTCAATCTTTTAGTCCATGCTTTGAAAATTATGCCAAGATTAGGATTGTTATATTGATTAAATCAGGCCACCATTAAATCAGCGAAAGTATATTTATTCATGTAGTAATAGCAAAGGTTCCTAGAGTCTCAAAGTTGGTTTTGGAAGCAGTCTGAGACACAGAAAATAGGTGATGTTTCCCCAAAAAACAACTAATGGCTTATTTGAGGAGGAGCATGTAGAAATATCTTTCTTTAATATCATGGCTGAAACTTTTTTCATTGCCTTCTATCTTAGAAAATGGTATATTTTGGTAAACGAATGCTAGTCTGGGTTAGATTTCAATCGAGCTAACATTAACCCTCGATGTCAGGCATTCAGGGTCCCAAATGAATAAAGCATATTCTTTTTTTTTTCATTTAAGAGTGATCTAACAGTCACACAAACCAGGCTATGAGGGAGTTACACAAAACATGCTAGCATAGACTTATTTAGCAGTTACTGTACTGTTCACGGTGGAGAGGAGATGCCACATAATAGAAGGTGAAGGGATAAACACCACGCTTCCCTTTGCTTACCTGTCTCATCACGCTGGTTTTTGGTTCTTCGACTTCACACACCACACGCATCACATCCCACCATCAAGACATTTCCACTTTCTTACTTTTCAGGGTGACCTGTCCTCCGTTGTTTGCCTGCCATGAGTCCGCTTGCTTTAGATCTGAACTTTTTTGTGTATTCTTTATTGCTGTGCATTACAGATTTGTCTAGCTCATGTTGTGCCTCCAGCGACCATACATGCACTTTGAGGGCAAAGGGGTTCTCTGTTGTGTTCAGTGTGCTACAAGCCCAGACATAAGCAGATTCACAACTATTTTCAAATTTTCTATTGGTGCATTGTGGTCATGCATCTTAACGGGGTGCAAGATGGTAGAGGCATACATGCACATATCACTTCTTTAGCCCTTCCTCAATTCCCATCCCATTCCCTCTCCCCTCCTTCTTTCTCATATTTGGTTTAGTAATTGACCTTCATATATTTGCAATGCACATTTTGCCTGACTGAATAAATGAATAAACATGAAGGTAGGAGGAAAGTAGAGAAGAATAAAACCAAGGGATATTTTGGCTAGGTACTAAAGAACCAGTAGTTTCTATAGCAGTATGGAAACTAAAGAAAATCTCTCTCTTGTTTTGGGTTACCCTCAGTTCACTGGATCCCTGGTCTTCAGATGCAGACTTTATTCTGTGGGCCAGTTGTTCCAATGAGAAGATTTCTTAAGTTCTGAGCTCAAGACATTTTCTGTCTTTCCCATAGGGATAAAGGATTTTTTCTCTTTTTCTTCAGCTGTTATGGATCTTTAGTTCTTCCTTGGGACATAAAATTGGATTTGTCCCCATTTCCCAGTGACTTAAATCTTCTGTTCTATATGGGGGATGAGTCCTGCAGTTGTATCTATTGTCCTTCCTGACACCTTCCTCTTCATTGCCTTGACCTTTCTCTTGGGCATCCCATGAAATTCACGAAGAAGGATTTGCAAATGGGCAATTCCCCTTCTCTCTGTGGCTTTCAGGTTCCCTATACTCTCATATTAGACTTCACTTGGCTGATAGCAATCAGTTAAAGTTGGTTAAACAAAATGGAAGATTTTAACTGAAGGGAACACTTCCTTTGACGTTATGTACATATATGAGAATACCAATGCCAATCTAAATATCATGTATGGGAAAGGAAAGAGAGTGGGAGGGGCCCGAGAAAGCCCACCGAGTGCTGTGCGCCTGTATGTCACTATCACAGTGAACTACATTATTATGATAGAGATTACAATGTACCAGTAAAAGTACATTTTAAATAAACCTGTAAACAATTTTAAGCAGGCATTGTGGCACACATCTGTAATCCCAGTACTTGGAAGGCTGAGGCAGGAGGATGACAGGTTTGAGAATAATCTCAGCAAGTGGTGCAACTCTCATTGACCTAGCAAAACCTGTTTCAAAATAGAAATTTAAAAAATAGGTATAGGGGTGTAGTTCAGACATATAATGTCCCTGGTTAGATCCCCAGTAACACACACACACACACACACACACACACACACACACACACACACAATTTTTTTGTGAGTGTGGTACTGGGGGTGGAACCCAGGGGCTTTCTACCTCTGGGCTATTCTCCCAGACCTATTTTATTTTATTTAGAAACAGGGTCTCACTAAGTTGCTGAGAGCCTCCCTAAGTATCTGAGGCTGGCTTCGAACCTGTGGAATCTTCATGTCTCAGTCTCCCAAGAGCGGGGATTACAAGCGTACGCCACCACCCCCGGCCGCACAATTCTTACTATTCTTTATGGTGGCTATATCTTTCCTTTGCTTTCTGCCCCAGGTGATCCAGGGCTCACCTCCTGAGTCTCGAGGAGAGCCCGTGTTTATCTTTACATTTCTTTATTTTTTTTGTGGTACTGGTGATGGAACCCAGGAGCTTTTTACCTCCAGGATACACCCTTCAACCTATTTTATACTTTATTTGAAAACATGGTCTCACTAAGTTGCAGTGGGCCTCACTAAAGATGCTGAGGCTGGCTTTGAACCTGCCATTCTTCTGTCTCAGCCTCCCAAGTGCTTGGATTTACAAGCAAGAGCCATCAAGCCCAACTATCTTCACATTTCAAGGCCAACTGTTTGTCCAGAGACATCTGACTTTCAAGGGCTTAAAGAGAAGTTATAAATTAATGGGTTATTTGGATTTAGCTTATTTCTAAGATAGACATAACCACAGTTTTCTGCACCCCAAATCAAACTTCCTGTCATACAGATTCTTTTTTATTTATTTAGTTTGGATTCCTACTTTATTGTCAGGTTTATTTAGGTAGATTGCTTCTTGTTCTCCATAAGTGTTACGGTTTTTACATTGTTGGAAACTTGTACACTTTATATTTGAATGGCATATGGTTAAGTATAAAACTGTTATAATTAAACATTTGTTTTTAAATGTCATTCAGCATAAATATGTATTATTGGAATGTCGATATCACCCTGATAGTTTTTTGTCATAGGTGACACGATTTTTGTTTCTGAATGCCCTTTCATTTCATTTTCTTCAAATTTTTATAATTGTTTTGCATCATATTTTAAGCATATTGCACTTTTTTCTGCAAGTTCTAGTTACCTATGCATCAGAACATGCATGTACACACAATATACACATAAATACAACACACACACACACACACACACACACACACACAGTTTAATGGAGTTTTTTTCTCCTCTTTAGGAGTATTCATTAAACCTATCCACTTATTTCTTTCTCATCTTTTACAGATTTTATTTCCTTATTCATTTTTTCAATTATCTTTTGTTATTTTAAAGTTAACTTTGCATTATATTTTCTAATACAGCCTCTCATGTATATTTTAACAGTGTCAACTGTAATTTTTATTGCTTCTAATGTAGCATTAATTTTTATAACATTTTTTCATGTATTTTCTAAGCTTAAAGTCTTACATTAATGCCCTTACTATTTTAATATATCTTTTTTTAACTAATTCAGCTTTGTTTACTCTAACAAATGTATGAGTTTTGAAAAATCTCTTGATATTTTCTTCTAAACCCTCTGGCATTTTTTGGATGTATATTTTTCTTCATTTTTTATTATGTTTATTTTCTAAATTAGATTTATGTATCTACCTTATACAATTTTCTTTGTAATATTACTATTTTATTAGTATTTCTATTTTAAATATATTTTATGCATTCATATACTGGGTAAGTGGGGTAGAGGAAACAGTGAATACTTATTATCAATTAAAACTAATAATACTAAGTATTAATTAGTATCAATTAGTGCTTCAGAACCCAATAGTGTGACCTCTGTCCTGAAAGTGTATGTACTTTCAGCTATATGATTTCTCTCTGCTCAGAAACAACAAATGATGGACATATCACTCGTGGTAAAATTTCTAAAATGTTATGGGCTCTGTGGATACATCTTCAGATGATTCCTAAGGCACATATGAAATAGATGTGGGCAAGACCACAGAAGGAACTAGATCCCAAGCTTTGAGTCACACAGCTGATGAAAAGAAATGGAATAGAGATAGCCCAACATGGAGATTTTTGAAAATAATAAATGCAGCTTTTTAAATTGCTTGTTTTTTAAAGTAATTTATTTCACACAACAAATATGTAGTTGGAAGCATCATAGATGGCCCAAGTGAAGCATCTAAGTTCTCTACATATTCCTTAACTTTGCTTTCTGTAAAAATGAATTCGGTAGATAATATTCACACAATCAACGACAGGAAATAATACTATATGCTTGTTTCTGATGAGGAGGTTTTTAGTACATATACTTGAGTCCAATATGAATATGTCGCCGGGTGTGGTGGCACACACTTGTAATCCCCGCGCTTGGGAGGCGGAGACAGGAGGATCGCACAGGTTCGAAGCCGTGCTGGCTTAAGAGACCCGGCTTAAGAGACCCTGTTTCCAAATAAAAATATTAAAAAAAATAGGTCTTGGAGTGTAGCCTGGAGGTAGAAGGGTTCCCAGGAACCCCAGTGGCACAAAAATAAAAAAAAAACAATATGAATATGCCATTGGTTAAGATTTTAGTAGTGATTAGATCATATTATCACAGTTGTCAGAGAACTACCATGGTCAGTATGAAAGTTAGAAAGCCAACCAGAGTAGAACTTAAAAACTAATATTAAAACTGGGTGTAAGCCGGGCGTGGTGGTGCATGCTTGTAATCCCCACACTTGGGAGGCTGAGACAGGAGGATCACACAGGTTCGAAGCCAGCCTCAGCTACTTGGTGAGGCTCTCGGCAACTTAGTGAGACCCTGTTTCCAATAAAGTATAAAATAGGTCTGGGAGCATAGATCGGAGGTAGAAAGCCCCTGGGTACCACACACACACACACACACACACACACACACACACACACACACAAACTGGCTATATTGGTGCATTCCTATAATTCCAGTATTTGGGAAGCTGAAACAGGAGGATCATTCAAGGCCAACTTTAGAAACTTAGAACCTCAGCAACTTAGTGAGACCCTCTGCAAATTAGCGAAACCCTCCGCAACTTTTCAAGACCCTATTTGAACATTTTAAATGATTTTTTAAAGGGCTGGGAGTGTGGCCTAGAGGTAGAACGCCCTTGGGTTTAATCCCCAGTAAGCAAACAAACAAACATAACCCTAATATCAAGATAAAAAATAACTCAAAGGAAAAAGAAAACTAATGTAGCCCAGCCATTTTGAAGGCTTTCTCTCACCTTTATATTTTTAAATAAATTCACCAGTTTTTTTTATATGAACACGCCTATGCTATGTTCGACCTTTTTAAAAAGCAGCTTATGAAAATATTTCAATTGTTGCAAAATACGTATTTAAGGATGCTCACGTTCTATTGTCTTAAACTATGAGACATTTTATTAAAAATAGCTGTAGAAAACCCAATTTGGTGTGAAAGAACTATAGAGAAACTCAGGAATTCCCTAAAGTAACAACTATTAATTGTCCAGGGTAGCAGTGTACCTGAAGACTCAAAACCCCCAGGAGGGGCAATATCGCAAAACACTGTCCATGGGTCACCACTACTTCAGTGGATTAAAGTCTATCAAATCGAGGGTCAATGTAAATCTCTTCTCTGTGCCCAGTAGTCAATAAAATTGCATATAACCTAGACTGTACATAGAAGATAAGAAGGAATAAGCTTCTTTTTCCTTTACTCCATTGATGAATGAGAAGAATTTGCCAAGACTGAAGCCCATACTGGCAGGTTGTAAGGTCACACATATGCTTGTCAGATCATCGGGATTGTAATTCACGTAATCCTGAATTTATGATCTTCTGTTTCTTCACATTAATATGCCGACACTTCCAGTGACATTGTAAAGTCCTACTATTTTTTTCTTTCTCATAGTATTTTAATTGCAGAAAGTTAATTCCCCCACGCAAATCTGATCTCAATACTGAAGGCATTACTTTTTTGATATTGGACCCTTCCATATTAATGAATCCTTAGTGGCAGAAGTGTAGATAAATGACCTTTCGCTTTGTATTTTTAACACATTAGATTTCTAACATAGTGGTGTTATTTAGCTCTAAGCCATGAGAACCTTTTTATGTTTAAATAACAAACCATGATTTATTTTCTTTGTAATTCTTAACTAGCAGCACTAATGCATCTAGAATTCTCAAAGCACGTGGAAAAAGATTCTGAACTTTCACAAATGTACCAACCGGTGTCTCTTCCGGGTACAATTCAAAGACTGGTTGAAAAATAAGAGTTAAGGTGGATCCCCTGGTGAGTTTCACCTATTCTCTAGGTCCCAAGTAATAATCAAAAATTAAAAGTAAGTGGGGTAAACAAAGTACTACAAATTTATTATTTATCACTTGACTCACCAGATGTACCTCTCTTTTTCGGGGGGAAGTGTATTACAAACTTTTAAGTGACAGTTAAGTCTTTAATAAAGTCTTGAGATTCTTTAGGGCCTCCTGAATCTATTCTGTATAAATTGCTGGATTGATTGTGTAATTATAGTAATTGTGTGTGTGTATGTGTGTGTGCATGTGTTACTAGAGATAAGCCCAGAGGCATTCTACCTCATAGTTACACTCTCAGCCATTTTTTATTTTTGGTTTTGAAACATGGTTTTGCTCGGTTGCTGAGAGTTGCATTATATTGTTGAAGTTGTCCTGGAACTTGCAATTCTCCTGTCTCAATCTTCTGGGTACTGAGTTTACAGGTATAAACCACTACACCTGGCTAACTTGCATCTTAAAAAAAAAAATTTATCGTGGTCCAATACAAGATGGAAAGACAGCGAAGCTGCAGGCCTGGATCCCATGTGATCTGAGTCACGACACAAACTCCACATGCACAGATTTTCATCTATTTATTCATTCCATTGGTCAATTTAAATAAAACTACGATGCAAAAGTTCTTATGCCCAAAGCATCCCTTATACTACTTATGAAATATTTAGTAGGGGTCTTGAATAAATAATGTAATATTTAGTAGAAAATGTAAAAATCAAAACAAAGCCAATGCCCTCTTTCTAATAGATAGGAGAAGGAAATTGGTTGATTTCTATTATTTTTGGGATCATCTGTATGTATGTGTTTATGTATGTAGGTAAGTAGGTATCCGTTTGCTTATATTCTACCTTTAATAACTAATAGAAGCTGGGAATTTGGCGCGTGCCTTTAGTCCCAGTGTTTAGGAGTTTGAGACAGGAGGATTTCAAGTTTGAGGACAGCCTCAGCAATGTAGTGAGACTCTCGGCAACCTAGCAAGACCCTGATTTAAAACAAAAAATTAATAATAAATAAAAAAGGTTGGGGGCATAGCTCAGAGGTAGAATGTTCCTGGTTTTAATTCCTGGTACAATAATAGTAGTAATAAAATAATAATAATAATAATAATAATAATAATAATAACAACAACAACAACAACAACAACAACTAATAGAATCTACTCACAAGACTTGGCATAGCTTTATTCTAAACCTAAGTGTACCTAGAAAGCTGATCATTGGTAAAAAGGCCATGTTACTTGAAGAGGAATTTAGAAGGCTGTGTTCTATGACCTGAAATTTGGGGATTTCTGCTTTTCCTGGTATCTATGGCTCAATTCAGATCAGAAGACCTCCGGGTTGCATAAGCTGTCGTCAGCGTGCAGTAACTATTAGACAAATGATAAGAAAATACCATCGGCATAGTGCAACAGCCTTTCCCTTGGGTTTTACCATCCTCTATTTGTCAAGGAGCCTCTGTCTTTGCTTCTGAGTTCCAGAGCCCATCTCTGGCCCTCTACAGGATGAGGCTACAATTGTAACTTAAAATACTTTTGAGTTGTTAGAAACTCAACAAACTCTACTGCAGCTGAAACTCTTAGAAACCCCTCCAGTAATACTGAGACCTGGCTTTTCTATCTAAATGAAATGATCATTGGAGAATTTGGACACGGCTTAGGGCTGATGACCAGGTGAGCAGTACTATTGTATATTTCAGGACTGAAGACAACGTGATCTGGCCTCCTTCCCCTAAGACCGACTTGGTGATCTGGACATGAGTCTCCACCACAGTCCTACCTGTTTTATAATTCTCAGTCTAATTATAATGGTTCCTTCTATGTCTTTTGATCACATACCTTGCCTAGCTCCAAGCCACTTTTATACTAAAGTTCTTTGACTTTTATACTCAAGTTCTTTGAGTAAAACAACATTTTTATTTTATGTTATTTTATTTTATTTTTCCAGTAGTGGGGATGGAACCCAGGGGCATTCTGTCTCTGAGATACACCCCCAGGTCTATTTTTTATTCTTTATTTTGAAACAGGGTCTCACTGAAGTGCAAAGGGCCTCATTAAGGATCTGAGTGTGTCCACAAACCGTGATCCTCCTGACTCAGCCTCCCAAATGCTGGTATTACAAGTGTGTGCCACCACACCTGCCTTGTAAAGCAGCATTTTAAAGTGTCCTACAACTGTGGGTTAGGATAGGATGTAAAGAGATGTTCTTTGAAAATAGAGTTGGCAAATATATTAATGGTGGTGGTCAAAAGAATCATATGGTTCCGAGGGACTTACTAATCTCCATAATTATGAATGCCTGGTAATTCTATTCTAAATTGTCACAAATGAATATTGCTAAGTGTTTCTTCCTCATAAAGAATCATCAGCCTAACTCTTGGGAGAAGCCCTTTTATATCTTTTTCATTCATATATTTAATAATATAAATATATTAATATATTATTGAGATTTGTAAAAAGAATATACTCCTCAGAAAAATAAATATACTTACCAAAACTATTCAAGTATAATATTGTCAAATATATACCCCAGAAAGCATCTCCTCCAGTCACTGATTTCTTAATCAGCTCACCTCTTGTATAGATATAGAAGTCCTTTGAAGAGCTCATGTATTAATATTCAGAGTTGATATAATGATTAAGTAATGAGGGTTGTAATCTCATCAGAGGATGAATGCATTGTAATGGTTTTACTGGGTGGTAACCTAGGAAGGGGGGATATGGCTGGGGAAGGTAGGTCGTGGAGGTGTGGTCTTCGGGGCTGGGATTTTGTTTTTGAATCCCCTTGTTTTCTCACCCTTACTTATGGCCTTCATGATGCTTTATCAGAGCCCTTTTTCTCCCTCTCTCTCTCTCTCTCTTCTTTTCCCTCTTTTTTCGCTGCCATGCCCTGAGATCCACAGACCCCAGCCTCACATGTACTGAAACTGAAATCTCCAAACAACTGTGAGCAGATAATAAATCTTCCTTCTTCTAAGTTGCATCGGCAGCTTTTTTATTATTTTATTTTATTTTTGTGATACTGCAAATGGGACCCAGGGGCATTCTACCTCTGAGCTATACCCCAAGCCCTATTTTGTATTCTTTATTTTGAAACAAGGTCTCACTGAGTTGCAAAGGGCCTCACTAAGTAGCCGAGTCTGTCCGCAAACCGTGTTCCTCCTGTCTCAGCCTCCCAAATGCAGAGATTATGTACGCCACCACGCCTGGCAGTTTTAAAAATTATATTGGTAAGAATGTTCACTGAGACAGAAGAGAAGAGTATTTCAGGGGAAGACTATCATAAACAAATGTAGAAGAGAGAGTGCTTAGAAAATCTTAACCGGAATCATTACAGCTAAGATTTCGGTTTGAGAAAGCATAGAATGCAGGATAGGTCAAAAGGCATAAGGCTTAAAGTAGGGAAAGTTTAAAGGTTATTGTGACTTCTGGATGTGATGGTGGGGATCTATGACTCCTTGTTTTTTCCTACTACATACAACTATAAACCGTGGAAATAACACAAAACATAGGTAAAGAGAAAATCATAAATACGTTAAGAGGAAAACAGAGTGGTTTGGGAAAGGCAAAGATTATGATGTGTAGACCACTGTAGTTTCTGCAGTTGCACTTTTTTGTGTGGGGGGGAAGCACCGGGGCTTGAACCCAGAAGCATTTTACCTCCAAGCTACACCACACTTCTTCTTTATTTTTTTTTTTATCAAAAAAAAGTATCACTAGGCTCTGATAGTCTCACTAAGTTGCTGAGGCTGGTCTTGAATTTGTGAAGCTCCTGTTTCAGCTTCCCAAGCCCTGCCATTATAGGCCTCTATCACCACACCTAGCCTACAGATATAAGTACGATATTCAGCTTAGGGTGAAAAATTAAGAACATTAAAAATAAGATATGATTTGGAAAAGACTAATTATAATGATAAAAATATTACTTGTCCTTTGAAGAGATGAAGGATCTAGAAATGTTTAAGTAATAATGGAAGATCAAAAAGGAGGGTTGATAATAACTGCCTTTTAATATTTGAAGTTCTAATTAACAAACAAAATCGTAGAGTGTTTTCTTTGGTTAGGGAAGGAAATGTCCTACATCAACAAAAATAGTCTTGAAAAGACAGGTGCAGGTTGTTTTAAGGAAGAACTTTCCCACAGTTAATATTATTAAAGATGGAAGTTTCTTCTTTAGATGATAATTGATTTTCTTTCAATAAAGGGATTCTCCAGAGAACATATTTCCATTGATCAGGAGTTTCAGTGGAAGAAATTCATCTCCCTAATCATCAGTTTCTAAAGGGAATTAATTTTTCACAGAAATGAGGCAATTTTAAAGGACTACCCCATTTTTTTTATGGTACTGGGGTTCCTGGAAGCCCTTCTACCTCTGGGCTACACACCCACAGGCTACACTCCCAGAACTATTTTTTAACTTTATGTGAAAACAGGGTCTCTTAAGCCAGCGAGGCTGGCTCTGAACCAGCACGATCCTCCTGTCTCTGCCTCCCTAGCGCGGGGATTACAAGCGTGCGCCACCACACCCGGCCTACCCTATGTTTTTCATCAATATTTTTGTGGATCTGAATCCCAGATTTGCTCTACACCACATATATGAGAATATCTTAGAACAACAACTGCCACATAGGAAATGATGATTAAATAGTATCAATGATGATGATATGTGTAATAATACATATTTTGTCCTTTAACATGAACATGTTAGTGAAAATACCAATAATAAAATGACTTTTTATTGCAGTACTTACATAAAGTTGCATGACAAAAAACAACATACCAGGTGTTAGAAGGAAACCTATGACCATTGCAGTCGTTTATTTTTTACTTAAAGATTTGGTCTAGAACTGCACTTACAACTCTTCAATTTTATGTGCACAAACTTTTTCGGTTAAGCTCAAAGGAATAAACAGCTGGAAACATGAATACATTATCCCTTAAAATATCTCAGGAAATTAACATACTGGCATAGACTTATTAAACCAAATCTTTATAAAATTATTTTATTTGGATCATAATGCCATCTATTTTTGCTAACGAAGATAACACTTGTATATCTTATATTTGCACTGTAAATTATGTGCTAATATGCAGAAGTCATCCAAATTAAATATTAAGCCTCCTTATTTTGAGAACCAAGAATAATTAAACACAAATTTAATAACAAGCACCTATTTTATTTTAGTTTATGCCACTGATTCCCTCATTTATAGATTCCAAATTAATCTAGTTCTTTTTATTTTTCTCTTAACACAAATATGCCATTATCTGGTAACCTATGGTGATCTCTACCACTATCCCCTCATCGAGTCTGCAAGCTAACTCTATGCTCTGGTGCACACCTTACTGAGATTAGATCAAACTCTGAAGATACTTGGAAGCAGCTCATTTAAAATAAACTCATTTAAATCAGGCAAAAGACTAATTAAAAGTAAAATTGTGTATATATACACACATTTATATGTATAATTTTTTCTTTATAATGTATTTTTATTGGTGCATTGTAGTCAAACATCTTAATGGAATAAAATCTTGTGGAGATATACATGCACACATCACCCAATTACCCTTTATCCAGTCCCCATCCCATCTCCCCCCTTTGTTTCCATGCTTGATTTAGTGATTGACTTTGATAGGTTTAAGTATATCATGTCCTTTAAAGAGTTTCCATCTTTCCCCCTCACATCTCTATAGGGACCCTTCTTCATATAGAGTTCTTCCTATTACCCATTTCTCCCTAGTTTTCGCATATTAGGGAAAGCATCTGACTTCTTATTTTTTGTAATAGTTCCCTGTAAAGGCCATAATCCTTTACGGCTGGATAAAATTCCATTGTGTACATATCCCATAGTTGTGTAATCCACTCATCTGTTGATGGACATCTTGGCTGGTTCCATGGTTTGGGAATGATGAATCGTATGTCTATGAACATAGATACTTGTGCATTGGTTTAGTAGTTTGGTTTTCATTTTTGTGGGTAGATACCCATAGGTGATATTGCTGGGTCATATGGTAAGTTCATTTTCATTCTTCTGAGGATATTTCATGCTGTTTTTCAAAGTGGTTGAATTAATTTGCAAGTCCACCAAAAATATACGTATTAGAGTTTCTATTTCTCCACACCCGATCAATTAGTTTCTCTCTTCCTTTGAAGTCCTACTTTTATTTTTCACACTATTTCCCATTTGCTGAAATCATGATAGCCAGAAGGTGAGTGACATTGATGAGATGATCCACTCACACCCAATTTTTTAATAGAAATCACTTGGATCTGGAGGTTTGCTGAGAGATGGAGTGAGACAGCGGCAGTTTCAAGTGCTTCCTGACCACGCGATTACAGGGGCCTGCTGGCCCTTTGCTCTGTGGCAGGCCCCGGTCCTGGCCTCGCAGGCCCATAATTTTATATATAGTGCTATATATATATATATATATATATCACCAAGTGTATATATAAATATATATATAACCAAGTGTGTGTGTGTGTGTGTGTGTGTGTGTGTGTGTGTGTCTTATGAGAGATCAAATAGGGGAAAAGGCATAATTTTCTCTAACAAGAGTATTCCATGTGGATTGGGTACAATATAACAAACTTGATTCTAGAATTTCTTCTGTTTCTGAAAATCAAGAAAATATAAAATAAAATCAAGAAAATATAAAAATATCTTCTTTACTTCAAAAGTTAGATTTGAAACAAGTCATAAAAATGATTTTTTAAAACTACTCAGTGTGTTTAATGGCATACAAGTGTGCCCACACTTAATGTAATGTTTATTGTATTGTACACTTACAAAAAGTCATCTGTGGAGTGATTAAAAAATGGAAAGATTTGGCTACTGCTTTTAGGACGTCCACAGTCTAAGCAGGGAGGATGTGAAACGCAGTTTGGAATCTGGGCGAGGTTAGTTGTACTTGGGGCAAAAAGCTGAAGAGGAAGTAAAAAATAATGTCCTGGAAATCAAGATAAATCACATTTTATGTAATGTTTGTAAAATTAAAATTAGTGAAATTTTTCATAATGAAGAAAATGCCAAATTTTTAAATAAAGTCAGGATTAATGTTGCTGGATTTTTCTTTCTTTTTCATTTTTTGGTACCGGAGATCAAACCGAGGGGCATTCTACCTGTGAGGTATACCCCCAGACCTTTTTAAATCTTGTTTTGATGCAGGGTTTTGCTAGGCTGATGAGAGTCTTGCTGTTGTTGGGGCCAGTTTCAAACCTGCGATCCTTCTCTCTCAACCTCCCAAGAACTGGGATTACAGGTATGCAAACCCAGCTTCTTTGTATTTGATATGCTGGGCAAGTTATATTGCTGAAATTGTCAAGTGTACTAAGGAGTTTTGAAGGAGTACCCAGCAGTATACAGCGAGTACAAAGTACTATCACAGAGCTTTTCTAGAGAAACAGGAGGGTCTTAATAAGGAACTCAATTTCCCTTAATGGAGATGTGGAGCCAGCGGGCTTTGTAAAACAGAACAGAATTCACTGCAGATGTCTGTATAAATGCACAGTCGTTTTTGTTTTAGATATACTTTCTCTAAGAATGAAATTCCTCAAATAGAAACATAAAATAAAATTTAAGTAGACAGGTATTCTATCTTACAAGAAAGAAAACTGAGCAAAGATGCCTCTACAAAAATATAAAATACCAAATCATTGCAAAAAGTGCTTACAAAATGTCATGTAGAATTTCTAACTGTTCAACCGAAGCTCAAGTTAGTTATAGAAATAAGGGAGAGAACGCTGAGGAAAGATTGCTAAGTGGGTACTAAATTACACTTAGATAGGAGTAAGAAGTTCTGGTGTGCTCTTGCCCAGTGGAGTAACTACAGACATCAGCAAAGTATTGTGTATTTAAAAGCTAGAGAAATATTCTGAATGTTTTTACCATAAATAAGTGATAACTGTTTGAGGAGATAGGTATGCTCAACCTGATTTTAAAATTATACAATGCATATATACACCTGATAATCACATCATATCCCATTAATAGAAATGATTTTATATATTGATTTAAAAAATTAACTTATTTTAAAATTAGACACATTCAGTCATGCTTTTACAATGGAACGCCCAGATAGTCTCAAAAACATAGATTTCTCAGAATTTTATAAATTTTATAATCAATGTGCCCTGCTTCCAAGTATGATAGTCCCTTTTTAATTTGGGTAATTGTGTTATCCTCCATTTGAAATCCTTTCATTTCAAAGGGACTTCAAATAAATTTTAAAAACTGACCAGTAGAATAGGAGAAGGGGATTAGGAGTGGGATGTGGACAGGGTAAAAAGAGTAATTAGGGAGAGAAATGTTTAAAAAAGTGTTATATCCATATATTAGGGTATCACTACCAATCTCACTGACACGAACAGAGAGTGGGGAGTCCAGAGGGAAATACACCAAGTGATGTCTCCATGTATAAGTGTATTAATTTGACTCTCACTGTAATGTATAATTTCAATGTACTAATAAAAGTGTATATAAAAAGGAACCCCTTTGTTTCAACATACATCAATTTTTTAAATTTTCTATTTCACTAAGAAATTTTTTAAAAACTATAGGGGCTGAGCTGAACTGGCTCTGAGATTGAATTCTTTTCAGTTTTTGGATTTATAGGAGTAGAGTCAATTGTCTTACGGCTCATGTGATCCACTGGTCATTGACTAAGACATTGGGAAGCAGGAAGATTTAGCAGAACTCATAGATTTTGCCATTTTTTGAGGACATAAAATTGTGTAATTTATAATACATTCTTCTGAATTGCTCTGGCATGTAATTGCAGTTAATTGAGCTGTTAAAATACTTAAGATTGTTTGTCAATAAAATATTTTTTATTCTCCAGTTCCTAAGAATTTTGACAAACTGCTGCATGCATTCAAAGCGAGAGTTCATTTTTTAGCTCTTGACTTCTTACCATCCAAATAACGGCAAAATGTTATGTCTTTATAGGATCTTGTCTGCCTTTGTGTGTTTTCTGTTTGGGGAACAGGAGACATTATTGAGTGATGCTAAAGGTCCAATTTAATTGCTTACAGAATTGTGAATGTCGTTTATCACATCAAAAGGGAAAAGTTACAACTGGAAGAGATAGAAAGAGGAACATTCACCCACATAGAGAATACATAGCCTAAGGAGGAAAGAGAATATAGGGCCCTAAGGAAAGAGAAACTATGTCAGAATATGTGAATGGTGTATGAAAAATGTGTGCATATGAAATGCAAAGATGGGCTTTGTCCCCACTTCTCTTTAAGTTAACCTAACATACAAGGATGACATCTTATGACTGTTTATTAAATAGATTGATTTTCGTGTCTTCCAACATCCATTGAAGTATTATGATCTTTTCAAGGAAAATTACAAGGACCGACATTCATAGATAGAAATGCCCTCCTCTGCTTTCTATATTCTGCAAAACATGAAAATTGATTTTTATTACTTATATGGATTAACGGATCATATGATCTAGTCTTAATCAAATAAATCCTTAGAAAACGAAATTGCTTAAACAAATTTCAGAAAAGGCAACAAGAATTGAAAATAATACAGATACAGTGTTTCCTCAGAGATGACATTTTTATTTCTAGTACAAACACTTATTATTATGAGATAATAATTAAGGCAAATAAACCTGATTTGACAAAATTATCCAAAAACATCAAATACGGCAAATGTTTGCTCTAACATAGATTTATATCCACTGTAGATCATGAGAAACATGTTCCTGAAATATATTTTATATTTTCTAAGTTGCATAATGTTAAACACATTTTCCAGTAGTGATCACTGAGACTCATGTACCAAAATAAACTCAGATTTAAGCAGGATTTTTGAATTGATATATCTCAAAGTATTTAAAAGAGATTCCCTAAGAAAAAATATTTAATCATGTTGCTTTCACTAAAACAGGATGAATAATATTTAGTGAAATAAAAACTATATCATTAAAAATTTAAATTTATCACTCTGGGCAGGTTGGCACATGCGTATAATTCCAGCACTTGGGAAATTCACGCAGTTGTGCTACACCACTTACAAAAATCCCAAGAAAAAATACAGAACAAAACCTGTTTTAGTACATTTGAATTGCTTATCAGTTGGTTTATGGCTCAGCTGATTCTAGGACAAGAAGATTGAAGGCAAAATAATCAGAAGAAGATCTACACCACAGAAGAAATGGAAGGTATTGAGATAAGGGATGCGGATGCAGAGTTGAGATTAACAACAAAAGCAGCAGTCACCACTCTTGAGGGGGTCCTGTTCTGTTATCAGTGCCCTTTTCTCGTTTATTTATTTATTGAATGGCAATTTCTTTTAATAGGGACCACTTTTGAAAAAAGATACTAGAGGTGATTCTAAGTAAACAGTTTTCCTAAAATAAAGAATGTAAAAAAAAAAAAAGCTGAGGCACTTATCTTTGCAGAAACTATTAAAGATAAACTTTATAATATTTACTAATGCACTTCTCAACTCATTTTTGAACTATGCTTTGAATAGCTAATGTTTGACTCTAGCATTCAATATTTGTGTCACAAGGAAAGGTTAATATCGTCTTCCAGGTAAAGTGTAGATGGTATCTAATGTATTGTTTGTTCATCTTAGTAAAAGCAATATCACAAATTTAAAATCTGGATTGTTTTAATTTTTAATTTGGATATCTTATTATAGCGATAGTTCTTAATCATGATAACTTTTGCTCTCCAGTCTGAGGGAATATTTGGCAATGTCTGGACCAATTTTGTTGTCTCAGTGCGTGGAGTAGAGATGCTGCTGGCAGAATTCAGGAGTGGTTCTGATCATCCTATAGAGGATGGGACAGACCTCAAAACAAAGAATCATCCATACCAACTAATCAACAGAAACACTACACTAGAGACATTGACCTGCTTAGATATATTCAGTCAGTAAATCTAGAAAAATGTTTAAAAATATACATTATTGGTATGATTGGAAATTAGTAGAAGCCCAGTGTGGTGATATTCCAGTACTTGGGGGGCTGAGACAGAAAGGATCCCAGATTTGTGGGCAGCCTCAGCTACTTAGTGAGGCCCTCCACAACTTAGTGAGACCCTGGTTCAAAATAAAAATATAAAAAATAGGGCTGGGGGTGATGGGTGATGCCCCTGGTGGTTCAATCCCCAGTACCAAAAAAAAAAAAAAAAAAAAAAAAAAAAACAATTTGGTAAAGCTGCTTGGAGTTTCCTCAGACTGGGGTTGGAGCTTCTATGTGACCCATCTATACCACCCCTCACTATTTCTCCAGAAGAACCGAAGTCAGAATGTTGTGGTGATCCATATTTATGGCACATAATCCACAATAGCCAAGTTACAGAACCGTCCTAGGTGTTCATCAACAATGAATAACGAAACAGTGATGCAGTCACACAATGAAATTTTAGCCATACAGAAGAACAAGATTATGTCATTTGCAGAAAAACAGATGAAAAATTAGAGAATATTATGCTACGTGAGATTGGCCAGTCTCAGAAAGTGAAGGGTTGTATCTTTTCTCTTGTGTGGGGAAGCTAGAGAGAAATTGGAAACCAAAGGAAATTTTAGATAAATGATGGGAGATAGCAATCAAAGAGTAGAAAGGAATGAAGGGAGGGTGGAGGAGACTTGATAAGGAAAAAAGTTCAAATAATGCTATGTACTGGGAGCAGAAGGAAGAAAGAGCAGAGTGCAGTCTTGGGAGAGACGCATCAGGTGCTGTGTGGATGTATGTTTCCATCACTCTGACCCTCATGTGATGTACAATAATAATGTGTATGTGTGTAGCCTTCCCAATTATTTTTGCACTACTATTTAATTTTCAACTCTTCTATATCTGCTCATATACACTACATGTAAGACATCTGTAATCCTGACTTCATGATCGTTTTATTATTACATTTGTTCTAACTAGAAAATTTCTACTCTTCTCTTTATCCAGTATTAACCATTGCCTCTGAACAATTTCTGCTAGTTTTTATTTCCACCTGTTTTGTTTATTAATATGAGTTTATATTAAACTCCGAGGAAGTCCACTTATGCGGAGGTGCTCTCTGGTGCACATTTTTACTTAAAAATGACCTTTTTTCGTGTGAATAAATGCATTTTTAAGTGAGCAGCTCAGCTATTTAGTCTTCTGCGCTGCATTTTACTTTCATAGTTTTCTTCCTCTGCTGAAGAGCAGCAATGTTCTATCGTATTTGATTATCTTACTTTTTTCTACCGAGTATTAAATGCCACCTGTATGTCTTTGTGTGACTCTTTCTACTTCAAAGGCCCCTGGCTTTTCTTCATTCCTCCAAATACTTAGTTTTATATAAATAAATTCATTGTCTAGTACTTATCAGCAGACTGATAAAAGTTGAGTAACTGAGGCAAAAAAAAATGTGATTTGAATTTTTAGGAAAAAATTATCACCAGTGTGAAGTTTTGACCTGAGAAGAAAGCACGGAGACAAATACTCTCCTGGGTAGAAAGAGGATTAATTTAATCAGGTAGTAAGCAGATAGTAAGATAAAACATTTATCATAGAAATGCTATGAAAACTGGATTTGGATGGGATAAAATTTCTCAGCCTACAAAAATAGGGAACTAAAAGTCTCTAACCTAGATGGTATAGCATGGAACCATATTTATTTTTAAATAATGTTGGAGCTAGTGTGTAAATTTATAGATACCAGATTTTAAATAAAAATAACCATAAACTTTGATGTCCCTTGAAACATAGATGATGATGGGATATATTGATATTACAAGAAAAAAAAACAAAATTCCACATGAATAATTTAGCACAATATAATGATATAATTATTCAAAATGCAGTTTTGAAGAAAATATTTTCCTATCACTATTCACAACATACACACAACTTTGAAACTATAACATAATAATATGAAGCAGAAACATAATGACAAAGGTTAAAAGGCATGAAGAATTTTTAAAGTAAAATTATAAAGTATATAAATGAAAATAAACGATTCTCTGAGATGGGAATATCGGCAATTTTAAAAGAAGTCAATCCTGTGAAATAATCACAAAATGAAAACAAAATCTTCACATGGTGAACTAAAATTCACAGGTATTTCTAGCGTGCTTTAAGGAATTTGTTTGATATTAAATGGCAAACTCTAAAAATGATGGGAGATTGGCCTGTACATTACAGAGTGACACTGAATGTAAGCTGTGGACTATAATTAATAATGAATGATTCAACATGCCTTCACTAAGAATAAAATCTTCATAATAATACAAAATGTTTACAGTAGGTGAACCCTTGTTCAGGGTAGGAGTTGAAAGTGGGTAAGTGGACAGATCTCTGCACATCTGCTCAATAATTTCACAAATCTAAAACCACACTAAAAAATTAAGTGTGCCAATTATTTGCAGAGAAAGCATCACCAAGAAAAGAGAGACACTGTTGTTGCTAATAAATAGTGAGAAATATTTACGGCAGAAAGTATGAAAGAGCTTGTGCCGAAGATGATTTCTCCACAATTATAAAAATGTTTCAAGCCGGGCGGGGTGGCGCACACTTGTAATCCCCTTGCTTGGGAGGCTGAGACAGGAGGATTGCACAGGTTCAAAGCCAGCCTCAGCTACTTAGTGAGGCTCTCAGCAACTTAGTGAGACCCTGTTTCAAAGTAAAATATAAAAGAAAAAAGAAAAAAAAAAAAGTTACATAACACTTTGATTTTAAAGTAGTTTAAACACGAAGAAAAGTTTGACAATAAGGATGATAATTGTACTTACCCTTAATATGCATTTTTATGTTGTGGCTGTAGATATCTTTAGGATTTTAGACATCGTTTTCATGTGGTCCTCAGAGAAGTACTTTTAATGCATACAAATATTATAGATGAAGAAATGGAAGGCCAGATCAGAATGAAGATTTTGTGCTATCTGAAGCAAAAGGCCAGGCTTTAAGTGACAAACCATATTGTTTGTTGTTATTTATCTTTTGCATCAGTAGAACTAAATATATTTCTGACTCTGTGCAGTCTCAAAATTCAATTGGATCAATTTTTTGACATTTTATTGTTGTGGAAAACTAAATATAATTATAGAATACCAGAAATTTAAAACAAACATAAAATAAACAAAACAACAATTTATACCAACTAAATACTGTGAAAAGAGTAATTGTAAGTATGATTAAACCTCTTAAGCTAATGATTCTGAACTTTGAATATATTTTCTTTTTAAATGTGGAAAATTAAATTCTACTTGAAAACTAAATCAATAGTCTATTAATATATTTGGTGTCTAATTCTTCAGTTGAGCTATAAAATAAAGCCATATTAAAAGCTACCTACTGAGATAAGTTATCCATTAGTCTGATTTATGCTCTTAATTAAACATGCATTTGAAAGAGTGAGCCATCGGTTTTATTTTACTTTACTATTGCATTTATATTATGTTTTACCCACATTTAGACTTCACTTATAGCATAATTGTTAATGATTGAGTTAATATCATTCATATGTGGGGTCAAAAGCTGCAATAATAAAACTATCACACATTTTAGACCTTTCCATCTAACTTCATGTTTAATTTTCTCTTTTTAAAGCCTTTTGATTTTTATTACTCTAAGATGCTTCATTTTTATTTATCTTCCTGACTCTGTGCTTGTGCCTTCAACAATTTCACAATGATTTTCTCCTCCTCAATAAGAAAAGTATGCGTGATCATGTCACGGACACATTAACACACCTGGAACTACCATAGACTCAGATGACATGTTTGTTGTTGTTGTTTTATATAAGACAATCTCATAAGAACCTTAGGGTTCACAGCACAAGCCCCATGAAGCCTGACTGTGTGCACGCCACATGCAGATTTTGGTGTCTTCCCTGCTTTTTTGGTATAAAGCTAAACAATTCGGTTTGCAGGGACTCAGGACACCAGTTTTGCTAAAGTCTATATGATAGGAATGCCTACAGTGATATGTCAAATGCTAGTCAATTTTGAGTACCTCTAGCTGTCATCCCCAGAAGAGCCATTTCTAATTTTCTAATTTCTTATGAACCACTTCTAAAATATTTTCCAAGTTGTTGTTGACCTTGTAGTTCTGGCATGGATATATCTGAATCAGTTGATTCATTCTGTCATTCTTCTTCTAAATTTTTTATTGGTGCATTGTAGTTATACATCTTAATTGGATAAAAGACTTGTGGAGACATACATGCACACATCATCCAATTAGCCCACTGGGTAATCCCCATCCCTTTCTCTCCCCATCCCTCCTTTCCATGCCTGGCTTAGTGATTGACGTTGATATCTTTGTTTCAGTACATCATCTATAATTCTTAAAACATCCTGAAATTTCAGAAAATACTCTAGGTCATAAAAGGGCCATGATTCTTTGTTGTAGGGTTCTTTCTCTTTAGAACTTGATTCAAAAATTTTAGAAATTGAGTTCTCCTCAGAGCTGACCTTTGCTCATTGAATTGTGTGAATTAAGACTTATTTTATTGTTTAGTACTTATATTTTCAGATACTTTAGCAAAAAGATAGTTCCTGAAATTTTGTCCTTACATTCTAATATAGTAGGGCATTCTTTATTTCTTCCAGATTTGAAAATAATGTATGATCCAGCCAAAGTGATAGATATCTTAAAAATACAAAAGGTTGACATTTGTATAGCATCCTATAGAATGTCATTTTGTAAATAAAACTGATATGAGTTAGTATCATAGAAATGTTAAAGACATTTTAGGTGTAATGAAATTACAACATTCCAAGAAGGAAATAAAAATGCTTAATCAGGGCAATCTACAGTAGGCCCACAGCTAACATCATATTAAATGGGGAAAAACTGTGAGAATTCCCCCTAAAATCAGAAACAAAACAAGGCTATCCATTATCATCACTTCTTTCCAATATAGTACTTGAGATTCTAGCCGGAGCAATAAGGCATGAAAAGAAAATCAAAGGAGTACAAATAGGAAAAGAAGAACTCAAACTTTCACTATTTCCAGATGACCTGATACTATACTAGAAGATCCAACAGACAACAAAAAGGCATATAGAACTGATCAGTAAATTCAGCAAGTTCTCTGGATACAAAATCAATCTTAAAAAATCAGATGCCTGCTGGGCGTGGTGGCGCACGCTTGTAATCCCCGCGCTTGGGAGGCAGGACAGGAGGATCGCGCAGGTTTGAAGCCAGCCACGCGCGCTGGCTTAGGAGACCCTGTTTCCAAATAAAAATGTAAAAATAGGTCTGGGAGTGTAGCCCAGAGGTAGAACAGCTTCCAGGAACCCCAGTACCACCAAAAAAAAAAAAAAAAAAAAAATCAGATGCTTTTCTGTATACCAACCATAAATATACTGAGAAAGAAATCCAGAAAACACTTCCACTCAGGATATCCCACAAAAAAATAAAATACTTCGAAATAAACTTAACCAAGGAAGTAAAAGATCTCTACAAAAGAAAGTTATAAAACACTGAAGAAAGAAATCTGAGAAGATCTTAGAAGATGGAAAGATCTTCCATGTTCATGGATAAAAAGAATGAATATCATCAAAATGACCAAACTTCCAAATGTGATTTACAGATTCAACGCAATACACATTAAATTGCCAAGATCATTCCTCACAGACACAAAAAAATTAGTCCTTAAATTCATTTAGAACAACAAAAACCCAGAATAGTCAAAGTAGTTCTCAGCAACAAAAACCATGTGGGAGGAATCACAATGCCTGACCTTAAACTATACTACAAAACTATTGTAATAAAAACAGCATAGTACAGGCACAAGAACAGATACATAGATCAATGGAGCAGAATAGAAGACTCAAAAACAAATGCACACACAGCCAATTGATTTTGTAAAAAGGGTGAAAAAGCATCCACTGGGAAAAAGATAGCCTGTTCAATAAATGGTGTTGGCAAAACTGGTTAACCACATGCAGAAAAACGGAAATAAACTCCACTTTCTCACCCTGCGCAAGAGTCAATTCAAGATGTTTTAATAATTTGGAAATTAAACCAGGGACCTTGAGGCTTCTTGAAAAGGACATAGGTCCAACACAGCAACACAAAAAAACTTTCTCAACAAGAACCCAGAGGTACAAGAAACTATAGGATAGATCAATATGTGGGATTGCATTAAACTGAAGAGCTTCTGAACAGCAAAGGAAACTATCAAGTACCTCAACTGAGAGCTAACAGAATGGGAAAAGATTTTTGCCACCTACTCCTCTGATAGAAGACTAATATCTAGAATATACAGAGAACTCAAGAAACTCAGTACTAAGAAAACAAATAACCCAATAAAAAATGGGCAAGGGAACTAAAAGATACTTCACAAAAAAAAGAAATTCAAATGGCCAATAAATACATGAAAAAATGCTCAACATCATTAGCAATCAGAGAGATATAAGTCAAAACTACCCTGAGATTTCACCTAACTCCAACTATAATGGCAATCATTCAAAACACAAACAACAACAAATGCTGGTGAGGATGTAGAGAAGTTGGAACTCTAAAGCATTATTGGCAGGATTGCAAATTATTGTAACCACTTTAGAAAACAATATGGAGGATCCTCAGAATAATGGGAACAAACTTACCATGTGATACAGCAATACCACTTCTGTGTATCTACACAAAAGAAAGGAAATCAAACTACCAAACTAATAGATGCATATCTATGTTCATAGCTGCACAATTCACCATTGCCAAACTATGGAATCAGCCAAGATGCCCATTGACGGAGGAATGGATTACAAAACTGTGGATTATGTACACAGTGGAATTTTACTCAGCCATAAAGAAAAACACAATTACATCACTTACAGGAAAATGGATGGAACTGAAGAACATTATGTTAAGTGAGATTAGTCAGTCACAAAAAATAAAAAAATTAGATGCTCTCCTTAATATGCAAAATCTAGGGAGATTAGTCAGTCACAAAAAATAAAAAATTAGATGCTCTCCTTAATATGCAAAAAAAAAATAGGCCATAGGTGGCACTCTAGATGAAGAAGGAAATAATATATATGAGCAAATAAGGTGACCTAAGTGAGGAGATGAGAGGGGAGAAGAGGAAAATTCTCTAATGTTCATGATGTACATTAACAAACATACCAATGTCAATCAGTAAGCCAAACATGAGAAGGAGGGAGGGGAGGGAATGGGGCAAGAATTGGTTAAGGGGTGATTGGGTGATGTGTACATGTATGCCTCCACCACCTTGTACCCCATTAAGTTGTATGATTACAATGCACCATTAAAAAGTTAACAAAACAAAACAAAAAGTGCTTAATCATTTTAGGAATGTGCAAAGATCTTAATATTTTCAGTTCCAAATTTCAGAATCTGGAATTTGCCACCTCTGTTAATCTATGATGTTGGAGACCATTATTGAACTTAAAAGTATGGTTGAGAAAAAATTTGTATGTTATAACTAGACTCCAAAAATAAAATGAAATAAGGAAAAAACTGGATGAATGAATTAATGAATGAATGTAAAAATGAATGAGTGAATGAACTGTCTAAAGTAGTTAATGCTTTCCAGTGGATCAGTAATAAAACTAAACATCCAATTCAGCTCTGTGTTTCTTCTTTAGCTTACAAAGAACTTCCATATAATGCTCCCTGTGTTATCAGGCAGACCTGGCATGAAATAATTTATTATTCCTACAGGGGTGAGAATTCATCTGCCACTCTGTTAGTAAAGAGCTAAGTAGCAGTGGAGAGGACTAGCCATGTTATAAATGAGCTGCAGCATGAATGGGATGTACAAGGTTAAATTTATTTTGAATCTAACATATCTGGAGGAGTTGCTAGTTCATGTTTTTACAAAAACAGGTCACAAGATACTGAAAAATATTCTCTAAGATGTGTACATGAAGGATTGAAAGAAGCAAAAGATAGTAGTGGTCTGGGCCCCAAGTATCTCATTCTGGTGCCTGCCAGAGGGGCAGCATCTTTGTAAAAAAGGTCTCTTGACACTTTCATGATGGTAGAAGATAAAATGTTGCTTTCCAAAAGCATGCACATATGTTTTACTGGAAGACAATGTAGCTGTAACCTGGGGTTATGTTCCTTACTTTAAAAACCTTTCTTGGCTTCTATCTTGGAAAAAAAATGTTCAAGCTGTCAGAGAAATTGGACTTATGTCTCTATTCTGTTGTAAAAAATATCAAGTGCCATTAATTTTTTTTCTTTCTGCATTTAAAAAACATTTTGAACAACAGCAGTAAAGATGTACGTCAGTGTACCTGAAATATTAAGATTCTTGCTAACAAGATGTGGTGATGTTTCCCCAGCAAAGACTTGTTTTATTTTTACTACAGGTTATATTCCCATTTTAAACATATTCTTATGTTAGTTGCTTGCCTGCTTTTTCCTTGACACTTTATATTGTTCTATTCTTTCTTTTTATTTTCACACTTTTTCTCTACCTATCTTCAACGCTATAACAAGTTGCATACAGTAAAGACAACAGTTTAAAATATTTCATATGTTTTTATTTCCACATCTCATAAATATTGTTATTCTGTGGGCTTCTCTTACCCCATCCTCTATCCCTTTTGAAAAAATAGCTGTTTTTTCAATGAGAACTCTCTAAAACAAGGCAGTCATTTTTAGCTGTGACTATCAAATGCAAATTTTGTTTGTTTGTTTGTTGATTTAAATTGGCAGCAGGAAATAAGCTTGAAAAGCTGGCCTTGTCAAGAGAGTGGGGATTTTCTAAATTCTTTAGCATATCAGAACTAAGCCTGGCAGTCTCAGATAATACAGGTGCATTCATAAACATAGAAGGGCCTCTATTTCCTCCTGATAACTAGTGCTGGGGGCTTGCTGCATTAAGGGAGGAGGGACAGTAACTGGGAAGGCAGCAAAGTTCACATCTGCTCCATCTTGATTAGAGAGACACAAAGACAGAAGAGACACACAGCACTAAACTGGTCCAAACGAGGTGGTATATTGAAAACTACCCGAATATTTACAAATATGAGATGACATAAGTAAATTATGGTGTTTACAGGTGTAATGTCATGTGCCCATAAAAATTGATGATAGTGGTCATGTTTATTGATTAAAAAAAAACCAAGCTCCATTTTGCCTCTACCATCTTGCACCGCATTAAGATGTATGATGGCAATGCGCCAATAAAATGTAAGAAATATAAAATAAATAAAAACTATGTTTAATATAAGTAAAAACTATGTTTAGTATAAATGCATATGTAAGATGGGCATATTGGTGTACACTTGTAATCCCAGTACTTGAGAGGCTGGGACAGAAGAATCTCAGGTTCGAGTCCCAGCAAGTATGAGACTCTCATCGATGTAGCAGTACTCCATTTCAAAATAAAAAAATAAAATAGGGCTGGGTGTATAACTAGGAGGTACAATACCTCTGATTTCAATCTTTAGTACCTCAAAAAAGCATATGTAAGAGATCTTTATTTAAATTATGAAAGTAATATTAGGCTTAAGAGCCTTTAGTCCATTGTCTCTCCAAAATTTGTCTTTCTAACAAGATTTTCAATTCACTTCTCTACTTATGTGAAGCTCATCATGTTGGCCTTATACAATGGGCACAGTGCCTGAGTTTTTCTACTTGGTTTTCCAAGTGAATTCCTATGTCTAAAATCTACTATTTTTTAGACAGCATCTGATTTTCCCATCTTAGAGCAAAGGTCTGTAGCTGGGCCAGTGAACAGTGGCTGCAGGGTGTATGTGACTGAAAAAATTACCTCTTTTAGGATCAAGATTTTTATTATAAGAATCTGAGAAGAGATGATTTATATTTCTAGAATAAGCTGATTTGCAGAAAAATATTCATTAGTTAAATAAGGTCAGGACATCCAAAGGTGACCAATATCAAGCAGGTTTCTTTAATGTAGAGCTTTGAAGCTTTAAAATGTGAATAAGCATTGAAAATATTAAAATTGGTGATATAATATTATGGATGAATTTGCCTGAAGACTTATTTGTTTTGTTTTTAGAAATATCTCATCATATGTATTCAGTATTACACTTTAAAATTTATTGATTCATTTTAGAGAGGAATAATTTTTATTGAAATGCATATATTTAGCTATAAATATGTGAATTTGTTCAGCCTTTTCTATGACAAGCCCTGTGCTGATGCCAAGAAGAAAACTTGTAAAGTTTATACAGAAAACAGACAACATTAGTAGTGATTATTTCTGAGTATCATAATCACGCACAACATTTTTTCTTTATAATTTTAAAATTTACCAGCATTATTTTCTTTAACAAATTATATTATTTGTTTGAGGAAACAATATAGTATTGTTTTAATTAAATTGACCAAAATAAAAGAATCTTCAGCAGAGAAAATACAAATTCCATTTTCATCCCTAGTTATGATACTGACAGCAGAGGTCCCTGGGTAGGGACTATAAGGGTGAACATATATAAACACCACCATTTAGGAGGTGTATGACCCTCTTGCTTTATTCAGGCTGCATGTTGATCTGGTCTTTGCTGTAAAATGGAAATACTTATTTTTGTGCATGGTCAGGTGGCTACACTCCCTTTCAGCCAGAGGCAAGACAGCATGTCATGACTGAAGGGTATTGAGAGGAAAGATACTCACTTATGACAATCAGGAAGCAGAGGGAGAGAAAAAGGAAAGACCCAGGGACAAGATACAGTTTCCAAGGGCCACCCCATCTACCGACTTTTCCAGCCATGTTCCATTTGCTTATAGTTCCCACCACCTCTCATTAGTCCATTCAACTATCTATCAACAGATTCATTTATGAGATCCGAGTCCTTGTGATCCAATCCCTTTCCAAATCCTCACTTCTGACTGCTGTTGTATTGAGGAACAAGACTTCAACACATAAGCCTTTAGGGGTCACTTCATATCCAAACCCTAACATTCTGCCCCTGGCCCCAAACACTCATGTCCGTCTAATAATGAAAAAAATGCATTTACTTCAATCTGCAGGTGTCCTCAGAGTCTTAATGCTCAAAAGACCAATTCCAGACTTAAGGCAAACTCTTAGCTGTGAGTGCCGATCAAAGTCAAAAAGCAGGTTATATTCTTCTGACATAGAAGGGTGAATGCTCCCATTACAAAATGAAATAACAAGGGCATAAGAAGCAGGGATGGAACCACAACTAGACAGAAACCCGGCAGAGGAAACGTTAAATCCTGTATCTTCACACCCAGCATATGATGTGAGATGCAGGCTACAAAACACCTGAGAGATCTCACCCCTATGGCCTTGCTGGTTGAGGCCCATTTGCCCTCACTGTTGGGCTGGCTTTGCTTGCTACCTGCAGCTTTCTTCAGGAGGCACATTCTGTGGTTCTGGCCTATTTAGTTTTCTGGAGGCTCCATTATATATTTGGCTTCTCAGGGGCTGTCTATGGTGATTCTAAATTTGGGCCACACTGACCAGTCTTGCAAGCATTCCTCTGAAATCTTAGGGGGAACTTTTATGACTCTGAAACTCTTGTATTCTTCACCCCTGCACAACCAGCAACACATGCATGATGCCAGCATGAATCTTCTGCAGCAGGAGAAGTAGCCAGGCCCTGTTGAACCATGGCTGCAGAAGCCTCTAATGGCCTGGGTGTCTGAGCATGGTGAAACAAGTCCAGGAGAAGCAACATTGTAGGTGGTCATATGTGGGTACCCCAGAACTCTCTTCTCAAAGCAAAGTCTTTCAAATGAGCTTATACTTTCATACCCTTTGGCCTGTGATGACTTAGGTCTTGGCCAATTTCTGAAATTTCCCCAAGGCATCTTCCTATTGTCCTGGTGCCAAGTATGTGGCTTCTCTTTAGTAGTGCTAATCTCTCCAGCAACCATACCTCCCTTGGCCTCAGTGTCACACTGTGCTTTTCTAGACAAACTGCAAATTTTTCAATTTTTTTGTTCTTTTTGCTTCTGATTCTCACTAAATCTGGCTAAAAGCCACCAGTTTATTCCATGCCACTGCCTGAATGCTATGTTGTCTTGAAATTCTCTCTGCCAAATTAATTAGTCCATCACTTAAATTCAGCCTCATGAAATACCCCAGGGCATGGACAAAATGTAGAAAGATTTTTTTCTCTCCCAGAAAATAATAGGCATGTCCTCCACACCAATTTCCAATAAAGTACTTATTTCCATATGGAACTTCACGATTCTGGCCTTTAAAGCCCAAACTTTTCTTGGCATTTTAGTCTTCTGAGCTCATGAAAAAGGATCCATCAGACTCTGCTTACAACATCCTAGGACTTTTCTAGCCAGCACCTTCAAACTTTCTAAAGATTCCCCATAGGCCAGTTCCAAAGGCGTCTGAACCACAGGGCAGGTATAATCATATCAATGACCCCACTTCTTGGTGCCAACTTTTTGTTAGCTTTTTGTTGCTGTGACAAGTTAGAGAGGGAAAGACTTATTTTTTTACATATTGTTTCAGAGGTTCTAGCCTGTGGTCAGCTGGATCCATGGTTTTGAGCCTCAGGTAAGACAGAATACCATGGTGAAAGCTTGTGGGGGAAGAACGCTGCTTGGTTCAAGGAAATCGGGAAGAGTACAGAGAGGGAAGGGAGTGGGTTTACTTCCTCCTGCTATGCCACACCTGCCCACAGTCTCCATCACTCTCCATATTCAGTTCAGCTATCAATGGGCTAATCCATGAAGAAGTTGGGTCCCTCACAATCTAATCACTTCCCCCCAGTTCCCCTCTGAACATTACTGCATGGGGACCAAGCCTTCCATGCACAAGGCTGGGAGACACTTCATACTCAGCCATAACAAGAATGTTATAACAGAGCACTATGGACCGATGGTTTATAAACAAAAAAATATTTCTCACAGTTCTGGAGTTCAAGATAAAGGTACCAACAGATCTGGAATTTGTTGAGGACCCACTTCTGGGTTTCTAGACACCATCTTCCAACTATACCCTCACATAATGTAAAGATAGTAAGAATAATCACTTAAGTTATAAATAAGGACATGGATCCCATTCATGAGGGCTCCACTTTTAAGACCTAATCTCCTCCCAATGGCCCTTTACATCATTGTCCTAATGGGAGCTAATAATTCCTTTCTTCATAAGTCTCTTTTAAGGAGTAAATGTGATAATACATGAGTGGAAGTAAATAAAGAACACAACAATAAGAACCATTAGAGTCTGTTTTTTCAGAGGGGAGAGAGAAGGAAAAAGAAGAAGAAGAAGAAGAAGAAGAAGAAGAAGAAGAAGAAGAAGAAGAAGAAGAAGAAGAAGGAGGAGGAGGAGGAGGAGGAGGAGGAGGAGGAGGAGGAGGAGGAGGAGGAGGAGGAGGAGAAGGAGGAGAAGAAGGAAAAGAAGAAGGAAAAGAAGAAGGAAAAGAAGAAGAAAGAGGAGGAGGCGGCAGATAACTGACAGAGGATTGTCATCAAAGGCCATTACTTGCCAGTCATGGTGGTGCACACTTGTACTGCCAAAAAAAAAAAAAAAAAAAAAGCAAAAGCAAAACCACAAAAAATATTACTTGCACTTGGCAGAGACTCAAAAGCAAGCATGGCCATAAAAACACTGTGGTAGAAACATAAAATTATTTTAGATTATGCGCTGAGTAGATACTGTTTGAATGGAATGGTGGAGGTAGTCTAATGAGAAGTGAGTTACCTATGTGATTAAGGGAACAAATTAGTTTTCTTTTAGGTCAGAAGCAGAAGAAAAATTTAATGGAGCTCCAAGTTATTAAGTCCTGGATGGAAATAATTCCCTCAAAGAATGTGGTTTGGTTTCCTGGATTGGCTGCTCCACACTGGGAATCTGGGTTCTACTTTAACATATGGTGTGGCAATCGTCTATTTGTATATTTAGTCACTTGCAAATATGCCTAACTTTGTAGATTATTTTTTACTATGCCAAGCTATAGTGAAATAAGTAAAAAATGTTGATTGTTTTTTAATTATTATTCATATTATGTACTAAAAGACTTTTTAAGATGTATTCTGTTATGAGGTAAGCCTGTTTGTTTACACTGACCTTTAGCTTCTCCAAACAATACCTACATTTAAACATTGTGACATCCTAACAAAATATATGTTAGTATAAATTAAAATAAGAATATTCTAAATAAAAAAGGAAGCAAATGAGGCAACGGTTTTCTGAGACATCCATTTTTTTTTTTAGTTGAGGTTTTTATCTTTCTGGAAGTAATAGATTATGGCTTTACTTGGAAAGGAAGATGCTGAAGTCAGTGACGTTTCTGATAAAATTCAGGACATCTTTTTGGCAAAAGGACTGAGGAACACAGACAGCCTTTCATTGCATGGCCTAGATTTTATTCCTCGTACAAGAGTAGAACCTACAAGAACAGCAGTCTTTTAGAAAAATAAACTATTTTGAAAATTGTATTTTAAGCTCTCTGCTACAATAAAATGTATGGAAAGGAAAGAAATGATATATACTACCAAATTTAATAAATGATAATGTTATGGTATATTGGTTTCGGTTTTTCCAGGTAAAAGGTAACTCACAGTTCTTGAAGTATATTTTAAACCTTTCTCAAACACATCCAGCTTCATTACATGCAAAATATAATCAACTAATCAGAAAGGAACCATTAATCAGTTTACATTTTGTATTTTGCTATATCTTTACCATAAATATATGGTATCAATTGCTTGCATTTATAATAAGTAGCAATAAATACTTAATACTCAAAAATGTTCTCATTGAGATATAATCAGAAAATAAAACTTCCTGGTGTGGTGGCTCACACTTGTAATCCCAGCATTTGGGAGGTTGAGACAGGAGGAGCGCGATTTGCAGACAGCCTCAGCTACTACTTACTGAGGCCCTTTGCAACTCAGTGAGATCCTTTTGCAAAATAAAGAATAAAAAATAGGGCTGCAGATGTAGCTTGGAGGTAGTATGCCCCTGGGTTCCATCCCTAGTAATGCAAAAAATAAATAAATAAACAAATTTCATATACATTTTTTTGTTTTTTGTTTTTTGTTTTTGTGGTACTGGGGTTCCTGGAAACCTTTCTACCTCTGGGTTACACTCCCAAACCTATTTTTATATATTTTTTATTTGGAAACAGGGTCTCTTAAGCCAGCAAGGCTGGCTGCAAACCAGCGTGATCCTCCTGTCTCCGCCTCCCAAGTGCAGGGAATACAAGTGCGTGTGCTGCCACACCTGGCCAAATTTCATATACTTGCAGCATACAGCACGAGGTTTGATATGATTTCTACTGTGAAATCATAGCCACACCAAGCTACTTAACACGTGTCACCTCACATAGTAATCTTTGTGTGTGTGCTCCGAGATAATAAATATGTACGCTCTTAGCAAACTCAAGTATAAATACATTGATTTTAGTAATTATGCTCTGCATTGGATTTTCACAACGTATTATTTCTGATTAAACTTTGTGTCCCTTGACCAACATCACTCTATGTCTCCTCCCTGACAACCACCTTTCTGTTCTCTTCTTCTCTGACTTCAACATTTTCAGATTCCAGATGCAAGAGAAATTCTTGTACCTGCAGCAAATTCTCCTTTTTAGTCTGGCTTATTTTACCTAAAGGAATGTTCTCTGGATTCATTCATGTTAGTACAAACGGCAGGATTTCTTCTTTTTCCCCTCTCACTTGGTTTCTGTAAATAATGTTGCACTGAATATGGAGTGCAAATGTCTTTTCAAAAAGGCTAATTTTATTATCTTTAGATGCATACCCAGAAATGGGATTATTGGATCTTATAGTTGTTCAATTTTTACTTTCTGGGGGAAAATAGCATATAATTTTCCATAATAATTGTACTAACTTACATTCCAATATAGTATATGATCTGTCATGGACAATGCTCCATGTGCTGTTGAAAAGAACATGCAGTCTACAATTGTTGGTTGGAATGTTCCAAAAATACACTTGGTTTAGGGTGTAATATAACTCTGCTATATCTTTGTTTATTTCTGTCTAGATAATCTGTTAACTGCCAAAATTGGGGCCTTAATGCCCCCTCCTATTATTGCAGTAGAATCTATTCCTTACTTTCAGTCTATTATTACTTTCCTGATATATCTGGGTGGTCCAGTATTGGATGCATATGTAGTTATTACTTTCTCTTGTTTTATTGTTCCCTATATTATTATATAATAATTTTATGACTACTTTTGATTTGAAATCTATTATCTGATAAAAGCCTTCCTACTCCTGATTTCTTTTTTATTTCATTTACCTGGGATATCTTATTCTAACCCATCACTTTAAGTCTATGTGTGCCTTTAGAACCAAAAGAGATTTCTTTTTATAGTAACACTTCGTTGGGCCTTTTCCTTTTGTAAGTTTCAATTTTTAAAAATATTTTTTCTAGCCAGGCATGGTGGCTCATGCTGTAATCCCCACGCTTGGGAGGCAGAGACAGGAGGATCACGCTGGTTCAAAGGCAGCTATGCTGTCTTAAGAGAACCTGTTTCCAAATAAAAATATAAAAATAGGTCTGGGAGCATAGCCCGGAGGTAGAAGGGCTTCCAGGAACCCCAATACCACATATATGTATATATTTTTTCTATGCTCTTTAAAATGGATTATTTATATTTTTCTATCATTGTATTCACTATTTTTCCTTTATTGTAGATATTCTGCTTCTAAGATCAACTAAGTTCTTTGTTTTTTTTTATTATTATCTGTCCTAAAATTCTATTTAGTTCTTATTTGCATTTTCTACCTACATATTTTGATTTTCTGACTTTTCATTTGCATTTCAAGAATGCTCATAGTTGCTTATTATAGCATTTTAATGATGGTTCCTTTAAGAATACTTACTTAAAACATTTTAGACTGATGTAGTGGTGAATTCCTGTAATCCCAGTACTTGGGAGGCTGAAATCGGAGGGTTGCACGTTTGAGGATAGCCTCGCCAACCTAGTGATACTCTGTTTTAAAATAAAAAATAAAAAGGGTTTGGATATAACTTGGAGATCGAATGCCCCTAAGTTCAATTCCTACCATACAAAACAAATATCCTACATCTATGTGACTTTACTGTTGGACTCAGTTAATTATATTTTCTCATGTGATTGGGAAATTCCTGGGTTTTAATGTGATGACTAATTTTAAACTGTATCCTATACATTTTGATTATTGTATTAGAATGCTAGCTCTGCTGGGCATGGTGGTGAAAACCTATAATTCCAGTACTTGAGAGGCTGAGATGGGAGGAAGACAGGTTTGACTCCAGCCTCAGTAGCTTAGTGAGACCCTCAATAACTTAGGGAGATCTTGTTTCCAAATAAAAACTAAAATAGGGTTAGGGTCACAGCTGACAGGTCGAATGTCCCTGAGTTCAACCCTGTTAGAAATAAACTTCCATGGTGTAGTAAGAAAAGATACATGTTCTAAAGTGGCTCAACAAGACAATTTTACTATTTAAAAAAATGTTCCTGCCACCAGTACATTCAGGTGTGTGAGAAAAAAAATAGCAAAACCCTGCTGGGTCTTTTATTTGTAATGAGAAGCTTACACACTGTTCCCCTATTGGTGGGAGCATAAAGTCACATTCTTCAAGCTATTGGTTGAAGGGGATATCGGGAAAAGGTTTGCAATTGCAATTTCCAAGAAACGCTGACTTTTAAAAATGGCAGTTTTATTAAATGGAGCTAAAGCCAAGCCATTCCTTTGATAAAAAAAAAAGTCTCATTATATTCTCACAATTCCCAGCACCCCAAAAAAGATGAAAATAAAAATAATTTTTTATAAACTAGCTCCTCTTTACATCTTTTCAGCAGGGAGTAATGGTCCATTTGTGTGGACTGAAATTCAATTGTCAGCTTCAATTACAAAATCTCTGTGGCATTATTACAATGAGCAAATGAAAGTTAGAAGGTCCACCCACAGGCTTCATGTGAGAGGCTGCATCCTCGTCACTGAATGAGGGCGTGAGAAGGTAGAAAACAGGTATGTTTACTCATTGCCTACTGAGATGAGGGATAGGCATGCTTTTAGCAGCATGTTTCTCTCAAGAATAGAAAGAACAGAAGATAATTGCCTACAATGCTACCCTTTTCCTGGACTTTTGCCTAAAAGTGTCTTCTTTTTATTGTGTGTATTTTGCTTGTTTGGTGTTTAGTCTAAACTAGTTGGCTAGTTTCCAGGTTACGTGCTTTTTCTTTTGCACTGGTGTTAGGTTGTAGAAGAGGCAAATAGAAAGCCCAAATAATTCCCTAAGTTGTTACTCAAGTTCCTCAGGTCATCAGCACGAGTCTCCTTATTTTCTCCTTTCTGAATTTTAGGGGCATTCTACCTCCAAGCTATACAACTAACCCTTTAAATTTCTTTTTGTTGACCCAGAGTCTCACTAAGTTGCTGACACTGATCTTGAACCTATGATACCCCATTCTCAGCCTTCCAAGTACTGAAATAACAGGCTTGCATCACCATGCCTGAATCATCAATTACTTTTTATGTGCTATTTCAACGTATAAATGTTTGTTTTGCTTCTGAAATAAAAGTACATATTTTTAAAACCTAGAATCTCTGTACTAATCTTTCCCAATTTCTTTCCACAAATTATGGAGAAGAATGTGAAATCTTGTACATTCAAAGAAAGATATCATAGCAAATTTAAATCACAAAGTGTTGAGAAGCTTTGTTGCTTTCCCTATTATTTTCAGCTTTCTTGTTTCATGACTTACATTGGATTCCAGAGATTTCTCGATCCTGTTCTCTAAAATCAAATAACCACTTAAGTGACAAGCTGCATACTTGCGGTAAAGGACCTCCTGGTGAAATATTACTATTCCTTAGGCCTAAAGAGCCAAGCATCAATTTATTTAGTTCATAATCTGAGTTGTGATACTCTTTTCAGGTAAATTGAAAGGTCGTGTTTTGTCTCTGGTTGATGGACAATCCTGTTGTTATATATGAAAGAAGAAATTGAAGAAATGAAGTACCTGAACATTTTGTCATAGACTACTGAATATTTTTCCCCTAACCATCTCTGCCTTCTCTGAAGTCATAGAATCTACATAATACTGCTATTTCACTTTTCTGGAAACCAAGAGTCACAAATTCTGTGCTCTCCAGGAAATTACAATTTTAAGTATGTGATAAGTTTTATTTTAGTTGCTAAACCAAAAGCTATTTAAATATGTTTGATACCAAATAGATAAGTGATGATAACATCCTGAGAGATTATCTATAAAATGATAATAAGCAAAACTGAAACATTAAGGATGAATCCTCTTATAACTTCTTTCCAGTTGTAATAAAGAGGAATTAAGGGGAATCCAAATGATATGTATAGAGAATCTTGAATTTTGATTGCCTCATAAAAGGCAAATGACTTACTCCAGGTATGTCAGAATTTTTCTATGATTTTCCACTCCAAGGAGCCCGACAAATGTGCATTAACTTTTTTTCTTCTTTAAACAGCTTTGTTTCTGAGTGCTGAATTTTTACATGGCTTTGTACTCAAGCTTGCATGGGCTCAGTGACTGGAAAACAGTGCAGTTGTGGTTTATGGTCTATAAGAACCGGAGTAGTATGTCTTATAATATACTAGAAGTGTCTCTGGGATGGAGGATAGTATGTCTTATAATATACTAGCAATGTAAATATAAAAAATGGAACTGATACAAATCTCTTACAAATGTTATTTACTATATGTATAAATAGAAACTAAAAGTGTATTCAAGCAGCAAGAAACACTATGTTGTAATTCCATTTATATGGGCACCTGTCCAAATACATCTCGAAATGAGTGGATTTTGGAGTCTTGAATCTCCTTGATTTATTAAGCCCATGCTTTCTACCCTAACATTGGGAGCTTTGAGGAGCTGAGTCTAGCCAGATGATGCTTCTTTCTCATGCCCACATAGGCTCTTTAGACAATAATGATAAGTCTGAATTTAGAGTATAGCTTATATGAGCTCCCTTTCCTAGATTTTAATATGCACCAATATCTTCACTGTCGTGGTACTTTCAACAAAGTGCTGTGCTTTTGATTTCATAACTTCATATCCCTGATACCTTTACTTTTTTACTTTTTTTTGCAGTACTGGAGATTGAACCCAGGGGCATTCTACTTCTGAGCTACACCCCCCAGCCTAATTTTTTATATTCTTTATTTTGAATGAGGGTGTCACCAAGTTGAGGAGAGCCTTACTAAGTAGCTGAGACTGGCTGCGAACCTGCAATCTTCCTGTCTCAAACTCTCTAAGTACTGGGATCAGAAGCATGTGCCACCACATCCAGCTTATATATTTTTTTGAGATTACAAGATTTTTGTAGAACTTTCTCAAATATTTATAATAATTGATTAATTTCTCTCTAGTAAATATGTAAGATGAAAAATTATAGCCTTAACCTTGGAATAATAAAGTAAATGTTTTTCTTGCCATAATTTTTTTTCCTGTTTCATGGTTGCCACCAATATTTAGCTTACAGTTAGGTTAGACTTTTTTATATACAAAAGGCTGAACCCAGGGGCATTCTATGTCTGAGATAGATCCACAACCCTAATTTATGTTTTGTTTTGAAACAGAATCTTGCTCAGTGAGCCAAGATAAGTTGTTGAGACCAGCCTCAAATCTGCAATCCTCCTATCTCAGTGTCCTATGTAACTGAGATTATAGAGGTACCCCAACATGCCAAGAGAGGTTAGTCTTTTAATTAAAAGTAAAATAAAACTCAGTTTTCTCTGTGTAAAAAAATATTAAAACACTGTTCTCGGAATTAGGAAGTATGACTCAGGTACTGACTTTGCTATATGTTTGATATTGATTGGTCAAATTGCTTACTTAGGTAGATATTAACATTTTATTGTTTCTGTTATATGCTATTTTCAATCTGCATAATGGGACGTTTTACCAAAAAATAAGAGCTTTGTGAGCAAAATGAGAACGGCACTATTTTTGTTTCTGAGCCAAGCAATTTAGAGAACTAATACACTTTTCCTGTTTCTTGGCTAAATAGTTCTGGAACACAAGGCATATTCATCTGCTATGCTAAAACATACCTGGACCAGGCAAAATGATACTGGCACTAGGCAAAACAGCCTACATATTGTCCCTTAGAAAAACATACTTTAGAAAAAGATTAAGGACCAGTTAAAGTAATTTTCCTGTCAAGACAGTTTTTTCCACAACACACACTCTTCTGTGCCTAAAACACAAAGTCATCACACTACAAACTCTGCCAAATCCCAACCATTTCTCTGTTTGGCTAGAACCACCTTACAAGTCACCTGTCTTGGGCCTATACCTCTGGAGATGCCTTCATCTCCTGGCCCCTTTCTGAGTAGGAAGACTTTGCCCTGCTGGTGCAGTGTGCACCTCCCTGGAACAAGCCTAATAAACTCAGTTGCAATGGTTCAACAGGTTTTGCTGATTTGGGGTGGGGTGGGGGAGTTGATAGTAGAAAGCTGGGAGAAGAGAACTAAAGAATTAGTAACACACCATATTAGTCTTTCTCTCACTCAATAAAAGACTTTTGTAATATAGTCGCTTAATTTAGCTCGTTGATTCTTTTTTATCCTTTAAGACAAAAGACCTAAATAAATTGTAAATCTTCACATATCCATACTGAGAAAGCTTTTTAGTAGAAGTATTGACTCTTCCTAGACGTTGCATACTACTAAAAAAATTGCTCATTTGATAAAAATATGTGCTGAGTTTATATCATAATTTTTCTAGAACTAGTAGCTGGATGATAATTTTGAGAAGTTAGATTTTATATACTACTAATAAAATGAAATTGTTCATTTAATAAAACTGTGTGCTGTATTTGTATCATAATTTTTTCTAAAATTAATAGCTGGATAGGAATTTTTAGATGTTTCCATAAAATAGACATTAGAAGTGGACCTAGCATTATGTTTTAATAAAGGGCTTTAGAGCTTCATTCCCATGTGAATACTGATTTCACAAAATTTTGTGGAAATGTAAACTGTTCTAGTTGGCATGCATTGCTTTAACTGCTAGTTTTTTCTTCTAATGTAGGATGCAAATTAAGTTTACCGTCTCTATTATACAAATTAAAGATGTAATTGGCAAATATCATGTGGTAAATGTGATGAAGGTTATTTGTTATTGGGAGAAGGAAAACAGACTTGGACACATTACCACAAGAAATAGAAGAGTTGTTAAAGATTGGCTTTTTGACTATGGAAACAAAGAAGTCTTGAAAAGGTCTAAGTTGGAAATTGGATCATTCTCTTCCCTACTGACTGCTAAAATAGAAAATGCTAACAATTTTATCTAAGCCATTTGGACTGACCAGGGGTCTTGGACTGATTGTGAGAACTGGCAACTGGTACTGATTTTAGTGCTGAGTAAAGAAGTGAAATAACATCTCCCAAATGATAAGAAGCAAAATGATAGCTTCAGCCGGGAGATTTCTGTAACTTTTCCTGTTTGAATTCTGCTGACCTTTATCGTTTGTTCAGTAGGAAGAAGAGGCTACTTGAATAAGGGAATAAGTGAGTTTCTCGGAGGGAAGTGTAACTGCTTGAAATGTAGGGGATGCTGGACAAGATGCTTCAAATTCTCTATCTGAAGGAATATGGAATGAGCTGCAGTGTTTCAAGATGTGTAAGTGTAGAGTTTCCAATGGATGTGCAATTTGAATGCATGGCTACTTGAAGAGATACAAATGCTCTGTCCTCTGGGAAGCAAGAAAGTCAAACGAAATGATTCCATGTTGCTTTCATTTGGACTACTGGCAAGAACATGGCATGAGTTACAGGTAGGACCCTAGGCTAAGGGAGATTTTGCTTTTTCTACCATCATGTCCTTTGAACACTAAAGGTCACAGCTTGGTGTGCTGCTGTAATTAGCTGAGAAGTAGAGTGCTTTCCTATGTGCTCTTGGACTGGTGAAAACTGTGCCTCAATAAGGATTTATTAACATTGGGTTTCATAGGAGGAAAGGCAGGTAAAAGAAACAGTATAATTTTTTCAATTCAATGAGGGCCAAGAGCCCTCTTCAATTCAAGAGGGTTCAAGAAGTATATTTGTTCAGATTTTATTTAATAATTCATAATTTATTATTATATTATTATTATTATTATTACTATTATTATTTTATGTGGTCAATTTTTTTTTTTTTTGGTGGTACTGGGGTTCCTGGAAGCCCTTCCACCTCCGGGATACACTCCCATGGGCTACACTCCCAGACCTATAGTTTTTTTTTTACTTTTTTATGTGGAAACAGGGTCTCTTAAGCCAGCAAGGCTGACTCCAAACCAGCGCGATCCTCCTGTCTCCACCTCCCAAGCACGGGGATTACAAGCGTGCGCCACCACGCCCGGCAAGTCAATCTTAACTTACTATACTATTACCAAAAATTATATTAACCAAATAACTCTGATGAAAGTCACAAAGAATCGGTTTTGGGGACCAAATAAATCCAAGAGGAAGGTTATGAAATTTTAGACTTCTTTGCTGATGCTCTCATTATGCTTTGCTGATGCTCTCATTATGCTTTCTGTGTAAAATTTTTTAAATTAATTTATCAGTGTTATGGGTATACAAAACATAATCTCTGTATTTGTAAAACAGATAAGGAAAACTTGCTTTTCACTATTTTTATTAGCAAATGGCTTATTTGTTAATGGATGCTGGCTTAGAGAATTAAGCCAGCCAAATACACAGAGTGTTTACATTTCAATGTTATTGCTAGTACAGATTTATAAATGGCCTTTTTTTTTTTTTAATCTATGACACTAAGGGAATATGTACTGCAAACCACTGGTGAGAAAATGCAGTGGCTCAAAAGATGGCAACTTTCTGAGTTCAGTTGGTTTTAAAAAGAAAAATTGATCAGGCCTAGGAGAAGAGAGCCAGTCTGGCCTTCACTCTGCTAGTAACTGAAGCCCTGAAGGTCTCCTATCATTTAAAATAAAGATATCAATTGAAGGTACCTTTCAGTCCTGTTTATATAACTCATATCATTGCAAATATATGTCTTACCATCAGTGTTTGTGATTGGGCAAATATTATTGCTTCTCCTGATAAGATGACTTTTATTTGCTGATTTTGAGGGCTTGACATCTTCCTGCTACATTCCTTGAGAATAGCAATTATAGGGGTGATCTGCAAGCAGAATGTATAAATATGACAATAAAAATGGCACGTGTATGTTAATAAATATAGTTGATGCTAATTATTACAGATTTTGAATTTACAAATGTGCCATCTCTCCTAATTTTATTTATAACCCCCAAATTAATATTCAGGGTGCTTTTCTTGGACATGCGCAAAAACAACCAGAACTTCAATATGCTGACCTGTACATTCCCAGCCGAGGTCACACATGATAATGCTTGGCATTCTTATTTCGGCTCTCACACTCTAAGCTCATGGTCTCTCTAGTGCTGTGTTTTTCTCATTGTGTGCATTTGGTTGTTGTTTCTACTGTTTCACCTCAGAGCATAGAAATCAAGTGCTATCTAGTGTTCTTTACCTCAGAAGGCAGTAATGTTCCTTAGAGAAAATGCATGTGTTAGAAAACCTTCATTCAGCCATGAATTATAGTGCGGTTAGTCACGAGTTCAATGTCAATAAATCAGAAATATATATATATATGCATATATATATGTATATATATACATATATATAGTGTGTGTATATATACGTGGATATATATATATGTGTGTGTGTGTGTATATATACATGGATATATATATATATATGTGTGTATATGTACATATATATATATATATATATATATGTATATAGTATATCTAGTACTGGGAATCAAATCCAGGGACATTCTACCTCCAAGCTACATCCCCAGCCCTATTTTTTTTCTTTATTTTGAAATAGGTTCGCACTAAGTTGCAAAGGGCCTCACTAAATAGCTGAGGCTGGCTGAGAATTTGCAATCCTCCTATCTAAGCCTCCAAAGTGCTGGGATTACAAACGTGCACCACCACGCCTGGCTTAGCAATACATATTTTAGAACGTATCTTTAAGCCCACATAGAGAAAGGTTATGTATTTGATTTGTCAATAATGATCTTGGAACCAGAAGCTCCCAGTAACCTTACTTTGTATTTTTTCTAGGAGCTGACTCCTAAGTATTATTTTTTCATAGTGACCTTATAAAACTTTCACAAATAGTGATGATTGATTATGTACATAAGACATTCCAGACAACAAGTTGTACGTGTGTTCATGTCTCTAAAGGTGATCCTTAATTTATTGAGACTGTTTCTCTAGGTCTTTGGGGAGGTAGGAAAGGAAATCAGAAAACTTCATGTGTAAGATCTATATTATAGCATCTAGATAGGACTTCATTTTTTTCATTTTTTCATTTTTTATTGGTACATTATATTCATACTTCACATTAGGGTAAAATACTTGTGTGGACATACATATACACATCACCAATTTAGACTTTATATCTACCCCAGCCTTATTATGAATCCATATTATTTACATACTGCATATGGAATATGTAATGTATGCAGATTTAAATGGCATGATGGGCAATCACAGGTGATATCCATCATTAGGTATGAATATGTGTTAATTGGCATTACAAGGCATAGTGTTGAGCATGCTAATTGATACTGAATAATGTATCCCTGACAGTCTAGTGAAATTTTTCTTGATTTTACGTATGAAAAAATGTTCACAAAACTTTCATGCTAGTACTGAAAGAAGATGCACATCTTTTTGTACCTTTAACATATATTTATATCAGTAAAATGAAACTAGATATGGTATTTAGTATCCTACTGAGATTTTTGTCTGAGATTCCTAAGGTTTAAAATTTTGTGTAGTGATTAAAGCTATTACTTAACCATCATGAAGCTTTGCTAAGCATAGCAACATTGGGATTAGGATTTGAGATTTGCACCTCCCCATCAGTAGCGTAAGTGGTCTACCATAGTGGGTTACTTGAGAAGAAAATCAACTGGGATAGTGTCGGAAGGAGCTATTGGGATAGAGAGATATTGCCCACAATTTTATCCCCCTAAATACATAGAATAAAGTTGGTACAATTCCACTTTTTTTTAATTCTTGCTCTAGTTCTCACATACTTTATATTCTTTCCCAGAGTTGTTAATAAAATTTTATTTTTTATTGAAGGTTTTATTTACTGGTACTATATGACCCTTTTAGTTATTTTACTTATTGCTTTCAGGGCATTTCCTTAAATTTAAACACATATTATACTGTATTGAGTAAAGTATGAACACAATATCTTATTATATTTAGTAATATATTACAAATAGTCCATAAGTATTTAACAACAAAGGTCTGATTACTTTTGACAGTGTTGAAATGTCCAAAGTAATGTGTGTAGAATTTTTTTTCTGGAAGCTGAAGTGATTTTATTATTACAAAGATGGAAGAAAAAGGAATAGGAAGCACTGACTTTGAGGGGCAGGGAGTGACTTGAAAATAAGGCACTGAAGTTGTTGAATACAGGACAGTTTTAGAGATAAATGGTCGTTCATCTTACGCTATCAATAATCTTCTGACCGGACTAGATTTGCCCCTTCTCCAGGGCAGGTTTTTGACGTGGAGATTCTTTCCTATTGGCCTGCCCTGTATCTGGTACAGAACGCAAGCCCTTGGTTCAAGAGATCCCAGACTTCAATGATCAATTAGCACATTTTGGGGCGTGTAGATTTTTTATATACTTTACATTTATTGTCATATATTAGATTATGTCTCACTGAATATTAGCATGTTTGAGTTCTTGTTTGATTTTGTCAGACTCATTTAAAAAGGCTTGTTTCATCAAGTCACCAGTACTGAGTATCAATTTTACAATTTTACCGCTGGCATCACATTTTTAAAAGGTCGGTAGGTAGCCAGATGTGGTGGCACACACTTGTAATTTCAGTACTCAGAAGGCTGAGACAGGAGGATCACAGTTTACAGGCTAGCCTCATCAAAATAGAGACAGTCAGCAACTTAGAGAGAACTTCAAAGTTAAAAAAAAAAAGGCTAAAAAAATGGCCGTGGGTATAGCTTGAAGATAGAATGCCCCTGAATTCAATCCCTGGTATAGTAAATAATTAAATAAATTATCCTAATTTAATAATTCTGAAAGTGTTTAATTCCTCTTAAAATAATTTCGTATCCTTATGTAAATGATTTCAATTTGAGATGTATAACAATTTTTAAAGAACATTTAATTAAAAGTATTACAGACATTGATATTCTGGAATTTAGACTGATCATTTAAACTTGAAACATCAGAAACAGAGATTACAATGAAAAGTCTTAATAACGAGGTCATTTTCCTCCATTCTCTTCAATTAACACCTACTCCTAGGTCCTAGGGAAGCAACCCGTTAACCCTGGAGCCCATGTGACGGGCAGTAAGTAAGTAGATTCGCATAAAAGCTTCCAGGGAAGGTCACAATCGTTTCTAGCTAGTCTTAGCATTGTGTGCAGAATATAGCTTTGGAAAAGAATGACCAGTAGTTAACAAATTCTGTTGTCATTAAAATATACCTCACAGCAAATGATGGTCCCAGGATTATTTTTTGGATGAAATAGTGATGTGATTTGAATGAGACTGGAGTCCATGTTTCTCTCCAGAAAATATTAAATGATTTATTCCAGGTGCCCTGTGAGTTCCTCCTTGCTCTTATTGGAATGATGGTCCCCTCTCCCAAATTCATGTTAAAACTCCATCTCCACTGCAACAGTATTAATAGGCAAAACCTTTGAGAGTGATTCCTATGAGAGTTCTGCCCTCAGGAATGGCATCAGCATCCCTCTGAAAGGACTCAAGTTTGAAGGGAGCATTCTTGCTCTTCCATATCCTCCACCACATGGGGACCACAGCACGTCTCTCCTCAGAGGATGCAGCAAGATGGCTTCGTACTGGAGGTGGACAGTGGGCCCCACTAAACCCGGAACCTGCCAGCTGTCTGATCTGAAAAACGAGCTTCCAGAACTATGATATATTTCTGTGCTTTATAAGTTATCCTGTCTCAGGTATTTTGTTATGGCAGCACAGCTCAACTAAACCACTCCCTATAGTATCAAGATAGTTTCATAAAGTGTTTCATAAGGCTGTTAAATATTGTGTAAATAAATTTTGCTGTTTTTATTTAGTCAATTGGCAGGATTTCTGCTTTTTTTTTTTGTGGTACTGGGGTTCCTGGAAGCCCTTCTATCTCCGGGCTACACTCCCAGACCCATTTTTATATTTTTATTTGGAAACAGGGTCTCTTAAGCCAGCACGGCTGGCTTCGAACCTGCAGGATCCTCCTGTCTCCGCCTCCCAAGCACAGGGATTACAAGCATACACCACTACACCCAACAGATTTATGCATTTTTAAACTTATGTGGCTCTTTACACTGTTCCTGCTCAGTAACTTTTCCTCTTATACATACACGTTGTTCAGAAGTTCTCCAATTTCTACTCTCTGTCTTGTGGCAAATGTGATTTGGGATTTCAAATAAACTACAAGACATAATAAAATACTCTAATCCATTTTTTTAAATAACCAAAAGGTTGTGGTTCTTATTAAACTTGTTTTGCTTATTCTATTTTCGACTAAATTACATGACATTTAATAGCAAATAATGACTACATCTATCTTCTAAAGAGCCACATAAGTTTAAAAATGCAGAAAACCTGCCAATTGACTAAATAAAAACAGCAAGTTTCACAAATACGTTCTCTCAAGTGTGTAGTTTTACCCACCTATATTCACCATTAAGAACCATTATCTCCACTGGATTAGAATACAGAAAATCCCAACCTCTTCTATGCATTTATGATTCATATATACATTTCTCATATTTCTGTCCTTGTAATAGATTAAAGTAGGGCAAACTTTTGTATTTAAAGATTGAAAAATAGATAACCTATTATAGATGGTAGTGTTCAATATACACATGTCAAGCTGGGCGTGGTGGCACACGCTTGTAATCCCCGCACTTGGGAGGCTGAGACAGAAGGATTGCGCAGGTTTGAAGCCAGCCTCAGCTAATTAGTGAGGCTCTCAGCAACTTAGTGAGACCCTGTTTCCAAATAAAATATTAAAAAATGGGTCTGGGAGTATAGCCCGGAGGTAGAAAGCCTCTGGTTTCCACCTCCAGTACCACCAAAAATAAAAACAATATACAGATGTCACTATAAATATCTTATATTTTAATGACCTTATATACAATAGAATAAGGCAAATGATAGCTACACAACGTGTTTTTAGCTGTCTGGTATTCTGTTGTTACTTCTTTTCTTAAACATGTAATGGAATAACAAAGTATATAAACCATTTATAAAATCATTTTTGTTTAAGATTGCTTAAATTTAGAAAGCTATAATTGTATTTATTGTTATGATCAGAGGTCAAATAATAATACAAGATACAAAATATTTTTAAAATGCTGGAGTTTTTTTTTTTTTTCTTTTTTGGTGGTACTGGGGTTCCTGGAAGCCCTTCTACCTCCGGGCTACACTCCCAGACCTATTTTTTTTAATATATATATTTTAAACAGGGTCTCTTAGTCTCTTACGCCAGCGTGGCTGACTTCGAACCTGCGAGATCCTCCTGTCTCCGCCTCCCAAGCGCGGGGATTACAAGCGTGCATCACCAAGCCCGGCCAAAATGCTGGAGGTTTTAATGGCTATTTTGATTAGAAATATTTAAATGAAATTGAAGGACACTCTGCGATCGCACATATTCTCATATCCTGTAAATTAAGGTACACATGGAATTTTTAGCTATGTCACTATATAATATTTTTACAAATTTCAGTGAAGGTGTGTGTGCTGCTGCACATCTGTAATCCTAGTACTTGGAAGGTCGAAACAGGAGAATCTCAAACTTCAAGCCAGCCTCAACAACTTAGTGAACTTAGCCAGACCTCTATCAAAATAAAAAATAAAATGAAATAAAATAAAATATGTCAGGGGGTATAGATTATAGGTAGAATGACCCTGGGTTCAATCCCCAGGACCAAATAAAAAAGCCCTTCAGTGGCTAATTTATTTTAACATGGTGGAATTTTATAAAGCCTCATCTTGAGGAGAAATGTAGCAATGAGAAATAAGTAAATACTTAATGTGCTAAATGACATTAGGAAACAAATAAAAGATAATATATTCAATAATCCTCTGTCTTACAATGTATACCTTGTTGTTATGAGGTCCATTAAATTACAACTGAAGCTTTCTAAGCTTAAGAGGGTAATCTTTGATTCATCGGAATTGAGAGTTCCATCTCTCCTTGAGTAGATGTAACTCGGTGTTTTAAACTTAAATGTGTTTTTATAAGGATGGATAGCAAAAGCCTCACTTAAAACACTAATCTCATGCTGTGTAGATCATTAGTAAAAAGAGAAAGATCAAAAGGAGTAGTAAAACCTGAATTACTTGAGTCGCTGCCATTGTGTGTCCATAGTTATTGAAAAAATCCTTTCAAAAAATGTACACTGTGCAACAATTGGAAAACAATTTTGAGTTTCAGCTAGCACCTAGGAATATATCAACACGTACAATGAAATGCATGCTATCTGATTAAAGTTTTTTTTATCCAATATTCCTGTTCCAGCTCCCAAGTACTGAGATTACAGGCATGTGCCACCATGCCTGGCTTCATAATTTCTTTATTATATTCACCTCTGATGTACTAACTTCTCCTTCAAAAAGTTGATGATACCCACTCATTGTTTCCCAGCTGACATTCCAGCTTGGCTAGCATAACTTCCTTGAAAAATTCCATCTTGATCCCAAGAGTGCCACATAATAGGATGAACTGTATCCCTCAATAATTCGTATGCTAAAGCTCTAAGCCCCCCACATATACCTTTTAGAATGTGGCCATATTTAGAGAGAGGGTCTTTACAAAAATACAGACAGAGTCTTTCTTACCTAAGATAAAATAGAGGCATTAGGGAGGTCCTCAGTCCATTATGATTAGCATCTCCATAAGAAGAGAACATTTGGATGTAGAAATATGCATAAGGGAAATAGTATAAAGAAACTGGGAAAAGATGGTGATGAAGAGCCTGTAGAGAGACGCTTGGAACAGATCCTTTCTTCACAGGCCTCAGAAGGAGCAAATCCTGACATCTTTATTTCAGATTTCCTCCCTCTAGAAATTTGAGAAAGTAAGTTTCTGTTGTTTAAGCTCCTCAGTGTCCGGATCTTTGTTTTAGTAGATCTATAAAAATACTTACAGCACCACAACCATCAAGTGCACCTATGGCATCTCTCTATTCTCAATACTTACACTCAACATGCTTTAATGCCATTTCTTATTTAAATTGTTTGGGTGCCAGGCATGGTGGCACATGCCTGTAATCCTAGTAGTTGTAAGGCTGAGACAGAAGGATCATAGGTTCAAGAACAGCTTCAGCAACTTAACAAAGTTCTCAGCAACTTAAAGAGACCTCATTTCAAAATAAAATAAATAAGATAGGACTGGGGAATATAGCGTAGAGGTATAATGCCCCTAAATTTAATCCCCAGTACCTCCAAAATAAAAAGAGGTGTTTGCTTTGGATTAGTCTACAAGTGTCATTAGTCAAGGATGACACTTTTCAAAGTTGTACCCTGAGATTCTAACTCAGCACTTGTTATCTAATAATTTATCAAAATAATATAAATATATTAATTATATGTGACAATTACATAGTATTTAGTAATTTTAATAGACAAATTCAAATAGTGCCAAATAAGTAAAAAAGACAAATAAATAGCCACAGAGAATACATAAACAAAATAGTATTATAATAATAATTTGGAATTGGGTAAGGGCTAAATAAGTGTTGTGTGCATGTATGCCTCTACCACCGTGTACTCCATTAAGATGTATGACTAAAATGCACCAATGAAAATTTTTAATAAATAAGAAATTTTAAAAAAGAATAATTTGAGTGTCTTGTGTATACCAGAAACTTTATAAATATTAGCATTCTGTGCATGGGAAAGCGACAGAAGCTTACAAAGCCTTCCAAGAACACACAGATGTACAACACAGAATTGAGTTCGCAACCATATAAGGCAGCGGTGGGCATACTTTTTATGTAGAGGACCAAATAGTAATTACTTTAGCCTCTGAAAGTTATATAGTCTCTGTCACAACTATTCAACTATTCATTATGTCCTCATAATGTAAAAGCAACCACAGACACTGTACAAAGAAAGGGGTGGCAATGTGTTCTAATAAAACTATTTATAAAAATTGGTAGTGGCTCATGAAAATATAAAGTTTTGTCTCATAAATTTACTATACCACATCTCGACAAAACAATTCAAAATTGAAATGCAATTGTTATTTTTCTTTTATAAATCCAGCACACGAATTCCAATTAAGAAATGTTTGTCTGTGTATTTTTAACACAGGTTGATGCATCCCTAGCGATGATGGTTTAATTAGTATACAATTCATGCTTGGTTAAATGTAAATGAAGTGCTTACCTCATGTTTATTTAAAATTCTTTTTTGTATCATGAGCAGTTATTAAAAGCCTCATTGACATGATTGCTTATTTTGTTTTAAAATTTATTGTCAAGATGCAAGTTGGCAGGTTTTATCCACTCTTCTTCTAAATACTAAACAATTCTGAGCCATGGAAGGAAAATGCCAACTAGAATATTTTGAAGCTTTTATTATGAAAATTGGTGCAATAATTTTAATACATTAGCTTATGCATTCACTCAACAATATATGGGTTATACTGGAAATCCAGAGAGCTTCTGTATCATCCCAGCTCCACAGCTTCTTAGTTGTTTTTAGTGGGGTTAAGCAAACACAGTCTGAATGTATGCCATTTTCAATATGATCCACATAAAATAAAAAAAATAGGAACACACTCAATGTTTTCATTACAGTGTTGTTTGTGTTGTTGTTGTTGTTGTTTTACCTTGCCAGGCCATTTTTGGTTGTTGCTGTCTGAAGAGTATGGTTGAGGAAGCAATTGTCTCTGTTGGGGAAAGAAAATTGTGAAATCTTCAGAACAATCTATTTCACTAAATAACTTTAGAAAATACAACTGGGTGGTCTTCATTGGCAACACTAATACAATAATCCCAACTAAACAAATACTTTTCAATTTGTCTTAACACTTCAAAGTTTTATGAATTTAATTTTGATTTCATTATCTGTTCAAAAAGGACGACCCTGCTGTTCATAAATAATGATTGAGGTCAGACTAGGGAACTATGTTTTAAATTAGAAGTCAGCTCCCTCAGTGCTCATCCAATTTTGCTAACCTCAAGGATAATGTATTTTTTAAAATCTACAAAGCTACAAGTGGAGTGAAACAAGTTATATAAAAGAAATTATAGTTAAAATAGAAATCCTACTGTACTGACAGAAGAAATAAATGAAATCCACAAGTTGTTGATATCTAATATGTGTTTTAAATCATCAACTCACAGGAATAGTCACAAAAGCCAAGAGATAAGGAAAAAATCAATTCCTATCATAGATGAATCTAGAAATGAATTGCAATACATAGACAACATGGAATATTGTACAGTCATAAAAATGAAGCAATCATACATGATACAATATAGAAAATCCTTGAAAATGTAGGATTACATGAATAAGGTAGATATAAAGGATCATAGTCTGTTTGATTCCATTCACATGAAATTTACAAAATGGGTAAATCAATAGAGACAGATAATAGATTGCTGGCTGCCAAGTGTTGGAGGTGTAACTGCTTACTGAGTATTAATGTTTTTAGGAGAATAATAAAAATGTTTGGAAATAGAAGCAGCAACTGTACAAAACTGTGAAGATAGTAAATGCTTCTATATTGTTATCGGTTCACTTTATAGTATAAATTTTATCTGCCATTAATATTTCCAGGCATACAATTTAACTTAATTAGAATTTTGATTATAGCAATCAGTTAGTAAAAGAAATTCAAAACAGGGTTATATTTAAAAGCAGTTCTTTCAGAAACTGAATCCAGAGTTACTCTTCTATCATTTTATTGAAGCTCAAGATTATTCCTTAGAAGTCGGGCATGGTAGTGTACACTTGTAATCCCAGCATTTGGGAGGCTGAGACAGGAGGATCACGGATTGCAGTCAGCATCAGCTACTACTTAGTGAGGCCCTTTGTAATTCAGTGAGACCCTGTTTAAAAATAAAGAATAAAAAAATTGAGGTGGAGGTGGAGTTTGGAGGTAGAACACCCCTGCATTCCATTCCTAGTACTGCAAAAAAAAAAAAAAAAAAGGATTCTCCATAGAGAATCAAACAGGTATCCTAATTTCAAAATGATCAAAATGATTGCTCCTATCAATGTCAATCATGGAGCCAAACATAAGAAGAGGGGAGGAGGAAGGAATGGAGAGGGATTGGGTGCTGGGAGCATGTATGCCTCCACCATCTTGTATCCCATTGAGATGTATGACTACAACGCACCAATAAAAAATTAAAAACATAAAAGTAGAGATATAAAAAATGAAAATACTGGATAAGCACGATTGTGTTAGTGCTCTCATGCCAGGGATATTAGAACTGGTATCTTTTTCTCCTTAAATCATTTATCATACAAATGATAATTACTGATTGCTGTATGTATGTATGTATGTATGTATGTATGTATTTATTGCAGGTCTGGGAATGGAACCCAGAGGCATTTGACCTCCGAGAGACACTCCCTGCCCTATTTTTATTCTTTATTTTGAAGCAGGGTCTCACTAAGTTGCAGGTGGCCTCACTAAGTAGCTGAGACTGTCCACAAACCGCAATCCTCTGGTCTCAGCCTCCTGAATACTGGGATTACAAGCATGTGCCACCATGCCCGGCCTGATAGCTCTATTTAATTGTTTGCCAAAATCTAATGGTCTTCTCAATGCTATACTAAGAATCAGTTTAAAATTTTTTTCTATAAATACTTTGATTAAATGTCTTAAATTTTACTACAAAGTACAATGACAAATGAACACCTTTTCCCTTAAAAAATAAACAGATGTATACTAGAGGTAAAAAGAAAATTCTCTATCATGAGAGAAAAGTACACACATACAGAGTTAAATAAACCAAAGAGTAGAATCTAGAATTGCAGTGACTGTGCATAGTACATGTGGGCCTATAGCTTGCTCCATACACCCTTTTTAGCTAATACTTCTCAGAGGGAAGCAGAGGCAAAGACAGCAAGAAAATGTGTGAGCAAAGTAAGGCAGTTACTATATGGTGGCCACACAAAGCACATTTCATGTTAATCCAAATCTAAATTTTCAAGTCAAAAGCCAGACTGTCTAGACTAGGGATTTTTTTAATTTTTAATTTTTTTTTGGAATAACTGGGGATTGAACCGAGGGGCATTCTATCTCCAAGCTATAGCTGAGGCTGACCACAAACCTATGATCCTCCTATCTCAACCTCCCAAGTACTGGTATTACAAGTGTGTGCCACTACACCTGGTTAATTTATTTTAATTCACAATCATCATGCTTATTTTGAAGATACCCTATGATTTTATAATAGACCCATTCCAACATTTTTCAGGTGAGATTTCAGTTAATAGCTTCATCATACAGGATAATATTTTCTTACCACAGATCTCTATTTTCTGGGAGCAATGTATAAGCAGTTTGAAGAGCTGTGACAAGTTACGGTCTCCTGTTTTTCATTACTAGACAAGTATTGAGTATTTTAATTTCCTCTAGAAGATACACTAAGAAGAAAGTGAGAACAGAAAGTATTTAGAAATGACAATAAAGATGAGTTGTAACAATAATGAAAGAGAAATGCAGAAGTGAGTGATCTTGTCCCCCTGACACTCTACACTCCCAGGTGGGAAACACTGGTACATTTTAGGCAACTGAGCAGGTGTAGATCTTTGGTGGGTTTTGAATGAATAGTGTGTAACACAAGAGCAGAACCTGTAGTCGTTAGGCTTATATCAGAATAAACCTGATATATGAATTCTTAGCACATAGGAATGGTGCTGCCATACGGAAGATGTTTAGCAACAAGTTGGCATTCTATACATGAGTGTCGTCATGGAAGGGTAAAGTGGAGATGTTTTGAGTAGAGCCCACCTGTGCCAGGACTACATTTTTAATACAGTTAAGTTCAATTCAAATCAGCATATTTTCCCCATCACTAAGTTATCTATGATGTTTGGTTGCCACCAAAGTTATTTAGGGGATATTCATGAAAAATTAATGCATATTTAATCTTGATTTGTAATAATGCAGACTCTCACCTTCAAACCACACATAGGTTGATTAACTGGCCACTTAACACTTTTGTTTGTCTATTTGCAGTTGTTGCTTAATTTTATTCATTTCATGAAAATTTGTATTTAATACTTTCCTAAAATAATGAACCTCCAGAGACACAGGAAAGGAACTCAAAGCATGATACCCTTACAGGGCCACAGGGGGTCCCTCCAAGACTACATTGCAGGTAGGGAAGTGCAGGCCTGAGCTCTATCAAGAGACTTCAGAGGCATAGACTACAAGCTGGGAATACACAGAACCTATGACTTGCACAGAACTCATTAACAGTGACTCTGGAAGCCCTGATACCTTAATGCAAAGCTCTCAGAGGTGAGAGAGGGGCCCAAACACCCAGGGAGTGGCTTCAAATCCTGACAATAGGGTAAAAAGCAAATAAGAGAAATTGGAAAATACTCCAGAATTTAACACAGCAATCAGATATTCAATATTATATGGGCCCTCCCCATATTCATAAATTCATAGGACTTTTTGGAGGGAAGGGATTTTTTTTTCTTTTATTTGGGTATTTTGTTTGTTTGGTTGTCTTTTACTTGCTGTTTCACATGATCACGAGTTCTACTTATTTTATTTTATTTTTGCCCTTTTTATCTCTTTCTTACTCTTCTGTCTCTCTCTCTATTTTGTCTTTGATATATAATAGTTAGCTTTTTTTTATCTGGTTTTGCTACTTTATTTGTGTTTGTTTACTCCTCCTGCCCACTCCTTTTACAAACTTCTTCACTCTAGCCTATCTACTCTTCTATCAAAACTTTTTTTTTCCTTTACTATATCTCTTTGTTTAATATTCAAGGTATTTAATATCTTCATATTTAAATATTCTACTAACTACAAGAGTCCTACTATTTAACTGTCTCCCATTCTCAACCAGATACCACCTTATTATAGTTAAACTCTTCCTCAACATAATCATATCCTCTACCTTACCCGACTCCTGCAACTATCACCTCAGCTCCTCTACAATCACCCAACCCTCACCATTGGAAAAATTACTGCATACCTGCTGACACTTCTAAATTCCTACTACTAAGACTGGATTAGACATAATAACCACAAAAGATGCCAAAATATCAAAAAATCCAAGCATGACAACTTTGAAAATATGAGAATTAGGAATAGTAAAGAAACAACAAAAATCACAAATACCAACCTACAAGAAATGCAAGAAGTAAAATTCCAAATCCTAATGTACAATATGATGAAAGGCCTCAAACCACGCATACAGAAAATAAAAGAGGAAATGGATACACTGAAATGAAATTAATGAAAAAGTCAATAAATGAAATGATAACAGAAATAGAGAGAAATTCTGGAAGATTAGATGAAATTGAAAATAGAATATCATTTTTAGAAGACAGTTCATTCAAAACTGAAAGCAGTCAACAGCATACAGAAGTCATTACAGCAACAAAACCTAAGCATCCAACAACTGTGGGACAATAAGAAACTTCCTAATTTATGAATAAAAGGCATTGAAGAAGAGATAGAGGTACAGACCAAGGGCATTCGTAATCTCTTCAGAGAAATAATTTCAGAAAAATTTTCAGACATGGAAAGAGACTTGGACTTACACATTCAGGAGACATACAGAACATCATTAAGACAAAATCAAAGAAGGACCTTCCCATGCCATGTAATAATCGAAATGGCCAACATTGAGGCCAAGGAAAGAATCTTAAAAGCAGTGAGAACAAAAGGATGGGTCATATTTAGGGGCAATACAATAAAAAATTATCCCAGACTACACAACCCAAGTTATGAATGCCAGGAGAGACTGGTATGATGTGATCCAGACATTGGGAGAAAACAACTTCCAAACAAAATTACTATACTCAGCAAAATTATTATTCAAAATTGATGGAGAGCCGGGCATGTTGGAGCACACTTGTAATCCCCGTACTTGGGAGGCTGAGACAGGAGGATCACACAGGTTCAAAGCCAGCCTCAGCTACTTAGTGAGGCTTTCAGCAACTTAGTGAGATCTTGTTTCCAAATAAAATATTATAAAAGGTCTAGGAGTATGGCCCAGAGGTAGAAAGCCTCTGGGTTCCACCCCCAGTACACACACACACACACACACACACACACACACACACACACACACAATGATGGAGAAACAAAAGTGTTTCAAGATAAGCAGAATCTCAAAAAATTCATGAATTCAAAGCCAACACTAGAGAAAATACTTAGAGAAATAAACCATAAAGAAGAAAAAAGAAGCAAGTTACAGAAGGAGAGAAGAGATCAAATTGATCAGCAGGGCATGTAAGTAAAAAAGAAATAACTTTATACCAAACAGAAGTTAGAACACAATATGACAAGAAATAAAAATCATATTCCAATAATAACTCTGAACGTCAAAGGACTTAACTCACCAATCAAAGACAGGGACTGGCAACATGGATTAAAAAGCATAATCCAAATATATGCTGTTTGCAAAAAACTCACCTTACAGCCAAAGACATATACAGATTGAAAGTGAAGGATGGAAAAAGATATATCATGCCAATGGAGACCAGAAATGGGCAGGGGTAGCAATACTAATATCCAACAAAACAGACTTTAAGCTAAAACACATAAGAAGAGACAAAGTAGGGCACTTCCTTTTATTAAAAGGGACAATTCACCAAGAAGATATAATTATAGTAAGTGTATATGCCCCCAAAATATGTGCAGCCACATTTGTAAAACAAACCCTCCTGGACATCAGATCTCAAATAGACCCAAATACAATAATATTGGGAGACTTCACCACACCTCTAATACCACTGAATCAATCTAATGACATAACTCAATGACCTAGAAAGACTGCAACTGTCGAATCCCAAAGCCAAGAGAAGGCAGAAAAATCAGAACAGAAATAACTGAAATAGAGAACAAAAATCAATTCAAATAATCAACAAAACAAAAAGCTGGTTCTTTGAAAAGATTAATAGGATTGACAAATCCCTGGCCAGCCACATACAGTAGAGAAATTCAAAGGATTATCAGAAACTATTTTGAAAATTTATACTCCAATAGACTGGAAAACATGGAAGAAATAGATTTCTAAGCACATATAACCTACCTAAACTGAACCAAAAGGACACAGCAAACCTAAACCAACCAATAGCAAACAAAGAAATAGAAACAACAGCAAAAATTCTGCCATCAAAGAAAAGCCCAGGCCCTGATGGGTTTCCAGCTCAATTCTACAAAACCAACAGTGAAGAACTAATACCAATATTTCACAACTTGTTCCAGGAAATTGAAAGAGATGGTTTTCTCCCAGGTTTCTACTATGAGGCCAGTATCACATTAATCCCCAAATCAAATAAAGATACCTCAAGAAAGGAATGAATATAGATGCAAAAATTCTAAACAAAATACTAGCTATACACATTCAAAACCATATTAAGAGAATTGTACACTATGACCAAGTTGGTTTCATCCCAGAAAAGCAAGGCTGGATCAACATACGCAGATCAATACATGTTATTAACCACATAAATAGGACTGAGAATAAAATCCACATGATCATATCAATAGATACTGAAAAGCATTTGACAAAATCCAACACCCATTTATGTTAAAAAACACTGCAGAAAATTGGAATAGAAGGAACATATTTCAAAATCATTAAGGCAATATACAACAAACCCAAAGCCAACATATTGAATAGGGAAAACCTGCAAGAATTTCCTCTAAAATCAGGAACAAGACAAGGATGCCCACAGTCACCACTCCTTTTCAATATAGTTCTTGAGAATCTTGTCAAAGCAGTAACACAAGAGAAGGAAATCAAAGGAATACAAATAGGAAGAGAGGAATTAAAATTATCCTTATTTGCAAAGAACTCAACCAAAAGACTTATGGAGCTGATTGACAGATTAAGCAAAGGTGCAGAATACAAAATCAACCTAAAGAAATCAGTTGCTTTTTTATGGCAAAAATGAATCCACAATAAAAGAAATAAAATAATTCCATTCACTATAACCTCAAAACCAATAAAATACCTAGGAATAAACCACCAAAGATGTAAAAACCTCTATAAAGGAAACTATAAAACATTAAAGAAAAAATTGAAGAAGACCTTGGAAGACGGAAAGATCTCCCATGCTCATGGAGAGGCAGAATAAGTATCATCAAAATGGCCATTCTACCAAAAGTGATCTACAGATTCAATGCAATTCCCATTAAAATACCAATGGCATTCTTCATAGACCTAAAAATATCAGTCATGAATTTTATATGTAGAAATAAAAGACCCAGAATAGCCAAAGCAATTCTCAGCAATAAGAACCACAGGAGGCTTCACAATTCTGGACTAAAAATTACACTATTGAGCAATAGTAGTAAAATCAGCATGGTATTAGCACAACAACAGTCAGACTGACCAGTGGAACAGAATAGAAGATACAAAAACAAACCCACATACCTATAGTCAATTAATATTTGACAAAAGGGTCAAACTCATACGCTGGATAAGACAACCTTTTTAACAAATGGTGCTGGGAGAACTGGCTATCCATTTGTAGAAAGATGGAACTAAATCCTTACCTCTCACCATGCACAGGAATCAACTCGAGATAGATCAATGACTTAGAAATTAGACCAGAGACTGCAAAGTTATTAGAGGAGGGCATAGGCTCAATACTCCAACATATAGGCACAGGCAGTAACTTTCTCAACAAGACCTCCAAAGGAAGGAAATTAAAACAAGAATTAACAAGTGAGATGGCATCAAACTAAACAGTTTTCTTCTCATCAAAGGAAACTACCAAGAACCTAAAAAGAATGCCTACAGAATGGGAAGTTCTTTACCAGCCTCCACGCTGATAGAGTGCTAATATCCAGAATATACAAAGAGATCAAAAGACTACAATAGCAAAACAAATAACCCAACTGAGAAACAGGCAACTGAACTGAATAGGCACCTCACAAAAGAAGAGACACAAATGGCCAATAGATACATGAAAAGATGTTCAACATCAGTAGCCATCAGGGAGATGCAAATCAAAACTATACTGAGATTCCATCTAACCCCAGTCAGAGTGGCAAGCATAAAGAAATCAAATAACAACAAATGTCGGTGAGGATGTGGGGAAAAAGGAACTCTTTTACACTGTTGTTGGGAGTACAAACTAGTTCAGCAGCTATGGAGATTGATGTGGAGATTTCTTAGAAAACTGGGAATAGATCCACCATATGATTCAGCTCTTCCACTTCTGGGTATTTTTCCAAAGGGGTTGAAATCAGAGAACTACAGTAACATATGCATGCCAATGTTCATAGCAGCACAATTCATAATACCCAAAATATCGAACCAACCCAGGTCTCCATCAACAAATGAATAAATTGCAAAATTATGGGAAATCCACACAATGGAGTTTTATTCAGCTATAAAGAAGAGCAAAATCATGCCATTTGCAAGAAGATGGAAAGACCTGGAGAACATTATGTTAAGTGAGATCAGGCAAACAGAAAGAGAAGGAGCCGGGCATGGTGGCGCACGCTTGTAATCCCCGCGCTTGGGAGGCGGAGACAGGAGGATCGCGCAGGTTCGAAGCCAGCCACGCTGGCGTAAGAGACCCTGTTTCAAAAATATAAAATAGGTCTGGGAGTGTAGCCTGGAGGTAGAAGGGCTTCCAGGAACCCCAGTACCACCAAAAAAAAAAAAAAAAAAAAAAAAAAAAAAAACAGAAAGAGGAGGGACATAAGTTTTCTCTAATATGCCCAAGCTAGGGAGCACTGGGGATACCAGTGGGACTCCAGATAATGGAGGGGAAACCTCAGCAAAGCTAGAGTGGAAGGATTCTGGACATTCAGTGTTGGGAGGGGGAAAGAGGAACTGGAGGGGTGGGGAAGGCAACAAGTAGTCTAAATGTATACCATTATCAATATGTTCCACTTATAAATAAAAGTAAAGAAAATAAAAAGTATATATTATGCTTTTAAATTTAGAAACACATTCCTTAGAAATAATATAATTATTCCCTAATGCATATAAATATTATATAAATATATAATTATTTTTGCATTTTATCTCCAAATATTCAAATATATTTTATAAGTTTTATATCCACATCATTATCAAAACTGCTCTGAATATATTTATCTTGGTAATTTATAGGATGAGTCATATAATAAGAAAGTTTGGTCTGCTTTTGAATATTCACTACTGATTTTCTCCCTGCCCTGAGTCAATAAAAGTATTTATACCTATCTTATGACATGAGAATTTTTTTGCAAGAACCAAAAAGTCAACAATATTGTTCACTCTCAATAATAATATAACAATACTGCACAATAATTTTCTTGAATAGTTTTATATTTTTAAATGGTGAATAAATATAAAGAGTTAACTGTATTTAAAATTATTTTTGTAGCCGGGCATGGTGGCACATGCTTGTAATCCCCGTGCTTGTAAGGCGGAGACAGAAAGATCGTGCAGGTTCGAAGTCAGCCGCGCTGGCTTAAGAGACCCTGTTTCCAAATAAAAAGTATAAAATAGGTCTGGAGGTTATCCCGGAGATAGAAGGGTTTGCAGGAACCCCAGTACCATCCAAAAAATTTTTTTTTTATTTTTGTATTTTATAGATTAAAATATGCTGTAGCTAAATGCCAAATAAAAAATTTATTTAAAACTCAAAATGGCTTTTAGGAAGATATTTTATTAAGGCAATTAATTTGGTTGTTTTACTTGTGGATTGAATGTTTTGCAATTGAGTAGTTACTATAATTATGTCATTACAATAATTATGCAATTACTCTATGTAATTATATCATTTAATTATATAAGTATGCTTACAGGAATTGGTTGTATAATTAGAACATGTAATTACATAGTAAAATACAAAACTATATTTTAAAACACACTAGGTTGTATGTATTGCCTATTTTGAATTATAATATTAAAACTATTAAGATTTATTATCCTGTGTAAAATTTCTTAGAATTTTTAAAAACCTTTTTTATTTTGAAGTAATTACAATCTTTTTATGAGATCTATATTGCTTTCATTCTGATTCTTCATTCGAGTTCACCAACTGTTCTAGTTATGCCCACTTTAGCAAACCAATTCAATCCAGGATCATTCATTGTACTTAATTGAGACATTACCATGTCTCCCGAGATCCCTTCAATATCTATTACCATGTCACAGTCTGTCTACCCATTCATCTATTACTCTTGTCTGTTATCCTTCCATTTTTTATGTATCCGTCTATCTATTGAAAACCCTGACTTCTCTCTGATACTACTGCTTCCAATCCAAAAACTCAAGGTCCCTTTTCATATTTGCAACTACTTTATTACCTATAACTTAATAAACCTGTCACTCTTTTCAATATATGTGCTTAGTTGCTCACCTCAAGAGTAGCTACTCAGTCCTTTCTTGATATGTGTGATCTTGCAGGTATTTGCTAATTTCTTGACTTTAAAATTTCTCTTTTCTGATGTGAATTAATAAGAAAGCGGATATATGCTGACATTGTATAAATATTCCATTCTGTACTCTAATTTTGCCTGTTAGTTATCAAAGTTAATTTACTAGTTACTAGTTCATCAAGAATCCTGCTCGAACATTTTATTGTTATGATTGCTCCCAAATGGTGACTTTTATAAAATCTCTCTCCTACATTTACTTTCATGCCATTGTCAACAGAGTGTTTTGTTTTTCACACATTACTTCACCTATTTATATCAGTATAATTTCATAGTGTACTTAATATTGCTAAACAATCAATGCAATAAAATAAATTATAATTATCATCTATTACAATGTTCAGATTATCTCAGATTTAATAAATTTGGGTCAACTATAATTTAATTCAGTGTTTTCAATGTCTATATTTATTGTTTGATTCTTATAAGCATCATATAATTTGATTTTATCTTTTGTCTTTTTTAATTGGTGCATTTTAGTCATACATCTTACTAGGGCACAAGATGGTAAAAGCATACATGCACACATCATTCAACAGGTCTCCATTGTTTTTTTTTCTTTTTTCTCATTTATGCACAAAAATTATACATAAAAGTAGGATTTATTGTGACATATTTGCACATTCACTTAACAAAATTTGGTTAGTTTTTATAGCCTGGTACCTCCCCTGTTCCTCTGCTCCTACCTTGCCATGATCTCCATACAGACTTCCTTCTATTTTCATGAGATTCCTTTTCTGTCCAGCTTCTACATAATAAAACAAAAACAAAAACAGAAAACCCTTGACTCTCTCAGTCTGGCTTATTTTGCTTAACATTGTGCTTTCCAGTTCCATCCATTTTCCTACAAAGAAAAAATCCAGTAGAAAGTATTCTTGCCAGCATTCATTACTATTTGTGTTCTTGATGATTACCATTCTAACTGGAGTAAGATGAATTCTCAGTGTAGTTTTGATTTGTGTTTCCTGAATGCTGAGGATGTTGAACATTTTTTCTTTTATTTGTGGCCACTTTTACTTCTTGTTTTGAGAAATTTACCTATTGATTTATTGGTGTGTGTGTGTGTGTGTGTGTGTGTGTGTGTGTGTGTGTGTGTGTTTGGTGTTAAGATTTGAGCCATTTCCTTACTTTTTTCATGAGAAAATGTCCTAGGCTCATCTTGTGCTTCACCTACTCACCCCTAAAATCAATCATAAAATAAAAATTCCTGGGGGTGTAACTCACAGGTAGAGTGACCCTAGGTTCAAACTACCACTACCACACAAAGAGCCACACAATCCCACAGAGTGATGTTAAATTTTCAACAATTGATATTTAAATGTTTCTGTATTTCAATTCATAGTATTAATTTATGTATAATGATATAACATATTAAACTCTTTACAATAGAGTGCTTATGGTCAAAATACTTATTTTGTCATGGTAATCTTGAGATGTGATGTGTTTGCCTTGTTGATTAACTGATAAATTAATTTTCCATCCAAACATTTCTTTGAAATTTTGTCTCCATAAATAAAAATGAGAAAAATGTAAGCTTAGATATTCAAGATCTGTAATGACTTAATGTAAACTTAGGTACTCAAGATCTGTAGTGGCTTCAGAGATTATATTTGATATTGATTTCTTTGTCCAAAATATTAATAAATTATTTCAAGTGTTCTAAAAAGCATAACTAAGCCCAATAAATGGATAGTAAAATTTTAAAGCTTTATTCCATAATCCTTGTTCATAAATAATAATAGTGAGGTTGTTCATTAATTCTGTGCATTTTAGTCAACATTTATGAGTAAGTCCCAAATAGTGAGTTTATACTTTAAACTTTATTATTTTTTTCTTGAGAATAAAGAATGTATATTATGTACCAACACTAAGTAATCATGTTTACAGTTCAAATTCTTTGACTTCTCTCAGGAATCTTTTTTATTTTTTTTCAAAAATTTAAATTAAATTTATTTTAGCTGATATATAAAAGCATAAAAATTGCACATGTGGCAACTGTCTTTTTAACTTGTCTTCCTTCTTGCATTATTTCTTCTTTTCTTTATTTAATATACACTTAAGTATCACATAATGCACAAAGATATTATGTCAATTTAGCCTCCTTTAATTTATAATAATATCTTCCTTTTTTCACTGCATTCACAGTTTTCAGAAGTTTAGGCCAATTTTTTTATTGATTGAATTGGAGGTTGAGTTTTTTATACAAATACAGAAACACACATACACACGTCTCATCTTCTCACTATTACATTTGTATCAAATATCTTTTTTTTTTTTTTTTTTTTGCGGGTTTGGGAATGGAACCCAGGGGCATTTGACCTCCGAGCTACACCCCCTGCCCTATTTTTTATTCTTTATTTTGAAACAGGGTCTCACTAAGTTGCAGAGGGCCTCACTAAGTAGCTGAGGCTGTCCGTGAACCGTGATCCTCCGGTCTCAGCCTCCCAAATGCTGGGATTACAAGCGTGCGCCACCAGCCCGGCCTATATCAAACAAGTTTATAAGAAATACAACTACTGGGTCACTTTTTGCCATCTTAGTAGAAGACATACAGCAGTTTGTTTCTTTAATGATGAAATTACATTTGAGCACTTATTAGGGTGATTTATAAGATCTTTTCATTTTTCATTGTACAAATAAATACTCTGTCTCTCTTATTCATAATCAATGGGCCAGTCTACTGATATTGTATTAATTTCCCAACCTCACTGGAGAGATCAGTGAAACATAGAACACTCAATTGTAGGTGATATTATCAATGAACTGAAAAAATGAAAAGATAATTGCTTTTTTATTGTTTTTTTTTTGTGGTACTGGGGATTGAACCCAGGCATTCTACCTTCCAATTCTTTATAAAAATTTTATTTTGAAAGAGGTCTTATTAGATTGTTCAATGTCCCCCTAAATTGCTGAGGATGGCCTCAAACCTGGAGCCTTCTATCTCAGCCTCCCAAGTACTGAGATTAGAGGCATGTGCCACTAAGTCCAGTCTGAAAAGATAATTATATACATTCAAATTCCAATCATAAACCTGTTCTGTGAGATGATTCTTCCTTAAGCAATTCATTTATAAATATGCTATATAGATTAAAATAATACTTTTTGCAGTACTGGGGATGGAATCCAGTGGCATTCTACCTCCGAGCGATACCTCAGCCCTATTTTTTATTCTTGATTTTGAAACAGGTTCTCACTGACTTGCAAAGGGCCTCACTAAGTAGCTGAGACTTTCCAAGAACCACAATCCTCCTGTCTCAGCCTCCCGAGTGTTGGGATTACAAGCATGCACCACCACGCCCAGCATAAAATGTTATGATATATATATCTCCAATAATATATGCCATAGAATAGAACCACAGAATATCCTGGTTTTACTGCTAAATAACTTTCAAATTTGTTGTTTTTAGGATATTTATGAAGTGCAATACAGGTCACATATGTTAGTTACACAAAACTCTTGTGACTGAGATCAAACAGTGATAACTCTTTTCTTAACTAGTACTCCCGTACCTGTGTTTTGGAATATGTATGTACACATTTATGTATCTGTATAAAAATATATGTGTTATATCCTCTTAAAAATCTTCCTTTTTGCCGCAAAAAGAGAAAAACAACCAATAGGCTGTAGAGAAAAGGGCATTGTAGACTCAGATTGAGTTAGATTTAATTTCTAGTTTAGACTCAGACTCACATAGCTATAAAATCTAGGAAACATTCCTCAATTTTTAAATTTTATTTTCTTATAGATAAGAATCTGAATAATACTACTTATACTACTTTTTGTTGTAAGGACCTAAGCTACCTTATGTGTTGTGACAAGCATAACGTACATGCTCAGTAAATAGAATGCTTTATAACTAACATATTCTGATTGGTTGCAATCAAGAATTATAAAAGCATGAATTTAGGTAGATAAAAGGTGAAAAAATTACTAAACAAGTAGAATTGAGGAGGTATAATTAGCACTCACATTTTGTCAGGATTCAAGATAAGACATGTTCTCAACATTAAATTAATTCCATAAAATAGTTTAATCAGTAGTTAGAAATATCAAAAGTATTTATTTAGGTCATTAATACATCACATTCAAATAGGTGACACAAATTGAAATGTTTCCTGTAATCTTAGGAAATAACTCTTATTAACATTTCATTATATGTCAGACTTTGAGTGGAAAAAATTATATTCATTTCAAACAGAATTAAATTAAAAAAGACAAGAAATTTAACACTGAATTGATATTTATTTTCTATAAAGTATTGTCAATGATGCTGTTAAAATTTGAATAGATTATTTATTTTTTATCATAGCTGATGAAAATAATTTTCATGTTTTCAGTTAATGACTGAAGCCAAGACTAGAAAAATGACTAGTAACACGTATATAATTGTACATAATTTTTTTGTGTGTGGCACTGGGGATTGATCTCAGGGGAATTCTACCTCTGAGCTACACCTCCAGGCCTTTTTTTTTCTCTTTGTTTCCTTCTTTTTTTCTTAAACAGTATCTCATCAAGTTGCTGTGAGTTTCACTAAATTGCTGAGGTTGGTCTCAAACCTGTGACCTTCTTGTTTCAGCCTCCTAAATACTGGGATTACAGATGTGGGCCACCATCCCAGCTAATTGTACATAAGTTTTACATCAATTCATTCCATCCTTGTCCCGAGTAATTTATTTGGTAGAGCAATGTCTTCAGAATAAAGAAAGCAAAGTTCAACATTATAACAAAAAAATCCTTCCCACTGTCACCAGAAGTCACCACTATGAGCTGGGTTACGGTGGACCTGGGGTATCAGCCAGAGTAAAGTTCCTCTTGTTCCCTTCTTATTCTTCTTGTAGATTCGAGATCTCTGGTCCAGGTGCATGATGCTTGGTGGTGACCAGTGTTGTGTTATGTGTCATCCATGGCATCAAAATTGACAGCCATGAGAGGCAGATGTGAGTTCCAAGAAGGTGTTATGATTTCAGTTCTTCTTTGTGGGTTCCTGTTTCTCACATTTCACCATAGTTTTTATCATCTTTCCTTTCTATGACCAGCTCTGCTGACTTCAAATGCTAGAAGCAGCTGCTATAGACAGGACTCTCTTCTGGCCAACATTCTCACTGTTATAATCCAAAATGACTGACCACACAACTTAGAGGGAGGAAGATTTATTTGCCCACAGTTTTGGGAGATTTTAGGGTTCCATTCATGTGAGACTAGCATCTGCAGAATTCAAGGAAGAAAGATTTATTTGCTCACAGGTTTTGGAAATTTGGGGGTTCCATTCATGCAAGATTAGCATCTGCGGAATTCAAGGCATGGCAGCATAAAGCAGAGAGAGGGAGAGTGCAAGATGTTACTTCTCACATCACAGAGGACAGAAGCAAAGAGAAAAAGCATAAGAAGGAGGAACCATACAATCCTCAAGGCCAAAATCCCAGGGACCCCTTCTTAGCAACCAAGCCCAGCTTCCAACATGGCTACCTTGTTTCTGTGAGGACTAGGGGGACCTTCTAAATCCAAACCATCCCAGCCATCTAACTATTTTTCATTATTGTGTAAGGTCTAATCTATACCGTATTACTAATTGGGAATTGCTAACCATCCTAAATTGATACAAAACCTAAGTGATATACCCATAATATAAGGGAAATGGTGTTACCGAACATTTTCATATTGTTTTCTAGGCTTTCTTTCCAGTTGCTACAATACTGTAGGGCAAGTATTAGATTCTAAATAATTGTTTTAATAATGGGGTATTGATAGATGATCTCTATTGGCAGGACTGGGGAGAAGAAAGAGAAGAGGTACTGAAGTATCAGAAGGCCAGAAGGATGAACCCATTACAGATCATATCATCACATTGCTCTTGCTATAGAACAAGATGATGTTAATGTTTTTCAAATTCTAACTCTACACTCCTTTTTTTTTCTTATTGAACCCATGGAAATGCTAACTCTGAGCTACACACCCATTCCTTTTTCGTTATTATTTTGAACTAGGTCCTCAATAAGTTGCTGAGACTGGCCTTGAACATGTGGTTCTCTTATCTCAGCCTCCCAAGAACTGGAATTACAAGCATATGCCACTGCACCCAGCTTCACAACCAGTTAGCAAGTAACCATGTGTGGTTATAGAGATTGTGAATTAATGTGAATTAACATCACATTTGATATGAATTAATTAACTAGCAAATTAGTAATTCCTGTGACTTCAAATCTTCTGTAAGCCTAAAATAAATACTATGTTTAGAAAACTTGTTTAAAAAATGAAATATCTAGTAAGTTCCACATTTGATTATTTGTAGGATAATATGTTTTATACTTTGAGTTCAAAAATGCATTGTGACAGTTCATTTCTCGTTTCTTTTCAATGTGGCTATTAAAATTTTGTGAAATATGTCAGTGGGTTTCTGTGTCTGGTGTGTGTGTGTGTGTGTGTGTGTGTGTGTGTGTGTGTGCGTGTGTGTGTGTTGTATTTGAGACAAGATACACCCCCAGCTCTACTTTACTTTTATTTTAAAATATGATCTAAATTACTGAGGACCTCACTAAATTTCTGAGGCTGTCTGTGATTCTGTGATCCTCCTATTTCAGCCTCCTAAGTACTAGGATTATAATCATTGGGCCATTGAACCTTGCTAGATAATTTTTAAATTAAATATTTGGTTTGCACATTTTTATTTGACAGTACTTGCATAAGAAATATTTTTGTAGTGGTTTCTAAAATCATTTCAAATTATAGTGGCCTCATTTTATGAAAAAGTAAAAGTAAAAGTTGGTGTCTTATAAACATGATCCCATCCATTATTCAGAACAGTTCTTGAGTTTAGCCACTGTTACTGGTAAGAAATTGAATGTATCATTGGCTAAACATCTTGAAAAGTATACTTCAATAGAAAAACTTTGCACCTAAGAGCAATGTCTTTTAATACCTTCTGAAGTTGAGTTTGCCAGAGAAAGTAGCATTCATTTCTGTAAAGCATCAAAAAAACAGACTATCACAAACGTTAAGACTTTTTTCATACCCAAGGTTTTTTAGATAATAATATCATACTCAAATTTGCTTTTGGCTAAAATGATTTATTTCAATGTCTCTAGGAATTGTCTTAAAATATCAAATTTTCACAGCTTCCTAAAATATTAAAGAAGAGATTTATAAAAAAGGTTGTCTTTGGTTTAATCCTAAAGGACATTCACATATTCACTTTGTAATCTACAATTTATAATTTCAAAATATGTGTACATCATCAAGACAACTCCATGGATGACTTTATGTTTTGAATGTAAGCTTATCACATGCACTTGAGATCAATGAAATTTTCATGATTTTTACTTTTTTCTAAAAGTGTGTCTAATGATGATTAATAATTTCTCATAGACACAACCTCAAATTCCTCTGCACCTTTTGAGTACTGATTTTTCTTAGATCTTATTTGACTTTACAAAAATCAAAGACAAATATTTGAAATAAACTTTTTTGAGAAAAATTCATGGATATTTCAATTACATTTTTAATCTTATTCTTGAAATCTAAATATGTCATTCTTTCTGAAGCAGGTATTGCCACAGAGAATTTTTGAAACTAGTCTTCCCATGAGATATATAAATTTATGAACTTAAATAATAAATTCTTCCAGAAATAGCATTTTATGCAAATGTTGCCTGCTAAAACTACAGAATTAAAGATGAGTAAGATACCTCTCAGTTGTTTGAATCTGTTGACGTAAGTCAAACATTTTTTATGAAGGAAAATAAGATTTATCAAATAAATTCATGTTTGGAGATCACATTAGTCCAATAAAGTGTAAATTATCTTACATTCATTATATTTTAAGTGAAAATAATTTTTTAATTATATGGTTTTGCAAATTAGGTCCCCTCTGGTGTGTAGTGTAAAACAAAAGGACTTAAAAATTATGTTTACTAATGGAACCAGTCAAGTTATCTTTCTAAATTGCCTTTAGGATAAGAAAATGTTAACATTTATCAATTTCTAACTGCACAAATCTTTTTATCTCTTTGCCTAGAGTTAACCTGAATATAAACATAATTTATAAAATTTAGTTAGAAGCGAGATGTGTTGGTTCACACTTGTAGTTCCAGTTCTTGGGAGGCTAAGACAGAAGGATCACAGGTTCTTGGACAGCCTAAGGTACTTAAGTGAGGCTCTTTGCAACTTAGTGAGACCCTGTTGCAAAATAAAGAATAAAAAATAGGGCTGAGGGTATAGCTCAGAGATAGAATGCCCCTGGGTTCAATCCCCAGTACTGCAAAAAAAAAAAAAAAGATAATTTAAAATATGCAGTATCATTTATTTTTGCATTCATTTTGATTTCACAGACCTGAAACTAGTTTAAAATGTTTAATACATAGTAACGATTCTCAGAAAACATCAAAAGTGATCAGCACCAGCCAGGCATAGTGGTGCATGCTCATAATCCCAGGACTTGGGAGGCTGAGACAGAAGGATCACAGGTTCCAGATCAGCCTCAGCCTCGGCCACTCAGTGAGGCCCTCCTCAACTTAGCACTAAAATAAGCTGAGACCTCATTTAGTGAGACCCTGTTTCAAAATAAAAAATGAAATAGAGATTAGTATGTATCTCAGAGATAGGATATCTCTGGGTTCAATACCGAGCATCACACACAAAAAAAGAAATGAAAAAAAAGTAATCAGCACCAACTGCTTCACCCAGATCTCCCATTCATCTCCACTTTAATAATACCTATGCTGTGCTAATGGACAAGTGGGCTACTTGCAAGGGTTTGCTTTATGCATACCTATGCTTCCTAAATCAAACTCTATATACATGCAAGTCCCTATACATTATGTAAAAGGAGTGTTTCAAAGCTGCCCAATAGGAACTGAGACAGTAAGACTGAAACTGGATATTCAATATTGCTATATTAAAAAACTACACACACACACACACACACACACACACACACACACACACACATATATATATGTGTGTGTGTGTGTGTGTGTGTGTGTACTGGGGGTTGAACCCAGGGGAATTCTACCTCCAAACAACACCCCAATCCATTTTTTAGTTTTTGTTTTGAAACAGGTCTTGCTAGGTCGATGAAAGTCCTACTATATTACTGAGGCTAGTCTTCAACCTACAATCCTCTTGTCCCAGCCTCCCACATACTGAGATTACAGGCACATGCCACCATGTTTGGCCCCGATTTTAATCTTTTCACCCTAAACATTCAAATGATTTTTCTTCCTGGATTCATTGTTAATTCACATCTCCACTTTCCACTTAGAAGTGTTAAAAACAAATAATTATAGATTGAATGAATTTCCTTTGGCAAACTCTTAAACTGAGTGCCACATCCCCTTTATGAAACATAATCAGGTGTACCATGTGCAGTTTGGTACCATGTGATTCTTTAAATTTACAATGAAAGATTCAATGCTGGTGAGCTTCAAGTGCCCAGTTGTGTAACCACCCTGCCCTTGTCATAAGTCAAAGAGAGGACTAGGCATTAAGACCTCTTCCAATTAAAAGATGATTATAGCACCACTTGTCTGGACATCCAAGCTACAAAATCCAGATGCCCCAAAATAATAAGTTAAGGTCTGACATAGATAAGAAGCTGGTTGGAAGTTATTGAGAAAGTGTTGAGCACCAGTTGGGCATCAAGTGCCTGTCAGTCATGCCCTGTCCATCATATTTTGGAAAACCAGCCTCTATGATGGCCAAGTTCTCTTGGGTAAAATGTCTAACAGCAAGTGCTGTTTATCTCCAGCAGAATTACCTACTTGCCTGCCTCTCTCCTCCCTGATACTTTATGAAAAATTATGTGGTGTGTTTAATTATGTTTAATTGTGAGATTCTTGTATTTCTTGTGTGCTACAAAATAATTAAAAGCTGTTTTCAATTTCAGTTTTCCCTGAAAGTTACATCTACTTCTCTTCCTCTGCCTTCTCAGAGGTAATGATCCTGTGGCTGTGGTTTTCAGGAATTAACTACTTTCCATAGATTTCATTGTTTTCTAACCCACATAGCACTCAATTCAGAAACAGAATTATTGTGAACTTTTCTTAATCCTCTGATCTTTCCTATAAATCTGGAAATATGTTCACTTTAATTTTTCTGAAATTCTTTCCCATTGCCCTCTATTCTTTTCTCCCTTTGGAAGGATCCCTTTCTCTTGCACCTCTCAAGATTCTAAATAGCCTCTCTGCCTCCAGTCTTGTCCAGCTAACCCATTCTTAACCTTATAACCAGGATGATAATTCTAAGAAAGTTCTGACCATCACTTTACTCTTTATTATCTCTTATGAGACACATTATCTTCGTGGAGAAAAGCCCGTTTTTCAATTTTACTAAAATCCCAGATAATCTTTTTTTTTTTCAGTACTGGGGATGGAACCCAGGGACATTCTACCTCCAAGCTACACCCCCAGCCCCAATTTTTTCTTTATTTTGAAACAGGGTCTCACTGAGTTGCAAAAGGCCTCACTAAGTAACTGAAGCTGACCACAAACCATGATCCTTCTGTCTCAGCATCCCGAATGCTGGGATTACAAGTGTGAGCCACCATGCCCGGCTGACTGGAAAAATCTTAACCACTGGTAGATCCTCCCATTCTTCACCCTACAGATGGGAGTTACAGGCCTCAAGTAGGCACCCAACAAAATCCCACTTACCATTTGAGACTCACTTCCGATGGTATCTCCTCAGAGAAGTAAGCCAAAAGCCCCCTTTCCACCTGCTCTTCTCCACTCCCATGCTCAGGCTTGATAAGATATTTTGACATGTACCTGAAGTACCTGGATATTTGGTCTGCTTGCATATATGCCTTGAAAAATTATGATTGGCATCAGTCCTTAGAATATCTCTCAATAACTACCATAGTACCTTAGCATGTGGATAATCATTCAATACTTATTTTTATTAACTTTTAAATTTTTTATTCAAGCATGATGTTTGTATATGTGTTCAAGGTACAGCATGGTGTTGTGTTTTCTGGATAGTCCAGTTAGCGATTAATTTAGTGTAATTAGTATATCCTTCACCATAAGTGTTTATCATTTCTTTATGGTGAGTACATACAATTTTCTCTATTGTGTGTGTGGTTTTTTTTTGGGGGGGGGTTGTTTTTGTTTTTTGTGATACTGGGGTTCCTGGAAGCCCTTCTACCTCCGAGCTACACTGCCACACCTATTTTTATATTTTTATTTAGAAACAGGGTCTCTTAAGCCAACAGGGCTGGCTTCGAACATCCATGATCCTCCTGTCTCTGCCTCCGAAGCGTGAGCATTACAAGCGTGCGTCACCACGCCCGGCTCTATTGTGTTTTTAAAAAAATGTTATTTTTAAATATAATGAATTACGAAATATGTTACTTCTCTTATCAACTGATACTATTAAACTCCTTGTCCAACTTCTCACTATGCTTCCCAGTTTCTGAAAATGACCATGCTATAGTCAACTCCTATGTGAACAAAACCTATGAATAGAGCTACCACATGATCCAAAAACTTCAGTTCTTAGTGTCTACTCATTACTTATTTTTAATACATGGAAATACAATCCTATCTCACTTCTTTCATAAAATATAAAAATGATCTATTTTAGTATATTTTTTATTTGCCAGCAATATTTCTTTTAGGTTTAAATTCATTTATCTTCTTTCCTTCTGATCTTTCACATTGAAGCCATTTGAATATTTTATATATCCCGATGTCCACATCAAATGTCATACTTTATGAAGTTTACTATAACCTCTGGATGTATTTTCTTTTACACTAAAGTTACAATTTATACCTCTATTTACACTTAATATAAGTGATCATATCTTAATAATAAAAGGATAAATTTATCAAGTGAATTTAACAATGATAAACATTTATGCATTAAATAATAGAGCAAGGAATTCAAGAAACTCCTGGTAGAGGTTTCAGTACTATTCTTTTAATAACTGATGAGGCAATTATTTGTATTATTTAGGCAGGTTTCAATCATAAGACATTTGGTCATGATATCTTGGAGCGTCCATGCCACTGAACAGTATTTATTCTTACTAATACTCCCAGTGCTTAGTTCAAGATCTCTTCTATAATGTGTGGTTACAAACGGTATTCTGGAATAAATTACTTTAGAGTATTATTTAATACACTGAGAAACATAAAGCAAAATTCTGATAGAGGTTCGTATTTTATATTATCATGGTTTATAATTATTCACTTACCAGTTCTCTTTATATATGTTTGTCAGATCCTGAAAGCCAGAGGTTTAAGAAGGTTTGTTTCAACAGCTTCTCACAGTTCTATTTCTCTCATGGAGAGACAGAATTTTGAGAATCTTTATTCTTTGTCTTCTTTATTCTGCTTACTCTGTGTTCTCTGTTTTTTTTTTATTATCTTGAATATTCAAGTATAGGTAATTGATTGGAGACTTTTCTTCTCTTAAATTTAGGCAATTTTTGCTTTGAATTTCTCTCTGAGAAGTGTCATCCCACCAGTTTTGATATGTAGTATTTTCATTTTTTTCTAATTTAAAAAGCTTCAAATTTCCCTTTTGATTTCTTCTTTGAACAATGGTTTATCTGAAGCACGCCAGGGAGCTGCCAAGTATTCAATTGCTTTCTACATATCTTTTTATCATCAAATTCTAACCTAATTCCATTTGAAAAAAGAACAGATTTTGTATTATTTGAATCAATTTGAGTTTATTGAGACTTGTTTTATAACCAGCATATGGCCAATCTTTATAAACACTTCAAGTGCATTTGAAAAAGATGTGCATTCTGTTGTCATTGAGCCAAGTGTTTTTTTAACTATTATTTAAGACATATTGGTCTCTAGTTGTACTCATTCTTTGTATAACAAATTTTCTGTCTAATTGCCTCATCAGTTATTAAAAGAATAGTACTGAAACCTCTACCAGGAGTTTCTTGAATTCTTTGCTCTATTATTTAATGCATAAGTGTTTATCATTGTTAAATTCACTTGATAAATTTATCCTTTTATTATTAAGATATGATCATTTATATTAAGTGTAAAAATTCTTGTCTAAAATCTACTTTTCTATTAATGTCATTACTTCAGGTTTCTTTTGATTAGTGTTAGCCTGGTATATCTTATCTCATTATTTTACTTTTAATCTATCAATATCTTCATATTTAAAGTGAGTTTTCTGAAGAAAGCACATAATTGGATTTTATTTTTATTCCAATCTAAAACTTTCAAATTTTAAGTTAAAGTGTTGAGATATTTACATTTACTCTGACTGCCAGTATGCTGGTGTTTAAATAATGCCATCTTTAGATTCATTTCTTATCTGTCACATTTTTTTCTTTGATTTGTTTCTTCTGTCATCTTTTGGGATCTTTTCTCAAAGAAAAGCTAGTCAAAGATAAATAATATATCCAATAAAAATCTTTTAAAAAAATGACAGTAAACCCTGAGCATGGTGATGCATGCCTGCAATGCTAGTACTTGGTATGTTGAGATAGCAGGGTCACAGGTTTAAGGCCAGCCTCAGCTAAAGAGTGGGAATCTCAGAAACCTAGAAATACATTTCAAAATAAAGATTAGAAACAGCTTGGGGTGTAGGTTGGAGGTAGAATTCCCCTGGATATAACTCCCAGTACTACACACACACACACACACACACACACACACACACACACAGGAAAAATGCAGTAAATCAAAGACTTATTAAATAGTTGAAATTTTAAAAGATGTATTACAAAACTACATTCGAAGAAACGTATTTTCCAAACTGAAATAAAATGACACATGACTTTAACTTATGTCTTCAAGAAAAAATTAAAGGCATTAAAACTATTGAATATTTGAGCAAATATACTATTTTTCTTCCTTAAGTTCCTTAAAAAGCTATGATATTTTAGTGTTAAAAATATAACACTATATTTTGGACCAAGAGCATTGGTGAGTAGTGGCATGGTTTCCAGTGGCTACATAACTATAAGATTCAAAGGGAGGGAGGATCAAAATAAGGCATGTTCAAGGGTTTATTATGAGGTTAGGAATAGTTGTTTTAATATTGGACACATCTGAGAATTCCAGAATAGAAAAAAATATTTACAGTTTTCCATTTTAAAATATTGTGAAATAACTCCTGCTAAGTGTACCATTTAAGTAAATTAGGTTTATGTCAATTTCTTAGCAATAAATTATTTCCTCAAGTATTTAGATTATATTTAGCTCCACGAAGAAGGATTTATTTTTCAAAAGTAAGCACTAACTCAAATAATGGTACATTCTGAAAGGTCTGGCCAAATTAATAACATTTTAATGATTATAACATTTATAATCACATTTATATATAGTAACATTTCATATATAATAACATTATATATACATTTATATATAATAACATTTCATGATAATAACATTTTCTGGCAATCATTTACACTTTTGTTGTTAATATTAGAATTGCTGATCTCAGAGCACTACCTACCAAAGTACTCACACTCAATTATTTATTCCTTTTCATGTCACCAAGAATATCAGATTCTGCAGAGAAATATTATATATGCAAATCACAATCAATAGAAATAAGTACCAGTACAAAGAGAATTTTGAAAAAGCAAAACACCCTTAAGATGCTAAATAATGGCTTCTTTTATTCAAGAAGTATTCAGAAATTTATGTTTTCATCAAGGAGGTACCTTGGTACTGTTTTAAGGAAAACTAGAATTTGTGCTTCTATAATTATGACAACAAATTTTGTACTTTTAAATGATATGGAGACAGCCTTCCTACTTCCATATATAAGAATTTTATCCAACCAATCTTGCATTGAATGATATAACCTATTTTATATTATTTATTTATTTGTTTGTTTGTTTATTTATTTATTTACTTTTTTGTGAGTCTGGTGATGGAACCCAGGGGCATTCAACCTCCAAGCTACACCCCCTGCGATGTTTTTTCTTCTTTATTTTGAAACAGGGTCTCACGGAGTTGCAGAGGGCCTCACTAAGCAGCTGAGTCTATCCGCGAACCCCAATCCTCCAGTCTCAGCCTCCCAGATGCTGGGATTACAAGCGTGTTCCACCACTCCTGGCTAACCTATTTTATTTTAAAAATCAAAAGAATTTTTAAATTTTGTGATATTTAATTAAATTTATTTCCCCAAATGTCATTTATCCAGATTATTCAGACAAAGGGAAATATGACTTTAGTGTTAACATATTTAAAAAAACTTGCTAGCTCTATGTTCATATTGCTGCTACTTGAAGAGGTGATGGCTGTCCTTACAAATAGAAGCTAAGTGTAGAATATTTACAAGTTAAACAATAAAAGTTTCGTCACTCAGAACCCAGATTGAATCAGTATGCACATGGATTCCTACTTCTAGTCCAGCTATATCCTACAAAGCCTTGAAGGATTATCTTTCCCCTTTATCTTCAGCCCTGTATAGACTAGAAATCCATTGTTTTACAGAACCTAAACGATCCACATCCATAGCTTGCTTCTATGGTTTTCCCTTCGTCCCCAAAACTTTTCAGCTAATAGAAAATAACTTTTTGTCCTTTACCTTAGGATTAATACCTAATGTAAGAAGTAGCTTCTGTCAAATATTATTTTTCATAAAATGAAGAAACAATCACTCTTAGGAGGGAAAGAACTACTTGCCAATTTCTATTTAAACAAATCATATACTAAAATTTGTTTCTAAATTTTTAATGATGGATATCCAAATGAGACTTTGTACATTTACACAAATCAGTAGATGAGTATATTTGAAAGATGATGAAACTAAAACTGTTTTTTTAAATATCCTAATATTGAGAAGGAAAAAGATGGTGGCAGCTGTGGTTGCAGTGGCAACCGCGACTGCCAAATAGGACATGCATTCCTCTGAGAAGCCCTGGACAACAGATTTTGGTTTAATATCTGATTGGGACAACTTAAGGAGACATTTCTAGTTGTGACTTCCTATCTAGAATATAGGGGAGCGAGTGGATAATGGCGGAATTAGAGGCAAGATGATAGCAAGGCGCCTGCCATGCAAGAAGAGTGATTTTTGGAAGAACATCCCAGAAGAGATTAGAGGAAAGACCACTTCAGCAGCATATGCTCGGGAATTCTTAACAACATACACTGTAAGAAAAATGTTCGGGGCGTGTTGGGGGGAGCCTAGCAGTGCCAGGCAGGGTACCCACCCATGCATCCTGGGGGATTCAGTGTGCCTGGCCACTGTGCTCCTCTACACCTCACTGGGGCCATGGTGCACTGGAACAGCAGATCCTGATCTATGTGGTATGGCTGTGGGCCTCTGCTCTTGGAGGGGAGATAAAATCCATTGCTGCTGAGTTCTTAAGTTCACAACTTCTGCAAAAGACACATACTCTTTTCTTTTAATAAAAAACTTGGAGAGGGGCCAAGATGGCAGCAGCAGCAGTGGACAGTATTCAGGAGATGCCGACAAATCCTATCCAATCCACCTTGAACTTTTGAAGAAATCTCCCTGAAGGAGGACTGCTCCTGTCTCACATGCTTAGGAACTTTGGACAACATGCTCTGTGGGAAAGGTTTTCTGGAGAGAATAATGAGGATGACGATGGCAGCCAGTATTTGGGAGAGGCAGAGATCCAATCCAATCCACCTTGAACTTTTGAAGAAATCTCCCCAAATGTAGACTGCCACTACCACGCATACTCAGGAATTCTGGAAAACATGCTGTGTGGGAAAGGTGTTGGGGAGAGAATGGAGATGGCAGTGGTGGTGGCGGTGGTGGCTGGGGTAGTGGCAGCAGCAGAGGGGGCTGTGGTGGAGGCATCAACCAGTGTTTCAGAGGGGCAGACATATCCAGTCCAATCTACCTTGAACTTTTGAGGAAATCTCCTCGAAAATAGACTGCTCCTGCACCACATGCTTGGGAATTCTGGACAACATGGTAAGTGGGAAAGTGTTTGGGGCATATCAGAGGTAGCCCTGCATAGCTGAGTTGGGCCGCAATTCCACACCCTCATGGCTGCTGCGTTCCTCTGTGCATCTGGAGACCAGGATGTACTTGAAGCAGCAGAGCCTGCTCCCTGTAGTGAAGCTGTGGACCTCTGTCTTTGGAGGGGAGACAAAACTTATTGTTACAAGGTATTTGGGCTCCTAGCTTTTTCAAACACACGTTCTGTTTTCTCCTATTAAAAACAATGGAAGAGAAAAGGGAACATCTATAGATGACCTGCCCACAGTGACAGAGACTGGAGCCTGCCTCACAGCAAGGCCAGTGCTGGGGCCTTCAAGAATGGGATGAGAGCCTGTCCTGTGGCGAGGCTGGTGTCGGGGCCTCTGAGATTGGGATCGAAGCCTGTGGTGTGGTGAGGCCTTTGCCAGGGCCTGCAAGGCCGGGATCAGAGTTTGCTGTGCAGCAAGTCCGGTGCCGGGGCCTGCGAGGCTGGATTGGAGCCTGCCATTTGGTGAGGCTGTTGCCAGGCTTCCAAGACCAGGATAGGAGACTGCTGTGCAGCAAGGCCGGTGCCGGGGCCAGTGAGGCTGGAATCAGAGCCTGCTGTGAGGCGAGGCCAGTGCCTGGGCCTCTGAGACCGGGATCTGAGCCTGCCAGGCGGTGAGGCCAGTGCCAAGGTCTGCGAGGCCAGGGTCAAAACCTGTTCTGTGGCAAGGCCAGTTCCAGGGTCAGTGAGGTCGGGATCGGAGCCTGCCATGCAGCAAGGCTGGTGGCAGGGCCTTTGATGCTGGGATCGGAACCTGCCAAGTGGCGAGGCCAGTACCTAGGCCTTTGAGGCTGGGATTGGAGCCAGCAGTGTGGTATCCATAGGGTAATATCACAAAAAAATTCAGTGCTTTCTTTAATATGCAAAAACTAGGGAGAAATGTGTAATAGGAGAAACACTAGTTGAAGAAGGAGCCCTATAGAAGAGCAATTAAGGTGACCTGTCTGAGGCAATAGGAGGGAGAAAAATGGAAACTCTTTAAAGTATCTGATGTACCTAAAAAAATATTTCAAAGTCAATCACTAAATTAAGCATGGGATTGAGGAAGGGGAGGAAATGGGATGGGGATCAGATAAAGGCTAATTGGGTGATGTGTGCTTGTATATCTTCACAAGTCTTGTATTCCATTGAAATGTTTAACTACAATGTGCCAATAAAAATATATTTAAAAATAGAGAAAAAAGATATAAATAAATATCCTAATAAAATATCCTTATCTTTGATACAGTTTTTCATTTGGTTTTCTGATTAGTTCTCATTTAAAATTTTTTCACAGATTCCAACAAACAAAGTGCAAATAATAGGAAAATGCTCATAGTTAAGAAAATGTGCTTTATGGCTGATAAATTAGATACTAAATTGAAAAATAATTGCCAATAATTTTGAGTAACTGGATGAGGAACTATAAATGGTAATGACACCAATATAAAATACTTTATTATCTTTTACATTATTTGTATGTAGTTAAAATGCATTCTTATCTAAGTGCCACGAGTAATGGTTTAAGTGCAAATAAGAAAAGCAGTAAAGATAATTAATATCTTTGCTTTGCTCTTCAGAGATGTATCCTATGTCTAAATCAATCCCAAACACCATTTGTTATCAAAATTTCTCTCTAATTTTGATTATCAATGTATTATTTTAATTTTTATTAATTGAAAGCTTAAAACCACTGCAGAAAAGTAATAACAAATAGTGAATTAGAAAATAAATTATTCTCAAGATCAGAAAGGCATGTGTTACCCTGCTATATTTCTGCAATAGAGGTTTTTCTTTGTGTGTGGGTTTTTTTCTTTTTTCCTGTTTCTTTATTTTTGATTCATTATAAGTCACTGACTCAGCTTGCATAGAAAGATTAAGAAATAAACATGTATGTGCCTGTCTATGTTTATGTTACACTTGGTGTAACCTAATTGAGAAAACTGATGCAGAAAAATGTACTTTAAAAATTTAGCTTAGCTCCAAGAACATCCTGACTGAGAAGTGTGTCTAAACCTAGGGTACTTTAGCTATACCAGGTAGTCTTTGCTAATAATATGAATTAAGGTTGGAGCCTTGGATCATATGGATTATCTTTTCCTAGAGAGGAACTGGAACTGAGGTCAGCCCTGTGGATACTCATCTATGTCTATGTGACCAAACTCCAATAAAAATCTCTGGTAGCTGGATGTGGCACCATACACCTGTAATCATAGTACTTGGAAGGCTGAGATGGGATGATTGCAGGTCTGAAGCCATCATGTAGTAACTTCTTATGACACTACTTCAAAATTAAGAAATAAATTAATTAAAATAGGGTGTAACTCAGAGCTAGAATACACCTGGTTTCCATGCCTAGTACTGAAAAACAATTCCATGTAGTGAGGATCAGGTGAACCTCCTTGGTTCAACAAGAATTGTTCATAGACTTCACCAAGAGAGGATAATTGAACTGAAATAACACCTTGTCTCTGCTGGTCTCTGCCCATGTGTCTTCTCCATCATAATCTTTTGTATGGTGTTGTATGATGTGTGTGTGTGTGTGTGTGTGTGTGTGTGTGTGTGTGATGTGTGTGTGATGTGTGTGTTCCTGGGGATATTCTACCTCCAGACTACATCTTCAGCCTTTTTAATTATTATTATTTTTGTTTTCTTTTAAAATAGGTTGTCAATAGGTTCCTGAGAGTCTCACTATATTGCTGAGACTGTTCTTGTGTCTGTTATCCTCCTGTCATTGCCTCCAAAGTACTGGGATTACAGGAACATGCCACCATACCCAGTAACCCATCATGATCTGGGAGTGGTCTCAGATACCTACTTACATGTAATAAGCACAACTATATACATATTCACCCTATACTGCACATATGCACGTAGAGTTGTATGTGAAGAAGCCATATTTCAATAATCAAATTCAGAGTTAATATTCAATTCAAGTTTTAGTCCAAATTTCAAAAATACACAATAAATTCTAGTATCCGTCAGGAGTTTATATTAAAACACATTTGTGCTAAGAAAAATATGTATAGTCTATCTGTTTTCATGTTTATCTAAAGTGGTCTACAACGTGTAAAACTTTGATTATATATTTGACCCATAGATTCATGACTCTGTTAATCTTTTTGTGTACTAGAGATTGAACCCAGGGACATTCTACATCAAAGCTATACTCCTCAGCCCTATTTCATTTATTATTTTGAAACAGGGCCCTACTAAGCTAGAGAGGGTCTTGCTAAATTGCTGAGGTTGGCTCTGAATCCATAATCCTCCTGTCTTAGCCTCCCAAGTACTGGGATTACATGTGTGTGCCACCATGTCTGGCTGACTCTCAGAAAATTCTAAGAATGAAGAAAAGAGAAAAATACCATGACATACTATAGGCATCTATCTGATTCGTATTGATCAGGAAACTCTTTCCTACTTCTATACCAAAGGGTAGGTTCTCCCTGCCTTGTACAGGTGCAAAAGTCCAAGTCCACAATTGTGCCCATCCTTTTTTGGCTGTGGAAGATTACTGCATTTATCCCCTTTCCAGACCCATTCATCTTCACTTCCCTTTTTTCCCCAGAATTAGTTTTTATTAGGGCTCTGAGCTGGAGTGATTCTTGCTGATACCGAAGAGTTTTAAAGTATTTGCTTCATAGAGGGATGCTCATGGAAATTTGGCAGAGCTTTGCATCTCTGCCCCAACAGAAGGTGATGGCCTCTTCCATACCTTTGACACTCAAGGAAATCTCTTCAATCTCCTCTCTCTCAGAAGTCCTATGCAAAAGACATTGCAAGGGAATACAAACTGCCATTAGGTCTGAAGACTCCAGCCATTCTGACCTGACTTTCTCACCCACATCTGTTTTTTCTTTTCCAATGTTTTATAATTTTAGCCACTTTTCCATGTCTGTATGGCATCTGTGTATCTCAACTATTCTCATCTGAGGTGGAAGGAGAAGTCCCTGTGAACCATCTCTCACAGAAGGGATTGTTCTGCTCTGGAGTCCAGCCTATTTGGTGAGCTGGAGACTTTAGCTCTTTCCTGGATTCAATAAAGAGTTATTATGATTTTATAGATTTTTTTCCTTGTTAGTTTGGAAGTGATATTCTCCAGAAGCTTTCTGCATCCCAAGTAGAATAGGAACACTGGAGTATATTTATATCTTATTCTAGAGTAAGAAACAGTCTTTTGAGATGTGGTATAAGCAGGGTGTATACATTTCTTGTCTTTATGCTCAAATCCGCTTGTGCTTTGAATTGGGCAAAAGTTAACCCAGTATTTTATACTAGAAAGAAGGATGGTTGTGTGCCTGCTATAGTTTTATTTGAAAATGGTAAAGCTGGACTATGTACCCCTGACTAATGATGTATCACAGCACTGAATTAGCTTAATAAGCACATGACTTCTTAAACTTAATGGACAGAAATTATATCTACTTAACATTTTTTGTGACAACACAAAATAGTAAGAAACAAAACAAATCAAAGGATGCCCTGCCCTTTCTTCTTTCACTCCCTTTATTTCTGGCACGATGATGCCTGTGTCGTGATGACCACTCATCCCTTTCTTTGCCAACACTCTCTATGGACATAGAATAATAAACTCTTTGCCTAGCTCTGTTCAGGTTGTGGAAGTCTCTGAGAGCCTAGAAATGATTGTATTCAGGTTGGCCTTCTCTAAAATCAGAACCGACTGCTTCATTTTTCCACATGGTATAGATCCTTTCTCTTTTAAGCCAGATTCAGAAGAGTTAGGATGGAAAGCTCAGTCATATTACTACCTTTCTGCTAAGAAAGAACAAAATGTCTAGCTAACAGCAAACATTCAATAATAAATGAGTGAGTGAATAACTTCTGATTAGGATTGTTAATTGAGACTCACATGTTTTAAAATTAATGAAGTTCTCCAGCCCCAGATGTTAGCAATAGCTAATTGCTGCTCTTAGATTAATGCTCGTCTCCCCCAACCCCCTCTTAATTGTCCCTTTGGTAGGAAATTGGGAGAAGTTGTATTAGCGAGCATTTTCTTGATAGAATTTACCTATTCTAAATATTCTATTTTTAACAAGAAATCTTATAGCTTTTTCTCATTTGAGAGCACTGTTAAAATTATTTTTCTTTTGCTTTGTGTTTTATATAACCTATAACCATAAATTCCACTTCTATAATCTCAAAAGTGTATGATAATGAGGAAGTCATTAAACTTTCCTTTTTGAAATTAATGTGATAAAATCACCTTTCCTATTTACCTTCTTTTTTGCAGGATTTAATGAAAGTGTAAATATAGATTTATTTCTGCTCATTCCTAACCTGTGTGAGTAGTCATTATGCAACTGACTTCCTCTCTAAATTGTGGGATCCTTTGAGCCATACTCGGACATAGATTACTTTCTATGCTCAAAGCCTAGAATGTAGTAAGCATTATCTGGTTGCCGATAAAATAAATGCTTGTAATAATATAAGGACTGTGGCAATAATAAGTAGAGTAATATAGAGAATAATAGATTTACAACCCATTTAAATTTCTTATCAAGCTTAATAAAGAACCATTAACATAATGGGAATCAATATTATTTAAATAGAGGTAGATAACTGGTTTTCATATTCTTGTGCCTGTGTTCCTCAGTTCTTATGACATAAAAAGTTACTTGAATACACTTAGGTCTATAAGTAGGATTTTTATCATATGTCACAAATTTAAAACATATTATAAAATATATAATCAATACAAATTACCTGTAATATGTGTTGTATATATATATTAATAAAAATAGTAATATTCATTATTGTGCTATTTTATACTGATGCATTAGTTCTTAGAGCAGGCTTGCTGTAGAATAGTTACTTAGTAAAAGGCTTTAATTTACTTTCACTTTTCTTTAGACATTTGGTAATAAGTGAGAATTTTATGTAATACATTTTCTATCTGGAAAGAATATCAAACTTCAGATAATAAATACATTTTATTTTTTTTGTTAGGTATTCAAGTCATCCAAAGGAATTACTAAGTTACTTGTATTATTAGGTAAGCTAAATTGTAACATAACCTAAATATAAAATAATGTACCAGTAAAACACAAAACATTTTAATACCCCAAAAGAAGGACATAAAGTATAATGGTTTCTTCCTTAAACTTTCACTTCAGGTTCTAGCTTATATTTAATGTCCTCAGAGAAAATTCAGAGGACCTCTAGGAAGGCCCCACTCATTCATCCAGTTCTTTTGAAGGTACCCTTTGGCTTCACAGTAAATGATACATGAACTTTGACCTGCCCTCTTCCTTGTTAAAATGTAAGGCTCTTAAAAGAATTGACCATCATGCTCTTCTCTGTCAGTGGTTTTCTAGTACTTAGCATAGTGTCCAAACAGTAGTAGAACTGTAAAAGCACATTTATTCAACAAAGAGTAATTGATTTTAAATGTAATATTTAAATATAACTAAGTTCACATTTTTTATTTTAAATAGCACCCATATTATGATGCTATTTTACCTTGATGTAAAAAAAAAATCTATCAATCATTCCTGAGTCGAAGGTCATGCTACTAATGCTAATTTCCTATAATGAACTTGCTTCTCAAGTTCCTCCAGGGCAAATTCACTGGTGTTAAAGATTTGAAGTATTCTAGTTCCTTCACAAATATACTTATTATTGAAAAAGTGCCATATTTTAAAGGGATTCATCTTTCTGAAAGAATTGAAATCAGAATATTATAGTGATACATGCACACTCGTGTTTATAGCAGTACAATTCACATTAGACAAATTATGGAACCAACATAGGTATTCATCAACAGATGACTGGGCTACAAAATTAGGGATCTATGCCCAATGGAATTATACCCAGCAATAAAGAACAGATGTTATGTAATTTGCAGGGGAAAAAAACGGATGGACCTGGAGGACATTGTTAAGTGAGATTAGTCCATCACTGAAAGGGAAGACTCACAGGTTTTCTCTCAGATCTGGAAGCTAGGAATTATTTAGGACACAGGAGGGACTTCTGCTAATAAAGGAGAAAACCACACGAAGAAAGGCAGTCCAGGGGGAAAGGGAGAATTAATAAAGGAGACACTTCCATTGATGTTACGTACATATGTGAAATCATCAATGGGAATCTTCATTTCATGGATGGGGAGGGAGGAGGAGGAAGTGGGGAGTGAGCTCACCAAGTGTTCTCTGTGCATGCATGTCCCTATCACTCTGAACTACAGGATGAAGTGAGACTACAATGCACAATAAAATTATATTAGAAAACAAAAAATAAACCAGGTGTGGTGGTACATTCCAGGAATACCAGTACTTGGGAAGATAGGACAGGAGGATAACAGGTTCAAGGACAGTCTCAGCAAGTAGTGAGACTCTCATCAACCTAGCAAGACCCTGTTTCCAAATAAAAATAAGATAGGGTTGGGTGTGTGGCTCAGAGGTGGAATGTCTATGGGCTCAATCCTCAGTGTACAAAAAAAAAAAGAATAAAAAAGATAAATTTAAATGAATTATAATAAATATTTTTCTTTTCGGAATCAGACAGTCGAGGAAGACTTACTATTCACAAAAGATGTGTCTACTGCACATGATATGTTAATTTTTTAATTAAGTAAATGCCTTAGTTTATTAAAAAATAGTTGGGACTCGTGTTTAAAAAATAAAATAAAATAGTGACTCACATTTAAAGATGATGTAGAAATACAAAAGTAATAGACACCTAAGTTTAGTCTTTTCTTTAGACTTTTATGCTTTCTCTTAAATTCAGTATATTTTTAAGTTCAGTTGTATGGACGTATTTTAATGATGGTGTGATTCCGGTATCAGTAAAATTCTTTAGATTAGTGTGGTTGCATATCACTTGAAAGTAATTAGTTAAGGCTCTGTCAGTGGTGTTAATTTTCTTTTTAAAAGAACATTTATTTTTGTTCTTTAATATACTAAGCTAAAAGTTGTATATGTAATATAAGCATCAGTACATAAAATATTTTATTTTTAAGCATTTTATTAAGTGAATCACAAGAAGTTACTTGTAAAATCCACACTTTAAATTTACTCATTTTTTAAAAAGTATTTTTATCCATGGGCATTCATATAATAATAATTATAAATAAAGGGGCTCTAGATAAGATGGAATATTTTCTCTGAAAACAGATTGTATTTTGCTATAAAAACATGACAACAGTATGGTTCTAATTACCTTCTATATTTTGGAGAATGGCAGCCAGCCAATGATCTGCATTTTTTTTTCTCCTAAAAGGATATAACCAAATAAATAGTAGATGAAGCTTTTGTTGACTCTTGTATATGTAAATTAAGCATGCTATTTAACAAGTTATTTTGTCATACTGATGAGTGGAAACATTGATCTGCAAGACTAATTATACTCACTATTTTTAGAGCAAGCAAAGGGTTTTGCATTATGTAGTTTTGTAGGGCATTAGAATTCGACAGGCAGGTTCCCTGCAGGTCAACCCTCTTCAGAAGATGCCTGGGATGTTTACACAAAACTCAGCTTGGTGGAGAAGATGAGGTTTATAATTCAGTGATTCGCTCTGGGGCCATTTTGCATTTTGAAGTCAATTGAAGCTGTCTGCTTCAACAACATCTTCCCAAATGTCAATGAGTGTCTGTAAATAGGCTACTAATTACTAATGTATCTTTAGTGGTAAAATGGTGCAGACCTTTATTAGTTCTCTAAAGAGCAGAACATAAAAATATACTGTTGCCCTAGTGAAATGTCTTGTGAATCAATTGAGATCCATTGAATGAGTGTGTTTTGGGCTTGACTGCTTCAGAGAGAGTCCCAGTAGAGGAGTTAGTACTTAGGTTTGGTATTTATTCCAAGAAACAGGAAAAAAATAATCTTTTCTGAGGGAAAAGTGTGTAATAGCGACTTTAACACAAAATTATATCTTTAGTTTCTAATTTTCAACTTAAGTGAAATTCAGGTTCTTTTTGTGAAATGCAGGAACATATTTTCTAGACAAACTTTTGTTGAACTCTTTTTCTTTTAAGCACGCTTTTGATAGAACCCTGTTAATTTTAATGTCGTATCAAGAGAAAGTGGAAAATACACATAGCCTGAAAATACGTCCAATCACATGTTTGTGGTTATCAGGGAATGCTTGTGTAGCAAATTTACTATATAATAGAAAATATAGTCTGCCTTTACTGTGCCTTACTGATAAGTTTGGCAAAAAAAAAAATTCACATAGAAACAAAGTGGGACTCTCCTGGTAGCATTAGTTCTGGTGAGAATGATCACAATGCTGTTGAAATGAACTCTTTTTTCTGAGAAATCACTTTGCCTCTGGAACAGTAGCTATATTCCAGCTGGGGACTCTTTGTTACAGTTACCATAATCCTATATCATGGAAAAATTATGTGTCCAGTTCTTGCACAGGTCATTAGAGACTCAATGTCAAGGCATAATCTGGAATTAACAGCATTTTCTTATGAATGGGCAAAGCCATATTTACAAGATTCGCATCTGTACTATTTATATTAAGCTATAATTTTAAATCTTTACCTTCCATCTCTTTGCTTGCTTGGTGTTTGGATATATATGCACAGTTAGTCATCCAATTGAAGGTCGTATTCGGAGAAGTAAAACTCTAGTTTAAGCAGCATCTGTATCATAAATTTAATTATTTTCATCTTCAGTAGTGGTTAAAGACCTATTTTACCTGTACATTCCATAGGATTTGTACATTTGTAGAAGATCACTTTCATGATCCAGGCACAATGCGAGGAGCTTCATACGTATTATTTTGTTTAGTTTGCATAGCAGTCCTGTGTGATTGGGGTTATTTTCCTTACTTTATGAAAACTGAGTATCTCTGATGTGAATAATTCGGTCTGTCGGGTGTGGCACTCAGCTCTCCACCTACAGAGCTGGAATGCAAAACCGATCTGTTTGACTTCGAGTCTGTTTCTACCTCATAAAGAGAGCAAGAAAACTTCAGTCCTTTAACCATGAAGAGGATTGGATCACCCAGTAAAATTATTTATTTGGTGCTTGAAATGCTCTTCTAAAACAACTCTAAGTCATCAGTTGATATTTAAAGATTGGTATTGAGAAACTATGGCCTGTTTATTTAATTCAAAGATGTCCAGAGCTCTCCTTTTTAACTTCTTAGAAACTAACCACATGTACACAGGTGACTATTAATATTAAAATTAAGCAAGTAAAATCTCAGCCTTTCAATCGCATCGACTATGTTTCAAGTGTTCAGTAGCCTCATTTGATTTGGAAATCAAAGATAATAAAACATTTTTTAGAAAAGAAAAACATTTTATTGGATGTTGGTGTGTGGTTGTGTGTGTGAGTGTGTGTGCACAAACATATATCCATACAGAGATGCCCTTTGGCTTAGTGTTACATTCTGATCATCTTATTATAGATTGAAAATATCACTATTGAAAATGCATTTAATACACCTAATCCACTGAACATCACAGCTCATTCCTGTGTGTGTATGTCTGTGCCTCTGTGTGTGTGTGTGTGTGTGTGTGAGAGAGAGAGAGAGAGAGAGAGAGAGAGAGAGAGAGAGAGACAGAGAGAGACAGAGAGAGAGACAGAGAGAGACAGAGACAGACAGACAGACAGACACCAGGGATTGAATCCAGGGGAATTCTACCTCTGAGCTATACCTCCAGCCTTGTTAAATATCACTGTTGAAAATGCATTTAATATACCTAATCCACTGAACATCACACAGCTCATTCCTGTGTATGTGTATGTGTGTGCATGTGTGTGAGAGAGAGAGAGAGACAGAGAGACATAGAGAGTCAGACAGACAGACAGACAGACCGATAGACAGACAGACAGACAGATAGACAGACAGACACCAGGGTCTGAATCCAGGGGAATTCTACCTCTGAGCTATACCTCCAGCCTTATTTTAATTTTCATTTTGAAACAAAGTATCACTAAATTGCTGAGGGCCTCAATTTAGTGATACTAAAGTTGCTGAGGCTGGCTAGGAACCTGTGATCCTCCTGTCTCAGTTTCCCAAGTACTGGGATTGCAGGCATATGCCACTGCACCTGGTCACAGCTTACTTTTTTTTGTTGTTGTTGTTGTACTAGAGATTGAATCCAGGGGCATTCTACAACAAAGCTACATTCTCAGCATGATTTTTTTTTAAACAGGATCCAACTAAGTAGCTGAGGCTGGCTACAAACCTGCACATCCTACTCTTAAACATGCAGAACACACAACATTAACCCAAAGTTGGGTAAAAATCATCTAACACAAAGACTATTTTATAGTAAATTGCTGGTGTTCCATGTAGCTGACTGTGAACTATGTCTTGTGACCCCTGCCCATCATCACAAGGGAACACATATCAAATATCGCTAGCCCAGGATTATAAAGTTTAAAAAACACAAGTCAGACAATCAGAGGCCAGGGGCTATCTGAAAATACATACATGTATAAATGTGTGCATAATACATCTATGTTTTTACACATTGTACTATTTTAAATTAACTCACAAATGCCTACAATAATAAGCAAATTGAGGAAAACTGGCATAACTAAGGTCTAAGTATTTTTAAATCTAGGTTATTGATGAACAAGCTTCACTCCCCAGGTGAGGGTTTTAAGCATCTTCTAATACTCCTATAACTTGGGAGCACAGTTGTAAGATGGTTATTCTAGAAAAATTATAGTCATCAACATTATAATTGTTATATGTAATTATAGATGTCAGAGGTTGAATGGATTTTAAAATCATCTCTTTCAAAACCCTTATTTTGCAAAAAAAAAAAAAAAAACTGAAGTCATCACCCTTCAAACTTAATAGCCGACTTGTTTTCCTAGTTTGCTTATATCAAATTTTCATTTACTACACATAGATGAGAAAAATAAACTAGAGCTGTTTCACTGAAATGCATGAATGCAGTTGAAAGGGCATGGATCCCTTAAAATTATATATATTATTTTTATCACTTCTTACAAGTAACTAAGAGTAATGGTTCACATAGATTTTATCAGACTCTCATAGCATTCATTGATAATTCAAAATGGGAAAGAACTGTGGCCTGAAAAGTATGAGCAACTTAAGTTTCACACAGAATGATTACACTTCTGGCTTTAAAAGAATTACCTGGTAGGGCATGATGGCTCATGCTTGGAATCCCAGTACTGGGGAGGCCTAGACAGGTAGATCACAAGTTCTAGACCAGCCTCAGCTATTTAGTGAGGTCCTCAGCAACTTAGTGAGACCCTGTTTAAAAATAAACCATAAAATAGGGCTGGGGGTATATTTCAGAGGTAGAATATTCTCTGGGTTCAATGACCAGTACCACAAACAAAAAAGAAAAAGAAAAAGAAAATATTTTCCTTGTAGTATATAATGAGTCCAAAAATAGTAAGAAATGGGCAGGCCTCAGAATTAATTCATAAAGCAGTTCTCTCTTAAAGAAAGCTCTTATGTGAATAGGAAACACATTAAATTAAAATAAGCAGTTGAATACAAATGGCCAATAGACACAGGAAAAGATGTTCAAGATCACTAGCCATCAGGGAGATGCAAATCAAAGATATGCTGAGATTCCATCTAACCCCAATCAGAGTGGCAAACATGAAGAAATCAAACAATTGCTGGCCAGGATGTGGGGGAAGAGGAACTCTTTTACACTGCTGGTGAAAGTGCAGAGTAGTTCAGCCACTATGGACATCAGTATGGAGATTCCTTAGAAAACTGGGAATAGATCCACCATTTGATCCGGCTATACCACTCCTGGGTATCTTTCCAAAGAGGTTGAAATCAGAGAAGTACATTAACATATGCATACCTATGTTCATAGCAGCATTGTTTGTAATAGCCAAAATATGGAACCAACCTACATCTCCATCAACAGATGAATGGATTGCAAAATTATGGGAAATACACACAATGGAATTCTATTCAGCTATAAAGAAGAATAAAATAATAGCGTTTGCAAGAAGATGGAAGGAACTGGAGAACATTATGTTAAGTGAGATTAGTCAAGCACAGAAAGAGAAGGGACATATGTTTTCTCTAATATGCCCAAGCTAGGGAGTAGTGGTAAAACCAGAGGGACTCCAGATGATGGAGGGGAAATCTCAGCAAAGCTTGAGTGGAAGGATAGGAGAGGAAGAAAGCTGAGGTTGTTCAATGGAGTAGCTACATACGAATATGTGTAATAGCATACATACAACATGGTTGACCTGGACACTCTCTATTGGAAGGGAAGAAGGGAAATGGAGGGGAAAGGGCATGAAGCACAGTCTAAATGTACACCACTTTCAATATGTTTCACTTATAAAAAATAAAAATTAAAATAAATAAATAAATAATAAAAATAAAATAAGCAGTTGAGTATTTGGTAAAGAGACTAGACCTTTAGTTGCAAACATTGTAGAGCAGATATTGTTAAAAATGATACAGGTTTTAAGAGATAGAATATTTTAACTTGCCTAAAATAAAGCAAAAAAATAGAAATATTAAATTAATCCTTGAATATGATCAGAAATGTTCTAACTTAATTTATTTCAGTTTTGATGATGTATAAAGCCCAGAGAACAAGTAATCTTGTGTGAAAACTGCGGGTATAACTTCATTTTAATTCCAATTATTGTGACTATGTAGTAACTTTTATGTTTTTCAAGTTTAAGCGTTCATAATTTGTTATTTTGATTTTTGTAATCTTTTGCAAAATTTTGAAATATCAATACAACAAAACTTAGGCCAAATATGAAAGTTTGTCATTATTTCTGATACTATTTAGATCCTGCCTATCTATGTAGTATCAAAAGATTGAGACCTGTATAATGATTGCTTGTTTGTTTGGTTTTTTTAGTTTTAGATAATTACCATTTTTGAATGATTATTCTCCTGTAGGAAATTAAATGCTATTAGCGATGCATTCACATTTTTTTCTTTTAAATGCTGCTTTGAAATAATGTCTCATTATGTGAATAGTCTTGAAAAAATGAAACTATCAAAGCACAGAAATGGACATTTCTCACCCAGGGTCTTATAGGAAGCTTTGTGTCTAGGATATGATGTAATTGGAAAACCCATAATGAGCACTCTGGTACTCCAGTGCGCTTGCCTCACAGCCTGGGAGGAAAAATGCTGCTGAACGATCAGTATCCAAGTGTTTATGCCCTGCTTCCCTCCACATGGTGCTGTGAAATGGCTTCCTTTTTCCAAAAAAGAGTAGCAATTATCAGATTTCATTGGGACACAGATGGGAGAGGATTGTGTCTACACAGGATGATTATCCCATGTTAAGTTAAACAGAGGAGTAGCTCTTCATTAGCTTGCTGGACTTGAATCCCCTCTTGTGTCTGGCAGGGATCGAAATTGAGAGAGTGCACTGGCCAGCGGCAGAGGGATGAGAGTCTAACTTTACATAAATTCTGAGATTTGTTTCATGTATTTGTGTATTTACCTATCTAGTGATCAGTTTATCTCATCTGATCCTACAGTAGAGATAAGTGAGTGCACATATATCTTTGTGTCTATACACGTGTTTATATAACCCATATGCTGTGCTTATATTTCAAATGTAGACTCCTTTAAATATATCACCATGTAAATCATGGATTTTTTTTTTCTAAAGAGGTTAAAGAGACTTATTGCTTTTAGGTAGGTTTACCTACAATTTCTCATTGCCCATTGTTTGATTACAAAACACACTGAAGTTTCTTATAGTCTGTTCAACCTCACAGTCTGGCACTTGGAGGAAATGCAAGAACTCGATGATCTCAAGAAGAGAGCTCCCAGGGTCAAGGGTACTGGCTGAAAGCGGGCAAAGAGTTTGTTTCAGATCTCACCCAGTGTCTCATAGTGCTGTTGTTTTTCGGTCACATCTAGATGAAAATAAAATGTTAAAAACACTACTCTACTATACACAGCAGAAATTTCCCTTTTCTGGTTCATAGTTCATTGACATTTTTGTTTTCATCAACAAATATTAAAACATTTAAATGTCCTTTTAACTACACAGTTTTTAATTAACATATGTTTAACCAACGTATATTTTGCTTAATAGTTTGGAGGCTTGAGTTATAAGTCTTCAGCGTTTAGTTCAGTTGTACATGGGCCTCTATTAGTCTTCTTGCTTGGACTTGTAAATACTATGTACTAGTCTGTGAAAAGCAATCATCAGAGTACAGCATCTGTCTTATAAGATTTTTTTAATTTAATCAAAACTAGTCCTGAAAATTAATAATTTAGTTTATTTATTTACTTATTTTTTTGCGGTGCTGGGGATTGAACCCAGGGACATTCCACCATTGAGCTACACTTCAGAATCATTTTATGTTTTATTTGGAAGCCAGGTCTCACTAAGTTGCTGAGGCTGGCTTCAAATTTGCAATCCTTCTGTCTCAGTCTCCCGAGTACTGGGATTACAGGTGCGTGCCACCGCGCCTGGATAATTTTTATTTTTAATATAATAAGAATGTCTCTATATTTAAAGAAATAGAGAAACTATAGTACAAAAAGTAAATGAAAATTTAATACCCAATGACTCTGAATCTTTTGCTGCAATTTCTTCCTGGATTTTCCTATATGTATTTTAACACAGTTGCAATTCTATTTCATATGTTACATAAATATTCAATTTTGCTTCTACCACAAAAAAAATCTTATTATTAAAATGATGGTTTATAATGTTTTAAATGTTATTCCGTGTGTATCATAATTTAATGAATCATAAGAAAAGAGCAACCTAAAACCAAGAAGTAACGAAATATTATTAAAAACATTAATCAAACTGGGTATGGAGGTGCATACAAGTATTGGGATTACCCAATACTTGAGAGGCTGAGACAGGAGGATTGCAAGTTCAAGAACAGCCTCAGAAATAGTGAGTATCTCACCAACCTAGGAAGACCCTATCTCCAAGTAAAAAGATGAATCTCTGGGTTCAATTCCAAGTAACACACACACACATACACACACACACACACACACACACACACACACACACACACATCCCGAAACAAAAGCAAACAAAAACAAAAATCAAAATTCCACTCACATCCTTTAAGCTTCTTATTAGTGTGCATGTCACTCATTGGGTAGGTGTGGCCATATTTTCTGGCGTGGATATATTCTCTGGGGTCCAGAGCCTACTGAACACTTTGAAGAGGCTTTCCAAAGCATCAGAGTCAACTGTGTATAGAAGCAGCTCTCACCAGTGACTGTTGAGATTGGTGACGAATACCCCAGTCCCTTTGCCCTTGGCAGGATGACACTAGCACTTTTACTCTGCCTGCAGAGTCCAGCAGCATCTGGCCCAGCGTGCCATTGTTTATCCATCTCTTCCTTTGCTTCAAATCATTTCACTGTTCTCCAACCAGCATTTCCTGGAACCACCTCCCAATAAAGAACTTGTACCAAAATCTAGAGTTTATATTCTTTTACATTAGGATAATTGGGCAGTCAAGGGCCTTCATATCCTACCCTGTTCAGTATAAATCCAAGAATTATGTCTGTACATATTTTAAGATGAACCTGGCATGGTGGTGGACACTTTTAATTTCAGTACATCGGAGGCTGAGATAAGAAAATTGAGGGTTCAGTGTCAGCCTCAGCAATTTAGGGAGACTCTCAGTAACTATGTGACATTCTGTTTCTAAATAAAAAATAAAATAGGGCTGGGGATATAGCTGATAGTTAGAATGTCCCTGGGCTTAATTTCCAAAGGAAGAAAGGAAGGAAAAAAAGAAGGAAGGAAGGAAGGAAGGAAGGGAGGGAGGGAGGAAGGAAGGAAGGAAGGAAGGAAGGAAGGAAGGAAGGAAGGAAGGAAGGAAGGGGCAAGCAAAGGAAAGAAGGAAGGATTTAAAAAATATTACAATGGTCTCAGAATCTTCAGTGGTCCAAAAAAAATTAGGCAAAATCAAATAGGATGCTAAGTTTTAGAAAATCTATTATTTTATATCTTGCCAAGGTTTTCAAAATACAAACCAAGACAATTAAATGAGGTAAGCTGTTGAAATTATTGTCATTTGAGGACCAACCAAGCTGAAAAATGTGCCAATTAAAGTTAGGGGAAAAGTGAATTTATAATTTGATAAATGAAAATTAGGAACTTTATTTCTGGATTGTTTTACTAATTTTTATAATTTGACAGGTGAGGATGGTGCCTTTAAAATTAGAATTTGATGCCGGGCATGGTGGCGCACGCTTGTAAACCCTGTGCTTGGGAGGCAGAGACAGGAGGATCACGCAGGTTCAAAGCCAGCCGCGCTGGCTTAAGAGACCCTGTTTCCAAATAAAAATATATATAAAATAGGTCTGGGAGTGTAGCCCGAAGGTAGAAGGGCTTCCAGGAACCCCAGTACCACCACCACTAATAATAATAATAATAATAATAATAATAATAATAGAATTTGGTAAACATAAGCCGAATCTCACTGAAAAGCTGTTAAGTTTTAACTTCATAAATAGAAATGGGTCTCATTTATTAATAGAGATGAAATACTATGCCCCTTTCTGTGAGATGTAGCTGAACTCTCTTAACTATTCATCTAAAGTGGCATAGAAAGGTAAAATGGAGGCTTCCAAGACAGGTCAGGCTTCAGTCTCCACTTACCATCTGAAAAAGAGGCTTTTTTACTCACTGGGGTCTGTTCCCAAGGCATACAACCACCTCTAACCAATTTCCTCACTCGTAAACTGAGACACTGATAGTCACTAATATTCTTCAAGTGAATATTAATATTCACTAAACATGAAGTAATAGATATAAAGCATTGAACCTAATGGCAAATAGGAAATTCTCAGAAAAATAGCAGATATGCACAGTCTATGCCCTCCAGCTTTATTCTTTCATATAACATTTCTAAATTTAAAATCTTTTCTATCATCTGCTTGTGTTTGATGAATGTCGAAATTATTTAGAGATGGAATATATTGACACCATATACTCTTCTGAACTCCATCTCATTTTGAAGAGAAATTATCCACTTATATTCTCTCTATATATCTTAAAAACATCTTTATTTACAAACATTTTCTATTTGTGTTTAAGAGTATATCGGAAATGTAAGTACTTCTCTTTCATACAAACTTACGGGACTCATTATCTGGCTCCAGAGATAGACTTGATCTTGGCTTGAACGTCACTTTTCTTTATGACTTTCTCCAGACAGACGTGTCATAACCTTTGTCCCTCTTCTGTCATTTTTTAACCAGTTCAATTTCAAACGTTTTTGCTCTAGACATCCTCACGGAGAGAGCCACTCCCTCTACAATCATAAATTGGTTTTATTTCGATATCTTACATCTGATAATTTGCTTCCATGTACGATTATAGAGGAGTCCGGACCATATCAACCTTTTTAATGATGCATTTTCCATTCAAGCAGAATTTTAAGCTAGCCCCTAGGAGTCTCACTCCCTGTAAAGTCCTGTCCTCTAAGTACAGACAGAACTAGAACATGTGACTGTGATTCGATGGCACTGCTTTGATTATGGTATATCATATGGCAAGAGAGACTTTTCAGACTTCCATAATAAAGGTCCCAAATCAGTTGACTTGAAAGGTCTTTTACAGAGAGATTATCCTGGATGAGACCTAACCAGGGGAGCACTTAGGAAACAAGGTGGAGCAGCTGAGTCCCCTGCTGGCCTGGATAAAGCAAACAGCCATGCTGTATACTGAACCACACAGGGAGCCTGGAGGACACCAAAGCCATTCATTCTTCCCGTGGTCAGCAAGAACACCAGGACCATCGTACTTGGCACACAAAACTTAATATCACCATGAATCTGAAGAGGGTGAGTGAACACCCCAAATTCCATATTATATCATAGCCCTTGAAACCCTTGATTTCAGCTCTTAAAAGTTCTGGACTCCTGAACTACAGAAACTGAGATGACACATGGCAGTTGTTTTAAGCTCCTAAATTTGTAGCAATGCAACAGTAGAAAATGAACATACCAGCACACTCTGGCTCAAACAAAATTTTACAACCAGTCTCTAGGCCTTTTATAGTTTTCTCTGATGTGCTTATGGAGAAATGTCAGCTTTATGCTCTGCTCAGATTTTTATCCCTTATGACTGTGAAAATAAGGCAGAGTAATTCGGAGCATGAATGCACTTCAGAGTTAAAAACAAAACAAAAAAGGGAACTTTAAAGATGTGCAGCCCATTTACTATATTCAGCTACAATTTGGTGTGGAATAAAAATGTTGATAATTATAATAATGGTGATAATAATGCTGATGATATTAATGACAAACATTTCACATTTATTAGATGATTCACTTAATATTCAAAAATTGTAGTTAAACTTTGCATTTTCTCATCATTATCATTTAACAGAGGAGAAAATACACTTAGAAAAAAATGGAATGACTTTCTGAAATTTAATTGCTAAGTGGTGGAATTGGGTATAAAAGAAGGCTCTGTTAAGCTGGCCATGGTGCTGCATGCCTATAATCCCAATAATGGGAAGACCGAGACTAGTGGATTTCATGTTGAAAGTCAGCCTCAGCAACTTTTTAGTGAGGCCTTCAGCAATTTAGTGAGACCCTGTTTCAAAATAAAAAGGACTGGTAGTAAAGCTCAAAGGTAAAAAGCCCCTGGGTTCAATCCTCAATACAAAAAAAATAAAAGGCTGCCTTTCTCCAGAGACTGGCTGTTGATCAATGACTTCACATTTCTAATTTTTTTTTTTATTAAGGAAGAGCCATTAAAAAAATAAAACCAGGAAAATTAATACATTTGATTTACATTAAATCACTCAAAAACAATCAAAGTCAATGTTCTTAAATATAACACAGTTCATTAAAATTCAAATCAAACTTGAATATGGATCAACCACTTACCTAAATGCTTCAGTGATTAAAACAAAAAGAAAGGAATGTCTGAAAACAAAGGCTTGGAAAGTTCACTTCATGATGAGGTTTGCTGAACTACTACATAAAGCTAAATAGAAGTTCTATAGATTAGAATAACTTAATAGAACTTTACAGACAATTTAAATCAAGACCATAATTATATAAATTAGTGATATGAATCTTAGGAGACAAAGGGACTTGTCCGAGATTAGCTAATTTCCTTTTCGATTAACACTGCCCTCAAGAATAAAAAAAATAGAATCATAGCAATGTAAATGAAGTTATGAGAGCCAAAGTCTTATGAGAACCCTTGGCTCCCTGTGTGGTGCTTTTCTTGAAGATATAGTGATGTCTTTTTCTCTCTCTTCTATGCAGAATCTAGAGAAGTTGTAAAACCAGGTTCAGGTAGGCTATAACCAGGAGATAACATCCACAAGATTAACAACAGAAAATAGTGACATACAAAAATGCCAGTTATTTCCAAGGTCCTGAAATATAAGCTATTAGATACAGATCTGCTGAATTTCTAAATTTAGCCAAATTTTTCGAATACACCTACAATGAAATCATTGCCAGTTTTACATAGGAATATTAAGAGCCCCTGATATTCTTTTTTATATTTTTTATTTGGAAACAGGGTCTCTTAAACCTGCTCAATCCTCCTGTCTCCGCCTCCCAAGCAGGAGGATTACAAGCGTGCGCCACCACACATGGCAAAAGAGCCTCTGATATTCTAACTCTTTTAGTGTCCTTGGAATTTTCCTATGATTTCCAGTTTCCACCATGACATTATTTTGCATTTGTCTGCCTCTGCTATATGCATTCCAAAATATACTCACCTATGGAAATTTTCTATTGGCCCCTATAAATTCATCAAAAATTATTTCCAGGGATAGGTAGTATTCAAGCCATTCCTAATACATCCATTCTCTGTATCTTTTACATGTTGTGTATTTTGATGAGCACACGACATGCGGTTTGATTTTATGAATACCTGTTCAATAGGCTAGATATTGACTACAAGTCAGAGCAAGCAATGCTAAAACCATCCCAATCATTTCTTCTGCACAAATCAATGAGCATGGCTTTAAAACAGAAATCAATACAGTGACGGATTTCAATGCTATTGCTAAGAATTTATATTAATACAAACAGGATCCACATTATACCTGACCCCTCACCTCAGGAGGCAGAAAATCAATACCCTATATCACTGTGTGGATTAAATTCTCTTCTCTGAATATGCTAATTACAAGTTAACCATAGTGCTAACATTTTCTGCATAATTAAGGTAATTGTAGACGGTAATATAAATTTTGACATAGCAAGCACTTTTGTTGGAAAAGTAGTACAAATTGAAGAACTTTCAAAAACTCGATTGCAGATAACATTCTGGATCACGACGTTTGCTTATTGGAACCCAAGAAATCAAGATTGTAAGTCACAGACGTTCTCTGCTTAGTGTTTCTATTATTAATAATCAAGTGTTGCATATATATGTTTGTGTACGTGTGCATGTGTGTCTTCAGACACCAGCTCAAAGTGTGGAGTATCCTGAGATGTTTCTGTACATGGATAATGGATAGATAGAAAGGCAATTTAAAGCAATAGAATGCATTACTTAATGTCAGTACAGCTTTCGATGTGATGCAAACTTAATGATTTTTTGAGGGGAGAAATAAATGGGTTGAGCTCCGTCAGATGTCTACTCAATTTCACACTATGGATAGTGTTTTAGAAGAAAATTCACTGTGGAAGTTGGAAAAGTAATTACTCTGCAACCACAGCACTACTGTCCTTTAAAAGGTGCATTAATAATTTGATCCTTGGCCTTAGCAAAAAGCAGTAGAATATATCACTTAGGGGGTGGGGGTCTGCTAGTACAGAAATATCCAAATCTTGAAGAAATTAGAAAAATAGAAGTTTAAGAAGCCCTGAATGAAGATTAAGATATTATCATAAATACTAAAAGAAATCCAAGGAACTTGTGTCATATATTAAAAATGCAGTCTATCCTCATCTTTCTTGAATTCCTCGATTGATTAGTGACCTTGAAAAGTCATATGCTCACCAACAAAACAACCTTTTCTTTCCTCTCATTACTAGCATTATTCTTTCTTCTTTGCCAGTGAGTTTGAATCTTTAAACTCAGTCATTTATTTTCAGGAGAGTGTTTTCTGTCTCTTCTTATTATAAGATCTAGAAAAGTGCCAGGATCATGGATTTGTAATATATATGCAGTTCCTGCGGTTCCTGTCTTTAATTCCTTGGTGTGACTAACATATTATCAATTACCCAAAACAAACTAAAAGAGATAAAATTTAAAAAATAAAACTGAAGCACAACAAAGATATATAAATATAATCCTACTTTATGACTTTAAAATGTTTATGTGTAACTCTAAGTCGTGACACATAACTAAATTGTGAAGGTTACAAATGTTCAAAATAAAGCAGAAATAAGCACATTAATTATACTATGAGATAATATTATTGAATTATTTTCTGTATTTAATCATCTATGTCCCTGGCTTCCACATCTGTGGATTAAGTGAACTGATGACCAAAAATATTTGGAAAATTATTACATCTCTGTTAAACATATACTTACTTATTGTATTATTATTACTCCCTAAATAATACAATATAACCTTTACTTTTTATATTTTTAATTTTTATTGGTGCACTGTAGTTGAAAATCTTAATGAAGTACAAGGTGATAGAGGCATACATGCATACATCACCCAATTAAGCCCTTACCCAGTTCCCACCCGATTCCTTCCCCCTCCCTCCTTCTCATGTTTGGCTTAGTGACTGACTTTGATATGTTTGTGAATGTACTCCATGTACATTAGGGAATTCCCCTCTTCCACCTCCCATTCCACTCAGATAGGACGTCTTATTTGCTCTATTTTAACTATTATTCTTGGCTATTTTCCCCTGGTGATTATTTCTTTATCTAGTAAAATTTGATTGTAAGATTCTAGGACAGGATGCTGGAATGAACAGGAAGGTCATATATGTTTTCAGTAATAATTTTATGCTGATATATTATTCAAATCCCATTTTTCCCTTAGAATAATGGTAACATAAATTTTTGTTTATTCATTCATTAAAAAATTTAACGTATGTCATTACATATGTCATATAATCTATTAGGCACCAGAAATATAAAATGATAACCAGGCAGTACATTCGAAGTCGACAACCTAATGGAAAGAATAATAAAAATATATATTCATAATAAAATATAATTATTATAATAGAGACTGGGAATGGGGTTGAGAATCAGATAAAAGTTACTTTTGGATTTAATGTGCAGAATGGGAAAGTTGCTAAAAACAACAAGAACAACAAAAGAGTTTAAAACTCTTAACTGGGAGTGGTGGCACATGGTTATAATCCTAGTATTTTCGAGGCTGAGACAAGAGCATCACAGGTTCGAAGCCAGCCTCCTGTTTCAAAATAAAATAGGGCTGCTGGATTGAAAGTAGAATGTCCCTAAATTAAATATCTAGTAGAAATACAACAATACAAAACACTATAAGCTTAATTTGAAAGATTAAGTGTGCTATAAGTAGATTCGAAACTATAAATCTGACAATTGGTCTGAAACTATTTATAAATTCTGATTTGTTTTGTCCCAAACTAGCAAAAAGAAAATGTGAAATGGGGGTTTCTTGAGAGGAAACCCGGCGAGTTCTTGTCACCCGCAGACCTCAGGAAGGGGAGTAAAAGGTTTATTGGAAGCAACAGGGAATGGGAGGAAGGGTGGCTGAACACCCCAAAAGGGGCTGGAACTCTGGGTTCAGCAGCTGCCTTCAGGACAATACTTGAGAGTAGCCCAAGCCGAATTGCCTTTAGGCTGCTTTCTTCCAGAGTCCATGTGATCTGCCAGAATGGAATAGGTCCAGTAGCTGCCGCCCGAGCCAAGTGCCTGTCAGTTGCAAACTACTTTCTCCCAGAATTCACGCAATCTACCAGAAAAGAGGTACAGGTCACGCCTAGGGGCCTGGCCAGCCATGATGTCCAGCAGAGGCCTTCAGGTCACTACTTGAGAGTTGCCTGAGCCAAGTGCCCTCAGATGCACTCTGCCTTCTCTCAGGGCCAACATGACCTGCGAGAGAGAGAACAGCTCCCCAAAAGGGGAGGGGGTCCCGAGAGGGAAAGTCCCAATTTTACAGTCAGGTCAGGCAAGGCCTGACTGCTTGCAAGTCCGCTTTTGGTTAGGGTGACTTTTGGGAATTCTGGGAAGCAGCTCTCAGGATTTGCATAGGGTATTTGCAAGTCCTTTGAAGGGTCTCATTTCCTTTTATTCAATAGGAGGGTCCACTTGCTCTGTGCTGGCTCCTGGGTTTGTTGATTAGTAAACAGATGGCTTTGTGAAGCTCTGGCCTTCTTATCTCTGAGCCTTTGGAATTTCAGGTATTTGTCGCCCCTCAGGAAGCTCAGGAAACTCAGGAAATTAATTTTTTTCCTACGGAGACCTTTTCCCTATCTGCCTATTTCCTTTCTACCTCCTCAAATGGATGACATAGTATAATAGAAAAGCTTAGTCTTTCCATATGTTAATACAATTTTACATGTGTTGTGTTTCATTAATTCCTAGAACTGGTCAAGAAACATGTTCTACTTGGATTTATCTTGCTGTTTTTGGAACACCTTCCTATTTTTAAACTGTGATACTATTTTTCTTATTTCTCCAGTGTCCCCCAGGACAATATTTATCTACAACATTGTAGGCCATAACTACAGAGGGGAAGAGTGACACAAAGGAAAAGAAAGAAAAATGCAATGAACAAATCTGGCACTAAACATCTGTAGAAGAGAAAGGCAGTCTGAAGTTCGCTGAATCAGAGCCTGCCTGATGAGCAGGGGTTTGGAAACCACCCCTTTTTTCTCAACCAGTGAGTAGAGCACAGGGGCGGGAGCCATTTTGAGGAGGTCAGGCTGGAGCTTGATGCTTTCTGAACCCTAGACATCATGTGTAGTACTGCCAGACTGTCTGTCAGGGCCTATCATATGGTTGAGAGTATTCCTGGCAGAACACAATTGGAAGAGACACAGATGAGATTGCACCCAGGAAGATTCATGTCAGAGACATGGTGGAACAATTATTCAACCAGGCTTGGTTTCAGGCCACTCAAGCTGGGAGAAAGGGTTCAACAAGCCCATTCCTTATTCTCTCTTAGTGATGTGCATCCCAAAAAGAAACAGGAGGAAGGACCGCCTGACCTAGGCAGTGAGAACTCATCCTTGTCCAGGTTTGAACACAGCAGAGACAGTGCTTTCATATTTTTTTTTCTTTTGCTGTTCTTATTTTGCTTGTGTTTCATGTGTGTGTGTGTGTGTGTGTGTGTGTGTGTGTGTGTGTTAATTTTTTATTTTCTTATTTTGTGCTCTTTTTCTATATTTTTATTTTGTTTTGGTCATTGAAAGTCAGTGGACTTTTGTTTTGGTTTAGTTGGTTTTTGTTACTCTCTTTTTTTCCCTCTAATAATCAAATTCTCTTGTATCTTTTTCTATTTATTTAATGTTCTAATTTTTTCCTTCCTCATGGTGGCATTCACTTTCTACTTCTTTTATGCTCTCTTTATTTTAACTTTTGAATATTCTAACTTCTTTTGCGTTTATTTTCTATTATCATTTCTTTTAATCAAATGGATTTTTATCATCTTTGAAACTATTTAGTTTATATAATTTCTGCCATCACCTTACATATTGTTAAACCAAACAGAAATATTGAAAATGAATAAGTCAAACAAAATTTTATTTGAAAGTCTCTTAAATAAATTAGACTATGTAGAAGACAGACTTTCAGAGCTTGAAGATAAAATTACAGCTGTGAGCAGTATTAAAAGAGAGAGAGAGAGAAAGACTATGATCAGAATACAGAAGAATTTTGGACTAGCATTTAGAGACCAAAATTCATATTCATAGGCATTGAGGAAGAAGCAAAGATACAAGCTAATGGCACTGATAATCTGTTCAGTGCAATAGTAGCAGAAAATTTTCCAAACTTTGGGGACAAGATGGATAGATATTTAGGCACTGAAGATTAAGTTCTCAAATAGACAATACCAAATATATATATTTGAGAGGGGGACTCTCCATGACATATTATAGTTAAAACAGAAAAAAGAAAGAAAAAAATAAAATTTTAAGGGAGTGGTGTCAGGTCATATTTAGAGAAAAAAAATCATCAAATAATATCAGATTTCTTAGAAGAAACCCTAAAATCCAAGAAAACATGGGATAATGTTTTTCAAGCCTTGAAATAAAATAATTGCCAAACAAAATTGCTTTATCCAGCAGTTATTCTTTAGAATTAAAAAGATATAAAAACTCTCCAAGGTGAGCATAAATTCAAGGAATTCATAACTACTAATACAGCATTGCTGAGGGTTCTTAAAGGAATTCTGTACACAGAAGATAAAAACAAACAGAAAGCTAAACACAGAAGAAGATGAAAACAAACAAGAAAGCTTAGGTAAGAACAAATCATATTAGAAGGGTAGATAAGCAAGAGAGCACTAGGATAGAAGCAAACACTAGAAGTAAATCAAAGTGACAGAAAGTAACACATAGCTCTCTATCATAACAATGAGCGTAAATGGCTCCAGTGATATAATTAAAAGACACACACTGGTAGACTGGATTTTAAATTATTTGTTGTCTGCAAGAAACATACCTCATAGGTAAAGGCGTCCATAAACTGAATGTGAAAGAGTAGGGCCGGTCATAGAAGAGCACACCTTAAGTGCCAGTGTGTGGCAGGCTGACAGGAGGATCAAAGGTTTGATGCCAGCCTCAGCAATTTTGTGAGACTCCCAGTTACCGAGGGAGAGCCTGTTTCAAAATAAAAACTAAAAAACACGTTCAGTGTCAGACTTTTCCTGGGTTAAATCACCAATACAAAAAAAAAAAAAAAAAAAGCAAGAAGAAGGAAAGAAGGAAGGAAGGAAGGACAGACAAGGAAGGAAGAAAGGAAGGAAGGAAGGAAAGAAGGTAGGAGATATATGTAAATAGAACCCTAAAGCAAGCAGGAGTAGCTACTTTCTTTCAAAACAAAATTTAAGACTAAATTAAAAGAGAAAAAGAAGGTCACTACACATTGGTAAAGAAAACAATCCAACAAGAAGATATTATGATAAATATTGGTGCCTCAAATGTTGATGCATCTAATTACATGAAATAATCACTACTCAAAGGAACAGAAAGACTTCAGTACAATAATACTAGGTGATTTCAGTATAGCTCTCTCCCTAATAGACAGGCTAACAAGACACAAAGTCAACAATGATACTAAAGATTTAAATCGTACTTAGCAACCATCTACAGAATATTTCTCCTAACAATAGCCAAATTCACTTTCTTTTCAAGTGCTTTTGGAACTTTCTCCAAAATAGGTCATGTGTAAATCACAATTCAAGGCTTAGCAAATATAAAAAAGTTGAAATGACTCCTTGCATCTTATCATGTACTAATAGAATAAAATCAGGAATCAACAGAAAGAAGAACTAGAAACTATGCAAATGCATGGAGACCAAACAATGCACTTTGAAGAGTGGGTCATTGAACAAATCAAAAAATAAACATCAAAACTCTTAGAATCAAGTGCAAATATAAATACAGTTATTGAGTTCTTTGAGACACAGTAAGAGAAAAGTTTATAGCTATGAGTGCTTACATACAAAAATAAGAAAGATCTCAAATAAATAACCTAACAATGCTCTCAAGGTCTTAGAAAAACAAGGTCAATTTATTTCTAAAACTATTAGAATGAAAAAATATATATGTTTCTAAATGATCATTCTAGACTCCTCTGCAAATTCTATGAATTAAACACATGGCTTAAGAAAGGAAAAACTCTTTGCTGCTCACGAAGTTGGTTTTGCATTCTATGTTAGAATCCCTTTATGGTCTCACATATAAAGATAGGAAGCTCCAAATTACTTTTTTTTTTTTTTTCCTTTTTTATCTTTTTTTTTCAAATTACTTTCATTTGCATAAAATATAAGTAGATTTACTACAAAATTAAAAGATCATTATGTAATAATAAGTTTTTATTGATTTTTTCTTCCTTTTTGTGTGTTTGTTTTTACAGTCTTGGTTCAATTTTGAGGTTCTGAAGAGAAATCAGCCAGCCTCCTCTACCCTTTTTTTTTTTTTAACCCAGGAGCATTCTACATTCTACCTCTGAGCTACTCTCACAGCCTGTTGTACTTATTTATTTATTTTTTTAATTTGATATTGGTTTTGCTAAGTTGCCGAGACTGGCCTTGAACCTGGCTGCCCTCCATCTCAGGATTACAGGTATATGCCATGGTGTTGTGCTGGAGCCAGCCGGCAAAAGTACGGGTTCTGAAGAGAGTCATGAGGATGAAGAATTCAACTCTAAGAATTTGATTCTCAGAATATTTAATTTATTCTAATGTGGTGGGGGAGCCAGCCCACTATCTCCACTGGCCGGCCCCTGCTCCTGGGTCAATATCTCCACTGGTTGATGACTACTCCTGGGTCAGTATTCTCCATTGTGCCGACGCTGGGTTTGTTTTTCCAGAGGTATTTATACAGTTACAGGTCAATCAATATCCTTGTGCTACAACCACCAGAATACAATAGAGACCAGTCCAAAGCACATATATTCCAGATAGGCTAATCAGTACTCTCATGCCAGCACCATCTGATCTTCTCCCAGACCTTTCACTCTGAACTCTCCATGACCCCAAACCTTGTTAACTCTGGGGAAGGACAGTCAGCTGAGTCAGAAATATTATTTCAGGGGAAAGCCTTAATGGCTCCCCACAGTGTTGTCCTCATTTGTGAGCCAAGCCCATCCAACTTCCTTCTCAGTTCCAGGAACCAGACAAGCAGGGACACCCCTAAGTCCCAGAGCCCACTGAAATTAATCAAAGTAGCCATTCTCAAACCAGCCCTCCTGCTGTAAGAATTTTTTTTTTTCTCCCTAATGCTTTGCCCATATTCTTCTAGCAGAACCTACAATAAAGCACAGTCCTCCCCCCAGCTGTCTCTCAGTGACTCACCAAGCACTTCCCTGAGGGCCCGAGGGTGGCCTGCTGTGCTCTCTCCAGGCAGCTGAGGATGCAACATCGAAATACTCTTCCCAGTTTCTGATCTCTTTTTCTTGACCTACCTGTGGTCTTATCATTCCTCACACAAGGTAATGTAGTTAAAATCACCAACTACATGTTGGATACTCCAGTAATATTTTATTTGAGAATGGGAGAAGGAACAACGGCCTATATGGGAACAATGTAAAGAGAGCTAAGAATAAATTTTCTTAACTGTGCAGAAATAAAGAATGTCAAAATTTCTCAGAAACTTTTATAAGCATATCTGACAGCCTATGGGCTCATGATGCCATCTTGTGGATAAATTAAAAAAATACAAGAATGACTTCAAAGTTTGTGTGTGTGTGTATATGCATATGTGTGTTGCTTTTGTTGTTGTTGTTTTGTTGTTTTGCAGTACATGGAATGGAACCCAGGGGCATTCTACTTCTAAGTTATATGCCTACCCCTAATTTTTATTCTTTATTTTGAAACAAGGTCTCACTGCGTTGCAGAAGGGTCTCACTAAGTAGCTGAGGCTGTCTGTGAACCACGATCCTCCCGTTTCATCCTCACAAGTACTGGGATTACAAGCATGTGTCACCACACCCAGTTGTATATGTTGTTTTATATTAGAAAAGTTTTGAAATGATTGTTGTAAATGCTCTTGCATATTTCACAGTAAAGTAACATGCTACTGAATCTTTGAAAATATCAGTTCTTCAGAGGCATACCATCCAACAGCTCATGTATATTTAGCAATGTCTGCTTAATATCAGTAGCGGGCCCCACACCTGACATTTATTCAGGATACAGTTTTATAAATTGCTCAAATTCTCCGAGCCTCATCTACTTTGCACATATAATGCCATTTAGTCTCCACAAAATAACACTGCAAGTAGTACATTAATATCCTACTTTTTAATGAGAAAAAGAATGGCTAGAAACAAATCAGGGCTCTGCAGCAGTGTGTATTCTCAGCTCAACACTCCCTTGAATGCTGTTTCATTTGTTAGAATTTGGGGTGCAGGCCACAAGCAGAAGTTCTTCTTCCTTTGGAATTTTTACAAAAATAGAAAAATAATTTCTGTTTTACTTGCTCTTACATGTACAAAATGTCGATAAACAAAGATATCACCAAACAAAGATATCACCAAACAAAGATAAACAAAGATATCACCAAATATGACTTCCATGTGGATAATACTAGAATATCTTAAGTCAGTTCTAGGGAAAATGTGACCATTTTGTTAAAATAAAAAATGGAAGAGAGAGGAAAGCGTAGAATTTTTTTTTTTTTTCTGGCTTGTAGGGCCACTTGAGACTCTTGGTAAGTCAGTCATGGAAACAACATGGGGGCCTCTTTTCAATGTCTCTGAGGTATGTCTACAACTCTGTGGAAGAGACTAAGGTGCTGCCCAGCCAAGTCACCATGACTCATTTCTTGAGCCCTATGGTGAAGATTTGGCAAAGGTTTAAATTTCTAACATTTAAACAAATATATACAGCTATGTAAACCTGCATTAAAACTGATAAGAAATATATTCTCCTTACTACAAAAGCTTCGTGAGCCTCTGATTATTTTTTTGGTTGTGCCATTTTGTCTTTTCTGTCTTGCCATGTAAGTAGAATCAATATGTAGATTTTTGTCTTTGGCTTCTTTTGCTTATGATACTGCTTAAAGAGGGTCAATCATGTAGCTCCATGTATCTTTGATCTGTTTTGCTATTTTCTTTTTTTTTGGTGGGGGGGTACTGGAGATTGAACCCAGGGGAATTCTACCTCTGAGATATACCCCCAGCCCTATGTTTTATCCTTTATTTTGAAACAGGGTCTCACTAAATTGCAGAGGGTCTCACTAAGTAGCTGCGGGTGGTCGTGAATCTGCGATCCTCCTGTCTCAACCTCCTGAGTACTGGGATTACAAGGATGTGCAACCATGCCCAGCTTTGTTTTGCCATTTTCATTATTGAATAGTATTCTGTTGCATTAAGGTCTCACAATTTATTTACACAGTCAATGGTTGAATTGTTAATTTTCAGTTTGGGGCTGTTATTAATAAACATACTGTACACATTTGCATTCATACATTCTGTGGGCACACATTTTTATATGACTTGAGTAGATATCTAGATGTAAGATTGTTAAAACCATATTTGAGGTGGACATGGTGGCGCACACTTGTAATCCCAGCATTCAGGAGGCTGAGACCAGAGGATGCTGATTCATGGACAACCTCAGCTACTTAGTGAGGCCCTCCACAACTTAGTAAGATCCTGTTTCAAAATAAGAAAAAAAAAATAGGGCAGGGGAAGTAGCTCAGAGGTCGAATGCCCCTGGGCTCTATCCCCAGGAACCCCCCCCCCCAAATATACCATATTTGAAATTTAAAAAGAGAAAGACCTGGCTGCTTGTCCATACAATTTGTCTTTGTATTACCACTGGCAATTTCTGAAAATTTCCATTGATTTCATGTTTTTTCATCGGCACTTGTTATTGCCAGGTATTTTTTGTTACTTTTTTTAGTTATCCTAAGAAACATGTAGTAGCTCCGCTTTTTTTGGCTTATTTGCACTTCCCAAACGGCTGAAGATGGTGATGATCTTTTTATGTATGTCCTCGCAACCCAGCTTATCTTTCTTTCGGTGTGGAGGGTCCCTCTGACGGTAATGAGATGAAGGCACCATGTTATTTAACATCTTCTTTATCCTCATCAGTATAGATATCCTCATCTACCTTGAATATAAATTCCCGAGAGACCACAAAAGTCTTAAACTTTATTCATATATAGGTTTAATTCCTTTTTAATATTTTTAACTTGTACTGGAGTTAGAAGTTCCATTTTTAGGTGAACTCACAGATAGGAAAGTAATGTTTGCTTGGTGAATTGATCTTACTTTCTTCATCCCTCCTTTCTTTAACTTCTAACCTATTAGTCTACTTATGCTTAAACTAACACTGGATTTAATTTAGTTTCACAATCTCTGTCTCTGCACAGAGGCCTTGGAGAATAATATAATTGTCGATGTGGTTTGAAAATCACTTTACTGCTTGTCCCATGTGTTCTATCTTCTTGTCTTCTTTTTCCTGCCTCCTCCTGAGTGTCACTGAGCTGGGATCAAGCAATCTGTAGTCTTTTCAAATGGATTTTTCACTTAGTAGTGTGCACTTCAGTTTCCTCTATGTCTTTTTGTACTTTAATATTTTATTTTTTAATATTGAGTAATATTCCACTATCTGGATATACCACAATAAAATCTTCTCTGAATCTATCGAAGAGTGTCTGTTGTGCTTCCAAACTTTGGAAATTATAAATATGATTGCCCTAAACATTTAGTCCAGGCTTTTGTGTGAGCATCAAATTTCAGTTCATTAGGTAAATGGCAAAGAACATGATTGTTAGATTTTATTACAGTTTGTTTAGTTTTGTAAGAAACTGCCATAATACACCAACAAAAAATTAAAAGAAAAGAAAGTGCCAAACTTCCTTCCAAAGTGACTATTATCATTTTTCATTCCTTTGTTAGCATTTGGTGTGGTCAGTACTTTAAGATCGATATCACCTGATAGACATGTTTGTTTCATTGGTTGCCTCATCTTTTCTTTTCCTTTTGCTTCTCCTCTTTTTTCCCTCTCCTTCTCCTACTTCTCTTCCCATTCTTCCTTTTCTATTGTGAACTCTCTTACTGTCTGGTGCAAGCTTTTCCAGTTTTTATTTTATTTTTCCTGCCATTTCTCCAAGAATTTCTCATTCCTATATCAATAAAGAAAGATACAGTTATACTTTGCTTAACTCAGAAATATGATCTAAGAAGTCAGTTATTATTATTATTATTATTAGTATTATTATTATTACTTTTTTTCAGTACTAGGAATGAAACTCAGGGTCACTGTACCTCCAAGCCACACCCCCAGCCCTAATTTTTATTCTTTATTTTGAAACAGGGTCTCACTGAGTTGCAAAGGGCCTCACTATGTAGCCGAGGCTGTCCAGGAACCGCGATCCTCCTGTCTCAGCCTCCCAAATGCTGGGATTACAACTGTGCGCCACCACGCCCAGCTTCCTTAATTATTTTTCTCCTTCATTTTATCCAAGCTTTTAACAAGCTTCCTTTTGTATTTAATATTGTACACATTTCATATTTAAACACATAAGGCAAAATGAGTTTGTAAAAATTCAACCTGGATTAAAGAAAATTATCTACCATCTGCTCTTCCTTCAATCATTTTGTAAAATGTCAACAAATTATTTTTATTTTTATTTTTCTCTAATAAGACCTGTCTCTAAGACATTTCTTAGCTCAAATGCACTTTTGTAATTTTTGAGATGTTTTATGGTAGTTGAAACTTTAAATGGATAAAGCTTTTAACACCTGATTATATTGAATTGAATGTTGAAAATTTAAAGAATAACCTGTATCAAATTATATTTGATATTTTTATTCCCATAAGATGTCTTTTGAACAAATAACTGTTTAATATTCATAGAATAACAATTTCATTCAAATAGAATTAAATGTTCATTTAAAGTTATAATTGCATATTAGCTTGAACAACATAGTTCTCAAAAACAATTATCTTGTCAATTTCATAACCCTTAGTTTATAACTTAGTACTGGCTAAAAAAGAAAAGAAGAATATTTCAATTTTATCTCTTTCAGTAAGGTTACATAATTTTAGCTGATTTAAATAAATACTATGTTCTTAAACTCTTATACCAGATACATATTTAAGTTTTTATTTACATATTTAAGGAAGTTTTTCTGGCTTTCTTAGGTATGATTTCATACATTGCTTTGGTATTGATAGGAACAAATTTAAAATCTTGAAATCTTCAGACAGGAATATCTCTTATAAATAGTGGCTTCATATCCAGACTCATAATACTTAAGTACTTTGCAACAAAATATCACTTTAATAATTAATTTTCAAGATTCAAGTGAAAAGTTTCCAGAAATAAAATTTAGGGTTCTTTCTTTATCATGATTACAAAACAAATTGAGTCTAAAATTTTTATAGAAAGATTATCTAGCCAGGCGTGATGGTGCACACTTGTAAACCCAGCATTCGGGAGGTGGAGACTGGAGGAATGCAGTTCGCAGACAGCCTCAGCTACTTAGCGAGGCTCTTTGTAACTCAGTGAGACCCTATTTCAAAAATAAAAATACTAAAAAATAGGGGTGGACGTGTATCTCAGAGGTAAAATGCCCCTGGGTTCCATTTCCACTACCATACACACACAAAAAATAAAGATGTATCTAACTTAGATAACAGACACATTTATATACATGTTGATATGTCAATTTATATGCGTCACCATCCCCACCTTATAATGTATATAATTTGAAGTGAGAAAATTAGTTTAGAATACTACTAATCTAAAAGTAATATGGTCACACAAATACTACCTTCTTCTCTGTGTAGAATCCAATGAAGAAATTAATGTATAACTATTAAAGCTTTAATTTTGCCAGGTGAGATAGCACATGCCTGTAATCCCAGTACTTGGGAGCTGAGACAAGAGAGTCATAAATTCAAGACCAGTCTCAGCAATTTTACAAGACCCTCATCAATTTTGTGAGACGGTTGTTTCAACATAAAAATAATAGCCGGGCATGGTGGCACCCACTTTTAATCCCAGTACCTGAGAGGCTGAGACAGGATGATTGCAGGCTTTCAGCCAGCCTCAGCTACTTATGTAATGAAACCCACCACAATTTAGTGAGATCCTGTTTCAGAATAAAGAATACAAAATGAGGCTGGGAGTGTAGCTCAAAGGTAGAATGCCCCTGGGTTTAATCACCTGTACTGCAAAAATAATATAATATAATATAATATAGTATAATATAATATAATATAAAAATATAAGACTAGAGGTCTAGCTCCAACGTAGAACTGAATGCTAAAGATTCAACTGTACAAAATAAATCCTTTAATTTCAAAGTTAAAATATAAGAGAACAATTTCACATATGAAATACATAGCTACACAACTTTTCTCTTTTTTCAAGATTTTTAATAGCTATGCTGCAGGAAAAGAGCAATAATTTGATTTTATCATGGAAAATCCTATTTTGTAAATTAGTTATTATAAAGTCATATTATAAATATAATAAGTGATTTCTACTTCTAAATTCACCATGTACATTAACATTGCTTTCCCAGAAAGAAATTGGCAAAAGCCATTTAGTTAAAGCTTAGCAAAAATATAGTTTTGTATACATTTAGCAATTATTTTGTGTGTGGTGCTGAAGATAGAATTTAAAGGCATTCTACCTCTGAGCTATACCCCCAGCCCTATTTTATTGCTTAGTTTGTAATAGGGTCTCTTTAAGTTGCTGAGGCGGGCCTTGAACCAGTGATCCTCAGGTCTCAGTCTCCCACATACTGGAACCGTGGGCATGTGCCACCATGTCCGCCTATGTTAGTCTTAATAAATGTAATGTACTTTTACCTGTTAGCATTCTTGCAGCCCTAATCTAAATATCTGATCACATATAGAGGGAAGAAGATATATAATTCCAAGTACTGGTATTATAGGCATATGCCACCATGTCCACCTATGTTAGTTATAATAAATATAATGTATTTGTACCTGTCAGTATTCTTGCATATAATTTAAGGGAAAGATTTATTTTCTTATGGTTTGGGAATCAGTGAATTCGAGGCTGTAGACTGTAGATATCTTGGCATGGTGGTGATGGGAAAGCAAGAGAGAGCATGTGGGCTGTGCTATGCATATTAAAAAGCTGGGGGAGAGAGAGAAGAGAGGGGGGAGAAGAGAGTGAGGGAGGGGGGGAGGGAGAGAGAGAGAAAGAGAGAGAGACTTACTAAGTAGCTGAGGCTGTCCAGGGACCACGATCCTCCTGTCTCAGCCTCCCTAATGCTGGGATTGCAAACTACGCCCGGCTTGGATTTATCCATTTCTCAAAGGACAACTCTCATGACTCAGTGACATCAGCTCCAAACACAAAGCAGCCATCCTGTATCTCGCCATACAATACTTTAAGGAAAGGCTAGCGAGAGTACTTAACATGCATGATCATATAATTTCAGCCACTCTTATATTTCACAGAAACTACTGTTTTGTGAGTTGCATGATTGTGTCAGAACAGCATTTCAAATGCATAGACATCCTCAGATGTAAAATTGATGAGGAGCTGAAGGTTCGCATCTCCACAGAGAGCCAGAACTTATTCCTCCTTCTGTTTGCTCTCCCCAGTCACTATTCTGCTCTCAGCGTCTGTGGGATCAACAGCAGGATGAATACAATAAACAAAAATTCATTACACACCTCAAAAGAGGTAGAAGAGAGGACTGGAGGATTTCCAATGTGCTCACCATAAAGAAATAATGAGATGATGGATATCTAATTATCCTGAGGTGACCACCACCAGATGTATACATAAATGATAACAACATGGCATATCTCATGAATATGCAAAACAAATAAAATAAATGAAGATTTGTATCTCAAAGGGAGAGAGAAATAATTCACATGTTTTTTAAAGCAAACGCTATAAGATCAGGCTAGAAGCAGGAAAACACCTACATGTAGGTTTAGTCAAGCTGAGAGGGACTTCTTGGTCAGATATAAGATGTAATGGGGGACTGTATTCTTCAAGGTGGAGCTAAGTAAACACTGTGTAAGATTCCCTTGTGAGTAGCTCTCTCAGCAGTATAATAAATCAGAAGGCCTGAGAGATTGGCAATTCTATCACTGTCCTGCAAGATGAGATTCCCTGTCTCCACCAGCTATCCACCTATTAAAGGAAGTTATTGGTGGAACCATCACATTAACAAAATTGAGATGTTTGAACTCTGACTTTGATCATTAAATATTTGGGCCCTACTGCCAAACACATGTATCACTGCCTTGCCTTTTGCTGACATCTGCTGGCACATTCATGAAAATATACTGCAATTTGGCTAATTTTAAAGCATTGCAAAATGACAGGTGTCCACTCTGTCAGGATAGAGTAATTGGCACTGCACTTGCCCTCCAGTCATAAATAAGATAGAACCAGACAACGGTGTGTGAGGAAACAGCGTTTTGGCATTGAAGGAAAGGCAGTGTCTTTGAGAGCAGGCAGCTCAAACATCCCCTTTCTTCTGGGTCTCATGCAGGCTTCAGCGTCCATCCCAATATACTGAAGGGGGTATTGCTGGACTGAGAAGGCACAGTGGATGTTTTGACTGCTGAAGCAGCTGGGAGTTTTAAAATACTGTATCAGAGAAGCAGCAGCTGTGGAGAGGAAGCTTGGGAAGTCGGTGTGAATCTCCATGAGTCACTTCTGCTGGTTTGTGCCTGCAACAGGGAAGACCTATCGAGTCACCTGTGGCCCTTGGCAGAGAGCAGCTGCAGAGAGGGCGACTAGGCATGATATTCTCATTCATAGCACTATGAAGAAGCCTTGCCAAGTATCTCAAACATTCATCTGAGACCTCACAAAGCAAAAGTTTTAAGATGAAGGGCTAAGCTCTAACATACAGGACACATTGATCAGTGTTAATGGATTGGCATAATCTACTCTCCTTTCACCTCTAAGACCCCGAGGATTCAGATTCATTCATGATGTTTGTGGTCTCAAATGAAAAATATTCGAGCCAAGAATGATCATACCCTCTCAGGTAAAGCTATAGCATCTGAAAAAGACTGAGAGCCCATGAAGGGGTCATCCAACCATCCCAAGCCCCAAGGGAAATTGTAGTTTCTAAGTAACAATGTGAGAGAAGAGACCACTGAGTTCCATGAAAACATTTTAGTTCTACTAGGTAAGGGAGCTCAAGGTATAGCCATACTTGTGAATGAGGGTGCAGATCTGAAAGGCTAAGAATGAAAGGGTTTATTGGGGAAGAAGATGCTCTATTAAATATTAGGGTATGGGTTGCATTACAAATTGGAAAGTGTAAGTAATGAAATGATATAGAACTCTCAGTTCTTTCTAAAATACAACACTGAGATGGACACAATGACGGAATTGCCAAGTTAACCTTACCCTTTTCACCAGTGACATTGTCGAAGACTGTCCTTTGCTCAGTTTTCTTGACCTCGCTAAATGACAACTCCAAGTGTTAGTCGGAGGGCAGCAGGGTATCATTATGCTTAAGAAATGATTGGAGTAGGAGTGTCATTTCCTAAAAAATCCTCCTGTGACAGTCTCACCTGGTCAATAGGTAAAGCAGACACTCTGGAACTTAAGCTGCTGCTAATTGCTGAGTATTAGAAGAGGCAGTCTCTGCCAAATTGGAGAAGAATGTCCAGAAAGTAAAAGATATCTCTGTGGCATCAGCACCTTGATCAATCAGACCTGACTGATGCCTTCTTTACAAGCCCAAACTGAAGTCTACCTTGACTTTTTTTTTTTTTTTTTGCACTCTTTGGATGGAACACAGTATACACGTATTGTGTTACCATAGAGATATTTGAATTGATGGGCATGTTGACTTAATTAGGTGAGTATGAACTTGGAAATGATAGCCATTATAGGACAGTTATGACATTACATTGATGATATTATGATAATTGCCTTCTGTTCCTTAGTGTAATTAGCAGAAGAGGTTAGAGTTGAACTTGTTTATTGGATAAATTAAAGCTAAGTGGCTAAACCAGCTAAAACTCAAGGCACATTGAAATTCTTGGGATTTCAAAGGTTGGAGCTTTTGTGGCTAAAGAAACAGAATATGGGTCTGGGGGATTTATTTTTTAGATGAGAAAACACATTTTAATAGTCAAATTTACAAGATACTTAAAGGCTGAAGGGAGACTAAAATTCAAGTTCTCTTACTGTCAGTTTAACTTTCTCATAACTCCAACAAAATGAATTTTAAATTATTTACACTGTTAAATATTTTAATAATATAGAAATAATTCAACAAATATCTACATGCCCATCATTCAGGTAAACAAACCTTAATATAATATTTGTATATTTTATTTTACTAGGCAATGAATTTTTTAATTTTTTAAAATTGTATTTGGTGCATTGAGTTATACATCTTAATGGGATACAAGCTGGTAGAGGCATACATGCATAAATTACTCACCTAATCCTTCCCCAATTTCAACCTCATTCCCTCCCTGCATCTCATGTTTAGCTTAGTGATTGACTCTGATATGTTTGTGAATGTACATCATGTACTTTAGGGAATTTCACTCTTCTCCCCTCCCACCCTCCTCAGTTAGGTCACCTTATTTGCTCTTCTATGGTTTCTCCTTCCTCATCTAGAGTTCCTCCTATGAATCTTTTTTCTCCCTAGCTTCCAAATATTAGAGAAAACATTTGATATTTTTAGAGAGAGCATCTGCTTTTGGTGACTGACTAATCTCACTCAGCATAATGTTCTCCAGCTCATTATCCATTTCCCTACAAATGACATAATTCTGTTCTGCTCTTCTTTATGGCTGAGTAAAATTCCATTGTGTATATATCCCATAGTTTTGTAATCCATTCATCTGTTTATGGACATCTTGGCTGGTTCCATAGTTTGGCAATTATGAATTGTGCAGCTATGAAGACAGATAAGCATGCATTACTTTGTAGTTTGGTTTCCATTCTTTTGGATAGATATACAGAAGTGGTATTGCTGGATTATATGGTAAGTTGGTTTCCATTCTTCTGAGGATCCTCTATACTGTTTTTCAAAGTGGTTGCACTAATTTACAAGCCTACCAACAATGTATTAGAGTTCCCACTTCTCCACATCCTTGCCAGCATTTGTTGTTGTTTGTAAGATTGCCATTCTCGTTGGAGTTACGTGAAATCTCAAGGTGTTTTGATTTGCATCTCTCTGATTGCTAATGATATTGAAAATTTTCATGCATCTATTAGCCATTTGAGTTTCTTTTTTTGTGAGTTATCTATTTAGTTCACTTGCCCATGTTTTGATTGGGTTATGTGTCTTCTTATAATTACTTAAACACAACTTTCCATATTGTGCTGAGATAACATTTGGATGTTTTATTTTTATTGGTGAATTGTAATCATACATATTAATGGAGTATGAGATGGAAGAGGCATACCTGCACACATTGCCCACTTAGCCCGTACCAAACTCCCTTCCTCCTTCTCATGTTTGGCTTAGTGATCGACTTTGATATGATTATGAATGTATATCATATACATGAGGGAATTTCCCTTTTATCCCCATCCTCCTCAGTTAGGTCAACTCATCTATAGTTTCTTCCTTCTTTGTCTAGATTTCCTCTTATGACCCATTTTCTCCCTAGCTTCTGAATATTAGGAATATTTTTTTGTGACTGACTAATCTCACTTAGCATAAGGTTCTCTAGTTCCTTCCATTTTCCTGTAAATTACATAATTTTGTTCTTCATTATGACTGAGTAAAATTCCATTGTGTCAGCTCTAACAAATAACATCATAAAAAATGGGCAAGTTAAATAAACAGACACTTCACAAAAGAAGAAATTCAAGTAGCCAATAAATGTAAAAAAATGCTCAACATCATTAGCAATCGGAGTGATACAAAACAAAAAACTATCCTGAGATTTCACCTAACTTCAGCTAGAATGGCAATCATTCAAAACACATACAATAGGAAGAAAATGGCGACTGTGGAATGCAGCCTATTTCAGTAGCTTTTAAGAAACAAAAATGACCAACCAAATGCATTTGTTAGATCCCGCATCTATCAAATGCAGGGCCTGTATAATGTGTCTGTTCACTGTTACAGATTCTGGAGTATGTTCTAATATCTCTCATTTGCTCCATAGGATGTAAGAAGGCAGATCTTTGACAAGAAAAACAAAGAAGATATTTACAAACAAAAACACAAAAAGGGATCCATTACAGAAGAATAGCCAATATTTAATTTCTAAGATCCACAACAAAAACCCAGAGAACATGGTGTGGTGGCTGGTGCCATCTCAGATCACTGGCCAGAACCCCGACTGCCTACTCCCCAGCCCAAAGAAGTTCTGGCAAGTAAACCAAAGACGTGAAGTACAGAAAGTGGAGGCTGATCTCCAACATCTCAAGTGACCAACATCATGCTTCAGGGATGGAGAGAAAGATCCAAAAGCCGGTGTTCTCAATAGAAGTTGGCACCTAAAGCAGTGCATTATGTCCTCCAGAAACCCGTGCACCCAGGACATTAAGGTAACCACTACCCAGAGCAGCTGCTGGGAACCTTACAGGCTCAGATTTGGTAACCCAACCCTGAGGTGGTCAGGTTATAACCTACAAACACAGGAAAGGCCCATAGTGCTCAGGGTGCAGTACTGGCATCAGGTCACAGGGGGTCACTCCGAGATTACATTGGACACCCTCAGCTGGTGGGGGTAGGGAAGTGCAGGCCAGGATTGGAGGGTGAAAAGCCCAGTGACAGAAGGCACAGAGTGAAGAGCCTGAAAGCACAGAGCCCAGGCCGGGAAAGTGCCCAGCGAAGTGCCTGGAAGCGCAGAGCCCATACCTGGAAAGCTCAGAGCCAGAGCTAAGGGCCTGAAAATGCAGATCTGAGGGCCTGAAAGTACAGCGCACAGGGCCAGAGATTACAGAGCCCAAGGCCAAAGAGTGCAGAGACCAGGGCTGGAAAGTACAGAGCCCAGGGCTGGAAAACACAAAACCCTGTGCCTACACAGAACTCATTTAGAGTGGCATCCCCACCCTGACACCTGAACACAAAACAGTCAAAGGCAGAAGAGGGCACAGACACTCATAAAGGGAGTCCAAAAGCTGACAATAGGTTATGGAGCAAATGAGAGATATTAGAACATACTCCAGAATCTGTAACAGTGAACAGACACATTATACAGGCCCTGCATTTGTAAATTAGCAGTACTGATTATTTTTTGCTTTTTTTATTGTTGTTTTGTTTTGTTTTGTTTTGTTGGTGGTACTGGGGTTCCTGGAAGTCCTTCTATCTCCAGGCTACACTCCCAGACACCTATTTTATGCTTATTTGGAAACAGGGTCTCTTAAGCCACTGCGGCTGGCTTCAAACCTGTGTGATCCTCCTGTCTCCGCCTCCCATGCATGGGGATTACAAGCATGCGCCACCATGCCCGGCATTTTTATTGTTTTTAATCTTTGATATATTCTTATAATTGTTAGTTTTTGTTGCTTGTTTTGTTATTATATGCATATTTATTGCTCCCTCCCTCATTTCTTTTACAAGCTTCCTCTCTTTATCCTATATACTCTCCTCTCCAAACCTTTTTTTCCCTTAATGTATCTCCTTTTTTTATACTCAAGCTATTTCATATCTCCACACCTGAATACTCTATACTAACTACAAAACTCCTACTATATCACCATCTCTCATTCTCAAACAGATACTACATTATTATGCTTAAATTTTTATTCAACTTAATCACATCCTCTACTTTACACTACTCCTCTACTCATCATCCCAAATCCTCCCCCATCATCCAACCCTCACCATTCAAAAACACTCCATACCCGTGCATGAACCTGCTGACTCTTCTAATGCCCTACTACTAAGATTGGATCAGAGAGGTTATCCACAGACTCACACATAAAAAGAAAGAAGATGCCAAGACAACAGAAACACAAACCCTAGAATTCTGATGATTTAAGAACAAGAAACTGAGGAAATAAGGGAAATCATGAATACTGACCTACAAGAAATGTAAGAAATTCCAAATTCTGATATTCCGTATGATGAAATTCCATACCTTATGTGTAGAGGAAATAAAAGAGGAAATTGAGACATTAAGAAAGAATCAGAAAGAGGCCTAGAATGAAATGAAAGAGTCAATAAATGAAATGAAGACAGCAATAGAAAGAAATTCTGGAAGAGGAGATGAAATGGAAAACAGAATATAACTATTAGAAGACAGTTCATTCAAAACTTAAAGCACAGTTCACAGTATACAAAAGACATTACAAAAACAGAACATAAACATCCAACAGCTATGGGACAATATGAAATGTCCTAACTTATGGATAAAAGGCAAAACAATAAGAATCACTCCAGACTTTACAATCCAAGTCATGAATGCCAGGAGAGACTGGTATGATGTTATCCAGACCCTGGAAGGAAACAACTTCCAACCAAAACTGCTATATCCAGGAAGGTTATTATTCAAGATTGTTGGAGAAATAAAAGTGTTTCACGTTAAGTATAATCTCAAAAAAATTAATGACTACTAAGCCAGCACTAAATAAAATACTTAAATAAATCAAAAAGAAAAAATCAAATTTCAGAACCAGAAAAGGGATAAATTTGATCAGCGGGGCAACTAAGCAAAGAAGAAATAATATATTTCAGAAAACAAAAGTAATATCTCAAGAATAATACGGAATGTCAAATGACTTAACTCACCAATTAAAATATATAGACTGGCCAGGCGTGGTGGCGCATGCTTGTAATCCCTGCTCTTGGGAGGCGGAGACAGGAGGATCGCGCAGGTTCAAAGCCAGCCGTGCTGGCATAAGAGACCCTGTTTCAAAAATAGGTCTGGGAGTGTAGCCCAGATGTAGAAGGGCTTCCAGGAACCCCAGTACCATAAAAAAAAAAATACATAGACTGGAAATATCAATTAAAAATTATAGTCCAAATATATGCTCCTTGTAGGAAACTCGCCTTACAGCCAAATATATTTATAGGCTAAAGGTGAAAGGATGGAAAAAGATATATCACGCAAATTGATACCAAAAACAGGCAAGGGTAGCAAAGCTAATTTCCAATAAAACAGACTTTAAGCTAAAACACATCAGAAGATACAAAGCAGGGCACTCCTTTTATTAAAAGGAACAATTCAGTAAGAATATATAATGCTAGTCTATGTTTATGCCCCAAATGTGAGTGCACCCACATTTGTAAAACAAACCCTTCAAGACATCAGATCTCAAACAGGCCCAAATACAATAATATTGGGAGACTTCAACACACCACTCATGCAACTAGATCAATCTTTAAGGCAAAGATGAGGAGTAAAGACTCTTCAGAGCTAAAGAAAACTATAAACCAAATGGACCTAATGAACATATACAAAATAAATCAACCAGGAACACATTCTTCTCAGCAGCTCATGGAACCTTCTCCAAAATAGGTCACATCATGGGCCACAAAGCAAGCACCAGAATATTCCAAAGATATAACGTAATTTCCTGCCATTTCTTAGATCACAATAGAATGAAAGTAGAAATGTTAAGTGAGATCAGCCAACCATGGAAATAGAAAAGACATGTTTTCTCTAATATGCTCAAGTTAGAGAGTATTATGTATATCAGAGGGACTCCAGATAATGGAGGGGAAACCTCAGCAAAGCCAGAAAGGAGGGGTAGGAAAGGAAGAAGGCTGAAGTTAATTAATGAAAAAGCTACAATTGAATATGTGTATACATGGGAATATAACATTGTTAACCTGGACACTCAGTATTGGGAGGAAGAGAAAAGGGGAAGCAGGGAAGAGGAAATCAAGTACTTTGAGAATGAGAATATATGCCATTGTCAACATGTTCCACATTATGTGCACCAATAAAATAGATAAATAATTAAATAAATTAATAAATAATAAAGAAAAAATAAAATATTGGAGTTGAGACATAAAAAAACAAAACAAAAACAACAACAAATATTGATGAGGATGTAGAGATATGAGAACTCTACTACATTGTTGATGGGATTGCAAATTTGTGCAACCACTTTGGAAAACAGTATGGAGGATCCATCCTCAGAAAAATTGGAATGAATTTACCATATAATCCAGCAATACCACTTCTGGGTATCTACCCCAAAGAATGAAAACCAAACTACCAAAATAATGCATGTGTATCTATGTTCATAGCTGCACAATTCACCATAGGCAAACTATGTAACCAGCCAAGATGTCCATCAACAGATGAATGGATTACAAAATTATGGAATATGTTTGAATTATTTTCTCTGCATCCCCCCCAGGATTGAAACTTTTAGTCCCGAAATTGGTATACCGATGGTCTCCAAATTGTAATCGTTCAGCTTGAAATTTTTTGACTTTACACTACCTTGAAAACAATATGAATTCAGAAGAAATGGTAATTCAAGTTTTGATTCTTTTCTCAAGCAAAGAATGCTATTCAGTATAATACTTTCAATGCAGAACTGCACTTGAAAGCCACAGAGCCCAGATACCCACATGAGATCGAAGACTTTGCCTAACTTTACGTAGTTAAGTGTTCTGGGTACCTTTAAGGGAGCTTAGCTAAAGCTACGATGTTCAATGCATTAGTTGTATCAGATCCATTTCCAACTGAAGATATTTCAGATGGATTTGCATAGGTTTCATCCCCCCATAAAGTGGAAGAGTTTTTTGTCTGTATATTTTGCTTGCTCACATTTTTACTTTTTATTGTATATGCATAAATTCTTGCTTTTGGTTCAAGTCATCTCATGATTTATTGGTCTGCTCCAGTGCCAGTATCCCAGTTCCTGAATCACTTGATTTTTTAATAGTAAGTTTGATAAACCTCAGGGCAACTATTTCTTCCTTATACTTGTATTTCAAAATGACTTAGCTGTTCCTGGACCTTGGTTACTTCCTACAAAATTCAATAGCATATTGTGATGTTTCAAATAAACAACAAAAAACCTATTAAGAAATTGATTAATTTTTAAATTTATAGGTTAAGAGAGAATTTTACTTTAGAAGTTGAGTCTTGGTTTAGGTGAGCATACTCCAGTAAGTAGTATGATGGCATTTGATTTAGGATTCAGTCTTCAATCTGGTAGAAGGAATTTGCTGTAAAGTGTAATTTTATATTACTGATTTGATCCAGTTTGATCTGGTTTTATTGAAACAGTGAGAACACATATACCAAATGGTTTGGGTGGTCTCTTTTTTCTCATTCTATGATAAAGTAGTCTGAATAAATTTGAGATTGTTTGTTCCCCGAGGGTATAAAAAACCCATCTGTAAAACCACCAAGATTTGATATATAGCCTTCTTGTCAGTGTATCAAACTTACTGCATTGGATCAATTTCTTTTCAGTGCTTTTCACTTTCTTTGAATTTTCTATTTTTCTTGAGAAAATTATAGTAAACTGTCTTTAAAAATTACTGACATTATAAAACCTCTATGGAATCTTTTATCCAAAGCTCATTTATGTTGCTAGTGTTAATTTGTTCCTCTGTCTTTTTTTAAATCACTTTTCCAGAGGTATTTGTCATTTAAACTATCTGAGGAATTCCTCATTTGGAACAAGGATTTTGATTTTTTAAAATAGTAAACTTACATAAGCAATATAAAAGTTGAGTTTCTTCCAAGTCAAATTTTTATACAAGTAATTTTGTCAATCCTGAGGCTAGAGTTTTACATTTAGATAGAGATTATACACATTTCAAATTTATCCAATTTAGAACTCATTCTTTATATCTTCAAAGTAGGATATTTTTTTCTAAAAAATTCCTCTATTTTTGTTGAAATCAAGATTGCACTAAAGTAGCTCCAAGGAAATGTTTTTAAACAATTGGTCAAAATGGCTCAGAGAAAAAGAGACTAAAAATGTAGCTTTCTCTCTGAGACAGTTCTCAGGTAACTATAACTAAGAAATAAAAATATATAGTTATGTTTTGCATAAAGGCATTTTAATCAATTACTGACTACATATATGACCACAGGCTCATTAGATAGTGTATTGCCTGGTGACATTATAGTAGTCTTGTTTTTTGTAATTATACACTGTGATGTGTTCATTTCTCATAACCACAAAAAAATACCTGAAATATCACCTATAAAAAGAAAAGGATTTTTGTGGTTTATCTTTGTGTGTGGTACTGGGGATGGGACCCACAATCATTGTACCTCTGAGCTATACCCTCAGTCCTATGTTTTATTCTTTATTTTGAAACAGAGTCTGAGTTGCAATGAGCCTCACTAAGTAGCTGAGGCTGCCCACATACTGTGATCCTTTGGTCTCTCCTCCCAAATCCTGGGATTACAAGCATTTACCACCATTCCCGTCTGTGGTTCATCATTTTATAGGTTTCAGTCCACAATTATTAGGCCACATTGCTTTGGGTGAGAGCACATCTTGGCAGAACTGTATGGTAGAACAACCAGCAGTCTCTTTACATCCAAAAAATTAAAAAGGAAGAGAAAATGGGCCAGGGTCCTACAATCCCCTTAAAGGGAAGACTCTTAGCAACCACCTAGAGTTCTGACTGGGCCCCACCTTTCAAAGGCTCTGTCACCTCTCCATAGCACCACGCTGGAAACCAAGTCTTTCTCACATACATCTCTGGGGAACATTTAAGACTCAAACTATAGAAGATGTGCACACAACGATGAAATCACTTACTGGTGTGTCTTTCAGAACATATTCTTTTTAAGTGATGCACAGTTACATATACTAATGCACAATTTGTTGGAACTTCCATTCTTGTGTTGGGACTGTAATTTTTAAATTGCCTTTATGGAGATAAGGTGAGTATGTTCTGCCTAAATCTTTGTATAAATCTGACTTGGAGACAGAGTCAAATATTTGGTGCCTGGTAGGATAGATATGATAACAGTAATTCACCAAATAGTTCCATATCTTTGTTTTCTAGACACATGTTAATTTTTTTCTGACCTTTTCTGAGGTCAGGCAGAGTAATGTAGCTTGCTTTAATCAGTGATGTGAGTGGAATTGATGTACACCACTCCCACATAGCTCTAAGGGCTCATGTGTAATTGGTATCTTTTCTGATATTGTAGTGGACAGCAATGTTCAGAATAGTGGTTCTTCTGTCAGCCAAACTTATATAGTAAAACAGAGTAGGGAATGCACCCAAAGAGCATGTGATGGGCATGGAATGTGAGCAATAAATAAACTTTATTGATACAATCTTCAGAATTTGGATATTGTTACTGTCATCTAAATCTATACTTACTGATATGAGGGAGAACTTGGTACATGATGAAACTCTAACAATCAGCACTATTAGCCAGTCATGTACTTGTGAGACTGTGACAGGAGGATTTCAGATCCAAGGCCAGCCTCATCAACTTAGTGAGACACTACCTCAAAATAAAAAAATAAAACAAAATATAGCTAGGTGTTTAGCCTGGTAAAGAATGTCCCTGATTTCAATATCCAGTCACACACACACACACACACACACACACACACACACCACACACACACACACACATACACACATACACACTGGCACTATAAAGAAGAAAATCTAGAAGAAAAAAAAATTGGAAAGATCTTCCATGTTCATGGATAGGCAGAATAAATGTCATCAAAATGGACATACTTCCAAAAGTGATCCACAGAGTCAATACAATGCCCATTAAGTTACCAAGATCGTTCCTCACAGACATAGAAAAAAATCAGTCCTTAAATTCATTTGGAACAACAAAAACCCAGAATAGCCAAAGTAGTTCACAGCAACAAAAACCATGCAGGAGGAATCACAATACCTGACTTTAAACTATATTACAAAGCCATTGTAAAAAAAAAAAATGTCATCATGGCACTGGCTTAAAAACAGATACATAGACCGATGGAACAGAATAGAAGACCCAGAAACAAATCCACACACTTACAGCCAATTGATTTTTGACAAAGGGGCCAAAAATATACACTGGAATAAAGATAGTCTGTTCAACAAATAGTGTCAACAAAACTGGTTAAACATATGCAGAAAAATTGAAATAAATCCCACTTTCTCAGCCTGAAAAAGAGTCAATTGAAGATGGATCAAAGACTTGAAAATTAGACCTGAGAACTTGAGGCTTCTTGAAGAGAGCATAGGCCCAATATTGCAACACATAGGCACAGATAAAAAACTTTCTCAAAAAGACCCCAAACGCACAACAAACTAAAATGTGAATCAATATGTGGGATTGCATGAAACTAAAGAGATAATGTAAAGCAAAGGAAACTGTCAAGAACCTCAATCAAGAGCCAACACAATGGGAGAAGATTTTTGTCACCTATTCCTGAGATAGAAGACTAATATCTAGAATATACAGAGAACTCAAGTAACTTAGAAAAAAAATAACCCAATCAAAACTGGGCAAGTGAATTAAATAGATACTTCATAAAAGAAGAAATTCAAATGACCAATAAATGCATGAAAAAATGCTCAACATCATTGGCAATCAGAGAGATGCAAATCAAAACTACCCTGAGATTTCACCTAACTCCAACTAGAATGGCAACCATTCAAAACACAAACAACAAATGCTGGTGAGGATGTGGAGAAGTGGGAACTCTAAAGCATTGTTGGTGGGATTTCAAATTAGTGCAACCACTTTGGAAAACAGTATGGAGGGTCCTCAGAAGAATGGGAACAAATTTACCATTCAATCCAGCAATACCACTTCTGGGTATCTACCCTAAAGAAAGAAAACCAAACTAAAAAAGTAATGCATGTGTATCTCTATGTTCATAGCTGCACAATTCACTTGCCAAATTCTGGAACTGCCAAGATGTCCATCAACAGATTAATGGATTACAAAACTGTGGAATATGTACACAATGGAATTTTACTCAGCAATAAAGAAAAACACAATTTCATCATTTACGGGGAAATGGATGGAATTGAAGAACATTATGCTAAGTGAGAATAGTCAGTCACAAAAAGTAAGAAATTAAATGCTTTCCCTAATATGCAAAAACTAAGGAGAAATGGGTAGCAGAATGAACTCTAGATGCAAAAGGAGAACATATAAAGGAGAAAATAAGGCAACCAAAATGAGGGGATGGGAAGGGGGAAGAGAGAAACTCTCTAAAGCACATGATGAACTTAAACAAATGTATCAAAGTCAATCACTAAGCCAAGCATGGGAAGGAGGGTTGGGGAGGGAATGGGGTGGGGATCAGGTAAGGGCTAATTGGGTGATGTGTGCATGTATGTCTACATAAGTCTTTTATCTCATTAAGATATAGGACTACAATGCACCAAAATTTTTTTAAATAAAATTAAATAAAAATAAAAATATTCTAATCACATCATGAGAAATCCTGATTTCATTTGTCTTGGAAGAACCTCTGTATTTTAGGTTGTTATTTTTTAAGCTACCCTTGTAAAACTACTGGATTAGACTAACACACAGTCATGGCCTACAATTAAAGCACCAGTGCAGGGAAATGAGGTCAATTTAAAAAAGTAAAATATAAAAAATAAAAAATAAGGTCAAAACCCAAAGCACCAAGCTCATCCAAGTAATCTTTCTCTAGTAGGGTATGAAATAAATGTGCTTAAGAATTGAGGCCAATGCCATAAAAACATTGTCAAGACACATGTTGAAGTTATTACAGTCACTGCATTTTAAAATCCTGGTTTTGATCCCTAAGGATACACTTATCTAAAATCATTGAACTGAGAATATTACATGACTTGTTGAGTGTCATATTCTATTGTTGAAAGAATTAAAATTGTCCTGAATTATATGTAATAGGAAAATAGGTGCAGTCTATGTAGTATATGTTTTTTCATATTAAAGAATTCTGTATTTTTTCTACCATTTCTTTTTTATGAGAAAAATAGTTGGGAAATAGCATAGGTAATAGCTAGCTAGCTAGATAAATGGTAGATAGAAATAATATTGTAGTGTGTGTGTGTGTGTGTGTGTGTGTGTGTGTGTGTGTGTGTGTAAAGAACAAATCTAAATTTCAAGCATTCCCTTTGGACAACTGGGTACACAATATTCACTGATACACTAAGTATTGTATTCCCTCTGAACATTTGACAGAAATTGAATAAATTATCATCCCTGGCCCAGAAGATGTTATTGTCTATTGGAGAGCTGGATCTCCCAGATTATCATTTAAAGGTAATGTATTCAGTACATCAGTTAGTAAAAACATTATTTTTGATCTGACACTCACATCATTAATTTTGATTACAAAGTAAATTTCCAGAGATAGATAGTTCCTGTCCTTGCAGAGATAATTTTCTATCTGAATATAAGAAGTATCTAGTATTAAAGGAGATGTTATTATTTGGAAAAAATTCCAAGCATTTTCAGAGTCAACATTGGGGATATATATTTATGAAAAGTGTAGGAATCACAGCTCAGATGAGTGTTTCCAAAGGTCAGTTGAGCATCAAGTTTCTGTTGTAGGTAAAAATGCTTCAGGAATATCGATGTCAAACACTAAGCCAAGCATGGGAAGGAGGATTTGGGAGGAAATGGGGTGGAGATTGGGTAGGGGCTGACTGGGCGATGTGTGCATGTGTGCATGTATGTCTACACAATTTTTTTTATCCCATTATGATGTGTAAATAAAATGCACCAATAAAAATTTAAAATAAATAACATTTTATAGAAGAAAAATGCTTCAGGAAAACTACCAAACTGGTAATTATTAGATATTGGGCACACTGTAACCTGTTCAGTGAAGAATACTGTAGCATTTTATGTGATCTAAATAAATAATGGCCTATGAAGATCATTAAACTAAGGTCAATGATTCACCAAGGTTTTATATCATAACAATCGATAAGTATATTTAGGAAGTCAAGTCAAATATATTTGGCATGATATTGTGTTAGCTGTGTCACACCAGCCAACAAGTAATGGAACATTCACAGGTGTGTAATGTTTTTCATTATTGTGCTTTCTTATTATTAGGTTTTTTTTTTTTTTCACTGTGCTCTAGATTAAACTCAGGGCCTCCACCATGCTAGGCAAATGTTCTACCACCAAGTAACATATCTAGCCCATATCAGAATGTCTAAGGAGCTACTTTCCATATCTATACTATTATTGCAGCAAATGTAGAAGACCCATGTGTGATCAGTCATTTTGAAAATATCAAGAAAAACTCTAATATAAACTCCTCTATTTTTCCTGCTTGAGAAGAATCAGTCAGAAGACCATAAGATAGAAATCTATTAAACATTAATTTCACTCAAATTTTTGGTACTCACAGTTATTTTCACACATCAGATCTCCTTCCAGTGTAGATGTGGAATTTTCTATGTGTCTCTAATTATAAATATAAAATATCATATTTTAGGATCTATTTTTCTTCTCTGGCTTTGTCTCTCTCCTCTTAGATTTATGTCAAGTAAGTAGCTTCAAGTCATGGTTTGTCTCCAAATACCTTATCATTAATTATTCTATGATGACAAATACCTATATATTAATAATATACAGATTATTATAATTATAATTTAAACATTATAAGTAACTACAGAAAACCTTGCTCAAAGCCCAATGGAAATATTACCTGATTTGATCATGTGCTCTCTTTCTTTCTAGAGAATATCTATGAACTCCACACATTTGTTCATGTATATTTCCCAGAAATCTTCTCTATCCAGATGGATGGTCTAATGCTTAAGTGTCACATTTGTGGCCAGGTATGCCTCTCAGAAAAGATTTATTTACACTGGCAGACCCTCTGTGGTTCTTGTCTGAACTATACCAATTTTGATCCCACCAAGATAGCTGCTCTTTAAGAGAGCACTAAACAGGAAAGTTAGGTTCTAGTGGCTTGATCAGTTGACACACAGGCAGCAACTCAATAAAATATAAAGAACAGAGGCAGTGTATCCCTTACAGATCCCAAGAGAAGAGAACGTCATGCCTCTCAGGGCCAGTGGAAAATAGGGCGCCATCCAGGACACACACTCTTACCTGGAGGACTGGAGTATGGAAGGCAAGAGAGAGACAAGGACCTGAGGTAATGAGGTTGAGCATGTCTTCCTGGGCATATTGGGCACTTGTGCATCTTGTTTGAATAAATATTTGTTCAAATGCCTTCCCCTTTTTATTCAATATTGAGTTATATGATTTTTTATATATTCTAGACACACATCTTTATGAACTATGTGATCTTCAAATGTTTTCTCTCATTCCATAGTTTATCTTTTGAATTTTTTGATCATGTAGAAGCACAAAAGTCTTTTTTTCTTTAATTTAATTTTTCTTTTTGTGTCTTTTCAAAGAAACCATTACCTAACCTCAGGTCACAAAAGTTTACTCAGACATTTTCTTCTGACAACGTGATAGGTTGTTTTTTGTTATCAGGAGATGTTACTTTATTTTTAATATGCTTTTGTTGGTGCTTTATAGCCTCACATCATAATGTAAGTCATGTTGACAATGACACATATGCACACAGAACTTGGTGCCCCCCCTCAAAGCTTCTCCATCTCCTTTCTTCCCCATATAGATAACTGAGATTGACATTGGTATTTTCACATGTGCACATAAAACCAATGGTAGTAATTCTTCAATGAATCTCACTCTTCCTCCTCCCCTTCCCTTAGACCACCTCCCTAACTCCACTGAGGTTTCCCTTCCATTATCTGGAGTCCCGCTGGTATCCCCATTATTCCCTAGCTTCTGTATACTAGAGAAAACATATGACCTCTCACTTTCTGTGACTGGATAATCTCACTTAACATAAGTTAACTCAACTTTTTTTTATCTATTTTGCATTATATTTTCTATATGGTATGATGTAGAGGCATAACTTTATTCTTTTACATATAAATATCCAATTGTCATAACATCACAGGCAGAAAAGACTTCTCTTTCCCCAATAAATTGACATGGCAACCTTGTTAAAAATCAAGTGACTATAAGTGTAAATATTTACCTTTAAACTCTCAGTTTTATCCCATTGGTCTACTTATCTATAAATGTGCCAGTCTTAGACTGTCTTGATTACTCTAGCATTATGATAAGTTTTAGAATCAGAAACTCTTCCAACTTTGTTATTTTTCAAGATCACTTTGGATACTCTGGATTCCTTTACTTTTCATATGAACTTTAGGACCACTTTCCTAATTTAAGAAAATCAGTTTGGATTTTTATAGAAACTGTGTCATATCTGAAGAACAATTTGGGAAGTAGTGCCATTTTAATATTAGTAAGTCTTCTGGTCATGAGCATGAATTTATTTTTTTATTTAGGACTATCTTTTTAATGATACGTTGGAGGTTTTAGTATATTTGACCTGTACCTCTTTGTAAAATTTATTCCAAACAATTTTATTCTTTTTCATGCTACTATAAATGAAGTTTTAAGTTTCATTTTCAGCTTGTTAATTGATAGTACAGAGAAATGAAACTGTATTTTGAATTTTAATGTCATACTGCCTTTAAATATTTTAATATTCTGTTTTATTTTAAGCAGACACTGCCTTCAACCTCCAAATCTCATGCTTTCCTTTGAACTAATACAATGCAAAGAAAATTTAAAATGTTAAGAAATAAGTAATCATTAGTCCACCCGAATATGATACTTGCAATATTTTTGTATAGTGTTTTCCTGTGCCAATTTTTTATTATATAAGTCTATGGCTCATATTTTTTCTATAAAACAGAAATAACTTAAATGTTTGTGTTTTTACTAGTGAGTTCTAAAAGTCACAAGTCAGTAGCAACATTTAGCAAAGTCCTTCAAAACGTTTACTTACATGTGACCTCATTTTAGTTTGCATTTTTGTGGGGATTCTCAAGTATATGAACAAATACTCTAGCTTCAATTGGTTCCTGCCATATATTCAGTCCTTGCTTGAGTGCTTCTTTGCTCAGTGAGGAATCTGGTTGTGATTTCCTTGTCAGAGAGCATCAAATTTAAAACAAAACAATACACAGTTGATTCTATTACTTAAAGGGGATCACAGAAATATGAACAGTAGAGACCAGATTTAATAAAGCTATAAAATATTCTTAGACAATTGACATTTTCATATTTTCTCATCTTATTTCCTGGCAGCATTTAATTTTTCAGTACAGAGTCATTGTAACTGATATTCGGCATTGTTGAACTATGATAGTAAATCATCTGTTCAAAGCAAAATGTAATTTATTGTAGTTGCTGAATGCATTTGCTATAATTATACAATGATCAATCCAATGTATTTGAGAGGGACTAAGGAATGTTGATTTTTAAAGGTATCCATAAATCACTGAAATAGAGCATTTGTGAAAGTTAGTGGTGTTGAATGAGGTGATTGTACTTTTAATTATGCCAGATATTTCCTGAGATATGTGATCTGAGCAAAATAAATTAATACAAACTCTGAATTGTGTTGCCTGCCAAGCTCTTGACTAAGCCAAAGATAATTTGGATATGACTTTATTTCTGTTTCTATTTGCCCTGAAATGATTTGACTGAGAAGACTAAGAGGAGCTGAGACTTGGCAACATCACAGGTATTGTCTGTGAAAGATGAAATGTCGTCAACTGTTCCCAGAGCACCACAATGGTAAAAGACTCCCAGACAGGATTGAAGGTTTTCCATAGAATATCTACACAACAATCAATCAGTCCTAGGCACTGTTTTTATTGTGAGGTTTCTGCAGCTGGGACGATTAGCTCTGCCTGAAAACATAGGACCAACTTCATCCAATGTCATTTCAGTGTTGAGATTCAAATGTGTTTCCCAAAATTCCTCTAGTCTTTCATTAACTTCTCCATATATTCATAAATACAGGAAATAAGAGCTACAAAAATTACCTTAATTCTTAGCCAGGTATAATGACGACTGCCTGTAATACCAGTACTTTGGAGGCTGAGAGAGGATGCTTGCAGGTTCCTGATGAGTCTCGGCACTTAAGATAGATCCTCAACAACTAAGTAAGACCCTGCTTAAAAATAAAAACTAAAATAGAGCTGATTGTCTACCTCAGAGATAGAATACGTTTGGGTTTGATTCCCAGAGCCACAAACAAAAACTCTTCATTCTTGCTAATAGACTGGTGATGATGAGGCTCATGGGACATGAAAATGCAGAGGGGTAACCTGACCATGGGATGAAGGAAAATTCTTATCTAAGTTCTTTAAAAATATACTAACATGATAAAGATATGTCTTCCTTCAAGTGCTACATGTTTGAGTGAATGCGAGTCATTTTATCACAAAAGTGACATTCTTTTCATTTAGAAAATAAAATTGTAGAACAAGACTATAATTGAAAGGTGTCTCTTTTGTAGAATTATTTGAAATCTCTTTCACCCCATGAATAAAGTCATCATTTTTCCATTTTTCTTCTTTAAATAATTTCTGATCAGATTCTTATTGATGCTTCTACCTGACAAGTGTCTACCAGTACTCTCAGGTTCATGGGCTATTTGTTCTACTCCATACTTCCTGCACAGGTCTTTTCTCGTGGAAAGGCAGAATGACAAATTAAAAAGAATAAGGCTTTTGAAACCCAGAACCATGAGTTTTAAATCCTACATTAAAATCCTTTTGAAATTGTTCTTATAATCCTGAAAACTGTGATATTAAGAATACTAACATGCCAGATATGGTGTCTCACATTTGTAATCCCAGTACTTAGGAGACTGAGACAGGAGTATTTCAGGTTTGAGGCCAACCTCAGCAATTTAGTGTGGTACTCAGCAACTTAGTGAGATGCTGTTTCAAAACCTATTTTAAAAAAAAACCCTATATAGTTGCTGGGAGTGTGGTGCATACCTGTAATTTCAGTACCTGGGAGACTAAGACAGGAGAATCTCAGGTTCAAGGACAGCCTCAACAAATAGTGAAACTCTTGTCAATCTAATAAGATCCTGTTTCAGAATAAAAATTAAATAAGGCTGAGGGTATAGGTAGGAGACACACACACCACACCATGCAGACACACACACAAACCTATATAGTCTACAAAGTCTAATATACATAATAGGCTTTATATAGTCTATATACACTAGATGATTACTGGTATTTTGTCATTATATATCAGTGAGATTCAGAGTGATCCAATGTATATGCACACATCCCCTGGTGTATTTCCCTCTGCATACCCCCGACTCTCACCTTGCACATTTAGTGAGGTTGGTAGTGATGCCCTCACATATGTACATAACATTATTGTGTTTCCTTCCTCAGTTCTTCTTTCCCCTCTCCTCATCTTTTACTCTCTCTCTCTTCCACTATTCTACTGGTTTCTCTCTTCATATGTGAAACCTCTTTTGTTTCCTATTTTCTCTCTGGCTTCCACACGTGAGATGAAACATTCAAACCTTGAGTATGGCTGATCTCATCTAGCATTATTTCATTGATTTTTTAAAAAATGACATAATTTTTCTTCTTTATTATTATTATCTTCACAGGGTATGTGGCTATACCTTCTTTAGAAAACAGAATCAACTTACACAATGTAAATTATGCTATGTTGATTTTATTTCATTATTTTATTTTTTGTAACGCTGAAGCCATCTACATTTACTGAGTTGTCAGTTCAGACAGTCAGTGGTACAAAGCAGCCCTTGACCCTGTGACTTGTTATTTTACTTCTAGATTTGTTGAAATGAGCATTTCTTCTGTCATGGTAATATGATTTTATTTTATTGATGGGACAGTGAGGTTATGCTAACCCAGAGACAAGCCCCAGCACTCATTTTTTACATGGAAGAAAAGTTCGGAATCTATTTCACTTTTAAGATCTCAGATCCACTCTCTGTGCAATTTTATTTGGTCTCTTTTTGCACAATTTTTGTTTCAGCAGTGGTAATTGAAACTACTTTAATATATTTGGTTGTATTCACTTTATATGTTCTTCCAAAAATACATTGGCCTCCAAGTTTTTTAATAAGAAACTTTTTTTTTTGGTACTGGAGATGGAACCCAGGGACATTCAACCTCCAAACTACACTCCCAGCCCTATTTATTTATTTATTATTTTGAAACATGGTTTCATTGAGTTGCAAAGGGTCTCACTAAGTAGCTGAGGCTGGCTGCGAACCCGGATCCTCCTGTCTCAGCCTCCTGAATGCTGGGATTACAAGCATGCACCACCACCCCCGACATAAAAAGAAACATGTTTGTATTGTTTCAGTCCTTTTCTTTCACCCTATATGGTGTTCAAGGTCTCTTCCTACCCACCTGTGTTCTCAGGTACTGTTAATACACTTAGGTGGCTGGGCCTCTTAAACAACATTTACAAGCCAGTGGTGTAAATACTGATAAAACTTCTGCCACACTTTGTGTTAGGCTGAATTTCAGATTTATCAAAACCTTGAGAACTTCTAGCTCCCATTAACTGAGACTAAACTCACAGGACTATTATAAGTGGGTTAAAAAAATATGAACACATTTAAGTTAAATAGTCTGGTTACCCATCAAAACTCATAAAAGTATATTCAGAACTCATCTTAAAAGTATATTCAGCCAGGCATGGTGGCACACGCTTGTAATCCCCGCGCTTGGGAGGTGGAGACAGGAGGATCGCGCAGGTTAGAAGCCAGCCATGCTGGCTTAAGAGACTCTGTTTCCGAATAAAAATATAAAAATAGGTTTGGGAGTGTAACCTGGAGGTAGAAGGGTTTCCAGGAACCCCAGTACCACCACCAAAAAAAAAAAAAAAAAAGTATATTCAGAGCTGGGCATGGTGGTACACGCTTGTAATCCCAGCATTTGGGAGGCTGAGACAGGAGGATCATGGTTTGTGGATAGCCTCAGCTACTTGGTGAGGCCCTTTGCAACTTAGTGAGACCATGTTTCAAAAAAATAGAGAGTGAAAAGGTGAAAAGTAGGGCGGGGGGTGTAGCTCTGAGGTCGAATGACCCTGGGTTCCATCCCCAGACTTGCAAAAAAAAAAAAAATAATAGTATATTCAACACAAGCATAGGCAGAAACATCACTGTGCCCTTTATTTCATTCTAAGAAGGTACTGGTTGTAGATGTCATTTTAGAACTTTTTAAGCTGTGAAAAGTGGCCAATGGCAGCTGAATACTGGTTTCTGGAAAAATGTTTCTCAGAATTAATAACACACACAGGAAGTTAGAAGCATTGTTATACCTCCAGCTTGCCAACCAGCTAGAGTAGTGGTTTTAGGTCAGAATCACTTATAAAAAATCTTAGGTCCTGAATCAAACTCGAGGAGCAGGGCAGAAAACAGTATCTGGAGCTTCCCAGAAACACCTACAACTGGGAACTGCTTTAGGTGGCAACACACTACATTATAAACTAGACAAGGAGAACCAACACGAAGGCAGTTTTATAAATTTATGTGGTGGTCAGTGGTTAGTTCTTGTCCACATTGACTGTCTGCAGATTTTTGAATGTGGTAACAGGGACATAGGTGACCAAAGTATAAAGTTTGTTTGGTGAATCTTCGTCCTCATTATGCTTTCTGGACAATCATACAAAAACACAATATAGAACATTCCTGATTCCTCTGGCCCAGAGAGCTTTGTTGAGGCTGGTATCGATGCGCACGTCAGGAGTCCCCATCTTCTTCATGGTAAAATTCCAGATATCTTTGAGTCCATGGATGCACTTGTGAACGTTGATAGTGTCCGTCACCACCTCATTGATGGCAGAATGGCCCTTCTTCTCGTCACCCTGCTTTGAGAAGCTAGAAATGGCTATTAAAGATTAGGTATTACAATTAGCTATTACCGCATTATTGACGAATATTTAAATAGAACGGTTATGATGCAGTCTCTCTGTGATTTAAACTTAGACCAATGCAAAACCCAATTAAATGATTTATTTTTATCAAAATGAAAATAGCTAAAATTTTCATAGCATTTAAGGGATTTGTAGTTCAATAAAGTACTTGTAAAATTTATCGAACAAAGCTTGTTTAATTATTTTATAAATTACAAACTTGAAAAAATATATATGTACTGAAGGTACTTCTTTAAGGAAATTTTTAAAAATTAGCAGGAAATGTTAGAATACTAAGTAAATGTTGAGAGGTAATAATTTTAAATATTCAGAGAACAGTGGAATTTGAGGCATATCAGTGTTCTCTATACATAAGTGACCCATTAGTTTGAAAATATACAGATGTGGTTTAATGGGTTATTTACCATTCTGGTAGATAATTTAAATAAATGATTAGCATAGACACTTTTTTCTTTTGGGTGGTACTGGGGTTGCTGGAAGCCCTTCTACCTCTGGGCAACACTCCCAGACCTATTTTTTACATTTTTTATTTGGAAACAGGGTCTCCTAAGCCAGCGCACGCAGCTGGCTTCGAACCTGCGCGATCCTCCTATCTCTGCCTCCCAAGCGCGGGGATTACAAGCGTGCACCACCACGCCTGGCTGGCATAGACACTTTTTTATGTGGTACTGGGGATGGAACCCAGTGGCATTTTACACCCCTAGCCATATTTTTATTTTTCTTTATTTTGAAACAGGGTCTCACTAAGTTGCATAGGACCTCACTAAGAAGCTGAGGCTGTCCATGAACCTGGATCCTCCTATCTCAGCCTCCCAAGTACTAGGATTACAAGTATGTGTTACCATACCTGCCTATGCCTTTGTGGTTTATAATAATATTTTAATTAGATGCAATTTAAAAATAATCTTTCTCTCACATCTACTCTGCTCAACTCTGAGTTTTGAAGTCATATCTTTTTTGATTCATTCATGTTGATTTAATTAATGTCACTCATTATGTCAAGATATATTACAATGTGTTTTAAAAAGTTCAAAATAAAAAATAAACTTAATAATATTCCGTTAAGAATTTTATGTTAAGCTTAGCAGCAAGAAATTATTATTAAAAATAGAATTCCTATATGTTATAAAAGGCAAACTCATACATTATTTCATCTGATACAAGACCAGTGGTCAGATACTTAGTCAAAAGAACTTAGCCTTGTGAAGAATAATTATGCTTTGTATCAAAAATTAATTTTCTGGAATAAAATTTTTCAAGTAGAAAGGGGTTGAAATATTTTAAAGAATATCATTCTTTCTTTAAAAGTCACATATTTTCTTCAACATATAAAATAGCCATCTACAGAACTGAAAATGCTACATAGGTGAAAATAATGAGAACAATTTTTATCAGATTTCTTGTTACTAAAAGACTCTCTCTAATGAGTAAGTCAAGTTATAGGTTTCTAGGAACTATATGTAAAATATACTTGCTTAACTCATAGAATCTGTGTTGGAAGAAACCTGTGCTTTAACTAGTTTATCTAATTTTTATCATGTGTATATGTCATACACATGATATATAGGGTCATAATTTAGTATATTCTTCTTTGAAAATGTCTAGTAAGAAACAAAATTAGTATCTAACATTGTGAATACAGACATTTTGAGATGTACCGTTTAATAAGGAAATGTTTAAGTTACACAATAACATTTATGGAATTGTTGGCAATAATGGTCGGAATGGGAAAGAAATTGAACTATGTTTCTAAGTCTAGATCACATCTAGTAAAAGAAATAAAACCTTCCATTCAGAGTATTAATCCTTACCAAGGGCTGCAGTGCACTTATATCATTAAATTGCAATTTCCACATTTCAAAAAGACACAGGTTATAAAAGCCTGTAGCATAATCAATTTTGCATTCCATTTGAGAAAAACTTCAGACATACAATGTCTTATTATATAATAGAAGAATAATTTAAAACAGTCCTATCTCAATCCATGTTTCTCTTTCTCATGTATAGAAGTTTTCATGTATTCACTGGAATGCAGCATAGATTGAAAAACAGAAGGCAGCACAATATTCCCTGTAAGGAGGAACCATGACAATATTTGATGTATCTTGAATGATTAGTAAAAATAAAACCTATCATATGGCACTTTATTTTAATATATATACATATATATGGCTCTATTCAATGTAGTACAAATTTGCATGTTTAAAATGAGCACAAAACAAGATATTTATATTTTATAAAATAGTTAACTCAATTATTTAATTTTATGTTCACATATACCCTGTGAGATAGGCACAAGTGTTATTCCAACTTCAAGAGCAAAGAGATCTGCTTAAATAAAATTATTTGACAAGTGATTCCACTGGTAGGTAGTATATGTGAATCCAATCAAGGCATATGGCAGATTCTTTGCCATCTACACTTAAGAAGAAACCTGGCTAACTCCAAATTTTGGTTTATTACTGATCAACAGTGTGATCCTGAACACATAATTTAAACTCTTGAAGCTTTAGTGTTCTTATCCATGGGATGGATGAAATGGAGTTAAATCATTGGTTTCATAATACTAATAATTAATGATACCATGAAAATTAAGGTGTTCATCATTTATGATACACAGTAAGTGCTCAGTTAATGCTAGCTACTCTTCAAAAGATAGAAATAAAAAGTATATAATCAATATGGAGCTCCGTGATTTCATTTTGTGAAAGATGGACAATATATTTTTGGATAATTATGAAAGGATAGCAATTTTCTCTATCTTTAGGGACATTAAAATGGTGTTGCAGAAAAAAAATGAGCTAAATCATTTTAATACAAGCTTAAGTTACATCTAAATTAAAACAATTATGTCAGCCTTCCCCATTTCTTTCTCTTGTTCTCTACTAAAATACAGAACATTTTACACATCCCAATTGTTTGAAAAAAAAACATTTTTGGCAGAGATTGAATGCCACCATCTGATACTGAAAATTATTTCAACATGTAGTCTTAGTTCAAAATAAAGCAAGCACATAAATATATGTTAAGCTATAGGATTCCCATAATGAAACTTCTTTTTTTTTTTATAAGAAAAGGACTTGTGTCTATTTTTTAACTGGTGAATCCTAAGGACACCAAGTAAAGTATTTGAGATTTAGCAGATGCTCAACAATGTTTAATGAATTAATGAAAATAACAAATAAATAATAACTATTAATATATTTTCCAATGAGTTTAATCTCCTTTTCACCTTGCATAGCATTGGTCCAAAAAGACTTAGAAGTTCTAAAAGACAAGATAACTATATTAGTATTGTTTCCTAATATTTAACAATATATCATTTAAAGTTAGTGTTTACATATCATGTTCAGCCTCACAGTAAAGTGTCATAAATCCTTCCCAAACATTTCTATTTCATATATAATAAGATAGTCAACATCTGGTTGTTCTGTGGCAAAATTAGAAAGACTATTTGCAAAAAACTTAACTGTCTTCACATGGTTGGTAGCTTTGGCAAAATTAGAAAGACTATCTGCAAAAAACTTAACTTTGTCTTCACATGGTTGGTAGCTTTCCATGGCTGTGCCCTTTTCTGTCATTTGTGTTTTCCTCTTTGGAGCAATCTGTTCACAAATTCAAAAATGTCTTAAAAAGAAGTTTTGCAAGCAAATGCACTTTTTACATTGTAGAAAGCTACATACCTGTCATTAGATTCAAGTCAGTCGTAGGAAATTTAAAGCTATTAGGGATCATTTTTATGAAACATCTAGTACAAGAAAAAGCATTATGTTATATATTCACACTGCAGTTCTCACCACTTCATGATCCACAGGTGCCACACTCATAAATTAGCACCAGTATTCTACAGTGGTTCAAGAGAGGTGGGTGACATACAGCTTCTTATATTTGTATGACAATTAAAGTAGAAGAATCTGGGAAAACGGTAAGATGAAATAAGGGAGAAAACATACTACCGTTTTTGTATTATGAGTTACATTATATGAATCATTATTAAACATCTTGAGTTTTCCTGCAAGGTCACTGTTTTGTGCTCACATGTAGTTTCTTTATAAATTTGATGGAGACAGACTCTAAGAAGTGTCTTTCTTATTCCATTCCTAAAATGATACATGCATATACCACTGGATCACATTAGTACATCTTCAGGCTATTATTCTAAAATAAAGTAACTCTAACACTTGGGAAATCCAAAGGGGGACACCCCACACCTGTGCAACATGCTCCAGTTCTCTATCAGCTCTGTGTACAAGTAACCTTTAAAATGCCACAAATGTCAGCCACCACTTAACTCGTGCATAAGTCTGTCTAATGGTAGTGTATAAACACAAACGTAAATATAAACATATGTTGTGTATATTGTATGTTGTTTGTACACTTAAATATACAATTAGTATTAGCTATATATGTTCATCTACATATATATATATATATATATATATATATATATATATATATATTGCATTATTATTTTAAAAAATGTTTCATAGCCTTCTCTTGCCCTCCATTCAGGACCCTGTGCAAAACCCTAAAAAATTTGCTCATCAGTGGGTTGGGTCTACCTCTAGAGACCACCTTGCTAAATCAGTATAAATGTGTCTCTCAATAACTTTCAGCAGATGGTAATTACCCTAGTGGAAAACCACATTTACATGTTTGTAAAAAATTAAGAGCTTCACTTATATCTGCCTTAAACTCTAAAACATTTAAATAAAATACTGCAAATGTCCAAAGATAAAAATAATAAAAACTATTTTTCTGAGTGACAAGCCTAATAAAATTTACTGATAATATAAAAATTTGATTAACTTGAACTCTAATATCAGATAAGTTGTGTTCAACATATCCTAGGGGACCTCAAATTACCTAAGAGAAGTGGTTGCAATGGCAGTGTGATTCAAAAAATGGTGATAATATCATAAAATGAATGCATGTGATGTGGGCTTAAGGTGGGCCAAAACAATAACTATATGGATAAATAACATAAATAATGAGGATGTCTGTCCCCTTTACATCAATTATTAAGGAAGAGATGAAATATTTCTGTTGTTAGGAAATTCATTTGAATTTTTCCAATATTGTTATTGGATTGATAATAAAATATGTCTAGGTTTCCTGTTAAGATGAACGTATGGTATTTCAAATTTGATAACACTTTTCTAAGTCTGTTTATTGCACTTTAGAATTATAGTTATTGCCAGGCGTAGTGGTGCACACTTGTAATCCCAGAATTCAGGAGGCAGAGACCAGGGAATTGAGGTTTGAGAACAGCCTCAGCTACTTAGCGAGGCCCTTCGCAACTCAGTTGAGACCATGTTTCAAAAATAGAGACTAGGCGGGCGTGGTGGCGCACGCTTGTAATGCCCGAATTTGGGAGGAGGATCGCTCAGGTTCGAAGCCAGTCGTGCTGGCTTAAGAGACCCTGTTTCCAAATAAAAAGTATAAAATACGTCTGGGAGTATAGCCCGGAGGTAGAAGGGCTTCCAGCAACCCCAGTACCACCAAAAAAAAAATTTTTTTTTTAAATAAAGAGACTAAAAAATAGGGCTGGGGGCGTAGCTCAGAGGTATAATGCTTTGAGTTCTATCCCCATTACCACAAAACAAAACAACAACAACAAAAGAATTATAGTTATTTATATTCTCTTCTTCCCTCCTTAGAACCAGGTTAGAACCCATATAAACCACTTAGAACCAGAATTCTGTCTTATTTATTTTATGTCCTTAACTTCTACTGGAACGCTCAGCAAATATTTACCAATGTGTAAATTAACCAAAGAAATGTAAACATTTCTCACTGCACATTGGACACTCATATATTTTCGTTATATAAAAGATGATTGAAGCCGGGCATGGTGGCGCACGCTTGTAATCCCCGTGCTTGGGAGGCGGAGACAGGAGGATCACGCATGTTCGGAGCCAGCCTCGCTGGCTTAAGAGACTCTGTTTCCACATAAAAAAAAAAAAAAGTTAAAAAATAGGTCTGGGAGTGTAGCCAGTGGGAGTGTATCCCGGAGGGAGAAGGGCTTCCAGGAACCCCAGTACCACCACCAAAAAAAAAAAAAAAAAAAAAGATTTAATTAATCTGCAAAATGATTGATGGGCTAACTAAACCAATGGCTTGGAACCCCATGACTACCATCCACCAACCAATCAAACAAGAAAAACAGTACTTAAAAGAAAATATTTTAAGTTAAAACCAGCACATACAAATAAAAGAAGTTTCACTGGCCTTGTGGAATTCTTGATCTCTTTTCAAACCACCAAGGGTAAATTTAAGCATTGGCGGTAAACACAAAAAGTAGACATTGGTGGACTCAGGCTAAATTGAAGATAAAAAAAAATTACCAATATGGTTAAAGTCCCACCTTAATTTTTTAGAACTTAATGTATCAGAAGTGTTTTAATTTATCTAATTTAACTTTAACATATTTTTTTAAATGTATGGCTTAATCCATGTCAGGCACTTGACACAGAGATTAAAAACAAATAGCCACAGTCCACAGAGGGTCCATTCTGAGACAATCTGCTGTAGTCTTTTTCTGATAACCTCTCATTGTCATTTTTGATGACTTTCCTGTTTATTCAGGTATTCTTCCTCATACTCTGATCTATCAATTTTTAAATATCTCTACTTAACTCATAGCCATTATATCGAGCATTTCAAGCAAATAAAGATAGCACCAATTTCATATTTGAGACCACTCACCTGAATTAAAAATGTTCGGTTGGTTGAGCTGAAGAGAGCAGAGCATCAGTACACAGAATGTCACAGTCATTCAGACAAGAATAAAGGGACTCTGTCCAAGCCACAGCAGTCAGTATAGTAGAGAGTACTGACATTTCCCAAGAGCCTCTGCTGATCAGCGTGATGAACAAGTGTAGGCTTCAAAGACAAATTCAAGGTTTCTGGCTCTGGTGAGTGACTGAATAAAGTGTAGAAGACTTTACTCAAATTAATTACCAAAGCTTATTTCAGAGGGGAAAATGGACTATCAGATGAGATGCAACATTCAAAACAAACCCTGTTACTGCAGGGTTTCAATTAAAATGAAAGAAAGAATAAATATTATGATAATGAGGTAGTGAGATGGGGCAACTGAGAAAATCAACAAGGCACATTTGTTTCCTAATAGTTATTATTACAATACATGCTGCATACAGCTGACTGGCCCTTAAAGAGAGAAATGTGTATAATTTCAGCAAGAAAAATCTCAATTTTTTCATTAATATCTATTGATTTAATAATAATTTACCAAAGATTATCACATAACTTAAAGCCTAGTTTCTCTGAAACATGTACTATCCAGAAAACTCAACTGCATAATATTTTATTTAACAACTAAGAGGAATTAAATAACCATTCAGTATCAGAGAAATCAGAAAATCAATTTAAACCAAATAGTTTTGCCTTAATTTTTAAAAATTGTGCCAGGTGTGGTGGTGCACACCTGTAATCCCAGGATGTGGGAGGCTGAGACAGGAAGATCAAAGGTTCAAGGACAGCCTCAGCAACATAGTGATACTCTCAGCAGCCTAACAGAGACCCTGTTTCCAAAAAGTCCTAGGTGGTTCATACACACACACACACACACACACACACACATTGGGACATCTAACTTATAAGATAGAACCTTCCTAAAATAGCATTTGATATCTAACTGATTTGAACTCAGATTAGATATAATACTTATAATTGTTGAAGAATTTTATAAAGTTCTAACTATGAGATAAGTAAGAATACTCCGCAAAGAAAATACAGAACTATTAAACTAACTGAAAAAAGAACATAAAAGAGCCTTTACCTCTGAATAAAGGCTGAAATAAGTTAACTTTTTAAAAGAAACTTATAGAAGAAATTTGAAAGTTCCATATATCTGTTGATCTATGCCTCAAAGCCAGAGGTTCCCTATAATAGCCAATCAATATGTGAAATATGTTCAATGTCATTAGCAATCAGGGAAATGCAAGTCAGAACTACAGAGATTCCATCTAACCCCAGGTAGAATGGCAATCATCAAGAATACAAACGGGGCATGCTGGTACACACCTGTAACCACAGTACTTGGGAGGCTGATACAGGAGGATCGCAGATTTAAGAAGAGCCTCACCAATGTATTGAGACTTTCAGCAGTCTAGTGAGACTGATTCAAAATAAAAAATAAAAAGGGGCTAGGGATATAGTTTGGAGATAGAGAGTCCCTGGGTTCAATCCTCAGTGCCACTCATACACACACACACACACACACACACACACACACACACACACAGAATACAAACAATGAATATTGATGAGAATGTGGGAAACCAGGAACTATTATACACTGTTGTTATGATCGTAAATTAGTACAGCCACTATGAAGTAGGTGGAGGTTCCTCAGAAGACTGAGAATGGAAGGAACTGTTGTCTGAATATTATAGCGATACATGCATATCCATGTTTATAGCCGTACAATTCACAATAGCGAAACCATAGAACCAGCTGAGCTGTCTGTCAACAGATGAACAGGTTCTCAGACCGCGGTATATTCACACAATGGCATTATACACTGCCATAAAAAAAGGACAAGCTTATGTCATTTGGAGGGAAATGGATGGAACTAGAGGATATCATGCTAAGTGAGATTAGCCAGTCTCCAGAAATGAAAAGCCATGTGTTTTCTCTCATATGTGGAATCTACAGAGAAATTGAGAAACAAAGAAGACTTCAGATAAATGAGGAGAGATCGCAGTGGAATAGTAGAAAGCAGCTTGAAGAGGGCGGTGGGCAGAGGAAAGAGGAGATCTGATGACGAAAACAGCTCGAATAATCCTACATACATTTGTGAAGTGGCCAATACCACTTTCAATATTATGCAAAAAGCCCGGCATGGTGGTGCACGCTTGTAATCCCAGCATTTGGGAGGCTGAAACAGTAAAATCATGATTCGTGGACAGCCTCAGCAACTTAGGCCCCTTGCAACTCAGTGAGACCCTGTTTCAAAATAAAGAATAAAAAATAGGGGTGGGGGTGTAGCTCAGAGGTAGAATGCCCCTGGGTTCCATCCCCAGTACCACACACACACACACACACACACACACACACACACACACACAAAAAAAAAAAAAAAAAATAGCTTGCCTTCAGGTTTTTTCAAAGTTACATCAGAAGAGATTCAATTGTATACATATCTTTTGCTATCTATCTGTCTAGCTCTTAACAACTAGGCCCTAATCTTTAGGAACACCCCTAAGGTTCACATGTTTGCTATACTTTATCATCTAAATGATCAAAATCTCAAACAAATAACAAAGGTCATCAGATCACCAGTTAAATGTATTCATTTTCAAATCATCTCATATAAACCTAACAGGTGAACGTTTTAGTGATTCTTTCCAAATACGTAAATTAATACAATCTTCCCCTCTTCTTAGTTCAACAAAAGCAGAAGGAAATAAGGATGGCAAATTCTTACCTTTGCTTTCCACATTAGCCATTGCTGGAAGACTTCAGCCTGTTGTATACATGGTGTAAAAGTCAATATTGCAAAGTTTTCCCAGATGGAAAAAATATCCGACTTGCATCTGGACACATGCTTCTAGAAGACCCTAAAAGAGAGGATACCTTGTCTAATATGAAAATGTTTATGTACATAAAATATATTGATTTAATATATTCATGATAGGATAAAAAATCGAGGAAGACTACAAAAATTTGTATTTGAGCCCTGGACAGAAAGGTCTCTGAAATACAAAAGCTGAAACAGAAACTTGTTAGTAAAGATAGGGTCATTAAAGAGCTCAATTGCTTCGCCGTGCATGGTGGCACATGCTTGTAATCCCCACGCTTGGGAGGCAGAGACAGGAGGATCGCGCAGGTTCGAAGCCAGCCATGCTGGCTTAAGAGACCCTGTTTCCAAATAAAAATATAAAAAATAGATGTCTGGGAGTGTAACCCAGAGGTAGAAGGGTTTCCAGGAACTCCAGAACCACCAACAAAAAAAAGAAAGAAAGAAAGAAAGAAAGAAAGAAAGAAAGAAAGAAAGAAAGAAAGAAAGAAAGAAAAGGTCAATTGCTTCTCCCCCCAAAAAAAACTTATGGCTGAGATTTAATTTTTGGGTGCTGGACACATGTCAGAGTCAAAAAGGATTAAACCACTTATGGAGGGGATATTGTTGCAGACAGTACAGCAGAGCTGATGGTTTCAGTCTGCAGAGCTGAGCATGACCTAGGCTGCAGCAGAATGAAGCTCCTCTCAGAACGAGCCATGCAGGAGGCACTGCGTACTCAAAGAGAACGCTGGGGATCCTAGGCTCTCCTCTGAGTCACACTGCAAGATGAGAGTCAGCTCCTTAGAGAGAAGAGCAAGAATTAAAAAGACTGTGCAGCATTTCTCTGTGTATCCTCTGTACAATAAACAATGAAGTGCTTACCATGGGCTTTGAAATCCAAAGGTAGGTTCAACATACAAAGAAACACACACATAAGAAGAACCAATAGGCAGATCTAATATGCAACCTAAGGACTAGAGTTTATTAATATGCATTTTATTCAGGGTTTTGTGAAATGAGTAGATCACAGCTGTTCTTGCCAGGGAAATAGATATGGGACATCATATGAGACGACGGATAAGCTAGCTTGTTCCACTGTAGTACCATGTCTTAGAACATCATGTTGCACATCTTACATATACACAATAAAATGTATTTTGTAAAGAATAATTTATTTGTCCTTAAAACATTTTTATATATTTTAATAATTGTACTGGTCCTTTTTTTTTTGGTGGTACTGGGGTTCCTGGAAACCCTTCTACCTCCAGGTTATAGTCCCAGACCTATTTTTTATATTTTTATTTGGAAAGAGGGTCTCTTAAGCCAGCGCCGCTGGCTTCGAACCTTCGCGATCCTCCTCTCTCTGCCTTCCAAGTGCAGGGATTATGACCATGCGCCACCACGCTCGGCTTTATTGGTCCATTATAATTTTACACCATAGTGAGGCCCAAAGTGATACGTTCATGTACACACACATCACTTGGATTTTATCCTATCCAATCTGAATCTGCTTCACTCGGACACAGGCATATCCTCAGGGTTTGTATATTATCAATGTGGTTCTAGAGTCAAAGATCTAGTTAGTAAGTGAATGAAGCAAAATTTTAGGGGATTCCAGAGGACAGAATTATGTAAAATTATACTGCACCAAATAGAAAAAGTGTGTGCAACATTAATGATATATGCAAATAGATGTTGAATAATTTGAAAAAAAAACAAAAACCATGAGAAAGTATAAGAGAATAAAAAGTATAAAAAGACAGACACTTAGACATGGAGAGAAAATTGAAGTAGCTACAGACATTTTTTATAGTAGGGAAAAAGGTCCCAATCCTTGAAGTATTTTTCAAGGTTTCTTTATGTATTCCCATAAATGGTGTTAGGAACCATTTCTCTGCCTCTAGAAGTTTTCAGTTTGCTCAATCTCCAAGGCTTTGGGGCATTAGTGAGGCCCAGTTATGATGATCATTGTCACTTAGACACAGCCACAACCGAACAGAGAATCACCTTCTACCCACCATAGACACTGACCTCCACCACAAAGTCAATGACAAGTCAATGAATCTGCTGGAAGTCCCCAAAATGCCTAACCATTGGGTCTGAGGAAGTTAGTATCCCACAGTGAAACCCTTGGGCCCTGAAAGAGCCATTTAAGAATAAATTATTTTCTCTTCCTTCCTCTTGGTCCTGAGAGCAGTCCTTTATGGAAAACAGCTCCTCAGCGGATCAGTGCTCACTTGTGCTTGTACCAAGTGGCAGCCAGATACAAACGGCTCCCCACCTTGCCCTCTACTTTTCTCTGACTTCCTTCATTTTGCCTCAGCATCACTTCTCAAGATGCAAAACTTTAAAAATGCAGTAAAACACACGCCCTTGCATGTAGTTCTGGCCAGAGACCCAAATTTAGAAAATGCATTAATTTTTTTTTGTATTGTGTAGTGTTTTGTTTCGTTTGTTTCATTGAGCCCAGGGAAATTCTACCTGTGAGCTACAGTCTAGCCCCTTTTATTTTCAAATTGGGTTTTATAAAGCCAAGCATGGTGGCACACTCTTGCAATCCCAGCATTCAGATTACAAGGATTGCGGTTCGTGGACAGCCTCAGCTACTTAGTGAGGCCCTCTACAACTCAGTGAGACCCTGTTTCAAAATAAAGAATAAAAGATAGCGCTGGAAGTGTAGCTCAGAGGTAGAATGTCCCTGGGTTCCATGTTCAGTACTGCAAAAAAAAAAAAAAGGAAAAAGAAAAAGAAAAAAAGAAATAGGATTTTATTAAGTAGTTGCTGAAGTTTTCCCTTTCTCAGTGATTTGCTGAAGCTATCCTTGAACCTACAATCCTCCTGTCTCAACCTCCCAAGTACTTGGATTATAGGTGTGGACCAGTGTTCCTGGTTCCATTGAGTATGTGTGTGCATGTGTGTGTGTGTGTTACTGGGGATTTAACCCAGGGGCATTCTACCTCTGAGCTATACCCTCAACTCCTTTTAATATTTTATTTTGGAAAGGGTCTCACTAAGTTGCTGACACTCTCCTTGAACCTGAAATCCTCCTGTCTCAGCCTTCCAAGTACTGGGATTACAGGTGTGCACCATGGTTCCTGGTTTCACTGACTACTAAAATTAAATTTACAGTTCTAAGAGGGGCAACGTGTGGAGCAAGACTTACACGTTTTTCCTTCAACAAGGTTCTTTTCTGCCAGAACCTGCTGTGTCAGATTTCACGTCCGCTCACATTACCTTCTTCATCCAATTTCAAATTCATGGAATAGGTGTTGTTTTCAGATAACAGAGACTGACTAAACTTCACTACACTGCCAAGTGACAGAATTAGAAATTGAATTTGATTTTCTTTGATCCTATCTCAAATGCTTTCTACTATCAGATCACAATAAAAATATTCATTCTCTAAAGATTAAAGAAATTTTGAAGACAGAAAACAACTTTTTTCTTGACATCTCTCACCTGTTTTTTATGATGTTTCTCTGTGTAAGCCCAAGAATCTATATTTTCTTTGCACAAACTGATTATCTCATAACAGTGGAATTCTAAACAATTGAATCTTATTTATAAGTTAATTTCATATAATAATTTGCATGACGTAGAAAATGTCATATTGTCTCAAAAGACATAATTTTTAAAAGTAAAATATTGCTCTTTGTAGATTTAAATAAAGGATTATCATCAAGCAATAACAATAAGTAACAATAAGCTATGTAGGCCATTTTTATTTGCATTTTACATCACATCAATAAAATACTAATTACTACATAAACTAATGCTTCATTAAAATCTCAGTGATAATTAAACAGTTGAAATAAACTTTAGTTTTTCTACTAACAGAACAGTCTTCTTTCATAACTTTTTAGTTCTTGGTTTTAAAGCTTGAATTTCTACCAGCAATTTCTTTCTATTGCTAGTTAAATTATATTACCATCTGACCCAGGCTGTTCTTTTCAATTGTGCGTCTAGTCATTTCCTTTTCCCTTTTAACCTTAATAAATATTTCTCTAAAATTAACTTTAGTTCAAAACACTGCAGCAGTCAATCTCATTTTCTTATTGCCAGAAGTTTCTGTTGCAGCAGAGGTCAATACGTTAAAAGAATCAATACCGATGTCACTAATAGGTACAGGGAGGGGGTGAGAAGCTGGGTGAGATCATGCACCCCAAGATCCATGTGCATGTGTGATGGTTTCGATTTGAATCTCACTGTGATGTATAATTACAATGCACCAATAAAATCATTTGTTAAAAAAGACTGAAAGTTTACCTCCTTCAGCTTTAATAAGACTGATATTTTCATATGTATTTGGGCAACTTTTCATGTATATGTGTGTCTTAGACTTCTTCCTGCACTGCATTCTTTCAGTGTTGACATGATTTTAGTCCTAGAGCCTAACTCCCAACCCACACATTAGACTCAGGCCAATTCACTTACCAGGGACTTCAGCTCCTCAAAGTTTCCAGAAAATAACTGAAGAAGAGTGGATAAACTTTAATGTCACCAAGAGAATATGTAGCACCAGCTAATCAATTTTGACATTGCAAGCATAATATCCAGCAAAATGTAACTTCCATAATCTACAACTGGCCTTTTGCTTGCATATCTCCAGTATGTTCACATTTCTTGAATACAGAAGAATACTTACTTGATGGTATTTTCCCTGGCTGTCAACCATTCCTCTGCAAGTCCAATCATACCTAGCCTACTGGCGAGCTGGTTAAAATAACAAGGATATCCTAAAAACAAAGACAAAATTGAAAATGGGACAAAATTAAAGCATAGAGCTAAAACGTGGTTAAATTTGATAGTAGTTTCTCAGTTAATAGGTACACATGGACCAGCACACTTAAAAGAATTATGTCAAGCTGGGCATGGTGGCACACGTTTGTAATCCCAGCATTCGGGAGGCTGAGACAGGAGGATCATGGTTTGCAGATAGTCTCAGCTACTTAGTGAGGCCCTCTGCAACTCAGTGAGACCTAGTTTCAAAATAAAGAATAAATATAAAAAAGCATGGTTAACCTGGTAACTCATTATTGGGAGGGGGGAAGGGGAAGATGGGAAGGGTGCCAAGCACAGTGTGAATGTCTGCCATTTTCAATATGTTCCACATAAAAAATAAATAAATAAAAAATAAAACATTGAAAAAAAACAAATAAAACAAATTCTCCATATTTTTACTCTTGTCTTTTTAAATATTTTCAGACCACTTAAATTCTAAGGCAGTTAATTAACTGTCAATAAAACAAATACGCTTTCCTCTTTTAATAGATTTCAGTGTGACAGCTATATCCTTAAAGACAATGACCCAATACATGTTAAATTTAAATTAAACAGGAGGTGACCATAAAAAGCTTGAAAGTACTAGAAAGTTTCTTTTATTTTAATCTAATATTTAGTATTAAATAAGTATTAAAATAATATCAGCCAAGAATATTTAATCCCAGATTATGGTTGATATTTAATTTCCTAGTCATATGAACAATAAAAAATAAATAAAAAATAAAAAATAGGGCAGGGGGTGTAGCTCAGAGGTCAAATGCCCCTGAGTTCCACCTCCAGACCCACAAAAGAAAAAAGAATTATGTCAATAAGTATTATTAGTAAACTGTGATATATAGGGATAGAGCTAAGCATTGTGGAACAAGTGGTCAACAAGATAATGATAAATAGAGATTATACATGTATTTGCAATGGAAAGCAATTTCCTAAACTAACATTATTTTACTCACTTTTCTCTGTTAATTAACAACCCATTCATATATGATAATGCCAATATGAAAATTTATTGGTAGTATAAAAATGAATAAATTCATGGCCATTTTCAGCACAAAGATTATTTAGTCAATCTACAGTTAGGAACATCAAATTGAAAAAATGCATCTGTTTTTATCATATTTTGAGATATCTGTATAACCAAAGAACAACTTCTCCCAAGATTCAGGGAAGTCGGACAGTCCAAACCAAGCCCATAGAAACCTTCAAGGAACTGGTGAGATGGTGAAAGTCTAATATTCTACACTTTACATCAAAGGTTCTTTTAATGTAATGCAGAAGAATCCATAACCTGTAGGAGAAAGCTTTTTGTTAAATCCTTACTATTGCTGGATGACAGCAAATCTAGGAGTAAAAAGAGAGAGCAAGATCTGTAAGCAGGATGCCAAGGAAATTCTCAAGAATGGAGCTTTCTTTTAATTTCTTGTGCCCTCAGTGTCATGCTGTCGTTTTACCTGTGCCTATGTGTAGACGTTTTGAACCTGTGACCTCTTCGAGGAGCTGCAAGATCTCTGATTTGATTTCCAGGGCTTTGATACATCTTGAAATGACACTTGTGCATAGTGAGAAAGTGAAATTTATTTTTATTTCTCTTCATATAGATGAACAGTTTTGCCATTTATTGAAGAGCCTAGCTTTTTTTTTTTTCAAGTGTATGTTTTTGGCCCATTTCTCAAAAATCAATTGGCTGTAAATGTGAAGGATTGTTTCTGGGTCTTTTATTCTGCTCCATTGGTCTATGTGTCTGTTTTTGTGCTAATACCATGCTGTTTTATTACTATATTTTGTAGTATAGTTTGAAGTCAGGCGTTGTGCTGCATTCTGCATGGTTCTTGTTGCTGAGAACTACTTTGGCTATTCTGTTTGGGTTTTGTTCCAAATAAGTTTAAGGACTGATTTTTTTCTATGTCTGTGAGAAATGAGCTTGGTAATTTAATGGGCATTGCACTGAATCTGTAGATCATTGTTGGAAAATGTTCATTTTGATGATATGTATTCTGCCTATCCAAGAGAATGAAAGATCTTCCCATCATTTTTTTCAATATTTTGTTTGTTATAGAGGTCTTTTACCTCCTTGGTTAGGTTTATTTGTAAGTATTTATTTTGTGGGTGATATTTTATGGATTTCTTTTTCAGTGGATTTATGGTTGGCATACAGGAAAGCTTCTGATTTTTTTAAGATTGATTTTGTATTTTGTTGAATTTGTCAATCAATTCTAAATGCCTTTTTGTTTTTTCCAATTTGTTTGGTTTTCTATGTCGAGTATCATGTCATCTATATATAGTGATCAATATGTGCAAAACTGAAGAGCTTCTGTGCAGCAAAGGAAACTATGAAGAACCTCAACAGAGAGCTGACAAAACTGGAGAAAAATTGTGCCAACTATACCTCTAATAGAGCACTAATGTCTTAAATATACAGAGAACTCAAGAAACTCATCAAAAAACAAATAACCCAATCAAAAATGGGCAAGTGAACTAAACAGACACTTCACAAAAGAAAAATTCAAGTGGCCAATAAATGTAATAAAAAAATACTCAACATTATTAGCCATCAGAGAGATGCAAATCAAAACTACTCTGAGATTTCACATAACCCCACTTAGAATGGCAGTTATTAACAACACAACAACATGCTGGTGAGGATGTGAAGAATTGGAAACTCTAATACATTGGTGGTAGAATTGCAAATTAGTGAAATCACCTTGGAAGATAGTATGGAGGATCCTCAGAAGAATGGGAATAAACTTACTATATGATCCAGCAATACCACTTCTGGGTATCTACCCAAAAGAAAGGAAACCAAACTACCAGACTAATGCATACATGTCTATGTTCATAGCCGCACAATTCAACATTGCCAACTCTGGAACCAGCCAAGATGTCCATCAACAGGCGAATGGATTATAAAACAATGGGATATGTACACAGTGAAATTTTACTCAGTCATAAAGAAGAACAAAATTATGTCATTTGTAGGAAAATGAATGGAACTGGAGAACAGTTTGCTAAGTGAGTAAAAAAGAGTAAGAAATCAGATGCTCTCCCTAACATGCACACGCTAGGGAGAAAATGGGTCATAGATGGACCTCTAGATGAAGGCGATACTATAGATAAGCAAATAAGGTGACCTAACTGAGAGGATGGGAGGGGGAAGAGGGAAATTCTCTAGTATTCATGATGCACATTAACAAACATATCAAAGTCAACACTAAGCCAAACATGGGAAGGAGGGAGTGAGGAAGGAATGGGGTAGGAACTGGGGAAGGGCTAAGTGAGTGATTTGTGCATGTATGCCTCCACCATCTTGTGTCCCATTAAGCTGTGTGAGTACAATGCACCAGTAAAAAAGAGTGAGTCTTCATCATTGGAAACTAAAAATATTAAAAGCCCATACAGCTAGGCGTGGTGGCACAAGCCTGTAATTCCAGTACTTGGGAGGCTAAAACAGGAGGATGACAGGATTGAGTCCTGCCTCAGCAACTTAACATCAACTTCAGCAACTTAGTGAGCCCTGTTTCTAAAACAATAAAATAAAATAAAATAAAATAAAATAAAATAAGGCTGGTACATAACTTGGAGATAAAATGCCCCTGGGTTCAATACCCAGCACCAAAATACTTTCTAAAGTTCATACCAAAAAATAAGGGAATTAACATTTGTCCACATCTTAGTAACCTTCACTCAATGTCCGAATATATAACAACTTTAACTAAAAATCAACCACTTTATTTTAATACTATTGCAGTCATAGACCTTCTAGAAGTAAGTCAAAAGATCAGATCTTAAAGATAATTCCTTTGTTTCAGTACATATGTACACCACATATAATTTATTTAGGAAAAAGAGTAAAAGTGTAACATGGCTAATACATCGCACCTAAAGTACAAGCATTTGGTAACTTGGCTATTAGATTCTCAGGGTAAACACCTTTTTTCACCTCTTTCTCAGTTTTTTGAAAAGTACAAATAGATTTTTTTTCCCCAATCTGTTCCTTATCTAAGTTAGAGAGGAAATATTTTGTGATTATTAAAATGTGTTCATACTAGAAGTATCTCTGATAAATTCATAATAATTGCAATTGTTATTTCCATAGAACCTCTTTGGGATAGGTATAAACTAGAGAGAAGCACCAATTCTACTGAGGTAATGTAAGATACAAACTACATACTTCTTGGTCCTTAGGTTCATATCAGTTTAGTGTACAGGCTTATGAATGTAATGAAAATTATGTTAACTATCAATTACTGTTATAACAATGTATACTACTATATTAAGAGCCCTAAGTACCTTGTACACCTTTTCATTCTCACAATAATCACATAAGATATTTTCTTTAGAAAGATAAAGAAGTTAAGTAGTAATAACTAACAATCCTTGAGCATATGCTATTCTAAACATCTCATATTTATTTTACAATTTGATACCTGAAGCAGAGGGTTAAAATGTAGGTACTACTCATATTGACAAAAATAATATTATATGATGCAACTTGGATTTATATAAAAATGTGTTTGAATATAAAGACCATTGAATTAGTCCCTTTAAAAGCAATATTTAAGAACCATAAGTCGTAACATCTTCAATAAAAATATTGAACTAAGAATCCAAACAACACATTCTTAATATCAATGTTTTAGAAGTTAGAGAAAAAATTTCAAACTCTGGTTCATAAATAAAGGTATAACTCTATAATAAAAATATAAAATAATATAAATTATGGCTAAATTTTGCAATACTTTTTCAGTCTTAATGGATTTTTAACAAATAAAATAAGCTCCTGTTCTTTACAGAAATTCCATTTATTAAAACTGTAGCAAATTTAATTTATTTCAATTTTTCAGCATTATTATAATGCTTAAGCATTTAAATGTTACTTATTTTTTTGTGGTGATGGGAATGAAACCCAGGGGCATTCTACCTCTAAGCCATACCCCTAGCCCTATGTTTATTTTCTTGGAAACAGAGTCTCACTAAGTTGTGCAGGGCCTCCCTAAGTATCTGAGGCTGGCTACAAATCCAGATCCTCCTGTCTCAGCCTCCCATGTACAGGCATTACAAACATGCACCATCATGTCCAGCTTAAATGTTATTTATGATAGGTAAAAATGTTTTATGATAGCTTTCTTCATAAAGAACAAAATCTTGATATTTAAAATATTCATTCATAATCACAAAAAATAAATTGCAGCAATGTGAGATAATTTACAAATTATGTAACATACTTAAATTTTAATATTACATATTGATCAGTAAACATATATTAGGCTAGTTTGTACAATTTCTTTCTTTAAAAAGTTGCTATTTCTAAGTTTCTCTGCTATAAACAATAAGAGAATTCTTTACATTTTTTTTTATCGGTGTATTGTAGTCATACATCTTAATGGAGTACAAGATGGTAGAGACATTCATGCACACATTACTCATTTAGCCCTTCCCCAATTCCCTCCCCCTTACCTCCTTCTCCTATTTGGCTTAGTGACTGTGGTAGGTTTATGACTGAGCATCATGTGCATTATGGAATTTTCTTCCTAAATAATCATTGAAAACAAAATCACAAATAAAAGTCAATTTTAAAAAACCCTCTACATGAAGCAATGCTACATAAAGTTTTTTAAATGTTGAGTTGTTCTGTTTCATTATGGTATGCAAAAGTTTAAAAATAAATTATTTAGGAAACAACAAATTTTACATATTGGTTAGAATTATACTCCATTGATAAATTAACTACACATCTCATCTACAATTTAAAACTATGTTAAATTTACATTTATTAACAAAATTGTTGTTAAATTAACAAGTAAGATAAAAATTCTTAATATGCATCCATCAAAATATTTTAAGTATTAATAATCATGCAAATTAGGTAAGGCATTATTTGACAATATGAAATTTCTGGCAATTATCATAATCATACTCAAAATTCTTATAAACATTTTCTCTCTGAGTAAAAGTTTCCACTTCTCCCAAAATACCAACTTATTTGCCAAGCTGCATCTACCCTTTTTGAAGCCCATGTGCTAGAACTTTATAAACACACACACACACACACACACACACACGTGCATTTCAAAAGAAAACCCTGTGATTGAGCAATAATACCATTATATGACTTCTAGGTATCTAACCAAAAGAATGGAAACCAAACTACCAAACTAATGCATGAGTATCTATGTTCATAGCTACACAATTCACAATGACCAAACTATGGAACAAGCCAAGATCTATCAACAGATGAGTGGATTACAAAGTTATGGGATATGTGCACAGTGGAATTTTACTCAGTTATTAAGAAGAACAAAATTGCATCATTTGCCAGGAAATGGATGGAACTGGAGAACATTATGCCAAGTGAGATCAGTCAGTCACAAAAAGTAAGAAATCAGATGCCCTCCCTAATATACAAAATCTAGGGAGTAAAAGGGTCATAAGAGGAACTCTAGATAAAGAAGGAAAAAACATAGATGAGCAAATAATGCAATCTAACTGAGAGGGATGGGAGGGGAAAGAGGAAATTCCCTAATGTACAAGATGTACATTCACAAATATATCAAAGTCAATCACTAAGCCAAACATGAGAAGGAGGGAGGGGGAGGTAATGGGGTGAGAATTGAAGAGGGCTAAATGAGTGATGTGTGCATGTATGCCTCTACCATCTTGTACCCCATTAAAATGTATGATTACAATGTACCAATAACAATAATAACAACAAAAATATTATGTGCATTTATATAATAAAAATGCAATACAAATGTAAAATAAAAGACATATTTAAGCCAGAAAAAAATTCCTTGAAACTAGAGTGTTTTTGTTCATTGCCAAGAACTTAATTATTATTTGTAATGTGTAATTTATAACAGACTTTTTCAAAATCCTTTCTTTGATGGTGAAGAAATTTGGAACAATTCCATTATTTGTAAAATGAGAAGGAACAAAATTCTTTTGTCTGAAGAACTGAGAGAGGGTTGCAGTGTATTTGTGTTTAAACCTCACTTGCTTTAGTGCCTTTAGCAGTATGATTTAAAGAAAAAGGAATGTGCTCCACTTTTCCTTTGACAATTATGACATCAGAGTTCACAGTGGTACTTAACATTGTAGGACAGAAATGAGAAAAAAATGTGTGGGTATATGAAATAAGAAATTCACATCTTGTAACAGAAATTACTTTTTTGCATTTGCATTGATAACCCCTAAAATATGAAGCAATCCAGAAGTATGTTATAATCATCACTTACCTCCATTTTCAGGTAGATATTTTTTCAAGAATTAACCAAGTTATTTCCCTGTGTTTACAACTATTGAGGAATGTACAACATTATTCACTTATTTGAATTAGTTTTGAGCATACTAATTAAACAGCATGTACAGATTGATGGTTCGCCTAAAAAGAGCATCTGGAAGTACATTAGCATCTATCCTCTACATTTAAGTACCACCTACAAATTAAATCACTCTTAAATCACTCTAACAATAAAATAAAAGAATGATAGACTATCAAAGTACAGCAACAACTTTCAAACTTTGTTTTATTTATTGCAACTCCCCTTTGTCATGAAGATATTCACTAGAGACTAACAAACAAACAAAAAAATGTAGTTCATGATTTAGAAACCACTTCTTCCTTTCCTTTTTTATTGCCCTTGGTAGAGCTATTCATTGACTGGAAGTAGCCAAGAAGTAGGAAATCAAGAGGAGAAGGCTCGGAGGAGTCTTCTCAGAGGACATGCCCTCCTTCAGAGATCTTCAAAACTTCTTTATTTTGATAGAGTTACTGTGTCTGCTAAGATCATCCTCTTGTCTTCTTTCACAAAGAGGCTATATTTTTCCTGGCTTCAGATAACTGCTCACCTCTATTAATAAGCCCACCCATGTTCTAGCACTGAGTGTCCTGCCTGAGTTAACCTCCGACACTCTTCTTCCTCCTCTTCCTCCAATATGAGAGTCCCTCATCCTGCAGAGTTCTCTACCTGCCCCTCCTTAGCATCTTTCTTTATCCCCCTAACATGGTAATCACTAGCACTCTGGGTTCAAAGGAACTCAATCCCAACTCAAAAGAATCAGATTTGGGATACCAAAATACACTCTAGCTATAATTCCATTTTTTCCCATAATGTTGTAGTTCTGGACAATTAGACCTTTTTTGAGCATTGGTATATTTTTCTGTTTAAGGTCTAAGGGGAAATACATGGTTTTTATTCTTATTTTAGCTTATTTGTATACATAAAACATATAAACTGAAATAAACTGAAATTAAAATAACTCCAAACATTTTTCTGCATAGCAAATAAAAGCTTTCTACTATTAGACTACATCAGATGGAGCAAAATACAAATAAAAAAAATCTTCCTCTTAGGATTAATAGTAATACTGCTAATTCTATAGATTCGCTTCATTGGATCCTTATTATATGTAATAAGTGTTAAATATTTTCATATATCAACTTTTCTTAGCATTTCTGTGAATGATATATTTCTATTCTCTTTGTGTTATATTCCTTTTTTGTCTTCGTATCCCTATAAATACAGTGGCCATTTTAATAAAATAAACTTGTCAGTTTGTGATATCAAAAGAGATAGATACTTCTAAAAATCTTTTAATCATTCTGTTCTCTAACAAAAATGATAGACAGATGAGAAAAATAGATAGACAAATGACAAACCAAATTAAAAGATTCAGTTTTGATGATGCCACCACTCTAATCAAGCATGTAAAATAACTTTCCATCCTCTATTTAACTAAATTTATTTCACTTTATTTTGAACTGTTCATGTGGCTTACTTGCATTTTTTTCATTTAATAAGTAGTAGAGTTGAAAAACACAGTATTTGGACTCTGATAAACATGTCTTAAATTTGATATGTTATTCAATATAAAAGATTATTACAGTAATTGTTATATAATTTTTTTACTTTATATTTGTTGACACTCTAGCTCTTAGATTATATGACTTTTAGCCAGGGGAGATGGCATGCATCTATATTCCTAGTATTTGAGAGGCTTACACAGGGAAATTACAGTTTCAAGGCTAGCTTCAGCAACTTATCAAGATTTTTAGAAACTTAGCAATACCCTGCTCTAAAATAAAATAAAAATCCAAAAAAGATATTATAATCTTTGAAGATAGTGATAGCATACCATTCAATTTCATGTACAATTCATGAAGCCTTATATCTAATTCTTCATAAATCAAACTGGTGCTTAATAATGCTGTAAAATCCAAAGAGGAATTAAGTTATTCCATTCAACTATAACATATTTATTAGCCTCTTCATCCACATATCTTCTGATCATCTGGTTCCAAACAAAAGATAAATAACCAAGGTTTTGAAACACAGTGATATGGCAACTGTATAGTAAACACCCAGAAGATATATTGATATACATTCATTTCGGTTTTTTCCCATATTTTATTGATAAGTAGAACATATTGAAAGTGGTGTACATTTAGATTGTGCTTCATGCCCTTCCCCTTCTATTTCCCTTCCCCCCTCCCAATACGGAGTGTCCAGGTTAACCATGCTATATTTATACTATTACACATATTTGTATGTAGCTCCTCCATTGAACAACCTCAGCTTTCTTCCTCTCCTATCCTTCCACTCAAGCTTTGCTGAGATTTCCCCTCCATCATCTGGAGTCCCTCTGGTTTTACCACTACTCCCTAGCTTGGGCACATTAGAGAAAATATATGTCCCTTCTCTTTCTGTGCTTGACTAATCTCATTTAACATAATGTTCTCCAGTTCCTTCCACCTTTGGACAAATGCTATTATTTTATTCTTCTTTATAGCTGAATAGAATTCCATTGTGTGTATTTCCCATAATTTTGCAAACCAGTCATCTGTTGATGGAGATCTAGGTTGGTTCCACATTTTGGCTATTACAAACTGTGCTGCTATGAATATGGGTATGCAAACATTAATGTAGTTCTCTGGTTTCAAGCCCTTTGGAAAGATACCCAGGAATGGTATAGCCAGATCAAATGGTGGATCTATTCCCAGGTTTCCAAGGAATCTCCACACTGATCTCCATAGTGGCTGAACTACTTTGCACTCCCACCAACAGTGTAAAAGAGTTCCTCTTTCCCCACATCCTCACCAGCAACTGTTCTTCTTTGATTTCTTTATGTTTGCCACTCTGGTTGGGGTTAGATGGAATCTTAGTGTAGTTTTGATTTGCATCTCCCTGATGGATAGTGATTTTGAACATCTTTTCATGTATCTATTGGCCATTTTTATCTCTTCTTTTATGAAGTGCCTATTCAGTTCAATTGCCCATTTCTTGATTGGGTTGTTTATTTTTCTAGTGTAGAGTCTTTTGAGCTCTTTATATATTCTGGATATTAGCCCCCTATCAGAGTGGTAGCTGGTAAAGATCTTCTCCCATTCTGTAGGCTTCCTCTTTAGGTTCTTCATGGTTTCCTTTGATGAGAAGAAACTTTTGAGTTTGATGAGATCCCACTTATTAATTCTTGCTTTAATTTATTGTGCTTTGGAAGTCTTACTGAGAAAGTTACTGCCTGTACCTGTATGTTGGAGTGTTGATCCTATGCACCATTTGTTGAAAAGGCTGTCTTTTCTCCAGCGTATGAGTTTGGCCCCTTTGTCAAAGATCAATTGACTATAGATGTGTGGGTTTGTTTCTGTATCTTCTATTCTGTTCCACAATCAGTCCTTCTATTGTTGTGCCAATACCATGCTGTTTTTACTACTATAGCTCTATAGTATAATTTGAAGTCTGGGATTGTGATGCCTCCTGCCTGGTTCTTGTTGCTTAGAATTGCTTTGGCTATTCTGGGTCTTTTCTTTCTCCATATAAAATTAATAACTAATTTTTCCAGATCTATGAGAAATGTTGTTGATATTTTAATGGGAATTGCATTGAATCTATATATCACTTTTGGCAGAATGGCAATTTTGATGATATTTATTCTCTTCTTTGTGACATGTCTATTCACTTCAGTTGCCCATTTCTTGATTGGGTTGTTTGTTTTGCTAGTGTAGAGTCTTTTGAGCTCTTTGTATATTCTGGATATTAGCCCCTTATCAGAGTGGTGGCTGGTTAAGATCTTCTCCCATTCTGTAGGATTCCTCTTTAGGTTCTTGATGGTTTCCTCTGATGATAAGAAACTTTTATGTTTGAAGATACCCTGCTTATTTATTCTTGCTTTAATTTCCTGCGCTTTGGAAGTCTTATTGAGAAAGTTACTCCCTGTGCCTATATATTGGAGTGTTAATCCTATGCCTTTCTCTAATAGCTTCACAGTCTTTGGTCTAATTTCTAAGTCTTTGATTCATCTCAAGTTGATTCCTGTGCATGGTGAGAAGTAAAGATTCAGATCCAACTTTCTACAAATGGTTAGCCAGTTCTCCCAGCACCATTTGTTGAAAAGGCTGTCTTTTCTCCAGTGTATGAGTTTGGCCCCTTTGTCAAAGATCAATTGACTATAGATATGTGGGTTTGTTTCTGTATATTCTATTCTGTTTCACTGGTCAATCTGCCTATTGTTGTGCCAATACCATGCTGTTTTTACTACTATTGCTCTATAGTATAATTTGAAGTCCAGGATTGTGATGCCTCCTGGCTGGTTCTTGTTGCTAAGAATTGCTTTGGCTATTCTGGGTCTTTTCTTCCTCCATACAAAATTCATAACTGAGTTTTCCAGGTCTATGAGAAATGTTGTTGGTATTTTAATGGGGATTGCATTGAATCTATAGATCACTTTTGGCAGAATGGCCATTTTGATGATATTTATTCTGCCTATCCATGAGCAAGGAAGCTCTTTCCATCTTCCAAGGTCTTCTTCAATTTCTTTCTTTAATGTTTTATAGTTTTTGTTGTAGAGGTCTTTTACATCTTTGGTTAGGTTTATTCCTAGGTATTTTGTTGGTTTAGAGGTTATAGTAAATGGAAACATTTTCTTTATTTCTTTTGTTGTGGATTCATTGTTGGCATAAAGAAAAGCAACTGATTTCTTTAGGTTGATTTTGTATCCTGCAACTTTGCTGAATTGGTTAATCAGCTCCAGAAGTCTTTTGGTTGAGTTCATTGGATCTTCTAGATAAAGAATCATATCATCTGCAAATAAGGATAGTTTTAGCTCCTCTCTTCTTATTTGAATTCCTTTTATTTCCTTCTCTTGTCTTATTGCTGTGGCAAGAGTCTCAAGGACTATATTGAAAAGGAGTGGGGATAATGGGCACCCTTGTCTTGTGCCTGATTTTAAAGGGAATTCTTGTAGTTTTTCTCCATTCAATATAATGTTGGCTTTGGGTTTATTGTATATAGCCTTAACGATGTTGAAATGTGTTTCTTCTATTCCAATTTTCTGCAGTGTTTTTAACATAAATGGGTGTTGCATTTTGTTGAATTTTTTTCCAGCATCTATTTCTATGATCATGTGGATTTTCTTCTTAGTTCTATTTATGTGGTGAATAACATGTATTGATTTGTGTATGTTGAACCAGTCTTGCTTTTCTTGGATGAAACCAATTTGGTCATTGTATACAATTCTCTTGATATGGTTGTGAATGCATATAGCTAGTATTTTGTTTAGAATTTTTGCATCTATGTTCATTAAAGATATTGGTCTGTAATATTCCTTTCTTGAAGTATCTTTATTTGGTTTGGGGATCAATGTGATACTAGCCTCATTGAAGGAATTAGAAATAATTCCATCTTTTTCAATTTCCCAGAACAAGTTATGAAGTATTGGTATTAGTTCTTCACTGAAAGTTTTGTAGAATTCAGCTGGAAACCCATTGGAGCCTGGGCTTTTCTTTGTAGGCATAATTTTGTTTGCTGTTTCTATTTCTTTGTTTGCTATTGGTTGCTTTAGTCATGCTATGTCCTCTTGGTTCAGTTTAGGTAGGTTATATGTGCTTAGAAATCTATCAATTTCTTCCATATTTTCCAGTCTCTTGGAGAAAAAATTCTCAAAATAATTTCTGATAATCCTTTGAATTTCCCCTCTGTCTGTGGTGATGTCTCCTTTTTCATTTCTGATTTTAATAATTTGAGTTGATTCTCTCTTTCTTTTGATTAGGTTGGCCAGGGCTTTGTCAATCCTATTAATCTTCTCAAAGAACCAGGTTTTTGTTTTGTTGATTCTTTGATTTTTGTTCTCTATTTCATTTATTTATGCCTTTGTGGAAATGGTTTAGGACTAATACATCATACTCGTGAGCTCATTAATGCTAATACTGAAGATAATATCCCCGCTAAATAACGAGTCATTTTGAAGGAAATGGAAGTGAACTCTGGCAAAGGAAGCGCATGCAAAAGCAGCATTTTTTTCTGGTGGCACAAAGTGATTGCAGTTTGGGAAGCAGCACCCCAGTGAGGCAGAGGGAGGGAGAGGAGAGCAAACCCTGTGGGCAGGCAGGTGCTCATGCCAGAGCCCGGGATGCTACAAGATACCATTTTCCAAGGTTTCTTCCAAAACAAGGTCAGACCAACCTCAGTGCTAACACTGGAAGCTCTAAAGAGGAAACTGTCCTGATCTGGCTGGGTGGGAGCCGCGGAGGGGCGTGGGGCCTGTGGGAAGGTGCTTATGGCCAGCATGCCTCCTGGGGACCTGATCTCGCAGATCCCGCCATGATGAGTCCTTGAGCAGCTCGTTTGTGCTCGTGATGGAGTCCGAGATGCTGGATCAGAGGCACACAGACACTGCCTGAGCAGAGAAGGCAGGCTCTGCCCACAGGAGGCTGACTGAGGAACCAGCACCTGCCTCCCACAAGTGAACGGTCTGACACCTGCACAGCTGGTTGCATCTGGACAAATGTCATCTCCTGACAGAGAATCAGAGCCTGGATCCTGCACTTTCTGTGCTCAGAGTCCTCACTTCCTTGCCTGTTCAGTTTATATAAGTGCAGTTCTTCAAATAGGGGGAGGTTCTGGCCTCTGGCAGCACACATGTCAGTCTTCCTGGCACCTGCCTGGTGGTCAGCATGACACCATCCCACTCACCAACACCCTGCAAGGCACACAGGAGAGAGACTTTGGTGTCAGGAGGGCACACCTGTCCTTACAGCATCGGGTGCAGGGCTGGGAGCAGCACCTGCTGAAGGCAACATGTCCCCCCATCCCGCTCACCTTGGTACCTAAAGGAAGGGGGTTTCACAACAGAGGGGGATGCCACTCACCAGAAGTTGAGTGAACAAGTCAACCTCTCTGTAGATGGTATCCTCATCTACACAGTGGGAGTAACACAGTATCTAATTGCAAATGATTGTCTGGATTCAATGGCAATAAACACAAAGCCCCTATCCAGCTGGAAAAAAATAAAAGGGTAGGGGCCACTCAGATGAGAGAAATGAGTGACTGCGTGTGTGTGTGTGTGTGTGTGTGTGTGTGTGTGTGTGTGTGTGTTTGATACTGGAGATTCAACTATTCCTCTCAGGGCATTCAACTTCTTGGTTACTCTCACATTTCTATTGTATAATTTGAAACATGGCCTCACTACACTACTGAGGCTGGCCTCGAAACTGTGAGCCTTTAGTCTCAGCCTCCCAAGCTTCATCCCTTCCATCTCTCTTTCCTCCCTGTATGGCACAAGCCATGATCTCCACTCCTGCCTCATGCTGGGACTCACCTCCTCAAATTCATGGCTCATGGCACCTGGCACCTCTTCATGGACCTACCCCATCCTCCACACACACAATAGAGGCCCAAAGCCCAGTGGTTACCCATCAGAAAGGTGCAAAGCAGGAACCAGTGCCCCAGCTTGTACCTCTGTAGGATGAATGCTGGGCACCACCTGACCTGAGCTGGCACTGGTTGCACCTGAAGTGCCTAGGAAAGGAACAGTGTAATGGCCCTGCCTTAGAGAGCTGACCTGGGAGCAGAGAGCTGAGTGGCTAAACTGCTGGATCCTGCGGGCAGTCCTGCAAACAGGTATGGTCCTGTAGGGGAAAGAATGACCTTGGAGGAGCTCCAGGATCAGTGTCAAGAGCACAGATGAGGTGCTGTTGGGACCACCGCCACCTGGCAGGCTGTGAGAAGGGTCCCAGGAATCAGGACCATGCTCCCTGATAGGTGTCTGAGACAGCACATTCAGAACCTGAGATGGAAACCCCTGTACCTGGAAATAGGAACTTGCTTTGGGAAACTGCCCCTTCTTGCCACCCCCCAGCCTGTCAGGCTGCTGCCTCCTGTCATAGTCCTACCCTTTAACCTCAAGGACATCAGTTCCCATGCTGAGCTCCACAAGGAATCTTAGATTTACCAAGGGGCCCATACCAGCGTTGGGCTTCTCAGAAGGCCAGGCACATGCCATCCATTGCTCTAGAAAGTAGGCATGCATAGGGCATACATGCTAAAGCTGGATCCGGTGCGTGGACTGGGACCCAAGGATATCTCATGGTCTCGGAGTACGGGTGAGATGCACAGAGCTATGGCTGCCTGGAAATCAGGCAGGGCCCACAAGGTTAGTGCCTGGGCTCTGGTCACTGTTGCTACTCCTGCCCATTTTTGGTCCCCATTAACATGATATATCTTTTTCTATCCTTTCACCTTCACTCTGTGAATGTCCTTTGCTGTAAGGTGAGTTTTTTGTAAACAGCATATATTTGATTTACATTTTTTTAATCCACACTGCGAGTCTATGTCTTTTGATTGGAGAGTTAAGTCCTTTGATATTCAGTGTTATTATTGAAATATGTTGTTTGTTTCCTGTCATTTTGTGTTCTATCTTCTGTTGGATATAGTATTATTTCTTTTACTTAGATGCCCGGCTGACCAACTTCATCTCTTCTCTGGTTCTGAAGTCTGCTTTGTTTTCCTTCTTTATAGTTTATTTCTTTAACTATTTTCTCTAGTGTTGGCTTAGAATCCATAAATTTCTTGAAGTTCTGTTTGTGTTGAAATACTTTTGTTTCTCCATAAATTTTGAATAATAATTTTGTTGGATATAGCAGTTTTGGTTGGAAGTTGTTTTCTTCCAAGGTCTGGATCATATCATACCAGCCTCTCTTGGCATTCATGAATTAGGATGTATAGTCTTGAGTGATTCTTATTGTTTTGCCTCTATATGTCACCTGTCCTTTTGTTCTCACTGCTTTTAAGATTATTTCCTTCACATCTATGTTGGTCATTTTGATTATTATATGATGTGGGGACACTCTTTTTGATCTTGTCTTAGTGGTGTTCTGTATGTCTCCTGAATATGAAGATCCAAGTCTCTTTCCATGTTTGGAAAATTCTCTGAAATTATTTCTTTGAAGAGATTACAGATGCACTTGGTCTGTACTTCTATCCCTTCTTCAATGCCTTTTATCCGTAAGTTAGGACGCTTCATATTGTCCCATAGTTGCTGGATGTTTAGGTTTTGTTGCTGTACTGACTTCTGTATGCTGTTGACTGTGTTTTGGGTTTTGAATGAGCTGTCTTCTAATAGTGATATTCTACTTTCCATTTCATCTAATCTTCCAGAACTTCTTTCTATTGCAGTCTTCATTTCATTTATTGACTCTTTCATTTCATTCCAGACCTCTTTCTGATTCTTTCTTAGTGTTTCTATTTCCTCTTTCATTTCCTGTATACTTTTTTTAAAGCCTTTCATTATATTGTAGATCAAGATTCTGAACTCCCCTTCTTGCATTTCTTGTAGGTCAGTATTCGTGATTTCTGTTGGTCTCTTCATTATTCCTGGTTCTCATATTTTCAACATTCTCAGTCCTGTTTTTCTGATGTATACCCATCATTTGTGAGTATTATATCTAATCCAATCTTAGTATTAGGAATTTAGAGGTATCAGCAGGTCAGCAATGCTTTTTCCAATGTTGAGGTTTGGGTAATGGCAGAGGAGCCAGGTGATGGGTACAGTAGTCAGGTTAGGCAGAGGATATATTTAGGTTGAGTATTTAAGTATGATATGGTAATATGTTGTTGAGAATGAGAGAGAGTTAAATAGTAGGACTCTTGTAGTTAGTAGAGTATTTAAGTATGGAGATATGAAATAATTTGAATATTAAACAAGGAGATATAGTACGGGAAAAAGTTTTGAGGGAAGAGAGTAGATAGGTTAGAGTGGGAAAGTTTGTAAGAGGTGTGGGGGAAGGAGCAAACAAACACAAATAAAGTATCAACACAAGATACAAAAGCTAACTATAATACAATCAAATAAGAAAAACAAAAGCAGAAAAATAAAAAAGAAAAAAAGAGTAGAAGAGGAAAAAAAGGACAAGAATAAAATAAAATAAAAAGAACTAGCAACTGTGTTAGACCAGAAAACAAAGCAAACTATCAAATATATTTAAAAAAAAACAAATAAATGTAAAAGAACGAAGGGGAAGAAAAACCAAAACAACAACAACAACAACAACAACAACAAAAACAAAACAAAAAACAAAACAAAACAAAAAAATCAGTCCTAATATGGGGTCGGGACCATATAATATTTGAATGTCTGATTGCTGTGGTAGCTTTTGGAGTATAATCCAATGTCTCTTAATTTGCTCTGTCCTCCATTGTCAGCTTCTTAAGCCACTCTCTGTGTTTGGACACCTTTCTTTCCTTTGACAGCTTTGGGTTTAGGTGTCAGGGCATCTGGTGTCGCTGTTAATAAATTCTGTACAAGTCCCGGGTTCTGTGTATTTCTAGCCTGTAGTCAGTGCCTCTGCACTCTCCACCCTAGACTCAGGCCTGTGTTTCCCTACCACAGGGGTGGATGATGTCCAAAGTAGACTTTGAACCTCCCCCTGAGAACCTGCACAGGTATTGCATCTTGATGACTTTTCCTTTTTCTCTGGAAATTCTAACTGGGCTAGCCCATGGGGTCCCAGTCTTGTAATCCCCGCGCTTGGGAGGCGGAGACAGGAGGATCGCACAGGTTCAAAGCCAGCCGCACTGGCTTAGGAAACCCTGTTTCCAAATAGAAATATAAAAAAAAAAAAAATAGGTGTCTGGGAGTGTATCCCGGAGGTAGAAGGGTTTCTAGGAACCCCAGTGCCACCAAAATAAATAAATAAATAAATAAATAAATAAATAAATAAATAAATTGTACTTCACCAAATTGTCTTTTAAATGATTATGAAAAAATCAACATGCCTGTTCATATTTCAGTTGCAATTGCATTAAAGATCTCTTTGAATTGAGTAACACCTTATTATTTTTAGAAAGTTTTGATTCTACCCAATAAAATGAAAGTTATACTGATCTTCTAGCTTTTCAGATAGGACACACTTTAAGAGTATTAACGTGTTGAAATCACCTTGTTTTATTTAGTTGTTATAGTTACTAGTTACATGCTTGATTGGATGATGAAAGAGAAAAATAATTAAACCTTTAAAATTTAAAATGTGCAAACATATCAGTTTAGTTTTGCATCACAGACATTGATTATAAAATTTTTATATTCTGTACCACAAAATTGAAAGTGAGTCTAAGGCACAATCGTTGCATCAAAAAGAATATGTATTTTCTTGAGGAAATACATGTTCCGTTGCTGCAGGTGTGAGCGCAACAAACCACTTTCCCACAGACATCCCTTTTACCTCCAAGAACAACTGACTGGCACACTGTGAGTGTTCTGACTTGTGCATCTGGCAGACATATTTGCGGGGCGTGGTGGCGCACGCTTGTAATCCCCACACTTGGGAGGCGGAGACAGGAGGATCGCGCAGGTTCGAAGCCAACCATGCTGGCTTAGGAGACCCTGTTTCCAAGAAATAAAAATAAAAATAGGTCTGGGAGTGTAGCCCGGAGGTAGGTAGAAGGGCTTCCAGGAACCCCAGTACCACCAAAAAATAAAAATAAAAAAAAAAAAAGAACTGATTGAGTTTTCAACACTGAGAAAATGGTTGATAGTATTTGCCCAGGGATAAAATTTGAACTTTCAAGTACATTTAGGAAAATTTTATCTGCTATTGTGGCCTTGACACTCTCCCAATTAGTAAAAATGTTCTTTTGAGATCAGTGGCGATATTGGAAAATCTCTATTGTTCTTGGAGCCGGTATTTTCCAAATGGCCAATGCATATTACAAGTCATGCACTTTAAAGTGGAGGATGGGCCACGGGATTTTAAAGAAAATGAGAACAAAAAGGTTGTTGAGCTAGTTTCAAATTCCACACTGCAATTAACTTTAAAAAATCACACTTTCATTTTGATGTATATCAAAGAAATAACCATAGTTATATAAAAATTCATTAAAATATGCCCACCTTTTCCAACTATGTACTTGTTTTGAACTGAATTTTCTTCAGAAACATACTTCAATCAGAACAACATTTGAAAAATACTGAATTCAGAAGGAAATATGAGAATCCAAAGGGATGCCTTTAAGCAAAATATACTAAGCCAAAATCATTTATTAAGATGTATTTACCAAAATGTAAAAAATATAGCTACTCTTCTCACTATTTGTATTTTGCTTTTGGAAAATAGAATTTTGTTATAAAATCATGTTATGTTTATACATAGACTATATAGGTAGTAATTATGAGTATTATGTTTATCTTTCAAAATATTTTCAAATAGATTGATAAATATTTTAAATATTGTTTTATTTCTAATATTTCTAAATAGCCAAAATTATTAGATACAAACCACATAAGATATTTCTTCAATAACTTTTCAGACTGTAGATAGATTTTGATGCCATAAAGTTTTAAATTACTGCATTATAATTGCAGCCTTTATATAACAGGCATTGTAGATGTAAAATTATTCTAAAGTAGAAAAATAGAATTCTCAATGGAATTGTCTTGTTGAAAAGTAAACAATAAGTTAAATGTTTTTTCTTATAGAGTCTTATGTTTCTTTTTAATGATATACAGGTATAACAACTATGCCTTAGTGTTTGCATTTGAATCTCAGATGATTATCATAGAATAAGAAGCGGAGAAAAATAACATCTGGATATCACAATATAAACCAATAATACAATTGGCTCATGAATATTTAATTTGCACATTAATTCACCTACAGATAAGCAAGGCTTGCAAAACAAGTGAATAACTCATAAATATTCCCTGAATTATTTATCTATTTGGTCTTTTGTAGAAGGCAGTAGGTGCATTATGCAAAAAACTTTGCTCTATAAATAAATGACATTTAAATAGTTTTTTTAAAGATGCTCTTTCATTATAATCACTGGCCACTGCTATGCTAATAAGAGTAAAGGTGAAATATAGAAATTTGCATAATTGAACACTATTTGAGCTGTGATATTAGCTTGATTCCTTTTTATACATTAGAAAACTTTAAAACTGTCGGAGATAATGATGATTAACCAGAAAAGAGCACAGGATGGCATATTTATCTCTTGTCTGTCTGCTTTTTATGGGAGCAGGATCAGAGTTCTGTTCATCTATTAACTTTCATTCCCTTAGATTCTTGTGTGGTCTGTATAAACAAGATGACGAAGTCTTGTGCATAGGCCCAAAACACGTTTTTCTTTTGTGAAATTTCATTTGAGTAAATTAAAGATTAAGAGCCAGGCATCATGCTACATGCTTGTAACCCCAGTATTTAGGTCAAGAGAAGGGATCTCAGGATTGAAGCCAGCCTCAGTAAGTTAGCAAGGCACTCAGCAACTCATCAAGACTCTGTCTCAAAATAAAAAAATAAATAGCACTGGGTATGTAGCTCAGAGGTAGAATGTCCCTGGGTTCTGCTGCAGTAACACACACACACACACACACACACACACACACACTCGCACACACAAAAAATTAAGGGTTAAGTTCCTTATTTGTGCTATTTACTCAACGGTGTATGCCCCCTGAAAATTTCCTTTGTTGTTTAAAGTTTTGTTTACTCCTAAAGAACACCTTCAATACCTTCCTAATATCATAAAGTTAAATAATGTATTTCCTCAGTACTAACTAACATAGATTATATTTGGAATTCCATTTTAGGTTTTTATCTTTGAGTGCTTATCATGTATTTTGAAATGTAATTATTATTACATACATAAATATAATTATCATTCTATTTGGATTGATTATGTTATCGGTTCCTTAAATTAACACTATGTCTTTCTCAGCTGTGTATGTAATGATATAGTGCAAAGCTGAGAATTTAGAAGAAGCCTACCTTATGATAATCAAAATGACACAGATATAACCTAAGGACTTGGGATGCTGAGACAGGACGATCTCAGGTTCTAAGTTAGCCTCAGCAACTTAGCAAGACTCTTAACAACTTAGTAAGACTTTTAGCAACTTAGTGAGATACTCGTTAAAAATAAAAGACATAAATAATGGGGTATAATTAAGAGGTAGAATGTCCCTGGGTTCAATCCCCAGTAATAAAGGGGAAAAAAAAAAAAAAAGACAACTTAAAGAAGCCCGGTAAGCTCAGATCAAGTATCTTGATGAAGAAACCCTGAAATACTTTTTTCAAGAAAACTCAAAAGTATCATGTTTTATAACACTGCATTCAAATTTATAGTATCTATTTTAATTGGAAAAATATTTAAAAGTCTACTTTCAAATGCCCTAATTACCAAGTATTATGTTATAAAAACAAATGAGCCTTTAAAAATGTGGCCTAGTAGTATCTGAAGTAAAATTCTTCAAAAATCACTCCCATTTTCTCCAATTTTACTTAGCTGTAGAAAATGGTAGTGATTTCTGTATTCTGAAAATATATAATCAATAATAAAATATCATGAATCACTGTAAGATAACTTAATATTCAGTGATAATTATTCCTGTTGCAAAATTAACATTGGTTAAACTTGCAAAGATGGATCCTTTTGAGAAGATTCTAGCATAAAAGTAGTTCCAAGATTTCAAGCCCATTTATTCTAGTATCATTCTCACAACTATTAATGACAGAACATTCTCCTTGTCAACATAAGTTCTAGTTTGGGTTTCTCCAAAACAGACCTTGATTAAAAACAAACTTGGATGCAGATAGTTTATTTGAAAGTTAATCCTAGGAAGTGGATGTGAGTGAGAACAGGAAGTGAGAGGATAAGCACAAAGAAGAACAGTGTGGGCAACTCATTTTCACTAAGGATCTTACCAGAAACACAGAGAACACATTTTGGATTCATCCCATGTGGATTCACTGCCTACTCTTCTTCATGAGCTAAAGGTTAAATACCTGGCATTCTGGGTTGTCATAATAACAGAGTTGGCTGGATAAAATGTGTCCAGCAAAAATGTGTCTATGGCACTTGAAGTGAGATGCTTGCACTGTAGACAGAAACTGTCCTCCAAACTGTAGGTAAACTCCATTGTAGATCCAGAGATTACGAGATTAGGTATCTGCTATATCTATTGGTTCAATATGAGAGAGAGAGAGAGAGAGAGAGAGAGAGAGAGAGAGAGAGAGAGAGAAGAAGAAGAAGAAGAAGAAGAAGAAGAAGAAGAAGAAGAAGAAGAAGAAGAAGAAGAAGAGGAGAGGGGGGAGGGGAGGGGAGAGGGAGGAGGATGGGGGGGAGGAGGATGGGGGGAGGAGGAGGAGAAGGAGGAGAAGGAGAAGGAGAAGAAGAGGAGGAGGAAGAAGAAGAACAAGAAGGAGAAGGAGGAGGAGAAGAAGGAGAAGGAGAAAGAGAAGGAGGAGAAGGAGGGGGAGGAGGAGGAACAAGAAGAGGAAGAAGAATAAATAGAAGAAGAAGAAGAAGAAGAAGAAGAAGAAGAAGAAGAAGAAGAGAAGGAGGAGAAGAAAAAGAAGAACAAGAAGAAGAGGAGTTGGAGGAAGAAGAAGAAGGAGGAGGAGGAGAAAGAGAAGGAGGAGGAGGAGAAGAAGGAGTAGAAGGAGGAGGAGGAGAAAGAGAAGGAGGAGGAGGAGAAGAAGGAGGAGAAGGAGGAGGAGAAGTTGAGGAGGAGGAGGAGAGAAGAAGAAGAAGAAGAAGAAGAAGAAGAAGAAGAAGAAGAAGAAGAAGAAGAAGAAGAAGAAGAAGAAGGTAGAAGAAGAGGAAGAAGAAAGGAAGAGGAGGAGCAGGAGAAGAAGAGAGGAGAAGAGGAGGAGAAAAGAAAATTTCTGCCTGATTATAAGAAATATCATTTTGAATATTTATAAAAATAGTATAGAGCTTAAGATATATGTCATTTTACTTATTTTAGCTATGAAAAACTTTCATTTAAAAAGTTGATTTAGGGTTCATGATGTGGCTCTGAGGTAGAACACTTGCCTAGCATGTGAAAGCCTGGATTTGATTCCCCAGAACTGAAAAAAAAATAATGACTTAGAAAGTAGTTCTAAGCCGGGCGTGTTGGCACAAGCTTGTAATCCCCGCACTTGGGAGGCGGAGATAGGAGGATTCCGCAGGTTCAAAGCCAGCCTCCACTGGCTTAAGAGACCCTGTTTCCAAATAAAATATAAAATAGGTCTGGGAGTGTAGCCCATAAGTAGAAGGGTTCCATCTCCAGTACCACCAAAAAAGAAAATGTAGTTCTATTCATTTATTATTTGAATAAAAAGTAATCATGGTTAATTGCAATTTCCCCCAAAATGATAAAAAAACTTAAAAATGTGACAGCAATTTGAAAGTTTATTCATATATAGAAAAGTATGATTAACTTAACTATATAGAATAAAAATAAGAACAAAAATATATAAAGAATGAAAGCAGCTGAATATATTGTATGCCTGAATTCTACTTTAATATAAAAGAAAGACTTTAAGTTATTGTTTAAAGAGAAAAGAAAGAGGAAGGGAGGGTGAGCAAGGAGAGAAGATGCTATCTATATCTGCTGATTGTGTATTCTCAAAAACAAGTCATTACAACTTACTCTGGCTATCCAATCTGTGAAATGGGGCTATTTCCTCCTTCACAGTGCCATAGTGAGACTCAGATATAATACGGGAACATTTTACCAGTCCCTGTGAATGACATGAAATAAAATTAATATAGAGTTTGTAACGGGACAATTAAATTAAAAAAAAGTTCTTCATTTATTAAATATACAAGATGAGAAGAAAAGAAATTATGAGGTAGTAATAAATAAGTTTAGTCTTAAGACTGGGTCAAAGAAAATAGTTTGCTATTACAACATAAATTCAATGCATTGTCTTTTCTCTTTCAATGTTGAGGAATTATACCTAGTCATTACACTAAAATAATACTTTGAGGTAGAATTTGGTTTTGTACTGAAGCGTTCTCAAGAACTCTAAAACTTTTTACTTCCAATCATCTTGCTATAGTTTCTACTGGGACTCTTGATTTGCAACCATGTATGCATATATTATAATTACGCCTTATCTGGCCACCAAGCTTTTGCCCCACTGTTCCCACCCTCCCAACAGAAAGGACTCCTATTCTTTTATTTATAGTATTATTAGTGCATTTTAGTCTCACATTGTAATGTAGTTGGAAGGACGCTCATTCTGGCCAATCGACAAACCTGTCACATTTGCTGTGCAAACTCTCACTTTTACAGAAAAGAGCAATTGGCATTTTAGAAAAATAAAAATAGACCTGGATCTTGTTCACAGTGGAGCAGCTATTTCTCTCCCGACGGGCTGTAGGTTTGCAACATGTATAATTTGGTTTTATATTTTTCAGAATCTCAAAATATAAAGCACAAACTATGTAGGTTTCCTTGCTGCTGCTATAAGCCAGAAACACTATAATCAGTGAAGTGGTGAAATTTGTACTCAGAATGATTTTCTTTTGATTGCTACCTTATGCAATCATTGAATATAGAAGTTCCCACCCCATGTATTGCTTTTAGGTGAATTATGGCTTTTTGCTGACAGACAAATTTTATCATAAAATATACAATAATAATTAAAGTAAGCTGGGCATGGTGGCGCACACTTGTAATACCCGCACTTGGTAGGTGGAGACAGGAGGATCACGCAGGTTCAAAGCCAGTCTCGCTGACTTAAGAGACCCTGTTTCCAAATAAAATAAAAAATAGATCTGGGAGTATAGCCTGGAGGTAGAAGGGTTCCACATCCAGTATCATAAAAATAAAGTTAGTAAGGTTTAAGGGACTTGCTATAAAAATAATTAGTAACCATTTTTTTTCTGCATTTAAAAGAGAACTATTTCAGCAAGGCGTGGTGGCGCATGCTTGTAATCCTAGCGCTTGGGAAGCTGAGACAGGAGGATCGCACAGGTTCGAAGCCAGCCTCAGCTACTTAGTGAGGCTCTCAGCAACTTAGTGAGACCCTGTTTCCAAATAAAGTATAAAATAGGTCTGGGAGTGCAGCCTGGAGGTAGAAAAGCCCCTGGGTTCCATCCCCAGCACCAAAAAAAAAAAAATGAGAGTTATTTCTATACATCGATTATATTTTATATTCACATGGAATTAAATTATAACTTATTCTAGCTGCAAGTCAACAACCTGGTTTTACTATTGATGAATTTCTTCCAGTCTAGTATATTGTCCCTACAATTTTTTTTCTGCTGTTTAATTCTTTATAATTGAATCATTCTAAGATTTTTTAAAATATGTAAATGGTCACATAAGAATTACCATTTTTTTAGCTAGGCATGGTGGCACACACTTGTAATCCCCGCGCTTGGGAGGCTGAGACAGGAGGATCACGCAGGTTCAAAGCCAGCCTCAGCTACTTAGTGAGGCTCTCAGCAACTTAGTGAGACCCTGTTTCCAAATAAAATATAAAATAGTTCTGGGAGTATAGCCCGGAGGTAGAAAGCCTCTGGGTTCCACCCCCAGTACCACCAAAAAAAAAAAAAAAAAAAAAAAAAAAGAATTACCAAGTTCTCAAAATAAAAATAAAAAATAACATTCTCTATTAGTATTAGATAATATTTTTCTCTCTCTATAGCCAGTCAACTACTTACTCAGCCTTCACAATTTCTCACACATTTACAAAGTGCTTCTTCTCTCCTAGAGTTAGTTTTCTTCTATCCACTCTTTTGTGTGTGGGGGGGAGGTTAAATATCTTTATTAAATGGCAGCATAAATCAATACCAATCATTTTGGAAGGAGTGGGGGCAAGGTGTAGGGTCAGAATGTAATTGCTCCTTTTAGACTCTTACGGTAGCTGAAGAACTTTGCCTTTGATCCATCATATTGTAGATGCAGGAGACACAAGAGTAAAATACTAAGAAAGAATGCTATGCCTTTTAGAAGACGAAACCAGAACATTACAAATTATCCAAATAGCAAGGTTTCTTCTCTAGATTTAAAATCTCATTTTCCTTAGCAAGAATTTTCAAACCACAGTTGGGCAGGGAGGGGGTGGAGGGCAAAGTGGTGGGAGAGGTTAGTCTTGGACTCAGAGCAGGTCCAGTCCAAAGAAGTGGACGCTGGCAGTGGGAACTTCTGAAGCTGAAGGTGCTGTGTTCATGGAGGAGGTCACCTTGGGGGTTTTTCTCCTGCTCTGCTCCTGTTGTCTGCCTGGTCATTTTGCCAACCCTGGTGTCCTTGATCTTGTAGGTGGGTGTATCTGACAGACCCAGGCCTTGCACCTCTGGCAGATCCAGTTCAGGGCAGGTATCTTCCAGAAAAGGATGGAGCTGTTTTGGCTATTCAAGGGGCCCCCTCACTTCTGTTATTAATGAATTACTAGGGGGCTCCAAAGACATAGGGAATGCTCCGGGGGCTCCAGGGTCTGCTCTGGCCTTGGGTAAATAAACCCAGTTCTATTATTTGGGGGACCGAACACAGGAGGCTGGGGAGGGTACTTGTGCGACCCTGTGCTCTGGCAGGCCTTGGGTAGGGGGCTCGCCCACTCCGCCCTCAGTGCCCATGCGCAGGCAGGTGGTGGGGCACCCCTACTCACTCTTGAAGAGAATTTCCAAGCATTATAATCTTGTTTCATGACAACCAATTAGTGTATATCAGGATTTGTCTCAAAACACAATGATTTTTTTCAGGGTTAGGAATAGCAATTATTTTATTCCATATTTCTAACCTCTGGCATCTGTCTGGCACATAATAAGCATTAAATTAAGATTCTTTCCAAATAAAATATAAAATAGGTCTGGGAGTATAGCCTGGAGGTAGAAAGCCTCTGGGTTCCACCCCCAGGACCACCAAAAATAAAATAAAATAAATAAATAAATAAGAATTACTTCAGTCTCAGAATTGAATTCCTGACAATAAGAATCTCTGACATTCAAATACGCCGTTGAGAGGATTCCTACTTCATTCTGTTTTTATTCATGTAAGTTTTACCTGGATTGCTCTGTCTATCCAAAAATGAACTTCCTCTCTGCCCAAACTGGTAACCTAAGTACAAATATAAATGAATCCTGGCTGATCTGGACTCAAATCTTGAACACATTTTTCAAAATTAACAGACGGTCCATGGACATTATTGACCACCACGCTTGGCTTTGAAATTAACTTTTTTCCTAAGATTTTTGTTTCACAGTGCTTTTTTTTTTTTTATTTCCAAGTTGCAGGTAGACACATGTGCTTCTTCAGTTCTAATTTGTCTCCTATTGTTTACCTGATCAAAAATTCCTCAGAAGTTTGCTTAAAGAGCACCAAGGAGAAAACAGCTTTCCACGGACTCCTTTTCTCCTGATACATGAAGGTGAAGCACAATGTACTGGAGTCAAAACACAGAAACAACAGTCATCCTGTGTTCACCAGAGAATTAAGTACTCATAGAGGTTTAACTTATAAGATAGAAAGAAATTTGAAAGAATGATTTTATAGTTTATTATTTTATTATAGCACAGCAAACTTATTTTATTTTTGTTTTGTTTTGTTTTTAAATAGGAGCTTACTAAGTTGTTGAGAGACTGGCTAAGTTGCTGAGGCTCATCTTGAGTCCTCCTGTCTCAGCCTCCCACATACTGGGATTACAGGCGTGCACCACATGCCTGGCTTATGGTTATTTTAGAAGATTCTTGCCTTTAAAAGAGAAGAATGGCACTCCATATTGGCTTCCTAATGGGAAACTATCTAGACTTTCTAACTCCTCTCTCTACCTTTTCCAACTCTTGCCCACACTGATTATTCAGTGACTTGTCTAAAACACATACCGCTTGAGTCTCCTTGTGAACAAAGACTATTTCTTAGTCCTCGTCCAGTAGATAAGAATTTTCAAGATCTGACTCCTGCCTAGATCTGCCTGTTCATCTCTTACCAGGAAGCCTCACCCACCCCCACCAGCTGACCTTTGACCCCTCTACTTGCACGAATGCTCTGTGCTATGAAGTTCTGTCCACTCTCTTAACTTACACATTGCATCCCCGTGGTTCATTCATGCATATAAATTCCTGATCATCCCAGACTTCGAAGCAGTAACCAAGTCTCTTCATTTGTTTATTTTTTTTCAAATTTCTGGCTCAGTGTAGTGCCTGACTCATAAAGGCATTAGAACAAATAATTAACTTACAGCTATTATCCTTTCTCTCTTTTTATTTGTCCTCCTCATTTTCACTTTTATGTTTCATATCTTTCTCTACAAAATTAATTAAAAAGCCCTAAAATTTTTATATAGACTTTTCTACCAATAAAGTTGAGAGAAATGTTGAGATTAGTCCTTCAGAAGTGTTTTTTAAATTTAGTAATGAATGCAAATTTAATGCAGTATTGAAAAAAGTAGATTTTATTTCAGAAAAGCAGTTAAAATAGATAACTTTTAAAACTATTTTGAGCTTAGAAAAACAATTTTGTGATTGATTGCAATTTTTCTCTCAGTATCTATTCAGCTGATTTCAATAACATTTTTTTATTTTCACCCAAAATAAAACTTAAATTTTACTGATGAAGAGTTTTTAATCTAGATTTCTTATGATGTTTCTGGGGGGGGGGGGAGTATTATAGACACTAAACACCTGAAATAGACTTTATCCAACATGTTAACAAATATAGTCCATAGATATGCACCATCTTCCCAGTTTTTATTTTCAGTATCCAAAAATACTCCTAGTGATGAAGATGTCTCTGCACAGGACACTCAAACACATTCATGGATTTCCCCTCGGCAATCATCTCACATCTACCTCCTCATTTCCTTGGTCATGAAAGATGGACACTTACTCTCTCATCCTTTTCAATGTTGTCTAGCAGCAGAACAGGCTCAGGTATGAATATATATATATATATATATATATATATATATATATATATAGCTTTTATTGGTGCATTATAGTCTCACATCATAATATAAATTCTAAGACTTTAATGTCGGTAGAATTAAGTAAGCAATAACGTTCAGTCCCCTAAAATGTCCCAGGAATGAGTTGACATGTTCTAGTGTCTTTCTTAAATCTAAACTGTCCATCTGCAAACCTGATAACCATGATGTTTGTGTCTTCATCCACAACATCAATTATATGTCTCCTTATATCTCTACCCAAGTTTTGTTGTTGTTGTTGTTGTTGTTGTTGTTGTTGTTTTGTTGTGTTCCTGGAAACCCTTCTACCTCCAGGCTACACTCCCAGACCTATTTTTTATATTTTATTTGTAAACAAGGTCTCTTAAGCCAGCGCAGCTGGCTTCAAACCTGCGTGATCCTCCTGTCTCCACCTTCCAAGTGCAGAGGTTACAAGTGTGCGCCACCACGCCCGGCTCTACCCAAGTTTTTGGAGTAAATTTTACTTCCATATATTAGGACTTGACACAATTATCTAATGTGATGTGAGTATGTGTGTGCATGTGTACATGCACACACACACACACTATATATATATATATATATATATATATATATATATATATATATATGGAGAGAGAGAGAGAGAGAGAGAGAGAGAGAGAGAGAGAGAGAGAGAGAGAGAGAGAGAGAGAGAGAACATTGAATTATTGAATTCATGGGCATTCCACCTCTGTGCTACATATGTAGCCTTACTTTAATTGTTTATTGTGAAACAGGATCTCACTAATCACTGAAAATCTCACTTAGTTGTGGCAACAGGCCAGTAAATTTCCTGTGACCCTCCTGTTTCAGTCTCCCAAGTACTGGGATTACAGGCAGGCTCTGCCACCCCAGCTCAGATTTATATTTCTAGATCAAGCTTTTGACTCACAAGATACTAATATTTTAAGTAAACATTTAAGTCAGGACTCTATCCTTCCTGCTCTTTTTCCTGGACTCTCTTTACCTACAAATGACATCACTGTGTGTTCACTCTCCCAAATGCGAAACCTAAGTGCCCACCCGTATTCCTCCTTTCTCCAACATTTTCTACCAGCTAGGCCTTTTTGATTGTTCTTTTCCAAAATTTCATTTTAAACACTTCTATTAATTACCATCCTCATTATCTTGCGTTAGGACATCTCAGCTCTGAGTCTCTTATCATGTTCTCCTGGCCCCATTCATTACAGAGACACATGGAGCCCAGAATAATTAGCTCGAGGCACTAATCAGACTTTACAACTAGCCTGCCTAAAAATTGCTGTGTCTCATCATGGAGCCAAGTTAAGGTCTCAGTTACTTAGAGTGGCATCTAAAGACCCTTCCTGGATGTGTCTGCGAAAACAGATTTGCCACGGCTTCAGGTTATAAATTATTTATTTATTATCATTTTTGCCACTTGCCACAGTTATCTAAGACTGAGGTAAGTTCCCTTCCTGTGTAATTCCATGGAATCCTCTGCTGACATCTTCAAGCATTGAGAGAAGAAAATGGCCACTTTTCTTTAGAATCTAGACATTTATCAGTCTCTATCACTTTTTATAAGTTTCTGGAATTTTTAAGTTGCTTAATAAGTATCTGTTAAATAAAACAATTAATAAATCAGTTTTTAAGTTTTGCATTAGATGACATTCTTAAACAAAATGATGTGGCTTTTATTTCTGACTTTATCTTTCAACATTTCTCTTAATGTGCCCCACTCAGAACAATGTTTGGCGCATTATACATTTTCAAGGACAGTATGACCTTGATGAGGAACACAAGACAGCCCTGACAAATAAATACTACGATGTAGTATTTTCTGGTTTCTATGTTGTTGTAAACCTGGTACATGTTGTTATGAAATGATTGACAAAATACTTGATGAGAACATGATGAAAGAATCGAGAGTGTGGCAATAGGCTCTAAATTCTGTACCTGGTGGCATTGCAATTATTTTTATTTCCAACCCATGCTACTACAATGCATTAATATGAGAAATTCAGACTATCTAAACTGTTTTTTGGTGCCTTTTTATGTAACATTATCTTTTAAAATTTAATAATTCAACAGCAATAGCCACTCTAATGGATCAAGTGCAATTCTAAATTTTCTATTCTTTTTATCTCTTTATTTTGAAATTAATTTAGATGTGTGAAAAAGTTGAAAAAAGCCGGGCGTGGTGGCACGCACTTGTAATCCCTGTGCTTGGGAGGCTGAGACAGAAGGATCACTCAGGTTCGAAGCCAGCCTTGCTGGCTTAAGAGACCCTGTTTCCAAATAAAATATAAAATGGGTCTGGGAGTGTAGCCTGGAGGTAGAAGGGTTCCATCCCCAGTACCACCAAAACAAAAAAAGTTGAAAAAAACAGGACAAAGATTTTCCATATTTCCTTCATCCGGATTTCCTAGATGTTAATATTTTAATGTGTTTGATTTAGCAATCCTTAGATAATGCTCATATATCATACATACTATTAGTGTTTATAATATAAAATAATTACATACAAAATATTCATATTATTATTTTTTAGTTTTTTATTGGTGTATTGTAGTCACACATCTTAATGAAGTACAACATGATAGGGGCATACATGGACACATCACTCATTTAGCCCTTCCCCAGTTCCCACCCTATTCCTTCCCCCCTCTCCCTCTCATGTTTGGCTTACTTTGTGACTTCGATATGTTTGTGAATGTATATCGTATACATAAGGGAATTTCCCTCTTCCCTCTTTTCATATTATTTTTATTTTATATTTTTATATTATTTCCCTGAATCATTTAAAAGTATGTTTCAGACATGATCTCCTCTTAGATTTAAATTCTTTATACACACACACACACACACACACACACACACACACACACACAGCCTAGAAAGTGCAAGAGTTGCATTGAAGCTTTATTGGCTTCTACATTGCTGCCCGTTCTGGAAATATAGAAGCATTTACCTACAGCTTTTTGGTGTTTTGTGGTTGAAGGATGAATGTTAGGATGGGATTGAATTCTACCAGCAGCTTCTGTTTGAGAGACCATAGAAAGGTTTGCTTATTTTTTAAAGGTTTTTGTCCTTATTCAGTCTCTTAAAGTTCAAAAAGTCAGTGGCTACAAGGTACATTGTTCTGTGCTGAATATTTTTTTTAAATCCATGCTTTGTGCTCCATGACAATAATTAGAAATATTCTTAAATTTGACTGGCTGTTGGGGCATAAAATTCAATTACTGTTCATTCAAGTATTGTTTGAGCTCTAAAAGTTTGCCCTTTTGTAAAATGTAACAAACGGAGGTAGAGTGTCCTCTCACTGAATGCTATAATTGGCACTGTTATTCTGTAATTATAATTACATTTATGTTCCATTACTTTTTAAAATCTGGATCTCCAAAAAAATTATTAAAAGAGGAGAATAAAACAGAATAAACTTGACGAATCTTTTAAATGGATTACTTGCATGAATTCAGCAAGTTCTTCAAATTAAACTTTATGACAATTATGTTTAATCTAAGTAAGTTAGGAACGTACTTTGTTATGAGATCAAACTTCATTTAATTATCCTATCAAAGAAAGAGTATCTCCTCTGAAATATTTTTGTCAGTTTGGGGCATTTTTTTTAAACTAGAATCTGCCTTCTCATTAGTGTCTCTGATGTCCAAAAACCTTCATCTCCTCTGCAGTAATGAAAACACAGAATCAATCTTTCCTTTGAAACTTTTTAATTTCCACATGATTGATTACAGTTATTTTGGAGAATAGCTACAATTTTCTTATCAGTATAGAAAAATATAAAACAGATTATTGCTTTTTATTAAAAGATAGTGATTTGGTTTTTATGAGCCTTTAATTTCTATATGTATTTAAAAGCTGGGGTTCGATTTAGGATTCACTCGGGTTATAAAGTTGCATACTTTATGATTTCCCTATAGATTGTCCTTTGTAACTAACCATTTGCATTTACTTAGAAACTTTGTTGATATGAAACATACTTGCTATACAGAAGCAACAGAATCTTCCTGACAACCTTGTCACTGTATAGGTGTGATCAACAAATTCTCTGAATACTTAGAGGGTAAGATGGAAGGTTCACAGGTTTGAGGACAATCTCGGCAACCTAGCAAGACCATTTTCTAACAAAAACAAATAAATAAAAAGGGCTGGGGTGTAACTTGAAGGTAAAATACCCCCTGGGTTTAATAACTATTATCACACACACACACACACACACACACACACACACAAACAGTAAACAATTTCAGCTTGTTTTTCTCTTTCTTAATGGGTGCATTCTAGTCTCACATCATAATTGAGAACACAGTGACTGTGACACACATGCACACAGCACTTGGTGGGCTTCCTCCAGCTCCCTCTCTATCCCCCTTTCTACATGCATGATAATGAGATTCACATTGGTATTCTCATTTATATACATAGCATCAATGGAAATTATTCTTCCCTCTCACCCCACCCTTCCTCTCAACCACCTCCCCGGTTCCCCTGCAGTTTCTCTTTTTATCTAAAGTCATTTGATGTCCCAATTACTCCCTAGCTTCTGCATATGAGAAAAAAACCTATGACCCTTCACTTTACGTCACTGGGCAATCTCATTTAACATGTTTTCCAGGTCTATCCAATTTCCTGCAAATGCCATAACCTTGTTCTTCTTTATTGCTGAGTAAAATTCCATTGCATATATACCCTCTAGTTTAGTAATTCATTCATTTGTTGAAGGATACCTAACTTGGTTTCATAATTTGGCTACTGTGAATTGTGCTCCTATAAACATAGATATGCCTATGTTACTATAATATTCTGATTTCAGTCCCTTTGTAAAGATGCCCAGGAGTGATAGATCTAAATTGTATGGTAGATTCATTCCCAATTTTCTAAAGATTCTCCACACTGATCTCCATACCAGCTGAACTAATTTACAATCCCACCAACAATTCTGAAGAGTTCCTACACCCCACACCCATGACAGTGTTCATTGCTGTTGGACATCTTGGTGATTACCATTCTGGTTGGAGTTATATGGAATCTCACTGTAGTTTTGATTTGCATTTCCCTGATTGCTAATGATGTTGAACATTTTTTTCATGTATTTATTGGCCATTTCATGATTGAGTTATTTGGGGATTTTGTGTTAAATCTTAGTCCTCTATAGAGGAATAGCTAGCAGAGATCTTTTCCCATTCTGTAAGCTCTCTCTTTAGACTCTTGATGGTTTCTTTTGATGAACGGAAATTTTTTAATTTGTCATTCCATTTATTAATTGCTATTATTGTATCCTACAGAGTTATATTGCATCAACTCCAGAAGTTTTATTCGATTCATTTAGATTTCTTTCAACTTTTTATTCATCACACTTATTCTTTCATAAAATACTTGAATGTACTTAAAATAGACCTTCTAATATAGTCAAATGCATTTCTTTCATTTCCCGCACTGTTCTTATTGGCTTTTTAACCCCGCCTTTGAGTCACACTGCCCTGCTTTCTGGAGTGCCTAGTAGCAGTTGTATTCAGGATGTTACCAGTGTTACGGGGTTTTTTGCGTTTTTTACACAAAGTTGAGCCCTATTTTTTTTTTCAGGTAGTTTATTGTGGGTGGGCCTGGTCCCTTTGAGGCCCGTTTGTAATGTTTTGCTAAGGCAGTTCTAGAGAGGTCTTCATTCCAGGTCTCATCAATCCAGTCACCAAGAGTGATCACCAAGTATGCTCTACTTCAGCTGATTTGGGCTAAAGTATTTCTTTGTCCCTGTTTCAGTTTTCTGACTGGCACCGTGAAGATTCTTGTTATGCACATGTGGGCCAAAACTGCCAGAGAACTGATGCAGATTTATTGAGATTTCTCTGAGCATCTGACTCCTTTTTGGATCTCCCCATCAAGATTTTCAACAACCACACACACAAAAAAAAGACCTTCAGGTATTTCATCTTCCTTAAACCTTGATATATTTTCTCTCCTTTACTCAATGAAGCTTCTAGGCAGTGTTCCAGCATCTCTTTCTCTGCCTACTCTTCAAATCACTTCCAAAAAGAAAACCAAAGAACTCATAGGATTTACATTATTATTTTTATTTTCTCAGTGGTAGTCTATGCTTTCTTTTGTTATATGTATACATACTGTGTTTTTATATAATGTGACCTGTCTTATAGTTACTAACTTTTAGGTGAATTAATGAAATTCTTAATAAATATTTCCTAGGTAGAAGGAGAATTATTCTGGGTTTGATTAATACTTTAAAAAATGATGACTCATATTTTGATTGTGATGTGGAAAATCTGGCACTTTAATTGGATTGACTTTAATTGGTCCAACTTTGCAATGAGAGGTAAATGACAGTTTGGCCTTGGGTTTATTTTTTCTGTTTAAAATTTATATATCCCCAAAGAGGGATTAAGCATTAAATATAATTGTACAATATCAAAAGTAAGAATCATTTCTAAGTTCAAGGTTTTGTGTGGTACTGAGGGTGGAACCCAGGGGCACTCTACCTCCAAACTACACCTCCAGCCCTAGTTTTTTATTCTTTATTTTGAAACAAGGTCTCACCGAGTTGCAAAGGGCTAAGTAGCTGAGGCTGGCCTTGAACCGCGATCCTCCTGTCTCAGCCTCCCAAATGCTGGTATCACAAGCGTGCGCCACCATGTCCGGCTCTAGTTTCAAGTTTTACTCATATCAGTCTCAACTTTTTTTTTCTTACATTCATCCTGAGGAGGAGAGAATAACAGAAATTCTCCTGTAATATAATTCCCCACCCTAATAATGTTGACAAAACCCTGAGCATTTATACCTTCTCATCTCCTCAGTCAAGAATGCTGAGACCACGCAACACAAAGTGACCACTTCTCCCTATCCTCACCCATCTTTTCCTATCACATTACAGTGTTACAATCTCTCAGAACAGTCAAACAATCTGACAGTCTAAAATCTATATGGTTCTTGTTTTTTTTTATTGTCTGGACGCCCTTCTCTGCCCTTCCTAGGAGAGTGGTGCTGCAGCAGTCTTGCCATAGTCACAATTCCGTCTTTGGTTCCCAGAGAAGTCTGTGTGTAAACACCTAATAATGATCTGGAGTAAATAGTTAATTCTTAAAACTATTTCAATTCCCGGCATGCTTCTAATAGACTCAATAGTTTTAGCTATGAGAACAGTATCTCTCATTACAAAAAAAAAAAAAAAGTTCTACATCTAATGGAAATTCTGTTGATACATGTAGCATGGGCCACAAGAAAAATGGACCAAATGCAGAACTAACTGGACTGGTCCTGCTTACATCTCTCTTCATTGCAAATCAACCTCCTTAAAGTTTAAATGAAGCAAATGGTTAATTAGAATGACATATGTCACATGAAACTGCTCTGTAACTTTTGCTAGAAAAATAATTTATACAAGAATATTATTTCTAAATAATAAGGAAAGAACACTAATTGACATCTGGAAACTTGAGAGCCACTTGAACTCAAAGACAGATTTTAATAACAAAGAAAGCCTTCTCAAAATCTAGTTCCATTCTCTGCAAGTAGTACAAAACGTCAAAAAAAGATATTTTGACAAGAAATTTCAAAATTTCTGATAATAAAAGTGCAGCTTTGAATAAATGATATTTAAACGTAATGCATAGGCCTTAAATTTTTTCTAAGACATATCTAATCTCTTCTTTAAAGGCCAGAAGATGTAAATACTTTTAAAGGATAAATATTCAGAAAGATGTGCTTTAGATTAAAATATTATAGGGCTGAATTTTTCTTTATATTCTAATTTAGAAGACATATATCATAATTCTGAGACTAACTTGCTTCCTTTAAAAAACCCTGGAATTGTGTGCATAGAATGAGACCTAGAGGGCAGTATTGTACTTACAATCAGAGGCAGAGGCCTATGGATGATGAAATTCAAAGAATTAACTCAGCAGGTTTAGTTTCTCTCACTTTGTTTTCCAGAAAAATCAAAGGTGTTTTAAATATTTTATATTAAAAATTCTGTTTTTTCTTCTCACAATATATTATAGATTAATAATAGTACAACAACAAATAATAGTAGTGTATTAATATATTATGGTAGTATAATCAAATTAATATACTACCACATAGTTTCTTATAACATTGAAATCATTAACAGAATTTCTTATCTCTTTTGAGAAATCTCAAAATCTATTCTCAGACATTTTCTAGATTACATTCAGGAACGGTGGTGCCTATCTGTAATCCCAGTACTTGGGAGGCTGAAACAGGAGGATTGCAGGTTTGTAGCCAGCCTCAGTTAATTATCAAGGCTCTCAGCAACTCCTTAGGGAGTCCTTTGCAAAATAAAAAATAAAATAAAATAGGCCTAGGTGTCTAGCTCAGCTGGAATAGCCCTGGGTTCAATCCCCAGCAAAACACACACACACACACACACACACACACACACACACACACACACACACACTCAAGATTACAATGCATTGTTATTAACTCTAGTCATTATATTTTACAACAGATCTCTCCAGTGCATTCTTACTGTCTTATTTAAACGCTGTGCTCATGCATGCTCCATCTACAAGCTCCAGAACGAAAATCACAAACATGTCCTTCACTCAGGCTTGCATAAAACTCCTTTCTAATGAAAGGCCCTTTAAACAGCAGGCATCCTTGAAACAGCATCCTTGAAACAGCAGAACAGAGTGTCTACATCCTCTGCTGTCAGCGCTGTCAACAGCTGGAATGATGCCTGCCGTATAGCAAGGGCTCTAGAAAGATTAGCCACTGTTGCAGTCAGTTTTCTCGCAGCTCTGACCCATAATACTTGATGAGCACAACTCAGAAATAGGCAAATTTATTTGCTCACAGTTCTGGAAGTTTCAGAGGTTTCAGGCCTTGTTAGGCTGGGTCAGAGCCGTGGATCTCAGGCTTTGGCTACAGGAAGCAGGAAGAGAGTAGAATGCAAGTAGAGCGAATGGATGGTCCCCAAAGCCCCACTGGTGGAAGGTTGAAGTGAGCTACTTCTCCAGCCACACTCCATCTGCCTAAGTCACCAACCAACAAATGCAAATTATTAATGCATCAATAGATTTATTCACTGATGAATTAGAAGCCTAATGATTCAATTATTTCACCTCTAAGCAGTTTTTAAATTACCCAAACCTTAGCTTTACCAAGAGATAGTCTATATCCAAGCCTAACACTGTTGTCATCAGTGTGACAAGATGTGAACAAGAAAAACTACGCGAACAAGGGTATGTGCTAGGATTTGATGATACCCAATAATACAGTTCAAGAATGTTTTATTGTAGAACTCTCCTGCATGTTGCTTCATTTGATCTTAATAAGATATTGAGCTTTTAAGGAAAAGAAAAAAAGAAGAAATGTAAATGTGTTTGGTGCTGGTTTTTTTTTTTTTTCTTCTTCTGAGTGGGTCTTGCGGACTTCTTATGTCTTAATGATGAGATAAGACAGAAAGACAAGAAAGGAAACTATCAACTTCATTTTGCAAATTCTAAAATTTAAAAAAGCTGAGATTTTTTACCAAAGTTATTCTTAATGATACGGGTGGAGTAAAAAACAAACTAGAGAACACCATTTAAAAAGATAAAATCATGCAAGGTTTATTTTTTTATTTTTTTATTTTTTATATTTTTGCGGGTCTGGGGATGGAACCCAGGGTCATTTGACCTCCGAGCTACACCCCCCCTGACCTATTTTTTATTATTTATTTTGAAACCGGGTCTCAATGAGATGTAGAGGGCCTCACTAAGTAGCTGAGGCTGTTCTCGAATCGCAATCCTCCGGGTCTCAGCCTCCCGAATGCTGGGATTACAAGCGTGCGCCACCACGCCCGGCTCATGCAAGGTTTATATGAAAAGAGGCCAGACGTCATAAAGTAAGATATTTGTTTCACTACAAAAGTCATGGTCAAGCTATAGAAAGTTTTCACTTAAATCTAAAGAAGACAAGAGAGGCATTGACTGCTTTTGAACGAAATTGCCTTTTAACAAAAAAAAAGAAATAATAAAATTATTTTATAATAAACTTCTCAGAGTCAGAGAGAATAAATAGTTTTAAAGCCAAACAATTTGATAAGAATCTCAACTTGGAAGATAAGTACACATCTTGGTGTTTCAATTTCTCCTTTAAATTATTCTGATATATAAAAATATTATTTGGAAGTGCTAAGCATTTGTTTCTTCCTGTGCCAAAACAAAAAGCAATAACAATGCCTATAAATCATAGAGACCTCCTCTATGAGTGGTGGGTAATAGAAAACCTGGCATCACAGCTCGTCCTTGGCTTGGGTAGAATGATTGCACGCCATGAGGCAACATTATCTCAGGAACGTGTAGAGATGTTTATCTTGTATTTTTCCTATTTTCCAACTTCTCTCTCTTGATATTGGATAAATGGTCTTCTATTTGCCAATTTTAAAAACTTTGTATAATATATACAATATAATATAATGAAATGACATTACAAAATGTGTTCTTTTCTCCTTTGACAAACCACCAACAAAAAATCAATGGAGTCTATGGTTCATGCACTTACTCTATATGGAACAATTCTTATTCTGATGAAAGTCCAGAAAATCAGCATGCTTCAGTCAGTACCTGGAGGTCTGAGACAGGAGGACTGCAGGTTTGAGGACATCACAGCAATGCAGTGAGACTCTCAACAACCTAGCAAGACCATGTTTCAAAAAAAAAAAATCAAAATAAGTAAGTGGGTGAACCTTGGAGGAGGTCATTGTACTACAGCAGAGGGTTCACTCGACTCCAGGCTCACACCAGACCCTGGGTTCCTAAAGGCCATCTGTTCCCAGGAATCACCAAATATAGGAAGCCACCCTTGTATTTTGTCTTCTGTTAACTGGGGGAAAAAATAGGCTACAGAAATGAGTGCAGATTGCTTCCAAAGAGAAAACTTCCAAATTCTCCTGCTACTAATTCACAGAAAATAAATAAGAAAACCCACTTCAGTAAACTTGGAAAGCATAGCTTCTCTACATTAAAAAATAAATTAGAATTGTACTACTGATACCCATAGCAGCAACTCTTGTTTCTTTGTCCATGAATTGGAGGACTATTTAAGAGACAACTAGCTATGATGGCATATGCCTGTAATCCTAGTATTTGGGGGACTGAGACAGGAGGAGTGTAGGTTTAATGCCCTCTGCAACTTACTGAGACCCTGCTTCAAAAATAATAAATAAAATATGGCTAGGGGTGTAGCTTATAGCCAAAATGCTTCTAGGTTCAATCCTCAGTAATTAAAAATGGACAACCACAAAAGATATAGTGGCTTAGTGTGAATTTGAATAAAATAGAAAATATCATTAACCCCACAAAGATTAATAGCTTCTTTAAAGATTATTCTGAATATCAAATAAAAGAGACTTCCATGTATATTCATTTTCATACTTATAAATTTAAATGAATAACTAGTTGATTACTATGTGCTACCTGTTTTGGCAATATGAATATTGTAGTTTAAAATCCTTTCATATTAATATACTGGCTATTAAATTACTAATAAACAATGTTCATTCAGTAAACAATAGTGATGACTTCTATTTGTAACTGGAAAATTGTTTTCTTCTAGTGCCCATATATGCATCCTAAAAAACATCCATTTCCCAGTAGATATAAAATGTAAAATAGTGATTTTGACTTCATAAACTGTCACAGGTTTAATAAAGGGGTAAATATGAAATTAAATTATGCATATATGAAATTAGAGATGAGTGTTATTGTAGACTTTGCCAATATTTTTAGTAGAACTGGAAATGAAACCCAAATGTGCTCCACTTCTGAGCTATGTCCCCAGCCCTATTTTTTTTTCTTTTTTTTATGTTTTTATTTTTTATTTTTTTATTGGTACACTGTATTCATACATCATAGTGGGATACAAACTTTTGTAGACATACATGCACACATCACCCAGTCAGCCCCCACCCGATCCCCACCCCATTCTCTCCCCATCCCTCCTTCCCATGCTTGGCTTAGTGGTTGACATCTAGTATTATAGCAATTTATCCAAAATTAAAAATGATAATCTCACATAACAGTTTCATTTGTCTGATGCCAAGCTTTTGATGACTTAAAGATAACATTTCGATATTTCTTTTTGCTTTCTTTCTTACCAGAGAATATTTTTTTCTATTTTTTAGGTGGAATTATCATATATTTATATATTTATTTTTCAGAAAAAAAATCTATCCTAATATGGAATATGGACTCTATATACCCAAAACGATCTTGAAAAAGAACAAAGCTAGAAGATATATATTTTCTGATTTCAAACCATATAAAGCTACAATAATTGAAACAGTGTAGTACTGTTCTAAAGGCAGATATATAAACCATTGGAGTTAAATAAAAGCCTAGAGCTAAATTCTTCCCTATATTGTCAAGTTGTTTTTGACAAGGTTTCCACGAACATTTGGTGGTGGAAATAATAATCTTTTAACTAAATATTGTTGAAAAATAATAATTACATGGAAAAGAATAAAATTGGACCCTTACCTAATCCCATATACAAATATTAACTCAAAATAGATAAAAGCCCTATTTTGATTTTTATTCTGGGACAGAATCTCTCTAAGTTACTGCATGCTGGCTTCAAACCTGTGATCCTCCTGTCTCAGCCTCCCAAGAACTGGGCTCACAGGTAGACATGGCCATTTAAAAGATATTTCAGTTTTAAGAAATTTTTATAAGCATTGTAGGAAGACAAACTCATTTTAATTGATTATTTATTGTTGTCATGTTTTGCACTGGGGAATAAACCCAGGAGCATTCTAACCCTTAGCTACATCCCTATCCCTATTTTTTTTTATTTTTCTAATAGGGTCTGATTAAGTTGCTGTGGGTCTCACTAAACTGCTGAGGCTGGCTTTGAACCTGTGACAATCCTCTCTCAGCCTCCCATGTACTGGGATTACAGACATCTACCACCATATCCAGCTTCATTTGGTTTTCAAACTGGTTTTTCAGAGCTGGGAGATAAAAAAAAAAAATAATTAAAAATACCTTCTTTGAATTATGTGCTAAATTTAGCAATAAATAGACTATGCTTAATCAGTTCTTGACAGTACCAGAAATATGTGCTATTTGTATTGTTTACATTTGACTTTCAAAGGAAGGTTTTCATACATTTATTTTTAGCTACAACAAATATCAAAGAAAGTAAAAGTATGGAGAATAATAGAATAATCACATACTCACCAGTCAGATATTAAATAGTTTTGCCACGTGGCTTGGTGGTGTCTTTGAAGTACAAAACTTTAAAATTTAAATAAAGTTCATCTATTTTCCCCTTTTCCTCTTTTAATTTTGATGTAACACCTAAAGAAATATTGCATAAGAACCACGGAAATTACTTCAAAGCTTTATTCTAAGCACTTAGCTCTTAAATTTAGGTTTACAATCCATTTGAAGTTTATGATGGTAATCTTGAGAAATAGGGTTACAACTTTATCCTTTGCATGGGTATTCAGTTGTACTCGAGTAATTTGTTCCATAAAACTGTATTTTCTCCATTTAATTGCCTAAGCACTGTTGTTTAATAACAATCATAAATGTTAGGATTTATTTTTAGGTTTGCAATTTTATTCTATTGATCTATGTGCCTTTTGTTTTGCCAGTACCCAGATGTCTTGGTTATTGTAGCTTGCCTTTCCATATAAATTTTAAGATTTGACTGTCGATTTTCACAAAAAAATTAGAACTTTTATAAGGACGGCATTAAACCTACAGGCTTATATGTTTTCATTGTCATCTTAACAACACTTAATCTCCAACTCATAAAAATAGGACATTTTTTTCATTAATTTGAGCCTTTTTCCAGCTTTAAAACAAGCATTTTAATTTTAAATGTAAAATATTGCACTTATTCTGTTAAATTTATTTTATTTGATACAATTATAATTCAATCATTCTCTCAATTTGTTTGGCAGCTATTTATTTCTGGACATAAAAACACAATTTATTTCTGTATTTTGACTTTATATTCTTTATATTTACATTTTAGTTTATATTCTTTATATTTTTATTTATGCTACTTTGGCTGTCGACCTTAATAGATTTGCATATATGTGTATGCATGTGTACTCTTTGGTATTTTTTGTACAAGATAATTTCAAAAAATCTGCAAATAAAATGATTTTATTTCCTCATTTCCAGTTTGTATGCCTTATTTTTTAATTTTCTTGTCAAACTTTCTTGACTAGACCCTTTAAAACCATGTAGAATGCAGTATAAAAGTGGACACCCTAGTATTGTTCCTGATTGAGAGTGAAAACATTTAAGTCTTTCACCATTTAATGTAATATTAGTTGTGGGGTTTTATACATGATTTTTATCAGACTGGGAAAGTTCTTCTTTATAACTAGTTTGTCAAGTATTTTTATTTTGAAAAAGTGCTGGATTTTGTCAAATGTTTTAACTTCACTTATTGAAATGATCATGTGATTTTTGTTCTTTACTAGTAAGGCAAGCTTCATCCAGTTTTGATATATTAAACCAATCTTGAATAACTGAAAGATATCCTAGTGTAACAAGGTACAAAATCATTTTTATATATTGCTGGATTCAGTTCAGAATCATTTTGTTGGTGATTTCAGTCTTTTTTTTTCTATGATGTATTTGTGTGGTGTTTTTGGTATCACTACAGTACTGACCTCATAAAGGATAAATCCCCTCTTCTAATACTTCAAATAGTTTATATGACTACTCTTTTTAATATCTTTATTGGTGCATTGATGCCATACATAATGGAATACAAGATGGTAGAGGCATACATGCACAAACCACCCATTTAGCCCCCCAGTTACCACCCCCTTCCCTCCTTCCTCCCTTCTTTTCATGTTTGACTTAGTGATTGATATGTTATCCTCTCTAATATGTGGAAGCTAGGGAGAAAAGGGGTCATAGGAGGGACCTAAGCAAAGAAGGAGAAATCACAGATGAAAAAAATCAGGCAACTTGACTGAGGGGAATGAGAGGGAGGAAGAGGAAAAGACTACTCAGTATTAAAATGTTTGGTAGAATTCAGTAAAACTAGTTCAATTTTAATTGTAGAAAAGGTTTTTTTTTTATAACCAATTAACTCTACATTCTAAAGGAATATTCAAGTTTAGTATTTTAGATAAAGTCAGTTTAGGTGGTTTTTATCTTTCTAAAAATAGGTTTATTTTTCTTTGTTACTAAATTTTTGACATAGAATTGTTGACAGCATTCCTTTTAATTCTGCTTTGCTTGTAATGTCAATTTTTGTATTCCAAATTTCATTCTTGATTTTAATATTTTGAGTCTCTTACTTTCGCATAGTTGATTGACCTCAAGAGCTATAAGTTTTGGAGGCTTTTTTTCAGTTTATTGACTTTTCCTATTACCTTTTATTTCTATTTTACTTATTGTTTAATGCATATTATTTCCTTCCTTCTCTCTGAAAGTTCAGTTAGATACAGGCTATGCCTTCCTTTTAAGCCTGAGACATTCACTTTCATTTTAAATGTCTATGCTTCAGGCTAGTGGAATTTACGGAGCTAGTTCAAATTTACTCTTCAGGTGACTCAAATCTAACATTTAACTTGGTCATTAACTCAGCCTTCTTTGTCAGTTGTATGCCATTAGTTGCTCGCATTCCACCTTTTATTTTTAAAATATTGTTTGATAATGTCTTACCCGACCTAAAAGTCTCATACTTCAACTTCTGACATTTTTAATTTCCACTAACTCATTTACAACAACTTATTTGGTAATTTTGAATTATGGACTTATATTCAAAGTGACTTTCTCTATCAGGACCCTGGGATGTAAAGGTTCTTTTTTTAAAGTTGACCTATATCTTATTTATAATTCCTGTTTTTGTGCTTTCATTGGTGTATTACCGTCTCATATCATAATGTAAGTTTATGTTGACAATGATATAGATGCACACGCTCTTGGTGCCTCTCTTCCCTTTTCTATCCCTCCCAATACTGAGTATCCAGATTGATGTTGGTATATATTCACATGTATACACTTAGTCTATGGTAGTATTTCTATTAATATGAAACTACATCTACCTCCACCCTGACCCTTATATCTCCTTCCTGGATCCATGAGTTTTATCCTTATCATCTATCTGGACCTATTTTTTTTAATCTATTAATTTTAAGATTATATATTGTAGCCTTTAAGGATTCCTTTATATTCCTTTATTATCTCTAGGAAATAAAAACTACTCATATTTCTGCATTTTCTTTTTTTTCTTTTACCTTCTAGCACCACTACACTACTACATCAAGCTTGCAAATCTTCTTTAATACTCTCCTTGTAGTTCATTTTGTTATATGTTCATGATGCTTTTATTTATTTTATTTGTGTGTGTGTGTGTGTGTGTGTGTGTGTGTGTGTGTGTGTGTGTGTTACTGGGGATTGAACCCAGGGGCATTCTACCTCCGTTACATTCCCGACATTTTTTGTTTGTTTGTTGTTTGTTTGTTTGTTGTTTTGGGGGTTTTGGTGTTGGGTTTTGTTTTTGTTTTTGTTTTTGTTTTTGGTGGTACTGGGGTTTCTGGATGCCCTTCTACCTCCGGGTTACACTCCCCAGACCTATTTTTATACTTTTTTATTTGGAAACAGGGTTCTCTTAAGCCAGTGAGGCTGGCTTCAAACCTGTGTGATCCTCCTGTCTCCGCCTCCCAAGCCCGGGGATTACAGGCGTGCGCCACCACGCCGGTCTGTTTATTCTTTATATTAAAACAGGATCTCACTAATTTGCAGAAGGTCTCATTAAGTAACTGAGGCTGGCTGAGAACCTGCTATCCTGTCTCCACCTCCCAGTACTTCTGGAATTACAAGCCTGTACCTCGAAGCCCAGCTTTGTTTATGATGTTTTTATATAGTCCTCAACCTTTTTGTATTTTTTTCCCTTATAAGAATCTCATGTGCCCTAATTTTGATAAACATGTCTATAAATTTTGTTGTTTTTTTTTCCTGCCAGATCTCATAGTTGTTAAAACTAAGGGAACAAATGATACACTAAGTTTATCATTTTAGCTTGGCTTCCTGTAACTCACTGTGTGAATTTGAAAGCCACTTTCATGTGTCACTTTTTTAGAGTTTTCACTTTTATTTATTTTATCCTTATTATTGTTATTATTTGAGGGATTGGACCCTAAAGGCTTCTACCTCTGAGCTACACCCCATACTGCTTTCATTTTAATTTTTGAAACTGAATCTCACCAAGTTACTGGGGGTCTCTCTAAGTTGCTGAAACTGGCCTTAAATTTGTGATGTTTCTGTTTCAGCTTCCCAAGTTCTGGGATTATAGATGTGCCTCACCACAATCCACAGCATTTTCAATTTTAAAAGAGACCCCTGTCTTCATGGCCAGCCCTGCAACTCAAGCAAAATGCATACTTCCTTTAAGCTTCTCCAGGCTGATGAGAAGACATTTCTCCAGCTTAGTTTTTCACAGAAAAAGCGGCACTTAAATATCCTGGCTCCATGATTTTGTTTAGAATTCTTAGATGCAGTTCCTAGGAATCAGAGGTCCAAGATCCCAGTGGGCCTGAACCTTGGCTCTAAGCATCTAGGGTTCACTTCCAGTCCTGTTTCTGCCTCTTCTAACTCGCTGGAGTTGGAGCATTGTCAGCCTACACCTTCTGTTTTATTTTTAATGACATATCTATTTATAGTATTCAGCATTTTGCCTTTTTCTCCTGACTCACTTACATATTTTAAGTGGTTTTCTTTTTAATATTTTGTTTAACATTTGTATTATTTATAACATCAGAGGATCCACTTCAGCTCAGTGTTTTGTCTGGTTAAAGGCACTGATGTTTATTCTTTCACTCTCTAGGGAACATGTTCAATAACAATAATAACTAAATCCTCATTTATTTAAATAATGATAATTGAGCTCGGAGTGGTGGTGCATGCCTGGAATATCAGTACCTAAGGAGGCTGAGACAGGAGGATCACAGGTTTGAGATCGGGCTCAGCAACTTAGAGAGACCCTGTTTCAAAATAAAAAATTATAGTAATAATAAATAAAATCAGCCTGAAGATATTGCTTGGAGAGAAAATGAGCCAGAGTTCAATTCCTAGTACCACAAATAAATATGTAAATAAATTAACAAATAAAATAATAATATTAAAGGTCATGCAATGAAGAAAGCTCTACCTTATATGATAGAATTTTGTCTTTTTATTATAAACCAAAAGACATAATCAATAGGAAAACTGCAGGTTCATATAGCTTCCTATGACTACACTGGAAAATGTACAGATTTGTATTTTTTAACTGCAAAGAAGTCCTTCTACTTAAATTGACACCAAGTGACAATCGTTGTATTTGAATATATGCCAGGGATATTAAAAGACAAGAGGGTGACCGGACAATAAAAATATTTCTCAGATGTTAGGAGACAGAAGTGTCACTGGGACACTGCCTAACTGTGCCTGGTAGTTCTGCACACCCCAGTTATGTTTCTACATGTTTGCCTTACACCACAGTCTTCTCTATTTGCAATATTCTCAAGAGGAATGAAGAGCACAGCTTGAAATTTTGCCACCTCCCATGAGTTTTCTCGGGGTCCTAATGAAGGGAAGCTGAGGATTATAGAGAAATGAAACGTAGCTCTTTCATAGAAACAGCTGTGGTTCTCTTGACAGTAAATTGCCCTGTTAACACTGCTACTCGATAGCCTGATCAAGGAAGTTCATTATAAGTATACTTTTATTACACAATGCCTGAAAAGTGGTAGGAGCACAATTTCCTATCTTCGTTCTTCTTATTAACACCATTCGTTATAATATACTATCCACTTATGTATCAGCCGATGCAAAACAGGAAAGATGCCTTGTGAAGCTGGTTCAAGTTGATTGATAAGAGGGCATGTCGTCCCTAATGATACTGGTGTACATGTACACGGCTTGATTTCCCATCACTACTTGAAGAAACACATTTGACACATACCAAATGATCTCATTTATACTTCAAAACAACTCTGTAAGGAAGTAACATTTTCCTCCACTTTAAATGATGCTCAAAGATGAGTCTGTCTATCATCTCATACCCCATTAAGATATATGACTACAGTGCACCAATTAAAAAATCATTTTTTTGGTGAATTCATTTCAAACACCCCCCCATGCCACTCCTGAACGGCATGGGGCTATAACTGTCTTCTGTATTTCTATCTTTTTAATAAACTCCTTTAAAAAATAAAAATGAAAATAAATAAAAAATCATCTTTCCATTTAAAAAATAAAAAGGTAAAATAAAACAGAATTTATATAAAAAGGAAGCTATTCAAAAAGACAGTAAATGACAGAGAATTTGATTTAAAAGTCCCGTCTGCTTCATTCCAAAGAACTTTCATGTCCTCGTTCCTAAAGGAGATAATATTTCCAAAGTCCTTGTCGAGCAGTGGTGTAATGGTAAAGAACAGGCTATGTACATAAGAATGGGTGGCCAGAATTTCTGACCTACTTGAAATTAGATACTTATTCTGTCTGCGAATTTAAGTCACTGTGAATGCCTGAATTCTTTATACTTAATGTATTAGCACCCTGAAGATTTAAAGAAATTGACAACTCTGGGAAGTCCGTAATGATGAAAAGTCTCCTCTAGAAACTTTATAAGCATTGTTATGTAAGGGAAACTGCCAGATATTTTGCAGGGACCTAAAAATCTATGAAGTGCGAAAATGGGATGACTGTAAGAATCTAACCATTTCTTACAGCTAAGGGCTCATAGGAGTGGACAAAATCACCACGGTCTATGGCTTTTAGGATAAAGCTGTAGAAAAGGAAGAAGCAGAGACTGTCGGTCACTGTAATGTGAAGAGACTGACAGCTCTCACACTGAATCTCAAGGAGGGCTGTGTGATGACAGCTCATGGAACCACATTCGTAAGGTGACAAATCTGTAACATGTACACAATTCCAGGAAATAATACAGTGTGCACGTGTTCAATAGTGCACAGCAGGGGGTAGTATTCTATCCTGAAAACACATCCATTGCTGACCATGGGCTGACATTTTCATACAGTGCTGGGAATGTTGATTTCCAAAACAGTGTTCATGACAGATAACATTATTTCAAACTGCATTTGCTTGCTGGGTGCATGATTTATTGTTAAGTCCATTAAGGGCAGAGTGGACTTCAGTTCTTCTCAGCTGAAGTACAGAATGGAAACTATGAATAGAAAACATTTGGGGTTTTTTTTTTTTTTTCCCCTCTATGAGAATTTTTGGTTCCATCAACCAGTGATATCTGAACTGGAGGGGGTGAGGTAGATGTTTCTCTTTTGGAGAAGTTTTTGTCATTTTGATGAGTCGCTTCCTATGAGTCAGCTTTCTGACTCTCAGTAATCTGATCTCATAAAAATGGATGATTGTGATTCTTACCCTTGATAATGCAATCAATTAGTTTCTGCCTTCCCACTTTAGACAAAAGAATATCTGAATGAATAGTGGCAAATCACCAATTATTTTTTTTGTTATAAAAACCAATGTTATTCTACTAGACAATAGAGTTATGACCATCCCTTATATGGGAAAATAGCTTTTCTTTCTCATAAATGCGTGAGTTTCTATCTAACAAAAGCTTAATATTCATGAATTCTAAAACAAGAAATAAAATTCATAATAGTATAGGTTAGGGATTTCTATGTTCTTGTGAGACAGCTAACGTTATCCTGGAAAACATGTTGGATTTCAGAAAATTTACCAACACTAAATTTTAGAAAATATCAAAATTATTTATAATTCAAAATGGCAGCAAGAGAAGATTTTGTTCATCTGGACAGATGTTTCAACTTTTTAAATCCTGTGCTCATTTTAACTGTCTCCCTTGTATGTTCTTGATCACTTATTTGAGGCCTATTTGAATACATTTCCACCTCAGTTTCTTTCCTGCAATTTATTCAAATGTATTATATTTCTCCACAGAGATAATATCGATGATAATCAGGGTTCATATGCCACTAGTTTTATTTTTTTATTAATTTTTTTGCACAGAAAGGAACCTCCTGTGGATATGTACATTCACATTTAAAACTCTCAAAGCCCAGCTTTTTATAGTCAACGTGTTTAAAATGAAAAATTTAGTTCTACTCAGATTAAGTTCTTACTTCTGAAATCTATGTTGCTAAATTAAGCTACCTTTGGAGTTTAGTAATTTCACTATGATGTCCTCATTGCAATTCATTGGTCATGTTAGATACTCCAGTCTGTTATTATTATTTGTTTCGCTAATGCTTGTATTTGTACTCATACCTTTTTCTCTTACCTGTGCTCTCTGAAGAATTTTGTGTTTTAATGGCATTTTCAAGTATCAACACTTACATTCTCTTATTGCATAGTATTCTTATTATCGGGCATTTAATAATTCTATTGATATGATTCCTTTAAATTCATTTATTCCCTCCTATTTTTACTATTAATTTCTTTTAAGTTTATTTTGACTTAGTAACAGTACTTACAACTACATATTAGACATAAGATATTTAAGTAAATAGGTGTGCTGGCACTGATGTGACTGATCCTTATGATTTCAACTTTAATAATTTTATAAATGTGTCCACGTGTGGTACTGGGGATGAGCCCAGGTTTTCACTCATGGTAACCATGTGCCCTTTACCACTTAGCTACATCCTCAGTCTATACATGTTTTATATCTATGTAATATGTCATCACATTTATTGAATCTTTTAAGTGTTTGAAAGAAGACTTCAGAAAATATTTGCTTGGCTTAGTGATTGCTGTGATATATTTGTGAATGTACAAACAGAAGGAGGGAGGAGGGAAGGATAGGGTGGGAATTGGGGAAGGACTAAATGAGTGATGTGTGCCTCCACCATCTTGTACCCCATTAAGATGTATGACTACAATGAACCAATTAAAAAAAAGGAAATATTTGTTAAATAAAGTATGTGAAATATATTATCCGTCTCATTCATCTGTTTACTATTAGCTTGTTTACAGTACATAGAAACAAAAGAAGGTAAATTAGAAAATCACTAAAAATTACCAAGTTTAGATCATTTCTCCTTGTTAGTACCTTCAGTGGAACACTATATAAAACTAAAGCACTTCCCTGTTTTTTCCCTCATAAAAGAACTTTCATTAATATAATATATACCATTTCATAAACAAAAGAAGTCTATTTATATGTGACTAGGGAAAATATTTATTGTAGTTGCTCTGATTATGAAAATGATACCCACTTAAAGCCCAAAAAGAAAATGCATAAAATTATAAACATAATAATGATTACTTTCACTTTTACATCCATCAATACCTGTTGTTGACATTTTAATGAATGCCTTTCCAACAAACCACTGCAGGAAAAGGTGTATAGAAGGTCATTCATTATTGTATTGCTTCAGATGATATAAAATTTCAAAAAATGCTGTTTAATAAATGTCTTTATGCCAGGAATGGTGTCACATTCCTGTAATACTAATTTTCGTGAGGCTAATAGAGGAGGATCACAGGTTCATGGCCAGCCTCAGCAACTTAGTGATATTCTCAGCAACTTAGCAAGACCCTGCTTCAAAACAAAATAGTAATATTAATAGTAAAAGGCCAGAAGTGTAGCTCAAAAGTAGAATTCACCAAGTTCATTCTCCAGTCCCATAAATAAACAAATGTCATTATATCACATAATGAATCATTCTACCTGTATTATAAGCAGATGTATAAATATATTTGTATTAAAATGAGAAAACATAGCTGGGCACGGTAGTGCATGCTTGTGATCCCAGTACTTGGAAGGCTGAGACAGGAGGATTGCCGGTTTGAGGACAGTCTCAGCAACAGACCCTGTTTCAAGATATAAAGATAAAATGAGACTGAAGGTAGAGCTTGCAGATAGAATGCCCCTGAGTTCAATCCTCAGTGCAAGAAAGAAAGAAGAAAGGGAGAAAGAAAGAAAGAAAGAAAGAAAGAAAGAAAGAAAGAAAGAAAGAAAGAAAGAAGCAAAGGAGGGAGGGAAGGAAGGAAGGTTGGGAGGGAGGACATTCCACAATATGTTTTAATGCAAAACAACATAAAACATCAAAGCAATGTGTTGAGGAGAATTGTGTGGTTTTTCTAATAAATTTTAATTTTAGACAAATCTTAGATTTAGAGAAAACTTGAGAGGATAGCACAGAAATTTTCTATACAACCCCAAACTAATTTCTCCTACTAATAACATTTTACATTGCTAAGATATGTTTCATGTTAACTTTCTGTAGCATCTTATTTGAAGAATTTTTCTACATAAACATTCAAATATCTAAAGTGGGACTGTTGGGGAGATAATGGTCAAAGCACAAAATAATCACAGTTAAATAGGAAGAGTAAATTGAAGAGATCCATTACACAACATCGCAACTATAGTAAATTAGGAAACAGTGTATTTATTTTATTGTTTTATACTGTCTCAGCAATTCCTCCTATTTTTTTATTATTTCTGTCTTTCACTGTGTTGACTTAAAAAAAACATTGGGTAAAAAAAATCCTTTAATCTTCTAAGTAGCTATCGTACGCATCTTTATCTACGTCTATATCTACAGCGGCATCTCTATGTTTGGGTTTCCTGTGGCTCTATCTTTACACAGTACATGAGTGTTGAATTTTACTTCTGTGATGGTGTTGGTAATGGTGGTGGTTTCCATCAAGATTATATTAGCAGCTGCGTAAGACTCTGAGTAACTGAAAATATCCTTCAATTGCGTCACACAATGACCTTAACTTGATGAGATGTAGATATTTTGAATCCCAGTATGTCCCATAAGTGCCATGTACTGCATCTTTGTGTTTGGCTATATCATTTTGTGAACTAATATTCTGAGAACTAATAGCCTGGTAACTCTTCTTTGGCAAATAGTGTGTGTGTGGGGGGGGGGTGCACTTGCTGCGTATGTATGTTCTATTTCTAGTAGTTTATTTTATCCTCGTTTTTTTTTTTCCTCTGTAGTCCTGGGGATGGAACCTAGGAGCATTCTACCTCTGAGCTACATCCCCAGTCCTACTATTTTTAATTCTTTATTTGGAAACAGGGTCTCACTGAGTTGCAAAGGGCTTCACAAAGTAGTAGCTGAGGCTGTTCTCGAATCACAGCCATCCTGTTTCAGCTTCCCAAATGCTGGGATTACAAGTGTGCGCCACCACACCCGGCCTACCTTCAGTCTTAAAATATGTTTTTCTGGACACATGTCTAAAGATGTAGATTTAGAAGTCTCTAAATTTTTCTTGCAGATAAAATGTATATGTATATTTTAATTGTTTATTTCTGTTTCATTCGCTGTTTTTATTACCAAACTTATATTTTACAGTCTAACCGGCCAACTAGACCAGCTACATTATCTGTGTTTTGCCTTCCGAGCAATGGCAGTGGCTGCCTCGGGAGGGGCCAGCCTGGGGTCTGGCAGCTGGGAAGACAGCTGCCCTCTCATGATCAAGATCCTGCAAAAAGCCGTGATGTGTCTGGCTTCTTCTGAAGTGAAGCAAATAAAGCTGAATTTATAAAATACAAAAGTGTGGCTTGAGGAGGAAATGTGACATTTCCTGGAAGAGTGGATGAATAAGCCACTAATGAAATCCATTTTGCTGGGGAGGAGAAACGCACTGGAACTGCTCTGAGAGCAGAGAGGCTAAGCTTGCAGAACTCAGGATGAGAGCTATCCCTCTTCTGCTGCAAAGTGAGTCTGAGCAAAGGCCGTTGGGAGCGGTCAATCGTGCCACCAGAGGAGTTTCATTTATAACCCCTGCTAAGAAATCTTCACTGTCGTGAAATAAGGAAGGCAGATAGTGTGGTAGACCGAGTCGTGGCAGGGGGAAACCACCAAGAACTAGCTTTGCCAAGGGTGGTTTACATGCTGTGCAGGCCAGTGAGTGTGTCCAGAGTTTTAAGCATGCCTGGTGCTGGGCATGGTGATTCAGGCCTGCGATCCGAGGACCTGGGAGGCTGAGACATGATCACAGGTTCGAGGACAGCCTCAACAATTTAGCAAGGCCCTCCTCAACAACTTAGTGAGATCCTGTTTCAAAATAAAATAAGGCTGAGAGTGTAGTGCAGAGAATGCTCCTGGGTTCAATTGTCAGCACCAAAACAAAAGAAGAAGGAGAAGGAGGAAGAAGAGAAGAAAAGAGAAAAAAAGAAGGGAAGGGACAGGAGAGAGAAAAAAAGAGAAGGAAGAATGAATGGTATAGAGAATATGTCTGCTCCCTTGATAGTGGCTCTTTTATAACTGAGAAACTACAAGAGTTGGTCAACGACAAGTTGACACGCCGGCCGTGCCATATGAAGAATGTCACTGGGTTGTCAGAGGTGCCAGGTTGTTCTTGATGGAGAAACACGCCTGCCCTGTCCTTGAAGGGCTCCCTGTGTTGCAGCTGTACCAAGGGTCTTATTGGCCCAAGTTCATGCATAGCATTTTTCGGCTCAAAGAATTTTAAGTAGAAATAGATTTTAAAAAATTAAAAGAGCAATGCAGAGCCATGCTTACTATAGCTAACTGCATTTTTATCATATAATTATATTATTGGGAAATATGAATAACAGAGAGAAAAAGAAAAACCAAGAAATCTTGATCAATACCATTTTTGATCTGTTTTTCCTTTGAAATCTTTCAAGTCTGACTGCTAAAAATTACTTTGAGCCTTCCACTTAAAATATAGGTTTGTATCCAGCTTGAGCTTTCTAGAACAATGCTCTTTGATGTGAGAATTGGGAGTGAATAAATATTTGTATTGCCCACTTACCAAATAAAGTTCAAAGAGCGAGTGCCTCGGGGTTATCTGAGAAGATATGAAAAGCTCATAATTTTAGTTTTGAACTTCTTTTCATTTGTAAAAGAAAAATGGAATAAAATTTATACTTTGTCCCTTCGCACTTGCTAAAGTTTGCAGTAGTAAACAGTTAAGTCTTTAACAGAGTGATTTCTTTTGTGGTGCTAAGGATTGAACTCAGGGGCATTCTATTTCAAAGCTACAACCCCAGCCAGATTTTTTATTTATTTTATTTTTTAATTAATTTATTTATTTATTTGGTGGTACTGGGGGTGGAACCCAGAGGCTTTCTACTTTCGGGATATACTCCCAGACCTATTTTATATTTTATTTGGAAACAGGGTCTCACTAAGTTGCTGAGAGCCTCGCTAAGTAGCTGAGACTTGCTTCAAACCTGTGCAATCCTCCTGTCTCAGCCTCCCAAGTGCAGGGATTACAAGCATGTGCCACCACACTGGGCTTATTTTTTATTTTGAAAGAGGGTCTCACTAAGTTGTGGAGTGCCTCACTAAATAGCTGAGGCTGGCTAAAAACCCAGATCCTCCTGTCTCAGCTTTCCAAGTACTGCCGGTTCTGAACCACCATGCCCGGCTTAACAGAGTGATTTTTTTTAAGCTTAGCATACATTATCATTTTAATATGTGGTCATGCATCTGATTTAAGTAGAAGTGATGTTTTAAAATCATTTTTTCTGATAATTATACTACACATTTTGGCCCTCTTGTTTATCTTTTTATCTTCTCTGAAACGTTGATATTTCTATTTTATGTATCATAAAAATATTCACAGAGATTTTCATCAATGTATTGAACTTGAATATAAATTTTGAGTTGGGTATTCAGTTGAAGTCAATGACTATCAATTCAAATAACTCATTTACTAGTAGTTCTCGAAAGGTTTCAACCCACAAAGGCTTGAAGTTTAAACAAGTGCTGAGGACCCCAAAGAGCTTTGGTTTATGTGCATTATAGCTATCCCTATCTACTATAATAGAAATTAAGATGGGGACATTTTTTAAAATATTTATTTTCACTTGAAATAATAATTTGCCCAGCCAGGCTTGGTGGCAAATGCTTGTAATCTCAGCATTCGGGAGTCTGAGATGGAAGGATCATGGATCATGAATCATGGACAACCTTAGCTACTTAGCAAGGCCCTTTGTAATCAGTGAGACCCTATTAAAAAATAAATAATCAAAAATAGGGCTGGGGATGTAGCTTGGAGGTAAAATGCCCCTGGGTTCCATCCCCAGTACTGCAAAATAATAATTAATAATAATAATAATAATAATAATAATAATAAGCCTATTATATGTTACACAAATAATGCAGAATTATTGAAAGTATTTTTTCAATAATTGTAAGAAAATTATCATTGCTTCATATTCGTTGTGTGCGTGTGTGTGTGGTACTGAGGATGGAACTCAGGGGCATTTTACCTCTGAGCCACATCTCGAGTCTATTTTTTATTCTTTATTTGAAACAGGGTCTTACTGAGTTGTAAAGGGCCTCCCAAAAACTGGAATTACAAGCATGCACCACCATGCCTAGCTACATTCTTTTACATTCTTTTTTCTTTTTTGAAGATTTAAAGAAGTTTATTAAAAAGATAGAAATACAGAAGATAGTTACAGCCCCATGCCATTCAGGAGTGGCACGGAGTAGGGGGGATGTCAAACCAATTTACCAAAGATACAACACATGGACCAGACTTTTTATACACATGACCTCCATCTTGTTCAAGTAATTCTGATGTTGTAAACATCCCTGTAAGGTACTTCCCCTTACCCTGTAAGCTACCTCCCCTTATTTTACCGCCAATTGGTACTTTCCTGCGTAGGTGTCTTTCACAAAGGTCAATCCCCTCCTCCCATCCTAGCTAGATTATTTTGTAGATCTGTCTTTAGAAAGAGGAAGTCCTAGCTCCCCTCTCCTATGGACTTGCTAATTACTTTTAGCTAAGTCAATCTAGGTTTTAATAGCTGTTTGCTTCCTGACCAAAATCAAGACCAAGTCTTTCACAGATTTGCCCCTCACCCAATTTTTGAAATATATTAATAATTAGAGCTTTCTCAAATCTTCCTAGGCCATTCCCGATACTGGTACATTCCCCCCTCTGTCTAGTAACTTCCCGACACCTCTCAGGCAACAGGTAAATACAGAAAATACATTTTGACTTTTACAGTCAGTTCTTATTAACAGTTAACATGAGCTCAATTTCACTTTTTCCTAATTTTTATCACATGAACATACCCCTTAGAAAAGGAATAAGGATGCTGAGTCGGTCATAAACTGCTTCAAGCTGAACAGGGAAGAAGTTGGGGCCCCAGCTTTAGGCTAACATTCATGCATGTAGTTGGCATGGGGGAATCAGATGGGTCCATCCCATATGCCTCTATGACCATCCAAAGGGTTTCAATAGATGTTCCTCTTGGGTGTGCATACCACCATCTGTTGTCTGAAAGCTTCAACCCTATGAGATAACACTCACAATACAGGTTAACCACGAAAACCTAAAGATAGCACTTAAATGAGAAGTTAAATCCTGTTTTGCTGACTTAGGCTGAAACACACAAAAGTGGGATGTATTTAGTTTATTTTGCACCATGTGAATCCAGGAATTAGTACTGTGCAGACCTGAACTAGGCTTTGGGGTCTCTAAGTAATCCTCTAGCCTTACTATCCATAGTACACCCCTGCTGCTGAACTCTAGCACTTTTCTCTTGGGAATATACAAGTGGTAGGCTTATTAGAAACCTACACCCTTTCAATCCATCTTCATCACATATGCAAACAAACATTCCACAAACCCTTCACACTTGCTTTAATCCTTTGATTTTTCTGTCCTGGTCCTTTCTTTCCCATTTGGAACAATCTTAGGATAAAACTTACAAACAAACATTCCACCAACACTTTACTACTTATTTTAACCCTCAAACTTTCTATCCTGGTCCTTTTTTTTTTTTTCCCCATTTGGGACAATCTTAGGATAAACCATACACATGCTTTCTTAGTCTCACAAAATTTCCTTTCTCTGTATTTACCAAAATATAAAGAAATACATCTATAGACTCTCTACATCTGTCTTTTGTTGTTACATACAAGCAAACAAAATAAAACCATACCATTTAATAATGTTGTTTTATATTTAGTGTTTAGCTTTGGATTCTGAATCTGCTTCTACACTCAATCCATCATATCAGGAAGAAAACGAGGTTGCATGCAAATATGTAGTTAGAAATTATGAATACACTTTTAGATGACTTGGGATATTTTTCTACTCAAAACTACCTGTTTTAATCTGCTTTTTCTTTGGGGTGGCCAAACTACATAACAAAGAAAAGAAAGAAAGGTTTATTTGACTTGTGATTGTAGGGGCTCCACCAGTGGTTCCAGTGCATTATGGCAGCAAGGTGTGAAGGACAATTACAGGCTCATGACACCCAAGAAGCAGAGAAAAAGAGAGGGGAAGTAACTGGAGACAGATACAGTCCCCAGGATCTCACCCCAGTGTTCTATCTCCTCCACTTGCACCCTATCTGCCTACACTTATCATCCAGTAAGTCCATTCAAATTATTAATCCATCAATAAATCTATCCACTATGAGATAAGAGCCCTGAATCCATTATTTTGCCTATAAATATTATTACATTATCAATACATGAGCTTTTCTGGGGAATACCCTGTATCAGAACCACAATACTTGACAAATGACAAAGTTATCTCAGGAGTTATTTGCAGTCTTTAACCTGAAACTATATGAGAATTTTTTTTTGTACCATCTTCCATAAAAACACATTAGTCTCTGTCTTTCATAGAAACACAATGGTCTCTCATGCAGTTTGAATGGAACTTTTGCCCATGTATGGATTTGTAACATGCATTAGTTAGTTTCTTGGAAAAGGCCAGTTCACTGAGCTATATCCATTTTTAAAGGTTGATGCAACTTACAGCACGGTGTCAAAAACTGTTTTTCATTTATATTATCACTGAACCCACTGAAAAAGTCTTCAAATATTGGTAAGTTTTCAAACTAATGGTGTCAAGATAAAACTTTTGCAAAATATTACTTTTTTGCTCAAAATTTGAATTCTATCATTGCTTCCCTTGAAGTAGAATTCTCACTTTTTTTCATTTATAATAAAATTTCTTGCCAAATGCTCAAGTCTAGATAACCCTACACTGCCAACCATTCATTCGAAGTAAACATAGTGTTGCATGGAAAAAAGAACTTCTAGTTTAATTCAGACTACAAACAACTGAGCCAGTGCTTTTCCTCAGCACCACCTCCATACTGGGCATCCAGCAGAGAACTTCACATGTCTTTCCCACTTTGGTATATGGAATATTTACAAATACATATTCAAAATTCAAAATTGCTGGGTCATATGGTAGGTTCATTCTCATTCTTCTGAAGATCCTCCTTACTATATATGACCCAGCAATACCACTTCTGGGTATCTACCCAAAAGGATGGAAACCAAACTACCAAAGTAATGCATGCATATCTATGTTCATATCTGCACAATTCACAATTACCAGACTATAGAATCCACCAAGATGTCTATCAACATGAATGGATAGATGAATGGATTACAAAACTATGAGATATGTATACAATGGAATTTTACTCAGCTGTAAAGAAGGATACAATTATGTCATTTACAAGGAAATTGGTAGAACTGGAGAAAATTAGCATAAGTGAGATTAGTCAGTCACAAAATAATAAGAAGTGAGATGCTCTTCCTAATATGCTTAGGAGAAAATGGGTCATAGGAGGTACTCTAGATGAAGAAGGAGATACTACAGATGAGCAAATAAGGCTACCTAACTAAGGGTGTGGGAGGAAGGAAGAGGAAAATTCTCTCATCTTCATGATCTACATTAACAAACATCAAAGCCAATCACTAAATCAAACATCAGAAGAAGGGAGAAAGAGAGAATGGGGCAAGAATTGGGGAAGAGCTAATTGGGTGATGTATGCATGTATACCTCCACCATCTTGAGCTGACTAAAATGCACCAATAAAAAATTAAAAAATTAAAAAACTAAAAGCAAAAAATCACAAATAAAAATTGGATAAAATGAACATTTTTTTCTCCTGCTTTCTTGAAACCATTCTCCAGTAACTCTAGGTGTGTGTGTGTGTGTGTGTGTGTGTGTGTGTGTGTGTGTGTACATTTTGCTTGGTTTGCTTTTACTGTGAGAGCACAGCAGTAAGGTCTTTTATTCTAAAGGACCATTTTGTGTAACTGTCTTGATTTGTTTTATGGAGCCAGCATTTTTATTCCTTCTTACTTTGAAATTTCAGTATGAAAATGAACATGATGAAAAAAGAAAATAACTTACTGCTATCATGGTATTATTATGAAAATAAGTTTGACCTCACAGGCTTCCTGGAAACATTAAATGTATCCTCAGGAGTGTTGGTAGCACACTTTGAAAATCTATGCAATGGATCATAATACACCCAATAATTATAACTTATGAACTTACTGCACTCAATAGATTTAGTTCTTATACATTTATAGTATTCTGAAAATTTATTCCTGAATTTTAATAGGTATATAATGCCTCTCAAAATTAGTTGCTAATGTCTTTTCTCTCAAGCCCCTAATACATGCTCTAAATAATTAATTATTGTAATAATAAAACTACATAAATACAATCAATTAAATGACCCTCTCTCCTCATTGGCCATGTAACAGTTTTGTTCTTAAAACCTACCTTCTGCCAGGAATGGTGGTGCACACTAGTAATCCCAGCATTTGGGAGGCTGAGATAGGAGAATCCAAGTTCACAGACAGACTCAGCTACTTAATGAGGTCCTCTGCAACTTAGTGAGACCCTGTTTCAAAATAAAGAATAAAAAATAGGGCTGAGGGTATAGCTCGAACATAGAATGCCCCTGGGTTCCATCTCCAGAACCAAAAAGAAAAAAATAAAATAAAACCTACCTTCTGGCATATAATTTATAAACAATAAAAGGTAGATAATAAGATTTGGCACATGTATACTTCTGTTACCTCAAAATAAACAAATAAAACATTTTAATAACCTCACAAAGATCTCCTATGTACCTGACTCCTAGCCCAAGCAATCAATTATTTCATCATGGCAAAAGTAAAGTTTCCTGGATCTCTTTTTGTACTTTCAGAAGCATTTCATAATGAGTTTGGAAATGGCAAAGAAGGTTCAACTGTCTATACATTACCTCAGGTTAGAGCTCTATTTGTATTCTTATATATATTTTAAAATTATAAGAAGGGATGGTTGCAGTGGTGCACACCTGTAATCCCAGGTGCTTGGTAGAATGAGGCAGAAGAATCACAAGTTCAAAGCCAGGCTGGACAATTTATTGAGATCTGGTCTCAAAGTAAACAAAGGGGAGGCAGCTAGGGATGGAACGACTGGCAGAGCACCAATGGGTTCAATCTTCAGTACCTCAAAAATATTGTTTATTTTTAAAAATAAATTGTTTTGGTGCACTATAGTCAAACGTCTCAATGGAATACAAGACTTGTGAGGATATACAAGCACACATCACCCAATTAGCCTTTATCTGATCCCCATCCCATTGCCTCCCCCTCCCTCAATCCCATGCTTGATTTAGTGATTAACTTTGATATATTTAAGTACATCATGTGCTTGAAAGAGTTTCCCTCTTTCCCCCTCCTATCCCCACAGATAGGTCACCTTAATTGCTCCTCTGTAGGGCCCCTTCTTCAACTAGAGTTCCTCCTATTACCCATTTCTTCCTAGTTTTTGCATATTAGGGAAAGCATTTGATTTTTTATTTTTCATGATATTTCCCTGTGGATGCTGCCCTGCAGGCTCCAATCCCAGGCTCAAAGGCCCCAGCAATGGCCTCACCCCACTGCAGGCTCTGATCCCAACCTCGCTAGCCCTGAAACTGGCCTCGCCTCATGGCAGGCTTTGATCCCAGTCTTTCAGGCCTTGGCACTGGCCTCTCCTCATGGCAGGCTCCAATCCTGGCCTCGCTGACCCTGGCACCAGCCTCGCCACATGGCAGTCTCCTATCCCTCAAAAATATTATAAAAGGCAATAAAACATTAAAACTCACTAGGTCAAAAAAACTAGATATCAATAAAATTTAGAATCCTTGGTTCCTTCTAAAAGAATTAGACATTTTATTTAGAATGTTTTATGACTTATATACTTTGTTCATATAAACCCAAGCAAAATAAATTAACCAATTATTTATTAAGATGATCTCATTTAGTCCCTAAAAATCACCTTGAGACACTCATACAAATGTAGTACATAAGGTGACTTTGCTTTATTTAAGCTAAATAAGTTATCTAAGATCACAGATTGAGTTTATTTTCATAGATTAACTGAATATACTTCTGACTTCTCAAGAAAAAAATGACCAGTTTAATAGAGTTTAATAGTTTTAATAGAATTTTATATATAAGGTATCAACATAAACTTTTAGGGAGAAGAAATAAATAAAAGAAGTCAATAGCCTATTCAGATAATCAAGAGTATGGAATTATAATCCAGAAAAAAACACACATATTTTCCACTTTTAATTCTTCTGAGACAGTAATGAGCAGTAAATTCAATAATAATAATAATAATAATAATAATAATAATAACAGCAACAATAATATTTTCTTTTACCCTTCTTGAATTATAATACTCAGTTGCTGAATTTATAGAATTAAGACTCAGGATGTACTGGTTCTTTTACAGGTCCTCTCTATTTTCCTGCCTATCACACATAAATTTTATCTTGTGTTAATGAATATAAATTTTCACTTAATCATGTCATCTCAGCAACTCTTTTTTATATTTATGTTGGCATTGTTTTCATATTCCTCCAATGTGATTTTGGCACTTCAAAATTGATGTATTATTGCAGCAGTTATTTCACTTATTCATAAAAGTTGGTATTTTTCCCACAAACAAAAGTATCAGTCACCTGATAAACCAACATAGATTATAAACCCTTCACATTCATCATAGCTTCAAGCCAAACTTATCTACAAATATATGATTTCTTAAAGCAACATTT